>NC_140992.1:15637739-16837739 GCF_052327205.1 Somniosus microcephalus
GTACGCATGGGGTACTCACCCGTAGGCCCAATGGAAGTGCCGGTTTCCTGCATGCACTGCGCATGCGTGGGAAACCGACACTTCCGTTCCTCTGAACGAAGAGTTCAGAGATCGAACGCGTGCGCGGGAGAGGCTGCGCGTGCGCATCAAACTTAGTTTTTTTTTTACAGGTTTTCCCGCGAGGGTAAGCCTGCAGAAGTTAGAAATATAAAAAGCAGGCGTAAGGCTTGCTTTTTACAAGGTAAGTGGTGAATTAATTTAAATTAATACATTTTTTCCACAGGTTTATTATTTTTAAATACTTTAAAGCAAGGTAAGTTTATTTTTAGCTCCGTTAGAAAATAAAATTATTTTTTTCAAAACTTTAAATTATTGTTTAAAATAGTTATTTCATGTAATTTATAGTTTATTTAAAAAATGTGATGTTTTTAAAAAATTTATTTGACGATTTAGTGCTATTTTGGGGCCGTAGTATTTATAAGTCTTGACAGCACTTCCTGTCAGACTTATGAATGGAGCATTCCCTGCTCCGATTGGCTCCCCACGGCACACGTGATCCCAGGGGACGCTTCGAACTAACTGCGCCCCTGGGATACGCAAGCACTGTGCGCCAACAGCTGGACCAGGCCCCGGATCGGAATTCCACGGGGGCCCAGAGCTCAACGGCCGGCGCGCAAGGTAAGTGCAGATCGGGGGCTTATACCCACGGGAAGCCCCCGACCCAAATTTCTGGGCCAATAAATTGGCCTCAACTGCCTTGTGTGGAAGAGAATTCCACAGCTTCACCACTCTCTGGGTGAAGAAATTCCTCCTCATCTCAGTCCTAAATGGCTTACCCCTTATCCTTAGACTGTGACCCCTGGTTCTGGACTCCCCCACCATCAGGAACATCCTTCCTGCATCTAGTCTGTCTAGTCCTGTTAGAATTTTATAAGTTTCAATGAGATCCCCTCTCATTCTTCTAAACTCCAGCGAATATAAGCCTAATCGATCCAATCTCTCCTCATACGTCATTCCCGCCATCCCAGGTATCAGTCTGGTGAATCTTCGCTGCACTCCCTCCACTGGGGCCACTGGAAAGCCAGGGATACCTGAGATGAGTGAAGTCAGAATGGATCAGGAACGGCACCCAAGCCCTTCCTGGGCTGTAAGGGCGCAGTTTGACAGCACGCAGCACACTTACAAAGCACGACTGGGAAACTATCTTTTAGTGGCCAACCTTTTACTGTTCATAGCAAATATGAATTTTCATTGCGCTTTGCATGCCATTTGATAACTACTTTTTGTATTAAGTGCCTGCAGTAATGTCAATGAGTGCAATTTGCATGTATGCAAATCAGCTGTGGGTTTGCTAAGAACATTTTCGAGATCTGTTACAGAGTGAGGTAATCAGCATGGTATTAGAGAGGCTCAGCGGGATTAAATGATCTGTTTGGACAGGTTTGGCCCACAGTGGTGTGATGCTGTGTAACACCGCAGTTATAGGCAGGAAGCAACAAGACTTGCATCAATATAATACCTCCTCATATTCCCGAAACATAGAATTACATAGTATTTACAGCACAGAAACAGGCCATTCGGCCCAACTAGTCCGTGCCGGTGTTTATGCTCCACATGATCCTCCTCCCGCCCCTCTTCATCTCACCCTGTCAGAATATCCTTCTATTCCTTTCTCCCTCATGTACTTACCTAGCTTCCCCTTAAATGCATCTATACTATTCACCTCAACCGCTCCCTGTGGTAGCGAGTTCCACATTCTCACCACTCTCCGGGTAAAGAAGTTTCTCCTGAATTCCTTAATGGATTTATTGGTGACGATCTTATATTTATGACGTCTAGTATTAGATTCCCCCACAAGTGGAAATTTCTTTCTCTACATCTCCCCTGTCAAACCCCATTATCATTTTTAAAGACCTCTATTAGTGCACCCCTCAGCCTTCTCTTTTGTAGAGCAAAGAGGCCCAGCCTCTTCAGTCTATCTGGACAAATAGTCAAAATGTACCAAAAAGCACTTCACCTACAGTGAACGACTTCAAAGCGCAGTGGCTGTTGTTATTTAGGCGACCATTTTGTGCACAGTAAGGTCCCGTAAGCAGCAATAAGCTGAATGACCCTTTGTTTCGGGGGAGCTGGTCGAGGGAGGAATGTTGGCCAGGACACCGGGAGAACTGTCGCTCTTCTTCAAATAGTGGTGCAGCATCTTTAATGTTAATCTGAACCGCTGAATTCGGGGGCAAGGGGGCCGCAGTTTACTGTCTCAGTTGAAGGATCCCACTCTTTCTTTTCAACACTTCTAGGGATGTAGGCGTCGTTGCCAAGGTCACATTTATTGACTGTTATGTATTGTGTGTTCTCCTCCCACCTGTGGTGGCGTTGTCACAGGAGAGAAATGGTTGGGTGTTCTCTGTTAAGTTTTAGCTCTCTTTGTTCGGAACTTTCCAGAACTTCCTTTCCTTCCAATAAAGCACTTCATGTTTGAATCTCTGAGTTCTGAGTCCTAAATTGTGTCTAGGTAGAAAGGTACCGACACAACAAGTGGCAACGAGGAGCGGGTGAATCTGCGTACGTTACGGGTGCAGTGAGTAAACAGAAAATTTAATTTGAAACGTGAGATGGCTACTATATTAGGAAACATTGGTGATTTTGATGAAAATGTGGAGCAATGGAGCGCATATACGGAACGTTTTGACTATTTTGTATTGGCGAATGCGGTGGCAAATGAAAAGGTCGTGCCTACCTTTTTGAGTGTAATCGGGCCAAAGACTTTCAATTTACTTCGCAGCCTCGTGCTGCCAGATAAGCCAGGAACTAAAACATATAAGCAACTAGTGGAAATTCTTGGAGCACATTTTTCACCAAAACCTCTGGTTATTGCTGAGAGATTTAGATTTCACAAACGGAATCAAGAGGGGGAATCAGTGACGATGTTTATTGCTGCTTTAAAAAGGTTGTCGGAACACTGCCAGTTCAAGGAGGTGCTGAATGACACCATTAGAGGCAGACTTGTGTGTGGTCTGTAAAATGCAGCCATCACGCTAATGACTGCTGGTGTACGGAGCTGGAATGCCGAAATTGTGGCAAAAAGGGTCACATTGAACGCGCCTGTAGAGGTAAAAAAAAGAACAGACAGAGCTGGGAAGCATGGAAGCAAAATGTCTGTATTTGGACAAGAGAGGAAAAAGAGAGTTCATTCAGTGCAGTATGATGGAACAAGCAAAACAGAGGGGAGCGACACCTCTGAGGAGGAAGAGGTGCACATACTGATGGTTGCAGGTGGTTCAAATGGCTACTGGGTGTCACCACTGGTGGAGGGACAATCAGTGCGGATGGAGGTGGACACAGGCGCAGCTGTGTCCCTTGTTTCAGACACTGTCTGTTAAGTCTGTGTGTTCTAGTTATTGTTAATAAGAATCACTGCACACAGACCACAAGAGTAAATTCAACAGGTCTTTACTAGTCGGAGGTCAGGCTGAACTGCCCAATAAATCATTACACAGCACTTATATACCGGTGTGGTCACCACCGGTATTACAGTATACAGCAGCCAAGATAAAGTAGTGCATCTCTTAAAATAGTTCTCTTAAAGGTGGAACGGTTACATACACCACAATCCTCCCTTTTTAGCTTAACAGTATATATTCCCCATTAAACATAACATAATAACATGTATACACAACTTCATGTAAAAACAGTTCACAGATTCAGTCTCTGAGGAGGCCTCCTGATCCGAGATGGATAACGCCTTTCAGGGGTCTCTGGTTCTCGTTGCTGGGGTGACTCATCTAGTTGATCCCCTATGGATAGGACATCATCATCAGGTATATTCACTTCTGAGGTAGATGCTTCAGGTTCACTAACTTCCTCCACGGTTGTCTCTGTCGTAACCATGGGCTCGACCCTTGTTCTCGATCCCACCAGTTGGTCAGCATGACGTCGCATTACATTTTCACCAACATCTACCGTGTACATCAGGGGTCCTTGTCTGGCCCGAATTGTTCCAGATTGCCATTTCTCGTTTTTATAGTCCCTGGCTAACACCGGTTGTCCTATTTCAAAACTCCGAGTGGGCTTGTTATTGATATGCTGGAACTGTTTGTTCTCGACTTCCCTCCGCACATTTGGTTTTAACAAGTCCAACCTGGACCGCAACCTCCTGTTATAGAACATCATGGCAGGACTTTGGTTTGTTGTTGCATGGGTGGCGTTTCGATATGCCAGTAGGAAATTGTCCACCTTGTGTTGCAGTGGAATCTGATCTTCGCTCATGGCCTTTATTGCCTTTTTGAACGTCTGTACAAACCTCTCGGCCAGCCCATTCGTAGCTGGATGATATGGGGCAGAGGTATAATGTTTCACCCCATTCTTCTTCAGGAATTTCTGGAATTCCTCTGACACGAACTGTGGTCCGATGTCTGAACATATTTGCTCTGGCAATCCATTTCTTGCAAATATCGTTCTTAGCACCGCGATCGTCTTCTCCGAGGTAGTGGTAGCCATTTTAATCACTTCTGGCCATTTAGAATGTGCGTCCACCGCAATTAAAAACGTGGAATCCATGAATGGACCAGCAAAGTCAATATGTACACGTTGCAATGGGGTTGAAGGCCATTCCCATGGATGCAGCGGTGCAATTGGAGGTGCATTTTGGACTTTTTGGCACCCTGAGCAGCTTTTCGTCAGATCCTCTATCTGTTGGTCGATACCCGGCCACCACACATAAGCCCTAGCAAGGCTTTTCATCTTGACTCCCCCCAGATGACCTTCATGTAGTT
The DNA here is from genome assembly GCF_052327205.1 of Somniosus microcephalus. NCBI lineage: Eukaryota > Metazoa > Chordata > Chondrichthyes > Squaliformes > Somniosidae > Somniosus > Somniosus microcephalus. The sequence continues at coordinate 15,642,512 of NC_140992.1, forward strand.
CTTTTAGAACTCTCTCTCTTAACTTAGGAGGGATAATCACCCTTGTCCCATACATCAATGTTCCCTGACAGATGGACAGCTGTTCTCGTCTTGCTGAGAATGCCGGTAACAGTGGATCACCATGGGCTGGCCATCCCTTTACTGTCAATTCGTAGACCCGGGACAGTGTCGGGTCATTCCTAGTCTCCCTTTCAATATTTGCATTGGTGACAGGTAAACATTCGATGATGGTCGAGTGAAATAACTCCACCGGGTCAACCGTCGGTGCCTCCTCCTCAGTAGGTAGTGGCAGGCGCGACAGCCCATCAGCATTACCATGCTGCTTTGTACCTTTGAATTCTATCTGATATTGATGTGCCCCTAGGAAAAGGGACCATCTCTGGAGCCTCTGTGCTGTCATCACCGAAACACCCTTCCTAGGGTTAAAAATGGATACCAACGGCTGGTGGTCTGTCAGCAGTGTAAACTTCTGGCCCTGCAGGTAATGATTAAACTTCTTTACTCCCCACACAAGGCTGAGAGCCTCCCTATCTATCTGAGCATAGTTGCGCTCAGCGGAGGTCAATGATCTGGATGCAAATGCGACTGGCCTTTCCAAGCCATTTGGCAACTTGTGTGAGAGTACTGCTCCAATACCATAAGGAGAAGCATCACAAGCTAAACGAATAGGTAGCGTTGGGTTGAAGTGAGCCAACACTTCCTCTGAGGTGATCAATGCCTTGCTTTTGCGAAAGGCCTTCTTACAGTCCTCGCTCCACTTCCATGGTACTTCTTTCTGCAAAAGAGCGTTCAGCGGGTGCAGCACCGTGGATAGATTTGGCAGAAACTTATGGTAATAGTTAATCAACCCTAGGAACGACCTCAACTGGGATACATTTTCCGGAGCGGGAGCCTTCACAACAGCTTCGATCTTGTCAGGTGACTTGTGCAGCCCCTCCTGGTCAATGACATGACCACAGTACGAGATCCGTTTCTGAAAGAACTCACATTTCTGGCGATTAACTCGAAGGCCATATTCCTTCAATCTGGTGAGCACCAGTTTCAAATTTGCAAGGTGTTCCTCATCGTCATCTCCTGTAATCAGGATATCGTCCAAGTAACATTGAGTGCTTGGAATTCCCTGTAACACCTGCTCCATGGCCCTCTGCCAAATTGCTGGAGCCGAAGCCACTCCAAAAACCAGTCTATTATATCGATACAAGCCTCTGTGCGTGTTGATTGTGAGATACTGGCGCAACTCTTCCTCAACTTCCATCTGTAAGTACACTTGCGCCAGGTCTATCTTGGTGAAGTGTTTCCCACCAGACAATGAAGCAAAGATATCCTCAATCCGCGGAAGCGGATATTGCACCGTGTGAAGCACCGGATTAACTGTGATCTTGAAGTCTCCACAGATGCGGACCTTCCCCGGTTCCCCTGGCTTGTTACTCGATGAACGCTTCGTGACGGGAATAATGGGCGTGGCCCACTCACTCCAGTCCACCTTAGACAGTACTCCTGAATGTTCTAGCCCTTCCAGCTCAGCTTCTACAGCAGGTCGTATCGCATAAGGTACCGGTCTGGCTTTGAAAAATTTTGGGTTTGCATGTTCTGCAATCTTGATTTTTGCCGTAATTCCTCTCAGTGTTCCCAGTCCCTGTTGGAACACCTCTTTAGCCTCATCCAATATTCTGGACAATCGTTCAGGTGTGACATCTTTTTTTCCGGAATCTACCATTATTGCTTTTAGGGAGTGCCAGTCCATATTTATTTTCCTGATCCACTCCCGTCCCAGAAGTGGTGGACCTCCCTCAGGTAGTACATATAAGTCCATTCCTTGGTGTTCTTTGCCCTTGTGTACCACCTTGACTTTTATCTTTCCGATGGGGTATACTCTTTGCCCCGTGTATGTCTGCAATACTATCTCCGTATCCTGTAGGGGAATATGTGTGAATAACCTTTTGTAATCTTGCTTATTCATGACCGTCAACGCCGATCCGGTGTCCAATTCCATCTTCACTTGGACTCCTGTTATCTGAAGTGTGACCCAGATAGTTTGTAGGTCAGCTTCCTTACTCACATTGTGAATTCTCAGACTACCCAGTTCCTTGCTGTTGGAGTCTGAATCCAAATTCTGTTCATCCGAACTCTTCTCAGCCACCTTATGTACCTTTCTGCACTTTTCCTGCTGTGACTTTTTGTTGCTGGTCTTCTTTCCTGACCGGCATACTTTAGCTATGTGACCAAGCTTGCCACATTTTCTACATTCCTGATTTTTAAACCAGCATTGGTTCTGATCGTGTGTTGTCTTTCCACAACGATAACATTTTGCTGTACCCAAAGCCATTTGATCTACGCTGAATACCGCTGCCTTCAGCTGCATTTCCGCAGTGCCTCTCGCTGCGGCTTTGTGCGATGCTGCAATAGTGACAGCCTTATCAAGTGTAAGATCATTCTCTTCAAGCAGCCGCTTTTGTGTTCCTTCTTTCGACAATCCACACACGAATTTGTCTCTCAGTGCCTCTGTCAGTCTTTCCCCAAACTGACAGTATTTCGCTAGCTTACGCAGTTCAATTAAATACTCCGCGTTGCTTTCCTCTTTCAGTTGCGTTCTCGCATAAAATTTAAATCGTTCCGCTAACATCAGCGGTGAGGGGTTCAAATGATTTCTCAGGACAGCAACAATATTAGCGAAAGCCTGATCCGCCGGTTTAGCTGGTGATACAAGATGCTTCAATAGCCCGTATGTCTTCGCACCCATTGAGTTTAGTAAGGTTAGTGCTTTATCTTCATCCGATATTTTATTTGCCTTACAATAAATCTCTATGCGTTCTACATACGTGGCCCAATCTTCAACATCGGGATCGAAATCATTGATGTTACCACGCTTAGGCATCCTCGCAATCTTCTTGAGAAACAAAAAGAAATTTTTCTTGTATTTTTTTTTTCAAAATGGCGGTTTCCCGCGCTTGTCTTCTTCCCCCGCCTACGAAAATGGTGGCTTCCCGCGTTTGCCTTTCTCCCCTGCTGGCTGTAATGGCGATTGCCGTATTGCTGCGTTCGCCCTCCCCAGCGGTTCTCAAATCGTGCCTCCCAGCCCCTCTTGCAGTCCGGTCCTTTCCCCCGGCTGCGGCTGAGTTCTCCACGTTTTAAAAAAAAAATTTATCCCGCGCCTCGCGGCCTCGGTAGCTGCCCGGCCTTTTTCCCCGGTCACGGTCGAGCTCTCTCTCGACGCTGTTGCGTCTCCCAGCCCGCTTGCAGCCCGGTCTTTTACACCGGCTGCGTTTGCATTCACCGCGGCTCCCGTGCCTTACGCTGCCCCAGTCTCAGCGCCTCTGGCCCCGACTTCTGTCCGGCTCTTTTCCCCGGCCGTGGTCGAGTTCTCCGCCCTTATATCCTCCGTTTTTCCCTCCCCTACTTCACAGCCAACGTGGCCGACTTGCTGCTCGTCGCTGATCGGCTTACCCACCACCGTGATAGAAGGGATGATCACTGCCTGTTGCTGATGGAAGGCTTCGTGTCAGGATTCTTCCTTGCTCTTCAGACCCGAGTCTTTTCTCAGCAGGATGATGAGGGCGGATGCCTCTTCTCGACGCCCGTTAAACTGCCTTGGATATATCTCTGCCGCAGGGTAAGATCGTCATCGTCGCCACTGTTAAGTCTGTGTGTTCTAGTTATTGTTAATAAGAATCACTGCACACAGACCACAAGAGTAAATTCAACATGTCTTTACTAGTCGGAGGTCAGGCTGAACTGCCCAATAAATCATTACACAGCACTTATATACCGGTGTGGTCACCACCGGTATTACAGTATACAGCAGCCAAGATAAAGCAGTGCATCTCTTAAAATAGTTCTCTTAAAGGTGGAACGGTTACATACACCACACTGTCTACAACAAAATGCTAAAGCATCTTACCCTTCAGCCAACAAACATTGTGCTAAAGACGTATACCGGCGAACCTGTGGCCATGAGAGGCGTCATTGAGGTGACAGTTAAATTGAACGGACAGACTGCAAAACTGCCACTATATGTGGTAAAGGGAAATTACCCATCGCTACTGGGACGTGCATGGCTAGAGAAAATCACGCTGGACTGGCCTGCAGTCTGCATGATGTCAAAAGGGGAGTCAGGTCTGACTGCAGTTTTAAACAAACATGCAGAACTCTTCAATGGGGAACTTGGGAGCATGAAAAAGATCAGCGTGAGACTGGACATTAAACCTGACAGCAAGCCGAAGTTTCACAAAGCCCGACCTGTACCCTATGCAATTAGGCCAAAAGTTGAGGCTAACTTGGAGGCCTTAGTCGAGAATGGAGTCCTGGAGCCTGTGAGCGTGAGCAAATGGGCCACACCCATTGTTCCTGTCCTGAAAAAGGATGGATCTGTTCGAATCTGCGGGGATTTTAAAGTGACTATTAACCCGGTGCTGTCTGTGGAACAGTACCCTCTTCCCCTCATTGATGATCTTTTTACGGGCCTGGCCGGAGGGCAAAAGTTCAGCAAAATAGACTTATGCCAGGCTTATCTACAAATGCATGTCGATGACAAATCAAAGGAGCTGCTGACAATTGTGACACGCAAGGGGCTATACAGGTACTGCCGCCTTCCGTTTGGAATTACGTCGGCCCCTGCTCTATTCCAAAGGGCAATGGATCAGATTTTGAGTGGACTGCCAGGAGTCCAGTGCTACCTGGACGACATCCTTGTCACTGGGACAAATGAGGAGGATCATCTTCTGAACTTGGATGCGACACTACAACAACTGAAAGAGTACGGACTCAGAGTTCGTAAAGACAAATGTGAATTCTTTCAGTCTTCAGTTGAGTACCTGGGGCATGTGATTGACGCTACTGGCCTGCATAAGGTGCCGCCAAAGGTCAAGGCGATCGTGGAGGCCCCAACACCCCAGAATGTGAGCCAGTTACGTTCATTTCTGTGGCTACTTAACTACTATGGGAAGTTTATTCCAGACTTAGCAACATTGCTGAAGCCGTTACATCAGTTGCTATGTCAAGGCAAAACATGGAAATGGACTGAACTGTGCAACAAAGCTTTCGCCCAAGCAAAGAAAGCATTGCTGAAATCGGAGGTCCTGACACACTTCGACCCAAAGCTGCCCGTGCAGCTAGCATGTGATGCATCACCATATGGTGTGGGAGCAGTCATATCCCACATCATGCCTTCGGGTGAAGAGAAACCTATTGCCTTCGCATCACGCACCTTGAACAAGGCCGAGAGTAATTATGTGCAGATCGAGCGCGAGGCCTTGGGAATCGTTTTTGGAATTCGAAAATTTCATCAGTACCTGTTTGGGAGAAGGTTCACACTCCTGACGGACCACCGTCCATTGACTTCAATCTTCGGGCCCACACCGGAATTCCGTCTCTCGCTGCAAGCAGGATGCAAAGGTGGGCTTTACTGTTGTCAGGACGCACATACGACATCAAATATCGCAAATCAGACTTGCACGGCAACGCAGACGGTCTCTCGAGGCTACCCTTGCCTGTTACTCCCCCAGAGCCTCATCAGATAGACATCTTCTACTTTAGACAAGTGGAGGGAGCACCTGTCACTGCAGTTCAGGTGCGAAGGTACACCCGCAACGATCCAGTCCTGTCTGAGGTAATGGACGATGCCATTCGAGGGAGAGCGATAGGAGATTCTCCTAGTTTGAAACCTTACGTTTCAAAAAGAAATGAGCTCTCCGTCCAGGCAGGTTGTCTTCTTTGGGGACGCCGTGTCATCATTCCGCCACCTCTGAGGGAACCTATACTGCAACAACTTCATACAGGCCACAGTGGGATGGTTCGGATGAAGGAAATGGCAAGAAGCTACTTCTGGTGGACAGGTCTCGATGGGAATATTGAGGAGAAAGCCAAAACATGTTCCCCATGTCAAAGGGTCCGGAATGTTCCACAGCTGGCAACCCTACACCCCTGGGATTGGCTTGCAGAAGTGTGGCAGCGAGTACATGTGGACTTCGCCGGTCTTTTCGAAGGGAAGATGTTTATGGTGGTTGTGGACACTCGTAGCAAGTGGCTGGAGGTCGCTGTGATAAGGTCTACCACGGCAGAGAAAACAATTGAGAAACTTGGTGAGATGTTCAGCCGTTATGGCTCACCAGAACAACTCGTAAGTGACAACGGTCCACAATTTGTATCACAGGAGTTTGCAACCTTCCTGCATGTGAATGGTGTCCAACACATCAGGTCTGCGCCCTATCATCCCTCTACTAACGGCCAGGCAGAAAGGTTTGTGCAAACTTTGAAGCACGCCTTGAAGGCACCGCAAGGTCAGGGCTCAATCCACCAACGTCTGAACAGCTTCCTGTTGTCCTACAGGAACGAGCCGCATGCCACAACCAAAGCTTCCCCCGCTTCGCTCATGATGAAGAGGCAGTTGCGGACAAGTTTTGATTTACTCAAATCTCCAAGGGCAGAACAGGTTGTCCATTGTCAACAACAAGCTCAAGTTGAAAAGAGAGAGAAAAGAGCCAAGGAGAGACGGTTTCATCCAGGAGAGCACGTCCTAGCTCGAAACTACAACACTGGACCGAAATGGGTTCCTGCTACGGTGATCATGCAGACGGGCCCTGTGTCTTACACGGTTGAGACTGCTGAGGACGTCGTCTGGAGAAGACACACAGATCAACTGTTGCTAGGAGCAGAGACAGCCACAGAGGCTCCAACGGCTGGTTGGCCTGAACTGTTTCCGGATGATACCGCAAACCAGCATCCTTTGCCACAGTGCTCTTCTCCAACACAGGAAGTCAAAGAGACTGTTCCACCTGTGCAAACTCCTGACTTTCAACTGACACAGGCACCTTCTCCATCCAGGCCTGTGTCAATGCCTACTGCTGTGGAAGCCAGCGATGACCGCCGGTATCCTGTCAGAGAGCGGCAGCCTCCAAGACGCTTGGATCTGTAGGCTTAGTGACTTACCCACAAGACTGGGGCAGAATAAACGCCAGGGTAAAGTCAGGGTTTGAGGCAGTCTACCTCTACCCTAGGTTCGTTGAGTGCATTGAAAGTAACTTACCTGTTGAGGAATAATGTGGACCTTCCATTTAAGAGGGGAGGAAATGTTATGTATTGTGTTCTATTGTGTGTTCTCCTCCCACCTGTGGTGGCGCTGTCACAGGGGATAAATGGTTGGGTGTTCTCTGTTAAGTTTTAGCTCTCTTTGTTCGGCACTTTCCAGAACTTCCTTTCCTTCCAATAAAGCACTTCATGTTTGAATCTCTGAGTTCTGAGTCCTAAATTGTGTCTAGGTAGAAAGGTACCGACACAACATTGACCATCCCTGGTTACCCTGAGTATAGGGTCGCCAATTCTGATTGGACAGATTCCTGGAAGTTTCATCACATGACCTCCTGCCTCCAACCACCCCCCCCGCCACACTCCCGCCATTGGTCATCTGACACGTCCATCCTCGCGATCCCCTGTCTTCCTAGAAAGAAAGACTTGCATTTATATAGCGCCTTTCACAACCTTGGGACATCCCAAAGCACTTTACAGCCAATGAAGTACTTTTTTGAAGTGTAGTCACTGTTGTAATGCAGCCTAATATCTCCTTATGTGGCTCGGTGTCAAATTTTGTTTGATAATCGCTTCTGTGAAGCGCCTTGGGACGATTTACTACGTTAAAGGTGCTATATAAATGCAAGTTGTTGTTGTTGAAACGCGGCAGCTAATTTGTGCACAGCAAGCCCCCACAAACAGTGGGATAATGACCAGATAATCTGTTTTAAGTCTCGACGGTGGGATAAATATGTTAAGTCTCGACGGTGGGATAAATATTGGCCAGAGCACTGTGGAGAATTCCCCGACTGTGCTTCTAAGTAGTGCCGTGGGATCTTTTACTTCCACCTGACAGGGATTTGAAATTGACTTTAGCTACGCCAGGAATTACAGGCCCAAATGTCGCTTGCCAAGAGTACCCAGCTCGCCCTCCCGAGTCTCATCAAGCGGTCTCTGTAGGCTATGCCAGAAGGACGTTGCCTCTTCACATTTCGAAAACCTGTGCCCGCCGCAGTCAGAAACCAAGTGGCAGAGCTGCAAATGTGTATCCGTGACTCACACCAGGACAGGAAATCGGATACAGATCCACCCTTCCTTCCTGTCTCACCAGCTCCCCGGCCGCTCACTGTAACCATGGCCAGTTCAGCCAGAAGAGCAGCCCCGTTCACACTGCAGCTGTCTGTCTGGACCTGGCTCCAGAACCGCAAGCCTGTTTTTTCCAAGGTTCACTGTTTTCTTCACAAACAGGTCGACGGGTGAGGTGTGTCACAGGTAACCTGCCAGCACATTCTGGTTAAAATGCCACAAAGGCATAGGCTTCCAGTTCACTACTTCCTTTGAAATAAAAAACAATTTCCCCTTCCCTTTTTCCCCCTGCTCTCAAGAAACATAGAAACATAGAAGATAGGAGCAGGAGTAGGCCATTCGGCCCCTCGAGCCTGCTCCGCCACTCAATGAGATCATGGCTGATCATCCAAATTCAGTACCCTGTCCCTGCCTTCTCCCCATATCCCTTGATCCCTTTAGCCTTAAGAAATATATCTAACTCCTTCTTGAATATATTTAATGAATTGGCTTCCACAGCCTTCTGTGGAAGAGAATTCCACAGGTTCACCACTCTCTGGGTGAAGAAATTCCTCCTCATCTCAGTCCTAAATGGCTTACCCCTTATCCTTAGACTGTGACCCCTGGTTCTGGACTCCCCGGCCATCAGGAACATCCTTCCTGCATCTAGTCTGTCTAGTCCTGTTAGAATTTTATAAGTTTCAATGAGATCCCCTCTCATTCTTCTAAACTCCAGCGAGTATAAGCCCAATCGACCCAATCTCTCTTCATATGTCATTCCTGCCATCCCAGGTATCAGTCTGGTGAATCTTCGCTGCACTCCCTCCATGGCAAGAAGGTACTCACTTCAAGGAGGGGCGGCTGTGGCGGGGCGGGAATGGCTCCACAGGTCGTGCCCATGCTGCATTGCCTCCCCAAGTACACAGGAACAGGAGTAGGCCATTCAGCTCCTCAACAACAACAACAGCGACTCGCATATATATAGCACCTTTCAAGTAGTAAAAAGCCCCAAGATGCTTCACAGGAGCGTCATCAAACAAAATTTGACACCGAGACACATAAGGAGATACTAGGACAGGTGACCAAAAGCTTGGAAAAACAGGTGGGTTTTAAGGAACGACTTAAAGGAGAAAAGAGAGGTGGAGAGGTTTAGGGAGGGAATTCCAGAGCTATGGGCCCAGGCAGCTGAAGGCACGGCCGCCAATGGTGCAGCGATTAAAATCGAGGATGCGCAAGAGGCCAGAATTGGAGGAACGTGGGGCTGTAGGAGGTTACAGAGATAGGGAGGGGCGAAGCCATGGAGGGATTTGAAAACAAGGAAGAGAATTTAAAAATTCAGGTGTTGTCGGACCAGACTTAAGCATGTTCTGCCATTCAAAAAGTTCACCGCTGATCTGTACTTCCACTCCATTTACCTGCCTTGGCTCCATATCCCTTGATACCCTTACCTAACAAAAATCTATCGATCTCAGTCTTGATCAGTTCAATTCAACCCCAGTATCCACAGCCCTTTGGGGGCGGGGGGGGCGGTGGGAGAAGGGGTCCCAGATTGACATTGCGCTTTGTGTGGGGAAAGGGCTTCCTGATTTCACTCCTAAATGGCCCAGCTCTAACTTTAAGATTTTGCTGCCTTGTAACCTGTCACCCCTGATCCTCTCTAACTTTTACCGCTGCACAATAGAGAGCATCCTGACGAACTGTATCACAGTATGGTATGGCAGCTGTAGCTACTATGACCGGAAAGCCCTGCAGCGGGTAGTCAAAACTGCCCAACGCATTACCGGCACCCGGCTACCGACCATAGAGCACATATACCAGAAACGCTATTTACGGAGGTCACGGTCCATCATCAAAGACCCTACCCACCCCAGCCACAGTCTGTTCACCCTCCTGCCATCTGGGAGACGCTACAGATGCATTCACACCCGAGCGACCAGATTTAGGAACAGCTTCTTTCCCAGGGCTGTCATCCGACTGAACTCCACAAATAAACTCTAAAGCCTGCACATCTGCCAATGCACTTTATTATGGTTATGTTTATGTTAATGTATTACAAGCCAAATGTATGTTGAATGTTTAAATGTCTTAATCTAAATGTACACTCTCGGGAGCCGCAAGCCTACATTTCGTTGTACTGCACTTGTGCACTAACAATGACAATAAAGTTGATTATGATTATGATTGTGGTTGTTATGAATTCCCCCACTGGAGGAAATAGTTTCCCTGTATCTACCCTATCAAATCCCTCTATTATTTTAAACATTTTAATTAGATCACCAAATCCCTTTGCTCCTCCACAGTTCCCGATCTCTAGCTGTGAAGAAATTATTCTGATTTGTGTTTCTTGAATCTAAAGTGGATGACCTCACACTTCCCCACATTCAACTGCCACAGTTTTGCCCACTCACTGTTTATGTCCCTTTGTAACTGTCTGTTCCTGTCTACACAACTTACCATGCCTCCCACCTCAGTGCAAACTTGGATACACAACTCTCTATTCCTTCATCCAAGTCATTGACATATATGACGAAAATCTAAGGTTCCAGTACTGACCCCTGGGGAACAGCAAAAATAAACACTGAAAATGCTGGAAAGACTCAGCAGGCCCGGGCAGCATCTGTGGAGAGAGAAACAGAGTTAACGTTTCCGGTCGATGGCCTTTCGTCAGAACTGGAACAAGTTAGAGATTTAACAGTTTTTAAGCAAGCGCAGAGGCAGGGAAAGGCGGGGGGAGGGGTGGGGGGTGGGTGAAAAGCACAAAAGTGAAGGTCTGTGATAGGGTGGAAGGCAGGAGAGATAAACGGGGAAAAATATGGTTGGATAGCGCCTCCTTTTAGCTCCTCCGGGGGTGCTAACGGGGCACTAGGAACTTAGCGCCTGAGTGCAGCGATTTTTGCGCCGCTCGCGAAATTGACCAATCGTTTTGCAGCGGCGCTAAACACTACCGCCACGATCTCCTGCGCCCGCAGATCGTGACGCCAGTCAAGCGCGCAACGCCCCGGTAGCGCCCCAGACCGGATATTGAGTCGCGCCCCCTGCCTTAGCGCTGGCTGCTAAGAATGACAGGTAGAGGGGAACGTTTTCAAGTCGGGAAGGGGCTGGGGGAGCGCTATTTAAAGGCGGGCGCTTCCTGCCTTTACTTGTCAGCAAAATGTTGGGTTTTAACACTGTCCTAAGGAGTTTTGGCCCTCGGCACCACTTTTGAGGTTCCTAAGCGCCGAGCTCTTTCCCTGGGCCTATCCATTAGTGCTTCCAACACAATTGCTTTTGAGGTCTCTCCAGGCCGAGATTCAAGGCTGCAATGAGCAGGGAGTGGCTGGCCAGCAAGATGGCCCCTCCCCTTTAAGAACTGAACGGCGCCAGTCTGTCTGGCTTCCATGGCAACTGGCATCGCCTGAGCTTCGGTATTGCTCTGAGGTAGCGCCTCGCTCCCTGATGCTTGTGCCTTAAGAGAGGTGTGTAGTGCCTGACTTAGCGCTCAAATCACCTGCAGGGGCGATGGAGACGAATTTTGCAGTCGGAGGTGATAATTAGCGCCGGGCGCTAAACTTTGAGCCCGGCCGATATTGGCGCCCCAAAATGGGCGGTACCCAATTTTTTCCCCCTATGTGACAAAAGGGCTGATGGCACAAGGCAAGAGGGGATGGTAATGGGACAAATAAAGAAACAGAAGACAGGTCTAGAGGAGGTGTAAATGGCAAAAGCAGAACCATTGGCAGCACCTGCAGTCCGAAAAAATGGGAGCGATGGTTACGATCTGAAATTGTTGAACTCGATGTTGAGGCTGGAATGTTGAATATGGGGAACATCATTTCTTACATTCTACCAACCAGAGTACATTCCCTTTAGAAATATCAACAGAAAATGCTGGAAAACTCAGCAGGCCAGGCAACATCCGTGGAGAGAAAGTAGAGTCAACGTTTCGAGTCAAACCCTTTGTCAAGACTGGAAAGGCACAGGAAATGAAATAGATTGAGAGGCCAGGCTGGGAGAGAACAAAAGAGAAGTGAAGAGACATTAAGAGGTATTCAAAACAAGATGAGATGGTGATAGGACTAGTGGAGACAAAAGACGGCTCTAGATTAGGTGTGAAATGTGCTGGCAGAGTGGGAGACAGCTGCCATGTAGGAGAGAGGAAAAAAAAGGAGGGGGGGAAAGGGCCAAAACAAAGGTTTGCTATCGTACATTGCCTTTAGCCCTACTCTCTGTCTCCGGCCTTCAAACCAATTACCAAGCCATGTCACAAGTTTAAAGTGGCCATTAATCATGGATCAGCTGAGGCAATGAGTGTCGATAGGCTGTTTGACAGGCTCTTCTCGCCCGATTCACCTACATGTTAAAGGTGGAACTTTCAAGGCCTCAGGACATCGTCAAAGTGTTTCACAGCCAATGAACGGATTTTTAAGTGCGGTAACTGTTGTTTTTGTAGGCAGCCGATTTGCGATCAGCAAGATCCCTCAAACAGCAAGACGATAAATGATCATGCTAATCTGTGTTTGGAGGTGACTTATGAGAAATAGGTATTAGCCAGGACTCCGGGAGAACACCACTGCTCTTTTTCGAATGGTGCCATGGGACCTTTTATATCCACCCTAAGCAGGCAGATAGAGCCTTGGTTTAACAGTATCCGAAAGATGAGAGTTTCTGTATAGTGATCAGGAGCAGCAACCTTGGAGGATTATGGGGCCATAACAACAACAACTTGTATTTATATAGCGCCTTTAACGTAGTAAAACATCCCAAGGTGCTGCACAGGAGTATTATAAGACAACAAATTTGACACCGATCCACACATGGAGAAATTAGGGCAGGTGACCAAAAGCTTGGTCAAAGAGGTAGGTTTTAAGGAGCGCCTTAAAGGAGGAGAGAGAGGTAGAGAGGCGGAGAGGCTTAGGCAGGGAGTTCCAGAGCTTAGGGCCTTGGCAATAGAAGGCACGACCACCAAAGGCTGAGCGATTATAATCAGCGATGCTCAAGAGGGCAGAGTTAGAGGAGTGCAGATAGCAGTGCCTGAATCATAGAATGGTACAATCAGAGAATAGTACAGCACAGAAGGAGGCCATTCAGCCCATTGAGTCTGCGCCGGCTCTTTCAAAGAGCAACCCAGTTAGTCCCGCTCCCCCGCTCTTTCCACATATCCCTGCAATTTTTTCTCCTTCAAGTATTTATTCAATTCCTGTTTGAAGGCTACTATTGAATCTGTATCCACCACCCTATCAGGCAGTGCATTCCAAATCCTAACCACTCATTGCATAAAAAATGTTTTCCTCGTGTCGCCTCTGGTTCTTTTGCCAATCACCTTTACTTGTTCCGTCTGGTTATCGACCCTTCAGCCCCTGGAAACAGTTTCTCTTTATTTACTCTGTCTAAACCCTTCATGATCTCACCCATAATGTGGAGTTCGCTTCCTTAGCACAGTTTACCACTGCGCCCCACTTGTAGTATTGGTAATGCTGGGAGTGCGCTGAGGTAATGGGAGGGAAGGGGTGGAGGGGGTGGAATTTCCTGCAACAGCAAGATGTAAATGGCTGCTGGTGTCCACATCTTGTAAAGATTTTGTGTCTGGGGGCGAGGGGGCCAAGAAGAAGGCCGTAGCCCAGCTAAACACATCCTTTCAAGACCCATAGAAACATAGAAGATAGGAGCAGGAGTAGGCCATTCAGCCCCTCGAGCCTGCTCCGCCATTCAATGCGATCATGGCTGATCATCCAAATTCACTACCCTGTCCCTGCCTTCTCCCCATATCCCTTGATCCCTTTAGCCTTAAGAAATATATCCAACTCCTTCTAGAATATATTTAATGAGTTGGCCTCAACTGTCTTCTGTGGTAGAGAATTCCACAGGTTCACCACTCTCTGGGTGAAGAAATTCCTCCTCATCTCAGTCCTAAATGGCTTACCCCTTATCCTTAGACTGTGACCCCTGGTTCTGGACTTCCCCGCCATCGGGAACATCTTTCCTGCATCTAGTCTGTCCAGTCCTGTTAGAATTTTATAAGTTTCAATGAGATCCCCTCTCATTCTTCTAAACTCTAGCGAATATAAGCCTAATCGACCCAATCTCTCTTCATACGTCGTACCCAGTGGTACAGGGAAGCTGATTGGCCCTTTTAGAAGGCCAGAGCCAACTAGATAAAGGTTTAAAAATATCTTCACAGTGGGTAAAATAATTATAGTGGGAAATTACTCCCCGCTACCCCCCTAGTCAAGGATTTTCCAACCTCTAAAGGAGGAGAGCTGACACGGAAAACCCCGCTCTCCTGCACAATGACTTTACTGAGTCAATCTTGTGGCTGCAGTGTGGACCATCTATAAGATGCACTGCAGCAACTCGCCAAAGCTTCTTCGACAGCACCGCCCAAACCCGCAACCTCTTCCACCTAGAAGGACAAATGTAAGAAGTCACACAACACCAGGTTATAGTCCAACAGCTTTATTTGAAGTCACAAGCTTTCGGAGCGCTGCTCCTTCGTCAGGTGAAGTGGAGAGATGCATAAAGACACAGCTTATATAGTCAGAGAATAATGTCAGATGTTTACAGGTAATCTTTCTAACTGCCATTTATCACACCTCGGCAGAGAGATAATCACAGCAATCAAAGGTGTGAATGATGTCCAAACAGGTCAGTCAGGAAAACATTACATCAAAGGACAATGAGGTGGGGTCACAAGGGGTCAAATGTTGCAGATGCTGGGGTCTGTATGAAAAACAAAAAAAGACAAAAAACATTTTTTTTGCTGGAAGGACAAGGGCAGCAGGTGCATGGGAATACCACCACCTCCAAGTTATACACCATCCTGACTTGAAAGTATATCGCCGATCCTTCACCGTTACTGAGTCAAAATCCTGGAACTCCCTCCCTAACAGCACTGTGGGAGCACCTTCACCACACGGACTGCAGCGGTTCAAGGCAGTGGCTCACCACCACCTTCTCAAGGGCAACTAGGGATGGGCAATAAATGCTGGCCTTTCCAGCGACGCCCACATCTCATTAATGAATACATTTTTAAAAAGCCTTGATAAACATAGGATCAGGAGTAGGCCATTCAGCCCCTCAAGACTGTTTCACCATAACATTGCCACCTCTGAGTCAGATGGTCGTGGTTCAGGCCCCACTCCAGGCTGACGGTCCAGCGCCGTACTGAGGGAGAGCTGCACTGTCGGTGGTGCCGTCCTTCGGATGAGGCTTTAAACCGAGGCCTTGTTTGCCCTCTCAAGGTGGTGCAAAAATTCCCACTGCACCATTGGAAGAAGAGCAGGGGAGTTCTCCTGGTTAACAGCTATCCTCCAACCAAAACTGATCATTCATTGGCTGCTTGTGGGAGCTCGCTGCGTGCAAATTGGCTGCTACGTTTGCTTAAATAACAAAGGTGACTACACTTCAGGAGTAGCTCATTGGCTGTAAAGTGCCTTGGGACGTCCTGAGGACAGGAGAGGCGCTATGGCGGGGGTAAGTGGAGTTTACGTCAAAGTCACAGCAATGGAACGGGAGAAGCCTCAAGGAAAATTGTAACCCCCCACCCACCCACCACCACCGACATATCTTTCGAATTCTATTTTTATTGCATTGGATTCTATGGAACTGTTAGTGGAATTTGGGGGATAACGTTCCACCATTCTGCCCGTTCTCCTGTGACGTTGGTGGCCTCGACAATAAACAGCCTCTGGTTGGCAGATGCCAACTGGACGTGTGGGGTGCAGTAGCGTGCCCCACACCGGAAGGAAAGGGCGTGTCCCTGATTTTCATCGCTCCACCATTGGTGGCTGTGCCTTCAGCTGCCGAGGCCCTAAGCTCTGGAATTCCCTCCCTGAACCTCTCCCGCTTCTCTACCTCTCTTTCCTCCTTTAAGACACTCCTTAAAACTGTAAAGTCTGTGGGTTGTTTAGTTAATTAATACACAGACTCCAAGAGTAACTTAAAACAGGACTTTACTATTCGAAGGTCAGGGCGAATCTGCCCAATAATTCCTGACACAACACTTATATACTGGTGTGGTCACCGTCGGTATTACAGTATACAGAAGCCAAACAAAGTAGTGCCACACCTAAAATAGTTCTCTTAAAGGTGAACAGTTACATACAATAGTTCTCTTAAAGGTAGACGGGTACATACACTACAATCCTCCCTTTTTAGCTTACAACATACTTATTCCCCATTAAACATAACATATAATCAACTTCATGTAAAACAATTCACAGATATAGTCTCTGCGGGAACAGTTCACAGATTCAGTCTCTGGTCTTAACTCGGTCCGAACAACATCTCTGTGGTGTAGCCGGTTCACATTTCTAGCGTGACTCATCCAATAGTCTTTCCCTTGGCTTAACAGCTTGAACTTCCGTCCTGCTGAACCAGCAGTGCTGACTTTTACAAACAGCTGGACTGCCTTGGTAATTTTTCCTACTTTCCAACTGATTTGGCCTCCTTCGTAGGGCCCACGTGCATGATCTGATAGAAGTGATAATGATTTAGATGGTTATCGTCTTCTGCTTCGTCTTATTCTTTTCTGCTTCTTGGAGACTCTCGGGGCTCCCTTATCAGCTGCCAGCTGTAGCGCCACCATCTCCCTATGTTCCTTAGACTTTAAGTGCTTCATCCTGATTTCTGCACTTTGGGAGTTTTCATCACAAGCTGGGCAGACCAAGTCCTCGTAATATTCCGTGTCACTCAACAGGTCATGGTAATATTCGGTGTCGTCCTGAGCTAGTCTAGCGAGAGGGCCTGCTACTTCTTCCTTACCCAACTGGACATTAGCCGACTGTTGTTCCCTCCCTAGACATCTTTCCTGAAGAGACTTCTTCATGCGTTCATATTCATCCTGCTCTTCCTGGGTTTCCTGCCAATCCTTCACTAATGACCTCATTTGTGATTCCAATACTTCCCCTTCCATCGGGGATTGATTGATCGGGCTATTCAATCCTTCTACTGGAGCAGCTGTTTCAACATTCTGTAGTTCCCATTGACGTGATTCAGCGTACTTTCGGCAGCCCCGTAAAATCTGTGTTGCAACCTCAACTATTCCCCAAACTTTTGAGAGCTCCGAACCCCTTCCCTTTGAAGATTGAAGCTCGTGTTCAAATGGTTCCCCTTGCAGAGTCTTGTCTCTCAGCATATGAAGGAGTTGGCTGACCGTTAACTCTTCCACGGGGACCCTGTGGATCAGAGTCTTCTCCATTTCATCCACCTTTTCCTCCAATGCTTTCACCTTTTTTTCCTCTTGTACTTTGGCTTTAAGCGCTCGGAGAAGTTGCGCCTTGATGCTCTCTAGCTCATGTTCAGGGGCCATTCTTACAGTCTGTGTTTCTTACAGTTGCCTTTTCTTTCACTGAAAGAATTCCCAGTTGAATCTGTTCTTCAAGTTGTTGAACCTCGGTCATTGCCGCCTCATATTTGTCTTGGGTTTCCTTCAATATTTTTATGAGTTCTTGGACATCTTGACTTTCATGTTCTGCCATGTCTTTCACCTCTAATTTCTCATCTATGGATGGAACTTCTACCGATGAGTCTGTCTTGGCCTTGAGCTCATTAAGAACTTCCTGCAGCCTTTGGACTTCTTGTTCATGTTCAACCTTTAGTTGCTCATATGCTTCCACTGAAACTAGCTTTTCGGAGGTTGCCGAGTTAACCCCCTCCAGGATTGTAGCCTGGGCCTGTTCCTTCAACTTCTCAAACTCTGCTTGTAAGGAGTCGTAGAGAAGAACTGGAATAAAATCCTGGCTTCCTGAAGATTCCTCTTCATTTGCTTCTTTCTGCAAATATTCTAACTCCTGAACATCATAAGGGAGATGTGATCGGTGATTGGTCACGATGGCTCTATGGTCGCTCTCTGCTTGAGCTAGCTGCTTCTGTTGTCTTTCCAGATTCTCCCATTCGGTGTCATAGGACTTTTTCATTGTTTTCATCTCTTGTACGAGACGGTAACTCAATTGTTCTAATTGTTGTCGTGATTTGAAATAAAGTTGACACCGAGCTCGGTGTTCTTCTGTCATGGATATGTCCTTAAACTGAACAGACTCAGAATTCTCTGTCAAACTATGTTGTCGTTGTTCGGTGGAGCTCTGTTCTGAAACTTTGTTCTTCTCTGAAGCATAAGCCTTTCTGCATGCCTTCGTTTTTCCAACCTTAGTCGGCAAGTCCATTTTAGCCTTGTCTTTCACATTTGGGTTGGTCTTATCGTCATCCGATTCAGAATCTGAGCTGATTGTCTGCACCGAGTCCTCACTCGTTATGGCTTTTAGATAGGGCCATTCCATGTCTATTTTCTTGATCCACTCCCGTCCTAGAAGTGGTGGTCCTCCCTCAGGTAGTACGTGTAAGTTCATTCTTGGGTGTTCTTTACCCCTATCTCTCACCTTGACTCTTATCTTTCCCATGGGGTATACTTTATGCCCCGTGTATGTCTGCAATACGAACTTGGTATCCCTTAAGGGTATATGTGAGAATAGCTGGTGGTAATCCCTTCGATTTATGACTGATAGAGCTGATCCAGTGTCCAACTCCATTTTCACTTGGACTCCAGCTATTTTTAGCATGACCCAGATAGTTTGTAGGTCAGCTTCCTTACTCACATTGTGAATTCTCAGACTACCCAGCTCCTGGCCGTTTGGGTCTGAGTCCAAATTCTGTTCGTCTGAACTCTTCTCAGCCACCTTGTGTACCTTGTTGTACTTTTCCTGTGATGGCTTCCTTTGGTTGTTGGTCCTTTGGTTGTTGGTCTTCTTCCCTGACCGGCATACCTTAGCTATGTGACCCATTTCCTACATTCCTGGTTCTTAAACCAGCATTGGTTCTGGTCGTGTGTTGTCTTCCCACAACGATAGCATTTTGTTGTTGTCGAGGTAATTTGATCCACACTGAGTGCCGCTGTCTCTAGCTGCATTCCCGCAGTTCCCTTCGCTGCGGCTTTGTGCGATGCTGCAATAAGGACAGCCCTGTCAAGTGTAAGGTCGTTCTCTTCGAGTAGTCGCTTTTGCGTTCCTTCCTTTGCCAATCCGCACACGAACTTGTCTCGCAATGCCTCTGTCAGATTCCCTCCAAACTGGCAGTGTTTCGCTAGTCTACGCAGTTCGACCAAGTATTCTGCGTTGCTTTCATCGTTCCTTTGCGTTCTCGCATAGAATTTGAATCGTTCCGCCAACATCAACGGTGTGGGGTTCAAGTGATCCTTCAGAACAGCCACAATATCATCGAAAGTCTGATCCGTCGGTTTAGCTGGTGATAGTAGATGCTTCAAGAGCCCGTATGTCTTCGCGCCCATCGAGTTTAGCAAGGTTATAGCTTTGTCATCTTCTTCTATTTTATTGGCCTCACAATAGATCTCAATGCATTCCACATACGTGGCCCAGTCTTCTACCTCGGAATTAAAATCGTTGATGTTACCACGCTTAGGCATCTTCCTCTCTTCCTGATAAACACCACGAATTATTTCTTAAAAAATTTTTTTTTTCAAGATGGCGGTTCCCGCGAAAATGGCGGTTTCCCGCGCTATCTTCTCTCCCCGCCCACTTCAATGGCGGTTTCCCGCTTCTGTCTTCTTCCCCGCCTAATGGCGGCTTCCCGCGTTTCTTCCCTGGCGGGAGGGGTACACTTTCCCCACGGGCGACGGCCGCTGGCTTTCAGGTTCACAGCCTGCGCGTCGGCTTCAGTGCTTTCCCTTTTCTCGGCAGGGCAACCGGCGCTGGGTACACCCCGTTGACGGCAAACAGTTTCAGCCGCTGGGCTGGCTCTCGCTCAGTTCCCCTTGCTCGGGCTCTGTCTCCCGCTCGCTCGGCTCTACCGGCGCTGGGTACACCCCGTTGACGGAGAACAGTTTCAGCCGCTGGACTGGCTCTCGCTCAGTCTCCCTTGGTCGGCTCTGCTTCTCCCGCTCGCTCGGCTCCCAATCGTGCCTCCCAGCCCTCTCGCAGTCCGGTGCTTCCCTCCCCGGCTGCGGCTGAGTTTATCTCTTCCCGCGCCTACGTTCCCGGTC
Source organism: Somniosus microcephalus (assembly GCF_052327205.1). Taxonomy (NCBI): domain Eukaryota; kingdom Metazoa; phylum Chordata; class Chondrichthyes; order Squaliformes; family Somniosidae; genus Somniosus; species Somniosus microcephalus. Next base: position 15,662,547 of record NC_140992.1, read on the forward strand.
GCAGCGCTTCGTGGCTTCGGTCGCTGCCCGGCCTTTTTCGCCGGTCGCGGTCTAGCTGTCTCACGACGCCGTTGCGTCCCCCAGCCTGTCTGTACCGCGGCTTCCTTGCTCCACGCTACCCCAGTCTCAGCGCCTCTGGGCCCGACTTCTGTCTGGCGCCTTTCCCCCTCAACCGTGGTCGAGTGCACCGCCCTTATCCTCCGGTTATTCTTTTTACTTTCCCTTATTCACAGTCACCGTGGCCGCCTTGCTTCTCGTGCTGATCGGCTCACTCCTCACCGTGGCAGAAGGGACAGTCAGTACCTGTTGCTGATGGAAGCCTTTGTCTCCAAATTCTTCCTCCTTTCTAGTTCTGCAGCCTCGAGTTTTTTCCCAGCAGAACGACGAGGGCGGTTGCCTCTTCTCGACGCTCGTTAACTGCTTCGGACGTATTGTTGCCGCAGGGTACGATCGGACTCGTCGCCACTGTAAAGTCTGTGGGTTGTTTAGTTAATTAATACACAGACTCCAAGAGTAACTTAAAACAGGACTTTACTATTCGAAGGTCAGGGCGAATCTGCCCAATAATTCCTGACACAACACTTATATACTGGTGTGGTCACCGTCGGTATTACAGTATACAGAAGCCAAACAAAGTAGTGCCACACCTAAAATAGTTCTCTTAAAGGTGAACGGTTACATACAATAGTTCTCTTAAAGGTAGACGGGTACATACACTACAAAAACCAACCTCTCTGACCAAGCTTTTGGTCACCTGCCCTAATGTCCCCTTGTGTGGTTCGGTGTCAAATTTTGTCTGATAATCGCGCCTGTGAAGCGTCTCGGGGACATTTTTCTATGTTAAACGTGCTATATAAATGCAAGTTGTTGTTGTTGTTGCTCGACATGTTTGGGAAGTAGCATTTCCCAACAGTGAGGCAGGTCAGAAGTAAAGAGGAAGAGAAAAGGGGTTGATAAAGCGATGGGGAGAGCGCTCCTGGTGCATTGAATCCCACTCTGTCTCAGATCCACCTCGCATGCCTCAGTGACTGGAGCAGTGAGAACGATGGGAAATCGTCAGCCGGAGGCAGTGCCTCAAAACTTTTACCCAACAGTGACTAGCGTGATCCCGCCCTTCGCCTCCCCTGTAAAACTGGCAGTCCAACTTCTACGGTTACATGGCCGTTAATGATTAAGATGAAGCAGTTCGAGCCTTAACCTGTGTTGGGTTATGTGAGATCAACCGGGGGACTGTAGGGCTGGTGCTATTGGGCTCCACCTGCTAGGGAGGAAAGCTTGCCTGTGGATTGTGCTCTTGATCTCCATCAGTGATCTTCAATGGAAACTGTGTGGCGTTGATGTTGAGCGAGGATCCGGGCTCATCGGTGATGTCCCTCCATGAGCCAATGTTCTGAAAACACTCTCCAACCTCACACTTGAAGAATAGTTATCCAGCTGAGGTACTGGAGGTCGTTTCATGTCTATGGAACCAAAATGTGTTAGTAACTTCAGGGGAGTATGGGAGAAAAGCTTGCGGGCAACTACATGTTGACATCACAGACAGAGTGGGAAGATTTCCGGCAAAATCGCAAACTTGTTCTTATGTTATGTTTTTAGGAATTTGCTAGAGTGAGGGAGCATATGAATCCTTTCCAGTATGTTTACAATGCCATTAACACATTGCAAGCAGATGAAATCATTCCCCAGTGACAGAGAGGAAAGGGCAGACAGACAGGGACTGGGAGAGAGAGAGAGAGACAAAGGGGGAAAAATTAAGTTGTTTGCGCCTCCCGCTAGCGCCTTAAGAGGGCGCTAATGGGGCGCAAAGCAACTAGCGCCCGGGCACGGCGATGTTTGCGCCACTCGCGAAATTAACTAGACATTTTGCGGCGGCGCTAAACACTACCGCCACGATCTCCTGCGCCGGCAGATCGTGACGTCAGTCGAGTGCGCAACGCCCCGGTAGCGCCCCGGACCGGATATTGGGTGGCGCCCCCTGTCTTACCGCCTGCCGCTAGCAACGACAGGTTGAGGGGTGCGTTTTGCAGTCAGAAAGGGACTGGGGGAGCGCTATTTAAAGGCGATCGCTTCCTGCCTTTTTTTGTTGGTGACATTTGTGCACCACGCATTCTGAGAGAGAGAGAGAGAGAGAGAGACTTCTGGAGAGATTCAACGCTGTGTGAAGGAGTTTTGGGTACTGAGCAGCACTTTGCAGGTTCATTTTGATTTGCACTTCCTTGCTTCGCCAGCGCTCTGAGGTAGCGCCTCGCTCCTCGGACTTTGCGCCTTAAGACAGGTGTGAAGCGCCTGATTTAGCGCTCCAATCACCTCCAGGGGCGATAAAAGCCAAGTTTGCAGTCGGAGGCGATAATTAGCGTCAGGCGCTAAACTTTGCGCACGGCCGATAATGGCGCCCCAAACGGGGTGATACTGAATTTTTCCCCAAAGAGTGAGAGATACAGACAAAGTATGAATAAGAAATGAACAGGGAAATTGTAAAAAAAGTAAGAAGATACAATGAAAGAGTTGCATTTATATAGGGCCTTTCATGATCTCAGTGTGTTCCAAAGCACTTTACAGCCAATGAAATACTTTTGAAGTGTAGTCACTGTTGTAATTTAGGAAACGCGGCAGCCAATTTGCACACAGCAAGATCCCACAAACAGCAATGGGATATTGACCAGATAATCTGTTTTTGTTATGTTGATTGAGGGATAAACATTGGCCTGGACACCGGGGATAATTCCCCTGCTAATCTTCATGGGATCTTTTACGTCCACCTGCGAGAGCAGACGGACCCTCAGTTTAATGTTTCATCCAAAAGACAGCAACTCCGACAGTGCAGCACTCCCTCAGTATTCTGCTGGAGTGTCAGCCTAGGCAACATTTGTGTATGTGTAAAAAAATTTAACTCGTCACTGCCCCAACCCTATTCCCTACTTAATCGCCAAATTTGGACAATTTCTCAAGTGTAGCAATTAATGTATTTGCATCAGGGAATATCCCCCTTATTTCAAAAACTGGCTGCACCCAATCTTAAACAAAATAAACCTTCATGTAAGACAACATCCAGGCAACCCCAGAGCGTGTATCTGTGGACAGTAAAAATATTTTTAAAAGATGCATTTGCAGCTGATTTGTTACATGTGTAACTTCTCTGGGTAATAAATCATCAAAACCCTGAATTCCTTACCTCACAACATGCTGGGAATATCAGCAATACACGGACTGCAGGGGGTCCAAGGAGAGGGACCACCGTCACCTTCTCAGGGCATGTAAGGATGCACAATCGCTGCCGGCCTCGTCAGTGTTGCTCACAACCCAAGAGCAAGTGAAAACAAGAGGGAGAGGCATACACACACGCATGTACACGAAAAGGAAGAAGGAAAGAAGGAAATAAAGAAAGAAAGACTTGCATTTATATAGCGTCTTTCACAACCTCAGGACATCCCAAAGCGCTTTACAGCTATTGAAGTATGTTTAAAGCGTAGTCACTGTTACAATGTCGACAAAGCAGCAGCCAATTTGTGCACAGCAAGCTCCCACAAACAGCAATGTGATAATGACCAGATAATCTGTGTTTTTTTAGTGATGTTGGTTGAGGGATAAATATTGACCAGGACGCCGGAGAGAAAGCCCCTGTTCCTCTTTGAAATAGTGGCCGTGGGATCTTTTACATCCACCTGAGAGGGCAGGCGAGGCCTCAGTTCAACGTCTCATCTGAAAGACGGCACCTCTGACAGTGCTGCACTCCCGTAGTACTGCGCGGGAGAGAATCTGATACAGCAACTGCTGCGGTCTGCTGCCAGCAGCTAATGTAATGGTTTTGATTCAGAGTGTTTCCAGAAATTAATACAGTCTGAACAGATTTCCCCAGTGACACATACTCTCCTTTACAGATGGCAAAAAGTTCATTTGAAAACTGATTTTACCACACTAATCATTCGCACATCAACATTTGATTTAATAAATAATCCAGATTGATCTGCCACGGTAGCAGTAAGGGGCCACCAATATATTCCATTACTATGCTGCAGCATAATTGCAGCATGAAATGATTCCCATAAGGATGCAGAGAATTCTCAAGAATTCAGTCGAAGAATGTAATTGTGAGGATTCCCCAACATGCCCTGGCCAACATTTATACCTCAACTAACACCACCAAAACAGATGACGTGGTCATCTATCTCATTGCTGTTTGTGGGAACTTGCTGCAGGCAAATTAGCTGTTGTGTTCGCCTACCTTCTTCTTAGGCAGTCCCCCGGAACCGAGGATGACTTGCTTCCACATTAAAAATGAGTTTGCAGGTGACTGATGAGTCCAATGCGGGACCTACAGTCTCTGTCACAGGTGGGGCAGACGGTGGTTGAAGGGGCGGGTGGGTGGGGTGCTTGGGTTGACGTGCACTCCTTGCGCTGCCTGCGTTTGGCTTCCGCTTGCTCCTGGCGAAGAGACTTGAGGTGTTCAGCGCCTTCCCAGATGCTTCTCCTCCACTTTGTGCGGTCTTGGGCCAGGGATTACCAGGTGTCGATGGGGATGTTACACTTTTTCAAGGAGGCTTTGAGGGTGTCCTTGAAGCATTTCCTCTGCCCACCTGGGGCTCTCTTACCATGCCGGAGCTCCGAGTAGAGCGCTTGTTTTGGGAGTCTTGTATCGGGCATGCGGACAATGTGACCCGTCCATTAGAGTTGATTGAGCGTGGTCAAAGCTTCGATGCTGGGGATGTTGGCCTGAGCAAGAATACTGACGTTGGTGCGCCTATCCTGCCAATGGATTTGCAGGATCTTGCGGAGGCAGTGTTGGTGGTACCTCTCCTGTGCTTTGAGGTGTCTGCTGTACATGGTCCATGTCTCTGAGGCATACAGCAGGGCGGGTATCACTGCTGCTCTGTAGACCATGAATTTAGTGCCGGGTTTGAGGTCCTGGTCTTCAAACACTCTCTTCCTCAGGCGACCGAAGCCTGCACTGGCACACTGAAGGCGGTGTTGGACTTCATCGTCGCTGTCTGCCCTTGTTGACAGTAGGCTCCCGAGGTATGGAAAGTGGTACACGTTGCAATACTGACTACGGTTCAACAGTATTTTATTGGCCATGGAGGGATTTGAACACGAGGATGAGAATTTTAAAATCGAGGCATTGCTGGGCCAGGAGCCAAAGTAGGTCAGTGAGCACAGGGGGTGATGGGTGAACAGGACTTGGTGCGAGTTAGGATAAGACGTGGCAGAGTTTTGGATGAAGATAGTTCCACACATGCCAGCCAGGTAGGCAGCATTAGCTGGGCTGAGTGGCCATGCTTCAGGTGTGGGGCGATAGTTAGAATCGGCGCGTTAATTGGCTGTGGGGCGAGGGGGTGCGAGAATCTCAACCCTGATTCTGTCCACATATTTACACTTTCCAAACAGCAGTCATTGGATGACATTTAGGAGCAGAAATTCCAGCGATTTTTTCCCCCCTCCCTAGTCCTGGAGTCCTTCCAGCAACTGCAATGACCTAAGCTACTGCCCGAGCTGCAGTCAGCTTATTCAATACTGCAGGAAGGACCTTCCTATTACAGAATATTAACAGCACAGAAACAGCTGTTCAGCCCAACTGGTCCGTGCCGGTGTTTATGCTCCACGCGAGCCTCCTCCCACCTTACTTCATCTCACTCTATCAACATATCCTTCTATTCCTTTCTCCCTCGTGTGTTTATCTAGCTTCACCTTAAAGGCATCTACGCTAATCGTCTCAACTTTTTTTTTCTTCGTTCATGGGATGTGGGCGTCGCTGGCGAGGCCAGCATTTATTGCCCATCGCTAATTGCCCTTTGAGAAGGTGGTGGTGAGCTGCCTTGAACCGCTGCAGTCCGTGCGGTGAAGGTACTCCCACAGTGCTGTTAGGGAAGGAGTTCCAGAATTTTGACCCAGCGACGATGAAGGATCGGCGATATACTTCCAAGTCAGGATGGTGTGTGCCTTGGAGGGCAACTTGGAAGTGGTGGTGTTCCCATGTGCATGCTGCCCTTGTCCTTCTTGGTGGAAGAGGTCATGGGTTTGGGAGGTGCTGGCGAAGAAGCCTTGGCGAGTTGCTGCAGTGCATCTTGTAGATGGTACACACTGCAGCCACGGTACGCCGGTGGTGGAGGTAGCGAATGTTTAAGGTGGTGGATGGGGTGCCAATCAAGTGGTCTGCTTTGTCTTGGATGGTGTCGAGCTTCTTGAGTGTTGTTGGAGCTGCACTGATCCAGGCAAGTGGAGAGTATTCCATCACACTTCTTACTTGTGCCTTGTAGATGGTGGAAAGGCTTTGGGGAGTCAGGAGGTGAAACACTCGCCGCAGAATACCCAGCCTCTGACCTGCTCTTGTTGCCATAGTATTTATGTGGCTGGTCCGGTTAAGTTTCTGGTCAATGGTGACCCCCAGGATATTGATGGTGGGGGATTCAATGATGGCAATGCCGTTGAATGTCAAGGGGCGGTGGTTAGACGCTCGCTTGTTGGAGATAGTCATTGCCTGGCACTTGTGTGGCGCGAATGTTACCTGCCACTTATCAGCCCAAGCCTGAATATCGTCCAGATCTTGCTGCATGTGGGCATGGACTGCTTCGTTATCTGAGGAGTTGCAAATGGCACTGAACACTGTGCAGTCATCAGTGAACATCCCCATTTCTGACCTTATGTTGGAGGGAAGGTCATTGATGAAGCAGATGAAATTGGCTGGGCCTAGGACACTGTCCTGAAGAACTCCTGCAGCAATGTCCGGGGGCTGTGATGATTGACCTCCAACCACCACAACCATCTTCCTTTGTGCTAGGTATGACTCCAGCCAGTGGAGAGTTTTCCCCCCGATTCCCATTGACTTCAGTTTTACTAGGGCTCCTTGATGCCACACTCAGTCAAATGCTGCCTTGATGTCAAGGGCAGTCACTCTCACCTCACCTCTGGAATTCAGCTCTTCTCTCCATGTTTGGACCAAGGCTGTAATGAGATCTGGAGCCGAGTGGTCCTGGCGGAACCCAAACTGGCCATCAGTGAGCAGGTTATTGGTGAGTAAGTGCCACTTGATAGTACTGTCGACGACACCTTTCATCACTTTGCTGATGATTGAGAGTAGACTGATGGGGCGGTAATTGGCCGGATTGGATTTGTCCTGCTTTTTGTGGACAGGACATACCTGGACAGTTTTCCACATTGTCGGATAGATGCCAGTGTTGTAGCTGCACTGGAACAGCTTGGCTAGAGGCGCAGCTAGTTCTGGAGCACAAGACTTCAGCACGACAGCCAGGATGTTGTCGGGGCCCATAGCCTTTGCTGTATCCAGTGTGCTCAGCCATTTCTTGATATCAGGTGGAGTGAATCGAATTGGCTGAAGACTGGCTTCTGCGGTGATGGGGATCTCAGGAGGAGGCCAATATGGATCATCCACTCCACACTTCTGGCTGAAGATGGTTGCAAACGCTTCAGCCTTGTCTTTTGCACTCACGTGCTGGGCTCCACCATCATTGAGGATGAGGATATTCATGGAGCCTCCTCCTCCCGTTAGTTGTTTAATGGTCCACCACCATTCACGACTGGATGTGGCAGGACTGCAGAGCTTTGATCTGATCCATTGATTGTGGAATCACTTAGCCCTGTCTATAGCATGCTGCTTCTGCTTTTTAGCATGCATGTAGTCCTGTGTTGCAGCTTCCCCAGGTTGGCACCGCATTTTTATGCATGCCTGGTGCTGCTCCTGGCCTGCTCTTCTAAACTCCTTAGTGAACCAGGATTGGTCCCCTGGCTTGATGGTAATGGTAGAGTGAGGGGTATGCCGGGCCATGAGGTTACAGATTGTGGTGGAATACAAATCTGCTGCTGCTGATGGCCAACAGCACCTCATGGATGCCCAGTTTTGAGCTGCTAGATCTGTCCTGAATCTATCCCATTTAGCACAGTGGTAGTGTCACACAACATGATGGAGGGTGTCCTCAGTGTGAAGACGAGACTTCATCTCCACAATGAATATGCAGTGGTCACTGCTACCAATGCTGTCATGGAGAGTTGCATCTGTGACAGGTAGATTGGTGAGGATGAGGTCAAGTAGATATTTCCCTCGTGTTGGTTCTCTCACCTCCTCAGTGCTTCTTTCAAGTGGTGTTCAACATGGAGGAGTACTGATTCATCAGCTGAGGGAGGGCGGTAGGTGGTAATCAGCAGGAAGTTTCCTTGCCCATGCTTGACTTGAAGCCATGAGACTTCATGGGGTCTGGAGTCAATGTTGAGGACTCCCAGGGCCACTCCTTCCTGACTGTATACCACTGTGTCGCCACCCCTGGTGGGTCTGTCCTGCCGGTGGGACAGGACATACCCAGGGATGGTGATGGAGCAGTTTGGGACATTGGCTGAAAGGTATGATTCTGTGAGTATGGCTTTGTCAGGCTGTTGCTTGACTAGTCTGTGGGACAGCTCTCCCAATTTTGGCACAATGTTGGTGAGGAGGACTTTGCCAGGTCGACTGGGCTGGGTGTGCCATTGCCATGTCCGTAGCCGGTGCTGAGGTCGATGCCGGATGGTTTTATTCTTATTGTTTTTCATAGCGGTTTTTTACAACTGAGTGGCTTGCTAGGCCATTTCAGAGGGCAGCTAAGAGTCAACCAGATTGCTGTGATTCTGGAGGTGGTAGCAAGTTCCACATTCTAACCACTCTCTGGGTAAAGAAGTTTCTCCTGAATTCCTATTGGATTTATTAGTGACTGTCTTATATTTATGGCCCTTAGTTCTGGTCTACCCTGCCCTTGGAAACATATTTTCTACATCTACCCTATCAAACCTTTTTATAAGCTTAAAGACTTCTATCAGGTCGCCCTCAGTATTCTCTTTTCTCGAGAAAAGAGCCCTTTCAATTTTTCCTGATAGATATAACCTCTCAGTTCTGATATCATTCTAGTAAATCTTTTTTTGCACTATCTCCAGTGTCTCTAGGTCCTTTTTATAACATGGAGACCAGAACTGTGCACAGTACACTAAGTGTGGTCTAGCTAAGGTTCTATACAAGTTTAGAACCTAGTTTGGTATAGATCAACCTTGCCTGGTGGCACACCTTGCCAACTGAGCCAGGGTGCTGGTTCTGTCAGCTTTTAATGCTGGTGAGGATGACTCACACACAAGCCATGGACACCACTGAATGCCGCGATTAAATTAGCCCTGTGCTCACCTTGTGTGGCCCAGGATAATCACTTTTCTTCACAGTACTCGATGTTCGAACTAAAATATTAAAACATGCCCCTGCCATTTAATCAAAGAGATAAAACAACATTGACCGAGACTGAGCGATGTTGTTCCAAGGCCGTTGGTACAAAATAATGCTATCATGTGTGCTACAGTACGAACCAAATTGGGTAATGGCAGCAAGTTACAAAGCACCCATTGAATTGATGATGCGATAAGCATTGAGATCAAAGTTTGAGTAATTTTCACAACCCAAGATTCAATTATCGCTTTCTGCCTCTGCGGCCGTTTGTTATTTTTGATATATATAGCAGCTGGAGTTTTTATGTGTAATTAAACTTGTGAGTTCTCTTGCCTCCTATATCTAAAGGCTGTGGGTTCAAACCACTCACTAGGACACAAGACCAGATTACAGGCTAGGCTGACCCTCCAGTACAGTTTTGGAGTGGATTCAAGCCATACGGCAGGACCTTGCTGTTTGTGGGAGCTTGCTGTTCGCAAATTGGCTGCCGTGTTTCCTGCATTACAACAGTGACTACACTTCATAAGAACTCAAGAAATAGGAGCAGCAGTAGTCCGTACGGCCCCTTGAGCCATTCAATAAGATCATGGCTGATCTTCTCCCTCAACTCCGCTTTCCCACCCTTTCCCCCTATCCCTCGATTCCCTAAGTGTCCAAAAAATCTATCGATCTCAGTGTTGAATATGTTCAACGACTGAAATATAGAAACATAGAAGATAGGAGCAAGAGTAGGCCATTCGGCCCCTCGAGCCTGCTCCGCCATTCAATGAGATCATGGCTGATCATCGAAACTTAGTACCCGGTCCCTGCCTTCTCCCCATATCCCTTGATCCCTTTAGCCTTAAGAAATATATCCAACTCCTTCTTGAATATATTTAATGAATTGGCCTCTACTGCCTTCTTTGGTAGAGAATTCCACAGGTTCACCACTCTCTGGGTGAAGAAATTCCTCCTCATCTCTGTCCTAAATGGCTTACCCCTTATCTTTAGACTGTGACCCCTGGTTCTGGACTCCCCGACCATTGGGAACATCCTTCCAGCATCTAGTCTGTCTAGTCCTGTTAGAATTTTATAAGTTTCGATGAGATCCCCTCTCATTCTTCTAAACTCCAGCGAGTATAAGCCCAATCGACCCAATCTCTCCTCATACGTCATTCCTGCCATCCCAGGTATCAGCCTGGTGAATCTTCGCTGCACTCCCTCCATGGCAAGAACATCCTTCCTCAGATAAGGCAACCAAAACTGCACACAATACTCAAGATGTGGTCTCACCAAGGCCCTGTACAACTGCAGCAAGACATCCTTGTTCCTGTACTCAAACCCTCTCGCTACGAAGGCCAACATACCATTTGCCTTCTTAACCACCTGACTGAGCCCTCTGGGGCAGAGAATTCCAAAGAATCGCAACCCCGAGTGAAGAAATTTCTCCTCAACACAGTCCTAATTGGCCGACCCCTTACCCTGAGAAAGTCCTTCATTGGCTGTAAAATGCTTTTGGGACGTCCTGAGTTCGTGAAAGGGAGTTGTATAACTGCAAGCCCTTTCTTTCCTTAGATCCTGAGCGTCCTGGATTACTGAACAACCCCTCAGCTCAAAGAGTGTGTTCAGCAGTGGAGGGGTTAAAGGTTTATCTCCAAAGGTCACTGAAAGGGTGACACATACAATGCCCTAACTGCGTGATATCACCATCAGTCCTGACAGTGTCGAGTGACAAAGACTGCCTGTTAAGACAAGGTACTTTTTGTGCATTTTAGTCATTACTGTTACAATGGACAGCCAAAAGGAAAACACTTTTTTTTTTAAAAACAACATTTCAATGGCCGCTGTTGCAGACAATGACCGGGGCAAAGTCCTAGAACTCTGCTGCGTGACCCTTGACCCGTGCAGGAAATGAGCCAACTTGCATCTGACTGTAAACTGTGGTGGTTATTTAGTATGGCTTTTCCTGCCTGGCGCTGGGCTAAATCTGATTATTTACAAGCTTGAGAAGATGCTTTTAAAAAATGAAATGGGTCTGGCGGAGTGTTCTGCCTGTTCGTTGTTTCAGGACCTTCCCCCGTTCTCCGCCTTCCTGGATGCTGCCTTTCATTAGCCAGAGAAATCATCCCCAGAACTAAGCAGTGTGTCCTGGATTCGTACTTTACTGTTTTAGAATTCTTTGCTGCTTTTAAAGCGTCCTCGTCGGCATTTTCTGCAACATTTTTCATCAGCTTTGTGCATTCCAGGGATGATGGGCCACCCCTTACGTCACTTTTGGTCGCTTCCATCAGAAGCTATTTTGCCCCTCCTCTCCTAAAGGTGCTGGCTCAAAAGGGTAGTGAAGATTTGGAACACTCTCCCCATAAAAGGCTGTTGAGGCTAGATCACAGAATCACAGAATCGTACAGCACAGAAGAAGGCCATTCGGCCCGTCATGCCTGTGCCAGCTCTTTGAAAGAGCTCTCCAATTAGCCCCACTCCCCAACTTTTCCCCCATAACCCTACAAATGAATCCTCTTCAAGTACATCTTCAATTGCCCTGTGGAATCTGATTCCACCACCCTTTCAGGCAGTGCGTTCCAGATCTCCACAACCCTCTGTGTGAAAATACGTCTCCTCATTTCCCCTCTAGTTCCTTTGCCAATGATTTTAAATGTAAGAAGTCACACAACACCAGGTTATAGTCCAACAGTTTTATTTGAAATCACAAGCTTTCGGAGCGCTGCTCCTTCGTCAAGTGAAGTGGAGAGATGCATAAAGTCGCCTGACGAAGGAGCAGCGCTCCGAAAGCTTGTGATTTCAAATAAAACTGTTGGACTATAATCTAGTGTTGTGTGACTTCTTACATTTGTCCACCCCAGTCCAACTCTGGCATCTCCACACAATGATTTTAAACCTATGACCTTTGGTTACTGGCCCACTTGCCAGTTTCTCCCTACTTGCTCGATGAAAACCCCTCATAATTCTGAAAATGTCAAAACTGAGATGGCTAGACTTTTCTTAGGCAAGGATTACAGAACCAAGGTGGGTAGATGGAGTGAAGATACAGATCAGCCATGATCTAACTAAATGGCAGAACAGGCTCGAGGGGCTGAACGGCTTACGCTTGCTCCTATGTCGCTTGCTGAGGTTTGATTCCATAGATTAAACTAAGGTCAGTGGACTTTAAAGAGGTCCATGACTTCATCAGATTTCTGAATTTTTCTTTATCTGTTGACTCACAGTACACTGTTGCATACTGATAATTTTTTTTCCCTCAGTGATAGCACTGCTTTGCTTTGTGTAGCCCGCACTGTCTTTTAGAAGTTAGGACTAGGGTTCCCTGGGAGTATGTCAATATTTGCAGGAAGTCCTCGAGAATGTGTCAATATTCATAGGGGGAGGTCCCCAACAAAAGGAAAGTTTAGAAAACATGGATAACAAACATAATTCAGAGAAAACAACTCACAGCCTTACCCATAAACTCAACCCTCCAAAGTTTTTAATTGCTCCAACAAGTTTTCATCCTGCCTGGCCAAAGCACACATCACCAGTCTTCCTGCACATTTCCTGACACTTCCTGATCCTTTGCCGATCATCCAGCTATGGTTGAATATTGTGAGACAAACAACTGCACTTCAACTCCCATAGATCATGAACTCAAGCCCTCGAGTACTACAGAAGGCTGAGGGGTGACCTGATAGTGGTCTTTAAGATTATGAAAGGGTTTGCTAGGATAGACGTAGAGAAGATGTTTCCAATTGCGGGGCAGACCAAAACTAGGGGCCTAAATATAGATACAGGAAACTCTTTATTATCCGGCACCAACGGGACCGGCGTGGTGCCGGTTTATCAAAAATCCGGATTACAGAGAGGTATAGTTAAAAGGTACAAGAGCACCATACACAGCAACAAATCCAGGTTTCCCTGTTGCTTAGCAACACGTGTAGGAACTCCGGCCACAGACCAAGCGTCCCTGTTGCTTAGCAACAAGTGTAGGAGCCCCAGTTACACAGCCACAGATCCAGGAACTGCCACTAATATGAAGTAAAACTTACCTGAACCTACTCCTGAATTTTGCCGGTTAACAGAGAGTTTCCTGTAGTCACTAATAAATCCAATAGGGAATTCAGGAGAAACTTCTTTTACCCAGAGAGTGGTGAGAATGTAGAACTCACTACCACATGGAATAGTTGAGGCGAACCGCATAGATGCATTTAAGGGGAAGCTAGATAAACACATGGGGGAGAAAGGAATAGAAAGTTATGCTGATAGCGTTAGATGAAGAGAGATGGGAGGAGGCTCATGTGAAGCATAAACCCCGGCATAGACCAGTTGCACTGAATAGCCTGTTTCTGTGCTACATAAGTTCTACGTAATTCTATGTAATGTTCTTGAACACGCCAACCTTCTGGCCCAGAGGTTGTGGGGCTACCAACTGAGTCAAAACGACGCCATTAGTGAAGGACAGGTAAAGAGACCACAAAGTCTAAGGGAAAGTGGCAAGTTAGATCCAAAATTGGCTCAGTAGCAGGAAGCAAAGGGTAATGGTCGAAGGGTGTTTTTTGTGACTGGAAGGCTGTTTCCAGTGGGGTTCCCCAGGGCTCAGTACTAGGTGCCTTGCTCTTTGTGGTATATATCAATGATTTAGACTTCAATGTAGGGGGCATGATTAAGAAGTTTGCAGATGATACGAAAATTGGCCGTGTGGTTGATAGTGAGGAAGAAAGCTGTAGACTGCAGGAAGATATCAATGGACTGGTCAGATGGGCAGAAAAGTGGCAAATGGAATTCACTCCAGAGAAGTGTGAGGTAATGCATTTGGGGAGGGCTAACAAGGCAGTAGAATACTGAGAAGTGTAGAGGAACAGAGGGACCTTGGAGTGCATGACCACGGATCCCTGAAGGTAGCGGAATAGGTAGATAAGGTGGTTAAGAAGGCACATGGGACACTTTCCTTTAATAGCAGAGGATAGAATATAAAAGTAGGGAGGTTATGCTTGAATTGTATAAAACATTAGTTAGGCCACAGCTAGAATACTGTGTGCAGTTCTGGTCACCACATTACAGGAAAGATGTGATTGCACTAGAGAGGGTACAGGGGAGATTTACGAGGATGTTGCCAGGACTGGAGAATTTTAGCTATGAGGAAAGATTGGAGAGGCTGGGGTTGTTTTCTTTCGAACAGAGGAGGCTGAGGGGAGGCTTAATTGAGGTGCATAAAATTATGAGGGGCCTAGATAGAGTGGATAGGAAGGAACTATTTCCCTTAGCAGAGAGGTCAATAACCAGAGAGGAGGCATAGATTTAAAGTAATTGGTAGAAGTATCAGAGGGGAGTTGCGGAGAAATGTTTTCACCCAGAGGGTGGTGGGGGTCTGGACCGGACTTTCTGAAAGGCTGGTAGAGGCAGAAACCTCATCGCATTTAAAAAGTACTTGGATATTCACTTGAAGCGCCGAGGCCTAGAGGGCTACGGACCAAGAGCTGGAAAGTGGGATTAGGCTGGATAGGCCGAATGGCCTCCTTCTGTGTCGTACGCTTCTATATGAGTCTATGATTCAAAGTGTTAAAACTTTAACCACGAGAGAAAAAAAAGAGAACTGTTACAGTTAATCTTCTACTTCCTGCCATTGTACTGACACCGTGGATCTTGGAGAAGGTACAGTGATTCATCAACACAATTAAAATGGTCTCCACACATCCAGGGCAAATTGTCCTTCCTGAGTAGGGCTCTGGTACAGATCCGGGAGCAGTTTAATAGACAACGTATGCTGCAACACACCAAAAACAACAAGGCATTGAATAAAATGTGCTGAAATATCTCCTGGGATCAGACGTTTATTGGGAAGGATCTGTGTGGTGTCTGGAGTTAACCAATAGCAATTGAGAAAGCGGCTGGGGCCTTGTGACAGAGAAGGAGAAATCTGCCAGGGCTTCCTGCTCAGTGACCCATTCTTGAAGACACATATATTAGGGGTATCAGGTGAGGACGGCACTAGGCTCAGCTGTGATGCCCCGCAGGGTCAAATAGCCTGCAGGTACTCACCGTCAATGTTCCCTGTAATTTTATTTTGTGCGCGAGCCATTTAACTGGCTTTGTGGCCCATTCAAATCTTCGCGCATGCGCGGTTATTCCCACTGAGAAGCTGGTAAGCGGCCTGCGTGGGACCGCCAGATCGCTGTGTGGCCGTGAAGCGTAACGGAATGGTGCTCACTGTCCAGGATTATGAATTTACTTTAATTAATTCCGGGACCTGAGCATCACTGACGAGGCTGGCATTTATTGCCCATCCCTAGTGTCCCTTGTACAACTGTATGGCTTGCTAGGCCACTTCAGGAGGGGCAGGTAAGAGTCAGCCAGGTTAATATGTGAATAGGCCAGACCGTGTAAGGACGGCAGATTTCCCTAACGCACATTAGTGAACCAGCTGGGATTTTGACGACAATGTTTCTCAGTCATTGTTGCTGGTACTGGATTCTTATTTGCAGATTTTTAAAAAAAACTAAATTCAAATTCTCAAAAAGCCATGGTGGGATTTGAATGCAGCTTCTCCGATTGATTAGTCCGGGCCTCTGGAGTAACATAACCACTATCAATGGCCAAATGCGTGAGCTGGTGGAGGTTGCAGGTACTTGGGGAACTTGCCAATCACAACACAGTGGCCCCGAAACTTCACAAGGGTTCTCCCAATCACCCACCACAGAACCCCCAGAGATATGGCGTAAACAGCTGAAGACAGCCATTATGTTAGAACATAAGAAATAGGAGCAGGAGTCGGCCATTTGGCCCCTCGAGCCTGCTCCGCTATTCAATAAGATCATGGCTGATCTTCTAACTTAACTCCACCTTCCCACCCGATCCCCATATCCCTTCATTCTCTTAGTTTCTAAAAAATTAACGACCTCTGTCTGGAATATGCTCAACGACTGAGCATCCACAGCTCTCTGGGGTAGAGAATTCCTAAGATTCACCACCCTTTGAGTGAAGAAATATCACCTCATCTCAGTCCTAAATGACTGACCAATTATTCTGAGACTGTGACCCCTGGTTCTGGATTCCCCAACCAGGGCAAACATTTTCTCAGTATTAGCCCTGTCAAGCCCCTTAAGAATTTTATATGCATCAACTAGATCACCTCTCATTGTTCTAAACTTTAGTTAATATAGGCCTAGTCTACGCAATCTCTCCTTATAGGGCAATCCTCTCATCCCAGAAATCAGTCTGCTGTACCTTCGTTGCACTCTCTCTAAGGCAAGTATGTATTTTCTTAGATAAGGAGACCAGAACTGTACACAATACTCCAGGTGTGGCCTCACCAACGCCCTGTATAATTGTAGTAAGACTTTACTTTTATACGCTAATCCCTTTGTAACAAAAGCTAACATACATTTGCTTTCATTGAAACTTATAAAATTCTAACAGGACTGGACAGACTAGATGCAGGAAGGATGTTCCCGATGGTCGGGGAGTCCAGAACCAGGGGTCACAGTCTAAGGATAAGGGGTAAGCCATTTAGGACAGAGATGAGGAGGAATTTCTTCACCCAGAGAGTGGTGAACCTGTGAAATTCTCTACCACAGAAGGCAGTGGAGGCCAATTCATTAAAATATATTCAAGAAGGAGTTGGATATATTTCTTAAGGCTAAAGGGATCCAGGGGTATGGGGAGAAAGCAGGGACCAGGTACTGAAATTGGATGATCAGCCATGATCGCACTGAATGGCGGAGCAGGCTCGAGGGGCCGAATGGCCTACTCCTGCTCCTACCTTCGATGTTTCTATGTTTCATCCCAAGAATGAGTCTGCTGAACCTTCGTTGCACTCTCTCTAAGGCAAGTATGTTTTTTCTTAGCTAAGGAGACCAGAACTGTACACAATACTCCAGGTGTGGCCTCACCAATGCCCTGTATAATTGTAGTAAGACTTCTTTACTTTTATACGCTAATCCCTTTGTAACAAAAGCTAACATACCATTTGCTTTCCTAATTGCTTGCTGTACCTGCCTGTTAACTTTCTAGTGATTCATGTTATGGCAGGAGCACAGGAAAAACCCCTTTGCGATTTTCAGGGCCTGTAACTTTTAGGCTCAAAGTTCCCGGAGGCCAAAAGTGGAGGCCCTGAATTCTCCAGAAGACTTGGCCACACCTCATCCCTTCAGCACCAGGCTGGCGCGTAAAATCTTCCTCAGGTTAAAAGGATCTGCCGATGCCATCCTGAGACAAAGTTGCCATGCAATGCGCCTCGCCTGGCATCATCAGCCCTCTGACCTTTGCCTCCCTGCACGACTGCTGGGGAATTGTTTGGCTGCCGCTCAGCGCCACTCTCTTAGCAGCATGGTTGATACTGGGGAAGCGTATCTCCTACACCCTACATGCAAAGGGTGGTATAGAAGTTTGGAACTCTCTGCCGCAAATAGCAGGAGCTGAGATGTTACAGGGCCGGCTTTCTGACTGTATTGCTGGTGCTGAGCGTTATTTGCTAGGAATTCAGCAAATCTTCACTTGCATGTAATTTTTGCATTAATGGATTCATAATAGCAACAACTTGCATTTATATGGCGCCTCTAACATAGTAAAATGTCCCAAGGAGGCTTCACAGGAGCGATTATCAAACAAGAACTGACACTGAACCAAAGGAGATACTGGGACAGGTGGCCAAAGAGGTAGGCTTTAAGGAGCATCTTAAAGGAGCAGAGAGAAATGGAGAGGCTCTGGAAGGAATTTTTAAAAATTCGTACCTGGGATGTGGGTGTCTTTGGCAAGGCCGGCATTTATTGCCCATCCCTAATTGCCCTTGAGAAGGTGTTGGTGAGCCGCCTTCTTGAACTGCTGCAGTCCGTGTGGTGAAGGTGCTCCCACAGTGCGGTTACAGAGGGAGTTCCAGGATTTTGACCCAGCAACGATGAAGGCACGGCCGATATATTTCCAAGTTAGGATGGTGTGTGACTTATAGGGGAACTTGGAGGTGGTGGTGTTCCCATGCGCCTCTGCCCTTGTCCTTCTAGGTGGAAGAGGTCGCGGGTTTGGGAGGTGCTGTCGAAGAAGTCTTGGCGAGTTGCTGCAGTGCATCTTGTAGATGGTACACACTGCAGCCTCGGTACGCCAGTGGTGGAGGGAGTGAATGTTTAAGGTGGTGGATGGGGTGCCAATCCAGAGCTTAGGACCTAGATGGCTAAAGGCACGGCCGCCAATTGTGCAGTGAAGAAAGTGGGGGATGCACAAGAGGTCAGAGTCGGAAGAGTGCAGTTCCTTTTGATCCAAAAAGAGTGAATTTGATGAAACAGACATGTTGGTTTGCATATAAAATCCAATGCCCACAAGGTAACAGAAAGGGGAAAACAATTAGAAGAGTATGTACAGAAAGGTAACGAAGCTGAACATGATAGAATATAGACTGCGCCTTTGGCCAAATGACACTTCAATCAATAATCACTCCATCGCATTCATGCAAGAAGATATCTCAGTATGCTTCACCTTAAGGAGGAAAAGGATGTGGTGGACACCAAGCATGGGGAAAGGGGGTGAAATGGAGAGTTTTGGAGGGAGAGCAAAAGGCATGGTTGAAGAGAAGGGATTTGAGGAGGTTTTTGAAAGTTGGGAGGGAGTTGGCAAAGTGAAGGGCATTGGATAGAGAACTGGGAGAGGGCAGGAAAGTAATGGCTGAACAAGCAGGCACCAATGGGGCATGGAGTGTTAGAGGAATGGGTGGAGGTAAGGCAGGAGATCACTGAGGGAGGGTGGGGCGAGACTATGAAGAGATCTGGAAACGAGCACGAGAATTTTTGAAATCGACTTGCTGGGTCCCAAGGAGCCGGTGGGGGCTGGAGGAAGGGAGTGCAAGACTTATGCTGGTGAGGATGTGGGCTGCGGAAGTTGCGGATGAGATGAAGGGTTGGTGGAGTGAGGCCAGCAAATGGCATGTTGAAGAGATCAACCCAACCATTTGGTAGCTCAGCATGTTGGGTGGAGTTGGGGAGCATTCACGAATGTGCTACAAAGTTCTAATATTGGACAATTGGGTACTCAAAGTGAGCACATAAACAGGTCTACTTTGCAGGCATGACAAGGAGTCTCTCCTGCCTTAGTATTAAGGATGAGCTTCCTCCCCGCTGAATAAGGAACCTCCCATTTACCCAGTGTACACTTGCATAGAATCTGCATTCACTGCATTTAGTGGTACATCATAGGTTAATGGGTTAAAGAAAGAATTTGCATTTATATAGCGCCTTTCACAATCTCAAAATGCCCCATAGCGCTTTACAGACAATCAAATACTTACGAACAATGTTCCCCCTAATTTGTTTTTGGGTGCGCGGTCCCTTTAATGAGACCTGCGGCCCATTCAAAGTTTCGCGCATGCATGAAATTTCACATTTGAAAAGCCAGTCCCGGGCTACGCGGGACCGGCAGAGAGCTGTGCGACCACGCATCTTAGCGGGAACGTTGCTTATTAAGTGTAGTCACTCTTATAATGTAGGAAACCAGGCAGCCAATTTGCGCACAGCAAGCTCCCACAAACAGCAATACGATAATGATCAGAAAATCTACTCTTCTAATCATGTTGGATTAGGGATAAATATTGGCCAGGACACAGGGGATAACTCCCCTGCTCTTCTTCGGAATAGTGCCGTGGGATCTTTTACGTCCACCTGAGAGAGCAGACGTCTCGGTTTAACGTCCCATCTAAAAGACGGCACCTCCGACAGAGCAGCACTCCCTCAGTACTGCACTGCCAGCCTAGATTATGGGGCTAGAGTCTCCCGAGTGGGGACTGGAAACCACAACCATCTGACTCCGAGGTGAGAGCGCTACCCACTGAGCCATGGCTGACACTTCGGCTTTAACTTGACTCCCGGGCGTAGAACTGGGCGTTGCGGATCACCCGATTTTCATTCCATTATAATCGCCATCTATGCAAACACACTTTCTGAGCAGGAACCTGGCCTAATTAGCCCCCTCCCTAGTTCACGGGCAGTAGTGCCAACTGCTTTGCCTCTACTGCCACCGTGTCAACACAAACTGGCGTTTGAGCCCGGGAGTTTCCTGGTCGGTACAGCTCAGGTCCACACTGGACATCGAGCCGGTCATTATGTCCTGTAAGTCAGCTGTAAAAAAAAATCCTTATTTACAAAACAACGAACAGCTTTAAATATTCTATTGCCTTCAGCGCTGTACTAGTTTCACCGGTCCCACAGCAGTCTTGTGGTTATTAAAGGTCCTACTTGGAATCCAGTTCTGCACAGAAAGTCTAAGCTTTCACATTGAGTCACTCTTCATCAGTAAAACCAGGTAATCGACTTGCACACACACACACACACACACACACACACTCGACTTGTGGCCACACACACACACCTAAAAATGGCAGCTTGGAGGATGTTTCGGTCAGAACAGACCGTGAAATCCCGTGAGCCGTGACCCTGGCGTAATCCTCGACCCCTGACCCTAAGGGGTCAGTGGGAGGGTACCTGATTTGCAAGAGGGCAGCTGGAACATCGGGCTCATGCCTGCCATGGAGGTGCGAACATAGGAACAGAATTAGGCCATTCAGCCCCTGGAGCCTGCTCCGCCATTCAATGAGATCATGGCTGATCTGTGATCTAACTCCATATACAGGAAACTTTGGTTTATCCGGAGGTTGTATGTCCGGAATACTCGATCTAACGGCAAAAATCAGGAGCCGTTTTCTATAAGTTTTTTTTAGATCTCGTTCTTTTTTTTCCCCCAGTCAGTTACTGCAAGGTCTGTAGCTATAGCAACAGCTTCAGCTAGAGACGCTTCCAACCAACTCGTTAGAAGCTGTTGCTAAGCAACAGTGTTTGTTGTCAGATACGGAGATGAAAACCTCCGTATGCTTCAACATTAACTTTGTATGTCCGGCAGTTTTGATAGATCGGCAACAGCTCGGTCCCGTCGGTGCCGGATATCACAAAGTTTCCTGTACCTCCCTTTGGCCCATATCCTTTAATACCTTTGGTTAACAAAAAGCTATCAATCTCCGATTTAAAATTAACAATTGACCCCTAGTATCAATTGCCATTTGCAGAAGAGAGTTCCAAACTTCTACCACCCTTTGTGTGTAGAAGTGTTTCCTAATTTCACTCCTGAAAGGTCTGGCTCTAATTTTTAGACTCTGCCCCCTAGTCCTAGACTCCCCAACCAGCGGAAATAGTTTCTCTCTATCTACCCTATCTGTTCCCCTTAACAACTTCGATCAGATCACCCTTTAACCTTCTAAATTACAAGGAATACAACCCTAGTAATCTCTCCTCATAATTTAACCCTTGAAATCCGGGTATCATTCTGGTGAACCTACGCTGCACTCCCTCCAAGGCCAATATATCCTTCCTAAGGTGTGGTGCCCAGAACTGCTCACAGTGCTCCAGGTGTGGTCTAACCAGGGTTTTGTACAGCTGCAGCATAACTTCTACCCGCTTGTACTCTTGTCCTCCAGATATAAAGGCCAGCATTATTTTCTCTACCTGTTCATGACATTTTAATGATCTATGTACCTGGACCCGCAAGCCCCTTTGGACCTCCACTGTTTTTAGCCTTTCACTATTTAGAAAGTACCCTGTTCTATCCTTTTTAGGTCCAAAGTGTATGATCTCCCGGGGGGGCGGGGGGGCAGAGAAAGAGATGCTGAGGTTCCTCTCTCCTTCCTCCCATAGATCCCAGCCATGTTCCCCTCGGCCATATATATGTGTATATATAAACCATTCTTTGGAGGTCCAGGATACTTGCCTGGCCTGGCCTGAAACCTCCATCCTGGTGGGGCCCACTATCACCCATCTAGTGGCTGGTAGTCCTCATCTCATTCGCTTTGCCGGTCTTCAGTGCTATCCCAGATCCTGAAAGTAGGAACTTGTGGTGCTTGAAATTCGCACGCCCCCCCTCGACAATGTACGGGGTGGTGGGGAAACCCAGATGGAAGCCGGTCTCTGCCAATTTCCGATGGGTTCTGTCGACCTCTTACCGGAATAATAATGGGAGTCCACCAGAACAACTGCAGATTTTCACAAGATCGCGGCACCGCAGCACCTGGGTGCACAGAGGAGCTGGTTGTGGCATTTAAAGGGCCCCGGAGAGGGGGAAAATCGCCATCCTAGTAAGCCCTGGTATAGATTCGGTGCATGGTGGTCACGGGAAATGGCGGTAATCGGGGGATGGATGCCGAGAAAATCTGTCGGGAATTGGGAGGTGGTGTCGGTCACCCTCGGCATCCAGTAGGCGGGCCCATGACACTCTCGCCATAGACGGTGCGAGGGAGGGAAGTCCACCTTGGGGTGTCGCGGCCTCACTGCTGGACTGCGCTTGATTCGACACTGCTTCCCCCCTTGAATTCCGGGCGGGATGGCCGAGGAGAATCCAGCCCGTGGAATCCAAATCAGGTGCGAAGACACAGACTGAATCCAACGTGGAGTGAGATTCTCCTCTCCAGTCTCACTCTACTTTGCTCGGGCGTCTTGTCGGGATTGGAGTCCAGGTTCAGGCGCTGCGTCTAAATTATAAACTGCAGCGCCGGTGGGAAGCAAGACTATTTTGTACCAATACTATAGCTGCAGTAATCCACAGCAAAATTCTAATCCAGTGCATAAGGAGAAACTGTTTCCAGTGGCAGGAGGGTCCTTAACCAAAGGACACAAAGTTAAGATAATTGGAAAAAGGACCAGAGGGAGGAGATGAGGAGAATTTTTTTACGCAGTGAGTTGTCGTGATCTGGAATGCGCTGCCTGAAAGGGCGGTGGAAGCAGATTCAATAGTAACTTTCACAAGGGAATTGGATAAATACCTGAAAAGGAAAAATTTGCAGGGCTATGGGGAAAGAGCGGGGGAGTGGGACTAATTGGAGAGCTCTTTCAAAGAACCAACACAGGCACGATGGGCCGAATGGACTCCTTCTGTTCTGCAAGATTCAATGATTCTAATCTCTGTTATCAACAATTGAAAGCAGAACTGTTGAATGGATTTTCAATTCCCTGTACGGTCGAAGCAGGTCAGAACTGAAAAGCTCAGCTCCCTTTAATAAGGCTCTAGTTACAATGAATCTTCAACTCAGTGTCCACATTCCTGTGAAACTTGTTTCAATGACAGCAGATTCAATTAAATAGTTCCTGATTGACTAGACAATAGTTGCGTCCTTGCAAAAATACCTAGAGGCTTTTCTCCGTGAAGGGAAAGATGTGGCAGAATCATATGTGTACGATGGCCACAGATATAGGCCCCCCAAATGATGCACCAAAGCCTGGGGGGTGGGGGCAGGGAGGTCAATCCAAGCTCTCGCTCACGGATCCAGGGTTTTTTCCCCCCAAAGTTGAATCTGCTTCCATCACCCTTTCAGGCAGTGCATTCCAGGTGATAACAACTCGCTGCGTAAAAATAAATCATCTCTACAGCTCCCCTCTGGCTATTTTGCCAATTACCTTAAATCTGTGTACTCTAGCGACTGACTCTACTACCACTGGGAACAGTTTCTCTTTATTTACTCTATCCAAACCCTTCACGATTTTGAACACCTCCATCAAATCTCCCTTTAACCTTCTCTGCTCCAAGGAGAACGATACCAGTTTCTCTAGTCTCTCCGCCTAACATTTCTCCGAGACCAATACATTGGCCCAGAAATTCGGGTCCCCACGGGTGAGTACGTGCTGGGTACTCACCCGTAGGCCCAACGAAAGTGCCGGTTTCGTGCACGCACTGCACATGCGCGGGAAACCGGCACTTCCGTTCCCTTGAAAGAAGGGGTTGACAGGTGGAACGCATGCGTCGGAGAAGCAGCGCGTGCGCATCGAACTTCCGTTTTTTTTTGCAGGTTTCTCCGGGAGGGTAAGTCTCCAGCAGTTACACTTTTAAAAAGCAGGCACAAGGCCTGCTTTTAACAAGGTAAGTGGTGAATTAATTAAAATTAAAACATTTTTTCCACAGGTTTATTATTTTTAAATACTTTAAAGAAGGGTGAGTTTATTTTTAGCCCTGTTAGAAAATGTAATTTTTGCAAAATTTTAAATTGTTTAAAAGTTATTTCATGTAATTTATAGTTATTTTAAAAATGTGATTTTAAAAAAAAATTATTTGAAATTTTAGTTATGTTTTGGGGCTTATAGTATTTATAGGTTTGACAGGTCTTCCTGTCAAATTTATGAATGAAGCATTCCCTGCTACCATTGGCTCTCCATGACCCATGTGATCCCAGGGTACGCTTCGAACTAACTGCGCCCCTGGGATACGCAAGCACTGCGCGCCGGCAGTTGGAGGAGGCCCAGGATCGGAATCCCACGCGGGCCCACAGCACACGGCTGGCGCGCTAGGTAAGTGCAGGTCGGAGGCTTGCACCCGCGGGAAGCCCCCGACCCGAATTTCTGGGCCATTATGAGCCCTTAACATAGACAAGACTTTTTTGGCTCGTGCCTCACTTTGAATTTTGGTTTCGATAAAAGGAGGAAAAATGAAAGCCTTTTGAGGGGAAATAAAAAGCATTCAAACCATGTAGCTACTAACAAACACAATCCTCGGCCATGCGAACAGGACTGTGTTCTGGTGAATCACAGAGAAACTTCCTCTCACAACCAGAACTCTCTTGTGGTGCATGCTGGGTAGCATGACATCAGTTGCAGCTGTGCTATTTTCCGTGGCATTTTGGCTCTTGAATGAAATGCGTCTTTGTTTTGTTTTCTGAATGGAGTTAATCATTCCGCACCCAAGTCGTAAGCCCCACAAGCCTAAGGGGCAATGAGCCAATCAGGGCGATGTCATTGACACCCAGAATGCACTGCAGATCACAAAGAGTGGTCCTACTGATGGTGTAAAGAATCATCGACCCAGGCCATGTTGCTACAGGCACAGGGTTTCAGAACAGCTCTCAGAGGGGTTTTGATTGATCAAGTGAAGTGTATAATGGGCTGGATTTTCCGGCCCACCCCCACGGGTGTGTACGCGCCCGTAGGGGCCTCGCAAGTGTCAGGTTTCAGGCACGCGCAGGCGCTGAAAACCGGCACTTGCGATCTGTCAAGCATTCTCTTGACAGATCATCCGCCTGCCCGGGAAAAGAACCTCCGCGGGTGGAGAGTTCCGCTTTTTGCACAACTTCCGCCGGCTGAAAGGCCGTAGAATTCTTACGCCTGGTAAAGGCAGGCGCAAGGCCGGCTTTTACCAGCTTAAGTGTTGAAAAATAGAAAAATGAAATTTGATAACTCATTTATAAATTAAAAATACTCTTCAAAAAGGTAAGTTTATTTTTAGCCCCGTAAAAACATTTAATTCTTTTTCAAAATATTAAATTAAAAAAAAATCTAATTAAATGGAATTTGAATGAATTTGAATTATTCAAATATTTTGTAAAATTTATTTAACGTATAACTGTGTGTGTTTTTAACTGTGATCCCCATTCATACTTTTGACAGTTCTGTCCGTACAGACCTGTCAAAAGTGTGAAGGGGGATTCCCTTTGATTGGTTCGCCTGGCCCACCTGATCCCAGGGGCGCTTGCGAACTGCCTGTGCCCCTGGGATACCTGGGCCTCTGCGCATTTCCAACAGGAGAGGCCCAGGATCGGAAACCTTCGGATCTACGGAACCACCAGTTAAGTTCGTAGATTCTTTGCCGATCGGAGGCACCCGCCCGTAGGAAGCCTCCGATCGGAAATGTAGGGCCACTGTTTTGAAAGGGGTAAATTGCCCTTTAACCAGACTGTTGGCAAACCTCAGCGTCCTATTTGACCCTGAACTGAGCGTCCCACCCCATATCCTCTCCACCACAAAGACCGCCTGCTTCCACCTGTCCCGTGGACAAAGTCCCGCATGGGAGACTGGTCAAAAGTTAAGAGCCCATGGGATCCAGGGCAATTTGGCACATTGGATCCAAAATTGGCTTAGTGGCAGGAGGCAGAGGGTGATGGTCGAAGGTTGTTTTTGTGACTGGAAGCCCGTGTCCAGTGGTGTACCGCAGGGATCGGTGCTGGGTCCTTTGCTGTTTGTAGTGTACATTAATGATTTAGATATGAATGTAGGAGGTATGATCAGTAAGTTCGCAGATGACACGAAAATTGGTGGAGTGGTAAATCGCGAGGAGGGAAGCCTCAGGCTACAGGCCGATATAGATGGGTTGGTCAGATGGGCAGAACAATGGCAAATGGAATTTAACCATGAAAAGTGTGAGGTGATGCATTTTGGGAGGACTAACAAGGCAAGGGAATACACAATGAATGGTAGGACCCTAGGAAGGACAGAGGATCAGAGGAACCTTGGTGTGCATGAAGACAGCAGGACAAGTAGATAAGGTGGTTAAAAAGGCATATGGGATACTTGCTTTCATTAGCCGAGGCATAGAATACAGGAGCAGGGAGGTTATGATGGAGCTGTACAAAACGCTAGTTAGGCCACAGCTGGAATACTGTGTGCAGTTCTGGTCGCCACACTATTGGAAGGATGTGATTGCATTGGAGAGGGTGCAGAGGAGATTCACCAGGATGCTACCTGGGCTGGAGCGCTTCAGCTATGAAGAGAGACTGGACAGGCTGGGGTTGTTTTCCTTAGAGCAGAGAAGGCTGAGGGGGGACCTGATTGAGGTGTACAAAATTATGAGGGGCATAGATAGGGTAGATAGAAAGGAACTTTTCCCCTTAGTAGAGGAGTCAATAACCAGGGGGCATAGTTTCAAGGTAAGGGGCAGGAGGTTTAGAGGGGATTTGAGGAAAAACCTTTTCACCCAGAGGGTGGTTGGAATCTGGAACTCACTGCCTGAAAGGGTGGTAGAGGCAGGAACCCTCACAACATTCAAGAAGCATTTAGATAAGCACTTGAAATGCCATAGCATACAAGGCTACGGACCAAGTGCTGGAAAATGGGATTAGAATAGACAGGGCTTGATGGCCGGCGCGGACACGATGGGCCGAAGGGCCTCTTTCTGTGCTCTATGACTCTATGACCTCTGCAATATCACCCGTCTTCACCCGACTCTGCCCCACCTCAGCTGATCTGCTGCTGAAATCCTCATCCACGCTTTAGTTACCTCCGGACTCGACTAGTCCAATATTCTCCTGGTCGGCCTCTCATCTTCCACCCTCCTTAAAACTTGAGCTCATCCAAAATTCTGCTGCCTGTATCCTAACTATGGTGTGGAGATGCCGGTGTTGGACTGTGGTGGACAAATGTAAGAAGTCACACAACACCAGGTTATAGTCCAACAGTTTTATTTGAAATCACAAGCTTTCACCTGACGAAGGAGCAGCGCTCCAAAAGCTTGTGATTTCAAATAAAACTGTTGGACTATAACCTGGTGTTGTGTGACTTCTTACATGTATCCTAACTGGCATCAAGTCCCGTTCACCCATCACCCCTGTGGTTGCTGACCTGCACTGGCTCCAGCGACACCGCGACTTTAAAATTCTCATCCTTGCGTTTAAATCTCCCCCTGGTCTCGTATCACCTTATCCAAACCTACAGCCCTCCAAGCACTCTGCGTTCCTCCAACTCTGGCCTCTTGTGCATCCCGTCCCCACTCCCTACACCCCACCATTGGCGGCCATGCCTTCAGCTGTCTAGGCCCTAAGCTCTGGAATTCCCTCCCTAAACTTTTCCGTCTCTGCAACACTCTCTCCTCCTTGAAAAAGCACCTTAAAATTTATCTCTTCGACCAAACTTTCAATGACCTGTCCCAATATCTCCTTGTGTAGCCCGGTGTCAATTATTGTCCGATTACATTCCTGCGAAGGGCCTTGGCATGTTTTCCTGCGTTAAACCGCTATATAAATGCAAGTTGTGGTTCAAGATAATTTATCAATCTGACCTTGGGTGTAGCCAATTTGGTACTTTATCATTTTGGCATAGAAACAACTCATTATATAATTATCATCACACTTATCCAGCAAGCTTCAAACAGGTTGTCATGAAACAGGATGTTCGAGAAATGTCACCACACATTTTCACACACATCCTGACTGTGTATTGCAACGAGGCAGTAACACATTCTAAATACAGCTTAGCTTGAATAAGGATTGTCTGACACAATCCACTGTATCTGCTCATTTTTGGGTGCCTTTTTATACTGCCCTCACAAGGCAAGTTATGGCGTTCATTCCCTATCTGACTGCCAGCGACTCCAGATGCACAGTTTTCCTGCCATGGACAACACGTCTCAAAGTAAGGAACCACAACAAAGGGTTTTAAGGAGCGTCTTAAAAAGGAGGAGAGAGGGGCAGAGAAGTTTAGCGAGGGGATTCCAGATCTTTGGGCCTAGACAGCTGAAGGCACATCTGCCAATAGTGGGGCTAAAGGAGTGGGGGAATGGACAAGAGGCCAGAATTGGAGGAACACAGAGTTCTCGAAGGCTTCTGTAGACCCAGTGATTCGCATAGGCCTTGCGATTTGGTCCCAGATTTTCTCCTGAATGGGTTGAGCAGATCCAGTGCCTCAGTGTGTTTGTGCAGTGAGGCAAAACACCATCAAAATACAAGCCTAAGCAGGGTACCTCCTCCAGTCCTACAACCCTCCGAGTTCTCTGCATTCCACCCAATTCTGGCCTTATGCGCATCCCGGATTTCCTTCAGCCCACCATTGGCGGCCGTGCCTTCAGCTGTCTAGGCCCCGAGCTTTGGAATTCTCTCCCTAAGCCTCTCTATCCTCCTTTAAGACGCTCCTTATAACCTACCTCTTTGACCAAGCTTTTGGTCACCTGCCCTAATATCTCTATGTGGCTCAGTGTCAAATTTTGTTTGATAACACTCCTATGAAATGCCTTGGAACGTTTTACTACTTTAAAAGGTGCTATATAAATGCAAGTTGTTATTGTTGTTGGCTCAGTTGGTAGTCTTTTAAAGTGTTTTTTGTTGCAGGACTGTTGCAAGACTTGGTGTGCGATTGCAACAGTACTATCAGCTTCAATGGTCAAAGGGACTGATATCTTTCCATCTTGACGGTTCTCGAGATATGGCTGACATGCCCGAACAGGACACTCTGTGTACGTGGAAACTAGTGCCCCTGCATTCAACAGGTCTAAGTCAGCCTGCAAAGAGAGCAATCAGTTTGGAGCTATTCTCCAAATATCTGAACGGCAATGAGCTTTAAAATACAACTGCAGCTAGACCGGGAGCATCCATGTTTTTCGTCTACGTAGGCCACTTTTGGGGCATATCATCAACGTTTTCACAGAAACCCAGAAACCCCACAGTGCAGGTAGAGGCCATTTCGGCCCATCGAGCCTGCACCGACACATATCCCACCCAATCCCCGTAACCCCTACACCAACACATATCCCACCCTATCCCTGTAACCCCACGTATTTAATCCCCCTAACACGAAGGTCAATTTATCATAGCCAATCAACCTAACCCGCACATCTTTGGACTGTGGGAGGAAACCGGAGCACCCGGAGAAAACCCACGCAAACACGGGGAGAATGTGCAAACTCCACACAGACAGTCGCCCGAGGCCGGATTCGAACCCGGGTCCCTGGCGCTGTGAGGCAACGGTGCTAACCAGTATGCCACCGTTTTGGGGGCCGCATATAAGGTTGCAATGATTGCTCACATGAATTTGCATGTATCACAAGATACAACACTTCACTGGGACATAATCAAAGAAATGGATGCCAAGACAAAGCGAGAGGTATTAGGAGAGCTGAACAAAACCCTGGTCAAATAGATGAGTTTTTAGGAGGTTCTTAAAAGAGGAGATGGAAGTGGAGCGGCAGAGGGGTTTAGGGAGCATGGGACCTTTGTGGCTGATGGCATGACCGCCAATGGCGGGGTGACGGGATGGGAGGATGTGCAAGAGGCCAGAGTTCTGAGGAATGGACAGTTTGGGAAAGGGTATGTAGGGCTTGAGGGGGTTTACGGAGGTAGCAAGGGGGGAGGCCAAGGAGGGATTTAAGCAGAAGGGTGAGAGTTTTAAATTGGGGGTGTTGGGGGACCAGGAGCCAACGTAGATTAGTAAGGACAGGGGTGATGGGTGCACGGGACTTGGTATGAGAAAGGATACAGTCATAAAAACATAGAAGATAGGAGCAGGAGTAGGCCATTCGGCGCCTCGAGCCTGTTCCACCATTTAATGAGATCATGGCTGATCATCCAAATTCAGTACCCTGTCCCTGCTTTCTCCCCATATCCCTTGATCCCTTTAGCCTTAAGAAATATATCCAACTCCTTCTTGAATATATTTAATGAATTGGCCTCAACAGCCTTCTGTGGTAGAGAATTCCACAGGTTCACCACTCTCTGGGTGAAGGAATTCATCCTCATCTCAGTCGTAAATGGCTTACCCCTTATCCTTAGATTGTGACCCCTGGTTCTGGACTCCCCCGCCATCGAGAACATCCTTCCTGTATCTAGTCTGTCTAGTCCTGTTAGAATTTTATAAGTTTCAATGAGATCCCCTCTCATTCTTCTAAACTCTAGCGAATACAATCCCAATCGACCCAATTTCTCATCATACATCATTCCTGCCATCCCAGGTATCAGTCTGGTGAATCTTCGCTGCACTCCCTCCATGGCAAGAACATCCTTCCTCAGATAAGGCGAACAAAACTGCACACAATACTCAAGATGTGGTCTCACCAAGGCCCTGTACAACTGCAACAAGATATCCTTGCTCCTGTACTCGAATCCTCTCGCTATGAAGGCCAACATACTATTTGCCTTCTTAACTGCCTGCTGCACCTGCATGCTTACCTTCAGTGACTGCTGCACATGGACACCCAGGTCTCGTTGCACTTCCCCTTTTCCCAATCTATTGCCGTTCAGATAATAATCTGCCTTCCTGTTTTTGCCACCAAAACCTCGCATTTATCCACATTATACTGCATCTGCCATATCACCCAACCTGTCCAAATCATACTGGAGTTTCTCTGCATCCTCCTCACAGCACACACGCCCACCCAGGTTTGTGTCGTCTGCAAACTTGGAGATGTTACATCAATTCCCTCGTCTAGATCATTAATATATATTGTGAATAACTGGGGTCCTAGCACCGATCCCTGCGGTACCCCACTAGTCACTGCCTGCCACTCGGAAAAAGACCCGTTTATTCCAACTCTTTGCTTCCTGTCTGCCAACCAGTTCGCTATCCAAATCAGTACCTTACCCCCAATCCCATGTGCTTTAACTTTACATGCTAATCTCTTATGCAGGACCTTATCGAAAGCCTTCTGAAAGTCCAAATACACCACATCCACTGGTTCTCCCTTATCTATTCTACCAGTTACATCCTCAAAAAATTCCAGTAGATTCAAGCATGATTTACCTTTTGTAAATCCATGCTGACTTTGTCCGATCCTGTCACTGTTTTCCAAGTGCTCTGCTATTACATCTTTTATAATGGACTCTAGCATTTCCCCCACTACCGGTGTCAGGCTTACCGGTCTATAATTCCCCGTTTTCTCTCTACCACCTTTTTTGAATAGTGGGGTTACATTAGCTACCCTCCAATCCACGGGAACTGTTCCAGAGTCCATAGAATTTTGGAAGATGACCAGCAATGTATCTACTATTTCTAGGGCCGCTTCCTTAAGTACCCTAGGATGTAGATTATCAGTCAGCAGAGATTTGGATGAGCTTAAGTGTATGGAAGGTGGGAGTACGGCCAGGAGAGCATTGGAATCTGAAGGTTTCAGCAGATGGGCTGAAGCAAGGGCAGTGCCAGAGGCAGGCAATGTTAAGGGGGTTGAAGTAGGTGGTCTTTACGATGGAGAGGTTATTGAGTTGGAATAACAGATAATACGATTGATCCTCCAGTGAGGCAAGTGTTAGGATCAGCCACTTCTCAACCTCCCGCTCTACAAACTTCATACAGAAGAAACAATCAGAAAAAATGTTGAGATTGTGTTCCATATACCAAGTCCATATCATCAATATTTACCAAAAGCATAAGTGGACTCGGCACTGACTCCAGGGGTACACCCCTTCTACACCTTCTCCAATCAACTTCAACGATCAAAGGGACAGATACCGTTTCATCTTGACGATTCTCGAGGACACTGTGTATGTGGAAACTAGTATCCCTGCATTCAACAGGTCCAAGTCAGCCTGCAAAAAGGTGCAATCCTCAGAGTTACTCTCCAAGTAGTTGAACGGCACTGAGCTTTAAAATACAACTGGGAGCATCCAAGCTTTTTGCCTCCATGTGCAGGAGAGAAGAGCATACCAGCTGTTCTGGAAGCCATTCTAACTCCACATTGGATCCATTTGTTGGATCTGGATTCTGGATGTGGGATGCAGACAGCTGTGGAATGCGCCTGGTGCCTGTTGTTCTCTATTTCCCACTTTGCTTTGGGCAATTCTGTAACGAGCAACATCCATTTACCCTACCTCTCTCTTTCCTGTCCAGCAACCCAACTTTATATCCAGGTTGCTACATTTCCTCATAATATACGCCTGGATTTTTCCAACAATTTTCTTGAGACAACTTATCGAATAGCTTCTGAAAATCCAAATATGCACTGCTCCAGCTGGGGCCAGTGTATTGTGTCCAATTCTGGACACCACACTTTAGGAAGGATGTCAAGGCCTTGGAGAGGCTGCAGTGGAGATTTACTCAAATGATACCAGGGATGAGGAACTTCTGTTATGTGGAGAGATTAGAGAAGCTGGGGTTGTTCTCCTTGGAGCAGAGAAGGCTAAGAGGAGATTTGATAGAGGTGTTTAAAATCATGAAGGGTTTAGATAAGAGTTATTGAAGGGAAACTGTTTCCACCGGCTGAAGGGTCGATAAGCAGAGGGCACAACAAATAGTTAGGATTTGGAATGCACTGCCTGATAGGGTGGTGGAAACAGATTTAACATAGCTTTCAAAAGAGAATTGGATAAATACTTGAAGGAGAAATAATTGTAGGGATATGGGGAAAGAGCGGGGGAGTGGGACTAACAGGATTGCTTTTTGAAAGGGCCGGTACAGATGCGATGGGCCAAATGGCCTCCTTCTGTGCTGTATTATTCTATGATTCTATCTACTGCATTACCTCTATCCAATCAATCACTTCATCAAAACAACTATTAAATTTGTCAAATACGATTTGTCTTTAAGAAATATGTACTGGCTCTTCTTCACGAACCCACGCATTACTAAATGCTCATTAAGTGTTTGCCCAAAACCAGACTAAGTGGTCCGTAGCTATCTGATTTATCATCCTCTCCCTTCTTGTACAAGGGTGTCACATCGGCTAATCACCCCTTGATGGCGTGATCTATCCGGCATGCTAGGGGACTAACGGTATTGTAGGCCCATTGTGGGTGTATGAATGTGTTGTGGGGTTAATTACAGCGGTTTCTATAAAAGGTGGGAAGCTGGTTCTATGAGGTTTGTGCGTTGGGTCTTCATATTGGACCATGGAGTCGAACAGTGCCACAGCAACTAGATCCCAATGCAGTGTGTTAAAGATCTTGTTGTGGGCCCAACCAATGTCAAGAGTGGAATGAGCAGACATGAGTTGTGCCTGCCCAGAACAGGGTCAAAAACACCAGGCGAAAAAATTACATAACTAAACAGTTGAGTATTTTTCCATAGTTCAAGTGGGCATAGTATGAAAACTGCACACACCCATCATTTAGGGTTGCCAGCCCCTCCCCAGGATTGCCCTGGAGCCCCAAGAATTAAAGATTAATCTCCAGGAAACCCCTGCATGCAAAACCCAGGAGAAAAATCACAGGGGCATTAAAAACTTCTCATTTTCTTTGAACATTTTTGTTTAATAGTTATCAAAATATCGGAGACAGGGGAATAAAAATCTATTTGACTGACAGTCAAGAATCATCCAAGCGGGTAGTGAAGAGTCTCTTCACCTCTCGATTGGCCGTGGGGAGGCGGTGCGTGTGGGGACGCGGTGAGCTGGCTGGGGGGGGGGGGGGGGGATGGTTGTGCGCTGAGGGGGAGGCGGTGCGTGAGGGGAGGCGCTGCGCTGTGGGGGGGGGGGGCTAGTGCACTGAGGGGAAGGTGGTGCGCTGGGGGGGCGGACTAGTGCGCTGAGGAGAAGGTGGTGCACTGGGGAGAAGGTGGTGCGCTGAGGGGGAGGCGGTGCGTGTGGGGATGTGGTGAGCTGGAGGGGGTGCGTGAGGGGAGGCGCTGTGCTGAGGGGGAGGCGGTGCGCTGAGGGGGAGGCGGTGTGCTGGGGGGGAGGCGGTGTGCTAGGGGGGATGGACACCTGCGGTGATCAATGGCGGGAGTGTGGGGGCGGGACAGTTGAGGTTGAGGAGGCGGGAAAGTGAAGTTGTGGTAGAGGTTCAACCATGATCTTATTGAATGGCAGAGCAGGCTCGAGGGGCCGTATGGCCCACTCCTGCTCCTATTATGTTCTCATGTGATGGAACCTCCAGGAATATGTCCAACCAGAGTTGGCAACCCTACACATCATTGCACGATACGGGTTTTGAGAGTGGAGGCGTTCACAGAGGACAGCGACTTCTAAAAATGTCAGCAATTCCTCAGTTAGACGCTTCACTCAGAAGGATCTGAGTTGCCTGGTCATTGGTCTGTTCACTGGAAGCAG
The DNA here is from genome assembly GCF_052327205.1 of Somniosus microcephalus. Taxonomy (NCBI): domain Eukaryota; kingdom Metazoa; phylum Chordata; class Chondrichthyes; order Squaliformes; family Somniosidae; genus Somniosus; species Somniosus microcephalus. Next base: position 15,697,162 of record NC_140992.1, read on the forward strand.
CAGGTTTTGACACACAAAGGTTGCCACTTTATATACACATCTCCTTTGAAGTAAAATTAGCGAATGGGTGAAAATATCTCATATAATCTCTTATCAGGATTTTGCCGTCAACAGATATTAAAGCACAGGTCATAACTGGCGCTGTTCAGAATGATACCGGGCTTAGAGGGTTGAATTATGAGGACAGGCTGCAGTATTCTCTCGAGTATAGAAGATTGAGGGCTAATCTGATGGAGGTGTTTATAACGGTAGAAGTATTTGATTGGGTAGATACAGAGAAATTATTACCTCTGGTGGGGTAAGCGAGTTTGGGGAAAGAGCGGGGCGAGTGGGACTAATTGGAGCTCTTTCAAAGAGCCGGCACAGGCATGATGGGTTGAATAGCCTCCTTTTGTGCTGAATAATTGTCTGATTCTATTTTGTCTGATAACACGCCCGTGACGCGCCCTGGGACGTTTTACTACTTTAAAGGCGCTATATAACTTCAAGTTGTTGTTGATTTTAAGAACAAGGGAAACACAATCTTAAAAATTAAGAGCTTGGCCATCCAGGAAGGCAATGAGGAAGCACTTTTTCCCCACAAAAAGTGTAGAAGAAACCTGTAATTCTCAATGGGAGCCTTCAAGACCGAGATGGATAGATTATAGTTGGGCAAGGGTATCAAAAGGACGTGGATCAAAGGCTGGAAAATGGAGTTGGAGGTACAGATCAGCCATGATCTATCCGAGTGGCAGAGCAGGCCAGAGGGGGCTGAATGGCCGACTCTGGTTTCTATTTCCTCGGACACATGTTTAATGGGCTCATAGCGAATTGCTCCCTGCAGTATTTTAACACAGGTGCGGATCGCGGGTTGACGGCTGCACTAAAATAGGGAGAGCGCAATCTGGTGCATATATACATTTAAAGCCCTGAATTTTCTCAAGACTTTCCTCCGCTGCAGCTTCGTAGCTTCATCGGAAACCCCGCTTGCGCACTTCCGACAAAGTTATGGCGTCGCAGCGGCAGAAAGCCCAAGAAATTCAGGGCCTGTGTGTTCATACAGGAATCACAATTTCCACCCTATTCACATGCAGCAGCCTCGCTCTTATAAAGGATTACTCAGCAATGATAGAAAATGTATTTTTATATTTTCCACTGGGGCCCTGAGGGAATGACACTCATTTATTGACTCCTGACCTTCCACCCACCTGCCCCCCACACCCCCCCCCCCGCCCCATACACTTTCGTCAGTATGGTCTAAAGCAAGGCCTATTGAAAGCCTGAGGCCTACCTCTCCACCCCAATTACCATAGTTAAAAGGATCAAGTCCTGCTCTGTGGGTTTAAATTGATGTCTAAAGGGAGAATGTGGCTCCCCGGTGCTGCCGGGTTTCTTTAGTATTACAGAGGACTGTCGACAGCAGGACTATTAGGGGTCTGCTTTAGATAGAATTCCTTTAGTGTAAAAAAGTAGTTCACAATCTGTAAAGCATGGAATGTGGGGGACAACTAGATATTAGATACTAAAGATAAGGACTCGTCTTAAAAAATTGACAATATTGTATTTGTCTTTGCCTTCAAACGTGCACAAAGTTATTAAAATAAAAATGGATATCCATTTTCACCTCTCTGCTGAACTTTGCCCTCTCATTTCCTGGAGGTTGCTACACTACCACGAACATGACCTCCGTTCAATACTTCACTCGAGTAACAGAAAGACTTGCATTTATATAGCTCCTTTCGCCATCTCAGAACGTCCCAAAGCACTTTACAGCTAATGAAGTGCAATCGCTGTTGCAATGTAGGAAACGCGGCAGCCAATGCACGCACAGCAAGCTCCCACAAACAGCAATGTGCTAATGACCAGATCATCTATTTTTTTAAATTTTTTATAAAAGTTATTTTGGTCGAGGGTTACGTATTGGCCAGGACACCGGGGAGAATGCCCCTGCTCTTCTTTGAAATAGCGCCATAGGATCTTTTACATCCACCAGAGAGGACAGACGGGGCCTCGGTTTAAAGTCTCATCTGAAAGACTGCACCTCCGACAGTGCAGCACTCCCTCAGCACTGCAATGGAGGGTCAGCCTAGCTTTTGTGCTCAAGTCTCTGGAGTGGGACTTGAACCCACGACCTTCTGACTCCGAGGCGAGGGTGCTGCCCACTGAGCCACGGTTGCCACCTTAGTTATTCTCCATCGGTGAGCCTAGACCGTGAGTGTTGGCAAGCTATTTTACTGCAGAAGCCATCACAACCGAGCCTATAACTGTCGTCACCCAACACGGGCACACAATCTCCACGAGAGGCTGGCGAGCGATCAGGAGCGGAAACCTCGGTTGATGTTTCCTTTCCCAAGACACGAGGTCACATAGGACATTTGGTAGCACCTCTACCACAGCTCTGGCCAAGGTCAACGAAAGAAAGACTTGCATTTATATAGCGCCTTTCACGACCAATGAACGCCCCAAAGCACTTTGCAGCCAATGAAGTACTTTCTGAATTGTAGTCACTGTTGTAATGTAGGAAACATGGCAGCCAATTTGTGCACAGCAAGTTCCCACAAACAGCAATGTGATAAATGACCAGATCAACTCCACTTTCTCGCCCGATCTCCATATCCCTCGATTCCCCTGGAGTCCAAAAACCTATCGCAGCCTTGAATATACTCAAAGACTCAGCATCCACAGCCCTCGGGCAGATAATTCCAAAGATTCACAACCATCTGAGTGAAGAAATTCCTCCTCATCTCGGTCTTAAGTGGGCGACCCCTTAAGCGATGTTGATGAACTCAGCACTGACTGCAAACTGAACCTGGCACCTTTCTGATCTGGGTGTCTCCTCACTAACAACAGGTAACGCTCACAAAAGCCACGAGGGAGCATCAAATTTACAGCACAGAAACAGGCCATTCGGTCCAACTGATCCATGCCGGAGTTTATGCTCCACACGAGCCTCCGCCCACCCTACTTCCATCTAACAGCATCAACATATCCTTTTATTCCTTTCTCCCTCATGTACATTTCTAGCTTCCTCTTTGGTGTCCATACTATTCGCCTCAACCACTGCATGTGGTTAAAATGAAGCTTAATTTATCAATTAAAGTATTGAGATGCTGGCTGACATTATCGAATGCCCGTCGCCCATATTACTTAAAGGGAAAGCTGAAACAATAGGGAGAATGCCAATAGGTGGTGGCTGGACCCTGGAGGCTTCCTTTAAGAACATAAGAATTAGGAGCAGGAGTAGGCCATACGGCCCCTTGAGCCTGCTCCGCCATTCAATAAGATCAAGGCTGATCATCGACCTCAACTCCACTTTCTCGTCCAATCTCCATATCCCTCGATTCCCCTAGAGTCCAAAAATCTACCGATCTCAGCCTTGAATATACTCAAAGACTCAGCATCCACAGCCCTCTGGAGTAGAGAATTCCAAAGATTCACAACCCTCTTGAGCGAAGAAATTCCTCCTCATCTCGGTCTTAAATGGCTGACCCCTTATCTTGAGACTGTGACCCCTAGTTCTAGACACTCCAGCCAGGGGAAGCAACCTCTCAGCATCTACCCTGTCAATCCCCTTCAGAATCTTGTATGTTTCAATGAGATCACCTCTCATTCTTCTAAACTCCAGAGAGTATCGGCCCATTCTACACAATCTCTCCTCATAGGACAGCCCTCTCATCCCAGGAATCAATCTAGTGAACCTTCATTGCACCGCCTCCAAGGCAAGTATATCCTTCCTCAGAAAAGGAGACCAAAACTGTGCACAGTACTCCAGGTGTGGTCTCACCAAGGCCCTGGACAATTGTAGCAAGACCTCCTTACTCTTATACTCATTGAAACATATAAAATTCTAACAGGACTAGACAGACTAGATGCAGGAAGGATGTTCCCGATGGTCGGGGAGTCCAGAACCAGGGGTCACAGTCTAAGGATAAGGGGTAAGCCATTTAGGACAGAGATGAGGAGGAATTTCGTCACCCAGAGTGGTGAACCTGTGGAATTCTCTACCACAGAAGGCAGTAGAGGCCAATTTGTTAAATATATTCAAGGAGTTGGATATATTTCTTAAGGCTAAAGGGGTCAAGGGCTATGGGGAGAAAGCAGGGACAGGGTACTGATCTCATTAAATAGCAGAGCAGGCTCGAGGGGCCGAATGGCCTACTCCTGCTCCTATCTTCTGTTTCTATACTCCAACCCCCTTGCAATAAAGGCCAACATGCCATTTGCCTTCCTTTTTGCTTGCTGTACCTGCATGCTAGCTTTCTGTGTTTCTTGCACCATGACACCCACATCTCTCTGAAGCTGGATAAATATTGTACGAGCCTGTCACAATTACTTGCCATTGTTTATGCATAACATTACATTTTTTTTTTTTTTAAACTATCAAAAAGACTATTCCATGCAGAATGCTGTTCTCAGCTCAGTTTTGAGTTTATCGGGCCACGGTGTTAAGCTTATCTGTCCAGTCACAGAAGGAGGTATCGGCTGCGATAAGGCAGATAAATAAATAAATAGGATACTTGAAAGGAAATGGCTCAATAGAATCTCACTTGTCAGAGTCCACAGCAGCAAAGTTACTACAAGGGCTTCCGCACAGTGAATTGAAACCCATACCTTGTTCCAACGCACTCCTGGCCGGCCGCCCACCTTCCATAAACTTGAGCGCATCCAAAGCTCTGCTGCCCCGTGTCCTACCTCGCACCAAATCCCGTTCGCCCATCACCCTGTGCTCGCTGACCCACACTGGCTCCCGCAACGCCTCCATTTTGCAATTCTCATCCGCGTTTCCAAATCCCTCCATGGCCTCGCCTTCCCCCACCATCATCTCTGAAAACTCCTCCAGCCCGAGAACCCTCCCTAGAATGCTCCAAAAATCTCTGCGCTCCTCCGATCCTGGCCTTTGTTTGGAATTCCTGGACTGAAGGCCAGGAACAATGGAGGTATTTGACATTTTACATCTTTTCATTTCTCACAACTTCAAATGGAAATAAATTCTCTCAAAATCGGGAGATGCGCAAAACGGGGCTGCCGATTCACATCACCGCGCAAAGTCAAAATCGCACCTCCCCCATCCCTGGTGAATATTGCAAAGATTCCGTAATCTCCCAAACGGCGCCGACTCCACAGCCTTCTCTGATAGCTTGGCCAAGAGCCAGATGTAGGGTTGCCAACTCTGGACGTATTCCTGGCGGTGTCGTCACATGACCTCCCGCCTCGAACAGCCCTGCTCCAGCCATTGGTCGCCCGCCACATCCACTCCCGCGGTGCCCCGCCTTCCCACAGCCAATTGGAAAGCGAACAGACTCATTATCCAATTGGATGACTCGACAGTCAAACTGCATTTCCACCAACCCCCCTCTCCAATATTTTTAGAACTAATAAATGAAAGCGTTTGAAGAAAACACACTTTGTTTTAATGCCCCTTTGGTTTTTTCTCCCGGATGCGCTCGCAGCAGCCTCCCGGAGATTAATCTTTCATTCCTGGAGACTCCAGGGCAATCCCGGAGGGCCGGCAATCCTAGCTATGCAAATGTGGGCACTGATCACCGGTAGAAATGGTCACGCTCTCGCCCAATTTCATCAGATAGGGATGGGGGCGGTTGGGGGGCTTTGGCCGACTGCTCCTGCCCCTGCCTTAGACCCGCAAGCAATGTTGCCTCTAAATTTTTTTGGCGCGCGGTCCCTTTAATGGGCTGCATGGGCCCATTCAAAATTTTCGAGCACGCGCGGTTTCTTGCCCGTGAAAGCCGGCGAGCGGCCGGCACAGCACCCTCCAGACCGCTGCGCGGCCACACAACTTAACGGGAACATTTGCCCGCAAACCTAGTGGCCGAACTGCCGTGCTTCCCCGAACAACGGGCCTGACCGAGATCTGCTGCCTCAGCACAGACCGGTGAAGGAACACATGAACTTCCTGCCACACTGGGTAGTTTCGATCCTCATTGATGCCTACCACGAAAGCTGAACCTTGTGAAAAAAAAACGCTCGTGATCAAAAAACACTGTAGATTTTATCATTTACCGCTGCCCAAGATGCAGACACCATGGTGACAGTAAGAGCTGTTGCAAGATAACAGCATCCTCCTCACCCCACCCAACACCGCGCACACACATCTTATCCGGCCCCTATGCCCTGTCGCCTTTATTTCAGTTAATAAGTGTTAACACCCATCTGCTGCAGTATGAATGGACTTGTGCACACAGCAGATCCAATTCTGTATCAAGAAAAAAAAAAATTCTATATTTTTTCATAAAGCAGCAACACTGCATCTAGCTACGAGTGCTACCTTGGCAACCAGCATCAGAAAAGGACCCACTGTATCATTGTTCAAATAGCTTACTTTTACTTTCCTCTCTGTCTCCTGAAGATTGCTGACTCACACTGGAGTATGGTTCCTAAAATGTCAGGCACCCCCCCCCCCCCCCCCAGTGCCCTCACACGAGAGGCCAGTGATTATGTCTGAGCCTAGACTGCAGAGACTTGAGCACAAAATCAAAGCGGACAATCCCAGTGCAGTACTGAGGGAGCTGCACTGTCGGAGGTGCCGTCTTTCGAATGAGACATTAAACCGAGTGCCCCGTCTGCCCTCTCAGGTGGATATAAAAGATTCCATGACACCATTCCGAAGAGGAGTGGGGGGGGGGGGGGGGGGGGGGAGAGTTCTCCCCAATGTCCTGGCCAACATTTATACCTCAACCAACATCACCAAATAATAAACGATTATCCAGTCATCATCACATTGCTGTTTGTGGGACCTTGCTGTGCGCAAATTGCGATTCCTACATTACAAACATTGACTACATTTCAAAACTACTTCATTGGGTGCAGAGCATTTTTGGGATGTCCTGAGGTCACGAAAGGCACTATATAAATGCAAGCTCCTTTTTTCATTTTGACAGTGAGCAACAGCGGAGGTCCATCACTGACCAAGTCCAATTCTGACCTCGCCCCATGAGCACTTCCCAGCACGGGGTCACTGAATAACAATCAGCCTCGGAGAAGGTTCAAGAGGAGGTTTACTCGGATGGTACAAGGGACGAGGGACCTTCAGGGTTTTGGAGAGACTAGAGAAGCTGGGGTTGATCTCCTTAGAGCAGAGAAGGTCAAGGGGGGGGGGGGGGGGATGTAATAGAGGGGATCAAAATTATGAATGGGTTTGATAGAGTAAATAAGGAGAAACTGTTTCCACTGGCAGGAGGGTCAGTAACCAGAGGACACAGATTAAGATCATTGTCAAAAGAACCAGAGGGGAGACAAGGATAACATTTTTTACGCAGCGAGTTGATCTGGAATGTGCTGCCTGAAAGGGTGGTGGAAGCAGATTCGGTAATAACTTTTAAAATGGATAAATACTTGAAAAGGAAAAATTTGCCGGGCTTATGTGGAAAGAGTGGGACTAATTTGTAGCTCTTTCAGAGAGCCGGCACAGGCATGATGGGCCGAACGGCCTCCTTCTGTGCATATCATTCTATGATTCGGAGTCTGGTTTTGAATTGAGTTGGTTATCTAATTGACGTTGAAGAGAGTCACCGTCCTTTAGACTTTCTGCTTTGATTCATATGGATATTTGACCGATAGCCGAGTGTTTCACAGCAGTGACACGAATGCCATGAGTGACATCCCCCGAGGTGGAAAAGGCTTAAAAACCATCAAGCCGGGGTTCCGTTCCTGATCGATATCCGATCATCTCTGCTGGAACGTGCTCGTGTGCATGCCGGGCTATGGGCTGGATTCGATTGCCAGGCCACCCCATGGTTGAATGGCCCGCCGACATTCCATGTCAAGGCTCGGCCATCAAGAATGGACAAGCTGGGTGTGGCATCCCAGACAGGGCCGTCAGCAAGCTGTACAACCGCAACTTAACAATGGTCAAGGCCTTCAGGCGAGGGCGGCCGTAAATTAAATTAAAAACACAATGCCAATTGATCACCGTTTTATACTGACTTAAACGTAAATAAAATGTAAAACGTTACTACCCAAATCTTACTCATCAAGTACACAGTTATCCACAAATCTTAGTTATTGCACAAAGACTACACTTGTAACAACCATCAAATTATCAAAAACGAGCAGGTTTACTGAAAACATGTTTGCCGGAAAGACTGACTCAAAATTTTGCCTACTTGTGTCAGCTGTGGTTCAGTTGGTAGCACTCTCGCTTCCGAGTCAGAAAGGTCGTAGGTTCAAGTGCCACACCAGAGACTTGATCACATACTCTAGGCTGACACTCCCAGAGCTGTACTGAGGGGGTGCTGCACTGTCAGAAGTGCCGTCTTTCAGGCGAGACGTTAAACCGAGTGCCCCGTCTGCTCTTTCGGGTGGGTGTAAAAGATCCCACGGCATTATTTCGAAGAGCAGCAGGGGAGTTATCACCTGGTGTCCCGGCCAATGTTTAGCACCTCAAATCGGCATCCCTTAAAACAGATTATTTGGTCATTACCACATTTGTGGTGCGCAAATTGGTTGCCGCATTTCTTGCATTAAACAATGGCTACGCTTCCAAGAAGTATTTCATTGGCCCCAAAGTGCTTTACAGCCAATGCTCCCTGTGAGCTGCATGGCCGCACAGCGCTCCAGGGATCCCGCACAGCCGGCTTTTCAAACGCAGAAACCGCGCATGTGCGGTAATTTGCATGGCCCCTTAAAGGAGCTGCGTGGCGCCAAAGAAAATTACAGGGATGCCCTGGGGTCATGAAAGGCACTATAAAAAGGCAAATCTCTCTTGCACGTCATTTCAAAGATAGACGCCATTCTTAAAACCACACCAGCCGACCATTTCAACACTTGCGAAAATGCAAAAGGTTTTTCCCCAAAGACTAAAAGGATGCAGTTGCGAAGATGTGTAAAAATAAAAACAGACTGTGATTTTTTTTTTAAATTAGCACCGAGACAGATTGCAAGGAGGCCCCAGCACCTCACAGATACTGACAGGTTGGTCTTCCAATAGGAACCCAGCTGAAAACCTGACGTCAATCACAATTGCTGGAATGTTGGAAAATTCCAAACTTTCCTCAATGGGGACTTCCAAAAGAGAAATGAACAGGTCCTGGTGCTGATTGGGTAGGTGGGGAGGGGCTGCATTAGTCGCTTGCACTGTGTACAGTTTCTGAGGTAATGAAAGGCACTATATGAACTTCAACTCATCCAAAACTCTGCAGGCCATGTACTAACTCGCACCGAGTCCTGTTCACCGACCACCCTTGTGCTCGCTGGCCTACATCAACGCCGCAAATTTAAAATTCTCATCCTCGTGTTCAAATCCCTCCGTGGCCTCGCCCCTTCATAGAAACATAGAAGATAGGAGCAGGAGTAGGCCATTTGGCCCCTCTAGCCTGTTCCGCCATTTAATGAGATCATGGCTGATCATCCAAACTCAGTACCCTGTTCCTGCTTTCTCCCCATATCCCTTGATCCCTTTAGCCTTAAGAAATATATCTAACTCCTTCTTGAATATATTTAATGAATTGGCCTCCACTGCCTTCTGTGGTAGAGAATTCCACAGGTTCGCCACTCTCTGGGTGAAGAAATTCCTCATCTCAGTCCTAAATGGCTTACCCCTTATCCTTAGACTGTGACCCCTGGTTCTGGACTCCCCCGACCATCGGGAACATCCTTCCAGCATCTAGTCTGTCTAGTCCTGTTAGAATTTTATAAGTTTCAATGAGATCCCGTCTCATTCTTCTAAACTCCAGCGAGTATAAGCCCAATCGACCCAATCTATCCTCATACGTCATTCCTGCCATCCCTCTGGAACCTCCTTCAGCCCTACAACCCTCCGAGATCTCTGCGCTCCTCCAATTCTGGCCTCTTGCACAGCCCCTATTTCAATCACTCAACCATTGGCGGCCGTGTTGTCAGCTGCTTAAGCCCTAAGCTCTGGAGTTCCCTACCTAAACCTCTCTCCACCTTTAAGACGGGCCTTAAAACCTACTTCTTTGACCAAGCTTTCGCTCACCTGTCCTAATATCTCCTTGTGTAGCTCCTCTGAAGCGCCTTGGGACCAATGTTCCCGCTAATTTTTTTTTTTTGTTGGGGGGGGTGCACGGCCCATTCAAATTACCGCGCATGCGCAGGTTTTTTGCCATTTACAAGCCGGCGCGGCCATGCAGCTTGAAGGGAACATTGCTTGGGATGTTTAACTACATTAAAAGATGCTATATAAATGCAGGCTGTTGTTGTTATAAAATGCCAGTCAGTTCCTTTTTACAGAGGAGCCGGCAGTCTTTTTGTCCGACAGTTTGGATTGTCTGCACTCCCATTGCTAAAACCCACCTGACTGCTGACATCACGGCCTACAGATTTAACATATTGCAGCCTTTAAGTCAGAAACCCAGAGGCTGCGATTCAGTCCTGGCTGCCAGTTATTTGACTCTCCCTACTTTACGTGACTCTCTGTGTTTTGCCTGGGCTTGCCCAGAGTGCTGCATGGATTGTTCCACGCGAGGGGAGACACTGCAACGTGGGAAACGGAGGGGGGAGAAAACAGAACTACGATTCTGACTCCAGGAGCACATGCGGTGGCAACTAGCCCACAAAGCAATGGAGAACAGGTCTTCAAATAAATCAATCATTTTACAAGTAAATCATTTTCAGCCAGCTTTGCTCAGATCGACTTTAACCCTCTCATATCTAATGCTTGACTCAACAGGAAATGCATACCTAGAATGTTCACATGACCCAGACTTGTAAAACCTTAAGAGAATCAGAACTCAAGCACATTTTCTCCCCAACAAAATACTCTGACTTTCAACAATGTTCAACTGACATCACCCAAAACAGGTTAGTTAACGTCACACTGCAGCAACTCGCCAAAGGCTTCTTCGACAGCACCTCCCAAACCTGCAACCTCTGCCACCTAGGACTAGGGCAGCAGGTACATGGGAACACCACCTCCAAGTCACACATCATCCCGACTTGGAAATATAATGACCGTTCCTTCATCGTCGCTGGGCCAAAATCCTGGAACTCCCTCCCTAACAGCACTGTGGGAGTACCTTCACCACATGGACTGCGGTGGTTCAAGGCAGTGGCTCACCACCACCTTAAGGGCAATGAGGGCTGGGCAATAAATGCCATCCTTGCCAGTGGCGCCAAGAATTTTTTTTTTTTTTTTTTTATATACACATTTCATTGTTGTGGGACCTTACTACGTGCACAGGCTCATCAAGCCGCCGCTGCCACCATGTAGACCATGTCGACCCTTTACCTATTTAATCTCAATTCCCCACCCTCGACCTCTATTTACCCTTAGTTCCCAAGCAAGTAGCTATCACGCAGCCATGCAACATCAGTGTAATTCACTGCACACGAAGCGCTCAGAGATATTTCCGAGACTGGTCACTAATAAGGCACGATGGAAATGCAAGCCATCCCGTTTCTTTCAAAATGGTTGACAATTTCACAAAATTGCTTTTAGATTTCACAACATCCAGTACACTTTTAAACCGTAGTCAAAATAGACGTATTACAATGTATAAAACAGTACGACAGGTTCTCTGTTAAGGTATAATATTTGAAATGCCAAGATATACAATAAAACACCCAACGCTTAATATTGTTTTGTTTGGGTTTCTTTTATATAAAAATTCATTTTGTATTAAAAGTCTCGGAACAGACAGACAGCTGTTAAATGCGTGTCTGGATTTGTAACATACAGAGGATGTTAGAGTTCCTTGGTGCGCCAGAGTAAGATTCCCCGCCCACCCACCCACCCCCCTTGCCCTCCCATCTCTGTCATTGCTGGCCTGGAGAGAGAGATTGGATTAGTACATGGAATAACAAAGTGAGGGTTGACACAGTTCCTTTGGAAACGAGAGACGAGGAGAAAAAAAAAATGAATTCTCCAACAACCTGAAATGTAGGCAAAGCGAGAGAGAAAAAAAAAAACCGAAAAGGTATATAGATTCCGTCAAGAGAGTCTTCTTTTAAGTCTTGCCATGCTTTGTGTGGGAACACTCGAAGGAAATTTTGTTAAGTACTTTTTTTTTTCTGCACCGACAGCTAATGGGATAGTGTGGAGGCTTTCACAGATTGGCACGTACTGCATTGACAGCGGAGTCTCAAAGGCACTAGACACAAGGGTGGTTGGTGGCCTGTGATCATCAGGTTTGTGGACCACAGCACAGATTTCAGTTATTGTCTGCACCCTCCAGGGCTTGCCGTTTGTCGAGTTCGTTTTTTCCCCCTCACCCCACCCCCCCACCCCTTGTTTGTACAAGTCTATGGTTAGCACATTCACAGCACACCGTTCAAAAAAATACCAGTCACTTTTTTGTTGTTAAATATATTGGCCCTACCATCCCCCTTCTTTCCACTGGGTGGGGGTGGTTGGCGGGTAGGGGGAGGGAGGGAGGGGAGGGGAGGGGGAAAGAAGAGGCGAAAAATTAAGTCACAGCAGTTCAACAAAAAATAGAAGTACTTTTCCCCCGCCCCACAAATAAAACAGCAGTAAGATGGAGCTCTGATCCATACTGGGTGGCATCTGGTGCACAGTCTCCAAGTTAGGTGGGTGCCACGAGAGGTGGGATGCCAAATATCCATATTTCCAACTTTGCATAGAAATTCTGTGCCTGTGGAAGAGGGGGGGTGGGGGGGGGGGGAGGGTGGAGGAGGGGGTGGCAAAAAAATCATAATCATTAAATAATTCACCAGACTTAAGATTCACTTAAAACCGCACACCGCGCCCCCCCCCCCCCCACCTTGCAGTGAACAAAAGACCAAATACAATGTCCTTAAATAAATCTTTTATTCTCACCCCCCCTTGCCCCTTTACAGTTAAAAGAGGTTTTAATGCAAATATGTGTCTTGCTAACTCGCTTTCACCCCATTTTCCCCCTCCACAAAATACACACACACACTCACATACATACATACACAGACACACAAGGGACCAACACTGAATGCTCTGCCTAGCAAACACATGCAGCTTATCAGCCCCACCATTTTAAGTGAGGAGGCTGTCCTTTACTGGTGAGTATAGAGAGAGAGAGAGAAGCCTGCTGGTTGCAACTTGCCTTCCTGGAAGTAGCATCATAACTGGGAGGGGGGGTTAGAGATCTGTCTCCCCATCCCCCACACAACCATCACATGAGCATCTCATCCTTTTTTTAAAAAAAACACATTTTTAAAAAATAAATTATTTTGCTTTACTGCCCCCACAACAAAAAATAAGGAGGGGGAACCTGAGATTAACAAAAAAAAGTTAACAAATCTCCAAGAAGGAAAAAAAAAAGTCTCACCTTTTTTTTTATAATGTATAATATATATTTATATAGAAATCTCATCACAGGACAACACAGGAGGAACAACACTGATCGTCCCCATTGGGCTGAGCCACATAGTTCATCTGCCGGACGATCTCGGCGAACAGTTCGTCCACTGAGGTCTTATTTTTGGCCGAGGTCTCCATGAAGGGACAGTTCCATTCATCGGCCAGGGCTTTGCCCTCCCCGAACGAGACCTCCCGCTCGCCCTCCAGGTCCACCTTGTTGCCCACCAGCAGCATGGGCACCCTCTCGTAGCGCTTGACGCGGATGATCTGGTCGCGCATGGGTCGGATGTCCTGGAAGGACTGCTGGTTGACCAGGCTGTAGACCAGGATGAAACCCTGGCCGTTCTTGATGTAGAGGTCGCGCATGGAGGCGAACTGCTCGGTGCCCGCCGTGTCCAGGATCTCCAGCACCGAGGGCGACGAGTCCACCTCGATCTCCTTCCTGTAAAAATCCTCGATGGTCGGGTCGTACTTCTCGATGAAGGAGCCGGTCACGAACTGCACCGTCAGGGCGGACTTGCCCACTCCGCCGCTCCCTAAAACGACCACTTTATATTCTCTCATGGTCTGGCAGAAGCCACTTTCCTTTCTTTCTGTCTGTCTGTCTGTCTGTCTTCCTGTTGTTGGGGTGTGTGTGTGTTGTAAGTCAGCGACCGCTCTCCCCACCACCAGAAGCAAGAAATTGACCTGAAATTGCAAGTGAAAGCTACAAGGGCAATTACAGCCCCCCCAAAATCCTTGCTGCTTTTTTTTTTGTGTGTGTGTGTGCCTTCCCCTCCCTCCCCCCCCCTGTTTAAATCCGATGCCGGGTGTGCTTGCTGCAGTCTTCTTCCAATCTGTCGAGGTGGTGTTAGAGTCCCAGCATTTATTTTGCCAATGCGACTCCCTCCGGCTGGCTCAGCCTTCCCCCCCACTTCAGTCCTTGCCCGCTGCAGTGCGAGAGTGAAGCGGGCCGATCTCTCCCACGCTCTGGCTTCCCATTGACACACACAAGGCTCTGCACAGGGCGTGAACACATCGGCATCAGCCTGGAAACTGCACCGGCGGGGAGGAGCTTAATCTCTTAAAGGGGCAACTGCAAAAAAAACAAAAAATAACCTTTGGGTCCCATGCTCACAGAATGCTGACAGCACACAAGGCAGGCTGTGCAAGAGCAGCCGGAGGGAGCCGCATTGGCAAATAAATGCTGGGACTCCAACACCACCTCGACAGCTCGTCCTACTCCTCCGCCCTTTCCCTCCGTAGCCCTGCGGGGTTTTTTTTCCCCCCTCCTTTTGAAAGCCACGATTGAATCTGCTTCCACCATCCTCTCAGGCAGTGCATTCCAGATCCTAACCACTCGCTGCACTAAAAAAAAAGTTTTTCCTCATGTCTGCCTTGAATCTCTGTCCTCAGGTTCACGACCCTTCCGCCAATAGGAACAGTTTCTCTCCATCTACTCTGTCCAGACCCCTCGTGATTTTGAACACCTCTATCAAATCTCCTCTCAACCTTTTCTGCTCCAAGGAGAACAACCCCAGCTTCTCCTGTCTATCAACGTAACTGAAATCCCTCATCCCTGGAATCATCATCATCTCAGAGAGAGAGAGAGAGAGAGAGAAAAGTCTTCTTGAAATATACACACCCTAAAGGGTGATGGAGGCGTTTTACAATTTCTGAAAGAAAGAAAGACTGACTTGGCAGAAGAACCAAAGGTGACATGAAGGAAAAAATTTTAACGCAGCGGGTGGTTAGGCTCTGGAATTCATTGGCTGAGAGAGTGGTGGAGGCAGACTCAATCGTGGCTTTCAAAAGGGAGTTGGATAAATACCTGAAGGAAAAAAAATTGCAGAGCTGCGGGGAAAGGGCGGGGGGAGTGGGACTAGCTGGAGTGCTCTTGCAGAGAGCCGGCACGGGCTCGACGGGCCAAATGGCCTCCTTCTGTGCTGTAACCATTCTATGATTCTATGACTTGCAAATCCCTACCCCAAACCTGCACTCCACCATTGGCGGCCGTGCCTTCAGCTGCTTAGGTTTAAGCTCTGGAATTCCCTCCCTAAACCTCCCTCTCCTCCGTTAATACACTCCTTAAAACCTGCCTCTTTGACCAAGCTGTGCAGCGCCTTGGGACATTTTACTATGTTAAAGGCGCTATATAAATGCAAGTTTGTTGTTGTTTTATTACGCCTTTCACAACCTCAGGGTGCCACCAAGCGCTTTACCGCCAATGAAGTATTTTTGAAGCGTAGTCACTGTTGTAATGTGGGAAACGCGGCAGCCAATTTGTGCACAGCAAGCTCCCGCAAAGAGCAATGTGATAATTGACCAGATCATCTGCTTTTTTTGTGATGTTGATTGAGGGATAAATATTGGCCAGGACACCGGGGAGAACTCCCCTGCTCTTCTTCGAAGTAGTGCCGTGCAGTGTTTTACGAGAGGGCAGACGAAGGCCTCAGTTTAATATCTCTCCGAAAGACAGCACCTGTGACACATTCATTTTGCATAGCTTTTGGAGAGCTCTTTCAAAGGGCTGGCACAGGCATGGTGGGCCGAATAGCCTCCTTCTGTGCTGAATGTTTCTATAATTCTAAATAAATTAGATTCTAGAGCTTATCACAGCCAATGAATTAATGTTGAAGTTCAGACCTTGTTGGTATGCAGGTGAACGGGACAGAAAGTATAGCGCCTAGCAAGATCCCACAAATGGCAGATGGGATGAAGCTTCCTCTATTGTTTGAACCATTAAGCAGCACTTGCCACAGAATAACCGCCAGTTTCTGACAAGTGCCTCCGTTAAGACAATGGGTTCACAACAAACTAAAATTGGCTGCCAGTTAAAGCGTTGGTTCTGTTTTGACAATCAGTAAATACCAGTACGTCCAGTGATGAATTTTCAGGGTTAACCTGTTTTTGGTGTTGGTTGAGGGGAGGTATCTTAGTGACATTGGTGTAAAGATAGGAACACAGGAACAGGAGGAGGCCGTTCAGCCCTTTGAGCCTGTTCCACCATTCAATGAGATCACAGTGGATCTGTACCTCAACTCCACCTATCCGCCTTTGCTCCATATCCCTTATTACCATACCTGACAAAAATCTTTCGATCTCAGTCTTGAATGTTCCAAATGTCCCAGCATTCACAACCTTTTGGAGAGAGCGTTCCAGATTTCCACTACCCTTTGTGTGATTTCACCCTTGAATGGCCCAGCCCTAACTTTAAGATTGCGCTCCCTTGTTCTGGATTCCCCCACCAGAGGAAATAGTTTCTCTGTATCTACTCTATTGAATCCTTTTTATCATTTTGAACACCTCGATCAGATCACCCCTCAATCTCCTAAACTCAAAGGAATACAAGCCAAGTTTATGCAACCTGTCCTCAGAATAAAACCCTCTAAGACCCGCTATCAGATTGGTTCCGTTAATGGACGGAAATTCAAGGACTGGTGGAAGGCAATTTCCCGCTGTGTCCCAACGTTCCCGCTAAGCTGCGCGGCCGCGCAGCGGTCTGGAGGTCCCGCGCAGGCCGCTCACCGGCTTTTCAATGGAAGAAACCGTTCATGCGTGAAAATTTGAATGGGCCGCGCAGCCGGTTAAAGGGACCGTGCACCAAAAAAAAATATTAGCGGGAACATTTGTGTGTCCTCTCATCCTGGGCCAGGGACAGGCAGAGCAGAGCGTTTATCCTGTTAGAGGTTGAATATTTAATGAGCTTGCGTGGCCCTCCTTTCTCTGATCTTTACTAGTGGCATTAATGCATTTTAAATAAAAACCCTTTGTTAAAAGAACGGGCCAGAGAATTGTCTTACAAATGCATTAAACAGTCACCCTCTAACATCACCAACAGTGAAGGGTCGGCCCATACGTTTTAGCTGAGGCTCGTTGGGGACATGCTTGCTGTGCGACTAAGTTGTGCAGATTCCCAACCTCTGCTGTTAGCTGATCTCAGCCAAGGGCACCAGGCTGACAACCTCCCTTAGTGCCCCTAAGCGCGGGAGTGGATAAATCAGCAAGGGTTCCTGCCCCCTGATCACTGTGCAAGTGAACTCAGCTGGAATGTGTGCATGTCAGGCGAGGAGGGAACCGGGTTCAGCTCTGATGCCCTATGCGGTCGAACATCCTTTCCCCAAGTGACCATTCTCTATGTACGGGCTGAGACAGGCAGTATAGAATCAATAAAAACGACAACGTGCATTTATATGGCGCCTTTAACGTAATAAAACTTCCCAAGGTGCGAATTCAGACAAAAATTTGACACCGAGTCATAAAGGAGACAGGTGACCAAAAGCTTGGTCAAAGAGATAGGTTTTAAGGAGCGTCTTAAAGGATGGTGAGAGGTGGAGAGGCGACGGAGTTTAGGGAGGGAATTCCAGAGCTCCTAGGTAGCTGAAGGCACGGCCGTCAATGGTGGAGCGATTAAAATCAGGGATGCTCAAGAGGCCAGAATTGGAGGAGCGCAGAGATCTCGGAGGGTTTTAGGGCTGGAGGAGATTACAGAGCTAGGAAGGGGCGAGACCACGGAAGGATTTATCAAATGAAGAATGGGCACTTGGGCGAGGTGACAGAAATCTGTTGGCCCCAAAAAGTATCAGTGACTTCAGTAGGTGTGGGAGGGGCTGAACATTTATAAAAGGTTTCAGGGAACAATGATACTACATGCTTGAGATTAGTAGGTGTTTTAATGACACTAGGCCTGAGTTAGCATGCTCCCTCAATGTCACTCTCTGGATACTTAATGTCAGGTCTCTGCTACCAGATATATAAAAAAAGTTAAAAAGTTTCCAGATGGCCCAGTGTTATATTGTGCAAGACCAATACAAACTGGTCCCCGGCCCCCTGCTAAAGTCTGATCCAGGGGACTTCACACCTGAAGTTACACTGCGGTTTTTATTGATACAGAGGTGAATGGAGTACTGCACCTGGCCTATTTTACACAGGATTACACAGGATATACGGCACAGAAACAGGCCATTCGGCCCAACCAGTCCGTGCCGGTGTTTATGCTCCACTCGAGCCTCCTCCCGTCTTTCCTCATCTAAATCTATCAGCATAACCCTCTATTCCCTTTTCCCTCATATACTTATCTAGCCTCCCCTTAAATACATCTATACTATTCGCTTCAATACCCTGTGGTAGCGAGTTCTACATTCTCACCACTCTCTGGTAAAGACGTTTCTTCTGAATTCCCTATTGGCTTTCTTGGTGACGATCTTATATTGATGGCCTCTAGTTTTGCTCTTCCCCACAAGTGGAAACACTCTCTCTGTATCCACTCTATCAACATTTTTCATAATTTTAAAGACCTCTATTAGGTCACCCCTCAGCTTTCATTTTTCAAGAGAAAAGAAACCCAGCCTGTTCATCTTTTCCTGATATGTATACCCTCGTATTTCTGGTATTATCCTTGTAAATCTTCTCTGCGCCCTCTCCAGTGCCTCTCTATCCTCTTTATAATATGGCGACCAAAACTGTACGCAATACTGAAAGTGTGCTCTAACCAAGGTTCGATACAGGTTTAGCATAACTTCCCTACTTTTCAATTCTATCCCTCGAGAAACAAACCCTAGTGCTTGGTTTGCTTTTTTATGGCCTTTTAGTGATTTGTGTATTTGTACTCCTAGATCCTTTTGTTCCTCTACCCCACCCAGACTCACACCCTCCAAGTGATAAGCGACCTCCCTATTTTCCCTACCAAAATGTATTACCTCACATTTATCTGTGTTAAACTTCATTTGCCAATTATATGCCCATTCTGCAAGTTTATTAATGTCCTCCTGTAACTTCATCTAGAACCATCCTTTGTTTCTTAACCTGTCCCATTACCGTCTCCTTTTGCCTTGAATATCTCTTAATGTCTCTTAACCTCTTCCGCCTCCCATCCTATCACAGACCTTCCCTTTTGTTCTTTCATCCCCTCCCCCCTTTCCCAGCTTCTACACTTGCTTAAAGATCTGTTCCAGTTCCTGCTTTTTTCCAGTTCTGACGAAAGGTCATCGACCTGAAACGTTAACTCTGTTTCTCTCTTCACAGATGCTGCCTGACCTGCTGAGTTTCTCCAGCATTTTCTGTTTTTATTTCCTCCTGTAACTTGTTGCAGTCCTCCTCAGTATTGATTATCCCTGCCCCCTCCCCCCAATTTGGTGTCATCCACATTTAAATCGCCCCATCACTTTACTATATAGGTGTCAGCCGTCGCTCAGTGGGTAGCACTCTCACCTATGGGTCAGAAGGTTGTGGGTTCAAATCCCACTCCAGAGACTTGAGCACATAATCCAGGCTGATACTCTCAGTGCAGTGCTGTGGGAGATGCTGTCTTTTGGAAGCGACGTTAAACCTTGGCCCCTTCTGCCCTCTCAGGTGGATGTAAAAGGTCCCATGACTCTATTTTGAAGAAGGAAATGGGAGTTGTGACCAATATTTATCCCTCAACCAACATCACTAAAACAGATGACCGGGTCATTATCACATTGCTGTTTGTGGGACCTTGCTGTGTACAAATTGGCTGCCGCTTTTTCTACATTACAACAATGACTACATTTCAAAAAGATAGTAGTTTATTGGTGTGTAAAGCACGTTGGAACATCCTGAGACCGTGAAAAAGTCTTTTCTTTTTAATTACTGTCTTTATAATTGCAAGTATCTTGTCTCAGTGATATCAATACACGTGAGTTAACATTCAAAGAAGAAGAAACACTTAACAGACAGTCTTCTCTCCCCATACCCCCTACTTCACCCCCCATCCATAAACATACTGTAGATGTAGAGTAGATTCCAGATTTCATCATGATCTCATATTGAGTCCAGGGGAAAAGGGAAATAAATTTAAGTAATTCAGATCCTCACAATGGGTCCCTGGGGGATCTCAATTTTAAAATTCTCATCCTTGTTTGCAAATCCCTCCATGGCCTCGCTCCTCCCTATCTCTGTAACCTCCTCCAGCCCCACAACCCCCCCGAGATATCTGTGCAACCTCCAATTCTGGCCTCTGGTGCATCCCCGATTTTAATTGGTGGCCGTGCCTTCAGCTGTCTAGTCCCTAAGCTCTGGAATTCCCTCCCTAAACCTCTCCGCCTCTCCGAGTCTTCTCCTCCTTTAAGATGCTCCTAAAAATCCATTACTTTGACCAAGCTTTTGGTCATCTGTCCTAATACCTCCTTATGTGTTTTGGTGTCAAATTTTGATTGATAACGCTCCTGTGAAGCGCCCTGGGGATCTATTTACTACATTCAAGGTGCTATATAAAGGCAAGTTGTTGTTGGAGTGACGCTCAACTGGAGAGCTGCAACCTTCAGGCACCGCTGCTTCTTGTTGGCTTAAGCTGGTGTTGCTGCTCCTAATCGAGGTCCACTGGAGACTCAGAGACCCGCATACCTTGTGGCAAAGAGGGAGGCAGCCGTTTTAATTAGAAATTTGATGGCATCTTGCGAGACCCAGGAAAATCCATGTCTCCAGTGTCCTTGTGTCTCCAGAGGTCGGGTCACAAGGTCAAGATCGCAAAATCGATGCAGATGAGGGAGGCCATTTGGTGAATACTTTCTCATCCATCCAGAATAATAGATCTGGAGAACTCCCCTGCTCTTCTTCAAAATAATGCCATGAGATCTTTTACATCCACCTGTAAAGAGCAGACAGGGCCTCGGTTTAATGTCTCATCCAAAAGACGGTCCCTCTGACAGTGCAGCGCTCCCTCAGCACTGGGATGTCAGCCTAAATTATACGCTCAAGTCTCTGAAGTGGGACTATGACCCATGATCTTCTGACTCGGAGGCGAGAGTGCTACCCAGTGAGCCACAGCTGAACCAAGGCAGAGGATGGACACATTGTTTAGGTCATAGACACCAGCATGTCAGCAGGTGACCAGGGCAGTGAGCAGTGAAATTGCCGCCCCACGTATGGTAACTCAGTGGCGTAAAAGTTTAGGGGAGAAAAATTGGGTTGATTTACACCTCTCGTTAGCACCCCCGGGGGCGCTAAAGGGGCACAAATCCCCAATGCCCGGGCATTGCGCCGCTAACGCCTCCCGTGAAATTCAGTGGGAGATTAGCGGCGGAGATAGCCGGTAGCGCCCTGTGGCGCTGAGCTGCTGGCGATGATGTCATCGCCGTGCAGTCCCCCGCTCGCGTCCCAGCCGCAAACTTCCCTTGCGTCCCCATACCTATCGCTGGACGATGTGTCCGACAGGATCAGGGGGCGTTTTCTCAGTGGCAGCGACGCCGCTACTTAACGGGCAAGTGTCGGGTGGCCATTTTTATTTTGGCCAACTGCCAGCACCTGCCCCCTTTCCCCTTTTTCATGCGGGGAACCGGCCACGATCGCTCGAGAGGAGTGCCGGGCTGTTTTCATGTCACCCCACTCCCCGGTGGTCTAATTGGGCAGGGGAAGAGGCCTGCAATGACGTGGCGTGACGTGCTGCCACGTGTCGCGCGGTTGCACGTAGTGCCGCAAACTTCAGTAGTAGCGCCCCAAGAAGGAGGCGGAGCGCTTTCCAGTAGCGCCCCACCTCCTGTTTGGGGCGCTACTACAGAATTTCTGGCGGAGGGGCACAAACTATTTCAGGCCCTGACGACGTTAGCACCCTGGGCACCATCCAATTTTTCCCCCTAAGGACCTTACATGGGCAGACAAGGTAAGAGAAGGCAGCAGCATCTTGCACAAAGTATGGCAGACACTTACAGTGTTAAAGTGATTGAATTGCTTACCATCAGTGCTCAAGAACCTTTACTTTAATGTATTTCATGCAATCACCACACTCAAAGCCTCAAGTGGACTCTAATTGCATGGTGCATCATACCCATTATGGGCTTCTTACCGACACCTCAGTTTGTGCAGTCTGTCCTGATACCTAAAGGTTGATTTAACTTTTTTACAATCTTTCTCAAGTGGACAGAGGTCGGACCTACCTATCACCCCCCCCACCACCCACCTTAAAAGTGGAGGAAGTCATTGTAACCCTGCAAATGGAGGGAGTCGGAGATGGCAAAATAAGAGGGCAGCTACCGGGAAAGCTCCTATCTACTTGCATGGTATACGTCCCCCTTTTCTGTAGCCGAGCAACACTGGATGCCCGTCTTATACACAATTGACATCCAACATAAATGAGGCGGTAATGGCGGAAAATGGGACATATGAGGTCAAAGAGTACTTCCTGCATCTGGCGGAAATGATGCTAGAAAATCAACCGGATGTAAAAAAAATGGGCAGGCATCTGGGATGACTTGACCCTGCCCCAATTCCCACCCCTGCCCACCCTAGTGTCACACAAAAATCGGCAAAACAAACGCCTGAAGTCTCGGGGGGGTCATCTAAGGGTTTAAACCCTCTGGTTGACCAATGGTTAACACATTCGTGTATAATTCCTTCATACACTATTTTAACCTAATGTGCTAACAACCGCATTAACATACGCACAGGTTAAATTTCTGTGTCTGAAAGTGAAGGTGACAATTTCTGGGGAGAAGAAACCAGCGCCCCAAGAAGGGCACCAAGAAAACTACAAGTGAAGTCGCAGCACAGGGCGGCAAGAAGCGGAGAAGGTGGAGAAAGGAGGGTTTTACTCCAGCTACATCTACCAGGTGATGATGAAGCAGGTTCACCCCCCAACACCGGCCTCTGCCCCAAGGTCAGGAGCATTACAACCACCTTTGTGAACAATATTTTCGAGCGCACGGCGGGTGAGGCCCATTGCGACGAGTACTTGGCCGCCAGCACCCGGGAGACCCAGACCGCCGCGCGCCACCTGATGCTGCCCCGGGGGGGAGCTGGCCATGTCAGAAAAGGGGCAAAGGCCGTGGTCAAGCACCCCAGCTCCAAGGAAACTCCACCATGCACTGAAAAATACACCAGGTTAAAAGCAACGCCCAGATGTCAGTGACGTGGGATAAGAATGAGCATGCAAGATCGGAGTATCATTTCCCCCTGATGATTTATCATAAATAAATGAGATAATTACCTTCCTGTGACACTCTCATGTTTTGCAATGTCAGGGATGTCTGAGGTGAATTGCGAAATAAAAGCAGGAAGTGCCTGAAATGTACAGTGGATTAATCAGCAGCTGAAAGCAGAACATGCAGGTTAACATTCAGGGTGAGGCCCTACATAAATGATATCATTGTCACCTGTTTGCGAGCATGCTGCCCTAACCACTTTATTGGGGATGATACCCCTTTAAGAGCACCTTTTGTATGGTTTGTGATGTATGTACAGGTTTAAGATCTTAAAAGCGACCATCTGTGTTGGCAAATTAAACAAGTCCCCAGACAGTTATGAAATTCGTATGCGTTTGATGAAGTAAGTGTCGGTGGTTATTCGATGGTAACACAGGAATTCCCTTATTACTTAACCTTAACCCATCCCTCACTAAAGACCCAGTTTGTGACATTCCCCTCACTCCAACTGCTTGTCCCTGGATGACATCAGATGATAGCGTCAGTGCAGTCCTGCAGAACCCAAGAGTTAACTTCACAAGCAAGTCCCAGTGCTGTCAATGGCTAGGCAGGGGTACGGTGAGAGGTGTAGGACACAATTCACACACACACCAAGGAATGAAACAGGCTAGCCATATGTATAATCGCTGGAGTCAGCACTCGTGTGCTTAGCTCCTTACGTTTGCCTCTCTGTCTTAAAATTTCTTCTTCATTGAATCATCATTTTGCGAAAGTTATTCAGTTAATCATAACCATAATCAACTTTATTGTCATTGTTAGTGCACAAGTGCAGTACAACGAAATGTAGGCTTGCGGCTCCCGAGAGTGTACATTTAGATTAAGACATTTAAACATTCAACATTCATTTGGCTTGTAATACATTAACATAAATATAACCATAATAAAGTGCATTGGCAGATGTGCAGGCTTTAGAGTTTATTTGTGGAGTTCAGTAGGATGACAGCCCTGGGAAAGAAGCTGTTCCTAAATCTGGTCGTACGGGTGCGAATGCATCTGTAGCGTCTCCCAGATGGCAGAAGGGCGAACAGACTGTGGCTGGGGTGGGTAGGGTCTTTGATGATGGACCGTGACCTCCGTAGACAGCGTTTCTGGTATATGTGCTCTATGGTCGGTAGCCGGGTGCCGGTAATGCGTTGGGCAGTTTTGACTACCCGCTGCAGGGCTTTCTGGTCATAGTAGCTACAGCTGCCATACCATACTGTGATACAGTTCGTCAGGATACTCTCTATTGTGCAGCGGTAAAAGTTAGAGAGGATCATGTGGCAGTTTATTTATAGCTAACCCTGAGTTGATAAGCCAAATGACCAGTTTAAAGTGATTGATTAAAGTCAAATTCCATTTTTACTGGCTGGCACGACGGGACTTTCACCGGTATTTTAGGGATGACATCCCACAGTTCACTCCATTGACAATTAGAGCCATCCACTGATTCTGACCGAATGAGTCATATCCTTGTTCTTATTATGTTGGCTTCTGGGATTTTGAGGATTGCATTTTGTGATTACAACAACAACTTGTATTTATCGGGCCCTGGTGAGACCACACCTGGAGTATTGTGTACAGTTTTGGTCTCCTTACCTAAGGAAGGATATACTTGCCATAGAGGGAGTGCAACAAAGGTTCACCAGACTGATTCCTGGGATGGGGGGATTGTCCTATGAGGAGAGATTGAGTAGACTAGGCCTATATTCTCTAGAGTTTAGAAGAATGAGAGGTGATCTCATTGAAACATACAAAATTCTTACAGGGCTTGACAGGGTAGATGCAGGGAGGATGTTTCCCCTGGCTGGGGAGTCTAGAACCAGGGGTCACAGTCTCAGAATAAGGGGTCGGCCATTTAGGACTGAGATGAGGAGGAATTTCTTCACTCAGAGGGTGGTGAATCTTTGGAATTCTCTACCCCAGAGGGCTGTGGAGGCTCAGTCGTTGAGTATATTCAAGACAGAGATTGATAGATTTTTGAATATTAAGGGAATCAAGGGATATGGGGATAGTGCAGGAAAGTGGAGATGAGGTAGAAGATCAGCCATGATCTCATTGAATGGCGGAGCAGGCTCGAGGGGCTAAGTGGCCGACTCCTGCTCCTATTTCTTATGTTCCTATGTTCTTATATAGCGCCTTCAACGTAGTAAAATCTCCCAAGGCGCTTCACAGGAGTGCTGGCAAAAATTGACACCGAGCCAAAAGCTTGGTTAATGAGGTAGATTTTAAGGAGCGTCTTAAAGGATGAAAGAAAGCAAAAGAGGCTTAGAGAGGGAATTCCAGAGCTTAGGGCCTCGGCGGCTGAAGGCACGGCTGCCAAGGGTGGGGCGATGAGAGTGGGGGTGACACTTTGGAAATGTCCATCTCTTTATGAACAAGTTTTCTTTTGACTTATTTACAAACACACGATGAAGCAAGTTGCATTGGAGCACGTCAGCGCGTCACTTACCTTTTCTACCAAACGACACACA
Source organism: Somniosus microcephalus (assembly GCF_052327205.1). Taxonomy (NCBI): domain Eukaryota; kingdom Metazoa; phylum Chordata; class Chondrichthyes; order Squaliformes; family Somniosidae; genus Somniosus; species Somniosus microcephalus. The sequence goes on from NC_140992.1 coordinate 15,722,778, forward strand.
TTACCTCTGGCTTCTCTTCCTTCCCAAACAAAAATGTTTGGCAAGCACGTTTCCGCAAAGCTGCCAACTTGAATGTGGCCAAAATTTATCCCTCAACCATCACTGAAACAGATTATCTGCTCGTTGATAATATAAACAGAAAATGCTGGAAACACTCAGCAGGCCAGGCAGCATCAGTGGAGAGAGAAACCGAGTTAACGTTTCAGGTTGATGACCTCTCGTCAGAACTGGAAAATGTTAGAGATGTAACAGATTTTTAAACACGTATAGAGGCAGGGAAAGGGGGGAGGGGAAGGAAAGAACAAAAGGGAAGGTCTGTGACAGGGTGGAAGGCAGCTGTGATTAAATAAACAGCAGAAACATTACCAGCGCCCGCTGTCCGAAAAAATGGGAGCGGTGCTTATGATCTGAAATTGTTGAACTCAATGTTGAGTCCAGAAGGCTGTAAAGTGCCTAATCGAAAGATGAGGTGCTGTTCCTCGAGCTTACGTTGAGCTACGTTGGAACATTGTAGGAGGCCGAGGACAGAGAGGTCAGAGTGGGAGTGGAGCGGAGAATTAACATGACAGGCGACCGAAAGCTCAGGGGGACGCTTGTGGATTGAACGGAGGTGTTCAACAAAGCAATCACCCAATCTGCATTTGGTCTCCCCAGTCTAGAGGAGACCGCATTTTGAGCAGCGAATACAGTGTATTAAATTGAAAGAAGTACAAGTAAATCGCTGTTTCACCTGGACGGAGCGTTTGGGGCCCTGGACGGTGGGAAGGGAGGAGGTAAAAGGGCAGGTGTTGTATCTGGTCATTGATGTTTGTGGGAGCTTGCTGTGCGCAAATTTGGCTGCCGCGTTTCCTGCATTACAACAGTGACTACACTTCAAAATGTACTTCATTGGCTGTAAAGTGCTTTGGGACTTCCTGAGGTTGTGAAAGTCGCTATATAAATGCAAGTCCTTTCTTTGATATTTACGACACACCTCACATAAAAAAACACCTGAGAGCTTTACGAGCGAGAGGCCGAGAGCAAAACAGGAAGTTGTGGAATTTAACAGGGGAGACAGAAGGTTTGAGTAAAGACTTTTTTTTTGAAGGCAGAGAGAGAGACAGAGTGGTAGCGAGGCAAAGTGGTTTGCGGGGGGGGGGGGGGGGTGGTGGAAGAAAACTCCCGAGGGCAGAAGGAACGAGGCAGCTGAATGATCAGCCACTGACGGTGGAATATAACGGACGGGGAAAGAGCGGCAATTCAGAATCAAGGAAAGAGTGGGTGCCAACTGGGACAGATGGCTGGATTTCCCAAGCAGGAAGGGGGTTAGAGCTGTGGAAAGATTTGAAAACAAGGTTCAGGATTGAAGCCGAGTTAATGGGATGAGAAGGATTGGAGCGCTGGGTGTGAGAGACTTTGTGCAGAAGATAAATTGCATCCCCGATTTCCCCCGCCCCACCATTGGCGGCCGTGCCTTCAGTTGTCTAGCCACTAAGCTCTGGAATTCCCTCCCCAAACCTCTCCACCTCTCTCTCTTCCCGTAAAACACCCCTTTAAACCTAAGCTTAAAGCAAGCTTTGGGTCGCCTATCCTAATATCTCCTTATGTGGCCTGGTGTCAAATTTTGTTTGATAATCGCTCCTGCGAAGCACCTTGGGACGTTTTAAGGTGCTGTATAAAGGCAAGTTGTTGTTGTGATACTACTGACTGTCTAAGCTCGCACATAGAGAATGGTCACTTGGGAAAGTCTATCCCAGTACGTAGGGCGTCAGAGCTGAACCCGGTTCTCTCCTCGCCTGACGAGCACACTTCCGCTCTTTCTAGCAGAGGTCACTTGCACAGCGCTAATGCTCCTGTGGAGCACCTTGAGATGTTTTACTATGTTAAAGGTGCGAGATAAATGCAAGTTATTGTTGTTGAGACCGTGCCCCTTTAAGACGGTGCCGCTTTAAGACAGTGCCGCTTTAAGACGGTGTCCCTTTAAGATGATGCCCCTTTAAGACGGTGCCCCTTTAAGACGATGCTGCTTTAAGACAGTGCCACTTTAAGACAGTGCCCCTTTAAGACAGTGGCCCTCATCTTCCGATTAGGCACTTTACAGCCTTCCGGACTCAATATCGAGTTCAACAATTTCAGATCATAACCTCGGCCCCCATTACATTTTTACTTATTTTTTATCCACACCTTTGCTTTGGCCCTTCCCCCCCCCCGGCTTTCTTTCTCTCCCACATGACAGCTGTCTCCCATTCTGCCAGCGCATTTCACACCTAATCTAGAGCCACTAGTCCTATCACCATCTCGTCTCGTTTTGAATACCTCTTAATGTCTCTTCACTTCTCTTTTGTTCTCTCCCAGCCCAGCCTTTTAATCTATTTCATTTCCTGTGCTTATCCAGACTAGACAAAGGGTTTGACCCGAAACGTTGACTCTATTTCACTCTCCACGGATGTTGCCTGGCCTGCTGAGTTTTTCCAGCATTTTCTGTTGTTATTTCAGATTTCCAGCATCTGCAGTATTTTGCTATCGCCCCTTTAAGACGGTGCCCCTTTAAGACAGTGCCCCTTTAAGACGATGCCGCTTTAAGACGGTGCCCCTTTAAGAATAAAACCATTTCAATTGGTTAGGAAAATGCTGCCGAAGCATAACCACAGCCTATTAGGTAAGTGGAGATATGCTTTCATTAAAAAAAAATCCTTATAGAGCAAATATTTTCATTGCCACATACCATAGCTCAGAACCACCTTTGCTTACCGAGGTAATTAAACCTACAAACTTTAGACAGCTGTCTGCGTCGCTTTTTGGTTTCGGCATTCCAGGTCGATCACCTTCGAGAGAAAACAAACACAGAGAGTGAGTCAGATTCACACCAGTTAAAAATTCACACAGTCTCTTAACCCTTCGCCTCCTGGGCTCCCAGTCGGGTTTTCAACCCCCCAGGATTGGCCTGGAGTCTCAGGAATTGAAGATTAGACTCCAACGACACCGCTGGGAGCAACACCCGGGAGAAAAACATAATTAGGGGGCATTTTCTTTCAACACTTTCATCTATTAGTTGTAAAAATATTGGGGATGGAGAGGGGTGGGGGGTGGGGAAAGATTGTTTGACAAGATTAATCCAATGGACAACAACAAAGGGTCTGTTTGCTTTCCAATGTGCCGCGAGGTTGGGCCAATGGCGGGAGTGTGGGGGCAGGGTGGGGTGGGGCGGTTGGAGGCAAAAGGTCATGTGATGAAACCCTCCAGGAATACGTCCAATCAGGGTTGGCAACCCAAGGTCCCCCAGCCCAATCTGAGCTTCTCTGGAGCCTGTCTGGTGCTGTCATGTGTTGAGGTGATTGGGAGCTGTGGATTCCACCCTGTTTATTTGGTGGGTGGAGTCGGAGGACTGGTCGAAGCTGCACGTGTGCAAGATTCTGGCCCCGAATTTAAAAGGGTGGGTGGGGGGGGGGGGGCGGTAACGCAGCGGCAACGCAGCGGCCTCAGGCCTAATTTTAACCCCTCCCATGCACCACTATCACCAGGCGAGCAGTGGTGGGGGTGGGGGTTAAAATCCTGTGTCGCCGCCCCTCCCTGCCCCCCCCTCGCTCGGCCACCAGTGGACATTACGGGGGGTGAAGTTGGTCTTCACTCGGTAGCGCAAATCAGGCACCTGACGTGCGATTCGCTGTCACACATTTTGTGCTACTGACAGAGAGCAATTTCACTTCCCATGAACCTGGGATTTTTCATCCTGAACCCCCCCCTCTTGCCGCATCATTCCACATCTTCAAGAGACTCCCCAACTCCCTTTATCTTTCACCAGGACTTCCATCCTCTCCTGACGCCTGCTCGGTCTGTGGTCTCTTCACGGCCTCCTGTTATTTCAATCGGCCTCGCTACGTGACAGTGTGTTTGCCGTTCATGAGCTCACGTTTCTGGCCCAAGACCTTCTTTGACATTGTGGGTAGGGTGGGGTGGGGTGGGGAGATCTGTACAGAGAGGCAATGCAGGAGCTGCTGTCACTATGCTGAGCAGGAGAGAAGAGCGCCCGCCCACTGTGATAAACAATGGCAGACAGTAGCACCTTCAACCATCGTGAGCCAGCCATTTATATTGTTCTCTGGCGGTGCTTTGTCTTCAACTGTGTCAGCTCTGGCTCAGGGGACGGCACGCTCTCGCCTCTGAGCCAGAAGGTCGTGGCGTCAAGTCCCACGTCAGAGACTTGAGCACAAAATCTAAGCTGATACTCCCAGTGCAGCACTGAGGGAGTGCTGCACTGTTGGAGGCGCTATCTTTCAAATGAGCGTAAAAGATCCCACGGCACTATTTCAAAGAGGATCCCCGGTGTCCTGGGTTATTTATGTGATCAACCAACATCATGTGGAAATGACTTATGAAATAATACTGGGCGGCCTGCTGGTGGCGCTGTCCAGGGAGAGTATAAATACTCGGGCATGGGCCCAGCTTGCTCAGGACATTCTTTAACAGGAACTAGTGAAGGACACAACTAGACCTCCATGTTGTAAAACAGTTGATTAAAGCTTTGTTTAACGTTTAGACCAAGTGCCTAGTAGTTTTCTTACGTCAATCGCTATAACTGATTATCTGGGCATTATCTCGTTGCTGTTTGTGGGAGCTTGCTGTGCACAATTTGGCTGCCGCGTTTCCTACATTACAACAGTGACTACACATCAGAAAGTACTTCATTGACTGTAAAGTGCTTTGGGACGTCCTGAGGTTGTGAAAGGCGCTGGAGAAATGCAAGTCTTTTATTCTTTCTTTCAACGTCTCCTCTTGGAAACCCAGCTCATGAGGTGTGGTTTGATGCCTTCAAAGGCAATAGTGTGTGTGCCCTCTGTGTCTAGTTCACCGCCGCTGCTTGTCTGTTCAGCAGACTTGCAGCTGGCAATGATGAACAACACATTTCTTTTCGGGGTTAACTGAAACCCCCCCGGATGGGAATTCTGCCTCGAGACAGCCTTGTGATGTAAATGCTGCCGTTAACACCCACAGCCAGTGTTTCGCTGGCATGTTACCCCCCTGAGGACACAGAGAAGCTAAGGATGGGGAGCTGAGGCATTCTTCCAGTGGCCTCCTGCTCCGGTTTGCCTCCACTTCAACACAACGCTCCGGCACAGGCTGGCTCGCACGTTCGAATGTCACACACTTCTTGGGTTTTCCAGCGAGTGTCGGCCATTTTATTTTTGAGTAAAAATTTAAATAAAATGTTGATATTTTAAAAAAAAATCTATTTGATGGTGGTTCAAGCAAAGTGTGTTGTAAGACCGACGTAAGAGAAGCTCAGATGAGTTGGCTTGGGTTGCCAACTCTGGTTGGGTGTAATCCTGCCGGTTTCATAAGAACATAAGAAATAGGAGCAGGAGTCGGCCATTTGGCCCCTCGAGCCTGCTCCGCCATTCAATAAGATCATGGCTGATCTTCTACCTCATCTCCACTTTCCTGCACTATCCCCATATCCCTTGATTCCCTTCATTTTCAAAAATCTATCGATCTCTGTCTTGAATATACTCAATGACTGAGCCTCCACAGCCCTCTGGGGTAGAGAATTCCAAAGATTCACCACCCTCAGCACATGACCTCCAGCCTGCAACCGCCCCGCCCCCACACTCCCGCCATTGGTCCATCCTCCTGGTGCCCTGCCAATTGGAAAGCGAACAGACTTTTTGTCACTTGATTGGATTAATCTCAAGCAAATTATGTTGTAAAACACACACAGACAGACACAGACACACAGACAGACAGACACACACACACAGACACACACACACAGACACACACAGACACACAGACAGACACACACAGACAGACAGACACACACACAGACAGACACACACACAGACAGACAGACACACAGACAGACACACACACAGACAGACACAGACACAGACACACAGACAGACACACACACAGACAGACAGACACACACACACACAGACACAGACACACACACACACACACAGACACACACACACACACACACACAGACAGACAGACAGACAGACACACACACACATACACAGACAGACAGACACAGACACACACACACACACACACACACACACAGACAGAGCACCACTTTAAAAGGGTCTCACTCCAGCTGGTTGCACAAAACAGATGCTATCGGGGTCTTTATAACTTAATTAGAAATGCGCTTCAGAAGATATATTTTTCTCTCCATTATTCATTCTTGAGATGTGGGCATTGCTGGCAAGGCTGGCATTTATTGCCCATCCTGAGTTGCCCCTTGTACAACTGAGTGGCTTGCACTTCAGAGGGGAGTTAAGAGTCATTCACGTTTGTGAGGGACTGGAGTCACATATAGGCCCAGACCGGGTAAGGGCAACTTGCAATTCTATAGCCCCGTTAACGTAGTAAAACATCGCCAAGGCGCTTCACAGGAGCGGTTATCAAACAAAGTTAGACACGGAGCCATGCAAGGAGATATTAAGGGGGAGAAATTCGGTGGCTAGCGCCACCAAATAACGCCTAAAGAGTCCGAAAAGTCTGGCGATAGCCAATTTCTGTGCGGCCGCAGGGAGCCTAACGCCTCGCCCCATATTGACCATGCATTTTGCGCCGGCGCAAAAGATTAGCGCGCGCTCGCGGGCGCAGGCTGATCATGATGTCATTCCATGGTGCAATGCCTTTTTAGCGCCCCGGTCCGGATATTGGGTGGCGCCCGCCTGTTTTGCGCCTGGCGCTAATAGTGACAGCTTACTGGAGCATTCCCCAGGCACTCTCGGAGTAGGGGGGCGCTGCTTAAAGGGGCCACCACTGTCCCGATAACGTCAGCCCTTTTGTCAGAGCAACTTGTTGGCTGGTTTGATACAGTGGAGCAGCTCCAGTGCTAGAGCCTTATTGCCATTCAACCGGCAGTGCCAGAGGACCTTTAGCCCTGTGAACATTACCTAGCTGCTGGTAAGAGTTTACAACCTTTACCTTGATCAGTCTTATTATGGGGGCTGCTCTGGAAGGGAACATCCTGCTGCTAGAACAACTTGAGAGGGCGCAGAGACGGAGGGAGAGAGGGCCAGGAGTGGCCAGACGGAGGAGGGCCAACAGACGTCGCCACAGCAGAGCTCATGCAGCGAGGGTTATCAAACACCAGTTCTGCTGCCACAACATGTTGGAGGAGCTGTGTGTCAGGAGGATGCGATTCCATAAGGAGGTGGTGTCTGAGCTGTGCCAGCTGCTTCAGGATGATCTTCTGCTGCGCATACGGTGCCCGACATCTCTGGCGGTGCCTGTAAAGGTAACTGAAGCCCTCAATTTCTTTGCCAACGGCTCATTTCAGGCGGCGCCTGTGAGCAATCCCGAGGATTACCGCAACCGCAAGGGGTTCCACTCCCTTAATATACAGCTGCTGTGAGACCACTGGCTGCTGCTGTTCACAGGCAGAGCACAATTCCCTGGCAGCAGCCACGACGCTTTCATCCTGCGTCAGGCCACAGTTGCAGACCTTTTCGACGCCCCGGCTCACCCACGAGGCTGGCTTTTCGGAGACAAGGGCTCTCCTCTGTGCCCATGGCTTATGACCCCGCTACGTTCGCCCAGCACCCAGGCAGAGGAGAACTACAACTCCAGCCATTAGGCGACGCGGAACACTGTGGAGCACACAATCGGCGTGCTGAAGCAGCGGTTCCGATGTCTCGACCATTCGGGGGGCGCCCTGCAGTACTCGCCGGAGCGAGTCGCCCACATCGCAGTTGTCTGCTGCATGCTCCACAACTTCGCCATCCAACGCACCCAGCCAATGCCAGCCGAACTTGAAGGACCAGCAGAGGAGGAGGAGGAGGAGGAGGAGGTGGAGGACGGGCGGGTTGCCGAAACTGGAAGGGCCGTTCGTCACAAACTCATAATGACTCGTTTCTCGGCCCCACTGACGGATTGCTTGGTGTGTTTGGGAGAGGCCCGTCCGGTTCACCCAAAGCCTATGAAGGACAGATTAAGTGTAAAGAGTTTAGATGTCCAGTGTAAATGAAAAGTTTTCTTTATTTTCCAAAAAGTGGAGCCTTCCATCCTCACAAAGCAATTGCAGAAGAAAGCTGAAGTAACAAAATAACAGTTCAGTCACGGCAAAACACATAACTAAGCATTTAACACATCAGCAACCAAAAAAAACTTATCTGTCTGCAAAACCCGCGATAGTAAACAAGACATGCTCATCATTGACATGAGATGCAGAGGGCCTTGAAATGCTGAACCTCGTCGTCTCCGAAGCTCCCTCTACTTTTGACTCCTTGATGGGCTTCGACTTCTCATTCTGGAACGCCCCCTTCCCTCCCTGCGGCTCCTCCGTAATTGAACCCCAGTGGCTGCATCAAGGCTGGGGGAGGCCTGCTGCGTGTCCGAAAGCGCAGAAGCCCCTGAGGGATGGGCTGGACGACCTCTGGGCTTGGAGGGCCCGGGGGCGGACTGCTCCAGCTGCTCATGGGCGGATGTAGTCTGTCCTGCAGGTGGTGGCAGCTGCAGTGCAGACGTGCCAGTGGTGGCATCAGGAATGCTGATATCCTCAGAGCGGACACCTGCTCCGTGGCCGTGCGACACACTGGCACTCTGACGGGGCAGCAGCGCAGCATGCGCCCCAATCGGTTGTCCCACAGATTGATGCCCTGCTGTGGTGCTGGAAGGTCCCCGGGTAATCCTACCTGATCCTTCAACGGTGGCAGCAGTCAGTGCTCGCGTAGCCTCAATCTGCACCTCCATGAGGCCAGCGAGTGACTGCGTGGTAGGTGCCAGTGCTTCAATGAAGCCCTGGACAGTCCTTTCCAGTGCTTCGGAGAAGGCCTGCGCTCTCCTTTCCTGTGCATTGGAGAAGGCCTGCGCTCTCCTTTCCTGTGCATCGGAGAAGGCCTGCGCTCTCCTTTCCTGTGCATCGGAGAAGGCCTGCGCTCTCCTTTCCTGTGCTGCACCGAAGTCCTGGAGACTCCCTGCCAGTCTGTCAATGGCTTCAGGCAGCCTTGCCACTGCAGCGATCAGCTCATTGTGCCTGAGCCGAGCCTGGGCGCTCATTTCAGCTAGGGCCCGAACCTCCTCTGCGCTCTGAGCAGCAGTCATGGTGGCCTGACTCGGCCTCTGCGGAGACGGCCCCCGAGCTTCCGTTCCCCCCCTGCGTTGGTGCAGCCCACTGGTTCCTGGAGCTGGCTCCTCATCAGAGTCCCCCCACCCCGCTCCCCTCCAGGGCAGAGCTATCCCCACTCTGCAGCTGGCATGCCTCCCCTGAGGCTGGCACAGAAGGTCCGGCTTCCTCCAGCTGGTCACCTCCGGACTCAATGGGACTGGCAGCTTGAGGGCCTGCCTCTTGATCTGGTGATGCAGCATCTGAAAGGAGGGAGGTAGAAGAGTGGCTTCAGCTAGAGGAGAGGTTGGCAGCAAGGGATGCAAGATTGGTGCAATTCTATGACATGGGTCCACTGTGAAAAAGCATGCCGGTGGGGGGTCACAACTGGAAGGACACAGATCAAAGAGGACATAACCTTACCATCGCCATGCACAATGGGGTCGGCTGCTGCAGTGGTGACAGGGCCAGTCAGGCGGCCGCCAACAATCTGGTGCACGCGCTCCACCAGGTCCGTCAGGTTCTGGACATTTGGAGGTCCTCCACCGGTCTGGATCTGTTGTCGCCGGTTCTTTGCCAGCTTGAACTGCAGGAGAAAGGACAGGAAATGATGAGACATCATGGCCTCATCTGTCATGCCATGCCCCCTTGGTGGAATAGCCCTCACATCATGGCCTCATCTGTCATGTCATGCCCCCCTTGGTCGAAAAGCCCTGGCATCATGGCGTCAGCTGTATGTGCAAATGTGTTCACAGAAAGGGCCATGGGTGCGTGCTGATAGATGGCCAGTGGGGCATGGCGCACCCATTGGCCATAAAGTCAGATGCAGATGAAGGCATGAGGAGGACTGCAAAAACATCACTCACCCTAACGACCCGGGTGAGGTCGTTGAATTTTTTCCGGCATTGCAATGGCGCCCTGACCACCAGGCTGCTGGAGTTGACCCTCTGAGTGATGGCCGTCCATGCTCTGCGATAATCCTGCAGTCTAGGCCTCCTGCCATTGCCCGCGTACAGGACCGCTCGATGATGCTCCACTGCGCCTACCAAAGCATTCAAGGCATCATCAGTGAAGCGCTCTGCTCTTTGCCTTGCCCTCTCCATGCTCACAAAGTTTGTTGTGACAGACAAAACACAGCGCCCAAAATTCAGTTCAGCAGGGCGAAGAGTGTGGCTGCTGATCCTTCTGGACCCACCCCTTTAAGAGCTGGCTGGCTCCTGACTCTCTTGTGATCATCGATGACACATTGAACCTGCGCTGCACCTGGCCGGACCGCTATTGGGTTGCGCCACCATGTTAGCGCCCTAAGTCTACCGTGCAACGCCTGAATTAGTGCTGCGATCCCCTTAGGAGCGCTACGACCCAATATGGCGCTAGTTGGCGCGGAAGAGCGCTTGACGCTAAAGTTTGCGCAGTGCCAGTTCTAATGCCACAAGCGGGGCTATACCCAATTTCTAGGCCTAAGACTGGCGACCAAATGCTTGGTCAACGAGGTAGTTTTTAAGGAGTGTCTTAAAAGAGGAGGGAGAGATAATTCCAGAGCTTAGGATCTAGGCAGCTGAGGGCACAGCCACCAGTGGTGGACAGAAGGAAATCAAGTATCATTCCCTAAAGGACATTAGTGAACCAGTGAGGTTTATACAACAATTCAACCGCTTAACGGTCACTATTACAGACAGCAATTTTTTAAAATTGAATTCAAATTCTCAAAATACCATGGTGGGATTTAAATTCATGTTCTACTAGATCATAAGAACATAAGAAATAAGAGCAGGAGTAGGCCATACGGCCCCTCGAGCCTGCTCCGCCATTTAATAAGATCATGGCTGATCATCGGCCTCAGCTCCACTTTCCCGCCCGATCTCCATATCCCTTGATTCCCCTAGAGTCCAAAAATCTATCGATCTCAGCCTTGAATATACTCAAAGACTCAGCATTCACAGCCCTCTGGGGCAGAGAATTCCAAAGATTCACAACCCTCGGAGTGAAGAAATTCCTCCTCATCTCAGTCTTAAATGGCCCACCCCTTATCCTGAGACTATGCCCTCTAGTTCTAGACTCTCTAGCCAGGGGAAACAACCACTCAGCACCGACCCTGTCAATCCTTAGTCTCAGGCTCTGGATTACTAGTCCAGTAACATAACCACTACACCACTCTACCCACATGACATGGCAGTCTGCTTCTTACTCAATGCATAAGCAAAACCAAGGGCTAGGATGATTTTTGTCCTCATTTTCAGGCAGGGTTGGGGCCTACCACCTACTGCCCATTCCTGCAGACATCCCGTTTGCCAAGATTTTGGAGTGGTTCAGCCTGACCCACTGGTACTGGACGTTGGGGGGGGTGGGTGTGGCCTACCACTTAAAGGGTCCTTAAAGGGACTGCTGCAGGCCGCTCCATAACTGGCAAAAATAAGACAGCCATGCCACTGATTTTTGGGAGGGTCAAGAGGACCTTGAGTGTTCCTCCAGGCCCCACAGAAATCTTCGCATGAGCTTCCAGTCGCTCATGGAACCCCAGTGGACTCCTCCCTGCCTCCACACCCCGACCACTTGACTTCCAGCTCAGCTCTACAGTGGTGTCTTCTTGACCCCTTCCCCCGATCAATGAGCTTCCCGTTGTCGTTGGTTGAATCTGAGCGACCCGCTGAAAGTATTGCAATGAGGCCCAGCCACAAAACGGTCTTACTGGCGCCAACGGGTGGGCATTAGCGATCGATCTGCCCGCAGCGCGCCCAATGTGGACCCACACCGAGAATCACCCGCCCACCACATGAATCCCTCCCCCCGCCAGCCATGTTTTCCTCCGAAGTTGAACCTCCAGACTCGACTATTCCATCGCTCTCGTGGCCGGCCTCTCATCTTCCACCCTCCCGAGCCAAAAACTCTGCTGCCCCTATCCTAACTCGCAACAAGGTCCCGTACACCCATCGCCCCTGAGCTCGCTGACCCACATTAGCTCCCGGTCCGGCAACGCCTCGATTTTAAAATTCTCATAACGGGTCATAACAACTCACTGCGTAAAAATAAACCACATTCTCCTCATCTCCCCCCTGCTTCTTTTGGCAATTATTTTAAATCTGCGTGCTTTGGTTACTGACCCATCTGCCACTTAGAAGATAGAAATAAAAATAGTAGGTTTGTGCTAACGGTGTTGCACGAACCCCGATGCGATGGGGGAGGGTAGGTTGCTGGGGATTCACTGGCAGTGCAGATGTTTGCCTGTCATCAGAACATACTGTACTCAGTAAATTATCTCAAGCAAAGGAATTTTCAAGGGTCAAATTTCATCAACATGCCTATGCACACTGGTTGTATACTAGTAAGAAAGAACTTGGATTTATATGACCTCAGGATGTCCCAAAGCGCTTTACAATCAACAAAGAACTTTTTGGGGTGTGGTCACTGCTGTAATGTAGGAAACGCGGCAGCCAATTTGCACACAGCAAGCTCCCACATCCAGCAATGTAATAATGACCAGATCATCTGTTCTTTAGTGATGTTGGTAGAAGGATAGATATTGGCCAAGTGATTTTCATGGTGATGGTGATTCTTCAACAGTGTATCGAAACTGCGCCGAAGGTTTGGGATAGTCTGGTGTTGGATTCCTTTTAATGTTTGCTCATCTCAGTGTACCTGATGACAGATCTGAAACAGTGGCTCGTCCAAGTGCATTTTGACCCAAATTGTTGTTAACCAAAGGTATTAAGGGATCTGTGGCAAAGGCGGGTATATGGAGCTGTGTGGGGAAGGGGAATAGAAACATAGAAGATAGGGGGAGTAGGCCATTCGGCCCCTCGAGCCTGCTCCACCATTCAATGAGATCATGGCTGATCATCCAAACTCAGTACCCTGTCCCTGCTTTCTCCCCATATCCCTTGATCCCTTTAGCCTTAAGAAATATATCTAACTCCTTCTTGAATATATTTAGTGAATTGGCCTCAACTGCCTTCTGTGGTAGAGAATTCCACAGGTTCACCACTCTCTGGGTGAAGAAATTCCTCTTCATCTCTGTCCTAAATGGCTTACCCCTTATCCTTAGACTGTGACCCCTGGTTCTGGACTCCCCCGCCATCGGGAACATCCTTCCTACATCTAGTCTGTCCAGTCCTGTTAGAATTTTATAAGTTTCAATGAGATCCCCTCTCATTCTTCTAAACTCCAGCGAATATAAGCCCAACCGACCCAATCTCTCCTCATACATCATTCCTGCCATCCCAGGTATTAGTCTGGTGAATCTTCGCTGCACTCCCTCCATGGCAAGAACATCCTTCCTCAGATAAGGCGACCAAAACTGCCAAATATGAGGTTGATGAGGTTCTGATGAAAGGTCATTGACCTGAAACGTTAACTCTGTTTCTCTCTCCATAAAATGCTGCCTGACCTGCTGAGTGTTTTCAGCATTTTCTGTTTTTATTTCAGATTTTCAGCATCCGCAGTATTTTGCTTTTGTGGCGGGCACATGGAGTTAGGTCACAGATCAGCCCTGATCTGTCATTGAATGGCGGAACAGGCTCGAGGGGCTCAATGGCCCACTCCTGTTCCTATGTTCCTAATTGGAACAAACACAGAACATTTTACCTTGGGGCACTGAATTATGTACCGATCTCGACTGAATTAGTATAGACTGCACCTTTGGTCCACACTTCAAATGGTAACAGAATCCCTGTCTGATGTGAGCAGTCTGGCACACAAAGAGCAGAGGTTCAGATCAGAATGTTTATCGGGCGGATTTTAACCCATTTAGGGCACAGTAGAATCCAGAGGTGGGACTTTTCTTTTTCATCGATCGAAGGTGGGTAACAGACAGGGGGGGTAATTTTTCCTTTGGGTGATTATGTAAAACGGGAAATGTCGATTCGGCCACCTGTTCTACATCTGGCCCAAGTTTAATTTCCACTGAAATCGTACATTCCTGTGTAAGAACAGCCCTTTTCAGACCTCCAGACCTGCTAGATTCAAACAGAACAAACCAGCAATACAAAGTAGAAGAGCCAATGTCTGCTCTACTGCTGCCGGATGTCGTGTGAGGCGTTTAACCAAGGCCCTGTCCAAGTTGCCTGAGCTTTGTCGGGTGGACTACCAGCAGGGCTCTGGGGCCATGTAGAATCATAGAATGATGCAGCACAGAAGGAGGCCATTCGGCCCATCGTGTCTGTGCCGGCTCTCTGAAAGAGCTCTCCAATTAGTCCCACTCCTCCCCCCACCCCACTCTTTCCCCAGAGCCCTGCAAATGTTTCCTTTTTAAGTGTTTATCCAATTCCCTTTGTAAGAGTCATGAAAGTTTAAGAAAGTGTAAAGAAGAAAGAAAATACCTTAAAATATTGGTTAAATATTATGGTACAGTATGTATGTACATTTGTTTATTATTGATGCATATTCTAGTATAATACAGTTAATTTACCTGACTGACTTATTGTATTGAGAAACCCCTCTTTTCTTGTTCTAATAGTATAGTCTGAGAGACCCCCTTTATTCTTGCTCCAATGGTATAGCCCTTAAGCTTGTCACATGATATCCAGCCATTTTACAGTTCAAGCTCCACGAGGCTAGAAAAAGGTAGAAGCTTTGATGGCTGTGGGGCAATACAGTTTTTGACCGTGTTAAACGTGTTTTACTTTGAAATCCTGTTTGAAATGTATTACATTAAACAGTTAAAAGACAAAGTTACGTTTTGGAACGTTTTATTTCGACACGCGTCTACTCGTTGCTAAAGGCCAGTCAAAGCTCAGTGGCTGCATATTGAAAACTACGGAGCGCCACTACACCCTTTTTAAAGTTACCATTGAATCTGCTTCCACCACCCTTTCAAGCAGCGCATCCCAGATCACAAGTCGCTGTGTAAAAGTTGTTTCCTCATGTCGCCTCTGGTTCTTTTGCCAATCACATTAAATCTGTGTCCTCTGCTTACCGACCCTTCTGCCAGTAGAAACAGTTCCTCCTCATTTGCGCTATTACTTCTGTCAAATCCCCCCTTAACCTGCTCTGCTCTACTGTTGCCGGATGTCATGTGAGGCGTTAAACCAAGGCCCTCTCTACCCTCTCAGGTGGATGTAAAAGATCCCACTATTGGTGTCCTGGCCAATATTTATACCTCAACCAACATCACTGAAGCAGACGATCTCGTCATTTATTTTATTATCATTTACAGGACCTTGCTGTGCGAAAATTGGCTGCCATGTTTCCCTACATTATAACAGTGACTACACTTCAAAAGTACTAAATGTGCTGTAAAGTGCTTTGGGACCTCTGAGTATGTGAAAGGCACGATATTAATGCAAGGTTTTTTTCCCCCTCACCACATTGCAAACTCTTATTTCCAAGCTTCAATCTCAAGGCTCATGATAAAAGCCTCAGGATCTACGTCCCGCCTATTCCACAGCTAAGCTCACTGACTTGTAAATAATATTGTTAGTTCAGCTCCGAGAATTCAGGCCAGTGTGTTAGTAGACCAGGAACATTCTGTCTTGCAGAAGCTGCGAAGTACAAACGGTCAGGCTGATTTTTCCGTTATCCTGCTGCCGGCTGTTAGCTTCACCCACCAGTTACATCAGGAAATCGTCTACGAATGATCAACAACAACAACTTGTATTTATATAGCACCTTTAACGTAGTAAAGCACCCCAAGGCGCTTCACAGGAGTGTTATAAGCCAAAAAATTTGACACCGAGCCACATAAGGAGAAATTAGGGCAGATGGCCAAAAGCTTGGTCAAAGAGGTCGGTTTTAAGGAGCGTCTTAAAGGAGGAAAGAGAGGGAGAGAGGCGGAGAGGTTTAGGGAGGGAATTCCAGACCTTCGGGCCTAGACAACAGAAGGCACGGCCACCGATGGCGGAGCGACTTTAATCAGGGATGCTCAAGAGGCCAGAATTCAAGGAGCGCAGGTATCTCGGAGGGTTGTGGGGCTGGAGGAGATTACAGAGAAAAGGGGGGGGCGAGGCCATGGAGGGATTTGAAAACAAGGATGAAAATTTTGAAAATTGAGGCGTTGCTTAACCGGAAGCCAATGTAGGTCAACGAGTACAGGGGTGATGGGCGAACGGGACTTGGTGCGAGTTAGGACACGGACAGCCGAACTTTGGATCACCTCAAGTTTACATAGGGTAGAATCTGGGAGGCCAGCCAGGAGTGCGTTGGAATAGTCAAGTCGAGAGGTAACAAAAGCATGGATGAGGGTTTCAGCAGCGAATGAGCTGAGGCAAGGGCGGAGACGGGCGATGTTACGGAGGTGGAAATATGCAGTCTTTGTTATGCCACGGATATGTGGTCGGAAGCTCATTTCTGGGTCAAATATGACACCAAGGTTGCGAACAGTGTGGTTCAGCCTCAGACAGATGTTAGGGAGAGGGATGGAGTCACTGGCTAGGGAACGGAGTTTGATGCGGGGACCGAAAACAATGGCTTCGGTCTTCCCAATATTTAATTGGAGAAAATCTTTGCTCATTCAGAACGGGATGTCGGCCAAGCAGTCTGACAATTTAGAGACCGTGGAGGGGTTGAGAGAAGTGGTGGTGAGGTAGAGCTGGGTGTCATCAGCGAACATGTGGAAACTGACGCTGTGTTTTCGGGAGATGTCACCAAAGGGCAGCATGTAGATGAGAAATAGGAGGGGGTCAAGGATAGATCCTTGGGGGACACCAGAGGTAACGATGCGGGAGTGGGAAGAGAAGCCATTGCAGGTGATTCTCTGGCTACGATTAGATAGATAAGAATGGAACCAGGCGAGTGCAGTCCCACCCAGCTGGACGATGGTGGAGAGGCATTGGAGAAGGATGGAGTGCTCAACTGTGTCAAAGGCTGCAGACAATTCAAGAAGGGTGAGGAGGGATAGTTTACCTTTGTCACAGTCACAAAGCATATCATTTGTGACTTTGATGAGAGCCGTTTTGGTACTGTGGCGTGGTGGAAACCTGATTGGAGGGATTCAAACATGGAGTTGCGGGAAAGATGGGCACGGATTTGGGAGGCGACAACACGTTCAAGGACTTTGGAGAGGAAAGGGAGGTTGGAGATGGAGCGCTAGTTTGCAAGGACGGAGGGTCAAGGGTTGGTTTTTTGAGGAGAGGGGTGATGACAGCAGATTTGAGGGAGAGGAGGACAGTACCTGAGGCGAGAGTACCGTTAACAATGTCAGCTAACATGGGAGCCAGAAAAGGAAGTTGGGTGGTCAGCAGTTTGGTAGGAATAAGTTCGAGGGAGCAGGAAGTGGGTCTCACGGACAAGATGAGTGCAGAGTGGTCATGAGGGGAGATTGGAGAGAAACTGGAGAAAGATGTGATTTCAGGGCTAGGGCGAGGGAACCTTAGAGGAAGTTTGGCCTAGTGGGCTAGGGGAAGGAAGGGAAGTGGCAGAGGCATCTGAACAAATGGTCTCAATCTTAGAGACAAAGAAGTCCATGAGTTCCTCACACTTGTTATCAGAGGTGAGGGTGGCGGAGAAAGGGGAGAGGGGTTTAAGAAGACAGCTAGCAGTGGAGAATAGACGTCGGGGTTTATCTTTGCATTCCAGAATGATTCTGGAATAGTGAGCAATTTTGGCAGACGAGAGCAGGATCCGATAATGCTTTATGTGGTCCAGCCAGATCTGGTGGTGAATGGCGAAACCAGTTGTCCGCCATATCCATTCAAGAATGCGTCCCTTGGACTTAAGGGAGTGAAGATGAGGCCTGTACCAGGGGGAACGGCCAGGGTGAAAGAGAGTAATTGTTTTAATAGGGACAACCCCCCTTGGCCGGCAGCTAAAGTACCCCAATCAAAAGATCAGCTCTAGTCTTCTCTGATTGAGCCATTCTCCAGATTATCCAGAACTAAGCAGACTATGGGGTTAGATCCATCAAGTGCCTCATGACTAGATTACATAGAAACATAGAAACATAGAAGATAGGAGCAGGAGTAGGCCATTCGGCCCTTCGAGCCTGCTCCGCCATTCAACGAGATCATGGCTGATCATCCAAACCCTAGCACTCGGTCCCTACACCGACAGCCATCCCACCCAAGCCCTATCCCCGTAACCCCACGTATTTAATACCCCTAACACTAAGGGCCAATTTTTTTATCATGGCCAATCAACCTAACCCGCACATCTTTGGACTGTGGGAGGAAACCAGAGCACCCGGAGGGAACCCACGCAAACACGGGGTTACTTTTGGGTTAGATCCACCAAGTGCCTCACGGCTGGATTACTATGGGTTTAGATCCACCAAGTGCCTCACGACTGGATTACTATGGGTTTAGATCCACCAATGGGCCGAAATGGCCTCTATCTGCACTGTGAGGTTTCTGTGATTTCTGTGATTTCTGTGAAGTGCCTCACGACTGGATTACTATGGGTTTAGATCCACCAAGTGCCTCACAACTGGATTACTATGGGTTTAGATCCACCAAGTGCCTCATGACTGGATTACTATGGGCTTAGGTCCACCAAGTGCCTCATGACTGGATTACTATTCCAGAAACTATACAGCAGGATGTAATCATATTGCCAATTTCAGGATCAAGCTGAACCTCATAAGAGAGCTGCTGTAAACATTGAGGAGGATCAAAGGCTATTGAGACCCCAGTGATGGATTTGAGCCTTTGTACAATCGAGGCCCAGTAGGAGTTAGATTCACGGGCAAGTCTAGAGGGTGTGGGAGAGACTGTAGCTTGTGCTGCAGTACATATGTGAAGAGAAAAAGATTGGTGAAGTCAAGCGTCAGAATCAGGGGAATTTATAATGGGGAACAAAGAAATGGCTGACCAATTAAATACATACTTTGGTTCTGTCTTCATAAAGGAGGACACAAATAGCATCGCAGAAATGTCGGGGAACATAGGGTCTAATGAGAGGGAGGAATTAAATGAAATCAGTATTTGTAGGGAAATGGTATTAGGGAAATTGGCGGGATTGAAGGCTGATAAATCCCCAGGGCCTGATAATCTACATCCTAGGGTACTTAAGGAAGTGGCCCTAGAAATAGTAGATGCATTGCTGATCAGCTTCCAAAATTCTATAGACTTTGGAACAGTTCCCATGGATTGGAGGATAGCTAATGTAACCCCACTATTTAAAAAAGGTGGTAGAGAGAAAATGGGGAATTACAGACCGGTAAGACTGACATCGGTAGTGGGGAAAATGCTAGAGTCCATTATAAAAGATGTAATAGCAGAGCACTTGGAAAACAGTGACAGGATCGGACAAAGTCAACATGCATTTACAAAAGGTAAATCATGCTTGATTAAGCTACTGGAATTTTTTGAGGATGTAACTGGTAGAATAGATAAGGGAGAACCAGTGGATGTGGTGTATTCGGACTTTCAGAAGACTTTCGATAAGGTCCTGCATAAGAGATTAACGTGCAAAGTTAAAGCACATGAGATTGGGTGTAAGGTACTGACTTGGATAGAGAACTGTTTGGCAGACAGGAAGCAAAGAGTTGGAATAAATGGGTCTTTTTCCGAGTGGCAGGCAGTGACTAGTGGGGTACTGCAGGGATCGGTGTTAGGACCCCAGCTATTCACAATATATATTAATGATCTAGACGAGGGAACTAGATGTAATATCTCCAAGTTTGCAGACGACACAAAGCTGGGTGGGCGTGTGTGCTGTGAGGAGGATGCAGAGAAACTCCAATATGATTTGGACAGGTTGGGTGATTGGGCAGATGCATGGCAGATGCAGTATAATGTGGATAAATGCGAGGTTATCCACTTCGGTGGCAAAAACAGGAAGACAGATTATTATCTGAACGGCAATAGATTGGGAAAAGGGGAAGTGCAACGAGACCTGGGTGTCCATGTGCAGCAGTAGCTGAAGGTAAGCATGCAGGTGCAGCAGGCGGTTAAGAAGGCAAATGCTATGTTGGCCTACATAGCGAGAGGATTCAAGTACAGGAGCAAGGATGTCTTGCTGCAGTTGTACAGGGCCTTGGTGAGACCACACCTTGAGTATTGTGTGCAGTTTTGTTCGCCTTATCTGAGGAAGGATGTTTTTGCCATGGAGAGAGTGCAGCGAAGATTCACCAGACTGATACCTGGGATGGCAGGAATGACGTATGAGGAGAGATTGGGTCGATTAGGCTTATATTCGCTGGAGTTTAGAAGAATGAGGGGATCTCATTGAAACTTATAAAATTCTAACAGGACTAGACAGACTAGATGCAGGAAGGATGTTCCCGATGGCGGGGAGCCCAGAACCAGTGGTCACAGTCTAAGGATGAGGGGTAAGCCATTTAGGACTGAGATGAGGAGGAATTTCTTCACCCAGAGAGTGGTGAACCTGTGGAATTCTCTACCACAGAAGGCAGTTGAGGCCAATTCATTAAATATATTCAAGAAGGAGTTATCAAATCAAAAAGATATATTTCTTAAGGCTAAAGGGATCAAGGGATATGGGGAGAAAGCAGGGACAGGGTACTGATTTGGATGATCAGCCATGATCTCATTAAATGGCGGAACAGGTTCGAGGGGCCGAATGGCCTCCTCCTGCTCCTATCTTCTATGTTTCTATTACCAGGTGGATATCCTAAGTTACTCTTTCTAGTCTTATTACTCCACAAATCCCTACTGGGAGTCCTGTGGGTGCTGACACTGATAAATGAATTTGAAAATGAATTGGCCTATGGAAATAAACCCAGGTCTGATAGTGACTAATGGAATCACAATACAGTTCTGCCTGTCACAGGCGGGATAAGAACCAACAGACATGATGTAATCGGGCATCGAGAAAGCCTCAGACATTACTATAACTTGTATTTGGAAGTCCAGCTATCTGTATCAATCCTAATCATTGCCTCTTCTCACAGGCAAATCATTCACTCCATGACAGTATTGGGAATCAATCCTTGCAAGAGGCATTATGAAAATATGCCCTACAGAAATAATGATAGCAATTGAGATTTATTGGAACTACTGAAGTCAGTAATGTGCCATTTTGTTATTTTAATGCAATTGAATTAACTGAAAAAAAACAATTCCAATATTTTTATCTAAAAGCAACACTACAGCATAATGTATCTGATCTATCCGTCTGTCTGTCTGTCTGTCTGTCCATCCATCCATCTATCTATCTATCTATCTACCTATCTATCTATCTATCTATCTATCTATCTATCTATCTATCTATCTATGTCTTGTGCGGCATCGGCAGCGGGTGGAGGCGGAGCTGAGCGGCAGAGCGACTACAAGAGGCCCCAGAGGCTCAGGTAGGCCCCAGTGCGGCATCGGCAGCGGGTGGAGGCGGAGCTGAGCGGCAGAGCGACTACAAGAGGCCCCAGAGGCTCAGGTAGGCCCCAGTGCGGCATCGGCAGCGGGTGGAGGCGGAGCTGAGCGGCAGAGCGACTACAAGAGGCCCCAGAGGCTCAGGTAGGCCCCAGTGCGGCATCGGCAGCGGGTGGAGGCAGAGCTGAGCGGCAGAGCGACTACAAGAGGCCCCAGAGGCTCAGGTAGGCCCCAGTGCGGCATCGGCAGCGGGTGGAGGCGGAGTCGGGACCAGCGGGAGCAGCGAGGAGGAGCTCGGGAGAAAACCCGGCGACCAGCGAGGCCCGAGACCAGTCGGGAGCAGTGAGTCGGAGCCCGGTATAAAAACCGGAGAGAGGCGAGGCCCGAGACCACAGCTGGGGCAGTCGGGAGAGCAGGAGGCCAGTAACTGCTGGGGCAGTCGGGAGAGCAGGAGGCCAGTAACTGGTGAGTTTAAAAGCTCACCTTTCGCGGGCTTTTTCTTTCACAGCTGGTGCAGTCGGGAGAGCAGGAGGCCAGTAACTCTTATATAGGTGGAGCTGTTGCTAAACCCGAAACACTACAGTGTAGTGTCTCCCACCCTTCCACCTCCTCTAACCTTTTAGGGGTTAGGGGAAGTTGAAAAGGTAGGTTCAATTTATTTTATTTCAGGAGCCTAACCTAGGTGGAAAAGGTTCCAGGACAGGAGGCGGCAGTGAAAATACAACACCAGATAACAGGTAGGTGACTGGTTGGTGAGTACTTTCACAAACTTATTCTAAGTAGAATTCAATAATTAAGCTAAATCGTAGTAAATAAAAGGGTATTGTAAGGGTT
Source organism: Somniosus microcephalus (assembly GCF_052327205.1). Lineage (NCBI taxonomy): Eukaryota > Metazoa > Chordata > Chondrichthyes > Squaliformes > Somniosidae > Somniosus > Somniosus microcephalus. The sequence goes on from NC_140992.1 coordinate 15,744,846, forward strand.
AAGTCATGGAAGGGCAGCTCGGACCCGTGTCATGCTTCTCCTGTGCCATGTGGGAAATCAGGGACACTGTCCCTGACAACTATGTGTGCAGGAAGTGTGTCCAGCTGCAGCTCCTAGCAGACCGCATGGCGGCGCTGGAGCTGCGAATGGACTCACTCTGGAGCATACGCGATGCTGAGGATGTTGTGGATAGCACATTCAGTGAGTTGGTCACACCGCAGGTAAAGGCTAGCTCAGACAGTAAATGGGTGACCAAAAGGCAGGGTAAAGGCAGGAAGGTAGTGCAGGAGTCACCTGCTGTCATCTCCCTCCAAAACAGGTTTACCGTTTTGGGTACTGTTGGGGGAGATGACTTATCAGGGGAAGGCACCAGCAGCCAGGTTCAGGGCACCATGACTGGCTCTGCTGCACAGAAGGGCGGGAAAAAGAGGGATAGGGCTATAGTGATAGGGGATTCAATTGTAAGGGGGATAGATAGGAGTTTCTGTGGCCGAGACCGAGACTCCAAGATGGTATGTTGCCTCCCTGGTGCAAGGGTCAAGGATGTCTCGGAGCGGGTGCAGAGCATTCTTAAGGGGGAGGGGGATCAGCCAGTTGTCGTGGTACATGTAGGTACCAACGATGTAGGTAAAAAGAGGGAGGAGGTCCTACAAGCTGAATTTAGGGAGTTAGGAGCTAAATTGAAAAGTAGGACCTCAAAGGTAGTAATCTCTGGATTGCTACCAGTGCCACGAGCTAATAAGTTTAGAGAGAGTAAGATAGATAAGCTAAATACGTGGCTTGAGCAGTGGTGCAAGGGAGAGGGATTTAAATTCTTGAGGCATTGGAACCAATTCTTGGGGAGGAGTGACCTGTACCAAGGGGACGGTCTACACCTGAACTGTGAGGGAGCCGATGTCCTCGGGGTAATATTTTCTAGGGCGGTTCGGGAGGATTTAAACTAATTTGGCAGGGGGATGGGAACCTAGGTAGTGGAAAAGAGGGAAGTCATATGAAGTTAGAAATAGATGGTAGAAAGGTGAGAAGCAATAAGCAAAGGAGAGAAACACAAAGGGCCAAACTAATTCATGATGAGAGTGTGAAAAAAGCAAGCCTGAAGGCTTTGTATCTTAATGCTAGAAGCATTAGGAACAAGGTGGATGAATTAGTTGTGGAAATAGAGGTAAACAAGTATGATTTGATTGGGATTACAGAAACGTGGCTGCAGGGTGGGCAAGGCTGGGAACTTAACATCCAGGGATATACAATATTTAGGAAGGATCGGCAAAAAGGTAGGGGAGGTGGGGTAGCATTGCTGGTAAAGGAGGAGATTAATGCAATGGAAAGGAAGGATATTAACTCGGATGAAACGGAATCTGTATGGGTAGAAATGAGAAATAGCAAGGGGAGGAAAACGTTAGTGGGTGTGATATATAGGCCTCCAAATAGTAATATGGAGGTGAGGGAAGGCATAAAAAGGGAAATTAGAGAAGCGTGCGATAAGAGCACAGCTGTCATCATGGGTGACTTTAATTTACATATTGATTGGACTACCCAAATTAGTAAAAATTCTGAGGAGGAGGAATTCCTGGAATGTTTTCGGGACGGTTATCTGGACCAATATGTCGAGGAGCCGACTCGAGATCAGGCCATTTTAGACTGGGTATTGTGCAATGAGAAGGGACTTATCAGCAATCTTCTTGTACGAGGCCCCTTGGGTCAGAGCGATCATAATATGATCGAGCTCTCAGTCGAGATGGAGAGTGAGGAAATTGAATCAGAGACTAAGGTCCAGAACTTAAATAAAGGGAATTACGAGGGTATGAGACGGGAATTGGGTAAGATTGATTGGGTGGTGTTTCTGGGGGGATTGACAGTGGATAGACAATGGCAAGCATTCAAAGATAGAATGGAAGAATTCCAGAACATGTTTATACCGGTTTGGCATAAAAATAAACCTAAAAAGGTGACTCAACTGTGGATAACGAGGGAAATTAGGGACAGTGTAAAATCAAAAAAAAGGGCATATCAACTGGCAAAAAAAAGCACCAGACCGGAAGATTGGGGGCAGTACAGGATACAGCAAAAGATGACAAAGGGATTAATCAGGAAGGGGAAAATAGAATACGAAAGTAAACTTGCAGCAAACATAAAGACAGACTGCAAAAGCTTTTATTGGTATATCAGGAGGAAAAGACTGGTAAAATCCCAAGTCGGTCCCTTGCAGTCCGATTCGGGAGAATATATAATGGAGAATAAGGAAATGGCTGACCAATTAAACTCATACTTTGGTTCTGTATTCACAAAGGAGGACACAAATAACCTCCCAGGAATATCGACAAACATAGGGACTAATGAGAGGGAGGAGCTGACAGAAATTAGTATCTCTAGGGATATGGTGTTGGGTAAGTTGAGGGGACTGAAGGCCGACAAATCCCCGGGGCCTGATAAACTACATCCTAGGGTACTTAAGGAGGTGGCCCTGGAGATAGCAGATGCTCTAAGGATCATCTTCCGGAACTCCATTGACTCGGGAACAGTACCCGTGGATTGGAGGGTAGCTAATGTTACCCCAATATTTAAAAAGGGGGGTAGAGAGAAAGCAGGGAATTATAGACCAGTAAGCCTTACATCGGTTGTGGGCAAAATGCTAGAGTCCATTATTAAGGATAAAATAGCGGAGCACTTGACAAATGGGGAAAGGATCGGACAGAGTCAACATGGATTTACAAAGGGTAAATCGTGTTTGACTAATCTGCTGGAATTTTTTGAGGAAGTAACTGGTAAAATAGATGGGGGAGAGCCAGTGGATGTGGTGTACCTTGACTTCCAGAAAGCCTTCGATAAGGTTCCACACAAAAGATTATCATGCAAAATTAAGGCTCATGGGATTGGGGGCAAAGTATTAACGTGGATAGAGAACTGGCTGGCGGATAGAAAACAGAGAGTTGGAATAAACGGCTCGTTTTCGGAGTGGCAGGCAGTGACCAGCGGGGTGCCGCAAGGATCTGTCCTGGGACCCCAGCTGTTCACAATATATATAAATGATCTGGATCAGGGAATTGGATGCAATATTTCCAAATTCGCCGATGACACTAAACTAGGAGGAGGGGTGGGCTCTGATGAGGATGTCAGGAGGCTACAGTGCGATTTGGACAGGTTGGGGGAATGGGCGGATACGTGGCAGATGCACTATAATGTGGATAAATGCGAGGTTATCCACTTTGGGGGTAAAAACAGGAGGGTGGATTATTATCTAAATGGCAATAGATTGGGAGATGGGGAAGTGCAGAGGGACCTGGGTGTTCTTGTGCACCAGTCACTGAAGGAGAGCATGCAGGTGCAACAGGCGATTAAGAAGGCAAATGGTATGTTGGCCTTCATATCAAGGGGGTTCGAGTATAGGAATAGGGATACCTTACTACAGCTGTACAAGGTGCTGGTGAGACCGCATCTGGAGTATTGTGTACAGTTTTGGTCGCCCCATCTGCGGAAGGATGTTCTTGCCATGGAAAGAGTGCAGCGGCGATTCACCAGGCTGATACCTGGAATGGCGGGAATGACCTACGAGGAGAGATTGAATAGTTTGGGCTTGTACTCACTGGAGTTTAGAAGATTGAGAGGGGATCTCATCGAAACATATAAAATTATGGCAGGCCTGGACAGGCTGAATTCAGAGAGAATGTTTCCAATGGCAGGGGAGCACAGAACCAGGGGCCACAGTCTAAAAATAGCGGGCAAATCATTTAAAACAGAGATGAGGAAGAATTTCTTCACTCAAAGAGTGGTGAGCCTGTGGAATTCCCTGCCACAGAGGGCTGCGAAGGCTAATTCAATAAATATTTTCAAGAGAGAATTGGATATATTTCTGAAGGCTAAGGGGATTAAGGGTTACGGAGAAAAGGCGGGGACGGGGTACTGAACTGGTAAGATCAGCTATGATCTCAGATGAAGATCAGCCATGATCTCATTGAATGGCGGAGCAGGCTCGAAGGGCCGAATGGCCTACTCCTGTTCCTATCTCTATGTTTCTATGTTTCTATGTATAACACACATCTCTCAAATTTAAGATGTCACACACTGAAGTGTTGGAAGCATCTAAAAAAATGAGAAGGAAAGACAAGCATTACTGCTGGTTTCCTCTGACCTGGACCAGGGAATTTAAAAACACCAGTTCATCCATGAACTTCCCTCAGCAACTAATTGATCTTAGAAACCTGTGGTCTTAAAGGGAAAGGCCAGGTTCAAGGTAACTCCACCTTACCTGCAGAACAACACATGGTAGAATCGCCCTGTCCATATGAAGCAGTGACATGCCGTGAACAATGCCATGAGAAAATTGACTCCAGCGCATTCTCGAAAATGAGAAAGATGAAAACTCCTCTAGTTTTTTTTCACCTCCTTGTCATAGCCTGATCGAGAAAGAAGTCCATCGCACTCCTCAATGAGCCATCCACAGATGTACGAGGACAGACTGGCGCTGATTGCCAACCAACCTTTCCTCACTCCTGTTGCGAAATAATAGATCTTCCCCACTACCCCCCCCCCCCCCACCTCGTTGCACCATCACCCCTCCCCCCATGGCACCTTGATGGCTCTGCCTGGTTTCAGAGCACACCTTTAGGGGAATCTTGGGTGCAAATCAATATCAAGCCATTCTGTTGGGATGGAGCATTGGCACATTAAACCATCACATCACCACATCCCCTCATGTGAAAAGAAAATTTGATCTCCAGAACCATCCAAAAGGACAACCTGAGAAAATTACTTGTTGAAACGAAATTATTTTTCTTCAGTATGCTTTGTGTCAGCTCGGCTCAGGTGTTGCCCATCTCATGTCTGAGTCAGGAGGTTGCAGGCTCAAGGCTCGCTGCAGTACTTACTCCAGACTGACACTCCAGTGCAGAACTGAGGGAGTGCTGCATTGTCACAGGTGCTGCCCTTCAGATGAACCATTAAACCCAGGCCCCTTAGAAACATAGGGATTGTTGGATGACAAAAGACCAAGGTCCATCTAGATCGCCTTCTGCCATCCTGTTAGTCGCATGATACAACGACAATGGAGCTGTTGACTAATCACAGCGATCAACCTCTATCAATGAGTCTTCAACAGACCCAGACATGAGGCGAGGGAAACCCCCAGAGGTGGAGAGCTTGGGGAACCAGAGGTCTAAAGTCCCCTGTTCCTCCTGAGCTCGCTACACTCACCACACGTCATGTTTCAAATTACTCATAGACTGGATCCCAAATCTTGTTACGTAAACCCATTAGTTGTTCCCTGTACTTCTAGTTACTCATCTTACTTGCGCCTTTCCCTTTGATTCCCCGCTGGCCTCTTTGTTTTGGTCATCACTTAAAGGGACCCCCTTCACTTTTCCCTTTCCGGTTCTAACATTAAATTACCTTTTCCCTCGTGAGGTGCTGTCAGGTCTACTGTGCATTTCCAGTGGTTTTTTCTATTTTTATTTCAGTTTTTGAGGTATTTTCCTTTTCTTTTTCTACCTTGTGTTATTTTAACCTTTCTAGATTTGAACTGATATCTGTCCACGGTTTTGGCCAGATGTGGCCACAGAGAAAGGTCAGTCATTTGAAGTGTCTTGAGGGTCATTAACCTGGCACCGGAGTGTCAGCCTTGGCTCAGTGGGTAGCACACTCTCGCCTCTGAGCCAGAAGGTTGTGGGTTCATTAGTCCCACTCCAGAGGCTTGAGCACAAATCCAGTACTGAGGGAGTGCTGCACTGTCAGAGGTGCCGCCTTTCAGATGAGATGTTAAACTGAGGCCCCCCGTCTGCCCTCTCAGGTGGACGTAAAAGATCCCATGGCACTATTTTGAAGAAGAGCAGGGGAGTCCTGGCTAATATTTATTCCTCAATCAACATCAATAAAACAAATTATCTGGTCATTATCATATTGCTGTTTGTGGGAGCATGCTGTGCACAAATTGGCAGGTGCGTTTCCTACATTGCAACAGTGACCAGACTTCAAAAGTACTTCATTGGCTGTAAAGCGCTTTGGGGCATCCTGAGGTCGAGAAAGGCGCTATACAAATGCAAGACTTTCTTTTTCTCTTTCTAAATGGTGACTGACCCATCAGTTGGGGGTCACTCCATGTTGAAACAGAGCCACTCACCACCTCCTCCCATTGACATGTTGGCAAGCAAAGTCACTCGACAAGAAATTTAGGGGGAGAAATTCGGTTGGTAGCGCCACCGATTAATGCCTAGAGAGGCCGAGAAGTGGGGCGCTAGCCAATTTCCAGCCGGGCGCAGGGAACCTAGCGCCTTGCCCCATATTGAGCATGCATTTAGCGCCGGGGCAAAATCTTAGCGTCCGCTCATGGTCGCAGGCAGATTGTGACGTCATTTGAGTGTGCAACGCCTTTTGGGCACCCCGGACCAGAAATTCAGTGGCGCCCCCCTCCGTAGCGCCTGGCGCTAATAGTGATAGCTTCCATGGAACCTTACCCAATCGCTCTCGGCCTGGGGGGGCGTTATTTAAAGGGGACTGGTGTGGTTTAAAAGCGGCAGCCATTTCTGGAGCACAACTTCTTTGTGAGTTACAAAGAGTTGCTGAGCTGCACACAGAGAGCCTTCTGACCACTGAGCCCGCGCAGGCAGAGGATCTTCAGCCTTCTGACCATCGCCTTGCTGTTGGTGAGCATTTACAACGGGAAAACTTCCTGTGCGCACTTATTATGGGGGCTGCATTGGAGGGGAACGTCCTGCTGCAGAATCATCTGGAAAGGGCACTGAGACGCAGGGAGAGGGGGGCGGCCTTGGCCAGACGGAAGAGGGCCAACAGACGTCGCCACAGCAGACCTTACGCTGGCAGGGTTTTCCGACAGCAGTATTCCTACATGACCATGTCGGAGGAGCAGTGTGTCAGAAGGCTGCGATTTAGAAAGGAGGTGGTGACTGAGCTGTGCCACCTGCTTCGGACAGATCTGCAGCCTCAGATAAAGTGCAGGACATCTCTGTCGGTGGCTGTGAAGATGACAGTTGCCCTGAACTTCTACGCGAGCGGCTCTTTTCAGGCCGCATCTGGGGACATAGCCAACATCTCGCAGTTTGCGGTGTATTGCTGCATCCGTCAAGTGACTGATGCCCTGTTTAAAAGGAGGCGGCAGTACATCTCCTTCCCAATGACCCCGGACAAGCAGCTGGAGCGCACAGAGGGCTTTGCTGCAATAGCGGACTTCCCCATGGTGCAGGGTGCCATTGGCTGCAGGCACGTGGCGTTGCGGGCACCTGTTTTCAATCCGGAGGAGTTCTGCAACCGCAAGGGGTTCCATTCCTTGAATGTTCAGCTGGTCTGTGACCACCGACAGCAGATCCTCGCTGTGAATGCGCAGTTCCCAGGCAGCAGCCACGACGCCTTCATCCTGCGACAGACTTCTGTAGCAGACCTTTTCGAGGCCCCGGCTCACCCAGAAGGCTGGCTTCTCGGGGACAAGGGCTATCCTCTGTGCCCATGGCTGATGACCCCACTCCGGATGCCCAGTACCCCTGCTGAAGAATGCTGCAATGTGAGCCATCAGGCGACGAGGAACACTGTGGAACACACAATCGGCGTGCTGAAGCAGCGGTTCCGCTGTCTGGACCATTCCGGGGAGCACTGCAGTACTCGCCTGAGCGAGTCTCGCACTTCGTCGTTGTTTGCTGCATGCTCCATAACCTCGCTATCCTACGTACCCAGCCAATGCCACCAGACATTGACGCACCAGCAGGGGAGGAGGAGGAGGAGGAGGAGGAGGACCAAGATGGGAGGGAGGTACTAACTGGAAGGGCCGTGCGTCAGAGGCTGATCACAAGTCGCTTCTAGGCCCCTCTCACGGAATGCTTGTAGCCATTCCAAGAACAGGAATGGAACCGCCCTCATACCCCCAAGCCTGTGAAGGGCAATATGCATGTAAATAGCAGACATGGCCATTGTAAATGAATAAAGTGTTTTATTACAAAAAATGTGCTTCCTTCCAACATGAAAAAGCAATAGGAACAGAAAGCTTAAATAACACACAGACACATTATTGGCTCTCCCTCCCGTGAGACTGGCCAAAACATAAAGTACAATCATGGCATCCTCCTTGGCCTTGATTCCACCTCAGCAGAGGCTTCATCACCACCCTTTACTCTTTGCCCCCTGATGGGGATCTTGGTCTCTTGCGGCTCTGGCCCCTTCCCTCCCTGCAGCTCCTCCTTAATGTGACCCCAGTGGCTGCAGCAAGGCTGGGGGAGGCCTGCTGACTGTCCTTGAGCGCAGATGCCCCTGAGGTGCGGCCTGGACGACCTCTGGGCCTAGAGGGCCCAGCTGCTGACTGCTCCACCTGTGCATGGGTGGAAGCAGTCTGTCCTGCAGGTGGTGGCAGCTGCAGTGGAGAAGTGCCAGTGGTGGCAGCAGGAATGCTGTCATCGTGAGAGAGGACAGCACCTCCCTGCTCCAACAACACACTGGCACTCCCACGGGGCAGCACTTCAGCATCCGGAGCAATCTGCTGGAGCACAGATTGCTGGCCTGCTGTGGTAGTGTGAGGACCCCGGGTAATCCTGGCTGAGCCATTGAGGGTGGCAGCAGTCACTGGTCGCGTGGCCTCAATCTGCGTATGCAGGAGACCAGCAAGAGACTGCGTGGCAGCACTCAGCACTTGCATGGCAGGTGCCAGTGCTTCGGTGAAGCCCTGGACACTCCTTTCCATTGCTTCGCCGAAGCCCTGGACAGGCCTTTCCATTGCTTCGCCGAAGCCCTGGACAGGCCTTTCCATTGCTTCGCCGAAGCCCTGGACAGACCTTTCCAATGCTGACCCGAAGTCCACCGCACTCCGGGCCTGTGCTGCGCCGATGTCTTGGACACTCCTCGCCAGTGTCTCGATGGTTCCAGCCAACCTTGCCACTGCAGCCATGAGCTCAGTGTGCCTCCGGCCAGCCTGGGCGCTCATTTCACTGAGGGCATGCACCTCCTCTGCGCTCTGTGCAGCAGCACTGGCGGCCTGACTCGCCCTCCGGGGAGACGGCACCCGAGCTTCCCTCCCCCCCCTGTGTTGCTGCAGCCCGCTGGTGCCTGGAGTTGCCTCCTCCTCAGAGCTGGCGCCCCCCCCCCCGCCCCCCTCCAGGGAAGTTGTGCCCCCAGTCTGCCATTGGGCTGGCTCACCTGAGGGTGCTTGGGATGTTCCGGTTTCCTCCTGGTCGTCACCTCCAGAGTCACTCATAGTGGCAGCTTGAGGGCCCGCCTCCTCACCTGGCGAATCAGCATCTGAAAGCAGGGAGGTACAGGAGTGGCTTTAGCGTGAGGACAGGGTGGCAGCGAGGGAGGCATAAGTGCTGCAATGTACTGTAGTGGCTCGGCAGTGGAAAATCATGCTGGTGGGGGGAACAAGTGGTAGGAGAGAGATCAAAAAGGTGATAGCCTTACCATCGCTGGCCACTCTGGGGTCGGCAGGTCCAGAGGCGACAGGTCCAGTCAGCCAGTTTCCCATTATCCTCTGCACTTTCTCCTCCAGGTCGCTAAGGATGTGCAGGTCAGGCCTGCCTCCTCCGGTGGCCATCTGCTCACGCTGGTTCCTGGCCAGCTTCGCCTGCAGGAGAAAGGACGGGAAGTGTTGAAACATGCTGCACTGAGCAGACATCACCTGCCCCCCATGGTTGAATAGCCCTTGCATCATGCATTGAGCAGCATGTGCGTGTGTGTTTCCTGAAAGGGTCATGGGTGCTGGCTGACAGATGGCCTTCGGGGGTTCGGGCACCCTCTAGCCATAAAGTCAGGTGCAGATGGAGGGATGAAGATGATCGTGGAAAAGGCACTCACCCTGACGACCCGAGTGAGGTCGTTGAACTTCTTCCTGCACTGTACCGCACTCCTGGGCACCACACTTCTGCAGGTCACTCTGGTGGACACATCCCTCCAAGCTCGCCGGTAATCAGCATGTGGAGCCCTCCTCCCATCCTCAGGGTACAGAATATCACGCCTGCGCTCCACAGCGCCAACCAAAGCTTCAAGGGCCACATCGGTGAAGCGCTCCACGCTCCGCCCTCTGCCTCACCCTCTCCATGTCTTGACAGGCTGGAGCGCCTCAGGTAAGTTAGCGCTGAATTTAAGGCCTGCCAGGAAGTGCTGTGTCTGGTGGTCCTAATTGACCCGCCCCTTTAAGAGCTGGCCGGCGCCAGTGTGTCTCGGGGTAAGTGATTATTGACAGCACCTGCGTTGCGCCCCGCCGCCGCGAAATTGGGTTGCGCCACCGGGTTAGCGCCTTAAGAGTATCGTGCAGCGCTTGATTTAGCGCCGCAATCACCCTCAGGGGCGCTGCAACCCAATATCGTGCCAGGTGGCGCTAAAATTCGCCTGGCGCTAAGCTTTGCGCTTCGCCAGGACTAGCGCCCCAAATGCGGCTATACCGAATTTCTAGCCCTTAGTGTTCAGCCTATTGATGCCAAGTAATGCTAATATAGATCTATCAAGATAAAATCACTCAACAAGCTGAGATCGATGGATTTTTGGACTCTAGGGGAATCAAGGGATATGGAAATTGGGCGGGTAAGTGGAGTTGAGGTTGAAGATCAGCCATGAACTTATTGAATGGTGGAGCAGGCTCGAGGGGCCGCATGGCCGACTCCTGCTCCTAATTCTTATGTTCTTATGTTCTTAACATGTAGCCAGTTGAGGGAAGTACAGATACCAGTTTATGACAAAGGTACTGGCTAAATCTCTTATTGGATTTGGATTTGAAAGAAATCGCATTTTGTATTTTTCATCTGATCTGATTTCTGCGTTCTCAGTTCCTTTTCTCGAAAGGACATTTATCTTCGGAAATCAAACTTCACTTCGCCACTTCTTCATTTATTTTTCCCAGGACTGTGGAATTTCTTACCTCTCCCATTCTTCCCTTTCTGTCAGCTGTGGCTCAGTTGGTAGGGCTCTCACCTTTGAATCAGAAGCTCGTGGGTTCAAGTCCCACTCCAGAGACCTTAGTTTGGCACCCCCAGTGCAGTACTGAGGGAGTGCTACACTGTCAGAGGTGCCGTCTTCTGGATGAGATGTTAAACCAAGGGCCCCATCTGCCCTCTTGGGTGGACGGAAAAGGATCCCACGGCATTATTTCGATAAAGGGCAGGGGATTTCTCCCTGGCCCATATCTATCCATCAAGCAACATCGCTAAAAACAGGGAGGGTCTTAAAGGAGGAGAGGGAGGGGCTTAGTGAGAAATTCCAGAGCATGATGTCGAGGCAGCTGAAGGAATGGTGGGTTGAAGGGATGCTCAAAAGGCCAGAGTTGGAGGAATGGAAGATAATTGGCAAAAGAACCAGAGGTGACGTGAAGAAACATATTTTAACGCAGTGAGTTGTTGTGATCTGGAATGCGCTGCCTGAAAGGGCGGTGGAAGCGGATTCAATAGTAACTTTCAAAAGGGAATTGGATAAATACTTGAAGGGAAATATTGCAGGGCTATGGGGAAAGAGCAGGGGGAGTGGAACTAATTGGAGCGCTCTTTCAAAGAGCCGGCACAGGCACGATGGGCCGAATGGCTGTATCATTCTATGACTGTATGATTCTATATTTCCTTAAATTCTTCCTTTTCAAATACTTAATTCATTTCATTTTCAAGTGGCATTGTAGCCTCTGCCTCATTAACCGCTTTTGCGAAATAAGTTCGATAGCAAAATACTGCAGATGCTGGAAATCCGAAATAACAACAGGAAATGCTGGAAAAACTCAGCAGGCCAGGCAACATCCGTGGAGAGAAAATAGAGTCAACGTTTCGGGTCAAACCCTTTGTCAAGACTAAAGAAGCACAGGAAATGAAATAGATTGAAAGGCCAGGCTGGGAGAGAGCAAAAGAGAAGAAATAAGAGTTGTGCATTCTAATAATCCTCCGTGCGAAAAAATATGATTCCAACTTCTAATCCCAAGTCGCTGTCCCTTTCTTATTGATTCGCCAACCAGCAGAAGCAGTTTTGAAAACCTCTATTAGATCGCCCCTTAATCTCCTCTGTTCTCGTGTAAAAAGAAAACGATTTTTTCGCGCCTTTCTTTAGGACATTAACCTCTCTTAAGCGGCCAAGGCAGTTCGGGGAGGTGTGTTGCTGCTGTGAGTTTCTCTCCAGGGTTTCTGTTGTGTGAGAGCATTCAACTCTGCAAACGGAAAACTGATAAATCGGAAAAAGAGAAAAAAATGATATTTCCTGGTAACGTTTCATTTCACACCTGATGATGACTGGTTGAGTGCAATCAATTCCAGTAACACTGGTGACTAATGTCAATACTCTCGGTATGATTGCAAAATTATCAATGAACTGACACAGCACAAGATGTTGATCCAGGTCAGGAAGTATGACTGATCCCCTGAAACTCAGCTGGCATGACGGAACCCGATGTCGTACCTCCGTGCTGCTTGTACTGAAAACATTCCAGTCCCAGGACCCAAGCTGGTGTGGTTCTGAGCCCTGCCAATCGCAGACCGTCATACCTGTTTCGCTATGAGTCATGAGGCAATTTCAATACCAGTCACGAAGTGCCTGGAGGATGTTGCTAACAAACTGTTGGATCGGTGGAGCTGTGAGAGACTTATGACTCATGCTACTCATTATCCTATTAGCACAGCGCTGTAGACTGTTTACTCCAAGTGGCTTGAATGAAGCACACAAGCCATCGAGAGGGCAGTCTAACGTTTGGGTTCAATAGACCGTGGGGTTAAAAACCGGGGTCCACAAGGCCTTAAGGAGTCTGCGAGTTCATCGGATTTCTGTCAGCCTGTCGTTAGATTTCCAGATTTATCTGAAAGAGAAAAAGAAAGACTTGCATTTATATAGAGCCTTTCACAACTTTGAGATGTCCCAAAATACTTTACAGCCAATTAACTGCGTTTGACGTGTAGTCACTGTTGTAATGTAAGAACCGCAGCAGCCAATTTGCGCACAGCAAGCTCCCACAAACAGCAATGTGATAATGACCAGACCATAGTTGAGAGATAAATATTGTGCAGAACACCAGGGAGATCTCCCCCAGCTCTTCTTCAAGATAGTGCATACATTAGGACAGCTTTGCTTTGGTTAGACCACACTTGGAGTGCTGGGCACAGTTCTGGTCTCCATATTACAAAATGGACACAGGAGCACTGGAGAAGGTGCAAAAAAGATTAAAAAGGATAATAGCAGAACTGAGAGGTTATAACTATCAGGAAAGATTGAACAAGCTGGGGCTCTTTTGGCTAGAACAGAGAAGACTGAGAGGTGATCTGAAAGAGGTCTTTATAATTCTAAAAGGGTGTGATACTTAGAGGGGTAGTTCTGGTCGTCACACTATAGGAAGGATGTGATTGCACTGGAGAGGGTGCAGAGGGGATTCACCAGGATGTTACCTGGGCTGGAGCGCTTCAGCTATGAAGAGAGACTGGACAGGCTGGGGTTGTTTTCCTTAGAGCAGAGAAGGCTGAGGGGGGACCTGATTGAGGTGTACAAAATTATGAGGGGCATAGATAGGGTAGATAGAAAGGAACTTTTCCCCTTAGTAGAGGGGTCAATAACCAGGGGGCATAGTTTCAAGGTAAGGGGCAGGAGGTTTAGAGGGGATTTGAGGAAAAACTTTTTCACCCAGAGGGTGGTTGGAATCCGGAACTCACTGCCTGAAAGGGTGGTAGAGGCAGGAACCCTCACAACACTCAAGAAACATTTAGATGAGCACTTGAAACGCCATAGCATACAAGGCTACGGACCAAGTGCTGGAAAATGGGATTAGAATAGACAGGGCTTGATGGCCGGTGCAGACACGATGGGCCGAAGGGCCTCTTCCTGTGCTGTATAACTCTGTGGGGGAGAAATTGGGTGAGTAGCGCCACCTATTAGCGCCTAAAGAGGGCAGTCAGTGGCTGTAGCACCACTGGCCGCGCCTCCCGCGATATTCAGCGGGGGCGCTAATGGTGGCGTTAGCCTGTTGCGCTGCGCCGCCACCGATGATGTTCGCAGTGTGCGCAGCGCCCCATTAGCGCCCCGATCGCGATATTTGGTAGCAAACGCCGCTGTAGCGCCGTTCGCTACCCGCGCCCGGTTCACGGGGCCTTGCTGTGCCGACAGTGGCGCAAGTTAAGGTGAAGGTGCGGGGCGGCCGCCTTTTCGGCGGCTGCCTGCCAGCACCTCCGTCCCCGGCCTCCTGACCCCCCCCCCCCCGCTGCAGTGCCGGCTGTTTCCCGTGAACCCGGCACTTCTCCTCGGTGCCGGGCTCTTTTGCCGGCACTCGCGATCGGGGATCGCGCTGTTGCAGGCCCCGCCCCCTTAACAATGGGAGGAAGGCCTGCAGTACCGCAGCGTGCCGTGCCACAGCGTGTGGTGCTGCGGCACGTTGCGCTACGATAGTCAGTTTCAGCGCCCTAAGAGGGACGCGGAGCGCCTCGAGCCTCGTCCCGTCTCCCTCTAGGGGCGCTGAAACTGAATTTCTGACGTTCGTTAATGCTCCGAACGCTGCGCAAAAATCAGCGCCCAGGCGAACTTGGCGCCACTTTGGCGCCTCAACCCAATTTCTAGGCCATGACTTTATGATAAGGTAGACGTAGAGAATATGGGCTAGATTTTCAGTTGCTTGCGCCAGCAGTTAGCGCCTTAAGAGAAGTGATTTTCGGGCGCTATTTGTGTAGCGCCCGGGCGCAGCGCAGTTTGCGCCCCCCCCCAAATTAAGTTGCCCGTTAGCGCCGGCGCAAATTTTAGCGGCCGCCCGGATGCGCGCGCAGAACATGACGTCACATCCTCGTGCAACGCCCTTTGGCCGCCCCGAATCCAAACTTCAGTCGGACTGCCCCATTCTGTGGCTGGCGTCCAGAGCGTTTGTAAAATGGAACGCAACACACCCAGGGCACTCCTCCTGCACTATAAACGGCGGTCTGCATGTGTTGTGTGGAAGGATCCAGTGTGTTGTTGTTAACGGTGTATTTATGTTTCCGGCCACCACCGCCACCGCCACCGCCACCGCCACCGCCACCGCCTCCGCCTCCTCCTCCGCCTCCTCCTCCTCCTCCTCCTCCTCCGAAAAAAACACATGCACCCTTCCCCTTTAAGAGCTCACTGGCACCAGAGTGTCTGCCGTGCGCTGCGCCCGAGCTCGGGCGCTGCGCTCTGCACCGCCGGCTTAGCGCCTAAAGATAGTAGTGGAACGCCTCTTTTAGCGCTCCACCAACCTCTTAGGGCGAAGCCACTGAATTTCCGGCAACGGGGCGCTACTTTGGGGCGGGCACTAACTTCGGGCGGGCGCTAAGGTTAGCGCCCCAAAACTGTCTATACTGAAAATCTAGCCCTATGTTTCCACTTGCGGGGGAATACTAAACTAGGGGCCATAAATATAAGTTCGTCACTAATAAATCCAGTAGGGAATTCAGGACAACCTTCTTTACCCAGAGAGTGGAGAGAATGTGGAACTCGCTACCACAGGGAGTGGTTGAGGCGAATAGTATAGATGCATTTAAGGGGAAGCTGGATAAACATATGAGGGAGAAAGGAATAGTAGATTATGCTGATCGGGTGAGATGAAGAAGGGTGGGAAGAGGCTCGTGTAACACATAATCATAGAATCATAGAATGGTTACAGCACAGAAGGAGGCCATTCGGCCCGTCGAGCCCGTGCCGGCTCTCTGCAAGAGCACTTCAGCTCATCCCACTCCCCCGCCCTTTTCCCCGTAGCCCTGCAAATTCTTTTCCTTCAGGTACTTACCCAATTCCCTTTTGAAAGCCATGATTGAGTCTGCCTCCACCACCCTTTCAGGCAGTGCATTCCAGATCATAACCACTCGCTGCGTAAAAAGGTTCTTCCTCACGTCGCCTTTGGTTCTCTGCCAATCACCTTAAATCTGTGTCCTCTGGTTCTCGACCCTTCCGCCACTGGGAACAGTTTCACCGGCATAAACCAGTTGGGACGAATGGTCTGTTTCTGTGCCATCGACTCGATGTAATTCAATGTAGGACACGACCACAAAACTCAGACTTGTGCAATTTCCTTTACAGGTGAACTTATCACATTATGTTGAAAGGTTTTGTGTGTAGACAGCGGGTGTTGATAGGACTGGACTCAGCTGCGATGGCCCACACGGTCAAATAATCCAGTGACAATCACCATGAAGGCTCAGACAGGGGGAATGGCCTCTGGAGGTACCAGGGATCCATTGGCGTTGTAACCCACTAAAGAGCTAATACCTTCAGAAAAGGAGGGTACAAAAACAGAACATTGCAGGAAAATATCACACGGTTTAAGAATAAACAGTAAGTCTTGCACTCCCGATGGGGAGCCATGCTTGGAGGAAGGGCGGGTCAGAGGTTAGGCTAATGCCAAATCTCTGATCTGTTTTCCCTTTGAGTGCCGCTCCCTATGAAATCTTCAAATTGCCGATCAGTATCATCCTCCGAATGCTTCTTAAAAATTAGCCAGTTTGGTACAGGGTGAAGATAATGGCTTCTGTCTTCCCAATGTTTAGCTGAAGGAAGTTGCAGCTCATGCGAGACCATGTCGGGCAAACAGCACAAAGGCAATGGAGGAGCCAAGAGAGGTGGTGGAGAGGTACAGCCAGGGGTAGTCAGCGTAGATGTGGGTGTTGACCCCCATCTCTGCGGATGGTGTCGCCAAGGCACAGCGCGTAGATGAGGAAGAGGAAGAGGGGGGTGGCAGGGATAGGTCCTTGGGGGAACTCCAGAAGTGACCGTGCTGGGGGAGAGGGGCGGGAAGAGAAGTCTTTGCCAGAGCTGCACTGGGTATGATCGGATGGGTAGAAGCGGAACCAAGTGAGGGCAGTCGCAGTGAACTGGACAATAGAGGACGGATGTTGGAGTAGGATGGTGTGGTCGGCCTTGTCAAAGGTTGCAGAGAGGTCAAGGAGGATGAGGGGACAATGCACCTCGGTCGCGGGGGCGGGGGTGGGGCAGTGGAGTGTCAGCTGAGCTCGCTCCTTTCCTCATGCACTGAACTCCCAGCAGGTGATGTTGGGGGAAAGAAGAGGGACTGATGGGAGCCCATACTCAAATGGGGAGTTGTGCGAATGTGTTAAATCTACATGTCCTCATTATAAAACTGCTAAATATCAAGAATCTATAGGTTAGCATTTGTGAAGCTCACGGGGAGGTACAGCCAAGCTGCCTCCCTCATGTGTCTGTTTTTTGTGTATCTAATCCAGGCTGACACTCCCAGTGCAGTGCTGAGGGAGTGCTGCACTATCGGAGGTGCCGTCTTTCGGATGAGACGTTAAACCGAGACCCCGTCTGCTCTCAGGTGGATGTAAAAGATCCCATGGCACTACTTCAAAGAAGAGCAGGGGAGCTCTCCCCAGTGTCCTGGCCAATATTTATCCCTCAACCAACATCACTTGAAAAAAACAGATTATCTGGTCATTATCACGTTGCTGTTTGTGGGAGCTTGCTGTGAGCGAATTGGCTGCCGCATTTGCTACATTACAACAGTGACTACACTTCAAAAGTACTTCATTGGCTGTAGCTTCAAGCGCTTTGAGATGTCCTGAAGTTGTGAAGGGTGCTATAGAAATGCAAGTCTTTCTTCCTTATATATGATAATGAAAGATTTGTTTTTATTGGAGAGAGAGAGAGAGAGAGAGAAAGAAGTAATGGGTCTCAGAGGGACGTTTCTCACCAGTGAGTGAGCGGTACTGTCCCAACGTACTTTGGTTTGTATTTCCTTGAGAATCAGTAGCATGTAAATCCCTCACTTTTGGTATCACTGCAATAAACCAGTGCGTGAGTCATTAAAGATTGTGCTAGCTCGGTGAGAGTCCGCATGTGACTTCACCTTTTCTATGGTTTTTGCACGGTGACGTTTGAGACCGTAATCTTGTTCCTTTGGTTGCAAAGTCCAAGGTTCGATAAGGTGCCAGAGAATGAGTCTGAACACAAAGCATTAACCTGGACTGATTTGGCGTGGGCTGGTTCTAACTAGTTCAGAAACACTAGCAAGCTTTCCCCCAGTTTGGACTGTGGTGAGCGTTGTACCAGCTTCCCGTGTCTCCCAAATTGAGACCCTTTGTCATCTATTTGGAAAGATTCCAAGTCAGCCTATTTTACACTATTTCAAAAAACAACAACAGGCTGCATATATCTTGTGCCCTTAATGCAAAGAGACCCGAGGCACTTCGCAAATAGGGGTGAGGAAAATTACAAAGTATTACAAAATATTTACAGCATAGAAACTGGCCATTCGGCCCAACTGGTCTCTGCTGGTGTTTATGCTCCACACGAGCCTCCTCCCACCCTGCTTCATCTCACCCTATCAACATGTCCGATTCTTTTCTCCCTCATGTGTTTATCTAGTTTCCCCTGAATCACTTCAACCACTCCCTGTGGTAGCGAGTTCCACATTCTCGCCACTCTCTGGGTAAAGAAGTTTCTCCTGAATTCCCCATTGGATTTATTAGTGACTGTCTTATGGCCCCTAATTATTAATTATTGTTGAAAAATAAATAAGGAAGGGACCGTAAAGGTGTCTCAGTATACCTTGCGCTCTTCTAAACACCTTTTATTTGCAACATTTAAATCGTGTCAATTTTGCTGAACAATCTTTCTAGAATAGTAATTGCCATTGTACGCTGATGGATGATGAGCTAGGAAGGGGAACATGAGGAATGGTGCCGCAAGCTACAACAATAACAATTACTTGTGTTTACAGCACCTTTAACATCGTAAAACATCCCAAGGCACTTCACAGGAGCGTTACCAAACAAAACCTGACACCGAGCCACATAAGGAGATATTAGGGCAGGTGACGAGGAAGGTTTAAAGGAGCGTCTTAAAGGACGAAAGAGAACGAATGACTTGCATTTATATAGCGCCTTTCATGGCCACCGGATGTCTCAACAGCCAATGAAGTACTTTTGGAGTGTAGTCACTGTTGTAATGTGGGAAACGTGGCAGCCAATTTGCGCTCAGCAAGCTCCCACAAACGGCAATGTGATAATGACCAGATGATCTGTTTTAGTGATGTTGATTGAGGAATAAATATTGGCCAGGACACCAGGGATAACTCCCCTGCTCTTCTTCGAAATAGTGCCATGGGATCTTTTACGTCCACCTGAGAGAGCAGACGGGGCCTCGGTTTAACGTCTCATCCGAAAGACAGAACCTCCGACAGTGCAGCACTCCCTCAGCACTGCACTGGTAGAGAGACGGAGAGATTTAGGGAGGAAATTCCAGAGCTTAGGGCCTTGGCAGCTGAAGGCATGGCCGTCAATGGTGGAACGATTAAAATCGAGGATGCTCAAGAGGGCAGAATTGGAGGAGCGCAGAGATCTCAGGGGAAGATTACAGAGATGGGTCTTGAGGAGGCTTTTGAAAAGGTGGAGAGAGAGAGGGAGAGATATAAAGGCTAAAGTTCCAGACAATGGAACTAAGGTGGTTGCAATCTGTGTTAACAATGATGGGGCAAAAGGGCGGGGTGTGGGGAATGAACAGAAAGTTAGAGTTAGAGGAACAAAGCATTTGGGAGGGCGATATGGTGATCCAAAGCCATGGAAGAATTTATTGATAAGGACAAGGGTTGTGTATTTAATTAATTGAGTGGTGGGAAGCCAGTGTCGATCAGTGAAGGTGGGCGGGAGAGCGGGGGTGGAGGGAACAGGGGGTGATGGACAAGCAGGACCAAATTTGTGATAGGGAACATTAAGAAAGAACTAGTATATATCTAACCTTTTCCAGTTCTGAAGAGAGGCCAATGACTTGAAACGTTAACTCTGTTTCTCTCTGCACAGATGCTGTCTGACCTGCTGCGTGTTTCCAGCATTTTCTCTTTTTATTAACATGAAGCAAAGCTTTTTACTAGTTCAGAAGTGGAGGCACCAGTCCCTTATTGGCCTCGTAGCTCAGCTGGTAAAAGGAAGCTTGTAAAGAGAGCCAGAAATTTCAGATTCAATCCACGGTCTGTGTCGAGTTAGCTGCGCTGAGTTGGGGAAGGCTGTCGTGTCGCTGGGTATGGTGATGTAATGATTATAGTACTAGGCTCGCAACTCAGGAGTTGTGAGTTTAAATACCACAATAAATCTGGTAAACTGCGGGATGGTGCTAGAAAAATAGATGACTATGAAAGCTGCCAGCTTGTAAAAACCCAGCTGGTTCCCTAGTGTCCTTCAGAGATAAGAGCCAGCCACTTCCGGCCTACATGTGACTCCAGTCCCACACTCTGTGGTAGCTTCTTAAATGTTCTTTCAAGTAGTTTGTCAGTATTAAAAAACACAATTGCTACGGAGCCAGAAAAATGCCTAATGATAGAAACATAGAAACATAGAAGGTAGGAGCAGGAGTAGACCATTCGGCCCCTCGAGCCTGCTCCGCCATTCAATGCGATCATGGCTGATTATCCAAATTCAGTACCCTGTCCCTGCTTTCTCCCCATATCCCTTGATCCACTTTAGCCTTAAGAAATATATCCAACTCCTTCTTGAATATATTTAATGAATTGGCCTCTACTACCTTCTGTGGTCGAGAATTCCACAGGTTCACCACCCTCTGAGTGAAGAAATTTCTCCTCATCTCTGTCCTAAATGGCTTACCCCTTATCCTTAGACTGTGACCCCTGGTTCTGGACTCCCCGACCATTGGGAACATCCTTCCTGCATCTAGTCTGTCCAGTCCTGTCAGAATTTTATAAGTTTCAATGAGATCCCCTCTCATTTTTCTAAACTCCAACGAGTATAAGCCCAATCGACCCAATCTCTCCTCATATGTCATTCCTGCCATCCCAGGTATCAGCCTGGTGAATCTTCGCTGCACTCTTTCCATGGCAAGAACATCCTTCCTCAGATAAGGCGACTAAAACTGCACACAATACTCAAGACGTGGTCTCACCAAGGCCCTGTACAACTGCAGCAAGACATCCTTGTTCCTGTACTCGAACCCTCTTGCTACAAAGGCCAACGTACCATTTGCCTTCTTAACCACCTGCTGCACCTGCATGCTTACCTTCAGTGACTGGTGCACAAGGACACCCAGGTCTCGTTGCACTTCCCCTTCTCCCAATCATTCAGTTGAATGAATAACTAGTACGATAAGGAAATAACAACAGAAAATGCTGGAAAAACTCAGCAGGTCAGGCAACATCCGTGGAGAGAAATTTGAGTTGATGTTTCGGGTCGAACCTGTTACGTCCGTGTATAATAAGAAATGGACTGCGGAGAACGGTACAACAGGTGTTTACTCAACGTGGCTCAAACTGCAACTGATCTGTACAGATTACTACTCAGTGTTATATACAGGTGTGGTCACTGCCGGTACTGCAGTATACAGGAGCTGTGAAACATAGTCCCCCCCTTAAAGGTATATACATTACAATTCCTCCCCTTTTAGATTAACAGTACCATAACACTCATTTAACAATTAAATATCAAACTAATTACAATTAACACTTTTAACATGCAACATTAGCTGAAAATAGTCTACTTATATATTCAGTCTTTGGGGAGGCTTCCTGATCCTTTCTGGATAGCGCCTTTCCCGAGTGTCTTGCTCTTGGTGCGGAGGCAATTCTGGCCCCCTGTCGTCGGTTGGTTCATCAGCTTCCGATGTTACTGTTTCTGGGGTAGATGCGACCTGTACGTCGGGTTCATCACCAGGTACGGATGGGCGAGGCATGGGGTTGACTTGTTCCTGTGACTCTAGGATCTGGTCAGCATGGCGTCTCACGATGCTCTCCCCAACGTCCACTGTGCACATTAGTGGGCCCTGCCGTGTGCATATCGTTTCTGGCTGCCATTTTTCTGTTTGGTAGTCGCGGGCCAAGACTGGTTGCCCTACATTGAAGCTCCTTGTTGGCTTCTCATGGATGTGCTGGAATTGCTTACTCTCAACATCTCTTCGTACGTTTGGTCTGAGCAAATCCAGGCGAGATCTTAACCTTCGGTTAAAGAACATCATGGCTGGGGCCTGGTTGGTGACTGCATGTGTCACATTCCGGTAGGCGAACAGGAAATTGTCCACCTTGTGCTGCAGCGGAATGTTGTCATTGTACATAGCCTTTATTGCCTTCTTAAAGGTTTGTACGAACCTCTCAGCCAATCCATTTGTGGCTGGATGATACGGGGCGGATGTGTAATGCCTTACCCCATTCTTTTTCAAGAACCTCCGGAAATCTTCGGACACAAACTATGGTCCGTTGTCGGAGCAAATCTGTTCTGGCAAGCCATTCCTGGCAAAAATGGTCCTTAGGACTGCAATAGTTTTCTCCGTGGTGGTGGAGGACATTTTGATGACCTCAGGCCATTTCAAGTGCGCATCCACGGCTTTTAAAAACATTGAGTCCATGAATGGACCAGCAAAATCAATATGCATCCGTTGCCATGGAGATGAGGGCCACTCCCATGGGTGTAGAGGGGCCTGTGGTGGTGCATTTTGGACTTTCTGGCATCCTGAGCAGCTCTTGGTCAGGCCCTCGATTTGTTTATCGATTCCCGGCCACCACACATAAGCCCTGGCTAGGCTTTTCATTTTTACCCCTCCCAGATGACCCTCATGAAGCTCATTGAGCACTCTATCCCTTAACTTGGGTGGAATTACCACTCGGGATCCACACATCAAGGTCCCCAGGCACACTGACAGCTGTTCTCTCCTTGTCAAGAATGCTGGCAACAGTGAGTCGCCATGTGCTGGCCATCCCTTCACCGTCAAATCATATACCCGAGACAGTGTCGGGTCATTTCGGGTTTCCTTTTCGATACAAGCGTTAGTTTCTGGTAGGTATTCAACTATAGTCGAATGGAATATTTCGACAGGATCCACTGCTGGTGCTTCCTCCGCAGTAGGCAGTGGCAGGCGTGATAGCCCATCAGCATTTCCATGCTGTTTCGTGCCCTTATATTCAATCTCATAGTGGTGCGCCCCTAGAAACAGTGACCATCTTTGTAGTCGTTGCGCAGTCACCACCGGACCGCCCTTCTTCGGATTAAAAATGGAGACAAGAGGCTGGTGATCAGTCAGCAAGGTGAATTTCTGCCCGTGCAGATAGTGATTGAACTTTTTCACTCCCCACACTAGGCTGAGTGCCTCCCTGTCAATCTGGGCATAGTTACGCTCGGCTGAGGTTAGTGATCGTGACGCAAAGGGTATTGGCCTCTCTGAGCCGTCCGAGAATTTGTGCGACAGCACCGCTCCAATGCTGTAGGGTGACGCATCACATGCCAACCGAATTGGTAATGCTGTGTTGTAATGGGCCAATACCTGTTTCGATGTGATTAGTGTTTTGCTCTTCTGGAAAGCTCGCCTACATTCGTCATTCCACTTCCATGGCACCCCAGTTTGCAGTAGGGTGTTCAGTGGGTGTAGTATTGTAGACAACTTTGGCAAGAACTTATGGTAGTAGTTTACCAGCCCGAGGAACGACCTCAGTTGTGACACATTTTCCGGTGCTGGAGCCTTGACTACTGCCTCAATCTTCTCTGGGGACTTATGTAACCCCTCTTCATCGATAACGTGGCCACAATACGAGATCTGTTTTCTGAAAAATTCGCATTTGGGGCGGTTAGCTCGGAGCCCATATTCCTGCAATCTAGTGAGCACCTGCTCCAGGTTGGCAAGGTGATCACTGTCATTTTCGCCCGTGACCAGGATGTCGTCCAAATAACACTGGGTCCCTGGGATCCCTTGCAGGACTTGTTCCATTGCCCTCTGCCAAATAGCCGGAGCTGATGCTACCCCGAATACCAGCCGGTTGTATTGGTAGAGACCTTTATGGGTGTTGATTGTGAGGTATTTTTTTGATGCTTATTCTACCTCCATTTGCAGATACGCCTGGGCCAGATCAATCTTAGTGAAGCGTTTCCCTCCAGATAGTGAGGCGAAAATATCTTCAATCCGCGGAAGTGGATATTGTACGGTTTGAAGGACCGGGTTCACTGTTACCTTAAAGTCCCCACAGATGCAAACCTTCCTTG
Organism: Somniosus microcephalus; assembly: GCF_052327205.1. Taxonomy (NCBI): domain Eukaryota; kingdom Metazoa; phylum Chordata; class Chondrichthyes; order Squaliformes; family Somniosidae; genus Somniosus; species Somniosus microcephalus. The sequence goes on from NC_140992.1 coordinate 15,768,704, forward strand.
GTTCCCCAGGCGTGCTGCTCAACGACTTTTTCATCACAGGGACGATGGGTGTAGCCCACTCGCTCCAGTCTACCTTGGAATGCCAATCCAGTTGTATTTTCCAGATCCATTCACGTCCCAGTAATGGTGGTCCTCCATCTTGCAATACATACAGGTCTAGTTTTGATGTTTCCTTACCGTTATATATAACGGTCACCCTTATTTTTCCTTTGGGGTAGACTTTTTGCCCCGTGTACGTCTTCAAAATAATTTTTGTGTCTTTCAAGGGTATGTGTGAGAATAGCCGCTCGTAGTCCCGTCAGTTTATGACTGTTAGAGCTGATCCTGTGTCCAATTCCATCTTTACCTGGACTCCTGCTATCTTGAGAGTGACCCAAATGGTTCGGTGATCCTCCGTTGTGATCACGTTATGTAGTTTCAGGCAACTCAGTTCCCTGCTTTCGGAGTCGTTATCACTCTTTTGTTCATCTGAACTATTTTCCGTTATCTTATGTACCTTCTTGCACTTCCCTTTGGTCGGTTTCTTATTGCTGGTTTTCTTTCCCGACCTGCAGACTTGTGCTATGTGTCCTACTTTTCCACACTGTCTGCACACTTTGTCTTTGAACCAGCAATCATTCTGGTCATGTGTTGTTCTGCCGCAGCGATAGCGCTTCTCTGTTCCATATGGCATTTCGTTTGTGCCATATTCTTGTGGTCTCTGTTGTATCTCTGCAGCGCCCCGTGCTGCTGCTTCATAAGTTACCGCAATGCTGAAAGCCTTTTCCAGCGTAAGGTCCTTTTCAGATAAAAGCCATTTCTGGGTTCCTTCACTTTGAAGCCCACACACAAACTTGTCCATTAAGGTATCTGCCAGTCCCTCTCCAAGCTGGCAGTGTTTCGATAGTTTGTGCAGTTCTGTTAAATAATCAGCATTGCTTTCATCCTTATGCTGGTTCTGTTTGTGAAACTTGAATCTTTCTGTTATCAGCAGCGGTGTGGGGTTTAAATGTTCCTTTAGTATCATTATATGTCTTCAAAACTCTTTTCCATTGGCTTCGTTGGGGTTACTAGATTTCGTAATAAACCATACGTCTTTGCACCCATTAAATTTAACAATACCGACGCTTTCTTGTCATCTAACACCTCATTAGCCTTGCAGTACACCTCTATTCGTTCGACATATGTAGTCCAATCTTCGACTTCATTGTCAAATGCAGTGATACTGCCACTCTTCGGCATTTTGGGTGTGGTTTAAAATGGCGCCTCCCAATGGCTTAAAATGGCGTCTCCCGCGCTTTCCTTCCTCCCCCGCTGCTGCCGACGCCGCTCCCGGCGGTTCTCGTGGCAATGGCGGCACCCTGTAGGTTTCGCGCGCCTCTCTCTCCCTCTCTCCGACGCTGCTCGGCCCCTGAACACCGGCTGCGCCCTGTGCACTCTGCCCTCTCTCTCTCTCCCCGTCGACGCTGCTCGGCCCTTTGCTGTGCCACTCGGTCGGGCTCTAGCCCACCGCCGTCCGGGAAGGGTCTGCGCACTACCTGTTGCCAGCCCGTTTCGCTGGACCACCTCGACTGGAATGCCAAGCCTGGCTCTCGACAGCCTCCCCCGCAATTCTCGAGTCTCTGCTGGATGACTGGGCGGTTGCCTGTGGTCGACGCCCGAGTCTCTGGCCTTGACCGCCAATCCACTGATCTCCAGGAACGAATCCCTGGGAGGTGATGCAGAGTTGCAGGTAGGTTCGAACCTGCCTCGTCGCTAATGTTACGTCTGTGTATAATAAGAAACGGACTGCGGAGAACAATACAACAGGTGTTTACTCAACGTGGCTCAAACTGCAACTGATCTGTACAGATTACTACTCAGTGTTATATACAGGTGTGGTCACTGCCAGTACTGCAGTATACATGAGCTGTAAAACATAGTCCCCCCCTTAATAAAGGTATATACATTACAGAACCCTTCTTCAAAACTGGAAAGAAAAGAAAATAGATCGAAGGCAGGGCTGCGATCGGACAAAAGAAGTGAAAGAGACAAAAGAAGTAGAAGAGACAATAAAAGGTATTCGAAGCCAGACGAGATGGTAATAGGCTGAGATTAGGTGTGAAGTGTACTGGCAGGGCAAGAGATAGCTGCCAGGTAGGAGAGTGAAACAAAAGGAAAGGCGGGGGGGGGGGGGGGGAAAGGAGTGTAAAAATTACAGGTAAAAAATTAATAGGGGCCGAGGTTATGATCTGAAATTGTTGAACTCGATATTGAGTCCGGAAGGCTGCAAAGTGCCTAATCGGAAGATGAGGTGCTGTTCCTCGAGTTTACGTTGAGCTTCCGTGGAACAATACAAGAGGCCAAGGACGGAGAGGTCCGAGTGGGAATGGAGCGGTGAATTAAAATGACAGGCGACCGGAAGCTCGGGGTCACCCTTACGGACTGAACGGAGGTGTTCCGCAAAGCGATCACCCAATCTGCGTTATGTCCGATCGCAGCCCTGCCTTCGATCTATTTTCTTTCCTTTCCAGTTTTGACGAAGGGTTCGACCCGAAACGTCAACTCAAATTTCTCTCCACGGATGTTGCCTGACCTGCTGAGTTTTTCCAGCATTTTCTGTTGTTATTTCGGATTTCCAACATCTGCAGTATTTTGCTATAGTACGATAAGGACTTCTGCTCATCCAAGCTCTGATGCCCCTACCTCTTAATGTCCCATTTCTGGTGGTGTCGTTGACTGTGGATCTGATTCCCACAAGAGTAATGGATTCTGTGGTCGGCGTTTCCATTCACCAGCCCATGGGTTTTCTACACATACAAATGAATGGGGTGAAATCGTGGGCTGGCGAACGTACTAATATTATGTTGCTTTCAAGCATGAACTTGCATTTATATAGCGCCTCTCGTGACCGCAGCATGTGCCAAAGCACTTTACAGCCACTACTTTTGAAGTGTCCATGGAGAGCGAAGCAGAGGTAACGTTTCAGGTTGATGACCTTTCATCAGGGCCAGTTCAGTTGAAAGGTCATCGACCTGAAACGTTAACTCTGTTTCTCTCTCTCTCTCTCCACAGATCTGCTGTGTATTTTCAGCATTTTCTGTTTTTATTTCAGATTTCCAGCATCCTCAGTATTTCGGTTTTACTTTCCAAGTGCAGTCACTATTGTACTGTATGAAATGCGACAATCAATTTGCAAAGAGCAAGGTCCCACACAGCAGTGAGATAATGACCAGATTGTGGCGGAGCCACCAGGGGGACTCTGATCTAATGTACATAATTATCTTTAACAAATTATTAGCTACAGAATGAATCTGTATCTTTGTTCATATCATTGCATGTACATAGCGCGGTCCCTTTAAGAATGAGACCAAACGCGATGACATCATCACGTTGATCACGTGATCCTCCAGTGGTGGGAAAACGTGATGATGTCATGACGTCAGGCTGGGGAGCCGCCCTAGCCAGTCCTCGTGGAGCCAGCAGAGTACAGACCTGTAATGTAGTTCTCCTGTGTTTTCGTTTTAAACTCTGTTGATTAGTATTAAACATTGTTTGTTTGATAGACTGACTCAACCTCAGTCCTTTAGTTAGGAATCTAGCCATTCCTACAGTGGTGACCCCGAATTTTCGTGAAAGAAGCGAAGCGCGACGAAACATGGAAGCGAACTCCGTGGCTTTGAAGCTCCCACAGTTTTGGGAACAACAGGCGGCCTCCTGGTTCGTCCAAGCAGAAGCACAATTCGATCTCCGAAACATCGTTGCGGATCAGACCCGTTACCTTTACGTGGTCTCCGCACTCGACAGCCCCACGGCCTCACGGATCATCAGCCTGCTTGAAAACCCCCCGGTTGACAGCAAGTATAATACTCTTAAAGCACGGTTAATACAGGTCTTCGGGCTCACGAAGGCGGAGCGTGCCCGCCGGCTACTCGCTTTGCCCAGGCTTGGCGATTCCAAGCCATCTGAGTTAATGAGCCAGATGCTCACGCTCCTTGGCTCAGAACCACAATGTTTCCTCTTTCGGGGGTTATTTCTAAGTCAACTACCCGAGCAGGTTCAGGCTGCCCTCGCCAGATCGGAAGCCACAGATTGCGCAGCACTTGCTGCAGAAGCAGATACGATTTATGCGGTCACGCAGCAAACCTGCGCCGCCACGAGGCACCCCTCCCCCGCGAACGCCGCCCCAATGCCTCCATCCCCCGGCCTGTGCTTTTACCACGCCCATTTTGGCGCGAAAGCCAGAGGCTGCCGCCCTCCCTGCAGTTTCGCGCGTTAAAAAAACCCGACATCAACACCAGCAGCAACTCCAGAAAAGGAGGACCGAGTCTGAGGGACGTTCCGCGGCCGCGATGGCGATTGGAAATTCCGGGAAGCTCCTCTACATTACAGATTCCCTCTCAGACCGGCGCTTTTTATGCGACGCCGGGGCGCAGTGTAGCATCCTTCCTGCCTCAGCACTCGATATTCAGTCTGGGAGGCACGGCCTCTCCCTCGAGGCAGCTAATGGCGGGGCCATTCGTACCTTTGGCAAATGGCAGGTCCAGGTGTGCTTCGGCGGGCAACGGTTTCAGTGGGAATTTATTACAGCCAAGGTTTCGCAAGCCATCCTCGGCGCGGATTTCCTATGCGCCAACAGCTTCTTGGTGGATGTAAGAAATCGTCGATTGGTCAATGCGGCCACCTTCCACTCCATCCCTTGCTTCTGCAGTTCCGCAACGTTGCACACTGTCTCCTGCGCGTTGTCCTCGCTGGACGAGTTCACTCACCTATTAGGTGAATTCCCGGAGCTGACCAAGCCCACTTTCTCCTCCTCGGCCACTAAGCATGGTGTCGAACACCACATTACTACGACTGGCTCTCCGGTTTACACACGAGCTCGGCGTCTGGAACCCGGCAAGCTCGCGGCTGCGAAGGCAGAGTTTGCCACGATGGAACGGCTGGGGATTATTCGCCGGTCGAATAGTCCCTGGTCCTCGCCTCTCCACATCGTCCCGAAGCCCGGCGGTGGATGGCGGCCATGCGGGGACTACTGACGCCTTAATGACGCCACTACTCCCGATCGGTACCCGATCCCGCATATACAGGATTTCTCCGCCTATTTGGCGGGAAACTCAATCTTCTTCAAGGTCGACCTCATCCGTGGCTACCACCAAGCTCCCGTACACCCATAGGACGTCCAGAAAACGGCTGTCATCACTCCCTTTGGACTGTTCGAGTTTCTACGGATGCCATTTGGGCTCAAGAACACCGCACAGGCTTTTCAACGACTAATGGACTCGGTCCTGTGGGATCTTCCCTTTTTATTTGTCTACCTTGACGACATCCTGATAGCCAGCTCTACCAAAGAGGAACACGTCTGCCATCTCCGCACCCTCTTTCAGCGCCTCAGCCAACATGGCCTCATAATCAACCCGGCCAAGTGTCAGTTCGGCCTACAACAGATTGACTTCTTGGGCCACCGCATTACTTCGGAGGGCGCAATTCCACTGCAGTCAAAGGTCGAAGCAATTACGGCATTCCCAAGGCCGCAGTCCACCAAGGCTCTTCAAGAATTCCTGGGCATGGTGAATTTCTACCACCGCTTTGTGCCCAAGGCAGCACGACTCATGCAGCCCCTCTACGAGGCCCTCAAAGGCAAGGCCGGAAAGGATACAATAGCCTGGACGGTCGAAATGGACAACGCTTTCGACAACACAAAAACCGGTCTAGCCAATGCAACTATGTTGGCGCACCCTCTGCCAGGTGCCACCATCGCCCTTACCACCAACGCTTCCGACTATGCCATAGGCGCTGTGCAGGAACAGTGGGTCAACGGGACGTGGCAACCACTGGCATTTTTCAGCCGCCAACTCCGGCGCAACGAAAGCAAATACAGCACTTTCGACCGGGAGTTGCTGGCGCTGTTCCTGGCTATCTGCCATTTCTGTTTTTTGTTAGAAGGACGTCCCTTCACTGCGTTTGTAGATCACAAACCACTGACCTTCGCCATGGCCAAGACCGCCGAACCGTGGTCGGCTCGACAGCAGCGACAGCTAACTTTCATTTCAGAATTCACGACAGACGTCCAACACGTAGCTGGCAAGGACAAATTGGTAGCTGATTGCCTTTCTCGCGCGACCGTACGGGCGGTCCAGCTGGGCATCGATTATGCCCTCATGGCTACCGATCAGGCATCCGACCCTGAAACACAGGCATATCGCACCGACACCTCTAGCCTCCAACCGACCGATGTGCAATTCCACGCTGCAGGCACCTCGTTACTCTGCGATGTCTCTATGGGAGGTCCCCGCCCGATCGTTCCAGTCGCCTGCCGCTGCAAAGTTTTCGACGCCATACATGGGCTTTCGCATCCTGGCATGAAGGCATCTTAAAAATTAATGTCGGCTAAGTTCGTCTGGAGAGGAATATGTAAGGATATCCGCGACTGGGCTAACACCTGCGTCGTCTGTCAAACGTCTAAGGTGCAACGTCACGTTAAGGCCCTATTGGCCACGTTTGCAGTACCAGAACGTCGATTCGACCATGTCAACGTGGACCTCGTCGGGCCGCTTCCACCGTCTCATCTGAAAAACAGTATCTCATACAGTGCAGCATTCCCTCACAACTGCACTGAACTGCAATCCTGGATTATGTGCTCAAGTCTCTGGAGTGGGGATTGTACTCAGTGTAGAGATTCACTTATCTCTGGTAAACAGGATCGAGTGCAAACCAATATGGTGGGTATATTGGCCTAGAAATTCAGTTGCGTGTGCCAGCCGTTAGCGCCTTAAGAGGAGTAGACTTCGAGCGCTAGGCACTTAGCGGCCGGGCGCAGCGCGATCTGTGCCTACGCCCAACTTCAGTAGACATTTAGCGCCGGCGCAAAGTGTTTGCGCGCGCTCAACTGCGCGCGCAGCTTATGACGTCATTTCGTCGTGCAACGCCCTTTGTGCGCCCCAAACCGGAACTTCAGTCACGCCCGCCCAATGCGGGTGTGGCGGTGCTAAGAACTGTGAAGTGGAACGCAGCAGAGGCCCTGCAGGCCTCGGGGAGCGCTAATTAAAGGGCACTTACACTGAACTATAAAGGCCAGCCATTTTGCTGCAATGACTTTTGTGCAACGGATTTCTGGACAGAGACCAAGGAAGAGACCTTACTGATTTGGCCCAACATAGGAGAGGTATTTTTGGCTTCTGGCCAGAGCTTGGCAATTTGCCTCATTGTGATTTCATTGTTTGCCAGTATATTATGGGGGCTGCATGGGGTGCCAACCCTCAGTTCCAGCATTATGTGCGAAGGGCTTGCAGACGCTGTGTGAGAGGGGCAGCCATGCCTAGACACAGAGGGGCCATCAGGCGTCGGCAACGTAGGCCTTACCCACTCAGGGAATACCGCCAGCAGGTGTCCTATCTCACCATGACTGCCGCGCAGTGTGTTAAGAGGCTGCGCTTCAGAAGGTAGGTGGTTGCAGAGATCTGCCAGCTGCTTCACAGAGATCTGCATCCACAGCTGATATGCAGGACGTCTCTGTCGGTGGAAGTGAAGGTCACGGTGGCTCTGAACTTTTATGCAAGCGGCTCCTTCCAAGCCGCTGCTGGGGACATAGCTAACATATCCCAGTTCGCCGTGCATCGCTGCATCCGGCAGGTCACCGATGCCCTTTTCACAAGGAGACACCAATTCATCTCCTTCCCCATGACCCTGGAGAGGCAGGAGCAGCGTGCAGTCGGATTTGCAAGGATCGCGGACTTCCCCATGGTGCAGGGCGCCATTGACTGCACGCATGTGGCTTTGCGGGCACCTATCGACAATGCCGAGGATTACCGCAACCGGAAGGGCTACCATTCCCTCAATGTACAGCTGGTGTGTGACAACAGGCAGCGCATCCTAGCTGTCAATGCCCACTTTCCAGGCAGCAGCCACGATGCATTTATCCTGCGCCAGACTACTGTGGCTGACATGTTCCAGGCACAGCCTCCCCCAAGAGGATGGCTTATCGGGGACAAAGGCTATCCTTTGTGTACATGGCTCATGACCCCGCTCTGCGCGCCCAGGACCCCTGCTGAGGAGGCATACAATGAAAGCCATCAAGCCACAAGGAACATCATAGAGCAAACGATTGGCATCCTCAAGCAACGGTTCCGCTGCCTGGATCGCTCCGGCGGATCTCTGCAGTATTCACCGGATAGAGTCTCCCAGTTCGTCGTCGTTTGCTGCATGCTGCACAACCTGGCTATCCGCAGGACTCAGGCACTGCCACCTCACGTTGGACCACCACCTCAGGAGGAGGAGCAGGAGGACCATGAGGAGGAGGAGGAGGAGGAGGAGGAGTACCAGCCCAGGAGGGAGCCACAAGGTCCAAGGGCCGTCCGTCGGCGGCTTATTGAACGACACTTCTAGGCCCCCTGTCAGGGAATAGCTTGTGGCAATGAAGGGACATGAATGCAGCCGCTCCGCAAGCCCTCAGCCGGTTAACGCAACAACCACTTCAAACATCAAACATGGACAAGCTGAATAAAGAAAAAGCTTTATTGAACAAACTCAGGGCCCTTCCCACATGAAACCCAAAAACAGACAACACCCCCAAAAAACAGTCAAACACATGACTCACTCCCACAACCTGGGGAGGAATAACAAAACTTTTCCATCCAAATGGCCTTCATCCTCGGCCTTACCAAAACAACCACCCCCATAGACAACACAACCACCCCCATATAAAAAAACATTTGGCAACACCCTCTACTTTGTGTGCCGAGAGGGCGAGTCCTTGTCCAGCCTTTTCCGGCCCCTGGCCGACCTGCTGCTCCGCCTCAACCTGGGCCCTGTGGGTGCTGCAAGGCTGGGGGAAGGCTCCTGAGGGGCACATGGCGTGACAGCAGATGCCCTTGGGGGTCGGCCTAGACGAGCTCTGGCCCTCGAGGGGCCGGCTGCTGACTGCTGCAGCTGTGGCTGGGCAGCATCAATCTCTCCAGCAGCTCGTGGCAGCTTCACTGGGGGAGTGGCAGTGGCGGCTGCAGCAATGGGGGAAAGCTGGCTGATGCCAGGCGCTCGCTGCTCGCCTGAGACACTGGCACTCGGCCGGGCTGGCACTGCAGCATGCGCAGCAATCTGCTGAAGGCCAGACCGCTGTGCTGCTGCAGTGCGGCGGGTGCCCTGGCGATGCCTGGCTGACACAGCGAGTGTGGCAGCAGTGAGTGCCCGTACTGCCCTGGTCTGTGCCCGCATCAGACCAGCCAGTGACTGCACGGCACCACTGATCAACTGGCCACTCGCTGCCTGTGCTGCCCTGAAGTCGTCCCGACTCGCGTCCTGTGCTGCCCTGAATTCGGCCCGACTCGCGTCCTGTGCTGCCCCGAATTGCTCGAAACCCCTGGCCTGTGCTGCCCCGAGTTGCTCGAAACCCCTGGCCTGTAAGGCCCCAAAATCGGACACACTATGAGCCAGGGACTCGATGGCCTCAGGCAACCGTGCCACAACCCCCATGAACTCGGTGTGCCGGCGATCCGAGTCCGCGGACATTTGATCGAGGAGGCGCAACTCCTGGGCGAGGACCGTCTCCGGACTGGAGGCCGGACTCTCCCTCTGGGGAGAAGGCCGCCGAGCTGCCCGACCCTTCCCACGTGGCTGGACGCCACTGGGCCCAGCAACTACACTTCCCTGCAACACTTCCCCCCTCTGGGGAGAAGGCCGCCGAGCTGGCCGACCCTTCCTGCGTTGCTGGACGCCACTGGGCACAGGAGCTACACCCCCCTCCGACACTTCCCCCTGGCTCTCCTCCAGGGAAGACGTGTCCCCTCCATTGCCATCCCCTGGCGCGGATGAGGGTTCCCCCGATGGGCCGCCTTCCTCTTGCTCCTCCTCGTCCTCCTCTTCCGAGGGACTGTCACTGGCAGCTTCAGGGACCTCCTCCTCACCAGCTGAAAGCAGGAAGGCACAAGAGTAGCTTTAGAGTGAGGACAGGGCGTCAGCGAGGGAGGCATGAGTGGTGGCATTCAGCGCATTGGTTGGACAGTGGCAAAGGATGTAGATCTGAAGTGCAAGGGGAACGAGAGAGGTCCAAAAGGTGATGTCCTTACCATTGGGGCCCAGCACAGGGTCGGCATCTCCACATGCAACGGGGCCAATCAGCCGGCCACCCATGAGTCGACCCACGCGCTCCTCCAGGTCACTGAGCTGCTGGAACTGGGGACGGCCTCCCCCGGTGTCAGTCCGGCTCCTCAGATTCTGGGCCAGCTTGGCCTGCAAGAGAAAGGACGGCCTCTAAGTACAGTGTGGTGCCCTGTTGTTGTGTGCACTGCCTCCCATGGTCGAATAGCTTGGCCAGTGTGGTGCCCTGTTGTTGTATGCACTGCCTCCCATGGTTGAATAGCTTGGCCAGTGTGGTGCCCTGTTGTTGTATGCACTGCCTCCCATGGTCGAATAGCTTGGCCAGTGTGGTGCCCTGTTGCTGTATGCACTGCCTCCCATGGTCGAATAGCTTGGCCAGTGTGGTGCCCTGTTGCTGTATGCACTGCCTCCCATGGTCGAATAGCTTGGCCAGTGTGTAAAGTGCAGAAAGTGCAATTGATGTTCATGCCAGTGCCATAGCTGCTGGATGAGGGCTGGCCATTAGGGCTTTGAGGTCCCTTTGCCCATAATGTGAGATGCACATGCAAGGATGAGGAGGACACTGGAAAGGGTACTCACCCTGACAATCCGAGTGAGGTCGTTAAACTTTTTCCTGCATTGGACACCAGTCCTGGGGACATCGCAGGTGGCTGTGACCCTCTGGGCGATATCCCTCCAGGCTCTCCTGTACAACCTGGTGGCAGGCTTCTTGCCACTGTCCGGGAACAAGATATGGCGTCTCCTCTCCAAAGCCCTAACCAGCACTTTTAAATCATGGGCAGAGAAGCGCTGCGCTCGCTCACGGGCCCTCTGCATCCTTCCTGGTGCTATTTCTCTCCAGCAGCAGTGTTTAGGCCTAGCTGGAGGGCTGCAGTATCCAGGGCGTGGCAGCAGACGAACTCGACCCTTCCCCCTTTAAGAGCTGGCCGGCGCCAGGGTGTCTGCTGTCAATCAAGAAATGACCGCACCTGCGCTGCGCCCGGCCTCGGCGGTATCACTCTGCACCGCCGGCTTAGCGCCTAAAGATAGCCGTGCATCGCCAGTTTTAGTGCTCGAGCAAACTCCTTGGCCAAAGCTACTAAATATCGGCGAAGTGGCCTCCACTTTGCACCGGGCGCAAACTTTAGCGGCCGCCCGACTTTACCGCCCCAAAAGTGGCTATACTGAATTTCTAGGCCATTGTGTTTAATCAGAGTTTAGGACGGAATATAACACACCAGTAATACAGCAAAAACATACGACCGTGACAAGCAGCTTGTACCAGACCCGATCGGACGGACGGCTGGCATGCGTGAACAGTTCTCTGGCTTCTGGCTTCTCTCTCTCTCTCAAGGGCCTTCGATAGTGAGCATGGGATCACTCTTAAAAGAGCGTTCGACCAGCTGTTCGGCTCTCCCTTCCACCGTCTGTGTGCAAGCCCTTGGGGTGTCACTTTTTATTCTCTTTTTAGGCCTGAGGCCAAGTTATTGACAAGACCATTTAACCTATAGAGGTTCCTCCAAAACTTCATCAACCAATGACAGCTTAAGTTCTTTGTCTTGGTGCTTGGATGAAGGCCCTCCCCAAAAGAGGGTCTCATTACTTCATCCTTGTTTTTACATTTTGAAGGTTCCTCCATTGGAATCCATCTTATCTCTTTTTACTCTCTCCCCCTTAACCCAGCAAGTACAAGGCCCCAGTCAGAACGGTCGCACATTAACCAGTCGCTATCTCACCATTCTGACCTTCACAAGTAAGGCCTATGATTTACTCCCTCTTTCTGCTGTGAACTTTTTACTCAGAACTTTTACATTCCCATGAATTACGGTTTTGCGCTGCTTTCAGTGTTCAATAGCTGTTGCTTTATACTTTTTTTTCCCTTTAAAAAATACATAGCAACTTGCAGCTGTTTGGGCTATCTCACCATCATCTAACAAATCTGTTGAAATTATAATATGGTTATTAGGAATAATGGAAGAAACATAGGTTGGGCCTTTACTGGCCAAATTAAAGATACAATAACAAAGTCAATACCCTAACTTACAAGCAACAGATAACTAGCCTGGCAGGGCCATCCTATGGGCCCCCGTGTGGAATGTTTATGTCTCACCCAATCTAACTGATTAAAAAGACTGTCTCAAAACCTAATGCAAGATTTCCAGGAAAACGAAACTTATCATTTAAAAACAGTATTATTCATGGAGCCATATACATTTTTAGGCACCCCTACTTTCTAACACTCATGATAATCTAACGCAGAGACAAGAATGCTACTTACTGAGCTAAGGCTGACACAAATTGTGTCAATGACAGACAGAGCACATCTATATCAGAAAGTGCACTGACAGAAATAATGACAAACAATAACATCGGCCTAGATTTTCAGTGTGCCGTGAGGCGGGCTTTTAGGCGGGCGGGGGAGCAAAAATCCCGAATTCGGGGGTCCCGACACCAACCCGCCCAAAACCCGCCTCCACGTAAGTTTCAGAGGAGGCGGGTACCCGCCCCGCACTGAGACCCGCCTACCTGAGGCCGGAAGGGATTAGTGCCAATTAACTGCCTGTTAACAGGTAGTTAACAGGCAGGTTTTAGCCTAATCCCTATTTTGAGGGGTGTTGTGTGGGATTCCCGACGGCTCCAAACCACGCCAGGTTAGAGCAGGCGGGCCGTCGGGTTGAAGGACTTGGAGGGGCCACGATGTCGGTGTTCAGGTGAGTGATGGGTGCATGAGTGCAAAGGTAAGTGTGTTTGGTGTGTCTAAAGTGTGTAAAGAAGTTTAAATTACCTGTACTTACCTTACCAGCCTTTACATAGAAACATAGAAGATAGGAGCAGGAGTAGGCCATTCGGCCCTTCGAACCTGCTCCGCCATTCAATGAGATCATGGCTGATCATCCAAATTCAGTACCCTGTCCCTGCCTTCTCCCCATATCCCTTGATCCCTTTAGCCTCAAGAAATATATCCAACTCTTTCTTGAATATATTTAATGAACTGGCCTCCACCGCCCTCTGTGGCAGAGAATTCCACAGGTTCACCACTCTCTGGGTGAAGAAATTCCTCCTCATTTTAGTCCTAAATGGCTTACCCCTTGTCCTTAGACTATGACCCCTGGTTCTGGACTCCCCGGCCATCAGAAACATCCTTTCTGCATCTAGTCTGTCCAGGCCTGACAGAATTTTATAGGTTTCGATGAGATCCCCTCTCAATCTTCTAAACTCCAGTGAGTATAAGCCCAATTGACACAATCTCTCCTCGTACGTCATTCCTGCTATCCCAGGTATCAGCCTGGTGAATCTTCGCTGCACTCCCTCCATGGCAAGAACGTCCTTCCTCAGGTAAGGTGACCAAAACTGCACACAATACTCAAGGTGCGGTCTCACCAAGGCCCTGTACAACTGCAGCAAGACATTCTTGTTCTTGTAATCGAACCCTCTTGCTACGAAGCCCAACATACCATTTGCCTTCTTAATCGCCTGCTGCACCTGCATGCTTACCTTCAGCGACTGGTGCACAAGAACACCCAGGTCTCTTTGCACTTCCCCTTCTCCCAATCTATTGCCATTCAAATAATAATCTGCCTTCCTGTTTTTGCCACCAAAGTGGATAACCTCACATTTATCCACATTATAGTGCATTTGCCATGTTTCTGCCCAATCACCCAACCTGTCCAAATCGTATTGGAGTTTCATGACATCCTCCTCACAGCATACCCTCCCACCTAGCTTTGTGTCGTCTGCAAATTTGGAGATATTACATCCAATTCCCTCGTCCAGATCATTAATATATATTGTGAACAGCTGGGGTCCTAGGACCGATCCTTGCGGTACCCCACTAGTCACTGCCTGCCACTCGGAAAATGACCCATTTATTCCAACTCTTTGCTTTCTGTCCGCCAACCAGTTCTCTATCCAAGTCAATACCTTGCCCCCAATCCCATGTGCCTTAATTTTGCACGCTAACCTTTTATGCGGGACCTTATCGAAAGCCTTCTGAAAGTCCAAATACACCACATCCACTGGTTCTCCCTTATCTATTTTACCAGTTACATCCTCAAAAAATTCCAGTAGATTAGTCAAGCATGATTTACCTTTTGTAAATCCATGTTGACTTTGTCCGATCCTGCCACTGCTTTACAAGTGCTCTGCTATTACATCTTTTATAATGGACTCTAGCATTTTCCCCACTACCGATGTCAGGCTTACCGGTCTATAATTCCTCGCTTTTTCTCTGCCACCTTTTTTGAATAGTGGGGTAACATTAGCTACCCTCCAATCCATGGGTACTGTTCCAGAGTCTATCAAGCTCTGGAAGATGACCAGCAATGCATCTACTATTTCTAGGGCCACTTCCTTAAGTACCCTGTGATGTAGATTATCAGGCCCTGGGGATTTATCGGCCTTCAGTCCCATCAATTTTCCTAACACCATTTCCCTACAAATAATGATTTCTTTCAGTTCCACCCTTTCATCAGACCCTATGTTCCACGGTATTTCTGGAAGGTTATTTATGTCCTCCTTTGTGAAGACAGAACCAAAATATGTATTTAGTTGGTCTGTCATTTCTTTGCTCCCCATTATAAATTCCCCCGATTCTGACTGCAAGGGACCTACGCTTGACTTCACCAATCTTTTTCTCTTTACATATCTATAAAAGCTTTTACAGTCAGTTTTTATGTTCCCTGCAAGCTTACTATCATATTCTATTTTCCCTTTCTTAATTAATCTCTTTGTCCTCCTTTGCTGAATCCTAAACTGCTCCCAATCCTCAGGATTATTGCTTTTTCTGGCCAATTTGTATGTCCTCCCCTTGGATCTTATGCTATCCCTAATTTCCCTTGTTAGCCACGGTTGAGTCACCTTTTTTGTTTTATTTTTATGCCAAACTGGGATGAACAACTTCTGTAATTCATCCATTCGGTCTTTGAATGTTTGCTATTGCCTATCCACCATCAACCCTTTGAGTGCCATTCCCCAATCAATCCTACCCAACTCGCTCCTCAGACCATCGTAGTTTCCTTTATTTAAATTGAGGACCCTAGTTTCTGAGTCAATTACTTCATTCTCCATCTTAATGAAGAATTCGATCATATTATGATCGCTCCGACCCAAGGGGCCTCGTACAACAAGATTGCTAATTAATCCTTTCTCATTACATAATACCCAGTCTAAGATGGCCTGATCTCTGGTTGGTTCCTCGACATATTGGTCCTGGAAACCATCCCGTAAACACTCCAGGAATTCCTCCTCCACAGTATTGTTACTAATTTGGTTAGCCCAATCTATATGTAGATTAAAGTCACCCATGATGACTGCTGTGCCCTTATTGCACGCTTCTTTAATTTCCCTTTTAATGCCATCCCCAACCTCCGCCTTACTGTTTGGAGGTCTATATACCACTCCCACTAATGTTTTCTTCCCTTTAGTATTTCTCAATTCTACCCATACAGATTCCACCTCATCAGAGCTAATATCCTTCATTACAATTGTGTTAATCCCTTCTTTAACCAGTAATGCTACCCCTCCTCCCTTTCCTTTTTGCCTATCTTTCCTGAATATCGAATACCCCTGGATGTTGAGTTCCCAGTCTTGGCCGTCCTTGAGCCACGTTTCTGTAATCCCAACCAAACCATATTCGTTTACCTCTATTTGCGCAGCCAATTCATCCACCTTATTACAAATGCTCCTCGCATTAAGACACAAAGCTTTAGGCTTGTTTTTTTAACACTCTTACACCTATTAGAATTATTATTTACTGTGGCCACGTTTGATTTAAACCGTTGATTTCTCTGACTGCCACTTTTGTTTTTCTCCTTCCTATCTTTTGCTTTTATCCTTATTTCCCTTTCCTCTGTCTCCTTGCTCAGGTTCCCAACCCCCTTCCATTTTAGTTTAAACCCTCCTCCACAGCAGTAGTAAACACTCCCCCTAGGACATCGGTTCCAGCCCTGCCCAGGTGCAGACCGTCCGGTTTGAACTGGTCCCACCTCCCCCAGAACCGGTTCCAATGTCCCAGGAACTTGAATCCCTCCCCCTGGCACCATTCCTCTAGCCACGTATTTATCTGAAGTATCCTTCTATTTCTACTCTGACTAGCACGTGGCACTGGTAGCAATCCTGAGATTACTAACTTTGAGGTCCTGTTTTTTAATTTACCTCCTAACTCCCTATATTCCGCTTTTAGGACCTCATCCCGCTTTTTACCTATATCGTTGGTGCCTATATGCGTTGGGAGTCCATCACTCAGCCGGCACTGACAGCAAAATGGCTGCGAGCTGTCAAAAGTGACAGCCT
The DNA here is from genome assembly GCF_052327205.1 of Somniosus microcephalus. Taxonomy (NCBI): domain Eukaryota; kingdom Metazoa; phylum Chordata; class Chondrichthyes; order Squaliformes; family Somniosidae; genus Somniosus; species Somniosus microcephalus. The sequence goes on from NC_140992.1 coordinate 15,785,021, forward strand.
TCAGCTTTCATTGCTGGTGAGAGTTCTAACTGAGTCTGTGTAGAAGGACTCAGGTTAGAAGTCAGACTGTCAGTTTTTGACAGCTTCAAACAGCTGTGAAACACTGATATTTCATCTGTCAAAAACTCTTGACAGATTAAATTTCAGTCTGTGATGTCACCTGTTGCCAGGTGGCCCTTAATTGGCCTGCTGAGCCCGCTGGGCGGGCTCAACAAGGTCAATCAAGGGAAAATTGCGTTAATTGGCCGTACGTCGATGTAGGCGGGACTAAAACCTGAAAGTTGTAGTCCCGCCTCCTTCCCGGCAGCTTAATGAAAATCGACCCCATAGAGTCAGAGTCATAGTGGGAGGAATCAGTTGGTTTGCGCCTCCCGTTAGCGCCTTAAGAGGGCGCTAATAGGGCGCAAAGCAACTAGCGCCCGGGCGCGGCGATGTTTGCACCGCTCACAAAATTAACTAGACATTTTGCAGCGGCGCTAAACACTACCGCCACGATCTCCTGCGCCGGCAGATCGTGATGTCAGTCGAGTGCGCAACGCCCTGGTAGCGCCCCTGGACCGGATATTGAGTGGTGCCCCCTGTCTTACCGCCTGCCGCTAGCAACGCCAGGTTGAGGGGAGTGTTTTGCAGTCAGGAAGGGGTGGGGGAGCGCTAGTTAAAGGCAACCGCTTCCTGCCTTTTTTTGTTGGTGACATTTTTGCACCGCACATTCTGAGAGAGAGAGAGAGTCTTCTGGAGAGATTCAATGCTGTGTGAAGGAGTTTTGGGTACTGAGCAGCACTTTGCAGGTTCATTTTGATTTGCCCTTCCTTGTATCGATTTAGAAGAGACTGTGGGGGCTGCACTCTGAGCTCTTTCCCTGGGCCTCTCCATTGTTCTTTCCAGCAGATTTGATGTACAGGTCTCTCCAGGCCGAGATTCAAGGCTGCAATGAGCAGGATGTGGATGGAGAGCAAGATCAACCCTCCCCTTTAAGAACTGGCTGGCGCCAGTGTGTCTGTGTTCCATTGCTGACTGACATCACATGAGCTTCGCTAGCGCTCTGAGGTAGCGCCTCGCTCCTCGGCCTTTGCGCCTTAAGACAGGTGTGAAGCAGCTGATTTAGCGCTCCAATCACCTCCAGGGGCGATAAAAGCCAAGTTTGCAGTCGGAGGCGATAATTAGCGCCAGGCGCTAAACTTTGCGCCCAGCCGATAATTGCGCCCCAAATGGGGCGATACTGAATTTCTCCCCCACAGGAGGAGGCCATTCAGGCCATTGAGTCCATGCCGGCTCTCTGTAGCGCAATCCAGTCAGTCCCATTCCTCCGCTCTATCCCCGTAGCCCTGCAAGTTGATTTCCCTCAAGTATCTATCCAATTTCCTTTTGAAATCATTGATTGTCTCCGCTTCCACCACCCTCGTCGACAGCGAGTTCCAGGTCCCCACCACTCGCTGCGTAAACAAGTTCTTCCTCACATCCCCCCTGTATCTCTTGCTCAGAACCTTAAATCTGTGTCCCCTAGTCCTTGTACCATCAGCTAATAGGAACAGTCTTTCTCTGTCTACCTGATCCAAACCCGTCATAATCTTGTACACCTCTATCAAATCTCCCCTCAACCTCCTTTGCTCCAAGGAGAACAACTCCAGCTTCTCCAACCTAACCTTGTAGCTAAAATCCCTCATCCCTGGAACCATTCTGGTAAATCTCTTTTGCACCCTCTCAAGGACCTTCACATCCTTCCTAAAGTATGGTGACCAGAACTGGACGCAATACTCTAGTTGTGGCCGAACCAGAGCTTTATAATGCTTCAGCATAACTTCCATGTTTTTGTACTCAATACCTCTATTTATGAAGTCCAAGTTCCCATATGCTTTGCTCACTACTCTCTCAATATGTCCTGCCACCTTCAAAGATCTATGCACTTGAACCCCCCGGTCCCTCTGTCCCTGCATACTCTTTAGAACTGTGCCATTAACTCTATATTGCCTCTCCCTAACCCTTCTGCCAAAAAGCATCACCTCACATTACTCTGTATTAAATTTTACCTACCACTTGTCTGCCCATTCTGTTTTTCTATCTATGTCCTGTTGCAGTCAATTGGTATCCTCCTCACTGTTTGCCACACCTCCATGTTTGGTATTATCGGCAACTTTTTAAATTTTACTCTGTATTCCAATATCCAAGTCATTTATATATATCAAAAAAAGCAGTGGTCCTCTCACTGACCCTTGGGGAACACCACTGTCTACCATCCTGCAGTCTGAAAATCAACCATTTACCACAACTCGCTGTTTTCTGTCCTCAAGACAATTTCTTATCCAAGCTGACACTGACCCTCCTATTCCAGGAGCCTCAATTTTGTTAACCAGCCTTTTATGTGGTACTTTGTCAAACGCTTTCTTAAAATCCATATAGACAACATCCACTGCATTCCCTTCATCAATCCTCTCTGTTACTTCATCAAAAAATTCAATTAGATTAGTCAAACATGATCTGCCTTTTACAAATCCGTGCTGACTCTCCTTAATTAACTTAAACTTCTCCAACTGCCTGTTAATTTTTTCCCTGATTATTGTTCCTAAAACCTTACCCATCACTGATGTTAAACTGACTGGCCTGTAGTTACTAGGATTGTTCTTACACTCTTTCTTGAACAAGGGTGTCACATTTGCCACTTTCCAATCCTTTGGCACCTCCCCCCCCGTATCTAGGGAAGTTGGAAGATTATGGCAAGCCTTTCCGTTATCTCCACCCCCACTTCCCTTAGCAACCTGGGATGCAAGCCATCCGGACCAGGCAACTTATCCACTCTAAGCATATCCAGCCTTTCCAGTACACCCTGCCTATCGATTTTCACACCAACCATTACCTCTACCATCTCTGCTTCTATCGATATTTTGTCAGCATCCTCTTCCTTAGGAAACACCGATACAAAGTACTCATTGAGTATTCTAGCCTTGCCCTGCGCCTCTAAGCATATATCACCTTCTTTGTCCCTAATAAGCCCCCACCCCACCTCTTACTACCCACTTACTATTTACATGCCGGTAGAAGATATTTGGATTCCCCATTATGTTAACTGTCATTCTATTCTCATATTCTCTCTTTGTCAGTCTTATTTTCCTCTTCACTTCCCCTCTCAACTTATTGTATTTAGTCTGGTTCTCACTTGAAGAAGTCACCTGACATGCATCATACACCCTCTTTTTTGTTTCATCATCTTCTCTATCTCCCTTGTCATCCAAGGAGCCCTGGCTTTGGTCCCACTGCCTTTCCCTCTTGTTGGAATGTACCTAGCCTGTACTTGAAACATCTCCTCCTTCCAGATCACCCATTGTTCCATTACAGTTTTTCCTGTCAATCTGTGGTTCCATTTTATCCTGGCTAGATCACCTCTCATCCCATTGGAGTTAGCCCTATTCCAATTTAGAAGTTCTACTTTAGATTGTTCCTTACTCTTCTCCATTACTAATCTAAACCTTATGATACGATGATCACTCTTACCCAAGTGTTCTCTCACAGACACTTGGTCCACTTGGCCCACCTCATTCCCCAGCACCAGATCCAGCAATGCCGTCTTCCTAGTTGGGCCAAGAACATACTGGTCAAGGAAGTTCTCCTGAACACATTTCAGAAATTCCCCCCCATCCTTTCCCTTTACTCTAACATTATCCCAATTGATATTTGGGTAATTAAAGTTCCCCAATTTCACCACTCTATAGTTCTTGCACATCTCTGTGATTTCCCTGCAGATTTGCTCCTCTACCTCCCTCTCACTATTTGGAGGCCTATAGAATACCACCAATAGCGTGATCATACCCTTTTTGCTTCTCAACTCTAACCAAATGGATTCTGTCCTTGCCCCCTCAAGGAGACCCTGTCTTTCCAACACTACAGTGTCTTCCCTCATCAGTACTGCCACCCCACCGCCCTTTTTTCCTTCCCTATCTTTTCTGAACACCTTGGGCAGGATTTTAACTCAGGAGTCGGGTAGGAGGCGGGACTACAACTTTCGGGGTTGTAGTCCCGCCTCCATTGAGATGCGGCCAATCCATGCGATTTTAACTTGATTGACCTTGTTGAGCCCGCCCAGTGGGCTCAGCAGGCCAATTAAGGGCCACCCGGCAACAGGTGACATCACAGACTGAAATTTCATCTGTCAAGACCTTTTGACAGATGAAATATCAGCGTTACACAGCTGTTTGAAGCTGTCAAACACTGACAGTCTTACTTCTAACATGAGTCCTTCTCCACAGACTCATTTAGAAATCTCTCCTGCACAGAAAGCTGCAGGCTGTCACTTTTGACAGTTCGCAGCCATTCTGCTTTCTGTGCCGGTGAGATGAGGGACTCCCGAAACCTAAAGGGAGGAAGGCTGAAAAGGTAAGAAAAGGTATGTAAAACTTCTTTAATCACTTTACACACACCAAACACGCTTACCATTGCACTTATGCACACATCAGTCACCTGAACACCGACATTTCGACCCCTCCAAAGCCTTCAACCTGACGGCCCGACTCCTCTAACCTGGCGTGGTTTGGAGCCATCGGGAATCCCACACTTCAACCTTAAAAATAGGGATTAGGCTAAAAACTGCCTGTTAATTACCTGTTAACAGGCAGTTAATTGGCACTAATCCCTTCCCGCCTTGGGTAGGCGGGTCCCAGTGCGGGGCGGGTACCCGCCTCCTTTGAAACTGGCATGGAGGCGGGTCTGGGTGCGGGGTGGGGCCGGGACCCCTGATTTTGGGATTTTAACCCCCCCCCACCACGCCTCCAATCCCGACTCCATGACCCAATGAAAATCCTACCCCTTGTATCTGTGAATATTAAGCACCCAGTCCTCACCATCTTTAAGCCACATTTCCGATATTGCCACTACATCATATTCCCACACAACTAATTGTGCTTGCAGCTCACCAACCTCATTCACCACACTTTGTGCGTTTACATACATGCATTCCAAACCTGTCTTTGTATTTCTCATAGTCCTTCTAAGTCTGCTCCTATCTAGTATGGTACTACTTCTGTAATGTGTATACCTTTAAGGGGGGGAACTATGTTTTACAGCTCATGTATACTGCAGTATCGGCAGTGACCACACCTGTATATAACACTGAGTAGTAATCTGTACAGATCAGTTGCAGTGTGAGCCACGTTTAGTAAACACCTGTTGTACCGTTCTCCGCAGTCTGTGTCTTATTATACACAGAAACAACATTGGGGACAAGGCAAGTTCGAACCTACCTGCAACTCTGCATCACCTCCCGGGGATTCGTTCCTGGAGATCAGTGGATTGGAGGTCAAGGCCAGAGACTCGGGCGTCGACCACGGAGAACCGCCCAGTCACCCAGCAGAGACTCGAGAATTGCGGGGGAAGGTTGTCGAGAGCCAGGCTTGGCATTCCAGTCGAGGTGGTCCAGCGAAGCGGGCTGGCAACTGGTAGTGCGCAGACCCTTCCCGGACAGCGACGGGCTAGAGCCCGACCGAGCGACACAGCAAAGGGCCGAGCAGCGTCGACGGGGGAGAGAGAGAGAGAGAGGGCAGAGCGCACAGGGCGCAGCCGGTGTTCAGGGGCCGAGCAGCATTGGAGAGAGGGAGAGAGAGACGCGCAGAAACCTGCGAGGCGCCACCATTGCCACGAGGACCGCCGAGAGCGGCGTTGGCAGCAGCGCAGGAGAAGCACGCGAAACCTACAGGGCGCCGCCATTGCCACGAGAACCGCCGGGAGCGGCGTCGGCAGCAGCGGGGGAGGAAGGAAATCATGGGAGACGCCATTTTAAGCCATTGGGAGACGCCATTTTAAACCACACCCAAAATGCCGAAGAGTGGCAGTATCACCGCATTTGACAATGAAGTCGAAGATTGGACTACATATGTCGAACGAATAGAGGTGTACTGCAAGGCAAATGGGGTGTCAGATGACAAGAAACCGTCGGTATTGCTAAATTTAATGGGTGCAAAGACGTATGGTTTATTATGAAATCTAGTAACCCCAACGAAGGCAATGGAAAAGAGTTTTGAAGACATAGTAACGATACTAAAGGAACATTTAAACCCCACACTGCTGCTGATAGCAGAAGGATTCAAGTTTCACAAACGGAACCAGCATGAGGATGAAAGCAATGCTGATTATTTAACAGAACTGCACAAACTATCGAAACACTGCCAGTTTGGAGCGGGACTGGCAGTTACCTTAAGGGACAAGTTTGTGTGTGGGCTTCAAAGTGAAGGAACCCAGAAATGGCTTTTATCTGAAAAGGACCTCACGCTGGAAAAGGCTTTCAGCATTGCGGTATCATATGAAGCAGCAGCACGGGGCGCTGCAGAGATACAACAGAGACCGCAAGAAAATGGCACAAACGAAATGTCATATGGAACAGAGAAGTGCTATCGCTGCGGCAGAACAACACACGACCAGAATGATTGCTGGTTCAAAGACAAAGTGTGCAGACAGTGTGGAAAAGTAGGACACATAGTACGAGTCTGCAGGTCGGGAAAGAAAACCAGCAATAAGAAACTGACCAAAGGAAAGTACAAGAAGGTACATAAGATAACGGAGAATAGTTCAGACGAACAAAAGAGTGATAACGACTCCGAAAGCAGGGAACTGAGTTGTCTGAAACTACATAATGTGATCACAACGGAGGATCACCGAACCATTTGGGTCACTCTCAAGATAGCAGGAGTCCAGGTAAAGATGGAATTGGACACAAGATCAGCCCTAACAGTCATAAACCGACGGGACTACGAGCGGCTATTCTCACACATACCCTTGAGAGACACAAAAATTATTTTGAAGACGTACACGGGGCAAAAAGTCTATCCCAAAGGAAAAATAAGGGTGACCGTTATATATAACGGTAAGGAAACACCAAAACTAGACCTGTATGTATTGCAAGATGGAGGACCACCATTACTGGGACGTGAATGGATCCGGAAAATACAACTGGATTGGCATTCCATGCAGGCACTGACTGTGGCTGATAAAAAGGATGACGACGTCACACCTGGGCGACTGTCAAAGATCCTAACTGACGCGAAAGAAGTGTTCCAGCAAGGACTCGGAACACTAAAAGGCATGACAGCGATGATTAAAATTGAAGAAAACGCAAGCCCAAAATTTTTTAAGGCCAGACCGGTACCTTATGCGATCCGCCCAGCCATCGAAGCAGAGCTGGAGAGTCTGGAACATTCAGGTGTACTGTCCAAGGTAGACTGGAGCGAGTGGGCTACACCCATCATCCCTGTGATGAAAAAGTCGTTGAGCAGCACGCCTGGGGAACCAAGGAAGGTTTGCATCTGTGGGGACTTTAAGGTAACAGTGAACCCGGTCCTTCACACGGTGTAATATCCACTTCCGCGGATTGAAGATATTTTCGCTTCGCTATCTGGAGGGAAACGCTTCACTAAGATTGATCTGGCCCAGGCGTATCTGCAAATGGAGGTAGAAGAAGCATCAAAAAAAACTTCACAATCAACACCCATAAAGGTCTCTACCAATACAACCGGCTGGTATTCGGAGTGGCATCAGCTCCGGCTATTTGGCAGAGGGCAATGGAACAAGTCCTGCAAGGGATCCCAGGGACCCAGTGTTATTTGGACGACATCCTGGTCACGGGCGAAAATGACAGTGATCACCTTACCAACCTGGAGCAGGTGCTCACTAGATTTCAGGAATATGGGCTCCGAGCTAACCGCCCCAAATGCGAGTTTTTTAGAAAACAGATCTCATATTGTGGCCACGTTATCGATAAACAGGGGTTACATAAGTCCCCAGAGAAGATTGAGGCAGTAGTCAAGGCTCCAGCACTGGAAAATGTGTCACAACTGAGGTCGTTCCTCGGGCTGGTAAACTACTACCATAAGTTCTTGCCAAATTTGTCTACAATACTACACCCACTGAACACCCTACTGCAAACTGGGGTGCCATGGAAGTGGAGTGACGAATGCAGACGAGCTTTCCAGAAGAGCAAAACACTAATCACATCGAAAGAGGTATTGGCCCATTACAACCCGGCATTACCAATTCGGTTGGCATGTGATGAGTCACCCTACGGCATTGGAGCGGTGCTGTCGCACAAATTCTCGGACGGCTCAGAGAGGCCAATTGCCTTTGCGTCACAATCACTAACCTCAGCCGAGCGTAACTACGCCCAGATTGACAGGGAGGCCCTCAGCCTAGTGTGGGGAGTGAAAAAGTTCAATCACTATCTGCACGGGCAGAAATTCACCTTGCTGACTGATCACCAGCCTCTTGTCTCCATTTTTAATCAGAAGAAGGGCGTTCCGGTGATGACTGCTCAACGACTACAAAGATGGTCACTTTTTCTAGGGGCGCACCACTATGAGATTGAATATAAGGGCACGAAACAACATGGAAATGCTGATGGGCTATCACGCCTGCCACTGCCTACTGCGGAGGAAGCACCAGCAGTGGATCCTGTCGAAATATTCCATTCGACTATAGTTGAATACCTACCGGTAACTAACGCTTGTATCGAAAAGGAAACCCGAAATGACCCGACACTGTCTCGGGTATATGATTTGACGGTGAAGGGATAGCCAGCACATGGCGACTCACTGTTGCCAGCATTCTCGACAAGGAGAGAACAGCTGTCAGTGTGCCAGGGGACCTTGATGAGTGGATCCCGAGTAGTAATTCCACCCAAGTTAAGGGATAGAGTGCTCAATGAGCTTCATGAGGGTCATCTGGGAGGGGTAAAAATGAAAAGCCTAGCCAGGGCTTATGTGTGGTGGCCGGGAATCGATAAACAAATCGAGGACCTGACCAAGAGCTGCTCAGGATGCCAGAAAGCCCAAAATGCAGCACCACAGGCCCCTCTACACCCATGGGAGTGGCCCTCATCTCCATGGCAACGGGTGCATATTGATTTTGCTGGTCCATTCATGGACTCAATGTTTTTAATAGCCATGGATGCGCACTCGAAATGGCCTGAGGTCATCAAAATGTCCTCCACCACCACGGAGAAAACGATTGCAGTCCTACGGACCATTTTTGCCAGGAATGGCTTGCCAGAACAGATTTGCTCCGACAACGGACCACAGTTTGTGTCCGAAGAGTTCCGGAGGTTCTTGAAAAAGAATGGGGTAAGGCATTACACATCCGCCCCGTATCATCCAGCCACAAATGGATTGGCTGAGAGGTTTGTACAAACCTTTAAGAAGGCAATAAAGGCTATGTACAATGACTACATTCCGCTGCAGCACAAGGTGGACAATTTCCTGTTCGCCTACCGGAATGCAACACATGCAGTCACCAACCAGGCCCCAGCCATGATGTTCTTTAACCGAAGGTTAAGATCTCGCCTGGATTTGCTCAGGCCAAACGTATGAAGAGATGTTGAGAGTAAGCAATTCCAGCACATCCATGAGAAGCCAACAAGGAGCTTCAATGTAGGGCAACCAGTCTTGGCCCATGACTACCGAACAGAAAAATGGCAGCCAGGAACGATATGCACACGGCAGGGGCCACTACTGTACACAGTGGATGTTGGGGAGAGCATCGTGAGACGCCATGCTGACCAGATCCTAGAGTCACAGGAACAAGTCAACCCCATGCGTCGCCCATATGTACCTGGTGATGAACCCGACGTACAGGTCGCATCTACCCCAGAAACAGTAGCATCAGAAGCTGATGAACCAACCGACAACAGGGGGCCAGAATCACCTCCGCACCAAGAGCAAGACACTCGGGAAAGGCGCTATCCAGAAAGGATCAGGAAGCCTCCCCAAAGACTGAATATATAAATAGACTATTTTCAACTAATGTTGCATGTTAAAAGTGTTAATTGTAATTAGTTTGATATTTAATTGTTAAATGAGTGTTATGGTACTGTGAATCTAAAAGGGGAGGAATTGTAATGTATATACCTTTAAGGGGGGGAACTATGTTTTACAGCTCATGTATACTGCAGTACCGGCAGTGACCACACCTGTATATAACACTGAGTAGTAATCTGTGCAGATCAGTTGCAGTGTGAGCCACGTTGAGTAAACACCTGTTGTACCGTTCTCTGCAGTCTGTGTCTTATTATACACGGACGTAACAACTTCCTACTCTAGTACTATCCAACACTCTCCCTCCTTTATGCACATTATTCCTCTTTTCTACTTTTATATGCTGGTGCCCACCCCCCTGCCAATTTAGTTTAAACCTTCCCCAACCACACTAGTGAACTTCCCTGCATAGATTTGAGGAACTAATGGTTGCTCTATAGTCAAGTGTTTACAATATGCTGAAAGTCTTACAGATAGGGCAGTGGCACGACTTTGAAAAGCATCGGGCTCAGGGACATTCAGCAAAGTGCCAAACATTTTATGATCTAACCTTCTTAGGGGCAAGTGGGCTAATTGTTACCGCTGCAATGAACCCTCTCTCCAGCTGCACACCCAGTGCATTACCAAACTATTCCCTTCAAGACATTTTCCATGCCATTGGCCTCCATCAGACTTTTTAATCATTTATGTTGCAAAAGCATCACAGACACTCAAATGTATGAGTTTCATGCCTGATGAGACAGGCTTGACAGGGCTTGGCATTAAGTGACTTGAAGTGGTGTGGTGTCCACAGGGACATACGGCCTCAGCAGCAGAGATGTGAATTAAGTAAGGCTTTGTGTTTGGTTTTTTTTAGTCCTCGAGGGCTGTGCATGTATCTAGACCAAGATAGACCTTTAATTGTTTTGGATGCTGAGACACTGATACACCGACTTACAGTAGAGTGCAAAGAGCTGATTTGCAGCCCACCGGCATTTCACGTTGAATGTGTTAGATATTTAAATTGTAGAATTGAGATAAACACGGTCCACAGTTCTGTAGAAGGACAGCTTAAGGACCGTGGCTGCAGTGTGTACCATCTACAAGACGCACTGCAGCAACTCGCCAAGGCTTCATCAGCAGCACCGCCCAAACCCGCGACCTCTGCCACCTAGAAGGACAAGGGCAGCAGGCACATGGGAACACCACCACTTCCAAGTTCCCCTCCAAGTCACACACATCATCCTGACTTAGAAGTATATCGCCGATCCTTCATCGTCACTGGGTCAAAATCCTGGAACTCCCTCCCGAACAGCACTGTGGGAGCACCTTCACCACATGGACTGCAGCAGTTCAAGAAGACGGCTCACCACCATCTTCTCAAGGGCAATTAGGGATGGGCACTAAATGCTGGCCTTGCCAGCAATGCCCAGATCCAATAAACGAATTTAAAAAAAGCTAGGAGGAAGAATGTTAATCTGCCATCAGGAATTAAGGTTGTAATATAGCAAACATGGCAGCCAATTTGTGCACAGCCAGCTCCCACAAACAGCAATGAAATGTTTCCTAGGTGTTGCTTGAGGAATAAATATTGGCCAGAACTCCCTTGCTCCTCTTCGAAAGGACTTGGATATGCATTTGAAGTGCCATGGCCTACAGAGCTACGGAGCAAGAGCTACGGACCAAGAGCTGGAAAGTGCGATTAGGCTCGATAGCTCTTTTTCGACTGGCACAGACACGATGGGCCGAATGACCTCCTTCTGTGCCAGAAACTTCTAAACTTCTGTGAAAGAGTGCCGCGGGACCTTCTACGCCTACCTGAGAGGGCAGATGGGGCCTCGGCTTAATGTCCTTCTTATCCGAAAGATGGCACCTCCGACAGTGCAGCACTCCTCAGCACTGCACTGGCAGTGTCAGTGCTCATAGATACATAGACACATAGAAACATAGAAGATAGGAGCAGGAGTAGGCCATTCAGCCCTTCGAGCCTGCTCCGCCATTCAATGAGATCATGGCTGATCATCCAAATTCAGTACCCTGTCCCTGCCTTCTCCCCATATCCCTTGATCCCTTTAGCCTTAAGAAATATATCCAACTCTTTTTTGAATATATTTAATGAACTGGCCTCCACCGCCCTCTGTGGCAGAGAATTCCACAGGTTCACCACTCTCTGGGTGAAGAAATTCCTCCTCATTTCAGTGACTTACCCCTTATCCTTAGACTAGGACCCCTGGTTCTGGACTCCCCGGCCATCAGAAACATCCTTCCTGCATCTAGTCTGTCCAGGCCTGACAGAATTTTATAGGTTTCGATGAGATCCCCTCTCAATCTTCTAAACTCCAGTGAGTATAAGCCCAATCGACACAATCTCTCCTCATACGTCATTCCTGCCATCCCAGGTATCAGCCTGGTGAATCTTCGCTGCACTCCCTCCATGGCAAGAACGCCCTTCCTCAGGTAAGGCGACCAAAACTGCACACAATACTCAAGGTGCGGTCTCACCAAGGCCCTGTACAACTATAGCAAGGCATCCTTGTTCCTGTACTTGAACCCTCTTGCTACGAAGGCCAACATACCATTTCCCTTAACCGCCTGCTGCACCTGCATGCTTACCTTCAGCGACTGGTGCACAAGAACACCCAGGTCTCTTTGCACTTCCCCTTCTCCCAATCTATTGCCATTCACATAATAATCTGCCTTCCTGTTTTTGCCACCAAAGTGGATAACCTCAGATTTATCCACATTATAGTGCATTTGCCATGTTTCTGCCCAATCACCCAACCTGTCCAAATCGTCCTGGAGTTTCACGACATCCTCCTCACAGCTTACCCTCCCACCCAGCTTTGTGTCGTCTGCAAATTTGGAGATATTACATCCAATTCCCTCGTCCAGATCATTAATATATATTGTGAACAGCTGGGGTCCTAGGACCGATCCTTGCGGTACCCCACTAGTCACTGCCTGCCACTCGGAAAACGACCCGTTTATTCCAACTCTTTGCTTTCTGTCCGCCAACCAGTTCTCTATCCAAGTCAATACCTTGCCCCCAATCCCATGTGCCTTAATTTTGCTCAAGTCTTAAGTAAAGAATAGCATCAGTTGTTGCCATGGAGATAGTTGCATTACTCAATGCCGCCCCCACCTAGCCATTACCGAGAAAAACCATGTTTGGTTCGGAAGAAAACCTCTATAGTTTATTAATGAACTCCTGTATACACTGTCTTATCTTCAATCTTGCTAGGCACCGCACAGATTATATAACCGCTATCACAAGTTACCAGTATGCAGCTACTATCGAGCAATCACTTCTTTCATGCAAATACCTGCTGAAAACTTATAGTCCGTCTTTGAAAATGCATTTGGTTTTCTAATTCCGCACTGACTGACTGCTGCATTTAAAATACTGTGGAGTGAGGGATGTTTCCAAATGGAATTAATGCAGCCTCGGATGAGTGACAGCACCTTAAAGAATCTTCCAATGAATAATGCATACAGCATGGAGATAAAGATGCTAGCGAGTGTCTCCACACTTGTGTCAATATTGGTGGGGTGGGGTGGGGGAGGGAAAGAGTTGTATAGTACAATCGAGGTCCCATTTCAGTAAAAAGGTGGAAGAACATAGCAAGTCAATCCAGTCAATATCTGAGATTCGTACTCTTGAGTTCTGATGAAGATGAGGAACCAGAAACATCGACTGTCTGTTCACTCCTTAGAAAAGAAAGACTTTCATTTCCATAGCGTCTTTCACGACCTCAGGCTGTCCAAAAGTGCTTTACGGCCAGCACAGTACTTTTGAAAGTGTCGTCACTGTTGTAATGTCGGGAAACACAGCAACCAGTTCGCACACAGCAAGATCCTACAAACAGTGATGAGGTCGATGTTTTTGGTGATGATGGCTGAGGGATAAATGTTGGCCACCAAAAGGGAAAACAGAAAGAAATTAGACCTTGGCAAAAGCAAAGTACTTCAAGGAGGCCATTCGGCCCATCTTTCCCACGCCAGCTGTTTGGTCGAGCTATCCAATTAGTCCCACTCCCCGGTTCTTTCCCCATCACCCTGTCATTTTTTTCCCTTCAAGTATTTATCCAATTCCCTTTCGAAGGTTATTATTGAATCTGCTTCCACCGCCCTTTCAGGCAGCGCATTCCAGATCACAACAACTCGCTGTGTAAAAAATGTTTCCTCATGTCGCCTCTGGTTCTTTTGCCAATCACCTTAAAACTGTGTCTTCCCGACCCTTCTGCACTGGGAGCAGTTTCTCCCAACGTACTCTATCAACACTGACATGAATCAGTCATTCATGAAAGAAAGACTTATGAAATAATACTGAACGGCCTACGGGTGGCACTGTCCAGGGAGAGTATAAATACTCGGACACGGGCCCAGCTTGCGCAGGACATTCTTAATAGGAACTAGTGAAGGACACAACTAGACCTCCATGTTGTAAAACAGTTGATTAAAGCTTTGTTTAACGCTTAGACCAAGTGCCTAGTAGTTTTCTTACGTCAAACACCGTTCATGATTTTGAACACTTACTGGGGTCCAGTGCCAAGGAAGCGCTGACGTTCCACTTAGATAATGAATCTCAAAAGGTTCATAGGATCATAGAAATTTATGGTGCAGAACGAGGCCATTCGGCCCATTGCCGGCCGAAAAAGAGCTCTCCAGCCTAATCCCACTTCTCAACTCTTGCTCTGTAGCCCTGCAGGTTATGGCACTACAAGTGCATATCCAAGTACTTTTTAAATGTGATGAGGGTTTCTGCCTCTACCACCCTTTCAGGCAGTGAGTTCCAGACCCCCACCACCCTCTGGGTGAAAAAAGTTCTTCTCAATTCCCCTCTGATCCTTCTACCATACATTTTAAATCTATGTCCCCTGGTTATTGAACCTTCTGCTAGGGGAAATAAGTTCTTCCTATCCACCCTATATCTAGGCCCCTCATAATTTTTGACTGATTGGGGGAAAACCCCAGCGAGCTCGATCCAGTCCTTGTCCAACGTTCCCACATCTGTCGTTTCCAACAGTGGTCGGTACCAAACAGGAATCCGAGCTGGTCTCTCCCCACTTTAACCCGGGAGCTTTGAGGCCTATTGCAGTACCCCATCTGGCCTCGGAGCCAGCTGTCCCATCACCTCTTACACCCCCTTACAGAGGTGTCATAGGTAAGGCCAACAGTAACGCAGCAAATTTGGATATAAACCTGTTCTCGGTTGGTTGCACCACCTGCCCGCAGTTAGGAGGAAACATCTTCTGTTTTTATTTAAACCCTGTGGCTTTGGAGTTACGCTGCGCGAAAGGATATTTGCTTAACACGCTCAGAAGAAGCTCCTCTGCTGTTTTGTCACGTGGCCACGAGCCGGTGTACTTTCAACCAGTTAACACCTCTTAAAATAGCGGATAAGAGGAATTTCAAACAAACTCATTAAACGCCCGTAAACTTAATGCATTCCTATGTAATTTCAAAGCCCGTGCGATGTACGACATTCTGGCCTCCACATCTGACAGACAGACTGTCAGTTTTGACAGCACCGCAAACGCTGGATGAAAGTGCGAGCATGCCAAGGTTTTTATGGTGTAGGTGATTTATGATTTTTTTAAAAATGCTTCCAAGCGTGCTTTTCATAGACTATTAAAAGCTTTGGCGTTGCACATTGTAAACTGACGGTATCTGCTTTGAGTGGTCAGAAATGGGAGATGAGGGTAGATCCGACAATTTCTGTAGTAAGCATTCCCCCTTTTGTGCATTGTTTAGATTAAAGATTTTCAATTTTTAAAACTGTTAGGAAAAGTCTTTATAAATCATGGCAGACTTGCATTTCACACCATCTTCATCCCAACACTACTAAGCAAACAATGGCCTGAAAATGATACTCAGACAATAAAAGCTCAAGGTTTTCTAAACTGGAAACCACCAATATTCCCATCAAAAAAAAGGCAGGGCCAAAGGGCACAAACAGACCTAGGTCTAGAAATTGGTTCAGCAGAATGTGTAGGCCCGAGGGCCCAGTATTGGTTAGGCCCGAGGCCCAATATTGGGACGGCCCGAGGCCCGGTATCGGGTAGGCCCGAGGCCCAGTATTGGGAAGGCCCGAGGCCCAATATTGGGAAGGCCTGAGGTCTAGTATCGGGTAGGCCCGAGGCCCAATATTGGGAAGGCCCATGGCCCAGTATCGGGTAGGCCCGAGGCCCAGTATTGGGAAGGCCCGATGCCCAGTATCAGGTAGGCCCGAGGCCCAGTATTGGGAAGGCCCGATGCCCAGTATTGGGTAGGCCCGAGGCCCAATATTGGGAAGGCCCGAGGCTCAATATTGGGAAGGCCCATGGCCCAGTATTGGGAAGGCCCGATGCCCAGTATCGGGAAGGCCCGAGGCCCAGTATCAGGAAGGCCCGAGGCCCAGTATTGGGAAGGCCCGATGCCCAGTATTGGGTAGGACTGAGGCCCAGTATTGGGTAGCCCGAGGCCCAATATTGGGAAGGCTCGAGGCCCAGTATTGGGTAGGCCCGAGGCCCAATATTGGGAAGGCCCATGGCCCAGTATTGGGTAGGACTGAGGCCCAATATTGGGAAGGCCGATGGCCCATATTAGGTAGGCCCAAATCTCAATATTGGGAAGGCCCAAGGTCCAGTATTGGGAATGTCTGAGGCCCAGTATTGGGTAGGCCTGAGGCCCAGTACTGGGTAGGCCTGAGGCCCAGTATTGGGTAGGTGAAATGAAGAATAGATTTGCCTTTCTAATCTAGGCTTTATTAACTTTAAAATCCTGTAGCACATCTTTCCACACCCAGTCCCAACCAAAGCTAGAAAGAACTGAATTTAAGATGGCCACCACAAATCACATGACATCAACTACCAATGAGATTACAGCATATATCCCAAGGCAGGAAACAAACAACCAATCACAATACTTCTTACTAACATAAAGAATAATCACCACATTCACCCCTCCTTTTAAAATATACTCCAACCTAAATAACCTTTACAATTTATAATTAATTATTTACAACTAAAACTATGCACAGACAAGAATAAAACTATTCAACATGACACAATACTAAGTGACAACAACAAATAGTAACATTGCACATAAGTATTAAGTATCTCTCAACTAAAACAATATAATATAATATTTCAACAATTTTAAAACACCACTATCAATTTAAAAGTCCATTTTCAATCGGTCGACCGGATATCTTGTTCGTGTCGACCTTCTTAACCTTGGTGAAATTCCTTGCCCTCCCACACCAGGAGACACAGAAGTATCTTCTGCAGGAAGGCTATCCATATCCCGATTCTCAACGGTTTCCGGATTAGAAACCCCATCAGGAAGTAAACTGGGACGGTCATAAACATCCATCGAGGGCTGACTAATAGAAGTATAATTAACTGCAATCGGATTGGAAATATTCATAGTATCTGTAACAGCATCCACATTATCTGAATCATGATTATTGTTAATATCCTCAGAAGAGGGCTGGCCACCACAAGGAGCCAAGTCTTTAATTGAAACGGTACTTTCTTTCCCATCTTGGAATCGAATATGAGCATATTGGGAATTTGCCTCCAACAGCTCCACCTCCTCCACTAAAGGATCATATTTTGACAATCTAACATGGCGTCGAAGCAGCACAGGTCCCTGCATAGTAAGCCATGAAGGTACCGAATATCCCGTAGTAGATCTCCGCGGATAGTTAAAGAGCCTTTCATGGGGGGTCACATTAGTAGCCGTTGAAAGCAATGATCTAATGGAATGCAGGGCATCAGGCAGTACCATTTCCCACTGTGTATTCTTAAGGTTCCGGGATGTCAAAGCCAACATAACTGCCTTCCAGATCACCCCATTGTATCGTTCGCACTGTCCATTACCCTGGGGATTATACGGGGTAGTTCTACTAGTAGAAATTCCCCGACTCTGAAGGTATTCCATCAACTGGGAAGACATAAAAGAACTTCCCTGATCCGAATGGATATACGCAGGCATCCCAAAGATAACAAAAAGTTGAGTCAGACATTTGATAACTGTAGCAGCTGATACATCTGCGCAAGGAAAAGCAAAAGGGAACCTTGAAAACTCATCCATAACAGTAAATATATATCGGTTTTGAGTAGTTGAAGGAAGAGGCCCCTTAAAATCGATGCTCAAACGTTCAAAAGGAGAAGTAGCCTTTATAAGATGAGCTCGTTGAGGCTTAAAGAAATTTGGTTTACACCGAGCACAGATAGAACATGATGAAGTCATCCGCTTGACGTCTTCAACTGAAAAGGGCAAATTCTTACTGCGTACGAAGTGTATCATCCTCGTAACCCCAGGATGGCATAAGGCATTGTGAAGATTAATAAGCGTATCTCCGTGAATCACAGAACAATAAGCCCTCGACAGCGCATCAGCAGCAACGTTATCCTTCCCCGGACGATAAACTATATCAAAATGGTAACATGCCAACTCAATCCTCCACCTCATTATTTTATCATTCTTAATCTTTCCAAAATGTTTGACATCAAACATAAAGGACACAGACTTTTGATCAGTTACCAATGTAAAATGTCGCCCCGATAAATAATGTCTCCATTTACGCAGTGCTTCTACTATTGCATACGCCTCTTTCTCTATTGAAGAATGCCTTTTTTCACTATTGTTCAAGGTACGTGAGAAAAAGGCCACAGGTCTTCCATTTTGGTTCAGAGTAGCCCCAATTGCAAAATCAGAAGCGTCCGTCTCAATCACAAAAGGAACCTGCTCATCAATAGAATGCACAACTGCTCCAAGGATATCCTTTTTAAAATTATCAAAACACGTCCTGGCCTCCCATGATAGAGGATATGTCGTAACCCGAATAAGAGGCCAGATCTTCTGTGAAAAATTTGCAATCCAATTAGAATAATAAGAAAACAGTCCAACAACTCATTGCAAAGCCTTAGAATTAGTAGGACAAGGTAAATCAATCAATGGTCGCAGACGTTCTGGATCTGGTTTAATCTTGTTTCCCGAGATAATATACCCCAATAGATTTACCTCAGTGGTCGAAAAGATACACTTCTCTTTATTAAAAGTTAAACCAACTTTTTCCGCAGCTTGAAGGAATCTTTTTAAATTAGAATCATGCTCCACCCTTGATTTGCCACACACCGTGATGTCATCTAAGTATGAAAAGGTGTCAGAGAGAGAGTTATCACTTATAAAAGCATCCATTGCCCATTGAAAACAAGCAACACCATTAGTAACACCAAATGGTATTCGGCAAAACTGATACAGCTTTCCACCAGCCTCAAAGGCCGTATATGGTTGCTCCTTCTTAACAATAGGAATCTGATGATAAGCACTCTTTAAGTCAATAGTGCTAAAAACCTTATACTGAGATACTTTGTTGATAAGCTCATCAATCTTAGGCAAAGGGTACGCATCTAATTGAGTATACCTATTAATAGTTTGGGAATAGTCTATCACCATTCATTTCTTATGTCTCTCGTTAGTCGTGACAACTACCTGTGCTCGCCAAGGCGAACAACTAGGTTCAATGATTCCTTCCAATAAGAGACGTTGAACTTCAGAATTAATAAATTCTCTATCCTGACTGCTATACCTTCTTGACTTGGTAGCAATTGGCTTACAATCCGGCATCAAATTGGAAAAAAGTGATAATGGAGAAATGGATAAAGAGGTTAATCCACAAATAGATAAAGGTGGCTTAGTCCCTCCAAATGAAAGACTAAGAGACTCGTGTAACTGAAGCACATCATGACCAATCAAAATATCCGTACAGAGATTAGGCAAAACAGATAGGCGTATATCAGTATACGTATTACCTAGAAGAATCAATTTCACAAGGCAACAACCAGCTACTTGTGAAGTGAGAGTCGTCTGAGCCATACACACCTGATAGGAAACAGGCGAAATTTTCAAATGCTTCTCCTTCGCCAACTGAAGACTTATAAAACTCTCGGTACTGCCCGTATCTATAAGGGCCTTCACTTCCAACCCATTAACTTGGGCCGTAACTATAGCTTTGTTTAGGCCATGAGCAAATGCAGCAGAAATTGATGCAATAAACGCCCTATCTAAAGGCTGAATAGTCACAGAGGAGGTAATTGAACCTGATAATTTACAAACACTTGCGTAATGACCTCTCTTGCCGCATTTACTACACACAGCCTCCCGAGCAGGACACTTCAGACGAGGGTGCCGGACGTTCCCACAAAAATAACACTTCTGAATCCTAGAGGCAACAGCCGCCGAAGTAGAAACTGTTTCAGAATCTAGTAAACCACTCCTATTAAGTCCACATAATTCCTTTTCATCCGGAACTGCCGAAACCACAGTCGCAGGCCGATTAAAAAGAGCATAAGAATCCGAACTTCTCTGAGCCACATCCAATGTAGAAGCTTGCTCAAAAGCACTCTTAAGATCCAAAGTCTTATTTTCTAACAACCGCTGACGAATTAATCTAGACAGTAATCCATTAATAAAAGCATCCCGTACCGATTCTTCCTTATATTCTTCAGCCATCACGGCCTTATAATTACAGTTAACACTAAGGCACCGAAGTGCTTGTAAATAAGTATCCAAAGATTCTCCCACCTGCTGCCTACGGGCAGATAGAAGGTGACATGCAAATACCTCATTCTTTGGTTTAACAAAAATCTTTTCCAATGTAGAAATAGCCACTTCGTAAGTTTTACAGTCCAAAATATACTTATACACATCCGGAGCAATGTAGTTGATCAGCATATTCAACTTATTTAGAGACTCCTGATCCAACACGCCCAAAAACTTTTAAAATGTACAATACCAGTGTTTCCATGTATCATCCACTCCAGCAGAATTAGGGTCAGCATTGAATCGTTCTGGTTGAAGATATCGCTCCATTCTGACATAAAGTTAATAAATTGAAATGAAGAATAGATTTGCCTTTCTAATCTAGGCTTTATTAACTTTAAAATCCTGTAGCACATCTTTCCACACCCAGTCCCAACCAAAGCTAGAAAGAACTGAATTTAAGATGGCCACCACAAATCACATGACATCAACTACCAATGAGATTACAGCATATATTCCAAGGCAGGAAACAAACAACCAATCACGATACGTCTTACTAACATAAAGAATAATCACCACAGTAGGCCCGAGTCCCATATTAGGTAGGCCCAAATCTCAATATTGGGAAGGCCCGAG
Source organism: Somniosus microcephalus (assembly GCF_052327205.1). Lineage (NCBI taxonomy): Eukaryota > Metazoa > Chordata > Chondrichthyes > Squaliformes > Somniosidae > Somniosus > Somniosus microcephalus. The sequence continues at coordinate 15,805,951 of NC_140992.1, forward strand.
GTCCAGTATTGGGAATGTCTGAGGCCCAGTACTGGGTAGGCCTGAGGCCCAGTATTGGGTAGGCCCGAGTCCCATATTGGGTAGGCCCAAATCTCAATATTGTGTAGGCCTAAGGCCAAATATTAGATGGATCTGAGACCCAATAGTGGGTAGAACCCGGGCCGACCCATTCCAGCTTAGGGCAGCACGAACCAATTTCTAGGCCTGGGTCTTTCTTTTTGTGCCCTTGGACCCTGCCTATTTCTGCTGGGAATTTTGGCCTCATTTCCATGTGCTGACGATATGCAGGACACCTGCTTTTCATCCCCTGGCAGTTTGATGGCAAAGAGGATTTCAATGTCGGGCCGCTGCATTGTCGGCAATAGCCCTCAGGTCAGTCCTGGGGTGGCGGGGGTGGGGGGGTGAAGCAATAGGGAGAGAGGGGGCAAGGGGGGAAAGAGGGCAGGGCGAGGGGAGAGAAGGAGAAGTATTCAGAAGGAATGATTTACATTTTTAAGCAGCCATTCGCCCGTAACAGGTTGTTACCATTTACTCGCCCATTTACAGACCCGTTTTTGGACATGACTTCAGGCGGGCCTTGGCGTCAATGCGGGAGGCCGAGGTGCCTCCTGATCTTCAAATATCAGCCTCCCGTATTTCAGGCGGAGATATGGATGGTCAGCAGTTGAAAATCATCCCCCAGAACCTTTGGCAATAGGCTGGGGAGCCCACAGGAAAAATGCGACTGAGACAATTTTCCAGGATGAGTTATAGAGCACCCATATCATAGTAAAATGTCCCAAGGTTCTTCACAGGTGCATTATCAGACAAAACTTGACACCAAGCCACATAAAAAACAACAGATTATCTGGTCATTAGCACATTGCTGTTTGTGGGAGCTTGCTGTGCGCAAATTGGCTGTTGTGCTTTCCACATTACAACAGTGACTACACGTCAAAAAAGTACTTCATTGGCTGTAAAGCGCTTTGAGCCATCTGGTGGTCTTGAAAGGCGCTATAGAAATGCAAGTCTTTCTTTTTAAGGAGATATTAGGACAAGGTAGCAGGCCAGGTAAATAAGGTGGTTAAGAAGGCACACGGAACGCTTGCCTTTATTAGCCATGGCATAGAATACAAGTGCAGGGGGGGTTATGTTTCAACTGTATAAAACACTAGTTAGGCCTCAGCTAGATTACTGCATGCAGTTCTGGTCACCACATTACAGGAAAGATGTGATTGCACTAGAGAGGGTACAGAGGAGATTTACAAGGATGTTGCCGGGAGTAGAGAATCTTAGCTATGAGGAAAGACTGGATAGGCTGGGTCTGTTTTTCCTTGGAACAGAGGAGTCTGAGGGGAGACCTTATTTTGAGGTGTATAAAATTAAGAGGGGCCTAGATAAAGTGGATAGGAAGGACCTATTTCCCTTAGCAGAGGGGTCAAAAACCAAGGGGCACAGATTTAAAGTAATTGGAGGAGGGTTTAGAGGGGAGTTGAGGAGAAATGTCTTCACCCAGAGGGTTCTGGGGGTCTGGAACTCACTGCCTGAAAGGGGGATAGAGGCAGGAACCCGAACCACATTTAAAAAGTACTTGGATGTGCGCTTGGGATGCTGTAACCTGCAGGGCTACGGACCAAGAGCTGGGAAGTGGGATTAGGCTGGATAGCTCTTTGTTGGCCGGCGTGGACACGATGGGCCGAAATGGCCTCCTTCCCTGCTGTAACTTTCTATGATTCTACGATTCTAAAACATCCCAAGGTTCTTCACAGGTGCATTATCAGACAAAACTTGACACCGAGCCATATAAGGAGATATTAGGACAGGTAAACAAAAGCTTGGTCAAAGAGGTAGGTGATAAGGAGCGACTTAAAGGAGGAGAGAGAGTGGTAGAGAGGTGGAGAGGTTTAGGGAGGGAATTCCAGAGCTTAGAGCCTTGGCAACAGAAGGCATGGACAGCAATGGTGGGGTGATGGAAATCGGGGATGTGCAAGAAGCCAGAATTGGAGGCGCCCAGATATCTCGGCGGGCTGTAGGGCTGGAGGAGGTTGCAGAGATCAGGAGGGGGCGAGGGCCACGGAGGAATTTGTAAACATGAATGAGAATTTTTAAACCGAGGCGTTGCCGGACCGGGAGCCAATGTTGGTCAGCGAGCACATTGGGCGATGGGTGAACGGGACTGGGTGCGAGTTCGGACACGGGGGCAGTGAGCACAGGGGGTGATGGGTGAACGGGACTGGGTGCGAGTTCGGACACGGGGGCAGTGAGCACAGGGGGTGATGGGTGAACGGGACTGGGTGCGAGTTCGGGCACGGGGGCAGCAGAGTTTTGGTTGAGCTGAAGTTTACGGAGGGTAGAAGGCGGGAGTCCGGCCACTGGAAGTCACAGATGTCGACTAAGTGATCGTACATTGTGTGAGGATCACCTAGCCTTACCTTGGCTTTATTTTTACACTTTGTGGATTTGTGAATGTTACTACCTCTGCTTTAACAAAATAGTTAACTCCTGACTTCAGATTTGGACTGTCTGAGCAGGCCAAGGATTTGCTTTTGACAATGAGAAGGGAATGCAGACTCTGAGTCTCCAAGTCCTAATCAGGACAGCCTCTGCGAGACCATTAAACTGATGCAATTTCCAATAAGGGGGAAGCTATAAGCCTTATAGAACAAGATGTAGATAAACAGCTGATAAAGTCAGGACAATGTAACTAATTGACTGAAGATCACCCGAGCAAAGCAGATAACTACATTTCTACACGCAAAATCAATTACTTGATTTAATCACCATGAGAATTGGGTGTAATCAAGAAACAAAGAAGATTGGCTTGCTGGGAATGGAATGGAATAAAGAACAATGCAGTCTCAGAATTTCGTCAGAATTTAATCTCCTTGGAGGCAAAGATAGAAAACACTTGTTAGCTGAGCTAAGGCTAAATGGGAAGACTCAACCCATTTAGTTTGTGTTGGTCAGAATAACTCCTGAAGGCAAAATGTCGCACTTCTTCCCAAGTGGGAGTAAGAATTAAACCTTACACAAAAACAGAAAGTTTTGCATCTTCCTGGATTTTTGGGGGGGAATAATTTGGTTGGTTAGCGCCTCCCGTTGGCACCTCGGGGGTGGCACTAATGGGGCGCTAGGAACTTTGCGCCCGAGCGCGGCGATTTTAGCAAAATCGACCAGTCGTTTTATGGCGGCACTAAACACTACCGCCACGATCTCCTGCGCCCGCAGATCATGACGTCAGTCGAGAGTGCAACGCTTCGGTAGCGCCCCAGACCGAATATTGAGTCGCGCCCCCTGCCTTACCGTCTGCTGCTAGGAACGACAGGTAGAGGGGAACGTTTTCAAGTTGGGAAGGGGCTGGGGAACGCTATTTAAAGGCGGGTGCTTCCTGCCTTTTCTTGTCGGTGAAATTTTTGGTACACGCAGGTTGAGAGGGAGAGAGACGCTGTCCTAAGGAGTTTTGGCCCTCAGCACCACTTTTGAGGTTCCTAAGCGCCGAGCTCTTTCCCTGGGCCTATCCATTAGTGCTTCCAACACAATTGCTTGTGAGGTTCTCTCCCGGCCGAGATTCAAGGCTGCAATGAGCAGGGTGTGGCTGGCCAGCAAGATGGCCCCTCCCCTTTAAGAACTGGACGGCGCCAGTCTGTCTGGCTTCCATGGCAACTGGCATCGCCTGAGCTTCGGTAGCGTTCTGAGGTAGCACCTCACTCCCCGACGTTAGCGCCTTAAGAGAGGTGTGTAGCGCCTGATTTAGCGCTCAAATCACCTCCAAGGGGGCGATAGAGGCGAATTTTGCAGTCGGAGGAGATAATTTGCGCCGGGCGCTAAACTTTCTGCCTGGCCGATATTAGCGCCCCCAAAATGGGCGATACCCAATTTTTCCCCCTTGACCTTTATGAATCACTGGATATGCCCCAGCTGGAGAATTGTGGCCAATTCTGGGCACTACACTTTAGGAAGGATGGCAACACCTTAGAGAGGTTTTCTACAATGGTACCAGGGAGGAAAGACTTCAGTTATGTCGAGAGTCTAGAGAAACTGGGGCTGTTCTCCTTAAAGCAGGGAAGGTTAAGGGGAGATTTTATTGAGCTGTTCAAAATCATGAAGGGTTTTGACAGAGTAAATAAGGAGAAACTACTTCCAGTGGCAGAAGGGTCGGTAACCAGAGGACACAGATTGAAGGTAATTGGCTAAAGAACCAGAGGCGACATGAGGAAACATTTTTACACAGTGAGTTGTTGTGATCTGGAATGCACTGCCTGAAAGGGCGGTGGAATCAGATTCAATAGTAACTTTCAAAAGGGAATTGGATAAATACTAGAAGGGGAAAAATTTGCAGGGCTGAGAGCAGGGAGGAGAGTTGGACTAATTGGAGAGCTCCTTCAAAGAGCCGGTACTGGCACAATGGGCTGAATGGCCTCCTTCTGTGCTGTATGATTCTATGATTCTGTCTGACACTCAAAAGGCCAGGAGACAGTGTGACCTAGAAATCTGATCGCACCCCAAAACTGGCACGAGAGGGTGCAGGGACCAATTCCTGTTCTTCAGTGGATAGGCCTGAGGGCAACTACTATTACAGGCTCAGGACACAGGAGGCCGTCGAGGGCCCGAAGAACAGGTGCTGCACAATCCCATTTTTAGGCCAAGGAGTCAATTAAGTGAAAGTGCTGGAAACACTCAGCCGGTCAGGCAGCATCTGTGGAGAGAAAAACAGCGTTAACGTTACAGGTCGATGACCTGAAACAATGGGCTGGATTTTGCAAATGGGGAGCTTTTGGAGGCGGGACATCCACTTGTTGGGTTTTAGTCCCGCCTCCATCAACTTCTGGCCAACCCACGCTATTTGCCCATGATTGTCCTTGTTAAGCCCGCCCAGCAGGCTTAGCAGGCCAATTAAGGGAAAGCCGGTTGCAGAGCATGTCAGTGTATGACGTTTCATCTGTCAAAAATTTTTGACAGATGAATTGTTATTGTTTGACAGATCTGTGAAGCTGTATAACACTGACATTCTCTGTAGTTTGATGAGTTCTTGAATTCAAGACCTCATCAAACCTCTTTCTTTAGCAGAAATTAGATGGTTGGAGAATGCAACGGCCATCTGTCATCTCTGCTGGTCAGATGCGAGGTTCTTCACATACCCACCGACTGAAGCCTGCAGGAAGAAACAAAGGTAAGTAAACTTTTACTAACACTTTCCACTCACCTCACATACTCACCTCTCCACACTTGCACCCATCACTTACCGTCACAATGTACTTTTGCACCCCTCCGTCCCCCGCAGACCCACTACTCGCCTCGCTGACCCTGGCGGGGTTTGGAGCCTTCGGGAAGCCCACACTTGTGTGGGTAAAACGGGGATTAACTACCTGTTAACAGGCAGACAAGTGGCACTAATCCCCTTCCCTCCTCCAAGGAGACAGGATCCGGCGCGGGTCGGCTACCCACCTCCTGGCAAGATGGCACGGAGGCGGGCTGGGCACCCACCCCCAGATTCTGCCATTTTCCCAGCAGTCCCGCCTCCATACCCGCCTCCCCAGGGCTGGCAAGATCGCGCCCAATAACTCTGTTTCTCTCTCTCTCTCCACGGGTGCTGCCTGACCTGTTGAGTGTTTCCAAAATTTTCCGTTTATATTTCAGATTTCCAGCATCCGCAGTATTTTGTCTTTTGAGTCAATTAATTGCTGCTTTGGAGAAGTATTTATACCATATACGTTGCTTTGCTCTGAAGGTCCAATAGGTTGAAAAGGTTCTTGTTAGTTGGGCCCGCTACTGGTTGGTAATTGAATCACTCGAACCTACAATCCATTTAGTCTTTTGGGAGCTTCAGCATAAAAAAACAGGCCCTCCCAAAATTGGTAGCCCCAGACAGCCTAAACTAGAAGCAGCGAAAGCAACAAAAATGGAGGTGGCAAAAAGGAAAATGGCGGCCGTCGGGCCTAGTGTGGTCACCTCTATTTGTTCATTAATATTTCAAAACAAACGCACGGCTGTAAACAATTGTATCTGGAATGCAGATGAACAGCGCTGGTTCCTGAAACAGTTCTATTATAAGAAAGTGTGAACCCATTACCATGTTGAGCAACTGGTGCAGGCAGTCTGAAGTCATCCATTTTCTGAAGATCAGCGTTCCATCAAGAACAAGGAATGCTCCCAACAGGCCTTATCGACACTGATGCCACATTGCTTCCAATTAGTATTTCTTACACGAAGGCTCAGCTGAAAGACATTAGTGAGTGTACAGAATTTTTTCTTACATTCATTTTCGGGGATGTGGGCATCGTTGGCAAGGCCGGCATTTATTGTCCGTCCCTAGTTGCCCTGAGAAGGTGATGGTGGGCCCTCTTCTTGAACCGCTGAGTGGCTACCTCAGAGGGCAGTGAAGAGTCCACCACATTGGTGTGGGACTGGAGTCACATATAGGCCCTATAGTAATCTCAGATGTAATGCTTAAGTTATCCACCAGATGGAGACAAATATTAAAGGGTTCATTTACCAGTGTTTTAAGGTAATGTCCTGGCACACCACTTATTAAGGTAGTGGCATTGCATTCTGGGTATGACTCAGAGGGATCCTCCATCTTGATGCATCGTGCAGTAAGAAATAGAGTGTGCATGCCTGCAGCTGTAAGAGATGTTTCTCTCCTAACCTGTGTAATTAAAAAGTTAAGTTTTGGTTCCTGAAGTCTCACTTATTGGACCTTACCACTCGGATATTACAGCCCAGGTTGAAAGAAAGACTTGCATTTATATAGCGCCTTTCATGACCACCGGACGTCTTAAAGCGCTTTACAGCCAATGAAGTACTTTTGAAGTGGGGTGTTGTAATGTGGGAAACACGGCAGCCAATTTGTGCACAGCAAGGTCCCACAAACAGCAATGTGATGATGACCAGATCATCTGTTTTCTTTATGATGTTGGTTGAGGGATAAATATTGGCCGGGACACCGGGAATAACTTTCCTGCTCTTCTTCGAAATAATGCCATGGGATATTTTACGTCTACCTGAGAGAGCAGAAGGGGCCTCGGTTTAACGTCTCATCGGAAAGACGGCACCTCCGACAGTGCAGCACTCCCTCAGCACTGCATTGGAGTGTCAGCTTAGATTTATGTGCTCAAATCTCTGGAGTGGGACTTGAACCCACAACCTTCTGACTCAGAGGCGAGTGCGCTGCCCACTGAGCCACGGCTGACACTGATTGGTTAAGGATGGCAGATTTTCCTTCCCTAAAGGGACATTAGTGAACTGGTTGGAGTTTAAAGCTTCATGGTCACCAGGTTAATTCCTGAGTTGAAGGGGTTGTCTTATGAGGAAAGGTTGAGCAGGTTGGGCCTATAGTCATTGGAGTTTAGAAGAATGAGAGGGGATCTTATTGAAACATAAGGGGGGAATTGACAGGGTGGATGCTGAGAGGGTGTTTCCCCTAGTGGGGGTATCTAGAACTAGGGGGCATAGTTTCAGAATAAGGGGTCGCCCATTTAAGACGGAGATGAGGAGGAATTTCTTCTCTCAGAGGGTCATGAATCTTTGGAATTCTCTACCCCAGAGAGCTGTGGAGGCTGGGTCATTGAATATATTCAAGGCTGAGATAGACAGATTTTTAAAAACAGGGGAGTCAAGGGTTATGGGGAGCGGGCGGGTAAGTGGGGTTGAGGCCAAGATCAGATCAGCCATGATCATATTGAATGGCGGAGCAGGCTCAAAGGGCCGAATGGCCGACTCCTGCTCCTATTTCTTATGTTCTTTTGTTTTACTGGTGTCAGCTTTTTATTTCTAGATTTTCTTTTTAAACTAAATTTCGAATTCTGAAAGAACCCAGGGTGGGATTCACATTCCCTGGATTATTAGTCCAGGCCTCTGGATTATTAGTTCCAGGCCTCTGGATTATTAGTTCAGACCTCTGGATTATTAGTCTAGGCCTCTGGATTATTAGTTCCAGGCCTTTGGATTATTAGTCTCGCAACATAACCACTACACTGCTAAATATATCTTCCTTTACAACATTTCTGCAATTCAGTAAATGCACTTCCCCTTTAATGCATACTGGTTGTCTAAATAAATGCTAACACTTCACTCTCCTTCTGCATCTCACTGGTGTACATCTAGAAATGTGCATCACAGGAAGCAGCCATCAGGTCCCGTGCAAAGTAGGCTGTAGTGCCATCTATTTTTACATCCTCTTAAAGAGAAAGTCCACTTACCCGACATATGAAACAATTTCAGATGTTCATTCTCACGGTAGTTATTTCACCTACACAGTTACAATGCAAGGGGGGCTTCAACATTGGTTGGAGCAGGCAATTATTTTAATTTAATTTTTTTCTATTTGCCAATTTTTTTCTCTCTCCTCCATACTGTCTCACCCGGTGCTTCAACCATTCTTCCATGCCCAGGCAGCAGGGGCCAGCGGGCTATTCGACTGTGAGGGCATCACAGCTGAGCCCTCTCCTCTCCTCTCCTCACCCGACATTGACACGCGTGTGCGTGCACTTGCAGCAGAGGTTACTGGGTAGTGAAATAAAAACAGGAAATGCTGGAAACACTCAGCAGGTCGGGCAGCATCCGTGGAGAGAGAGAAACAGGGTTAACGTTTCAGGTCGGTGACCTTTCGTCAGAACTGGAAAAGGTTAGCGATGTAACAGGTTTTAAACAAGTGCAAAAGCAGAGAATGGGGGGGAGGGGAGGAAAGAACAAAAGGGACGGCCTGTGATAGGGCGGATGAACAAGGTAAAGGAGACAAATGAAAATCCCGTCGGACAGAAGAGCAGAACTTCTTCAAGGTGGGCGTTCCTGGAGGAGAGGTGGCCGTGAAGCAAACACTAATACAAAAAGAAAATACTGCGGATGTTGGAAATCTGAAATAAAAACAGAAAATGCTGGAAATACTCAGCAGGTCAGAAGCAAGAACCTTGGATGATTTTACCCTCCCCCCGCCCCGCTCCCCCTCTCTCCCTAAAACAGGAGAACAGGACAGATATCTCATGAAAGCAGATTCAATAGTAACTTTCAAAAGGGAATTGGATAAATACTTGAACGGGTAAAAACAAAATGCAGATCTATGGGGAAAGAGCAGGGAGGAGTGGGACTAATGGGAGAGCTCTTTCAAAGAGCCGGCACAGGCACGATGGGCCGAATGGCCTCCTTCTGTGCTGTATCATTCTATGATTCTATCTGCCCGCACTGCTGTCCCTGTGGCTATCAAGGTCAGTACTGCCCTCAACTACTGTGGCACAGGCTCATTTCAGACAGTCTTGGGGGACCTCTGCAACATCAGCCAGGGAGCAATACGGGCAGTCGTAAGGTCACTGACTCCCTTTAAAGCAGAGCAACCCAATTCACAAGCTTAGGCATCACAGCAAGGCAGCAGGGAGCTCGGGCCATGCAGTTTTATAGTTGCAAAGTCCCAGTGTCCAGATCATATGTGACCGCAATCAGCGCATCCTCCATGGCAACGCCCGATACGCAGGAGGCTGCCGCAGTGTATTTATCCTTCATCATTCGGCCCTCCCTGACCTCTTCAGGGAATTGAATCAGATCCACGGATGGTATCTGGGCATCAAAGGATACCCCCGGCTCCCATGGCTGATGACCCAATCAGGGTGTCCCAAACCGCGGCAAAGAGCCTCTGCAATATCATAGAATGATATGGCACAGAGGGAGGCCATTCAGCCCATCGTGCCAATGAAAGAGCTCTCCAATTAGTCCCACACTCCTGCTCGCTCCCCATAGCCCGGCAAATTTTATCCCCTTCAAGTATTTATCCAATTCCCTTTTGAAAGTTATTGGGCCTGAATTTCCGATCAGAGGCTTCCTGCGGGCGGATGCTTCCGATCGGAAACAATCTACGCTCTTACCTGCTGGCTCCATGGGTCCCGAGACTTCCGATCCTGGGCCTCTGCTCTACGATTTGCGCAGAGGCCCAGGTAGCCCAGGGGCGCAGGCGGTTCGCAAGCGCCCCTGGGATCACGTGGGCCATGGGGAACCAATCAAAGAAGGGAATCCCCCTTCACACCTTTGACAGGTCTCTCTGCACAGATCTGTCAAAAGTACGAATGGGGATCACATTTAAAAACACACTAAAACATTAAGGGGGAAAAATTCAGTTGCTTGCGCCTGCCGTTAGCGCCTTAAGAGAGCGCTAATAGGGCGCAAAGCAACTAGCGCCTGGGCGCGGCGATGTTTGCGCCACTCGCAAAATTAACTAGACATTTTGCGGCGGCGCTAAACACTACCGCCACGATCTCCTGCGCCGGCAGATCGTGACGTCAGTCGAGTGCGCAATGCCCCGGTAGCGCCCCGGACTGGATGTTGAGTGGCGCCCCCTGCCTTACCGCCTGCCGCTAGCAACAACAGGTTGAGGGGAGCGTTTTGCAGTCAGGAAGGGACTAGGGGAGCGCTATTTAAAGGCGACCGCTTCCTGCCTTTTTTTGGTGGTGACATTTTTGCACCACGCATTCTGAGAGAGAGAGAGAGAGACTTCTGGAGAGATTCAACGCTGTGTGAAGGAGTTTTGGGTACTGAGCAGCACTTTGCAGGTTCATTTCGATATGCACTTCCTTGCTTCGCCAGCGCTCTGAGGTAGCGCCTCGCTCCTTGGCCTTTGCGTCTTAAGACAGGTGTGAAGCGCCTGATTTAGCGCTCCAATCATCTCCAGGGGCGATAAAAGCCAAGTTTGCCGTCGGAGGCGATAATTAGCGCCAGGCACTAAACTTTGCGCACGGCCGATAATGGCGCCCCAAACGGGGCGACACTGAATTTTTCCCCCTAAATACATTTAAAAAAAATCACCTATTTAAAATTATTTAAAACTACATTAAATTCAATGGCCGAGAAATTCACTAGCCTTAGCGCCGCTTTTGAGGCGCTAGAGGGACTAGCGCCAGAGTTATGGCCATTTGAAAAATTGAGTGGGGCCCTAAAGCGGCGTTGCACCGGTAGCGCTGCGCCGGCACCGATGACATCATCGGTGTGCGCAGCGTCCCGGTTGCCGTGGTAACCCGCCCGAACTCCAAAATTGAGTTGCGGCCGCCTCGCCCGTGGCAGCCGCAAGCAACGTTCTGTAAAAGGTGCCTTGCTGAAGTTAGCGCCGGCGCATTAAGGTCGCGCGGCGGCCGGCCGCTTCCCCGGCGGCCGCCTGCCCGCACCTCCCTCCCCGGACTCCTCCAAGACCCCCCCGCGGCACAGATGCATGTGGGCCGCGAGCCCGGCACTTCTCCGAGGTGCCGGGCTCATTTTTATTCAGCCGTCAACGGCCAGCGGTCGGGTGCAGGCAGCTCCTCCTTAACGGAAGGAGGAGGCCTGCACTTCCCCAGCCTGCCGCACCGCATCGGGCGCCGCAGCGCCGGAACAGCGCCGCAATGGGGCAGGTAGCGCCCATTGGGAGGCGCTGAAACCCTCCAGTAGCGCCGGCAGCCGTTTGGGCGCGGCGCTACTGAATTTTTGGCGCGCGCAGGGGGACTTAGCGCCGGCACTAACTTCCAGCGCTAAAGCCCTGGCTGCGCCAAAACCCAATTTCTAGGCCAATATTTTAAACAAAAATTAAATTTTTTGAAAAAAATAATTAAAGTTTTTTACAGGGCTAAAAATAAACTTACCTTTTTAAAAAGTATTATTAAATTATAAATCAGTGAAAAAATTGTATTTTTTAATTTTTTTAACTCTTATGCTGGTAAAAGCAGGCCTTAGGCTTTTACCAGGCGTGAGGTTTTTAAAGGTTTTCCGCGGGCGGAGGTTGTGCAGAAGGCGGAACTCTGTGCCCGCGGAGGCCCTTCTCCCGGGCAGGGGGATGATCTGTCGAGAGGATTTTTGACAGATCGCAAGTGCCAGGTTTTAGCACGTGCACTTCGCCTGCCTGAAACCAGCACTTGCGCGGCCCCTATGGGTGCGTACACACCTCGTACGCACCCGCGGGGGGCGGAAAATCCGGCCCATTATTGAATCCGCATCTACCGCCTATTCAGGCAGCACATTCCAGATCATAACAACTCGATACATTAAAAAAAATTCTCTTCATCTTTTGCCAGTTACCTTAAATCTGTGTCCTCTGGTTACTGACCCTTCTGCCACTGGAAACAGTTTCTCTTTATTTATTCTATCAAAACCATTCATGATTTTGAACACCTCTATCAAATCTCCACCGAATCTTCTTTGCTCTGAATGCAGCTGCTGATAGAGAGGGCCATCGGGGTGTTGAAATGCACGTTTTGCTGACTGGACAGGGGATCTGGTGTAAGCTCCAGAGCGGCTGTCCAGGTAGCCATATGCGCCTCGCACTACTTTCCCATTCAGGCAGGGCTGGGCTTTGATTGCCAGGTCTGAGGAGAAGGCCCTGGCCCTGGTGGATCCAGGACTAGATGGAGCAGACCATCGGGAGGACTCCCACTCTCCTTAGGCAGTCCCTCGGAACCGAGGATGACTTGCTTCCACACTAAAAATGAGTTCTCAGGTGACTGATGAGTCCAATGCGGGGCGTACAGTCTCTGTCACAGGTGGGGCAGACGGTGGTTGAAGGGGCAGGTGGGTGGGGTGCTTGGGTTGACATGCGCTCCTTCCGCTGTTTGCGCTTGGCTTCCGCTTGCTCCCGGCGAAGAGACTCGAGGTGTTCGGCGCCTTCCCGGATGCTTCTCCTCCACTTTGTGCGGTCTTGGGCCAGGGATTCCCAGGTGTCAGTGGGGATGTTGCACTTTTTCAAGGAGGCTTTGAGGGTGTCCGTGAAGCATTTCCTCTGCCCACCTGGGGCTCTTTTGTCGTGTCGGAGCTCCGAGTAGAGCATTTGTTTTGGGAGTCTCATATCGGGCATGCAGATGATGCATCCTGTCCATCGGAGCTGATCGAGCATGGTCAAAGCTTCGATGCTGGGGATGTTGGCCTGAGCAAGAACACTGACGTTGGTGTGCCTATCCTGCCAATGAATTTGCAGGATCTTGCAGAGGCAGCGTTGGTGGTACCTCTCCAGTGCTTTGAGGTGCCTGCTGTACCTGGTCCATATCTCTGAGGCATACAGCAGGGCGGGTATCACTGCTGCTCTGTAGACCATGAGCTTAGTGCTGGGTTTGAGGTTCTGCTCTTCCTCAGGTGACCGAAGGCTGCACTGGCACACTGAAGGAGGTGTTGGACTTCGTCATCAACGTCTGCCCTTGTTGACAGTAGGCTCCCGAGGTATGGAAAGTGGTTCATGTTATCCAAGGCCTTGTCGTGGATTTTGATAATCGGGGGGCAGTACTGTGTGGCGGGGGCAGGTTGGTAGAGGACCTTTGCCTTACGGATGTTTAGTGTAATGCCCATGCTCTGGTACGCTTCGGTGAAGGTGTTTACGATGGCTTGGAGTTCAACCTCCGAGTGAGCGCAGACGCAAGCGTCGTCTGCATACTGTAATTCGATGACAGAGGATGGGGCAACTTTGGATCTGGACTGGAGGTGATGGAGGTTGAACAGTTTCCTGTTTGTTCTGTAGATTAGCTCCACTCCAGCGGGGAGCTTACTGAGGGTGAGGTGGAGCATTGCAGCAAGGAAGATCAAGAAGAGCGTTGGTGCGATGACACAGCCTTGCTTGACCTCGGTCCGTACGTGAATTGGGTCTGTGGTGGAACCATTGGTCAGGATCACGGCTTGCATGTGGTCGTGATGCAGGCAGAGGATGGTGACAAACTTTTGAGGGCAGCCAAATTTGAGCCGGACACTCCATAATCCCTCACGGTTGATGGTGTCGAAGGCCTTTGTGAGGTCAAAGAAGGCCATGTACAGTAGTTGGTGTCGTTCCCTGCATTTCTCTTGTAGTTGACGCACGGTGAAGATCATGTCCATTGTGCCCCTTAGTGGGCGGAATCCGCATTGCGACTCTGGGAGGAGCTCTTCAGCCACTGGGAGAAGGTGATTGAGGAGGATTCTTGCGATGACTTTCCCTGTGGCAGACAGCAGGGAGACTCCTCTGTAATTAACGCAATCGGACTTGTCACCTCTCTTGAAGATGGTCACGATTACGGCATCTCTGAGGTCCCCTGGCATGCTCTCCTCCTTCCAGATAAGAGAAATAAGTTCATGTATTTGCACCAATAGTGCTTCTCCACCATGTTTTAGCGCCTCGACGGGGATTCCATCTGCTTCTGAGGCCTTTTTGTTCTTCAGTTGTCAGATGGCTTTTTCAAGCTCTTGCCGGGCTGGGGTTGTGCTGAGGTGGTGGCGGATAGCATGCTGCGGGATGGAGTTGAGGACACTCGCATCAAAGACAGAGGCCCAGAAATTCGGGTCGGGGGCTTCCCGCGGGTGCAAGCCCCCGACCTACACTTACCTAGCGCGCCGGCAGTTGACCTCTTGGCCTGCGTGGAATTCCTCTCCGAGGCCTGTCCCAGAGGCCGGCGCGTTATGCTGGCGTGTCCCAGGGGCGTAGTTAGTGCGAAGCGTCCCCTGGGATCACGTGAGCAACAGGCAGCCAATCGGAGCAGGGAATGCTCCATCCATAAGTCTTGACAGATAGACCTGTCAAAACGTATAAATGCTGAGGCTGTAAAACTGTACTTTACCTTCAAATAAAATTTTTTTTTAAATCACACTTTGTAAATAAACTATAAATGACATTAAATAACTATTTTAAACAAAAATTTAAATTTTTGAAAAAAATAATTTTATAAAAAAACAGGGCTAAAAATAAACTTACCTTGCTTTAAAGTATTTAAAAGTAAAAAACCTGTGGAAAAAATGTTTTAATTTTAAATAATTGACCACTTACCTTTGAAAATGAAGTCCTTACGGCTGCTTTTTACATTTCTAAAATGTACAGACTTACCCGCACGTTAAAACCTGAAAATAAAAGGAAGTTCAACGCGCACGCGCAGACTCCCGCGCACACGCGTTCGACCTCTGAACCCCTTGGTTCAGAGGATCGGAAGTGCCGGTTTCCCGGGCATGCGTAGTGCATGCAAGATTCCGGCACTTCCATCGGGTCCACGCGTGAGTACTCCGTCTGTACTCACGCGTTGGGACCCGAATTTCTGGGCCAGAGTCTCGGTTAAGGAGATCTTCGAAGTGCTCCACAGGAGTCCTCGCTGACTGATGTGAGGGGGCATCGGAGGACACAGCGCCTGGGGGCAATTTTAAACTAACCCCGCCCTTCGGGAGACTGGCGGTATTGGGTGCGATGCTGGTTTTACCCCCCTTCCCCCACTGCCCGCTTTTACTCCTCATTGAAGTAAACGAAGAGCATTATTGGACGGGGTTTAAAGCCAGTGTTCTGCCCGATCCCATGGGATTCCCGCGCAGTGAGTTAAGTTAAATTTACCCCAAGTCTTCTCCTCTGTCTGACCCAGTCTACCTCTGACACCTCAGCCTGAGCTCATTTCCCCTATTTGCAAATATAGAGGCATTCTCTCAATCCACTATCCATCCTATCACATGACAGGACATCAGCCCTGCAAGCCTTGACATGACTGCGCCAGCAATCATCACCTGAGTGCATAAGTCAGCACCGAATGAGTGCACCCTTTCCTGTATGACTTAATCACAATGAATAACAAAGCACGTCAAAGCACAGGCTATTTTAATACAATAATTACAAAGTACAAACAATCAGTTATGTGGAGAGACTAGCGAATCTGGGATATGTTCCTCTTGAAGGTTAAGTGGAGGTTTAATTGAGGTGTTCAAAATTATGATGGGTTCTGATAGAATAGGTAGGGAGAAATTGTTTCCAGTGGAGGGTCGAGAACCAGAGGATACAGATTTCAGATAATCAGCAAAAGAACTTGAGGGGAGGTGAGGAGAATATTCTTTTACGCAGCGAGTTGTTGTGATCTGGAATGCACTGGCAGAAAGGGTGGTGGAAGCAGATTCAATAATAACTTCCAAACAGGAATTGGATGTATACTTGAAAGGAAAAAATACAGGGCTATGGGGAAAGAGCAACGGAATGGGATTAATTGGATAGCTCTTTCAAAGAGCCGGCACAGGCATGATGGGCCGAATGGCCTCCTGTGCTATATGATTCTATGATTCTATAAACACCCGACTCTTTTCCAACGCCGCACTTCCTCCGGCTGCCTACACGGGGCATTTTATCTCCTACTGCTCCTTCCACGTGTCACCTGAGGGCTTGGATTGTGGGAGGTGCTTGGTTCCTCAAGCTGAACACAAGTGTCATGAGGCTGAGGTGGTCCTCATCTCTTAGCAGCTGGGTGCTAGCTTCGTCTCGGGAGGGTGCTTGTTGGGTGGCCTGGTCTCGCCTCCAGCGTTGCACTGGAGTGGTGCTCCGTGGAGGAAAGCATGAGCTTCCATCCCGAGAGATGGCAGTGTCGGGCGGGTGGACTTGTCACGTATTCATTTACGGGATGTGGACGTCGCTGGCAAGGCCGGCATTTATTGTCCATCCTGAATTGCCCTTGAGAAGGTGATGGTGAACTGCCTTCTTTAACTGCTGCAGTCCGTGTGGTAAAGGATTGTACATTTCTTTGTGGCATTTTGGTACATTCTTTCTTAGGCAGTCCCTCGGAACCGAGGATGACTTGCTTCCGCATTAAAAATGAGTTTGCAGGTGACTGATGGGTCCAATGCGGGACCGACAGTCTCTGTCACAGGTGGGGCAGACGGTGGTTGAAGGGGTGGGTGGGTGGGGTGCTTGGGTTGACGTGCGCTCCTTGCGATGCCTGCGCTTGGCTTCCGCTTGCTCCCGGCGAAGAGACTCGAGGTGTTCGACGCCTTCCCGGATGCTTCTCCTCCACTTTGTGCGGCCTTGGGCCAGGGATTCCCAGGTGTCGATGGGGATGTTACACTTTTTCAAGGAGGCTTTGAGGGTGTCCTTGAAGCATTTCCTCTGCCCACCTGGGGCTCTCTTGCCGTGTCAGAGCTCCGAGTAGAGCGCTTGTTTTGGGAGTCTCATATCGGGCATGTGGACAATGTGACCCGTCCATCGGAGCTGATTGAGCGTGGTCAAAGCTTCGATGCTGGGGATGTTGGCCTGAGCAATAACACTGACATTGGTGCGCCTATCCTGCCAATGGATTTGCAGGATCTTGCGGAGGCAACGTTGGTGGTACCTCTCCAGTGCTTTGAGGTGCCTGCTGTACATGATCCATGTCTCTGAGGCATACAGCAGGGCGGGTATCACTGCTGCTCTGTAGACCATGAGCTTAGTGCCGGGTTTGAGGTCCTGGTCTTCAAACACTCTCTTCCTCAGGCGACCGAAGGCTGCACTGGCACACTGAAGGCGGTGTTGGACTTCGTCGTCGACGTCTGCCCTTGTTGACAGTAGGCTCCCGAGGTATGGAAAGTGGTCCACGTTGTCCAAGGCCTTGTCGTGGGTTTTGATAATCGGGGGGCAGTACTGTGTGGCTGGGGCAGGTTGGTAGAGGACCTTTGTCTTACGGATGTTTAGTGTAAGGCCCGCGCTCTCGTACGCTTCGGTGAAGGTGTTGACGTTTTTGTGGCATTTTGGTACAACTGGTTGGATTGCTCGGCCATTTCAGGGGGAAGTTAAGAGCCAACCACATTGCTGTGGGAGTCCCAATTAGGCCCAGACTAAGTAAGGATGGCAGGTTTCCCATACTGTAGGATATTTAACTGAGTCCTTAGGGGGAAATGTTTGCGTCCGCCAGCAAAGTTGCCGGTATCACCAGCAACTGCAGTTAATGGCCGCTGGAAATGGCCGCAATGCAAACTGAGTGAAATTGGTCTGGGGGGTGACATGAATCAGTCATTCGTGAAAGAAAGACTTATGAAATAATACTGAGTGGCCTGCGTGTGGCGCTGTCCAGGGAGAGTATAAATTACTCGGGCACGGGCCCAGCTTGCGCAGGACATTCTTAACAGGAACTAGTGAAGGACACAACTAGACCTCCATGTTGTAAAACAGTTGATTAAAGCTTTGTTTAATGTTTAGGCCAAGTGCCTAGTAGTTTTCTTGCATCAGCGGGCATGGAGATAGGTAGCGCAGTGCTCACCTGCCGTGCAACGCCGTCCTGGTGGCGTTACTGGAGGGATCCGGGATGAAGTTCCTGTCCGGGTCCGACGTTGCAGCTTCCCACAGCCTCTGTGAGCGAAGCTGTGGAGCTCGCTGGGAATTGTGGGCAATGAAGAGGTCTGAGAATTAAAGGGGCCACGCACACTGAAACAATACAAAATAAAATGTGGTGAATCAATACATTTTTCAGCCCTTAATGCCTTTTTAACAAATAATCAACGTTTCAAAGAAGTTCCAAATGTGAATATTCAGCTGTTAAAGCTGAATTACCTTCCTAACCACAACAAATAGGAAAACTGCCTCAGCGCTAACACAAATGGCTCAGCAATCCAAAGAAGGGCCATCCAGGCACGCCAGCTTTGTGCAGAGAGTCAACATTGCAAGACAGGTCCTCTACCCACAGGGGCCAGGAGGCCCCTCCAGAAAGAACAATGTGGGTGTACATCACCGAGGCCATCACGGCCAGAGGTGTCAACCCCACCACCTGGCTCCAGTGCCCAAAGAAGCATTCATGACCTCAGACCAGTGGTCACGGTCAGTGAATGCATCTTCAAAAGCCGTCTCCTACCAACTGCGCCACTAGCCTCACACACTATTCAATGCACGACACCCAATCACTCACCTACCAACAATCTGGATCAATGACGAGGCACATCTCCCATTCCTAGCCTCACCTCACCCCCTTGGAGGAGACGGTGCTGGCTATTCTTGGCAGGGGCATGGTTGAGCCCTTGGCCAGCGCCGGGGCTGAAAGGATACAAGATACGGGTATCCTCGTATGGTATCCTCCTTCTGGCATGCACCTCATGCTTTCCCACCCTCCCATCAGCACAACTTGTGCCTTCCTCATTTCACATACTCAAGAAATGCAGCCTGCCCAGCCAGTGGGACCGCAGGAGAACGATTCCATCCCGGATATCCCGGCCACAAAGGGGTTGTCTGGGATGCATCCTTCCGTCTGATTCCTCCTCTTTGGCTTCCTCCTCTTCTGCATCTTCCTCTTCTCTCTGCAAGCGGATGCTGTAAATGTGAAATGACAACATAAAATGCTGGAAGTACTCAGTTGGTCAGGCAGCATGTCGACCTGAGACATGAACTCTGTTTTTCTCTCCAGGGATGTTGTGTGACTTGCTGAGTATTCGCAGCATGTTCTGTCTTCTCAAAGGCCTTCATTTACCATCCGAGCCCTTGCAAGCGTCCAGCAGCACACTTAAAAAACTTTTCACATCTATTGCAGCAAGCCATCACTTCAATAAAATCAAAAAAACACAGTCCAAACCCTTAAATTCAAACTTACCTGAATGATGTGTGTGTCCTTTAAGAGCTGCAGACATCACCACTGTCACCACTTAGGACCCAGCGCTGAATTCAGCGCTAGGGTCAAAGTTGATGTTGGTGACACTAAGTCGGTGTTGCACGCCAATTGACGTCACCATTGCACCATTTTTCTCCCCAGGGCGCTGCCAGTTACCGGCAGCGCAAAGGAGGAGACCAATATGGCGGCTGCTGCAGGACCCGCTGCCAGCTGGCAAAAAGAGCAGTGGCCGCCATTTTATCGCCATTTCATGGCGCTATGGAGCGGTGCTCAACAGATGAATTTCTAGCCCATTATCTGTGGCCCCAACAATCAGTCTGATCTAATGGGGGCAGATCCTGAAAGCCCTGAGACGCCGCAGTCACCACCGTCTGGAAGCTGTAATTCCAATGCTGCCCTGGCTGGCCTCCCGGCTTCCACTCTCCGTGAACTTCAGCTCATCCAAAACTCTGCTGCCCGTATCTAACTCGCAACAAATCCCGTTCACCCATCGCCCCTGTGCTCGCTGACCTACATTGGCTCCCGGTCCAACAACGTCTCAGATTTAAAATTCCCATCTTTGTTTTCAAATCCCTCCATGGCCTCGCCCCTCCCTATCTCTGTAACCTCCTCCAGACCTACAACCCTCCAAGGTATCTGCGTTTGAGGGTGAGAGAGTTGGATCTCAAACCAGCGTACTGAGCTTAAATAAAGGAGACTATGAAGGTATGAGAGTAGAATTGACTAAAGTGGACTGGGAAAACAGATTAAAGTGTAAGACGGTACAAGAGCAGTGGTCTACATTCAAGGAGATATTTCACATCTTTCAAGATAAATATATTCCACTGAGGAAAAAGGAGAGTAAAAGAAAAGACAGCCATCCGTGGCTTAGTAAAGTAATAAGGGATAGTATTCGACTGAAAACAAGGGCATATAAATTAACCAAATCTAGTGGGAGGATAGAAGATTGGGAAGCATTTAAAAGCCAGCAAACAATAACTAAAAGATTAATTAAGAAAGGGAAGATAGATTATGAAAGTAAACTAGCAAAAAATATAAAAACAGATAGCAAGAGTTTCTACAGCTATATAAAAAGAAAAAGGGTGGCTAAAGTGAACGTTGGTCCCTTAGAGGATGGGACTGGGAAACTAGTGGTGGGGAACATGGAGATGGCAAAGACGCTGAACAAATATTTTGTATCAGTCTTTACAGTAGAGGACACTAAAAATATCCCAACACTGGACAAACAGGGGGCAATGGGGGGGGGGGGGAGGAGCTAAACATGATTAAAATCACTAAGGAGATGGTACTCAGTAAAATAATGGGACTTAAGGCAGATAAATCCCCCAGACCTGATGGCCTACATCCTAGGGTCTTGAGAGAAGTGGCGGTAGGGATTGTGGATGCATTGGTGATCATTTTCCAGAACTCCCTGGACTCAGGAAAGGTCCCGGCAGATTGGAAAACTGTTAATGTAACACCCTTATTTAAGAAGGGAAGTAGATAAAAAGCTGGAAACTATAGACCAGTTAGCCTAACATCTGTGGTTGGCAAAATGTTGGAGTCCATTATTAAGGAAACAGTAACAGAGCATTTGGATAAACATAATTTAATAGGACAGAGTCAGCATGGTTTTACGAAGGGGACGTCATGTTTGACAAATTTGCTCGAATTCTTTGAGGATGTAACATACAGGGTAGATAAAGGGGAACCAGTGGATGTAGTGTATTTGGACTTCCAAAAGGCATTTGACAAGGTTCCACACAAAAGATTACTGATCAAGATAAAAAATCACGGGATTGGGGGTAATATACTGGCATGGGTGGAAGATTGGCTATCTAACAGAAAACAAAGAGTTGGGATAAATGGTTCATTCTCGGGCTGGCAATCAGTAACTAGTGGTGTTCCGCAGGGGTCAGTGCTGGGACCCCAACTCTTTACAATCTATATTAACGATTTGGAGGAAGGGACCGAGTGCAACATATCCAAGTTTGCCGACGATACAAAGATAGGAGGGAAAGCAGTGAGTGAGGAGGACATTAAAAACCTGCAAAAGGACATAGACAGGCTGAGTGAGCGGGCAGAGATTTGGCAGATGCAATATAATGTTTGAAAGTGTGAGGTTATGCACTTTGGCAGAAAAAATCAAAGAGCAAGTTATTATCTAAATGGAGAGAAACTGCAAAGTGCTACAGTACAAAGGGATCTGGGGGTCCTGGTGCATGAAGCACAAAAAGTTAGTATGCAGGTGCAGCAGGTGATCAGGAAGGCCAATGGAATCTTGGCTTTTATTGCAAGGGGGATGGAGTATAAAAACAGGGAAGTCTTGCTGCTGTTATACAGGGTATTGGTGAGGCCACACCTGGAATACTGCGTGCAATTTTGGTTTCCATATTTAAGAAAAGATATACTTGCTCTTGAGGCGGTTCAGAGAAGGTTCACTCGGTTGATTCCAGAGATGAGGGGGTTGATGTATGAGGAAAGGTTGAGTAGGTTGGGACTCTACTCATTGGAGTTCAGAAGAATGAGAGGCGATCTTATCGAAACATATAAGATTGTGAGGGGGCTTGATCGGGTGGATGCGGTGAGGATGTTTCCACTGATGGGTGAGACTAGAACTAGGGGGCATAATCTTAGAATAAGGGGCTGCCCTTTCAAAACTGAGATGAGGAGAAACTTCTTCACTCAGAGGGTAGTAAATCTATGGAATTTGCTACCCCAGAGAGCTGTGGAAGCTGCAACATTAAATAAATTTAAAATGGAGATAGACATTTTCCTAGCAGATAAGGGAATTAAGGGTTATGGGGAGAGGGCAGGGAAGTGGACGTGAGTCTAGATTCAGATCAGCCATGATCCTATTGAATGGCGGAGTAGGCCCGAGGGGCCGTATGGCCTACTCCTGCTCCTATTTCTTATGTTCTTATGCTCATATGTTCCTCCAATTCTGGCCTCCTGCGCATCCTCGATATCTTTTGCCCCCACCTTTGGCGGCCGTGCCTTCAGATGCCTGGGCCCTAAGTTCTGGGATTCCCTCCCTAAACCTCTCCGCCTCCCCACCTCTCTCTCTCCTCCTCTAATACGCTCCTTAAAACCTTGCTTTTGGTCACCTGCCCTAATATCTTTGTATGTGCATCGGCATCAAATTTATTTGATAAAGCTCCTGTGAAGCACTTTGGAACGTTTTACTACATTAAAGGCGCTATATAAATGCATGTAGTTGTTGTTTGTAGTTCATGTTGCCCTCCAATCTGACCCCTATTTCCTTTAGAGTTTGTAGCTTTTTGTTAACCAGAGGTATTAAGTGACATGGGCCAAAGGCAGGTATATGGAGATAGATTGCGGATCAGCCATGATCCCATTGAATGGTGGAACAGGCGCGAGGGGCTGAATGGCCTCCTCCTGTTCCTATGTTCCTATGAGTTGCAGTCCGTGTTTCCGTGGAGTTGGAGGCACCAACTGCTCCCTGATGCTTCTTAGCTGGGGATCTGCTGCAGATTCCGATGAAGCTGCCACTTGTTCCATTGATGCCCGTGAGGAAGAAAAAGCACAGAAGTATACTGTTGACCAAACATCCTTCTTTAAGGGAGTGATGTAAAAAGACAGCTGAGTGCTTGGTTTGAGTATAAAACAAGGCTTTAATCAACTGTTTCACAACCATGAGATTTCTAGTTACATCACTAGTTCCTGGTTACAGAAGCATCCTGAGCAAGCTGGGCCCACGCCCGAGTATTTATACTCCTTGGACGGCACCACCAGCTGGCCACCCAGTGTTACTTCATGAGTCATGGTAAGATTCATGACAGGGAGTGCCCGTAAGATCTGGGTCCCGCAGTCCCAGAGACAATGGCAGCCACTCCCCGCTCCTCCGGTTCCCTCATGCACCTGTGAGACACCCGGGGCCACATCCTCACTAACATTATCTCATGTCCCATGGGCGAAAGAATCTGAGCTAGTGCCCGCCAGTGAGGAAGGATGTGGGGACGAGGTAAATGAGTTGGCAGGGGTTCGGGGCAGAAGAAGACAGAAGCCAATGGAAATAAAAAGCGGGGAGAGATGTAAAAGGGCCTGCCGACTAGGGTTGCCAGCCCCCCCCAGGATTGAGCTGGAACCTCCAGAAATCTAAGATTAATCCTCAGGACACTGCTGCGAGCAACCAGGGAGAAAAAGCACAGGGGCATTAAAAAAAGATATACTTATTTCATTTTCTTTGAACACCTTCACTTAACAGTTACAAAAATATTGGAGCTGGTGGGGGGGGGAAAAGGATGCTTGACCGATAGACAAGAATCATCCAATCAGGTAACGAAGGATCTCTTCATTTTCCAATTGGCTGTGGGAAGGTGGACGCCGTGAGAATGGACGTGTCGGGCGACCAATGGCGGGAGCGTGGGGGGGCGGGGCGGTTGGAGGCAGGAGGTCACGTGATGAAACCTCCAGGAATTCATCCAATCAGAGTTGGCAAGCCTGCTGCCGACTCGCTGGCACCCATTTTGGCCCTGGCGCGCAGAGTCAGGATCCACCCCGGTTTGTTTCAATTCAATTCAATTTTATTTGTCATATATGCAGCAGACGTGTGTACTGCACAATGAAATGTTGATTTTTACGAGTCCTCCCAACATTGGAATAAACATGGCATAGCAATGATAAAAATACTAATAGAAATACAGTAATAATAAATAAAACAACAGTAATAAATAATAATAAATTATTCGTTCATGAGTCTTATGGCCTGGGGGTAGAAGCTGTTTCGAAATCTGTTGGTACGAGACCGTATGCTTCGGTACCTCTTACCGGACGGGAGCAGGGCGAAGAGGTTGTGGCTGGGGTGGCTCGCGTTTTTGATGATTCTCAGCATCTTCCCCCGGCACCTCTCGGGGTAGATATCCTGCACAGCAGGTAGTTTAATTCCTATAGTATGTTTGAAGGAGGTGCGGTGATCACAGCTTCCTATATTTCAGCAGCAGCGGGAGGGCCTTCTGATATCCTTACCCGTTGACTAAAGAGCGCCTCTCCAAAGTTAGCAATGCCGACAAACCTTCCACACCGCTAAAACCTGAACTATTGGGCTTCCTGCTAAGGGCTAGGAGGGGAAACAAACACATTGCTCAAGTCGCTAATTGGGCTACTGCTGTACGGTTGGGTAGAGGGTTGTTGCTGACTGGCTGTTGTGGTCATTGCTCGTGCAAATGTGGGCAGCTTGAAAATAGAAATGCTCTTTTTTTCCAAATAACTCACTTGCAGCTGTGTTGCCTCAGCCCAGCTCTTGTCGCAGAACAGTTCTGGCCTCATCATCATTATAAAAACGATATAAAGGTACTTGTAGAAGGTGCAAAAAAAGATTTCCAGCCTGGGGTTCTTTTCTCTAGAACAGGGAAGGCTGAGAGGTGATCGCGGTCTTTAAGATTCTGAAAGGGTTTGTTGGGGTAGACGTAGAGAAGATGTTTCCACCTGTGGGGGCGACCAGAACTAGAGGCCCTGAATATAAGATAGTCACTAATAAATCCAATAGGGAATTCTCTTTACCCAGAGAGTGGTTAGAATGGAAAACTCGCTACCACAGGGAGTGGTTGAGGCAACTAGCATAGATGCCTTTAAGGGGAAGCTAGGTAAACATGTGGGGGAGAAAGGAACAGAAGGATATGCTGATAGGGTGAGATGAAGAGGGGTGGGAGGAGGCTCGTGTGGAGCATGGACCAGTTGGACTGAATGGCCTGTTTCTGTGCTGTATATTACAGGAAACTCTTTGGTATCCGGCACCGACGGGACCGGCGTGTTGCCGGTTGATCAAAAATTCCGGATGGCGGAGAGGGTTATCTACCGAGGCTATTTTTAACAAAGAAAAATTAAAAAATCAAGAAATGTGCAGTATACAGTAATTGGGTACTCACCCACACAATGTTGTGTTAAATGGATGGTGGAAGATGCTTGATTAAGTACATGGTGTGGAGATGCCGGTGTTCGACTGGGGTGGACAAATGTAACAAGTCACACAACACCGGGTTATAGTCCAACAGTTTTATTTGAAATCACAAGCTTTCGGAGCGCTGCTCCTTCGTCAGGTGAAGTGGAGAGATGCATAAAGACACAGCTTATATAGTCAGAGAATAATGCCAGATGATTACAGGTAATCTTTCTAACTGCCATTTATCACACCTCGGTAGAGAGATAATCACAGCAATCAAAGGTGTGAATGGTGTCCAAACAGGTTAGTCAGAAAAACATTACATCAAAGAACAATGAGGTGGGGTCACAAGGGGTGAAATGTTGCAGATGCTGGGGTCTGTATGAAAAACAAAAAACAGACAAAAAAAAATTTTTTTTGCTGGAAATCACAGCAGGTCCGGCCGCATCTGTGTAGAGAGAACAAGCCAATGACAATTCGAGTCTGGGTGACCCTACATTAGGTGGGGTTACATGTAGCGTGACATGAACCCAAGATCCCGGTTGAGGCCGTCCTCATGAGTGCGGAACTTGGCTAACAGTTTCTGCTCTACGATTTTGCGTTGTCGTGTGTCTCGAAGGCCGCCTTGGAGAATGCTTACCTGAAGATCGGAGGCTGAATGTCCTTGACTGCTGAAGTGTTCCCCGACTGGGAGGGAACACTCCTGCCTGGCGATTGTTGTGCGGTGTCCATTCATCCGTTGTCGCAGTGTCTGCATGGTCTCGCCGATGTACCATGCTCCGGGGCATCCTTTCCTGCAACGTATGAGGTAGACAACGTTGGCCGAGTCACATGAGTATGTACCATGTACCTGGTGGGTGGTGTCCTCACGGGTGATGATGGTATCTGTGTTGATGATCTGGCATGTCTTGCAGAGGTTGCCGTGGCAGGGTTGTGTGGTGTCGTGGTCGCTGTTTAAGTACAGTACTGCCAGTTGAGGATAATGCAATGCAATGACTACCATCAGTGTGGGAGACACACAGTACCCCTGTAAAATGGCGGATCAGAAGAGACTACCAGCAGCGCGGGAGAGTCAGGCTCCTGTTATTGAGGAGTTCTGACTTCCCACAGCGCCAAGGAGCCGAGTAGTGGCAGTTTGGAGAACTACCCCCACTGACGAACTCAGCCACCGCGGGAGACTCGGACACAGCAATATTGCCGGTTATTGAGCTGTTGTTTTCGGAGTGAGAATTTTGCCGGTTAATAGAGAATTCCGGATATTTAGGTGCCGTTTAAACAAGAGTTTCCTGTATATGTAATTGTATGTAGCCATTGTCTGGTTTGAGCTACTGGCCCCTATTGCTCATAGAATTGCGGTCGCAGTTAGTGAGAGTTGGTTCTGCACTTCACTGCTCACGACCTTCATTGCTTTTTTCTCCTTTTTGTAGTGTCACTGAAGACCTTTCTACAGTCACCAGAGATACAGCATCTCAAACCCTTTAAGCGGCTCAGCGGTCACAACTTAAACCAACTGGGATGGGTCATCGGAACCGAGGGATGCTGAAAATGGGGCTCGGAAAACCCCGATTCATTTTAAAATTTAACGATTAATTAATTATCTCTGAAACCCTTTTAGAAAACATCATCGTGGTGATGTTGCAACCAGATGTCGAGGGGGGTGAGGCTCTAAACAGCGATCCCAGCTCTGCAAGGACTTGTTGCTGCTGCTGATGGTTCATTGTGCAGATGGGTTATTGCATGTTCTTCATGTGGAGTACTCGTGCACGATACAGGAAGGCCACGGCAGTGCTTCAGGGGGTTGGGATGTCAGGGCAAACCTCAACATTCCATTGAAATCCCCTGACTGCTCGTCACGTAGATTTAATCGTCAACATGTTCTGGACTGCCACCAGCCTGTAACACCAAATTATAAAAGTTCTTCGCTCGGAGCTGATCATTTTCAGGTCTCTAAACTCATTGAAAGCCTTTTCGTGGACGATAAATGTTAGAATAATAGAATCACACAGCACGGAAGGCGGTCATTCGGCCCATCGTGTTTGTGCCGGTTCTTTGAAAGAGCTGTTGAATTAGTTGCACTCCCCCTGCACTCTTTCAATAATAATAATTCAACTTTATTGTCATTGCACAAGTACATGAACAACGAAATGTGATCTTGCAAGCTCCCATGACTGGGAGAAGCAAAGCCGCTGCGTCGGTGCGTGCCGCCATTCCATTTCCACCATTCCTCCTGTCCGACAATCTTCAGCCCAACGCCCGGGCCTACTCACCAGCCGCTCCTCCTTCCGTGACCTTCTTACCAACCGCCCCTCCTCGGGGCTCCTTCCATGACCTTCTGCACCTGGTCTTCCCTGATGGTCACCCCTCCAGGTACTAACCAGGCCTGGCTCTGTCTTAGCTTCCAAGCCTTGCCAGTGACCCTGTTCCTAGTCCCATAGCCTTTGCAATATTTCCCTTCAGGTATTTCTCCGATTCCCTTTTGAAAGTTATTATTGAATCTGCCTCCACCGCCCTTTCAGGCAATGCATTCCAGATCACAACAACTCGCTGTGTAAAAAAAAATCTCATCTCCCCTCTGGTTCTTTTGCCAATTACCTTAAATCTGTGTCCTCTGGTTACTGACCCTTACTGCCAGTGGAAACAGTTTCTCCTTATTTACTCTATCAAAACCCTTCATAATTTTGAACACCTCTATCAAATCTCCACTTAACCTTCTCTGCTCTAAGGCGAACAACCCCAGCTTCTCCAGTCCCTCATCCCTGGTACCATTTCTAGAACTGTTATGGGTTTATATTTGTTTATTAATTATTAAGCTACCAAACCCTTCTGAGTGATATTCTCCCTTCCCCCAGTTGATTGTCCCTATGCGACACGCAGGCATGGGAGGCTGGTTGGTCTTCTTGGTCCCAAATGCCTGTCAATGCTCATCTGAAGCAGTCACTTGAATGCATGGTTGGATGAGTTTCTCTTTGATCTTTCCTTCCTTCCACTCATTGTTTCCCCATGTTAATGGGGCTCACATCACAAGTAACTCATCAGATTGGGGAATCGGATGTAAAAACCCACGTCTACCCTCTTCGTGGCATTATATGTTAATGCTATCATGTTGGCAACTGGGATCTTTATGCCCTTTTAGTCAACCTTGTCTGTGCTCGTCACTATAGTGCTCCATCGCACCAGTTATATTAGCCCAGAATTTGTTGGAATGGGGCATCTCACTGCCTGCATGTTAGTTAGACTATCCCCTCACCCTTCAGCTTCTGGGACCTTAGTGAACAACGGGACCAACAGTCTATCTCTCTAACCAACGCAATTTAAGGATTGAGAAAGAAACAGAGGAACGACGGTGTTACATAGTTATGTTGGGACTACATTGTACAAGTGTACTAACACTCAAATCAAGTGTAGCAGCACTACGATGCTGGGAAAGTAGTGCGCAGGCGCCACGCAAGGCACTTGGAAATATCACCCCGCACCATGCGGCAGGCAGCGATTACAACTCAAATAAAACAGTAGTTTATAATTACAAACTACCGAGTCCAGAGTCGTCTTTACAAAGCACTATGAGCGCTAGAAGACATAACATGGTGGCAGTGTTATAAGTGAGTAAAACTTACGCAAATAAAAACGATATCAGATTGAAGAAAGAAATTTAAAAGTAAACTCTGCAGCATTTTAACCATGAATTGTACGGGCAGCTAAAATGGCAGCGTCCAATGCACTGACCGTGAATATGCTCCCCATCATGAACTGGGAAGCCGACGATATCGTGGAAGCTTTCCGGAAATTTAAGCAAAAATGCGAGCTTACATTTAAAAGTCTCCTGAAAGGCTCCTCCGATGAGGAAAAAGTCAGCTACATTCTACTGTGGGCGGGAGAAAAAGGCTTAGATCTCTATAACAGCTGGAGTTTATCTGAAGAGGATAAAACGAACCCTACGGAGATTTATGAAAAGTTCAGTAACCATCTCGAGCCTAAATCAAACCACCGCATACACAGGTATAAATTCCAAAGCTTAAGACAGGAACCTGGTGAAACGGCTGACAATTTCCTGACGAGATAAAAAAACGAAGCCAGCAAATGCAAGTTTACGGAACTAGAAGAAAGGCTGGTAGACCAATTAATATGGGGATCAGCACATACAGAAGTGCAAATAGAACTAATAGGAAATGAAAAGCTTGGAATATCAGAAGCCATAGATACAGCGAGGGCTCACGAAGCCACAAAACAACAGATGAAAACGCTGAATACTCATACGGCTGATGTGCGGACAACTCCCAAACCGGATCACAGAGTAGATGCAGTGCGCGAAAAGCACCACACACAAAAACAAGTATATGACAGCGGGAAGAATACGTGTAGAAACTGCGGAAGACAACACGACTACACAGACAGAAGAAAATGCCCAGCGTATGGAACAAGCTGCAACACGTGTGGTAAAGCAAACCACTGGCAAAAGATGTGCAGAGCTAAAAGAGAGGGGCTACACACCAAAAGCAGAGGTGGATAGCAGAACCAACAAAAGAAAAACAAAATCCATACCATGGGTGAGCAAGATGACGAAGACAGCGGGTACGACAAAGCTCTGAACATTGAAACCATAAAGGTTCTCTTACACGAAACGTCCAGAGCGGAAAGCACCCCAAAGAAAGAATGGCACACTATCATCCAGATTAAAAAGAGGATCGAAGGACAGCCCACAACTGTAAACCTAAAAGTAAAGTTGGACACAGGAGCTCAGAGCAACATCCTTCCACTGAGGCTATACCAGAGGATCTTCCCCGAAAACTTGGGCGAAGATAGATACCCGAAAAGAGGATGTTTAAAAGGAAACAACGTCACGCTGACAGCGTATGGGGGGAGCGAGATCAGACAACTCGGAACAACCTATATAAAAGGAACACACAAAAGCAGAAACATCAACTGCATGTTCTATGTGACCGACTCCGAGGGACCGGCGATCCTGGGATTAAACAGCTGCGAGAAGCTGGGGTTAATCTCGGTAAACCACAAACTAACAAAAACATCACTGAAAGTCGACAGCAACACCCCACTGGAAAATCATCCACAAATCATGGACACGAAACATTTGATGGACATGTATCCAGAGTGTTTTGATGACACTGTAGGATGCTTCGGGGAGTTCAAGTACCATATAACAATAGATCCAGAGGTAAAACCCGTCATCCACGCTCCAAGAAAAATACCCATCGAGCTAAAAGAAAAATTATACACCGAACTAAAAGAAATGGAAGAGAAAGAAATAATCGCAAAGGTCACTGAACCCACAGACTGGGTAAACTCGATTGTGGTACGGGAAAAGCCGAACGGGCGGCTCAGAATGTGTCTGGACCCCAAAGACTTAAACCAGGCAATAAAGCGGGACCACTACCCACACCAACATTAGAAGAAATCACACCAGCACTGGCAGGAGCCAAAGACTTCTCCAAACTGGATGCCAGAAACGACTACTGGAACGTAAAACTGGACGAAGAATCAACTAACCTGACGACTTTTAATACACCATTGGGGCGTTATAAATTCCTGCGGCTGCCATTCGGGTTGAAAGTCAGCCAAGATATCTTCCAACAAAAGATCGATGAAACATACAAAGGCTGTGAAGGAGCCATTGGAATCGCTGATGACATCCAAGTTTACGGAACAAATGAAAGAGACCATGACGTGCACTTGCACGAGGCCATGGAGCGCACCAGAACAGCTGGCATCAAGCTGAACGCCGAGAAGTTCATCGTTAAAAGTACGAAATGCACATTTTTTGGCATGATCTACACACCGGAGGGTGTCAAGCCTAATCCCGAAAAAGTCGAGGCAATAGCAGAGATGAAACCTCCAAACGACAAGAAGGAACTGAGAAGCTACCTCGGCTTGGTCCAGTATATGAGCTCTTTCATCCCAAACATGTCAGACTACACAGCGAACCTAAGAGAATTACTAAAAGAAGACACCGAATACCAATGGTCAGAATCCCATGAGAGGAACTTCAAACAGCTAAAGGAATTATTATGTAAAGAAACCAGCCTGTCTTATTATGATAGAAAAAAACCTGTCACCCTACAGGTAGATGCCTCTACCAGGGGGCATGGGGCAGCTCTCGTGCAGGAAGGAAAACCAATAACTTTCGCATCAAAGGCATTGACATCAGCAGAGACAAGATACGCAAACATCGAAAGAGAGCTATTGGCAGTAGTATACGGATGCGAAAAGTTCCACACCTACTTATAAGGAAGAAAATTCGAGGTAGAGAGTGACCATCGTCCACTCGAACAAATTTACAAGAAAAACCTAAGCAAGGCCCCAGCAAGACTGCAAAGGTTACTTTTAAGACTCCAAAGTTACGACTTCAAATTAAAATACCGGCCAGGAAAAGAAATGGCACTGGCAGATGCATTGTCTCGATTGTCACCACATGAAAAACACGAGATGAAGGGCCTGACAGTAAAAATACACCACCTCGTAAATATTACTCCCACAAAGCTTAGCC
Source organism: Somniosus microcephalus (assembly GCF_052327205.1). Classification (NCBI taxonomy): domain Eukaryota; kingdom Metazoa; phylum Chordata; class Chondrichthyes; order Squaliformes; family Somniosidae; genus Somniosus; species Somniosus microcephalus. The sequence goes on from NC_140992.1 coordinate 15,837,569, forward strand.
AAATTCAAGAGGAGACTGGTAAAGAAGAGGAGTTGCTACTACTCATGTAACAGGTAATACAGGGGTGGCCGGAGAAGATCCAGCAGTTCCAAAACCAAATCCGACAGTACTGGACAATCAGAGATGACATCTCGGTGGAGGACGGTGTTCTCCTTGCTGGCTCAAGAATCATAATACCAAAAACGATGCAAACGGAACTTCTCCACTTAATACACCAAGGCCATATGGGGATGGAGAAATGTAAACTAAGGGCCAGATCAGCTGTGTACTGGATAGGCTTGTACAAAAGCATAGAACAAATGGTCTCCACATGCTGCATATGCCAGAAATACCGAAATACACAGCAGAAGGAGGAGATGATTCAAATGGAAGTACCCCCGAGACCATGGCACACGGTCGGAACAGATCTGTTCCTGTGCAACCAGGAGTGGTACATCATAGTAGCAGACTACTACTCAAAATTTCCTTTTGTCAGAAGGATAAACGACATGAAAGCCACAACAATCACAAAAATTGCGAAAAACTTATTCGCAGAACAGGGCATCCCAGAGAAAGTCATCTGCGACAATGGGACACAATTCACCTCCAGCGAGTTCAGAGCACTGGCTGGAAAATACGGATTTAAAATAATTACCTCATCCCCACATTACCCAAGGGGACACGGATTTATTGAAAGACAGATCCAAACAGTAAAAAGAGCTCTCATTAAAAGCAAGGAGATGGGAGAAGACCAAGGCCTCGCCCTTTTGGCAATCAGATCGACACCTTTGAGAGCAGACTCAAAATCACCAGCAGAACTGCTAAATGGTAGAAAATACAAAACAACTCTACCAGCAAAGATATATCCTCCCCAGGACCAAGAGGACATTTGGCAGAAGCTGATGGAAACACAAGCTACGGGGAGCACACAATATAACAAGCATGCAAAACCACTACCGGAGCTGCTAAATGGGCAATCAGTGCATATACAAGATCCGTTGTTGAGAACATGGAGTCCAGCCAAGGTTATTGGAAAAGCTGATACTCCAAGATCTTACTTGGTAGAGACAGAACCTGGAAACCAATACAGGCGAAACAGGATCCATATCAGACCCTCACCTGAAGCTGTCAAACAGCGGACAACATTAACAGCAGTTACGGTACCAGACACGGAAAACAATATAACGCCAGAAACAAACACCTCAAATACAACAACTGCAAACATGCACTCTCCAGAGCCAAACACGACAGCACCGGCAACAAGAAAAGAACACACCAAAACACCGCAGAAAGGAATAGTTACAGCCAAGTCCACAAGATGGAGGAGTAACATACAACCACCTGAGTGGTATCGCGAATAATTATAAAGACAATTATAATTCGCACAGAACAGTAAAACAACATGGACAAATATCTGTATATAAATTGAGCAAAGAAAGCTAACGGTCTGTATTTTGTTAACGTTATTCAACTGGAAACATTGTAAAACAGAAAATTGATGTAGTTAGTTTTGTTGGGAAAGAGGGATGTTACATAGTTATGTTGGGACTACATTGTACAAGTGTACTAACACTCAAATCAAGTGTAGCGGCACTACGATGCTGGGAAAGTAGTGCGCAGGCACCGCACAGGGCACTTGGAAATATCACCCCGCACCATGCGGCAGGCAGTGATTACAACTCAAATAAAACAGTAGTTTATACAGGTAGACTATCCTTTATCCGAACTTCCGAAAACCGAAAACCACTAAAAACCGAAAGTTTTTTCGTTCAGCGTAAGTCGTGCGCACGACATGACCAGAGTGGCGCACGACTTACACTGAGCAGGGCAGAGGGTCACAGAGTTCCCTCCTGGGTAGGAGATTGCAGGTCGAGCCGGGCAGTGTGAAGGAGGTACCGGGAGAGTGAACCCAACAATACAACGGCCCGTCCGATCGCTTCAGCGGCCCGTCCGATATTCTTTTCTCCCCCCGAACCGAACCGCGGCCCGTCCGATATTCTTTTCTCCCCCCCACCTGACCCGACCCCCGACCCGTCCGATATTCTTTTCTCCCCCCCACCCAACCCGACCCGACCTGACCCCCGACCCGAACCGTGGCCCGTCCGATATTCTTTTCTCACCCCCCACCCGACCCGACCCGACCCGACCTACCCCCCCGACCCGAACCGAACCGTGGCCCGTCCGATATTCTTTTCTCCCCCCGACCCCCGACCCCCCTGACCCCTGACCCCCGACCCCCCCGACCTGAACCGCGGCCCGTCCGATATTCTTTTCTCCCCCCCCACCCGACCCCCGACCTGATTTGCGGGCCAGCTTAGTAGGAGTCAGCCGATATCCGGCTTTCCAGAGAAGCAGGAAAGGGAATGAGACACGGAACAGTCGCAAGAGGTAGCCTGAACTTTTAAAATTTATATTAAATACAAATTTCCCAGTCTTATAATAATACCTTCTGAAATCCGAAAAATTCCGAAAACCGAAACTCAGCTGGTCCCAAGGCTTTCGGATAAGGGATAGTGTACCTGTAATTACAAACTACCGAGTCCAGAGTCATCTTTACAAAGCACTACGAGCGCTGGAAGACATAACAGACGGAGAAGGTAATAGATTTAATTAGAGTCAAACCAGGTCCAGAAAGAGATACAAAGAGAAGGAAAGAAAGGCTGGATTAAGAGAGAGAAAAAGGAGACAGAAAGGAAAAGTAAGAAAAAAACGTAAAAATGTTAAATTTTATGTAACTCGAGCAACAATTTACTACCTGCAAGAATGAGGCTCCGCAGTTTAAATTGTTCCCTTACTGGGCTGGCGAGGTTGATTGTCATTACAGTAACATAATTTTCCTCATTCATTGGGTTGTTAAGTAACAACCCAAACTTTCTGCGGCGAGTTTAATGGACAATTAACGCACAAATGCAGCAATTCCTTGAAACTCACAGGAAGGTTGAGGGCGAACTTTCGTTTTCATAAGGCTAATAGCGAAGCGGCGCAAAGGGTGTCTCTTCCTCGCCATAAGTTGGTGGACGATTTACGCATTACTAATGGCGAGCACCATTAAATTCGCTGTTATTTTGGCAGCAGATTCTGGGCCACTGTTACCCACGTGGATAACATTTGCTGGAGTCTCTGACAGTCAAAAGAAAGACTTGCATTTATATAGCGCCTTTCACAATCACCGGACGTCTCAAAGCATTTTACAGCCAATGAAGTACTTTTGGAGTGTAGTCACTGTTGTAATGTGGCAGCCAATTTGTGCTCAGCAAGCTCCCACAAGCAGCAATGTGATAATGACCTGATCATCTGATCATCTGTTTTTTTGTTATGTTGACTGAGGGATAAATATTGGCCAGGACACCAGGGATAGCTCCCCTGCTCTTCTTCGAAACAGTGCCATAGGATCTTTTATGTCCACCTGAGAGAGCAGACGGGGGCCTCGGTTTAACATCTCATCCGAAAGACGGCACCTCTGACAGTGCAGCACTCCCTCGGCGCTGATCTGGAGCGTCAGTCTAGATTTTTGTGCTCAAGTCTCTGGAGTGGGACTTGAACCCACAACCTTCTGACTCAGAGGTGAGTGGGCTACCAACTAAGCCACAGCTGCCGCAAAAGACTGGAGCTCCATGTTGAATTTCAGGCCACCCTGATCAAGTCCTGGGCCTGAATGATCAAGTAGCAGTTTGGACTTTCAGGCCGTTTTAATCTTGACCGACACTCAGTACATTGAACTTGAACCCAAATATAACCCATTAAATCTGGAACAGGAACAAAGAACTGGTTGGCAGCGCTGTTCTACTTGCCAGGTAAAGGTTCATAAACAAGGTCTGGCATAAGCTCTCGACCCAGACAGTTCAAGCCCAGTTATGGATTAGCTCATTGATTCAACCAACCATGCTCAAGAGGAAGTTCTGGGGCAAGGTTCAATGGACCAGGACAGCACGGTGGCATAGTGGTTAACACTGTTGCCTCACAGCGCCAGGGACCCGGGTTCGAATCCGGCCTCGGGTGACTCTCTGTGTGGAGTTTGCACATTCTCGCCGTGTTTGCGTGGGTTTCCTCCGGGTGCTCCGGTTTCCTCCCACAGTCCAAAGATGTGCGGGTTAGGATGATTGGCTATGATAAATTGACCCTTAGTGTTAGGGGGATTAAATACGTGGGGTTACGGGGATAGGGTGGGATATGTGTTGGTGTAGGGGTTACGGGGATCGGGTGGGATATGTGTCGGTGCAGGCTCGATGGGCCGAAATGGCCTCTATCTGCACTGTGGGGTTTCTGTGATTCTGTGAACCCTTCCTGTAACCACCTCACAGCCCAGATCACACAGCTCCTCTCCAGAGAACCCTTCCTGAAACCGGATCACAAAGCCCCACTCCAGAGAACCCTTCCTGTAACCACGTCACAGCCCGGATCACAAAGCTCCACTCCAGAGAACCCTTCCTGTAACCACGTCTCAGCCCGGATCACAAAGCACTTTAGCGAATCATCAGATTGAGCTGGAATAAAAAGAGAAAAAGAATTTGAATTGCTATAAACTGTTTCTTTTCCATCAGAACCTAATGCAAACCCAGCGGACACCAGCTGTCCAGTCCACAAACTGCATGGTTTTCCATCTGTTGGTTTTAATGGACAAAAATAATTATGTCGGCTGCAAGTCCGGGACGGAGGCCCATCTTCAAACGTCACAGAGTTATACAGCACAGAAAGAGGCCCTTGGGCCCGTCGTGTCCGCGCCGGCCATCAAGCCCTGTCTATTCACGTCCCTCACCAGCAACACGTGGGGTAAATGTTGAAGGGTTTTAATGGAGTAAGTAAGGCAAAAACTGTTCCCAGTGACAGAAGGATCAGTACCCAGAGGACGCAGATTTAAGGTGATTGGCAAAAGAATCAGCGGCGACCGAGGAAAAAAAACATTTTGCACAGCGAGTTGTTATGATCTGGAAAGCAGTGTCTGAAAGGGCGGTGGAAGCAGATTCAATAGTAACTTTCAAAAGGGAATTGGATAAATACTTGAAAAGGAAAAATTTGCAGCGCTTATGGGGAAAGAGCAGGGGAGTGGGACTAATTGGAGAGCTCTTTCAGAGAGCCGGCACAGGCACGATGGGCCGAATGGAATCCTTCTGTGCTGTACAATTCTATGAATTGCTTCTTCCAGGAACTAAACAGGTCATTCCATCATGAGCTGGCTTGCAGGGGTGAACAATTAATTTTGCTTTTATAGTTCCATGTTTCTCAGTGATGCCGCTCGGGTGTTAGTTTGTCTGTTGAAGGTACGGTAGCATAAGTGGTTATGGACTAGTATTCCGGAGACATTAATTCAAATCCCACCATGGCAGCTGGGGAATTTAAACTCAGTTAATTCAATAAATCTGGAATTAAAAAGCTAGTGTCAGTAATGGTGACCATGAAACTATCGGATTGTGGTAAAAACCCATCTGGTTCACTAATGTCCTTTAGGGAAGGAAATCTGCTGTCCTTACCTGGTCTGAGCCTATGTGACTCCAGACCCACAGCAATGTGGTTGACTCTTACCTGCCCTCTGTGATTCAAGAAGGCGGCTCACCACCACCTTCTCAAGGGCAGTTAGGGATGGGCAATAAATGCTGGCCTTGCCAACGACGGCCACATCCTATGAACAAATAAAAAATAGAGTCCATTTTCAAGAGGGGGCAGGGGATGGGAGATGTGCAACAATCACATCCAATTGGAACAATCCAGGTAAAACACATCTGGGATCCAAACATGTGATCTCAATTTACCAAACCACTTCGCATTCACACCCATTCTGATCCACACATAAAAGGATTCTCTAATGACCAATGTTGTGAATTTCCTTTGGGCACAGCAAGGTCCCACAAACAGCAATGAGATAAATGACCGACTAAATTCACCAGTAACCTCAGTACTGCGCTGGAGTGGGGCTTGAATGCAATGCCAAGAGGTCTACTGTTTATTTGTATGAACGGGGTTTCCGCTGTAGATACAGCAGCGGAGCAGGGGAATTCCCTAAAAAAATTCCCGGTGTAGGATTTCATTGTTCCCACTTCAAGTCCAGTGAGTTGGGAATTTCACTCCGACCAGTGTTTTTTTGTTAACCAAAGGTATAAAGGGATACGGGGCAAAGGCGGGTACGTGGAGTAGGTGGCAGACCAGCCATGGTCTAATTGAATGGTGGAACAGGCTCGAGGGGCTAAATCACCTCCTCCTGATCCTATGGTGAACAATTGCGTGAGATTCCTTTGGCTGTTATTTTAAAGCAGGCACTTAGCATTAATAGCACACAAGGTAATTAAAAAAAATATGTTGATCACTGCGCCATCTCTGGAAATGAGGACCCTGGAAGTCTTGTCCCTTCTGGCTAAGAGATGTTGATAATCACCTTATTCTGTTCTTGCTTCTGTTCTTGAATCTTGAATGTCTCCCTTGGACCAGGCAGTTTCTTTCGCTTTCAGTTCATGGTGTGACCTTAAAAACAGCAACAAAAGAATGTGATAAGAATATGTTAAGTGTTCGTCCACTACTTCCCCCAATAATCATTTCTAGTTTCTAGGCACTTCCTCTCTCCTTTGTGTGCAGTCTGATTGGCAGCTGTTGGACTTAAAATAATTATCCCTGCTTCCTCCCGACAATAACTGATGTGGTACTCAGATACACAGATCAGACCACTCTAATCTCTCTGTCCTCGGCCTCTTACACTGTTCCAATGAAGCTCAATGGAAGCTCGAGGACAGCTCCTCATCGTTCGATTAGGCATTTTAGTCTTCTGACTCAGCATTGAGTTCAATAATTTCAGATCATAGTCACTGCTCCCATGTTCTCAGACAGCAGGTGCTGGTAATGGTTCTGCTGTAATCATTTACACCTCCTCGAGACCCATCTTTTGTTTCTTTACTTGTCCTATTACCACCCACTTTTGCCTTGCACCATCATCCCTTTTGTCATTTAATCTCTCCTGCCTTCCACCCTATCACAGACATTTTAGAAAGGGTACACAGGAGATTTACCCAGAAGTTACCAGGGATGGTTGTGGTGGTTGAACGTCAATCAGCCCCAGGACATCGCTGCAGGAGTTCCTCAGGGCAGTGTCCTAGGCCTAACCATCTTCAGCTGCTTCATCAATGACCTTCCCCACAACATAAGGTCAGAAGTGGGGATGTTCGCTGATGACTGCACAGTGTTCAGCGCCATTCACAACTCCTCAGATAATGAAGCAGTCCATGCCCACATGCAACGAGACCTGGACGACGTTCAGGCTTGGGCTGATAAGTGGCAGGTAACATTCACGCCGCAGAAATGCCAGGCAATGACTATCTCCAACAAGCGAGAGTCTAACCACCTCCCCATGACACTCTACGGCATTACCATCACCGAATCTCCCACCATCAACATCCTGGGGGTCATCATTAACCAGAAACTTAACTGGACCAGCCACATAAATACTGTGGCAGCAAGAGCAGGTCAGAGGCTAGGTATTCTGCGGCAAGTGTCTCACCTCCTGACTCCCCAAAGCCTTTCCACCATCTGCAAGGCACAAGTAAGGAGTGTGATGGAATACTCTCCACTTGCCTGGATGAGTGCAGCTCCAACAATACTCAGGAAGCTCAACACAATCCAGGACAAAGCAGCCTGCTTGATTGGCACCTCATCCACCACCTTAAACATTCACTCCTTCCACCACCGGCGTACCGTGGCTGCAGTGTGTACCATCTACAAGATGCACTGCAGCAACTCACCAAGGCTTCTTCGGCAGCACCTCCCAAACCCGCAATTTTTACCAGCTAAAAGAACAAGGGCAGCAGGCACATGGGAACACCACCACTTCCATCATCTTGAAAACCTCTATTAGGTCACCTCTTAACCTTCTCTATTCCAAGGAGAACAGTCCTAACTTTTCCAACCTCTCCTCATAACTGAAGTCCCTCATCCCTGGTAACATCCGGGTAAACCTCCTTGTAATGATCAATAACATGTCATTCTATAGTGGACACTAGGTGGAGCCGTAGAGCTGTGTAGAGCTGTATATAGCTGTATGTATAAGACTACACTACCCAGCTGTATGTATATTAAGACTACATTACCCATGAGGCACTAGGCTACCCATAAGGCAGCAGTCAAGATGGAAGCCTCTACAGATACTGTACCTAGTCCACATGTGCTCAATAAAGTAACTAGCAAAAGCTAGCTGTGTTCATAATAAGAATGTCTATTTATTAATGAACATAAGATGGTACCAGGATGGTGAAGATCTGCTAAAAATTGTGAAAAGCGACATGGAGAATTTGAAGCCACCAGAGCGTTTGAAACTCACAGGAAAAATCGACTAAAATTGGCAGACTTTTAAACAACAATTCGAACTCTACATTGCAGCCATCGGATTCAGTACAAAGCCAGATGCAAGGAAGATAGCGTTGCTGCTTACGGTTGCAGGCCCACAGGCGATAGAGGTATTTAATACATTTGTATTTAATCCAGTGGAGAACAGAGAAAAATTAGAAGATGTGCTAAAAAAATTTGATGCACATTGCTCTCCCAAAAAGAATGAGACCTATGAAAGATACATCTTCTGTTCTCGGACACAGCAGCAAAATGAGACTTTTGATAGCTTTATAACTGATCTGAAACTGAAAGCACAGACATGTAATTTCTCTGAGCTCAAAGCATCCATGATTCGTGACCAGATTGTGTTTGGTATTCATGATAAAAAAGTCAGGGAACGTCTGTTGAGAGAAACCGAACTAAATTTGGAAAATGCGGTGAAAATATGCCAAGCCAGAGAGCTAGCTCGAAAGTACGCGAAGACTTTCAGTGAAATCAATAATGATGCGATTGTAATGAGTGATAATGCTGCTGTCGGTGCTGTGTCCTATAAGGGGAAGAAACATGGGCAGAACAGAAATGAAAAGCAATCGGAGGATGAAATTTTTAATTGTAAACGCTGTGGTTACAAACACCAGTTAAGACAATGCCCAGCGTTTGGAAAAATGTGCACAAAGTGTAATGGAAAGAATCACTTTGCCGAACAATGCTTTTCAAAAGTACAAACTAAGAAAGGGCAACGAGTTAATGTAATTGAGGACACTGATTTAAGTGAGACATTTTTTGTAGGAATGGTGTCATGTGACAATATCAAAAAGGATACAGAAAATGTGCAGCCCTCAGAAATGGACAATGCTGAACATAAAGTTAATGCAGTAAAAGAGGACAAATGGATGATCCCACTGCATTAGTTACCTTGAAACTAGACACTGGGGCAAAAGCAAACTTAATCAGTATGAGTGACATTAACAATATGAAAGAAAAGCCCAAAATACAGAAAAAGTCAGTACTACTGAAGGACTATAATGGACAGAAAATAGATAGCTTAGGTGTATGCAGACTTAAAGTGACAGTCAAAGACAAAGTGCATCATCTCATGTTTTCTGTTGTGGCTGAAAGACTTGATTCGATACTAGGTGACAAAGCTTGTGAAGACTTAGAACTGGTCAAGAGAGTCTACCGTATAAACTGTGCCATAAGCAGACCAGATGACTCAGGTGATGAAGCAGAGAGCCCATCAAGCATGAAAAGGCCAAAGGGTATCCATGTCTTCAAAAAGCCTAGTTTCTCCAAGAAGAAAGAAAAAGACTTTAAGGTCAAAGAGAAGCCAAAGGAAGAAAAGCACAAAGAGGACAAACACAAGGAGAAAAAGTCCAAAGATATAACCGCAGCAGATGTTGTTAAGCAGTGGAAAGAGAAAAAGAAAAAGAAGAAGCCTGCACCAGAGCAGGAAGCAGTTCCGGTGGATACTCCTTCTTCCCTCAGGCCAATCTTTGGTGTTCCATTAGCCGAGGCTGCTGAGAGGACTATGCTGTATGATGGGATCCAGCTGCCAGCAGTTTTTCGAGAGTGCATTGACTACATTCAGAGTTATGGCATGAAGAGTGAAGGAAACACTGAAACCCTCTCCAAGCAAAGATCGCAAGGAGACCTCGATCTATACAAGAGCAGATTGATGACAATGCCGCAACTGCATCTTGTCATTCACCGCCAGAACAATCTCATGAAGACACATCAGACTTACCCGTGTTGAGAAGATCCACACGTGAAGTAAAAGAGCCTGATAGACTTAATCTTTGAGTACAATGTAAAGCTTTGAAAATGTGTTGACTGTTTTGAAAATGTTTATGTTTATAGAGCACTAACAAAAGTGTTACTGATGTTATCTTTATTGTTTTCTTGAAAGTTGATTGATATTGATTTTGTTAAACCTCAAAGAAAGGGGGATGTAATGATCAATAACATGTCATTCTATAGTGGACACTAGGTGGAGCCGTAGAGCTGTGTGGAGCTGTATATAGCTGTATGTATAAGACTACACTACCCAGCTGTATGTATATTAAGACTACATTACCCATGAGGCACTAGGCTATCCACAAGGCAGCAGTCAAGATGGAAGCCTCTACAGATACTGTACCTAGTCCACATGTGCTCAATAAAGTAACTAGCAAAAGCTAGCTGTGTTCACAATAAGAATGTCTATTTATTAATGAACATAAGACTCTTCTGTACCCTTTCTAAGGCCTTTACATCTTTCCTGAAGTGTGGTGCCCAGAATTATCCACAATACTCCAGTTGTAACCTAACCAGTGATTTATAAAGTTCTAACACGATCTCTTTGCTTTTATACTCTATTCCTCTATTTATAAATCCAAGTAACCCATATGCTTTTTTAACCACCTTATCAACTTGCCCTGCCACCTTTAAGGATTTGTGTACATGGACACCAAGGTCTCTCGGCTCATCCACACTTTTCAAAATGTGTGGAAGTGGAGTGAGATTGCGACACTGACTGTGACTAATATTACTCAAACAGGAAAAGCACCTTTATTACTGTAATATTAGTGAGAGGATACAAAAATAGCTATCTAAAACACAACTTAAATCAAAAAATTAAACACCAGTTCTGTTCAGACCAACGTTGCCTCTAAGCTACAGGTTTGTGCAGCTCTCCGCCTGTCCCGCGTGAAATGTGAAATTTTGTGCTGGTGCAAAACTGTGAATGGGCCGCGCAGCCCCTTGAAGGGGTCGTGCACCCAAAAAGATATTAGGAGGAACATTGGTTCAGACCCTTGAACCTTATCTTGTATTTTCTCTACCGCTGCCTTTGTCAGCTTGTGGCTCAGTTGGTAGCACACTCGCCTCTGAGTCAGAAGGTTGTGGGTTCAAGTCCCACTACAGGGACTTGAGCACACAAAGCTAGGCTGACACTCCAGTGCAGCGCTGAGGGAGTGCTAGTTTAGAAGAATGAGAGGGGATCTCATTGAAACTTATAAAATTCTAACAGGACTAGACAGACTAGATGCAGGAAGGATGTTCCTGATGGCGGGGAGTCCAGAACCAGGGGTCGCAGTCTAAAGATAAGGGGTAAGCCATTTAGGACTGCGATCCTACTGAACTCCACAAATAAACTCTAAAGCCTGCACATCTGCCAATGCACTTTATGATGTTTATGTTAATGTATTACAAGCCAAATGAATGTTTAAATGTCTTAATCTAAATGTACACTCTCGGGAGCCGCAAGCCTACATTTCGTTGTACTGCACCTGTGCACTAACAATGACAATAAAGTTGATTATGATTATGAGATGAGGAGGAATTTCTTCACCCAGAGAGAGGTGAACCTGTGGAATTCTCTACCACAGAAGGCAGTTGAGGCCAACTTATTAAATATATTCAAGGAGTTAGATATATTTCTTAAGGCTAAAGGGATCAAGTGATATGGGGAGAAAGCAGGGACAGGGTGCCGAATTTGGATGATCAGCCATGATCTAATTAAATGGCTAAACAGGCTCGAGGGGCCGAGTGTCCTACTCCTGCTCCTATCTTCTATGTTTCTATGCTGCACTGTCGGAGATGCCGTCCGTTGGATGAGATGTTAACCCGAGTTATCCCCGGTGTCCTGGCCAATATTTATCCCTCAACCAACAAAACAAAAACAGATTATTTGGTCATTATCACGTTCCTGCTTGCGGGAGCTTGCTGTGCGCAAATTGGCTGCCGCGTTTCCCACATCACAACAGTGACTACGCTTGAAAAATACTTCATTGGCTGTAAAAAACCCATCTGGTTCACTAATGTGCTTTAGGGAAGGAAATCTGCCGTCCTTACCCGGTCTGGGCCTATGTGACTCCAGACCCACAGCAATGTGGTTGACTCTTAGCTGCCCCTCTGAAATGGCCGAGCAGGGCTATTTGGAATGGGCAACAAATGCCGGCCTAGCCAGCAACGCCTACATCCCGCCAATGAATACAAAAAAAGACACTTCATTTTCATTGGCTGTTTTGCAGCCAACCAAAAGCATTCAGTCATCGATCAATGTTTGCTGCAGAAAAATGTGCCAAACCAGGAAATGGTTTCTCGGGCCCCTTCCTGCCCCCGCACCAAACCCAACCACGTCTACGGCAGCGAAGAGGTTAAATGGATTGTTGCATCTCAGCACCAGCAGATAGAAACTTCCCCTTACTTCAATGAGTGCCAAATCACTGTGGAAAATACCCCAGCCACGATAAATAATCCACTCACTGGGAAGCAACTTAGAGACAACAACAACTAGCATTTATATAACGCCTTCAACGTGGTGAAAGGTCCCGAGGCAGGTCACAGGAGCGTTAGCAAACACCATGTCACATACGGAGATATTTGGACAGGTGAAAGAGATAGGTTTTAAATAGCGCCTGAACGGAGGAGAGAGAGGTAGAGAGGTGGAGAGCTTTAGGGAGGGGAATTCCAGAGTTTAGGGCCCGGGCAGCTGAAGGCACAGCCACCAATGGTGGAGCAAATAAAATCGGGGATGCGCAAGAGGCCAGAGTTGGAGGAGCGCAGAGTTCTCGGAGCGTTGTCGGGCTTGGAGGGGGTTACAGAGTTAGGGAGGGGCAAGGCCATGGAGGGATTGGAAAACAAGGAGGAGAATTTTTTTAATTCTCCAGAACTTGGTGCCGTTTCCTGGACTAACGCCAAAGGCAGGCTGAGACAACAACGGACATCCACTACATAGAACTGAGAACAGATCAGTTCCAAAACAATAATACAAAAAGGGGGAAAAATTCAGTATCGCCCCGTTTGGGGCGCCATTATCGGCCGTGCGCAAAGTTTAGCGCCTGGCACTAATTATCGCCTCCGACAGCAAACTTGGCTTTTATCGCCCCTGGAGGTGATTGGAGCGCTAAATCAGGCGCTTCACACCTGTCTTAAGGCGCAAAGGCGTTGAATCTCTCCAGAAGTCTCTCTCTCTCTCTCTCAGAATGCGTGGTGCAAAAATGTCACCGACAAAAAAAGGCAGGAAGCGGTCGCCTTTAATTAGCGCTCCCCTAGTCCCTTTCTGACAGCATAACGCTCCCCTCAACCTGTCGTTGCTAGCGGCAGGCGGTAAGGCAGGGGGCGCCACCCAATATCCGGTCCGGGGTGCACTTGAATGATGTCACAATCTGCCGGCGCAGGAGATCGTGGCGGTAGTGTTTAGCACCGCCGCAAAATGTCTAGTTAATTTCGCGAGCGGCGCACACATCGCCGCGCCCGGGCGCTAGTTGCTTTGCGCCCCACTTGGCGCCCTCTTAAGGTGCTAACGGGAGGCACAACCAACTGAATATTCCCCCCATAGTATTTTTTAAAAAACATTAAAATAGAACTCCTGATCCAGGTTTAACCGGGATCCAAGAGGAATATTTCCTGGGCAAAATCCTGGCAGATGGACTTCAAGGTAGGAAAATGTGAGGTCATCCACTTTGGACAGGTACAAAGAATAATTTAAAAGGCGAATGGATTGTTGGCCTTAATCTCAAGAGAGCTGGAATACAAAGGGGTGGAAGTGATGTTACAGTTATATAAAACTCTGGTCAGACCCCATCTGGAGTAACTGCGTTCAGTTCTGGGCACCGACCCTCAGGAAGGATATATTGGCCTTTCGGGGGGAGCAGCGCAGATTCACCAGAATGATACCGGGGCTAAAGTTTTAAATTATCAGGCTAGGTTGCATCGACTAGGCTTGTATTCCCTCGAGTATCGAAGATTAAGGGGTGATCTGATCGAGGTATTTAAGACGATTAAAGGAGATGATAGGAGAGATAGAGAGAAACTATTTCCTCTGGTAGGGGGAGTCCAGAATAAGGGGGCACAACCTTAAAATTAGAGCCAGGCCGTTCAGCGGTGATGTCAGGAAGCATTTCTTCACACACAGGATAGTGGAAATCTGGAACTTTCTCCCCGCAAAAAGCTGTTGAGGGTAGGGTCAATTGAAAATTTAAAAAACTAAGTTTGATACATTTTTGTTTGGCAAGGGTATTAAAGATTACGAAACCAAGCCAAGTAGATGAAGTTAAGATACAGATCAGCCATGGTCCAATTGATTGGATTAAGATAGCCTCGAGGGGTTGAATAGCCTACCCCTGGTCCTAACCAATATTGTGTCAATTCAAGATTCATCTCATCTTACCCCTTTTGAACACTTTACAGAGCTTTAGAATCCCATGTTTTTGGGCACCATTTTGGATTGAGCATGTACCAACTGCACCCTCTACAGGTAAAAGTCCAGTAGTCATCACCGCAAATCTGAGGCACGTTTGGTATTTATTGAAATCAATCCCCACTGCGCAGCTTTAATTAACTCTCCCTCCAGCTTGTACTGTCAATTGAACAACTTCAATTACTTCATCAGCTTTTATTGAGCGTCTAGCTTTGTTTGTAATTCATATCTGCTTCAATGGGTCTATAAAGGGAAACAGGAGACTCAAAGCAACTTGTACTTAATGCATAGAACACTAATATTGTGTCTGGTTCCCAGCACTACTTTGTTCTTATCATTTCATCGACGTTGGACAAGCTTGTTTATAAATGGGTGTTTGGGGTTTATTGAGAACAGCTATCAACCGCTGTGGAGGGAATTTTAACAATCTCCTGTCCCCCATGTGATGATATCACCCTACTAGCCATTGCCAGCTTCAAATGAAAGACTTGCAACCATATAGCACCTGATCACAACTCCCAGAAATGTCTCAAAGCACTTCACATGTAATTCATTACTTTTCAGGTGCAGTGACTATTGTTATGAGGGCAAATGTGGCAGCCATTTTGTTATGAAGGCAAATACAGCCTCCTGACTCCCCAAACATAGAAACATAGGCCTAGAAATTGGGTTGGTAGCGCCGGCGCTGAGCGCCTAAAGAGACCTAGAATTGGGGCGAAGCCCTATGTTGGGGCGAACGCTATGAAGATAGCGCCAACTCAGATATTGACTATACATTTAGCGCCTGCGCTAAGTGTTTGCGCGCGCCCGCGAGCGCAAGCAGCTCATGACGTCATTTCAGTGTGCAACGCCTTATAGGAGCGCCTGAGCGCACATTGGGTGGCGCCCGGAGCCTTAGCGCCCAGCTCTATTAGTGACAGTTCGAGGGAGGGCTAACAGGCCCTTCTCGGAGTAGGGCGGCGCTATTTAAAGGGGACAGCTCTAGTGCAGAATCTTCTGCCACTTGGCCTGCTCATTGCGATCGCTGTTAGAGAGAGTTGGCGAGCTAATGTGGAGCAGAGTTCTGGGAATTTAGCTTTACAGTACTTGTGACCTTCAACCCTGTCCGAAACACTTGCAGCACTACACCTAAAAGCCTTTTGATCAACTGGCATCGGAATGGGAGCTTGTTTGGAGGGCGACGGCCTCATCGCCCAACACTGTGAAGGGGCAGAGAGACGGCGGGAGAGAGGGCTGGGATTAGCCAGAATGAGGAGGGGCAATGGAGGTCGGCCAATCCGACGGGATGCTGCGAGGGTCTTTAGGCAGCAGGTGACAAGCCTTGACATGTTGGAGGAGCAGTGTTTGTGAAGGCTCCGAATCTGGAGGGACATTGTTACTGATCTGTGCCACCTGCTTGGTCAGGATCTGCAGCCGCGTGAACGCTGCAGAACCTCTCTGTCCGTGATGGCTAAACTGACTGATGGCCTCCATTTTTATGCCAACGGATCCTTTCAGTCAGCCATTGGGGACAATGCGACTGTCGCTCAGGCTGCAGTCCGCTGTTGCATCCGGCAAGTGACTGATGCCCTTTATAGGCGACCGCGTCAATTCATTACCTTCCCTCGGATCCTACACAAGCAGGCGGAGGAGGAGGAGTATGAGGAGGAGCAGGAGGAGGAGGAGGAAGAGCAGGCGGAGGAGGAGGAGGAGGAAGATGGAAGGGCTGCTGAAAGTGGAAGGTCCATACGTCAGAGGCTCCTCTGGACTCCTGTCGACACCCCTGTGGCGGAATGATGAGAGTCTTAACTCATGCGCACTTTGGATGTTTGAGGGCCTCTGAATGCCAGCATCACTGAAAGTAGTCACATGCACCATGCAACATTGAAACTTCTGTTTATTGACACAAAAGTCTTTCATTACAGCTAAACAACGTAATGTGAGCAGAAACCATAACGTTCAAAAAAACTGTGAACTGCTCGGCAAAGCCGCAAAACTCAACAAACCTTCTGCAAATATAACAGCAGGTGAGGGTGTCCTTGAATTTGGACAAACAAACGTCTCAGCACCTCCCTCTACAACTGGCCCCTTGAGGGAGAACGACTTCTCTTTCGCGCCCGGCCCCTTCCCTCCCTGCTGCTCCTACGTAATTGAACCCCAGTGGCGGGCTCAAGGCTGGGGGACGCTTGCTGACTGTCTGGAAGCGCAGAAGCCCCTGAGGGACGGGCTGGCCGACCTCTGGGCTTGGAGGGTGCGGACGCAGGATGCTTGCTGTGACCATGGCTGGAAGCAGTGTGGCCTGCAGGTGGTGGCAGCTGCAATGCAGGCGTCCCAGCGCTGGCATGTGCAATGGTCTCCTGCCGAGAGAGGACACCTGCACCATGGTCGGACGACACACTGCCTATCTGAGGGGAGCGGCTCGGCTCATCCACCACAATCGCATGTGTAGTGTATGTAACCGTTCCACCTTTAAGAGAACTATTTTAAGGGTTGCACTACTTTATCTTGGCTGCTGTATACTGTAATACCGGTGGTGACCACACCGGTATATAAGTGCTGTGTAATGATTTATTGGGCAGTTCTGCCCTGACCTTCGACTAGTAAAGACCTGTTAAAAGTTACTCTTGTGGTCTGTGTAGTAATTCTCATTATAACACACAGACTTAACAGTGGCGACGAGTACGATCTTACCCTGCGGCAGAGATACATCCAAGGCAGTTTAACGGGTGTCGAGAGGAGGCATCCGCTCTCATCATTCTGCTGAGAGAAGACTCGGGTCTGCAGAGCAAAGGAAGAATTCTGACACGAAGCCTTCCATCAGCAACAGGCAGTGATCATCCCTTCTATCACGGTGGTGGGTAAGCCGATCAGCGACGAACAGCAAGTCGGCCACAGTGGCTGTGAAGTAGCGGAGGGAAAAACGGAGGATATAAGGGCGGAGAACTCGACCACGGCCGGGGAAAAGAGCCGGACAGAAGTCGGGGCCAGAGGCGCTGAGACTGGGGCAGCGCAAGGCACGGGAGCCGCGGTGAATGCAAACGCAGCCGGTGCAAAAGACCGGGCTGCAAGCGGGCTGGGAGACGCAACAGCGTCGAGAGAGAGCTCGACCGCGACCGGTGAAAAAGGCGAGGCAGCTACCGAGGCCACGAGGTGCAGCGACCGGGTCAGCGTAAGGCGCGGGAGAAAATTAAAAAAAAAAAAAAAAAACCACGGAGAACTCAGCCGCAGCCGGGGGGAAAGGACCGGACTGCAAGAGGGGCTGGGAGGCACGATTTGAAAACCGCTGGGGAGGGCGAACGCAGCAATTCGGCAATCACCATTACAGCCAGCGGGGGAGAAAGGCAAAACGCGGGAAGCCGCCATTTTAGTAGGCGGGGGAAGAAGACAAGCGCGGGAAACCGCCATTTTGAAAAAAAAATAAAAGAAAAATTTCTTTATGTTTCTCAAGAAGGTTGCGAAGATGCCTAAGCGTGGTAACATCACGATTTCGATCCCGATGTTGAAGATTGGGCCACGTATGTAGAACGCATAGAGGTATATTGTAAGGCAAATAAAATATCAGATGAAGATAAAGCACTAACCTTACTAAACTCAATGGGTGCGAAGACATACGGGCTATTGAAGCATCTTCTATCATCAGCTAAACCGGCGGATCAGACTTTCGCTAAAATTGTGGCTGTCCTGAAAAATCATTTGAACCCCACACCGCTGATGTTAGCGGAACGATTTAAATTTTATGCGAGAACGCAACTGAAAGAGGAAAGCAACGCGGAGTATTTAATTGAACTGCCTAAGCTAGCGAAATACTGCCAGTTTGGGGAAAGCCTGACAGAGGCACTGAGAGACAAATTCGTGTGTGGGTTGTCGAAAGAAGGAACACAAAAGCGGCTGCTTGAAGAGAATGATCTTACACTTGTTAAGGCTCTCTCTATTGCAGCATCGCACGAAGCCGCAGCGAGAGGCACTGCGGAAATGCAGCTGAAGGCAGCGGTACTCAGCGTAGATCAAATGGCTTCGGGTACAACGAAATGTTATCGTTGTGGGAAGACAACACACGATCAGAACCAATGCTGGTTTAAAAACCAGGAATGTAGGAAATGTGGCAAGCTTGGTCACATAGCTAAAGTATGCCGGTCAGGAAAGAAGACCAGCAACAAAAAGTCACCGCAGGAAAAGTGCAGAAAGGTACATAAGGTGGCTGAGAAGAGTTCGGATGAACAGAATTCGGATTCAGACTCCAGCAGCAAGGAACTGGGTAGTCTGAGAATTCACAATGTGAGTAAGGAAGCTGACCGACAAACTATCTGGGTCACACTGCAGATAGCAGGAGTCCAAATGAAGATGGAACTGGACACCGGATCGGCGTTGACGGTCATGAATAAGCAAGATTACAAAAGGTTATTCAAACATATTCCCCTACGGGATACGAAGATAGTATTGCAGACATACACGGGGCAAAGAGTATACCCCATCGGAAAGATAAAAGTCAAGGTGGTACACAAGGGCAAGGAACACCAAGGAATGGACTTATATGTACTACCTGAGGGAGGTCCACCACTTCTGGGACGGGAGTGGATCAGGAAAATAAATATGGACTGGCACTCCCTAAACGCAATAACGGTAGATTCCGGGAAAAAAGATGTCAAACCTGAACGATTGTCCAGAATATTGGGTGAGGCTAAAGAGGTGTTCCAACAGGGACTGGGAACACTGAGAGGAATTAAGGCAAAAATCAAGTTTGCAGAACATGCAAACCCAAAATTTTTCAAAGCCAGACCGGTACCTTATGCGATACGACCTGCTGTGGAAGCTGAGCTGGAAGGGCTAGAACATTCAGGAGTACTGTCTAAGGTGGACTTGAGTGAGTGGGCCACGCCCATTGTTCCCGTCATGAAGTGTTCATCGAGTAACAAGCCAGGGGAACCGGGGAAGGTCCGCATCTGTGGAGACTTCAAGATCACAGTTAATCCGGTGCTTCACACGGTGCAATATCCGCTTCCGCGGATTGAGGATATCTTTGCTTCATTATCTGGCGGGAAACGCTTCACCAAGATAGACCTGGCACAAGCGTACTTACAGATGGAAGTTGAGGAAGAGTCGCGCCAGTATCTCACAATCAACACGCACAGAGGCTTGTATCGATATAATAGACTGGTTTTTGGAGTGGCTTCGGCTCCAGCAATTTGGCAGAGGGCCATGGAGCAGGTATTACAGGGAATTCCAAGCACTCAATGTTACTTGGACGATATCCTGATTACAGGAGATGACGATGAGGAACACCTTGCAAATTTGAAACTGGTGCTCACCAGGTTGAAGGAATATGGCCTTCGAGTTAATCGCCAGAAACGTGAGTTCTTTCAGAAACGGATCTCGTACTGTGGTCATGTCATTGACCAGGAGGGGCTGCACAAGTCACCTGACAAGATCGAAGCTGTTGTGAAGGCTCCCGCTCCGGAAAATGTATCCCAGTTGAGGTCGTTCCTAGGGTTGATTAACTATTACCATAAGTTTCTGCCAAATCTATCCACGGTGCTGCACCCGCTGAATGCTCTTTTGCAGAAAGAAGTACCACGGAAGTGGAGCGAGGACTGTAAGAAGGCCTTTCGCAAAAGCAAGGCATTGATCACCTCAGAGGAAGTGTTGGCTCACTTCAACCCAACACTACCTATTCGTTTAGCTTGTGATGCTTCTCCTTATGGTATTGGAGCAGTACTCTCACACAAGTGGCCAAATGTCTCGGAAAGGCCAGTCGCATTTGCATCCAGATCATTGACCTCCGCTGAGCGCAACTATGCTCAGATAGATAGGGAGGCTCTCAGCCTGGTGTGGGGAGTAAAGAAGTTTAATCATTACCTGCAGGGCCAGAAGTTTACACTGCTGACAGGCCACCAGCCGTTGGTATCCATATTCAACCCTAAAAAGGGCGTTTCCATTATGACAGCACAAAGGCTACAGAGGTGGTCCCTTTTCCTAGGGGCACACCAATATGACATAGAATACAAAGGATCAAAACAGCATGGGAATGCTGACGGGTTATCGCGCCTACCGTTGCCAACGGTAGAAGAGGCGCCTACAGTGGACCCAGTGGAGATGTTCCACTCAACCATAGTGGAATGTCTACCAGTAACAAATTCTACGATCGAAAAGGAAACAAGAAATGACCCGACTCTCTCACGAGTCTACGATTTAACGGTGAAGGGATGGCCAGCAAATGGCGAACCACTGTTGCCAGCATTCTCGCAAAGAAGAGAACAGCTGTCAGTGTGCCAAGGAACTTTGATGTGTGGATCCAGAGTGGTGATTCCACCCAAACTCCAGCATAAAGTGCTAAAGGAGCTTCACGAGGGGCATCTGGGTGGAGTGAAAATGAAGAACCTAGCCAGAGCGTTTGTGTGGTGGCCAGGTATCGATGGAGACATCGAAGAAATGACCAAGAGCTGTCTAGGATGCCAGAAGGTCCAAAACGCCCCACCACAAGCTCCTCTACATCCATGGGAGTGGCCCTCATCTCCATGGCAAAGGGTACACATCGACTTTGCTGGTCCATTTATGGACTCAATGTTCTTAATCGCGGTGGATGCACACTCCAAGTGGCCGGAGGTAATAAAGATGTCCTCCACCACCACGGAAAAAACCATCACAGTATTAAGGACCATATTTGCCAGGAATGGGCTGCCGGAACAGATCTGTTCTGTTAATGGACCGCAATTTGTGTCCGAAGAATTCAGGAAGTTCTTAAAAAACAATGGGGTTAAGCACTACACGTCCGCCCCATACCATCCCGCCACCAATGGATTAGCGGAAAGGTTTGTCCAGACCTTCAAGAAGGCCATAAAGGCCATGGGTAAGGAAGACATAAATCTACAACATAAGGTAGATAACTTCTTGTTGGCGTACAGGAATGCAACACATGCGGTTACAAACCAAACTCCCGCCATGATGTTTTTCAATAGAAGACTAAGATGCCGGCTGGATTTGATCAAGCCAAACATCAGAAGGGACGTAGAGAACCGGCAATTTCAAGGCATGAATGAAAGGCCAACTAGAACCTTCCAGATAGGTCAACAAGTTTTGGCCCGGGACTACCGTACCGAGAAATGGCAGCCTGGAACTATTTGCACACGACTAGGACCGCTGATGTATACCGTGGACATTGGTGAAAGCATAATAAGGCACCATGTTGACCAGATCATAGAGTCATCCGAAAAGGGACAACCTACTCCACAACTCTATACGCCTAATGATGAAGCAGAGATACCCATAGGATCTACCTCCGATCCGGTGATACTGGAATCAGATGAACCCGACACTGGCATTCAAGCTGAATCGACCTTGCCAACAGAACCTGCTACACCACCGAAAACTACTACACCACCGAGGCGTTATCCGGACCGAGTCAGGAAGCCTCCAGAGAGACTGAATCTGTGAACTGTTGTACGTGAAGTTGTGTATATATGTTATGATGTTATGTTTAATGAGGAATATATACTGTTAAGCTAAAAAGGGAGGATTGTAGTGTATGTAACCGTTCCACCTTTAAGAGAACTATTTTAAGGGTTGCACTACTTTATCTTGGCTGCTGTATACTGTAATACCGGTGGTGACCACACCGGTATATAAGTGCTGTGTAATGATTTATTGGGCAGTTCCGCCCTGACCTTCGACTAGTAAAGACCTGTTAAAAGTTACTCTTGTGGTCTGTGTAGTAATTCTCATTATAACACACAGACTTAACAGCATGCTCCACTGATTCCTGGCCTTGTACAGGAGTGGAAGGGCCCGGGGTGATCCTATCTGATGCAGAGAGGGTGGCTGCAGTGAGAGATCGCGTTGCATCAATCTGGGTGTGGAGGAGCCCAGCAAGTGACTGCATGGCAACAGTGAGGACCTGTGTGCCAGGTGCCAGTGCTTCGGAGAAGGCCAGGACAGTTCTTCCCATGGCTTCGGACAAGGCAGGTGCCGACCGCTCCACTGCCTCGGACAAGCCCTGCACAGACCTTTCCAGGGATTGTCCGAAGCCCTGAACAGTCCTTTCCATTGCCGATTCAAAGCCGTGGACAGTCCTCTCCATTGTTGGGCCGAAGCCCTGGATAGTCCTGTCCATTGTGGCCCCGAAGCCCTGGATAGACCTGTCCATTGTTTCCCCGAACACCTGGAGAGTCCTCTCCATTGTTGCCCCAAAGCCTTGCAGAGTCCTCTCCATTGTTGCCCCGAAGTCCAACATACTCCTAGCCAATGAATCTATTGACTCAGGCATCTTCTCCACTGCAGCCATCAGCTCCGTGTGTCTGACCCGGGCCTGTTTGCTCATCTCAGCCAGGCAACGGACCTCATCTGCACTCTGTGCAGCAGTCATGACGACCTGCCTTGCCCTGCGGGGAGACAGTGGCCGAACTTGCCTATCCCCCCTGCGTTGCTCCATGCCGCTTGGTCCGGCAACTGGTTCATCCTCAGAGCCACCCCCCCTCCCCTCCAGGGGACTACTATCCCCAGTCTGCAGATGTCTCAGCTCCCCGGATTCTGCAACAGCTGGTCCGGATTCCTCCTGGTCCTCGCCTCCGGTGGCACTGGCACTGGCAGCTTCAGCGCGTTGAGCCCGAGTTGGTGCTGCTTCATCTGAAAGTGGGAGGTGGAAGAGTGGCTTTAGCAAAAGGACAGCTTTGCTGAAAGGCATGCCAGATTGCGGCAAGGCTCTGACATGGCTGCACACTGAGGATGCATGCTGGCGGGGGGACCAAGTGGAAGGCAACAGGTGGAAAAGGTGAGAGTCTTACCCTCGCTGTCGGTAATGGGGTCGGCAGATGCAGTGGTCACAGGACCAGACAGACGTCCTCCAAGTATCTGGTGCACTCTCTCCTCCAGATCCGTGAGAGTGACCACTTGTGCAGGTCCGCCACCGGTTCGACGCTGCTCCTTTCGAATCATCGCCAGCTTGGACTGCAGGGGAAAGAAGGGGAGGTTCTGTCACACGATGCCTTGAGACCTCATCGCATGCCCCCCATGGTGCAAGAGCCCTTACATGAGGCCTTGAGACCTCATCGCAGGCCCCCATGGTGCAAGAGCCCTTACATGAGGCCTTGAGACTGCATCGCATGCCCCCCATGGTGCAAGAGCCCTTACATGAGGCCTTGAGACATCTGTTCATGTGTGTGCCCAGAAAGGGCCATGGGTGCATACTGACAGATGGCCATTGGCGCATCATTGCAGCAGGGTGCCCGAAGTCAGCTGCAGATGGAGGGAAGCACAAGTTTGGTAAACCATCACTCACCCTAACGATCCGTGTGAGGTCGTTGAATTTCTTCCTGCACTGAACAGGGGTCCTGGTCGCCATGCTGCTGGAGTTGACCCTCACAGCAACCTCCCTCCAAGATCGTCGATAAGCCTTCTGATTCGGCCTCTTGCCATTATCCGGATACAGGACCTCTCGACGGTGTTCAACTGCAGCCACCAAGTGGTCCAGAGCCTCAGTGCTGAAGCGCTCTGCTCTCTGCCTAACCTTCTCCATGATGAACAGGTTTGTACCGCCAGACAAGGGCGAGCGCCGAATCTGAGGCCTACAGGGCGTTGGGTGTTGAAGCTCAGGCTGACTGGCCCATCCCTTTAAGAGCCGGCCGGCGCCTGCAGGTCTCGTGCTTTCCTGTAATTGAGTTCACCTGCGCTGCGCCCGTCCGCGTCGATATTGAGTAGCGCCTGACCTTTTGCACCTTAAGAGCACCGTGTATTGGCTGATTTAGCGCCTCAATCCCCTTTGGGGGTGATGCAACCCAATATCGTGCCAGGCGGCGATAAGTTTCATCTGGCTATAAACTTTACGCAGCGCCAGCTCTAACGCCTCAAGGGGGGCTATACCCAATTTCTAGGCCATAGAAATATAGAAGATAGGAGCAGGAGTAGGCCATTCGGCCCCTCGAGCCTGCTCTGCCATTCAATGAGATCATGGCTGATCATCCAAATTCAGTACCCTGTCCCTGCCTTCTCCCCATATCCCTTGATCCCTTTAGCCTTAATAAATATATCCAACTCCTTCTTGAATATATTTAATGATTAGGCCTCCACTGCCTTCTATGGTAGAGAATTCCACAGGTTCACCACTCTCTGGGTGAAGAAATTCCTCCTCATCTCTGTCCTAAATGGCTTGCCCCTTATCCTTAGACTGTAACTCCTGGTTCTGGACTCCCCGGCCATCGGGAACATCCTTCCTACATCTAGTCTGTCTAGTCCTGTTAGAATTTTATAAGTTTCAATGAGATCCCCTCTCATTCTTCTAAACTCCAGCGAGTATAAGCCCAATTGACCCAATCTCTCCTCATACGTCAATCCTGCCATCCCAGGTATCAGTCTGGTGAATCTTTGCTGCACTCCCTCCATGGCAAGAACATCCTTCCTCAGATAAGGAGACCAAAATTGCACACAATACTCAAGGTGTGGTCTCACCAAGGCCCTGTACAACTGCAGCAAGACATCCTGGTTCTTGTACTCGAACCCTCTCGCTATGAAGGCCAACATACCATTTGCCTTCTTAACCGCCTGCTGCACCTGCATGCTTACCTTCAGCGACTGGTTTACGAGGACACCCAGGTCTCGTTTCACTTCCCCTTCTCCCAATCTATTGCCGTTCTACCATCTACAAGGCACAAGTAAGGAGTGTGATGGAATAGTCTCCACTTGCCTGGATGAGTGCAGCTCCAACAACACTCAAGAAGCTCGACACCATCCAGGACAAAGCAGCCCGCTTGATTGGCAGCCCATCCACCACCTTAAACATTCACTCCCTCCAAGTGACGCACCATCCTGACTTAGAAGTATATCGCCGATCCTTCATCGTCGCTGGGTCAAAATCCTGGAACTCCCTCCCTAACAGTACTATGGGAGTACCTTCACCACACGGACTGCAGCGGTTCAAGAAGGTGGCTCACCACCACCTTCTCAAAGGCAATTAGGGATGGGCAATAAATGCTGGCCTTACCATAAACAAATTTTTAAAAATTGCACACGGCAGCATCCTACAGGCAGCAGTAAGGTAAATAACAAGTTATTCCTTCTTGATGCTGTTAGTTGTGGGGCGAATGTAATCCAAGAGGGGGAAAAAAATCAGCCTGTGTTTGCATTCATGATTGCAATCCAGTGACCAATGCTAGAAAGTTCACACAACTCGATGTCAGATGAGACTGGGCTCAGCTTGGCTGTAATGTCCTCCTTGGCTGGGTAGGTTGTGAAAACTTATTGTCAAGGCTCGTGTACAAACAATGGCCACTTGGGCATTGTATCAAAGGTCTGCCGTAGGCCGTGTAGGGATCAGCACCTTCAAGTGAAGTTAAGGGGCATTTTTCTTCAATATGGCAACATTAATATGATCGTGTAAATTAGTCATAGACCAATCATAACAGAAGCACAGGGTCATGTGGCTGCTGGTCATTCAATGATAAATCATGATAGACTGATTGATGCAATAATTAGATCATGTGACAGGATGACAAATTTTTGGCAAATGTGGCCACCATTTTGGTAGGAAGGCAACGGTGGCAGCCATTTTGCACACAGCAGGAGCTTACAGAAATGTGGGCACATTTCCCAGAATTACTAATGCAAAGGCAAAATACTGCAGATGCTGGAAATCTGAAATATTAACAGAAAATACTGGAAATACTCAGCAGGTCAGGCAGCATCTTTTTTTTTATTCGTTTATGGGATGTGGGCATCGCTGGCAAGGCTGGCATTTATTGCCCATCCCTAATTGTCCTTGAGAAGGTGGTGGTGAGCCGCCTTCTTGAACCATGTGGTGAAGGTACTCCCACAGTGCTGTTAGGTAGGGAGTTCCAGGATTTTGATCCAGCGACGATGAAGGAACAGCGATATACTTCCAAGTCAGGATGGTGTGTGACTTGGAGTTGAACTTGGAGGTGGTGGTGTTCCCATGTGCCTGCTGCCCTTGTCCTTCTAGGTGGAAGAGGTCGCGGGTTCGGGAGGTGCTGCCGAAGAAGCCTTGGCGAGTTGCTGCGGTGCATCTTGTAGATGGTACACACTGCAGCCACGGTGCGCCGGTGGTGGAGGAAGTGAATGTTTAAGGTGGTGGATGGGGTGCCAATCAGAGTTAACGTTTCTGGTCAATGAAAGATCATTCTCTGTTTCTCTCTCCACAGACGCTGCCTGACCTGCTGAGTATCTCCAGCATTTTCTGTTTGAATCCCAGACTTACTGGTTCAACAACAGTTTACATTTACAGAGCACCTTCAGTGCAGCAAAATGTCCCAAGGTGCTCAGACCCAAGCAAGAGTGGGAAGGAGGTTAGGAGAGGTGGATGAAGGCGATGTCGAAGAGGCAGAGAGGTGGAGGGGCCTATCACGTGCCAGTAACCTGCATGTGAAAAGCAGACCTCCCCTTTAAGAGGAGCAGGCTGCCTTTAAATAGCGACAGCCTCTCTGAAAATGATCCTCCCGCAGATGTCATCGGGCAGAGCCTCGGCCAACACCTGTCCGATTTACAACAACAACTTGCATATATATAGCACGTTTAACTATTGCAGCATAGTCAAACACAGGAGCCAAATTATGCACAGCAAGATCTTATAACCAGCAAATAAGATAAATGACCAGTTAATCTACTTTTGGTGGTGTTGGTTCAAGGTGATATATTGGACAGGAGACGACTGCACTAGAGTGTCAGCCTAGATTACTATCATTTACACAGCACCTTTAACATAGTAGAACGTCCCAAGGCACCTCACAGGAGTGTTAGCAAACAACATTTGACACTGAGCCACATAAGGAGATAATAGGACAGATGACCAAAAGCTTGGTCAAAGAGGTAGATTTTACGGAGCGTCTTAAATGAGGAAAGAGAGACAGCGAGGCGGAGAGGTTTAGGGAGGGAATTCCAGAGCTTAGGACCTCGGTAGCTGAAGGCACGGCCACCTATGTTGGAGCAAAGGAAATTGGGGGTGCACAAGAGGGCAGAATCGGAGGAGCGCAGAGTTCATCGACCCCAAGGACTTCCAGGTGAAAGTGCAATACTTTGATGTCATGCAGCCAGTGACAAGCCAAATGTAGAGCTGCCAGGACTTACCAAGACGAGTTGCCATGAAGACGTCTTCCTGACAGTTTTTAATGTGGCTTCCAGCCAGTAGCATAAAACTCTGGCTTCAAGAACCCAACAATGCAAAAGTACTTTTATATAATCACTCCCCACCTCCCCAGAGAATATACTAGATGCAATTTATACCGTGGAAGGGTCGATGAAGTTACTCATTCAGAAAGAACTCATTAGTATGCTAATCTTTTGCTAATACTTTTTTGTATTTACTTGTAATCGGGAAAAGGATGACATAATCCCATATCCTTGCAGCCCCCTTCCAATTTATCATGTTTAATGAAAAGTGGATTAGTGCCATTTATTACGATTCATTCACAATAAATCGTTTACTAGAGTCACATTACAAATGTATTATCCAGATTATGTTTGGATCTAGTGTGTCTGGGTTGGTAGCCAGAGAATAGACGTTAGAAAACAATCTAACACGATGGCATTAGTGATCAGCACTAATATTGTAAAAGCAAAATGTTGCGGATGCTGGAAATCTGAAATAAAAACAGAATATGCTGGAAATACTCAGCAGGTCAGGCAGCGTCTGTGGAGAGAAAAACGTCTGAAATTGTTGAACCCTATGTTGAGTCCAGAAGGCTGTAAAGTGCCTAATCGAAAGATGAGCTGCTGTTCCTCGAGCTTACGTTGAGCTTCATTGGAACAGTGTAAGAGGCGAAGGGTCATCGACCTGAAACGTTAACTCTGTTTCTCTCTCCACAGATGCTGCCTGACCTGCTGAGTATTTCCAGCATTTTCTGTTTTTATTATAGCACTAATATTGTGTTTGGTCGCTGTGCATGTTTTGTTCTTCTGCAGATCTCCAACTCTAGCCATCATTCTCCAGCTGAGAGGGCGGGCTGGAAACTCAAGGATGTTCTGAGAGGTTCTCCCTTCCACCTTCCCTGGAGATTGCAACCTTGACGTGGTGGGAAGGCTTGTGCGCTCCTATGACCCGGAGAGCTATGCAGGTCGGGAGCATAACTCATGGTATGGGACACTTTGGGACTTTGAACTACACTAAAGGCACTTTATAAATCCAGGTTGCTGTTGTTGTAAAGTAGTGGAGCAAAGACCCTGGGATCTGTTGAGCAACAGTTGGATGTTATGTGAGGAGGATGGGGGGCTGGGAACTGTAGGTTAGTTCTCGATAAATGAGCTAGGAAGGTTTGATGGCCATTCTCATCTGTACATCTAGGTGATTTCTACCTGCGTATCATCTCTCTTGACAGGACAACCTCCGAATAAATGTGACCATCAAAACTTCAGTAAATCCCAGAGTTTAGGAACTTTTCTGGTGGAAACATGATTGTTTGAGCTATCAGGATGCTATTTGACCCTGAGCTGAGCTTCTGACCTCATGTCCTCTCCAACACCAAGACTGCCGACTTCTACCTCTGTAACGTCGCCTGTCTCCGCCCCTGCCTCAGCCCATCAGCTGCTGAAACCCTCATCCATGCCTTTGTTATCTTTAGACTCGACTATTCCAATGCTCTCCTGGCCGTCCTCCCACCTTGCACGCTCCCTAAACTTCAGCTCATCCAAAGCATTGCTGTCCATATCCTGACTCGCACCAAGTCCCGTTCGACAATCGCCCCTGTGCTCGCTGACCTACATTGGCTTCTGGTCCGGCTATGCCTTGATTTTAAAATTCTCATGCTTGTGTTCAAATCCCTCCATGGTCTCGCCCCTCCCTGTCTCTGTAACCTCCTCCAGCCCTACAACCCTTTGAGATCTCTGCGCGTCTCCAATTCTGGCCTCTTGCGTATCCTGGATTTTAATTGCTCCACCATCGCTGGCCGTGCCTTCAGCTGCCAAGGCCCTAAGTTCTAGAATTCCCTCCCTAAACCTCTCCACCTCTCCATCTCTCTCTCCTCCTTTAAGACATTCATTAACACCCACCTCTTTGACCAAGCTTTTGGTCACTTGTCCTAATATCTCCTTATGTGGCTCGGTGTCAACTATTGTTTGAAAGCGATCAAGTAAAGCACCATGGGATGATTTACTAAGTTAAAGGAATTATATAAATACAATGTGTTGTTACTGTTGTTATTGCTTGCATACAGCATTCGTTAAATGGAAAATTCTGGAAATTTTCAGGAGCACAACATCTTGTGGATCCTTAACTTTCGGAAAAAGTTAGGAAAACAATTGAGAGTGATGGGCAGACAATGGGCAGACAAGTGGCAGATGGAATTTAATACAGGGAAGTGTGAGGTGATGCATTTTGGCAGAAGTAAAAGAGAGAGGCAATATACACTTAATGGCACAGTTTTAAAGAGTGTGCAGGGACAGAGGGACCTGGGAGTTAATGTGCATAGGTCCCTGAAGTTGGCAGGACATATTGGCCCAGAAATTCGGGTCGGGGGCTTCCCGCGGGTGCAAACCAGTGACCTGCACTTTCCTTGCATGCCGGCCGTTGAACTGTGGGCCCCCGTGGAATTCCGATCCTGGGCCTACTCCAACTGCCGGTGCGCAGTGCTTGCGTATCCCAGGGGCGCAGTTAGTTCGATGCATCCCCTGGGATCACGTGGGCCATGGGGAGCCAATCGGAGCAGGGAATGCTCCATTCATAAGTCTGACAGGAAGACCTATCAAAACTTAGAAATACTACGGGCCCCATAACATCACTAAATCTTCAAATACATTTTTTTTTAAATCACATTTTTTAAATAAACTATAAATTACATGACATAACTATTTTAAACGATAATTTAAATTTTTGAAAAATATAATTTTATTTTCTAACGGGGCTAAAAATAAACTTACCTTTCTTTAAAGCATTTAAAAATAATAAACCTGTGGAAAAAATGTTTTAATTTTAATTAATTCACCACTTACCTTGTAAAAAGCAGGCCTTGCGACTGCTTTTTACATGTCTAAGTTCTGGAGACTTACCCTCCCGGGAAAACCTGCAAAAAAAACCGAAGTTCGATGCGCACGCGTTCGACCTCTGAACCCCTGCTTTCAGGGGAACGGAAGTGCCGGTTTCCCACGCATGCACAGTGCATGCAGGAAACCAGCACTTTCATTGGGCTTACGGGTGAGTACCCCGTGCGTACTCACCCGTGGAGACCCGAATTTCTGGATTGAGAGAGTGGTTAACAAAGCATATGGGATCTTGGGCTTCAAAAATAGGGGTATTGAGTACAAAAGTAGAGAAGTTATGCTGAACCTTTATAAAGCGCTGGTTAGGTCAAAACTGGAGTATTGCGTCCAGTTCTGGTCACCACACTTTTGGAAGGATGTGAAGGCCCTTGAGAGGGTGCAGAGGAGATTTACCAGAATGGTTCCGGGGGTGGGGGATCTTAGCTACAAGGACAGGTTGGAGAAGCTGGATTTGTTTTCATTAGAGCAAAGGAGGCTGAGGGGCCAACATAAGAACATAAGAAATAGGAGCAGGAATAGGCCCCTTGGCCCTTCGAGCCTGCTCCGCCATTCAATAAGATCATGGCTGATCTTGGGCTCAAAGCCACTTCCCTGCCCGCTCCTCATAATCGTTCACTCCCTTATCTTGCAAAAATCTGTCTATCTCCACCTTAAATGTATTTAATGATCCAGCCTCCATGGCTCTCTGGGGCAGAGAATTCCACAGATTTATGACCTTCTGAGAGAAGAAATTCCTCCTCATCTCAGTTCTAAAAGGGCGACCCTTTATTCTGAGACTGTGCCCCCGAGTTCTAGATTTCCCCATGAGGGGAAACATCCTCTCTGCATCTGCCTTGTCGTGCCCCCTCAGTATCTTATATGTTTCAATAAGATCACCTCTCATTCTTCTAAATTTCAATGAGTATAGGCCCAACCTGCTCAACCTTTCCTCATAAGTCAACCCCCTAGGAATTAACATAGTGAATCGTTTCTGAACTGCCTCCAATGCAAGTATATTCTTCTGTAAATAAAAAAGAATAAAACTGTACGCAGTACTCAAGCTGTGGTCTCAGCAATACCTTGTACAGTTGTAGCAGGACTTCCCTGCTTTTATACTCCAACCCCCTTCAATAAATGCCGACATTCCATTTCCCTTTTTGATTACTTGCAGTACCTGCATGCTAACTTTTTGTGTTTCATGCCCAAGGACCCCCAGGTCCCGCTGAACTGTGGCATTTTGTAATCTCTCACCATTTAAATAAAATTTGCTTTTTATTTTTCCTGCCAAAGTGGATAACCTCGCATTATCCCACTTCACATTTAAACAAGGTGGTAGAGAGAAAACGGGGAATTATAGACCGGTAAGCCTGACATCGGTAGTGGGGAAAATGCTAGAGTCCATTATAAAAGATGTAATAGCAGAGCACTTGGAAAACAGTGACAGGATCGGATAAAGCCAACATGGATTTACAAAAGGTAAATCATGCTTGACTAATCTACTGGAATTTTTTGAGGATGTAACTGGTAGAATAAATAAGGGAGAACCAGTGGATGTGGCGTATTTGGACTTTCAGAAGGCTTTTGATAAGGTCCCGCATAAGAGATTAGCGTGCAAAGTTAAAGCACATGGGATTGGGGGTAAGGTACTGTTTTGGATAGAGAACTGGTTGGCAGACAGCAAGCAAAGAGTTGGAATAAACGGGTCTTTTTCCGAGTGGCAAGCAGTGACTAGTGGGGTACCGCAGGGATCGGTGCTAGGACCCCAGCTATTCGCAATATATATAAATGATATAGACGAGGGAACTGTGGCCTAGAAATTCAGTTGGCTGCGCCAGGCGTTAGCGCCTTAGGAGGAGCAGATCTCGAGCGCTAGGCGCTTAGCGCCCAGGCGCAGCGCGATCTGCGCCTCGCCCCAACTTCAGTAGACATTTAGCGCCGGCGCAAAGTCTTTGCGCGCGCTCAGCTGCGCGCGCAGATCATGACGTCATTTCGTCGTGCAACGCCCTTTGTGCGCCCGGAACCGGATCTTCACTCGCGCCGCCCCATTGTGCGCCGGGCGGCCCTAACGACTGTGAAGTGGAACGGTACACAGCCGAGGCGGGCCGCGGGGAACGCAAATTAAAGGGCACTTACCCTGCACTATAAAGGGCAGCCATTTTGCAGCATTCACTCTTGTGCAACGGATTTTTGGAGAGAGACCAAGGAAGAGAGCTTACTGCTTTGGCCCAACACTAGGACAGGTCTTTTTGGCTTCAGGCCAGAGCTGTGCAATTCTCTTTGCCTTCATTGAGATCTCAGTGTTTGCCAGCATATTATGGGGGCTGCATTGGGTGCCAACGCTGAGTTTCAGCCTTATGTCGGAAGGGCTTACAGACGCCGTGAGAGAGTGGCAGCCCTGGCTAGACGCAGAGGGGGCAACAGGCGTCGCCAAGTGAGGCCTTACCCACCCAGGGTATACTGCCAGCAGTTCTCCTATCTCAACATGTCTGCCGCGCAGTGTGTTAGGAGGCTGTGATTCAGAAGGGAGGTGGTTGCAGACATCTGCCAGCTGCTTCACAGAGATCTGCGTCCACAGCTGATGCGCAGGACGTCTCTGTCGGTGGCAGTGAAGGTGACGGTGGCTCTCAACTTCTATGCCACCGGCTCCTTCCAATCTGCTGCTGGGGACATCGCTAACATCTCCCAGTTCGCCGTGCATTGCTGCATCCGCCAGGTGACCAATGCCCTTTTCAGAAGGAGACGTCAATTCATCTCCTTCCCCATGACCCTGGACAAGCAGCAGCAGCGTGCAGTGGGATTTGCAAGAATAGCGGGCTTCCCCATGGTGCAGGGCGCCATTGACTGCACGCATGTGGCTTTGCGGGCACCTCTGGAGCATGCCGAGGATTACCGCAACCGGAAGGGCTACCATTCCCTCAACGTACAGCTGGTGTGTGACCACAGGCAGCGCATCCTAGCTGTCAATGCCCGCTTTCCAGGCAGCAGCCACGATGCCTTTATCCTGCGACAGACAACTGTGGCTGACATGTTCCAGGCACAGCCTCACCCAAGAGGATGGCTTATCGGGGACAAAGGCTATCCTTTGTGTACCTGGCTCATGACCCCGCTCCGCGCGCCCACGACCCCTGCTGAAGAGGCATACAACGAGAGCCATCAAGCGACCAGGAACCTCATCGAACAAACAATCGGCGTCCTGAAGCAACGGTTCCGCTGTCTGGATCGCTCCGGGGGAGCCCTCCAGTATTCGCAGGAGCGAGTCTCCCAATTCGTCGTCGTTTGCTGCATGCTGCACAACCTGGCTATCCGCAGGACTCAGGCACTGCCACCTCACGTTGGACCACCACCTCAGGAGGAGGAGCAGGAGGAGCATGAGGAGGAGGAGGACGAGGAGTACCAGCCCAGGAGGGAGGCAGAAGGTCCAAGGGCCGCCCGTCGGCGGCTTATTGAACGTCACTTCTAGGCCCCCTGTCAGGGAATGGCTTGTGCCAATGAAAGAACATGATTGCAGCCGCTGCGCAAGCCCTCAGCCGGTTAAGGCAACAAACACTTCAAAGATCAAACATGGACAATGTGAATAAATAAAATGGTTTATTGTACAAACTCAGGGCCCTTCCCACATGAAAACCAAAAACAGACGAAACCCCCAAAAAACACTCACACACATGACTCACTCCCGCAACCTGGGGAGGATTAACCAAAGATGTAAATAAAAATGGCCTCATCCTTGGCCTTCAAAAAACAACCATTCCACAAAACACCACATTTGGACACACCCTCTACTTTGTGTCCCGCGAGGGCGATGCCCTCTGCAAACTTTGCCGGCCCCTGGACGCCCTGCTGCTCCTCCTCAAAGTGAGGCCAGTGGCTGCTGCAAGGCTGGGGGATGGCTCCTGAGGGGCACATGTCGTGACGGCAGATGCCCTTGGGGGTCGGCCTAGACGAGGTCTGGCCCTCGAGGGGCCGGCTGGTGAATGCTGCAGCTGTCGCTGGCCAGCATCAGTCGCTGCAGCAGCTCGTGGCAGCTCCACTGGGGGAGTGGCAGTGGCGGCTGGAGGAATGGGGGCAAGCTGGCGGATGGCAGGCGCTCGCTGGTCGCCTGAGACACTGGCACTCGCCCGGGCCAGCACTGCAGCATGCGCAGCAATCTGCCGAGGGACAGACCGCTGTGCTGCTGCAGCGCGCCGGGTGCCCTGGCGATGCCGGGCTGACACAGCGAGTGTGGCAGCAGTGAGTGCCCGTGTTGCCCTGTTCTGAGACCGCATCAGAGCAGCCAGTGACTGCACGGCACCACTGATCACCTGGCCAGTCGCTGCCAGAGAGGCCCCAAATTCGGTGACACTCTGAGACAGGGACTGGATGGCCTCAGGCATCCGTCCCACTACCCCCATGAGCTCCGTGTGCTGGCGCTCCGAGTCCGCAGACATGTCCTCGAGGTGGCGCATCTCCTCGGCGTTGACTGTCTCCGGACTGGAGGCCGGACTCTCCCTCTGGGGAGAAGGCCGCCGAACTGGCCGACCCTTCCTGCGTTGCTGGACGCCGCTGGGCCCAGCAATTGGACTCCCCTCCGACCCTTCCCCCCTCTGGGGAGAAGGCCGCTGAGCTTCCACCCCCCTCCCGCGTTTCTGCAGGCCGCTGGTCCCAGGAGCTACATTCCCCTCCGACACTTCCGCCACGCTCCCCTCCAGGGAAGACGTCTCCCCTACAGTGACATGGCTTGCCGCAGCTGAAGGTTCCCCTGATGGGCCGCCTTCCTCTTGCTCCTCCTCCTCCTCCTCTTCTCAGGGGCTGTCACTGGCAACTTCAGGGACCTCCTCCTCACCATCTGAAAGCAGGACGGCACAAGAGTAGCTTTAGTGTGAGGAGAGGGCGTCAGCGAGGGATGCATGAGTGGTGGCATTCAGCGCATTGGTCGGACAGTGGCAAAGGATGTAGATCTGATGCGCAAGTGGGACGAGAGAGGTCCAAAAAATGATGTCCTTACCATTGGTGCCCAGAACAGGGTCGGCATCTCCAGATGCAACGGGGCCAATCACCCGGGCACCCAAGATGCGCTCCACGTGCTGTTGCAGCTCGGTGAGCGGCTGGATCTGGGGTCCGCCTCCCCCGGTCACAGTCCGGCTCCTCTTATTATTGGCCAGCTGGGCCTGCAAGAGAAAGGACGGCCTCTAAGTACAGTGTGTAGCCCTGATCTTGTGTGCACTGCCTCCCATGGTCGAATAGCCTGGCCAGTCTGTAGCCCTGATCTTGTGTGCGCTGCCTCCCATGGTCGAATAGCCTGGCCAGTATGTTAAGTGTACAATGTGCAATTGATGTTCATGACTGACCCATAGCTGCTGCATGAGGGCTGGCCATTAGGGCTTTCAGGTCCCTTTGCCCATAATGTGAGGTGCACATGCAAGGATGAGGAGGACACTGGAAAGGGTACTCACCCTGACAATCCTGGTGAGGTCATTTAGTTTCTTGCGGCATTGTACCGCGCTCCTGGGGACCTCACTGTTCGATGTCACCCTGGTGGCGACATGCCTCCAGGCTCTCCGGTAGACGCGGGCCGGCGGCTTCCTCCCATTGTCTGGGAACAAAATATGGCGTCTCTTCTCCACAGCGCTAACCAGCACCCTCAGATCAAGCTCTGAGAAGCGCTGTGCTCGTTCACGGGCCTTCTGCATACTTTGAGGCGCTATATGGGTCCAGCAGCAGTGTTCAGGCCTAGCTGGAGGGCTCCAGTGTGCAGGGCGTTGCAGCAGACCAAGTCGACCCTTCCCCCTTAAGAGCTGGCCGGCGCCAGGGTGTCTGCTGTCAATCAAGAAATGGCCACACCTGCGCTGCGCCCGGCCTCGGCGGTATCGCTCAGCACCTCCGGCTTAGCGCCTAAAGAGAGCCGTGCATCGCCAGTTTTAGCGCTCGAGCAAACTCTTAAGGCGAAGCTAATAAATATCGGCGAAGTGGCCTCGAATTTGCGCCAGGCGCAAACTTTAGCGGCCGCCCGACTTTACCGCCCCAAAAGTGGCTATAATGAATTTCTAGGCCTAGATGTAATATCTCCAAGTTTGCAGATGACACAAAGCTGGGTGGGCGTGTGTGCTGTGAGGAGGATGCCGAGAAACTCCAGTATGATTTGGACAGGTTGGGTGATTGGGCAGATGCATGGCAGATGCAGTATAATGTGGATAAATGTGAAGTTATCCACTTATTCATTGGAAAAAGCAACCAAATTTTCCCCCCTAAGACTCTATGGGGGAGAAATTCGGTATCGCCCCATTTGGGGCGCGATTATCGGCCGTGCGCAAAGTTTAGCGCCTGGCGCTAATTATCGCCTCCGACTGCAAACTTGGCTTCTATCACCCCCTGGAGGTGATTGGAGCGCTAAATCAGGTGCTACACACCTCTCTTAAGGCGCTAATGCCGAGGAGCGAGGCACTACCTCAGAGCGCCGGCGAAGCTCATGTGATGTCAGTCAGCAATGGAACACAGACACACTGGCGCTGGCCAGTTCTTAAAGGGGAGGGTCGATCTTGCTCTCCATCCACATCCTGCTCATTGCAGCCTTGAACCTCAGTCTGGAGAGGTCTGTACAAAAATTCTGCTGGAACCAATAATGGAGAGGCCCAGGGAAAGAGCTCAGCGCTTCAGCAACCGAGCCTTGGTGGCTCTGGTTGGAGCTGTGGAGTGGCGAAGGGCAGTACTCTACCCACAGAGTGGCAGGAGGCCATTGCCACGCGAATACAGAAGAATGTGGTGGGAGGTGGTTCAGCACGTCTCCTCCAGGAACCTGGTGCCTAGGACCCACACCCAAGTTCAACGACCTCACTCGGGTGGTCAGGGTGAGTGGCTGATTTTCAATACCTCTACCTCCCTCCATCTGAACCTCACTCTGTGCCCAGAGGGTTGAAAAACCACAAATGCCCAACACTCATCCAAGAACTGTGGCCATCTCATAAAACATACACGCATATTCCACACCATGCATATATTAAGGGCTATTCAACTATGGGAGGCACATCAAGCAAACACATGGCTGCATATTCACTCAGACGCTGTCCTTTTTCTTGCAGTCCAAGCTATCTCATAACAGGCGCCAGCAGCAATGGACGGGTGGAGGACCGGCTGAGCTGCAGACCCTCAGCGATTTGGAGGCACGCGTGCACAGGATCGTTGCCAGCCAGGTGATAGGTTCCGTGGCCGCTGGAGAGGTCGACCCCCTTGGGGATAGCAATGGTATGTTCATCAGCTTTCTCTCCTGTCTCATTCCACTTGTCCCTCAAAACACCAGCCTTTTACACTTTCAATCCAACTTACTAAATCGCTCCACTCCTTCCTCCCTTACTGCCCCCCTGTCCTCACACTAAAGCCACTCTTGTACCTCCCTGCAGCTGAGCAGCCTGGCCCTCAGCCAATCAGTGGCAGTGACGCCCCAGGCGAGGAGGAAGAGGAAGCCGGAGCCTCACCGCCTGTGTCTCCCGAGGGAGCCCGTGCCCACACTGGGACCATGCCTTCCCTGGAGGGGAGCAAGGGGTAAAGGGTCTGATGAGGGTGGAGCTCCGGTATCCAGCGGGCTGCAGCAATGCCACGGGGGTAGGGGAGCTCGGGGGCCATCTCCCCGGAGGGCGAGTAGGCCAGCGAGTCCTGCTGCACTGGACGCAGAGGGGGAGCGTGTCATTGCGGAAATGAACAGCCAGGCCTTGAGCAAGCACACTGAGCTCATGGGTGCAGTGGCAACAGTGCCCGAAAGCATTGATGGACCGGCTAGTGCCGCAACGGCTTAGTGCTGCAATTCAGTCACTGGCTGCTGCCATCAAATCTCAGACTGCTCTCATGCAGTCTCAGATTGATGTCACGTAAGCACTGACTGCTGCCATCGTCACTGGGTTGGCCACATTGCCCCAGGGCTCTCACGGTGCCACAGCAAGCCAGTAACCTGTGCTCGAGCAGATTGCTCCGGATGCTGAGGTACTGCCCCGTGGGAGTGCCAGTGTGTCTTTCGAGTAGGGAGATGCTGTCCTCTCTCAGGATGACAGCATTCCTGCTACCACCACTAGCATTTCCCCATTGCACTTGCTATCGCCTGCAACACAGCCAACCCAGACTGCTGCCGCCCATGCAGAGTTTGTGCAGTCTGCAGCCGGGGCCTCGAGGCCCAGAGCTGGTCGAGGGCGTCCTTCAAGGGCACCTGCAGTCTCAGGTTCTGACAATCAGCAGCCTTCCACCAGTCTTGCTGCAGCCACTGGGGCCCCATTACGGAGGAGCAGTAGGGTGGGAAAGGGGGAAGTTCGCAGGGGATGGAGATCACCCTCGAAGGGCAAAAAGTAGGAGGCCTAAATAAATGGTGGGAATGTTTGTAGTAAAGGTCGAGGTTCGTGTGATTATATTTGTTTACTATTTTGGCGTTTATCTCCAGCTTGTGAGAACCAGTTCTGTTAATTCATGATTTGTTGTGTTTGTTTATAATTATTTGTCCTGAATAAATGACACACATAGAATTTGTTAAAGAAAAAAGTTGTTGTATTCAAAATTTATATTTTTGGCCTTTGGAATCATTCCAGCTTTGGCCGGCTATAGGGGTTGCGGTTTGCTTTCCATGATGTTGTTCTCCATGCCAGAAGCGATCTTCTGAGTAGAGGCCTAGAAGCAGCTTGTTATCAGCTGTTGACGGATGGCCCTTGCAGTTTCAACATTGTGTGCCTCCCTCCCACGTTGGTGCTGCTCCTGATCCTCCTCCCCTTCCTCCTCCTCCTCCTCCTCCTCCTCAGGTGGTGCACCAATCCCTGGTGGCATTGGCTGGGTCCTGAGGATTGCCAGGATGTGAAGCATGCAGCACACAACTATGAAGAGGGAGACTCGCTCAGGAGAGTACTCGCAGGGCTCCTCCTGAGTGGTCCAGACAGCAGAACCGTTGCTTGAGCACGCCGATCGTCTGCTCAATTATGTTCCTGGTGGCGAGATGGCTCTCATTATACCGCAGCTCGGCAGGGGTGTTGGGGTTACGGAGTGGTGTCAGCAGCCAGGTGCAGAGTGGATAACCCTTGTCCCCGAGGAGCCATCCACTTGGGTGATGCGGTGCCTGGAAAAGGTCTGGCACACCAGTCTGGCGCAGGATGAAAGCATCGTGGCTGCTGCCAGGATAGCAGGCATTAACGGTGAGTATCAGCTGTCTGTGGTCACAGACTAACTGCACATTCAAGGAGTGGTAGCCCTTGGCGTTTTGGAAAACCTCTGCATTTTCATGCGGTGCCCCCAATGCCACATGCGTGCAGTCAATGGCGCCCTATACCATGGGGAAGCCCGCTATCCTAGCAAAGCCACATGTGCGTTCATGCTGTTTGGCCCGGGTCATCGGGAAAGAGATGTACTGGCGTCTCCTTTTATACAGGGCATCTGTGACCTGATGGATACAGCAATGGACAGCGAACTGGGAGATATTGGCAATGTCCCCAGTAGAAGCTTGAAAGGAGCCGCTGGCATAAAAATTCAGAGCTACTGTCACCTTCACTGCCACCGACAGAGACGTCCTGGTCCTCCGTACAGGCTGCAGATCTGGCTGCAGCAGGTGGCAGAGCTCAGTGACCACCTCCTTGCTGAAGCGCAGCCTTCGCAAACACTGCTCCTCAGACAAATGAATGTAGGAGAATTGTTCCCGGAATACCCTGGGAGGGTAAAGTCTCCTGTGCAAAGGCCTGTTGGCCCTCCTCCGTCTGGCCATGTTTGCCATTCTCTCTCAGCGTCTCTGATGTCTCTGATTCTGCAGGTGCAGGACGGCGCCCCGAATCAATGCAGCCCCCACAATCTCTTCTAACTCGATGCAAGGAAGGTCAAATCAAAATGAACCTGCAAAGTGCTGCTCAGTACCCAAAACTCCTTCACACAGTGTTGAATCTCTCCAGAAGTCTCTCTCTCGCTCAGACTGCGTGGTGCTAAAATGTCGCCGATGAAAAAAGGCCAGCAGCGGCCGCCTTTAAATAGCACTCCCCTAGCCCCTTCCTGACTGCAAAACGCTCCCTTCTACCTGTCGTTGCTAGCGGCAGGCAGAAAGGCAGAGGGCGCCACTCAATATTCGGTCCGGGGTGCTACCTGGGCGTTGCACGCTCGACTGACATCACGATCTGCCGGCGCAGGAGATCATGGCGGTAGTGTTTAGCGCTGCCGCAAAATGTCTGGTCAATTTCACGAGCGGCGCAAACATCGCCGCATCCGGGTGCTCGTTGCTTTGCGCCCCAATAGCGCCCTCTTAGGGTGCTAACGGGAGGCGCTAATCAACCAAACTTTTCCTCCTATGACTCTATGAATAAAGATATCCTTATCACAGGGTGATCCCAGGTATATTCTTGTACAGTTTATTCAATTTAAGCAAATCCTGTGGAATTTCCATTAATCAGACTCCAATTATCCAGCTTCCTGATTATCCACCAGGCTTCTTGTGAGACAGAACTTTGAGTGAGCTGTTGAAACTAATATTGTTCCCTTTGTTATACATGTTGCCCTTGTCTTCAGTCCCATGTCTAGGTATTGCTGTAGCGTACGTGTAAGAGCAAATATTTGTGGATCTCCAATCATCTGCCAACTTCCATTATGCACTGCGGGGAGGAGAAGGCAGAGGGGAGGTGGAGTGTGACAAGATGGCGAGGCCCTGCCTTACGGTTTCTGTCAATGCATACTTCTGTTAATGCTTAGATTCGTAGAAACCCCAAGCCATCTTCGCTCTAGAACGACTGTACCTTACTCAAGGTGAATTGAATCGTTGTAGGCCCAGAATGCCCATTGTACTTTGCACAGGCTACCAACAGCCACCCTGTGTACAGGCAACTTTACCTTGTATTAGTGCAGCTTCTGACCCCATATCCACCCCATCCCCAAGACTGCCTACTTCCACCTCTGTAACATCGCCCGACACTGCCCATGGCTTTGTTACCTCTAGCCTTGACTATTCCAATGCTCTCCTGGCCAGCCTCGAAGGTTCCAGCCTCCCTGAACTAGAGCTCATCAAAAACTCTGCTGCCCGTGTCCTAACTCGCACCAAGTCCCGTTCACCCATCAGCCCCTGTGCTCGCTGACCTACATTGACTCCCAGTCCAGCAACGTCTCGATTTAAAAATTCTCCTCCTTATTTTCAAATCCCTCCATGGCCCCGTCCCTCCCTATCTCTGTAATCTCCTCCAGCCCCACAACCCTCCAAGATCTCTACGCTCTTCCAATTCTGGCTTCTTGAGCATCCCCGATTTTAATCGCTCCACCATTGGCGGCCATGCTTTCAGCTGGCTGGGCCCTAAGCTCTGGAATTCCCTCCCTAAACCTCTCCGCCTCTCTACCTCTCTCTCCTCTTTTAAGATGCTGCTTAAAACCTACCTCTTTGACCAAGCTTTTGGTCACCTGTCCTAATATCTCCTTATGTGGCTCGGTGTCAACTTTTGTTCAATAACGCTCCTGCGAAGCACCTTGGGACGTTTTACTACGTTAAAGGTGGTATAGAAATACAAGTTGTTGATATTGCTGCTGCAGCTGCTGGAAGGATTCCAGTCTCCAGTGTAAACAAGCCCTGCTCACTTTTGACAAGTGCGAGCTTGGCTCAGTTGGTAGCGCTCTCACCTCTGAGTCAGAAGATTGTGTGTTCAAATTCAATCCAGGACTTGAGTCCACCATCTAAGCTGACACATATCTCCTCCAGCCCTACAACCCTTCGAGATCTCTGCGCGGCTCCAGTTCTTGCCTCTTGCACATCCTGGATTTTAATTGCTCCCACCGCCGGCGGTCGTGCCTTCAGCTGCCTGGGCCCTAAGCTCTGGAATTCCCTCCCTAAACCTCTCCACCTCGCCAGCTCTTCTCTCCTCCTTTAAGACATTCATTAACACCTACCTCTTTGACCAAGCTTTTGGTCACTTGTCCTAATATCATCAAGTTTGCGGATGATACCACGGTAGTAGGCCAGATCACCAACAACGATGAGTCAGCCTACAGGG
Organism: Somniosus microcephalus; assembly: GCF_052327205.1. Taxonomy (NCBI): domain Eukaryota; kingdom Metazoa; phylum Chordata; class Chondrichthyes; order Squaliformes; family Somniosidae; genus Somniosus; species Somniosus microcephalus. The sequence goes on from NC_140992.1 coordinate 15,879,905, forward strand.
AGGAGGTCCAGCATCTCGTCAAGTGGTGCGCCGATAACAACCTGGCCCTTAACATCAAGAAAACCAAAGAAATCATTGTGGACTTCAGGAAGTCTAAAGGCGGAAGTCACACCCCCATCCACATCCATGGGGCTGTGGTGGAAAGGATGGACAGCTTTAAGTTCCTCGGAGTCCACATCACGGAAGACCTCTCCTGGTCCCTCAATACCTCCTCTCTGGTGAAGAAGGCCCAGCAGCGCCTATATTTCCTAAGGAGGCTGAAGGGATGTAACCTGTCACCCCTGATCCTCTCTAACTTTTACCGCTGCACAATAGAGAGCATCCTGACGAACTGTATCACAGTATGGTATGGCAGCTGTAGCTACTATGACCGGAAAGCCCTGCAGCGGGTAGTCAGAACTGCTCAACGCATTGCCGGCACCCGGCTACCGACCATAGAGCACATATACCAGAAACGCTGTTTACGGAGGTCACGGACCATCATCAAAGACCCTACCCACCCCAGCCACAGTCTGTTCGCCCTCCTGCCATCTGGGAGACGCTACAGATGCATTCGCACCCGAACGACCAGATTTAAGAACAGCTTCTTTCCCAGGGCTGCCATCCTACTGAACTCCACAAATAAACACTAAAGCCTGCACATCTGCCAATGCACTTTATTATGGTTATGTTTATGTTAATGTATTACAAGCCAAATGTATGTTGAGTGTTTAAATGTCTTAATCTAAATGTACACTCTCGGGAGCCGCAAGCCTACATTTCGTTGTACTGCACTTGTGCACTAACAATGACAATAAAGTTGATTATGATTACGATTATGATTAATATCTCCTTGGGGGGGATTTTAGCTCAGGTGCGGGCTGTTGTCATGATATCCGAATTTTGTGTTTCACACACGAATCTAGATGGATGTGGGAGATTGATGCAATTTTAACTCAATTGGCCAATTGATTTCCAACATGTGGGAAGCCTTTGCAAAGGGATTTTTCATGACTGAAAGTCCCCTCCGATGACATCATCATTGCTGCTGCATTCAAGGTCTGCAACAAGCCTTGCTTCTTCTGCAGACTGCCAACCTTCTGGCCTTTCATGTTAGAGGGACCTGGAGGCAGAATGACCAGCGGGAGACCGAGGTCTGCTCCCAGGTTCGATGACGTTGCCTTGCAGGCTTTAGTTGAGGGAGCAAGAGCTCATAAAGAGGTGCTCTTCCCTTCTTCAGGGAGAAGAAGCCTCCCCAGCAGACCAAGGCTGTGTGGATCCAGGTGGCAGAGGAGGTCAACTCATTATCAGTACCCCGCAGAACCTGGATTCAGTGCAGGAAGAGATTTCATGACCTTCTGCGCACTGGAAAAGTGAGTATGGATTTCCCATCACCCTCAATCTGACCCCCATTGCCTTTCCCCACCAGCACTCAGCTTTAGCAATCTCTTCCTCCACATCCCACTTGACACTGACGGCCATGCACCCTTACCCATTCCCTATCTCTCTATGGTCACATTCACGTAACTATTCGGCTATGCAGCCCTCACACTCCCTATCACTATGATGCTAATGAAAACAACTGACAACACACAGGGAGGGCCCTTGGTCTTGCCACCTGTGGTAAACCACTGTTGTTCACTGTTGTTCACTCCACTGTTGTTCACTGTTGTTCACTTCACTGTTGTTCACTCTTGCCCATTGTTGTACCTGTCTGTGCATGCCTCAGCTGGTTCCGCCCCTGGCTCCACCCATATGCCCTGGTATAAAGGCGGCTGCTCTGCAGTTCCCCAGGCATTCAGGACCGGTCGACCACTAGAGGCATGCCTTCGTTCTTTAGCTAATATAAGCCTGTTTGTTACTCTCTTAACTTCCAGTCTTTCTCAGTAATTGATAGCGCATCAATTTTATTAGCTAAACTTTTTTTCGATGGAGCAAATCCTCAAACCAGCACGCCTGGAACTAGACCCTCAAGAGGCGGATTCATCTACCAAGTTCGCACACTGGCTGCGATGCTTCGAATTTTACATAGAAGCCTCCGTCGAAACTGTTCAAAACGATGGCGACAAACTAAAAATTCTGACCTCCAAGGTGAACCACCAAGCTTATTCGCTCATCCAAGATGCGACTACCAACAAGGGTGCTCTCGGCCTCCTTAAAGAACAGTGCGCACGCCCGGTAAATGAGGTTTACGCCAGACACCTCCTGGGGTCCCGCAAACAGCAACCCGGGGAATCGATGGAGGTATACCTACGGGTGCTGAAGGTGCTCGGCCAGGCCTGCAAATGTAAAGAGGTGTTGACCGCGGTGTACACGGAGGAACTTGTCCGGGACGCATTCGTCGCGGGCCTCAGGTCCAACTACACCCGGCAGAGACTGTTGGAGCAGGGCGAACTCGACCTGAAGAAGGCCACGGCCCTCGCACTCTCGCTAGACATGGCCCACCGGAATATGGACACCTACTCCCCTGACCGCGCGGCCGCATCGTGGATGGCGCGGGCGCCGCCATCCTGGGACATGGTAGGACCGCCACCCTGCGCCGCGCCACCCCCAAATGGCCCAACTTCTGCAGCGATGTCCCGGGGCCCGAAGTGTTACTTCTGTGGCAAAGCCAAACACCCCAGAGTGCACTGCCCGGCGAAAAACACTACTTGCTCTGGTTGTGGGAAGAAAGGGCACTATGCCAGCGTCTGCAAGGCTAAACCTACCCCAAACTCCAGCAGTGCCGCGTGTGGGCCGAGCAGGCCGCCATCTTGGACGCCGCCATCTTGGACGCCATCTTGGACGCCTCCAGCCACGTGTGGATCATGGGCGCCGCCATCTTGGACGCCATCTTGGACGCCTTCGACCATGGGTGATCCGTTCCGGCCGCCATTTTTGCAATGGGCCCCCGACTCACCCACCGCCTCACCTGATGACTGCAGCGACACGCCTGACCCTACGCTGGCCTCCGTTACCCTGGACCAATCTAGACCTCACCAACTAGCCAGGTCCATGATGGGCATTAAGGTAAACGGTCGCGCCACGACCTGCCTTTTCGACTGCGGGAGCACGGAGAGCTTTATCCACCCCGACACGGTGCGGCGTTACTCTCTCCCGGTCCTGCCAGCGCGCCACCGGGTCTCTATGGCCTCCAAGTCCCATTCAGCGGACGTCGGCGGCTACTGCGTGGTGACCCTTTCGGTGAGGAGCACAGAGTACAGAAACCTTAAGCTGCTTGTCCTGCCCCATCTCTGCGCTGCCGTTCTACTGGGGTTGGATTTTCAGTGCCACCTTAAGAGTGTCACGATGGCGTACGGTGGACCCCGTCCCCCACTCACAGTCTGCAACCAGCAGTTTTCAAATTGCCCGCCGCGCACCTTTTGCAGCCTCTCCACGCTTAAAGTCACCCCCCCCCGTTGTTCGCTAACCTCGCCCACGACTGTAAGCCCATCGCCACCAAAAGCAGGCGATACAGCGCTGGTGACAGAGTTTTTATTAAATCTGAGGTGGAGCGGCTCCTGAAGGAGGGGATTATTGAAGCTAGCACCAGCCCCTGGCGAGCCCAGGTTGTGGTCATCAAGACCGGCGAGAAGCAGCGCCTGGTCATTGACTACAGCCAAACAATTAATCGATATACCCAACTGGACGCATACCCCCTCCCCCGCATATCTGATATGGCCAATCAGATCGCACAATACCACATATTCTCCACCATTGACCTTAAGTCAGCATATCACCAACTCCCTATCCGCTATGAGGACCGCCAGTATACTGCCTTCGAGGCAAACGGCCACCTCTACCACTTCCTTCGGGTTCCCTTCAGCGTCCAAAGGGAGATGGACTGGATGGTCGACCAGAATGCGTTGCAGGCCACTTTTCCCTACCTGGACAATGTGACCATCTGTGGCCATGACCTGCAGGACCATGACGCCAACCTCGACAAATTCCTCCGCACTGCCCAACTCCTAAACCTTACGCATAACAAGGAAAAGTGCATATTCCGCACAACCCGCCTCGCTATCCTTGGCTGTGTTGTGGAACACGGAGTCATCAGCCCCGACCCCGACCGGATGCGTCCCCTTATGGACCTTCCCCTGCCCCACTGCCTCAAGGCCCTGAAGAGATGCCTGGGGTTTTTCTCCTACTACGCCCAGTGGGTCCCTAATTATGCGGACAAAGCCCGTCCACTTATCAAGTCCACCTCTTTTCCCCTGGCGGCAGAGGCCGGCTTAGCCTTCCACCGTATCAAAGAGGACATTGCTAAAGCCACCATGCACGCGGTGGATGAATCCATCCCCTTCCAGGTGGAGAGCGATGCGTCCGACTTTGCCCTGGCCGCTACCCTTAACCAGGCGGGAAGGCCCGTGGCCTTCTTTTCACGAACCCTCCAAGGCTCCGAAATCAGACACTCCTCTGTCGAAAAGGAGGCCCAGGCCATTGTGGAAGCTGTGCGACATTGGAGGCATTACCTGGCCGGAAAACGATTCACCCTACTCACTGACCAGCGTTCAGTTGCTTTTATGTTTAATAACAAGCAGAGGGGCAAAATCAAAAATGACAAGATTTTGAGGTGGAGAATTGAACTTTCCACCTACAATTACAATATCTTGTACCTGCCCGGGAAACTCAATGAGCCCCCGGATGCTCTATCGCGAGGTACATGTGCCAACGCACAGGTTGATAGACTGTGGGCCCTCCACAATGACCTCTGCCACCCAGGGGTCACCAGGTTCTTCCATTTCATCAAGGCCCGCAACCTGCCTTACTCCATCGAGGAGGTCAGGACCATGACCAGGAACTGCCAAGTCTGTGCCGAGTGCAAACCGCACTTTTATAGGCCAGACAGAGCACACCTGATAAAAGCCACTCGCCCCTTTGAGCGCCTGAGCATCGATTTTAAAGGGCCCCTCCCCTCCTCTGACCGCAACGCATACTTCCTCACTATCATCGACGAGTACTCCCGTTTTCCGTTTGCCATCCCCTGCCCAGACATGACCAGTGCTACGGTCATTAAATGCCTGAACGACCTCTTCGCCTTGTTCGGTTTCCCCAGCTATATCCATAGCGACCGGGGCTCATCGTTTATGAGCGACGAACTCCACCAGTACCTGCTCGTGAGAGGTATTGCCACGAGCAGGACCACCAGCTACAACCCCCGGGGGAACGGGCAGGTAGAAAGAGAGAACGCGACAGTTTGGAAGGCCGCCCTGCTAGCCTTAAAATCCAAGGGCCTTCCAACCTCCCGCTGGCAGGATGTCCTCCCCGATGCGCTCCACTCCATTCGGTCACTGCTCTGTACTGCCTCTAACACCACCCTTCACGAAAAAATGTTCGTCTTCCCTAGGAAGTCCACATCGGGGACCTCGCTACCACCATGGCTGATGTCTCCAGGGCCCGTCCTACTTCGGAAGCACGTGAGGACCCATAAAACGGCCCCCCTGGTTGAGAGGGTCAACCTCCTCCACGCCAACCCTCAGTATGCCTACGTTGCGTACCCGGACGGGCGGGAGGACACAGTCTCCATACGAGACCTCGCACCCTCGGGGGCCCCTGAAACCAACATCACCCACTACCCACTACCATTGCCCTTCACCGCTACCCACAATGCACCGGCGGCAACGGACCCATACCTAACCCCTGTAGACGGCACGCCGTGGCCCCGTGACCCGTCATTGATCACCAACCAACTCAACACCCATGAGGACGACACGCCAGTGCTCCGGCCCACGCGGGACTCGGCGTCGGAAGCTGCATCACCTCAGCCGTCGCCACGACGATCACGACGGCATACAAGACCCCCAGAAAGACTTAATTATACGAACTTTTAATACACTTCACCCCGTCGGACTCATTTTTTAAGCAAGGGGTGAATGTGGTAAACCACTGTTGTTCACTGTTGTTCACTCCACTGTTGTTCACCTCACTGTTGTTCACTCTTGCCCATTGTTGTACCTGTCTGTGCATGCCTCAGCTGGCTCCGCCCCTGGCTCCACCCATATGCCCTGGTATAAAGGCGGCTGCTCTGCAGTTCCCCAGGCATTCAGGACCGGTCGACCACTAGAGGCATGCCTTCGTTCTTTAGCTAATAAAAGCCTGTTTGTTACTCTCTTAACTTCCAGTCTTTCTCAGTAATTGATAGCGCATCACCACCTCACTCCATCTTTGTCTCCTTCTAAGTATCTATGCTATGGAATCGCTACACTCACTCCTTCATTCTCACTCAAGCTCCACTTGTCTCCCTCATTGCAGCCAAAGAGAGCTCACATTAAGCGAGAAAGAGCGAGGACAGGAGGAGGGCCACCCTCAGTAGCCCACCTCACCCCCTGGGAGGTGGCGGTCCTGGAGATCATAGGAGTGGAGGAAGATGCACAAGTGGGGGAGGGACAGACGGGCGCATCACAGCAAGCTGGTGACAGAATAGTTTTCCATCTCTCTCATTGACATTGCATGAGTCACTGATAATGATTCTGAAGTTCCAACAGATGGACTTATGATCGTCTGCAATATGCAATGTGCATGTAACCTTGCCATTACATCTCTGACTCTTTCCTTTACTCCCCCACAGGACCATCGACAGCACCCGCCCCCACTAGCCAGGAGGAACAGCCTGAGCATCTAGACTCCTCAGAGGAAGCTGCAACCTCTGAGGGTGCAGCGTCAGCAGAATTCAGCGCACCCAGCACCAGCGCAGACACTCACACCTCGGTGTGACCTTCGGGACATAGAGTAGTGTTGTCACCTGGTGTATCACAGCTCACAAGTGAGCATCAGCAGATTGTGGAGACAGGGACAGCAGTGGAGAGTCCTAGTCGGAGGGCGCAGGACTCTGCCAGCTCGGCTCAGCTGCATGTCGATTCAATAGATGACCATCGCTCCTCCAGAGATATCATTCTATTATGAACACTCACCATGTTTTCTGCACTCTGGCGACTTATCACCTCCATGGAGGTTGCCATCCTTTCCATGGTGATGCGTTCATGTGCCAATGACTCCACAAAGGCTCTGCTCATGTTCGCTATGGACTCCTCCATTCGCTCCACACTCGCATCGACCCTGGAGACAAAACCTGCCAGAGACTCTTGCATCTGTTCCTGGAGTTCCAGCACCGCTGATCTCATGGATGGAGCCTGAGACAGAGGATCGGCATGCAGCTGAGCCGAGCTGGCAGAGTCCTGCGCCCTCCGACTAGGACTCTCCACTGCTGTCCCTGTCTCCACAATCTGCTGATGCTCACTTGTGAGCTGTGATACACCAGGTGACAACACTACTCTATGTCCCGAAGGTCACACCGAGGTGTGAGTGTCTGCGCTGGTGCTGGGTGCGCTGAATTCTGCTGACGCTGCACCCTCAGAGGTTGCAGCTTCCTCTGAGGAGTCTAGATGCTCAGGCTGTTCCTCCTGGCTAGTGGGGGCAGGTGCTGTCGATGGTCCTGTGGGGGAGTAAAGGAAAGAGTCAGAGATGTAATGGCAAGGTTACATGCACATTGCATATTGCAGACGATCATAAGTCCATCTGTTGGAACTTCAGAATCATTATCAGTGACTCATGCAATGTCAATGAGAGAGATGGAAAACTATTCTGTCACCAGCTTGCTGTGATGCACCCCTCTGTCTGTCACCCACTTGTGCATCTTCCTCCACTCCTACGATCTCCAGGACCGCCTCCTCCCAGGGGGTGAGGTGGGCTACTGAGGGTGGCCCTCCTCCTGTCCTCGCTCTTTCTCGCTTATTGTGAGCTCTCTTTTCCTGCAATGAGGGAGACAAGTGGAGCTTGAGTGAGAATGAAGGAGTGAGTGTAGAGATTCCATAGCATAGATACTTAGAAGGAGACAAAGATGGAGTGAGGTGGCAAGACCAAGGGGCCTCCCTGTGTGTTGTCAGTTGTTTTCATAGCATCACAGTGATAGGGAGTGTGACGGCTGCATGGCCGAATAGTTAGGTGAATGTGACCACAGAGAGAAAGGGAATGGATGTCAGTGTCAAGTGGGATGTGGAGGAAGAGATTGCTAAAGCTGAGTGCTGGTGAGGAAAGGCAATGGGGATCAGATTGAGGGTGATGGGAAATTCATACTCACTTTTCCAGTGCGCAGAAGATCATGAAATCTCTTCCTGCACTGAATCCAGGTTCTGTGGGTTACTGATAAAGAGTGGACCTCCTGGGCCACCTGGACCCACACAGCCTTGGTCTGCTGGGGAGGCTTCTTCCTCCCTGAAGAAGGGAAGAGCACCTCTTTAGGGAAGAGCACCTCTTTATGAGCTCTTGCTCCCTCAACTAAAGCCTGCAGGGTGACGTCGTCAAATCTTGGAGCAGACCTAGGTCTTTCACTGGCCATTCTGCCTCCAGGTCCCTGTAGCATGAAAGGCCAAAAGGTTGGCAGTCTGCAGAAGAAGCAAGGCTTGTTGCTGACCTTAAATGCAGCAGCAATGATGACGTCATCAGAGGCGACTTTCAGACTGGAAAAACTCATTTGCCATGGGTTCCCACACGTTGGAACTCAATTGGCCAATTAAGTTAAATTCGCATCAATCTCCCACATCGATTTAGATTCGTGTGGATAACATGAAATGCAGATTACATGCCCCTATCCCGCCCCTGAATTAAAATCCAGCCCTTTGTCTTCTCCTCACAGCTTACTGTCCCACCTAGCTTTGTGTTAGATCCGTGTATCTTGATGTTGTGTCCTTCAATAATTAGACAACAAGACTGCAGGGAACGATTCAACAGGTGTTTACTGAATGAGGGTTACTCTAGAACTAAGTGTACAGATTACTGCTCAGGATTTATATACAGGTGTGGTCACTGCCGGTACTACAGTATACAGGAGCTGTAAAAAGTAGTTCTCCCCTTAAAGGTACATACATTACAATTCCTCCCCTTTTAGATTAACAGTACCATAACACTCATTTAACAATTAAATATCAAACTAATTACAATTAACACTTTTAACATGCAACATTAACTGAAAATAGTCTATTTATAAATTCAGTCTTTGGGGAGGCTTCCTGATTCTTTCTGGATAAAGCCTTTCCCGAGTGTCTCGCTCTTGGTGCGGAGGCGATTCTAACACCCTGTCGTCAGTTGATTCATCAGCTTCCAATGCTATTGTTTCTGAGGTAGAAACGACCTGTACGTTGGGTTCCTCACCAGGTACGTATGGCCGAGACATGGGTTTGACTCGTTCCTGTGACTCTAGGATCTGGTCAGCATGGCATCTCACAATGTTCTCCCCAACATCCACTGTGTACATTAGTGGCCCCTGCCGTGTGCATATCGTTCCTGGTTGCTATTTCTCTGTTCAGTAGTCGCGGGCCAAGACTGGTTGCCCTACATTGAAGCTCCTTGTTGGCTTCTCATTGCTGTGCTGGAATTGCTTATTCTCAACATCTCTTCGTACATTTGGTCTGAGCAAATCCAGATGAGATCTCAACCTTCGGTTAAAGAACATCATGGCCGGGGCCTGGTTGGTGACTGCATGTGTTGCATTCCGGTAGGCGAACAGGAAATTGTCCACCTTGTGCTGCAGCGGAATGTTGTCATTGTACATAGTCTTTATTGCCTTCTTAAAGGTTTGTACGAACCTCTCAGCCAATCCATTTGTGGCTGGATGATACGGGGCGGGTGTGTAATGCCTTACCCCGTTCCTTTTCATAAACCTTCGAAACACTTCGGACACAAACTGTGGTCCGTTATCAGAGCAAATCTGCTCTGGCAAGCCGTTCCTGGCAAAAATGGTCCGTAGGACTGCAATAGTTTTCTCCGTGGTGGTGGAGGACATTTTGATCACCTCAGGCCATTTCGAGTGCGCATCCATAGCTATTAAAAACATTGAGTCCATGAATGGACCAGCAAAATCAATATGCACCCATTGCCATGGAGATGAGGGCCACTCCCATGGGTGTAGAGGGGCATGTGGTGGTGCATTTTGGACCTTCTGGCATCCTGAGCAGCTCTTTGTCAGGTCCTTGATTTGCTGATCAATCCCTGGCCACCACACATAAGCCCTAGTAAGGCTTTTCATTTTCACCCCTCCCAGATGACCTTCGTGAAGCTCATTGAGCACTCTCTCCCTTAACTTGGGTGGAATTACCACTCAGGATCCACACATCAAGGCCCACTGGCATACTGACAGCTGTTCTCTTCTGGATGAGAATGCTGGCAACAGTGAGTCGCCATGTGCTGGCCATCCCTTCACCGTCAAATCATATACCCGAGACAGCGTCGGGTCATTTCGGGTCTCCTTCTCTATACCAGCGTTAGTTACTGGCAAGCATTCAATTATAGTCGAATGAAATATTTCGACAGGATCCACTGCTGGTGCTTCCTCCGCAGTAGGCAGTGGCAGGCGTGATAGCCCATCAGCGTTTCCATGCTGTTTCGTGCCCTTATACTCGATTTCATATTGGCGCGCCCCGAGAAAAAGGGACCATCTTTGTAGCCGTTGCGCAGTCATCACTGGACGCCCTTCTTTGGATTAAAGATGGAGAGAAGTGGTTGGTGGTCAGTCAGCAAGGTGAACTTCTGCCTGTGCAGATAGTGATTGAACTTTTTCACTCCCCACACTAGGCTGAGGGCCTCCCTGTCAATCTGGGAGTAGTTACACTCGGCTGAGGTTAGTGACCGAGACGCAAAGGCTACTGGCCTCTCCGAGCCGTCCGGGAATTTGTGTGACAGCACCGCTCCAATGCCATAGGGCAATGCATCACACACCAACCGAATTGGTAGTGCTGGGTTGAAATGAGCCAACACCTCTTTTGATGTGATCAATGCTTTGCTCTTCTGGAAAGCTCATTTACATTCGTCACTCCACTTCCATGGTACCCCCGTTTGCCGTAGGGTGTTCAGTGGGTGTAGGACTGTAGACAAATTCAGCAAGAACTTATGGTAGTAGTTCACCAGCCCGAGGAACGACCTCAGTTGTGACACAGTTTCCGGTGCTGGAGCCTTGACTACTGCCTCAATCTTTTCAGGGGACTTATGTAACCCCTCTTTATCAATAACGTGGCCACAGTACGAGATCTGCTTCTGGAAAAACTCGCATTTGTGGCGATTAGCTCGGAGCCCATAGTCCTTCAATCTAGTGAGCACCTGCTCCAGGTTGGCGAGGTGATCACTGTCATTTTCGCCCGTGACCAGGATGTCGTCCAAATAACACTGGGTACCTGGAATCCCTTGCAGGACTTGTTCCATTGCCCTTTGCCAAATAGCCGGAGCTGATGCTACCCCGAACACCAGCCGGTTGTATTGGTAGAGACCTTTATGAGTGTTGATCATGAGGTACTGTTTCGAGGCTTCTTCTACCTCCATTTGCAGGTACGCCTGGGCCAGATCAATCTTAGTGAAGCGTTTCCCTCCAGATAGCGAGGCGAAAGTATCTTCAATCCGCGGAAGCGGATATTCTACAGTGTGAAGGACTGGGTTCACTGTCACCTTAAAGTCCCCACAGATGCGAACCTTCTTTGGTTCCCCAGGCGTATTACTCAACGACCTCTTCATTACAGGAACGATGGGTGTAGCCCACTCGCTCCAGTCCACTTTGGACAGTACTCCTGAACGTTCCAAACCTTCCAGCTCTGCTTCGACGGCTGGGCGAATCGCATAAGGTACCGGTCTGGCCTTAAAAAACTTTGGGCTTGCATTTTCCTCTATTTTGATCGTTGCTGTTATGCCTTTTAGTGTTCCGAGTCCCTGCTGGAACACTTCTTGTGCGTCAGTTAGCATTTTTGACAGTCGTCCAGGTGTGACGTCGTCATCCTTTTTCGCATCTACAGTCAGTGCTTGTATGGAATGCCAATCTAGCTGTATCTTCCGGATCCATTCACGTCCTAGTAGTGGTGGTCCTCCATCTGGCGATACATGTAGATCCATTTTTGGTGTTTCCTTGCCGTTATATATAACGTTCACCCTTATTTTTCCTTTGGGGTAGACTTTTTGCCCCGTGTACGTCTTCAAGACAATCTTTGTATCTCTCAAGGGTATATGTGAGAATAGCCGCTTGTAGTCCCTTCGGTTTATGACTGTTAGGGCTGATCCTGTGTCCAATTCCATTTTCACTTGGACTCCTGCTATCTTGAGCGTGACCCAGATAGTTTGGTGGTCCTCCGTTTTGATCACATTATGTAGTTTCAGACAACCCAGCTCCTTGCTTCCGGAGTCTGTATCACTTTTCTGTTCGTCTGAACTACTCTCTGTCACCTTATGTACCTTCTTGTACTTCTCCTGTGGAGATTTCTTGCTGCTGGTTTTCTTTCCCGACCTGCAGACTCTTGCTATGTGTCCTACTTTTCCACACTGTCTGCACACTTTGTCCTTGAACCAGCAATCATTATGGTCGTGTGTTGTTCTGCCGCAGCGATAGCACTTCACTGTTCCGTATGACATTTCATTTGTGCCATATTCTTGCGGTCTCCGTTGTATCTCTGCCGCGCCCCGTGCTGCTGCTTCGTGTGATACTGCAATGCTGAAAGCCTTGTCCAGCGTAAGATCCTTTTCTGATAGAAGCCGTTTCTGGGTTCCTTCACTTTGAAGCCCACACACAAACTTGTCCCTTAAAGTATCTGCTAGTCCCGTTCCAAACTGGCAGTGTTTCGATAGCTTGCGCAGTTCCGTTAAATACTCAGCATTACTTTCATCTTTATGCTGGTTCCTTTTGTGAAACTTAAATCTTTCTGCTATCAGCAGCGGTGTGGGGTTTAAGTGGTCCTGTAGGATTGACACTATGTTTTCAAAATCCTTTTCTACTGGCTTCTCTGGGGTTACTAGGTTTCGTAGTAAGCCATACATTTTTGCACCCATTGAATTCAACAATACCAGCGCTTTCTTGTCATCTGGCACTTAATTCGCCTTGCAGTATACTTCTATGCGTTCGAGATATGTCGTCCAATCTTCGACTTCATTGTCGAACGCTGTGACACTGCCACTCTTCAGCATTTTTGGGTGTGGTTAGACTGGCTTAAAATGGCATCTCCCGCGCTTTCCTTTCTTCCCCGCTGCGGCTTAAAATGGCGTCTCCCGTGCTTTCCTTTCTTCCCCGCTGCAGCTTAAAATGGCGTCTCCCGCGCTGCTGCCAACGCCGCTCTCGGTGGTCCTCGTGGCAAATGGTGATGCCCTGTGGGTTTCATGCGCTGCTCCTGCGCTGCTGCCAATGCCGCTCTCTGCGGTCCTCGTGGCAATGGCAGTGCCTCGCGTTTTCCTGTGCGCCTCTCTTCCCCATTGACGCTGCTCGGCCCTTGAGCACCGGCTGCGCTCTGCACGTTTTCCTGCGCGCCTCTCTCCCCCGTTGACGCTGCTCGGCCCTTGAACACCGGCTGCGCTCTGCTCTCTCCCCCATTGACGCCGCTCGGTCCTGAACACCGGCTGCGCCCTGTGCACTCTACCCTCTCTCTCTCCCCCGTTGACGCTGCTCGGCCTTTTTCTGTGCCGCTCGGTCGGCTCTAGCCGCCGCTGTCCGGGAAGGGTCTGCGCAGTACCTGTTGCCAGCCCGTTTCGCTGGACCACCGTGACTGGAAAGCCAAGCCTGGCTCTCGACAGCCTCTCCTGCGATGCTCAAATCTCCGCTGGATGACTGGGGGGTTGCCCGTGGTCGACGCCCGTGCTTCTGGACTCGGCCTTCTTCCACTGTTCTCCAGGAGCGAATCCCTGGGAGGTGATGCAGAGTTGCAGGTAGGTTCGAATCTGCTCGTCGCCAATGTTAGATCCGTTTATCTTGATGTTGTGTCCTTCAATAATTAGACAACAAGACTGCAGGGAATGATTCAACAGGTGTTTACTGAATGAGGGTTACTCTAGAACTAACTGTACGGATCACTACTCAGGATTTATATACAGGTGTGGTCACTGCCGGTACTACAGTATACAGGAGCTGTAAAACGTAGTTCTCCCCTTAAAGGTACATACATTACACTTTGTATCATCAGCAAACTTGGATACATTACACTCGGTCCCTTCATCTAGCTCATTAATATAGATTGTAAATAGCTGAGGCCCCAGCATTGATCCTTGCAGCACTCCACTATTTATAGCCTGCCATCCTGAAAAAGATCCGTTTATCCCTACTCTCTGTTTTCTATCCATTAACCAATCCTCTATCCATGCTACTCTATTAGCCCAACCCCATGAGCCCTAATCTTGTGTAATAACCTTTTATGTGGCACCTTATCGAATGCCTTTTGGAAATCCAAATATACTACATCCACTGGTTCCGCTTTATCTACCCTGCTAGTTACATCCTCAAAAAACTCTAATAAATTTGTCAAACAAGATTTCCCTTTCATAAAACCATGTTGACTCGGCCTAATCATGTTATGATTTTCTAAGTGCCCTGAGACCACTTCCTTAATAATGGATTCTAGCATTTTCCCCATGACTGATGTCAGGCTAACTGGCCTGTAGTTCCCTGTTTTCTCTCTCCCTCCTTTCTTGAATAGCGGTGTTACATTTGCGACCTTCCAATCCGCTGGGACCATTCTAGAATCTAGGGAATTTTGAAAGATCAAAACCAATGCATCCACTATCTCTGTAGCCACCTCTTTTAGAACCCTAGGATGTAGGCCGTCAGGTCCAGGAGATTTGTCGGCTTTTAGTCCCATTCATTTCTCTAGTACATTCTCTCTACTTATATTAATTACGTTAAGAAAATGTAAGATGTTCTTGCCATGGAGAGAGTGCAGCGTAGGATTCACCAGACTGACACCTGGGATGGCAGGAATGACGTATGAAGAGAGATTGGGTCGAGTAGGCTTATACTCGCTGGAGTTTAGAAGAATGAGAGGGGATCTCATTGAAACTTATAAAATTCTAACAGGACTAGACAGACTAGATGCAGGAAGGATGTTCCCGATGGCGGGGGAGTCCAGAACCAGGGGTCACAGTCTAAGGATAAGGGGTAAGCTATTCAGGACAGAGATGAGGAGGAATTTCTTCACCCAGAGAGTGGTGAACCTGTGGAATTCTCTACCACACAAGGCAGTTGAGGCCAATTCATTAAATATATTCAAGAAGGAGTTAGATATATTTCTTAAGGCTAAAGGGATCTGGGGAGAAGGCAGGGACAGGGTACTGAATTTAGATGATCAGCCATGATCTCATTAAATGGCGGAACAGGTTCGAGGGGCCGAATGGCCTACTCCTGCTCCTAGCTTCTAAAAAGTGCAAGGACACCCAGGTCCCTCTGAACACCAACATTTCCCAATCTCTCGCCATTTAAAATATACCCTGCTTTCCCATTTTTCCTACCAAAGTGGATAACTTCACATTTCTCCACATTATATTCCATTTGCCATGTTCTTGCCCACTCACTTAGCCTGTCTATATCCCCTTGAAGCCTCTTTGCATCCTCCTCACCACTTACATTTCCGCATTTATAATGGGGCTAGTTGCACAATTATAAACACAGGGAGCCTGTTGAAGGGGGTCAGTGCCCTGTAAATGCAAAGTGAACATGCACCAGCTCTAACAGCGTTGTGCAAACTGTACCCTGACGCTGATCATTTCAAGAATCTGCCAAACCATCAAATCACCGAGACAATCTTTGGATATCATCCAGCACCTTAACACCTCATCTAAAAGAAAGCCCTATTCATCGGCTATTAAGCCCATTAACTGCCCCTTTGTGGTAGAATCAGCACATTATTGTTCTCCTAACTCCTCCCCTCATTTTTCCTTTTTCTTCATTCATATTAAAAGCTTTTTGCTAATCTCCTGGTTTTCAGCAAGATTGAAGAACCAGCACTCTTCACATTAATCTGATCTCTCCACCATCCCCCCCCACCACCACCATTCAAATGGTGACTGTATTCTCTGTTTTAATTTTGGATTGCCGACATTTGCAGTTTTTCCTCTCCATCGGAACAAAATCAGAACGCAGTATAAAGCTGTTAACACATCCGCCGCAGTTAGATTTATACCAAGCAATTGCATGGCAGGCCTTTTAATACTGGCAATTCCTTGTAATTAAATAGCAGAATACCCAGTGTTTCCATAAATGTTTAACATTACCCCTCCCCCTCCCATAAAACCAATGACAAAGCACTAAACTGAAGCCGAATTAATCTCCTTTTATGTTGCCCAACAGATTGCAGTGATGAACATGTCACACATTTTTACATTACCGGCTAATTTAGATTCCAATATCATATGAGACGTCATTCCCTACCCAAGATTTATGTAGACCATCTGGAGGCTTCGTCGTTCTCGCCCCCACCTCCCGCCACCGTTCCCACCCATTCCCGGCTTTATAATGCTGATGGCAACACTGGGGAATACTCATAATAAAAAGGAATATTTGCATTTATATTGCACCTTATTACATCTGCCAGAAGTATCGTGAAGTGCTTCCCAGTCTGGTTAATCGCTGGGCAAGTGCAGCATCCCTCTCGCGTACAGTAAAACATCGTGGCAGCAAGGAGATGAACGACCAGGTTCTGGTGGTGTTGGTCGAGGGCGGAATGTCGGTCGGGACACCGGGAGAACTACCCCCTGCTCTTCTTTCAACAGTGCCATGGAATCTTTCACAGCCATTTGCATTGATATGGCGCCTTTCACGACCTCAGGGCACCCCAAAACGCCTTCCAGCCAATGGAGTACTTTTGAAATGTAGTCAGACTGTTGAGGCGGTAGCCAATCTGCGCACAGCAAGCTCCCACAAGCAGCAAAATGACAATGTTTGACTGTGGGCTGGGCCCGATCCTCTCCTCATCTGACATCCACTCTCCTAGCCTAGGGATGTTGAGGCCAAATATTAAAGCACTACTGCTACACTGATGGAACCAGTTGATTCGGCACAGGCTATGGGCTGAATCCATATCATCTCCAGCACCAAGACTGCCCACTTCCACCTCTGTAATATCACCCGTCTCCTGCCTCAGCCCAGCTGCTGCTGAAACCCTCATTCATGCTTGCGTTACTCGACTATTCCAATGATTTCCTGGCTGGCCTCCCACCTTCGACGAGCTGATCCAAAACTCTGCTGCCAGGATCCTAACTCGCACCGAGTCCCGTTCACCCATCACCCCACCCCTGTGCTCGCTGACCTACATTGGCTCCCAGTCCGGCAACGCCTCAATTTTAAAATTCTCATCCTCGTGTTCAAATCCCTCCATGGCCTCGCCCCTCCCGATCGCTGTAACTTCCTCCAACCCTAAAACCCTCTGAGAACTCCGCGCTCCTCCAATTCTGGCCCCTTGCACATCCCCGATCCTAATCGGTCCACCATTGCTGGCCGTGCCTTCAGCTATCTCAGGCCTAAGCTCTGGAATTCCCTCCCTAAACCTCTCCGCCTCTCCACCTCGCTCTCCTCCTTTAAGACACTCCTTAAAATCTGCCTCTTCCCTCTCCTAATATCTCCTTCTTTGGTTCAGTGTCAAATTTTGTTTGATAACCCTCCTGTGAAATGCCTTTGGGACATTTGACTGTGTTAAAGGTGCTATATAAATGCAAGTTGCTGTTATTGAACCTTGGTCCTTACCATTCTGCATAGTTTAATACTACGCGAGTCATGTGCAACGTTTTACTAAACCACAAAGGGAATTCTGATGCAATGCCCTAGATTTTGCTGTGGCAGGGCATCTAATGGTGTCTGCCGTTAGTTAGACTTGCCCCTGCACATTTAAGTTTTTAATTTTTTTGTGTGGCGAGT
This sequence comes from Somniosus microcephalus, assembly GCF_052327205.1. Classification (NCBI taxonomy): domain Eukaryota; kingdom Metazoa; phylum Chordata; class Chondrichthyes; order Squaliformes; family Somniosidae; genus Somniosus; species Somniosus microcephalus. Next base: position 15,897,498 of record NC_140992.1, read on the forward strand.
TGCTGAAAGCGCAAGCTGATAACGTCGCAGTGAGGGAAACTGGGCATCGAGGACCTGAGTGAACAGAGCGACCAACAAGGTATCTCCTTAACCAATCAGATTGAAGAATTGTGAAATTAACAGCGCAAGTTAAAGGGGATGAATTCAATGTCAAATCAGGTGCAGAAAGAGAAATCAGGAAAGATTGGTTAAAGAGAGAAAAAAGAGACAGAAAGGAAAAGTACATTTTAGAATGTTTTTATAGTTGACATTGTTAAAATTTCCAACAATTAAAACCTGAAGGAATGAGACTCCACGCTTGTAATAGTTAATTTTCGGTGCCAGAGAGGTTGATTGATAGTAATTAACATTTATCACAATTTTTTTGTCTTATAACATTCCTGTGAAGCGCCTTGGGATGTTTTACTACATTAAAGGTGCTATATAAATACAAGTTGTTGTTGTTGTTCTCACTCTGTTAAAAGGATACTTAGACTTGAAATGACAAGACTTAACGTTCTGTGGCGAGTTTAGTTCATATCTACTGCACAAATACAGAAACCTCACGTATTTCAATGGTGAGGCAGACAGCGAGATGCCGTTTCCGCTAAGCTAATGGCGGAGCGGCACAACTCGGACAGCACCTTTTGGATATTTGAGTTTAACCGCGCATCTGCCCCTCGCCTGAAGTTGCCGTACCATTTGCGCATGAATAACGGCGAACGCCATTAGACTCACTGTTATTTTGACAGCAAAATCTGGGCCGGTGCGCTTCTTTCAGCGGACAATTTCATCGCCACTTTGCCCTTAGATGCCAGCGTCCTGATGCAGGTGGACGAGGGTGACGGAGTCGTCAAGAGAAAGAGCTGTGAGAGACTTAATCAAAAAGGCAGGAGAGTTCGAGAGTTCAATCCAGGAGTAGCTGATAGCAGAGCGATGGAACAGCGAGCATCTCAACGAGGAGGTGCAGCAAAGTGCACACTGTCTGTGTGGAGTTTGCACATTCTCCCCGTGTCTGCGTGGGTTTCCTCCGGGTGCTCCGGTTTCCTCCCACAGTCCAAAGATGTGCAGGTTAGGTTGATTTGGCTCTGATAAATTGACCCTTAGTGTTAGGAGATTAAATACATGGGGTTACAGGAATAGGGTGGGATATGTGTCGGTGCAGGCTCGATGGGCCGAAATGGCCTCTATCTGCACTGTAGATTCTGTGATTCTGTGAATCCGTCCAGTGTTACCGAGTCTCTTTATTTCCAGCCACCCACATGTGGGAAGCTATCATTAGTTCGCAGCTGTTTCTCCGCCGTGAGGATGAGTGACAGTTTCGCCTGCCAGCCATTGGAAACAGAGATCGGAGCACCCTCTGCAGGCTGACCGGCCGAATGGCAACCTGACAAAGAAAGAAAGAACTTGCATTTATATAGCGCCTTTCACAGCCTCAGGACATCCCAAAGCGTTTTACAGCCAATGAAGTACTTTTGGAAGTGTGGTCAGTGTGGTAACGTGGGAAACGCGGCAGCCAATTTGTGCACAGCAAGCTCCCACTAACAGCCAATGTGATAATGACCAGGTAATCTGTTTTAGTGAGATAGCAAAATACTGCGGATGCTGGAAATCCGAAATAATAACAGAAAATGCCAGAAAAACTCAGCAGGCCAGGGCAGCATCCGTGGAGAGAGAAACAGAGTCAACATTTCAGGTCGAAACCCTTCGTCAGGACTGAGAAAAAATACAGGAAATGAAACAGATTAAAAGGCCAGTTTGGGGGCTGGGAAATGGGGATGAAAGAACAAAAGAGAAGTGAAGAGACATTAAGAGGTATTCAAAACCAGACGAGATGGTGGTCGGACTAGTGGAGACAAAAGACGGCTCTAGATTAGGTGTGAAATGCGCTGGCAGAATGGGAGACAGCTGCCATGTGGGAGAGAAAAAAAGGGGGCAGGGCACAAAACAAAGGTGTGGATAAACAATATATAAAAATGTAATAGGGGCCGAGGTTATGATCTGAAATTGTTGAACTCGATATTGAGTCCGGAAGGCTGTAAAGTGCCTAATCGGAAGATGAGGTGCTGTTCCTGTTTCACTGATGTTGTTTGAGGGATAAGAACATAAGACGTAGGAGCAGGAGGAGGTCATTTGGCCCCTCGAGCCTGCTCCGCCATTCAATAAGATCATGGCTGATCTGATCTTGGCCTCAGCTCCACTTCCCTGCCCGCTCCCCAATAACCCTTGACTCCCTTACCGTTCAAAAATCTGTCTATCTCCACCTTAAATATGCTCAATGACCCAGCCTCCACGGCTCTCTGGGGAAGAGAATTCCAAAGATTCACAACCCTCTGAGAGAAGAAATTCCTCCTCATTTCCGATTTGAAAAGGTGCCCCATTATTCTGAAACTATGCCCCCTAGTTCTAGATTCCCCCACGAGGGGAAACATCCTCTCTGCATCTACCCCGTCAAGCCCCATCAGAATCTTATATGTTTCAATAAGATCCTCTCTCATTCTTCTAAAGTCCAATGAGTATAGGCGCAACCTGCTCAACCTTCCTTCATAAGACAACCCCTTCATCTCCAGAATCTCCGGAATCAATAAATATTGGTCCAGGGGAGAACTCCCCTGCTCTTCTTCAAAAGAGCGCCTTGGGATCTATTATGTCCACCTGACAGGGCAGACGGGGCCTCGGTTTAACGTCTCGTTTGAAAGACGGCACCTCCGACAGTGCAACACTCCCTTAATAAAACACTTGGGGTGTCGACAAATATGAAGCAGTCAGGTCAACAAGCATTCTCTCAGTCAGTTTATTGAGAAGTTTTCCTGACTAATTATTTGAATTTTTAAGGTGAATTGGCAAAGAGGAGGGTGTATTTTGTCTTCAGTTGAAGAAAGATTTGCATTTATTTCTGTGCCTCTCAGAAATCCCTCACATACAATGAACTGTGGAATGAAGTGACTGGATTAGTAACGTATATCGATACTTCAGCTATTTTGCACACAGGGAGGTTCCACAAATTAACAATATGATGAATGAAAAGTTAAGCTGCTTGAAGGAGAAATGTTGGCCAGGATACCAAGGGAATTCTCTGTTCTTCTTCAGGTGGTGCCATGAGACCCTGAGCCATCAGCACGGGCCTCGGTTTAACGTCTCATCCAAAGGACAGCACCTCAGACAGTGCAGCACTCCCTCAGTGGCTGCACTGAAGTGTTGGCCAGGATCATGAGTGTAAGCCATGCCTTCTGCCCTGCAGTCAAGAGCCAAGCTGACAGATAGAAGAAACTTGCATTTATATTGATTTTTATTATTTATAGTTATTTGATAAGAAAGAACCTGTCTTTATATAACACTTTTGATAGCCTCAGAATGCGCCAAAGAGCTTTACAGCCCATGACGTGAAGCGTAGTCACTGCTGTAATGCAGGAAACGTGGCAGCCAATTTGAGCACAGCAAGATCCCACAAATAGCAATGTGATAAAGACCAGATAATCTGTTTTAATGATGTTGGTTGAGGGATAAATATTGCCCAGGACACCGGGGAGAACTCCCCTGCTCTTCTTCAAATAGTTCCATGGGATCTTTTACATCTACTGAGAGGGCAGACGGGGCCTCGGTTTAACGTCTCATCTGAAAGACGGCACCGCTGTCAATGCCGCACTCCCTCAGCACTGCACTAGAGTGTCAGCCACGATTTTGTGCTCAAGTCTCGGGAATGGGACTACGAACCCATGAGCTTCTGACTCAGTGACACGAGTGCTACCCACCGAGCCACAGCTGACACCTAATGTATCAATGATGGTGTCGGTTGAGGGATGAGGTTGGCCTGGACACTGGGAGGATTCCTCGCTTCAGTGGTGTGATTTTTCACATCCACACAAACCACCGAGTCAGTTAGGCGGAGCCTCTGTTTAACGTCTCATCAGAAAGACAGCACCGCTGTCAACGCAGCACTCCCTCAGTACTGCACCAGAGTGTCAGCCTGGATCAGGGGTTCCCATACAGTGGTGCGTGCACCCCTGGGGGTACGCGAGACATCTCTGGGGGGTACATGGGAGAAATTGTCTAATGGTGGATTTTATTTATTAATTATTTTATTTATTACATTTTTATAATAGGCTACTCAGACAAAGCTTTAAAACTCTGTGGGAATTTGTTATATAAAGTAGTTAATCTACTTCAAGATGTACCAATGAGAACACAGATGCACAGAGATGATGACGTACAGAACCCTCACCTCAACAGCAACAACAACAACAACTTGTATTTATATAGCACCAGTAATGTTCTTACCAGGAGTGTAATCAGACAAAATTTGACACCGAGCGCCATAAGGAGATATTTGGGCAGATTGGTCAAAGAGGTCGGTTTTAAGGAACGTCTTAAAGGAGGAGAGAGAGATTGAGAGGTTTAGGGAGGGAATTCCAGAGCTTAGGGCCTAGACAGCTGAAGGCACGGCCTGCCAATGGTGGAGCGATGAAAATCAGGGATGCACAAGAGGCCAGAATTAGAGGAGTGCAGATATCGCGGGGAGGTTGTGGGGCTGGAGGAGGTGACAGAGATAGGGAGGGGCGAGGCCATGGGGCAATTTGAAAACAAGGATGAGAATTTTAAAATCGTGGCATTGTTTAACCGGGAGCCAGTGTAGGTCAGCGGGCGCAGGTGAGATGGGTGAACGGGTCTTGGTGCGAGTTAGGACACGGGCAGCCGAGTTTTGGATGACCTCACCTCCAATCACCGTACGCTACAGCATGGTTTCAGTTGCCCAGCAACAACTGATGACTCAAACTATCACCTATCACTTCAAACATTGTGCGCCTATATGCGAACAAACAACCTCATCTGTCACATTAATAGCAAGTAGCATTGTTAAGCCATTCTTTCAGTTGTGTTTGTGTATTATAATTTGTACATTTTGTACTGTGCTTGGGCATTAAAGGGTTTAAAATATTAAACCTGTATGTTGGTCGGGGTATGTGGGCAGCTGGTAGATCAGTAAGCCGGTACACAATAAGTAGAGTTTGGGAACCTCTGGCCTCGGCGATACTTTCAGATCCTGGAGTGGGGCTAGAACCCACAAGCTTCTGACTCGAGTGACACAATGTGAAAATTGATCAATTTGGGGATGTTTCGAGACAAACAGTTAGGACTTTAAAATAGTCACCTCGTGCTCTCCCGAAAGCGTGAAAGCCAGTCGTTAAAGTAATCGTCAGATTTTGTTTGTCAAAGATATCAGGTTCCTTATACACGAGATAATCGAACATTCCAGAATTAATTAGACTTAACGAGATTTGCAGGTAAATTTTTTAATGAGATTGAACCATTCAATAAAATAAATAGAAAGAACATTGATTCTCAAACATAAACCTAATTAGACAAAGACACCAAAGTATTGCCTTACTACAAACAAAGTCAACAGGGAGTTGGTAGAATCTCAAAGGGAGTGGTATTGACACTTTAGGGCTGATTTACCTACAATGTACCCACTGTTGTCCATTCATAATAGAGGAAGCCCCCTGGTGGGGAATGGGAATTGCAGATAATTGAAAGTCCTCAAATCTCTTCAACAGGTCTTACAAAGGTATCTCCGGCATCACCTCCCAAAACCGCGATCTCCACCACCTAGGACAAGGGCAGCAGGCGCATGGGAACACCACCACCTCCAAGTTCCCCTCCGAGTCTCACGCACCATCCTGACTTAGAATCATAGAATCATCGAATGGTTACAGCACAGAAGGAAGCCATTCGGCCCATTGAACCTGTGCTGGCTCTCTGCAAGACCACTTCAGCTAGTCCCACTCCCCCGCCCTTTCCCCATAGCCCTGCAATTTTTTTTCCTTCAGTTAGTCATCCAATTCCCTTTTGAAAGCCACAAATGAATCTCCCTCCACCACCCTTTCAAGCAGTGCATTCCAGATCCGAACCACCTGCTGCGTAAAAAGTTTATCCTCATTTCGTCTTTGGTTCTTCTGCCAATCATCTTAAATCTGTGTCCTCTGGTTCTCGACTCATCCGCCAATGGGAACAGTTTCTCTTTATCTACTCTGTCTAGACCCCATATGATTCTTAACCCCTCGATCAAATCTCCTCTCAACCTTCTTTGCTCCAAGGAGAACAACCCCAGCTTCTCCGACTTGGACGTATATCAGCCGTTCTTTCATCGTTGTTGGGTCAGAAACCCGGAACTCCCTCCCTAACAGCACTGTGGGAGCACCGTCACCACACGGACTGCAGCGGTTCAAGAAGGCGGCTCACCACCACCTTCTCAAGGGCAACTAGGGATGGGCAATAAATGATGGCCTTGCCAACGACACCCACATCCTAAGAATGAATTAAAAAAAAATGTATTCAATATATGTCTGGCACCCCCAACTCCCATTGGTGTCTCTGTCTGTATTCCGCAAACATTCTGGCAGATATTGTAATCCTAAACTGTCTTACTGCAGTTTGATTTAAATTGCATCTGCTGGCAAACTGCTGATAAGTGTCCGTGATTATATAGGTTAAATTGGTGATCTTGCTCAACCCTATCTTTGTAACCTCCTCCAGCCCTCCAATTCTAGCCTCTTGCACATCCCCGATTTCCATCGTTCCACCATTGGTGGCCGTGCCTTCAGCAGCCTAGGCCCAACGCTCTGGACTTCCCTCCCTAAATCTCTCCACCTCGCTACCTCGCTATCCACCTTTAAGATCCTCCTTAATTCTCAAAATTCTCTTCCTTGTTTTCAAATCCCTCCATGGCCTTGCTCCTCCCTATCTCAATTCAATTCAATTCAATTCAATTCAATTTTATTTGTCATATATGCAGCAGACGTGTGTACTGCACAATGAAATGTTGATTTTTACAAGTCCTCCCAACATTGGAATAAATATGGCATAACAATGATAAAAATACTAATAGAAATACAGTATTAATAAATAAAACAACAGTAATAAATAATAATAAATTATTCGTTCATGAGTCTTATGGCCTGGGGGTAGAAGCTGTTTCGAAACCTGCTGGTACGAGACCGTGTGCTTCGGTATCTCTTACCGGATGGGAGCAGGGCGAGGAGGTTATGGCTGGGGTGGCTTGCGTCTTTAATGATTCTCAGGGCCTTCCCCCGGCACCTCTCAGGGTAGATATCCTGCACAGCAGGTAGTTTAATTCCTATAGTATGTTGTGCAGCTTTCACCACCATCTGTAGAGCCTTGCGGTCTGTGGCGGAGCAGTTGCCATACCAGGTAGTGATGCAGCCAGACAGGATACTCTCGATGGTGCACCGGTAGAAGTTGGTGAGAATCTGGGGGGCCATTCCAAATTTCTTCAGTCTCCTGAGGAAGAACAGGCATTGGCCTGCCTTCTTGGTTACGACGTCGATGTGATGGGACCACGTTAAGTCCTCCGTAATGAATACACCCAGGAATTTGAAGCTGCTAACCCTCTCCACCTCAGCCCCTTCGATGTAGATTGGGGTGTGTCCCTCCCCCTGCCGCTTCCTGTAGTCCACGATCATCTCCTTTGTTTTGCTGATGTTGAGGGAGAGGTTGTTGTACTTGCACCATTCTGCTAGGGCTCTTACCTCCTCCCTGTAGCCTGTCTCGTCGCCATCTGTGATCAGGCCTACAACGGTAGTGTCATCAGCAAACTTGATGATGGAGTTGGAGTTGTGCCCTGTATCTCTGTAATCTCCTCCAGCCCCATAACCGCGCCCCCCCCCCCCGAGATATCTGCGCTCCTCTAATTCTGCCCTCTTGAGCATCCCTGATTATAATCGCTCAATCATTGGCGGCCGTGCCTTCTGTTGTCTGGGCCCTAAGCTCTGGAATTCCCTGCCTAAACCTCTCCGCCTCTCTACCTCTCTCTCCTCTTTTAAGATGCTCCTTAAAACCTACCTCTTTGACCAAACTTTTGGTCATTTGCCCTAATTTCTCCTTAGGTGGCTCGGTGCCAGATTTTTTGTCTTATAACATTCCTGTGCAGCACCTTGGGACCTTTTACTACGTTAAAGGTGCTATATAAATACAAGTTGTTGTTGTTAAAACTTACCTCTTTGACCAAGTCGCTTCCTAAAACCTCCTTATGTGGCTTGGTGACAAATTTTGCTTGATAATCGCTCCTGTGAAGAACCTTGAGACATTTTTGCTATGTTAAAGGCGCTATGTAAATAAAAGTTGCTGCTGTTATGTTGTCAATGGAAAAGAGTTAGCATCATTAACGAAAAGATACGTTAAACTTGTTCCCCCCCCCCCCCCGATCACTTAGTGGGTGAACTGCTTTGCCTGGTGTGGCCCTGAGCCTGACAGACTAAGAAAGGCCCCAACTGAGAGCTAAACTGACCTCGGCCGTGACAGCAGTAAGTTCACGCTAAAAATATCAATTAGCGTTTGTGCTCCTGATCACTACCCAGTGAACCCCTGCTGGAACGTGCGAAGGCGAGGATGGTGGCTGCGGGTGGAATCGGGCTTGGATGTGATACCACCTGTGGTCGAATAGCCTGAAAGAAAGCCATTTGAATCATACAGCACAGAAGGTGGCCATTCGGCCCATCGTGCCTCTACCATCTCTATGAAAGAGCTGTCCAATTAGTCCCACTCCCCCTGCTCTTTCCCCATAGCCCTGCAAATTTCCTCTTTTTCAAGTATTTCTCCGATTCCCTTTTGAAAGTTATTATTGAATCTGCTTCCACCGCCCTTTCAGGCAGCGCATTCCAGATCACAACTCGCTGCGTAAAACAATGTTTCCTCATGTCGCCTCTGGTTCTTTTGCCAATCACCTTACATCGGTGTCCTCTGGTTACCGACCCTTCTGCCACAGGAAACCGTTTCTCCTTGTGTACTCTACTGAATCTGCTTCCACCACCCTTTCAGGCAGGGCATTCCAGATCAAAATTTGCTGCTTAATAAAATTTTACCTCATTTCCCACCTGGATTATCTTAAATCTTTCTCTTCTGGTAATCAACTCATCTGCCAGTGGAAACAGTTTCTCCCTATCTACTCGATTTAAACCCCTCATAATTTTGAACACCTCCACTAAATCACCTCTTAACCTCTGCTCTAAAGAGAACAATTCCAGCTTCTCCAGTCTCTCCACATAACGGATGTCCCTCATCCCTGGTACCATTCTGGTAAATCGCCTCTGCACACTCTCCAAGGCCTTGACATCCTTCCTAAAGTGTGGTGCCCAGAACTGAACACAATGCTCCAGTTGAGGCCTACCCAGTATATTATAAAGGTTTATCATAACTTCCTTGCTTTTGTACTCTATGGGCTCAATTTTCATTGACCCGTGGAGTCGGGATTGGAGGTGTACGGGGGGGTTAAAGTCCCAAATTTGGGGGTCCCAACACCATCCCACCCCCAACCCGCCTCCATGTCAGTTTCAAAAGGAGGCGGGTACCCGCCCCGCACTGGGACTCGCCTACCCAAGGCGGGAAGGGATTAGTGCCAATTAACTGCCTGTTAACAGGTAGTTAACAGGCAGTTTTTAGCCTAATCCCTATTTTAAATCTTGAAGTAAGGGATTCCCGACGGCTCCAAACCACACCAAGTTAGAGGAGTCGGGCCGTCAGGTTGAAGGACTTGGAGGGGTCGAGATGTCGGTGTTCAGGTGAGTGATGGGTGCATGAGTGCAAAGGTAAGTGTTGGTGTGTCTGAAGAGTGTAAAGAAGTTTAAATTACCTGTACTTACCTTTTCAGCCTTCCTTCCTCTAGGTTTCGGGAGTCCCTCATCTCACCAGCACAGAAAGCAGAATGGCTGCGAACTGTCAAAAGTGACAGCCTGCAGCTTTCTGTGCCAGTGAGATTTCTAACTGAGTCTGTGTAGAAGGACTCAGGTTAGAAGTAGGACTGTGTTTGACAGCTTCAAACAGCTGTGAAACACTGATATTTCATCTGTCAAAACGTCTTGACAGATGAAATTTCAGTCTGTGACGTCACCTGTTGCCGGGTGGCCCTTAATTGGCCTGCTGAGCCCGCTGGGCGGGCTCAACAAGGTCAATCAAGTTAAAATCATGTGGATTGGCTGCATTTCGATGGAGGCGGGACTACAACCCCGAAAGTTGTAGTCCCGCCTCCTTCCCGACTTCTGATTGAAAATCACCCGCTATGTCTCTAGTTATAAAGCCAAGGAGCCAAAAGCTTGGTCAAAGAGGTAGGTTTTATGGTATGCTACCATGGAAACTCAGGGGGGAATTTTCCCAGCCCTGGAGGGCGGGTATGGAGGCGGGACGGCCGGGAAAATGGCAGAAACTGGGAGCGGGTACCGAAGCCGCTCCCAACCCGCCTCCGTGCCAGCTTCCTGGGAGGCGGGTCCCTGACTCACGCAGGGACCCGTCTCCTCGATGCGGGAAGGGGATTAGAGCCAATTAACTGCCCGTTAACAGGTAGTTAACAAGTAGTTTTGAGGCTTATCCCCAGTTTACCCCTGCAAGTGCAGGCTTCCCGACGGCTGCGAATCTCGCCAGGGTCAGCGAGGCGAGCCGTGGGTCTGTGGGGATGAGAGGGGTCGAAAAGTCTGCTGTAGAGGTGAGTGATGGGTGCAAGTGTGGACAGGTAAATATAAGAGGTGAGTGTAAAGTGTTAGAAAAAGTTTACTTACCTTTGCTTCTTTCTGCAGGCTTCAACCCTTGAGGATCCGGAGGTGCCTCATCTCAATGGCAGAGATGACAGAATGGCTGCTGCTTTCTCAGATGCAGCAGCCATCTGCTTTCTGCTGTGGAGAGAGGTCTTGGTAAGCCTTCAGTGCAAGCCTTTTAGAACAGATTGTCAGTGTTTGACAGCTTCTCAAAGCTGTCAAACGCTGACAATTCATCTGTCAAAACATTTTCATAGAAACATAGAAGATAGGAGCAGGAGTAGGCCATTCGGCCCCTCGAACCTGCTCCGCCATTCAATGAGATCATGGCTGATCATCCAAACTCAGTACCCTGTCCCTGCCTTCTCCCCATATCCCTTGATCCCTTTAGCCTTAAGAAATGTATCTAACTCCTTCTTGAATATATTCAATAAATTGGCCTCAACTGTCTTCTGTAGTAGAGAATTCCACAGGTTCACCACTCTCTGGGTGAAGAAATTCCTCCTCATCTCAGTTCTAAATGGCTTACCCCTTATCTTTAGACTGTGACCCCTGGTTCTGGACTCATCCACCATCGGGAACACCCTTCCTGCATCTAGTCTGTCTAGTCCTGTTAGAATTTTATAAGTTTCAATGAGATCCCCTCTCATTCTTCTAAACTCCAGCAAGTATAAGCCCAATCGACCCAATCTCTCCTCCTACGTCATTCCTGCCATCCCAGGACGTCCTCTGTCACCGGCTTTCCCTTAACTGGCCAGTAAAGGCAGGCTTAACAAGATCAATCAAGGGAAAATAGGGTGGGCTGGCCAGACGTCTTTGGGGGCAGGACTGAAACCCGACAACCAGGAGCCCCGCCCCAACCCACCCCCAATGGCAAAATCCAGCCCTCAGTGTCTAGGCTGGGCGGTTAGATGAGGTACAAGAGAGCGACCAGTGCCTGTGGAACTGCAGTCCAACATGGAACCAGTGCTTATAGTCGCGGAGAGGAAGAAAATTAAAGTGGGACTGGGCAGAAACAGTTTAACCTGGTAATATTTAGCTCACTGAGGAATGACCAGAATAGCCTGCGGTTATGGTAATGAGCGCAGGAGGGGAATCCTCATGGGCTCTGCTCCTGGGAAGGGAGCCTTGTTCCCACAAACGCATCATCAGAAAATCAGGAGCGACGCAGTGACCTCCGCGGCTTTCCAATCTGCGATGCCATTAAGCAAAGCCGCAAAATTCTGGCACCTACAAAAATTGACCTGCGCATAATCTGCACAAAATCATTTCAGGGTAGCGTTTCCACTTTGGGTGCTATCGGTGAAACAGGCATGAAATTACGCCCCAAAAATTTGCGCCCGTTTTGAGAAGTGTTTTTTTTTTCTTTCGGGTGAGGCGTTAAACCGAGGCCCCCGTCTGCCCGCTCAGGTGGACGTGAAAGATCCCACGCCCACTATTTCGAAGTAGAGCAGGGGGGAGTTCTCCCCGGTGTCCTGGGGCCAATATTTATCCCACAACCAACATCATTAAAACAGATTGTCTGGTCATTATCATGTGGCTGATTGTGGGAGCTTGCTGTGCGCAAACTGGCTGCTGCGTTTCCCTACATTACAACAGTGACTCCACTTCAAAAAAAGTACTTAATAACAACAGAAAACGCTGGAAAAACTCAGCAGGCCAGGGCAACATCCGTGGAGAGAGAAACAGAGTCAACGTTTCAGGTCGAAACCCTTCGTCAGGACTGAGAGAAAAGGCAGGAAAAGAAACAAAAGGCAGTTTGGGGGCTGGGAAACGGGGGAGGGGATGAAAGAAGAGACATTAAGAGATATTCAAGGTGAGACGAGATGGTAATAGGACAGGTAAAGAGACAAACAATGGCTCTAGATGAAGTGTGAAATGCGCTGGCAGAGTGAGAGACAGCTGCCATGTGGGACAGAGAGAGAGAAAACCAAAAGTGTGGATAAAAAATATAAAAATATAATAGGGGCCGAGGTTATGATCTGAAATTGTTGAACTCGATATTGTGTCCGGAAGGCTGTAAAGTGCCTAATTGGAAGATGAGGTGCTGTTCCTTGAGCTTAACCTCGATCTTCAGATCATAACCTCGGCCGCTATTATATTTTTATATTTTTTATCCACACTTTCGGTTTGTGACTTTTTGTTTTTTTCTCTCTCTCCCTCATTTGCATATCACCGAACGCAATACCTGCCACGAATCAGCGCAACCGGGGCAGCGTTTTAAAACGTAATTTGAAAAGAAAAAAAATCTGCTTTAAAAAATATTCCTTTGAATATTACGTTTTCGGAAAAAACCAACGCAACCGAGCGGAAGCTCATGGGCTTCATATTTGCACTGCCATATGAGAAATTCTTCATCATCTAATTGAAATTCTTCCAGAGTTGCGATAATTGTACAGGCTGGCAATGCCGATACATCCTGATAGAGCGCAGGGAATGAGTCTGGGAGGTTCTTCACAGACTGTGCTGTCACCCAGATAAAGTAAAATGCTGCATCCGCCAGGGTAAAACCATTCTGGATTAATGGGATTCAGCGAGACCCTGATTACCGATAATAATTGCTTCTCAAAGGGCTATCATGCTGTCAGAGAATCGTATTGTACAATCCCTGCTGACAAATACAGCATCAAATTGGTGGCCATTGTCCTAGCAGCAACCTCAGGTGCACACAGCGTCTCATCTCTCCTCAGGCTAACTGCCTGGGAGAATGGACAGAAAATAAAGGAAGAATCGTATTTAGTTAGCGCTTTAGCATGTCGCTCAAAATGGCTGCAGTGTTTGGGGTCAGCTGTGGCTCAGTGGGTAGCACTCTCGCTTTGGAGTCATAAGAACATAAGAAGCAGGAGCAGGAGTAGGCCATACGGCCCCTCGGGCCTGCTCCGCCATTCAATAGGATCATGGCTGATCCGAATCTAGACTCACGTCCACTTCCCTGCCCTCTTCCCGTAACCCCAAATTCCCTTATCTGCTAGGAAACTGTCTATCTCCATTTTAAATTGATTTAATATTGCAGCTTCCACAGCTCTCTGGGGTAGCAAATTCCATAGATTTACTACCCTCTGAGTGAAGAAGTTTCTCCTCATCTCAGTTTTGAAAGGGCAGCCCCTTATTCTAAGATTATGCCCCCTAGTTCTAGTCACACCCATCAGTGGAAACATCCTCACCGCATCCACCCGATCAAGCCCCCTCACAATCTTATATGTTTCGATAAGATCGCCTCTCATTCTTCTGAACTCCAATGAGTAGAGTCCCAACCTACTCAACCTTTCCTCATACGTCAACCTCCTCATCTCCGGAATCAACCGAGTGAACCTTCTCTGAACCGCCTCGAGAGCAAGTACAGGTAGACTATCCTTTATCCGAAAACCTTGGGACCATCCGTGTTTCGGTTTTCGGAAAATTTCGGATTTCGGAAGGTATTTTATAAGACTGGGAAATTTGTCGGGGGTGGGGGTCGGCGGGGGGTCGGGGTCGGCGGGGGGGGTCGGGGGTCGGGGTCGATGGGGGGTCGGCGGGGGTCGGAGGTGGGGGTCGGCGGTGGGGGTCGGTGGGGGGGTCGGCGGGGGGTCGGGGGTGGGGGTCGGCGGGGGGTCGGGGGTGGGGGTCGGCGGGGGGTCGGGGTCAGCGGGGGGTCGGCGGGGGGTCGGCGGGGAGTCGGGGTGGGGGTCGGCGGGGGTCGGGGTGGTGCGCACGACTTACGCTGAACGAAAACACTTTCAGTTTTCAGAGGATTTCGGTTTTCGGAAGTGCGGATAAAGGATACACTATCCCTTATCCGAAAGGGTGGGGGTCGGCGGGTGGTCGGCGGGGGGGAGAAAAGAATATCGGACAGGCCGCTGCAGCTATCGGACGGGCCGCTGTATTGTTGGGTTCACTCTCCCGGTATACCTCCTTCACACTGCCCGGCTCGGCCTGCAATCTCCTACCCAGAAGGGAACTCAGTGACCCTCTGCCCTGCTCAGCGTAAGTCGTGCGCCACTCTGGTCATGTCGTGCGCACGGCTTCTGCTGAACGAAAAAACCTTCGGTTTTTAGAGGGCTTCGGTTTTCGGAAGTTCGGATAAAGGGTAGTCTACCTGTATATCTTTTCTTAAATATGGAAACCAAAACTGCACGCAGTATTCCAGGTGTGGCCTCACCAATACCCTGTATAACTGCAGCAAGACTTCCCTGTTTTTATACTCCATCCCCCTTGCAATAAAAGCCAAGATTCCATTGGCCTTCCTGATCACCTGCTGCACCTGCATACTAACGTTTTGTGTTTCATGCACCAGGACCCCCAGATCCCTTTGCACTGTAGCACTTTGCAGTTTCTCTCCATTTAGATAATACCTTGTTCTTTGATTTTTTCTGCCAAAGTGCATAACCTCACACTTTCCAACATTATATTGCATCTGCCAAATCTCTGCCCACTCACTTAGCCTGTCTATGTCCTTTTGCAGGTTTTTTATGTCCCCCTCACTCTCTACTTTCCCTCCCATCTTTGTATCGTCGGCAAACTTGGATATGTTGCACTCGGTCCCTTCCTCCAAATCGTTAATATAGATTGTAAAGAGTTGGGGTCCCAGCACTGACCCCTGCGGACGGAACACCACTGGTTACTGATTGCCAGCCCGAGAACGAACCATTTATCCCAACTCTTTGTTTTCTGTTAGATAGCCAATTTTCCACCCATGCCAGTATATTACCCTCAATCCCGTGATTTTTTATCTTGATCAGTAATCTTTTGTGTGGAACCTTGTCAAATGCCTTTTGGAAGTCCAAATTCACTACATCCACTGGTTCCCCTTTACCCAACCTGTATGTTATGTCCTCAAAGAATTTGAGCAAATTTGTCAAACATGACTTCCCCTTCATAAAACCATGCTGACTCTGTCCTATTAAATTATGTTTATCCAAATGCTCTGTTACTGTTTCCTTAATAATGGACTCCAACATTTTGCCAACCACAGATGTTAGGCTAACTGGTCTATAGTTTCCGGCTTTTGGTCTACTTCCCTTCTTAAATAAGGGTGTTACATTAGCAGTTTTCCAATCTGCCGGGACCTTTCCTGAGTCCAGGGAGTTTTGTAAAATAATCACCAATGCATCCACAATCCCTACCGCCACTTCTCTCAAGACCCTAGGATGTAGGCCATCAGGTCCGGGGGATTTATCCGCCTTAAGTCCTATTATTTTACCAAGTACCATCTCCTTAGTGATTTTAATCGTGTTTAGCTCCTCCCCCCCATTGCCCCCTGTTTGTCCAGTGTTGGGATATTTTTAGTGTCCTCTACTGTAAAGACTGATACAAAATATTTGTTCAGCGTCTTTGCCATCTCCATGTTCCCCACCACGAGTTTCCCGGTCCCATCCTCTAAGGGACCAATGTTCACTTTAGCCACCCTTTTTCTTTTTATATAGCTGTAGAAACTCTTGCTATCTGTTTTTATATTTTTTGCTAGTTTACTTTCATAATCTATCTACCCTTTCTTAATTAATCTTTTAGTTATTGTTTGCTGGCTTTTAAATGCTTCCCAATCTTCTATCCTCCCACTAGATTTGGCTACTTTATATGCCCTTGTTTTCAGTCGGATACTATCCTTTATTACTTTACTAAGCCACGGATGGCTGTCTTTTCTTTTACTCCCCTTTTTCCTCTGTGGAATATATTTATCTCGAAAGATGTGAAATATCTCCTTGAATGTAGACCACTGCTCTTGTACCGTCTTACACTTTAATCTGTTTTCCCAGTCCACTTTAGTCAATTCTACTCTCATACCTTCATAGTCTCCTTTATTTAAGCTCAGTACGCTGGTTTGAGATCCGACTCTCTCACCCTCAAACTGAATTTGGAATTCAACCATATTATGGTCACTCATTCCAAGGGGATCCTTTACTAGGACATTTTTTTATTAATCCTGTCTCATTACACAGGACCAGATCTAAGATTGCCTGTCCCCTGGTTGGTTCAGTTACATACTGCTCAAGGAACCCATCCGTAATACACTCTATGAACTCTTCCTCAAGGCTGCCATGCCCAATTTGATTAGTCCAGTCAATATGAAAGTTAAAATCCCCCATGATTATAGCTGTTCCCTTATTACAAGCCCCAACTATTTCCTGATTTATACACCGACCAACAGAGTTGCAACTGTTAGGAGGCCTATAGACTACGCCCACTAATGACTTTTTCCCCTTATTATTCCTTATCTCCACCCAAACTGTTTCACTATCCTGATCCTTTGGCCCAATATCATTTCTGACTATTGCAGTGATTCCATCCTTGATTAACATAGCAACCCCACCTCCCTTTCCTTCCTGTCTGTCCTTCCTAATTGTCAAATACCCTTGTATGTTTAGTTCCCAGTCATGATCATCTTGCAGCCATGTTTCCGTAATGGCCACCAGATCATACCCATGTGTATTTATTTGTACCGTCAACTCGTCTATTTTGTTACGAATGCTGCGTGCATTCAGATAAAGAACTTTCAAATATGTTTTCTGACAATTTATTCCTGCTTTTACCCCCTTTACTACTTTACCATTATACATTCTGTCCCTTCCTGAGATGCTCTGGTTTTTAATTCCCCCACTGCAACCTTGCTCTATTGCCTTCTCCGCTGTCATTTTTATTTTTCGCTCTCTTAAAACCTCCCCCCCCACTTATTAGTTTAAAGCCCTTTCTACAGCCCTAGTTATTCGATTCGCCAGGACTCTAGTCCCAGCACTGGCCAAGTGAAGTCCGTCCCAACGGAACAGCTCTCTCTTGTCCCAGTACTGATGCCAGTGTCCCAAGAAGCAAAACCCATTTCTCCCACACCAGTCTTTGAGCCACGCATTTAACTCTCTAATTTTATTTACCCTAGCCAAATTTGCATGTGGCTCAGGTAGTAATCCAGAGATTATTACCCTTGTGGTTCTGCTTTTTAATTTGGCCCCTAGCTGCTCAAACTCCCTCAGCAGAACCTCTTTCCTTGTCCTATCTATGTCGTTGGTACCAACATGGACCACAACAACTGGATCCTCCCCCTCCCACTCCAAATTTCTCTCCAGCCCAGAGGAGATGTCCTTAACCCTGGCACCGGGCAGGCAACACAGCCTTCGGGACTCTCGCTCTCGGCTACAAAGAACCCTATCTATCCCCCTAACGATACTATCCCCTACCACTACAACATTTCTTTTAACTCCTCCCACTTGAATGGCCCCCCGCTCCACGGTGCTGTGGCCAGGTTGCTCATCCTCCCCGCAGTCCCCGTTCCCATCCTCACAGGGAGTAAGAGCCTCAAACCTGTTGGACAAGAGCAAGGGCTGCGGCTCCTCCAACACTACCTCCTGGATCCCCGTACCTGCCTCACTTCTAGTCACACCATCCTGACCCTGGCCACGGACTACATCTGAATTAATTAATCTAATTGGTGTGACTACCTCCTGAAACACAGAGTCTAGGTAACTCTCCCCCTCCTTGATGTGTCTCAGTGTTTGAAGCTCGGACTCCAGCTCATCAACACGGTGCCAGAATTCCTCGAGCAGCGAAAACTTACTGCAAATGTGATCACCGTGAGCATCAATGGTGTCCACCAGCTCCCACATATTGCAGCAGCAACACATCACCTGATCTCCCATTCTATGTAATTAATTAAATTTATTAATATTATTTTTAAATACCCTCTGCCCCGATTCTAGATGATGAATATCACACCTTAGAAACTATAAACCAGAGTTTAAGTTTAAAAAGAGAGAAATACTCACCAACCAATCACTTACCTGCTTTCTGGTGACGTCACACTTCGATTTCTTTTTACCTCTCTCCTTCCCTCTGTGTTCCAAGTTCGGAGACTGGTCTCGGGAGCCTTTTGTAGCCCCGCTCTGCTGCTGAAACACCCGCCGATGCTCTGAGGCCTTACCTGGTCTCGGGAGCCTTTTATAGCCCCGCTCTGCCGCTGAAACACCCGCCGACGCTCTGAGGCCTTACCTGGGTCTCGGGAGCCGCTTGTAGCTCTGCTCTGCCGCTGAAACACCCGCCGACGCTCTGAGGCCTTACCTGGGCCTCGGGAGCCTTTTGTAGCCCCGCTCTGCCGTGGGTTCAAGTCCCACTCTCAGAGACCTGAGCTCAAAAATCTAGGCTGACACTCCCAGTGCAGTGCTGAGGGAGTGCTGCACTGTCGGAGGTGCCGTCTTTCAGATGAAACATTAAACCGAGGCCCCGCCTGCCCTCTCAGGTGGACGTGCAAAATCCCACGGCGCTATTTTGAATCAGTGCAGGGGAGTTCTCCCTGGTGTCCTTTCCAATATTTACCCCTCAACCCACATCACTAAAACAAAGGACACATGGTCAGTATCACATTGCGCTGTGTGTGGGGGCTTGCTGTGTGCAATTTGGCTGCCGCGTTTCCTGTATTACAACAGCGACTCCACTTCACAATTGCGCGAAAGGTGCTATTGTAGGAATGTCTAGTTCCTATCCAAAAGACTGAGGTCCACTCAGGCGATCAAATAAACGAGGTTTAATGAAAACTAACAGAGTTTAACGGATAACTACAGGAGAACATCGAATATAGGTCTAGTCAGTTCGGAGGCTCCACGAGGACTGCTTGGGTGGTCCCGTGGCTGACATCGTGACGTCATCACGTTTTTCCCGCCGGTGGGGATCACATGATGAACGGCGTGACGTCATCGCGTTTACCCGCGCTATTAAAGTGATCGCGCTCTGTACATGTAAACAGTGAAAACAAAGATACAGACTCAGGCTGTAGCTAACATATTATTAAAGGGAATTATATACAATTGATCGAGTCCCTTAGTGGCTCCGCCACACTATATAAATTCAGGCCCTTTCATCAATTTATTTCCCAACATGTTGTAATCATTGTTCTGCATGACTCTGAGTGAGCGCCTTGCTGTTGCTTTCTAAGGACCCGTTCACCTGCGCTGTTTGTATTCACCATCTATGCTGACTGGTGCTGTGAAATTGAAAACAGTAAATCAAGCAAAACAAATCAATCCACTGGATCCAAATTCCTGGAGGCCTGAAGCTATTTATGGACAGGGGCGGTGCCGTCAGAATCAGAGTCAAAGTGCTAATTTTAGCTGGAACAAGGCATTAACACTTCGGAAATGGCAGCTGCCGAGGCTTCCCTTAAGGGAGGCACCTGCGGAGCAAAGGCGGTGTCTGCAGTTCTTACCCCACCGTGCGCCAGTATTAAATAACCATTTGCTCCCGGGTCTCAGCGCCTTCCCTTAACTAGTCAGGCCAAAGAAGAGGCGACTCAGGTTGCAACTGATGGTCACGCAGGATTAGGACGGGTGGATCCAGTCAGGTGTGTTGCTACAGCAACAACAACAACTTGTATTTATGTAGCGCCTTTAATGTAGTAAAACGTCCCAAGACACTGCACAGGAGTGTCATAAAACAAAAATTTGACACCGAGCCACATAAGGAGAAACTAGGGCAGGTGACCAAAAGCTTGGTCAAAGAGGTAGGTTTTAAGGAGCGACTTATAGGAGGAAAGAGAGGTGGAGAGGCGGAGAGGTTTAGGGAGGGAATTCCAGAGCTTAGGGCCCAGGCAGCCGAGGGTTACAACTGTCACATCTGTCACACTTACAGTACGCGGTAGGTCAACTGGCTAAAAGCTTTCAGTTGGCAGGTGTCCATCAATGCAGGATTTACTGCCACAGGGAAGTCTTAAAAGGGGGCCACCTGCCTCAAAACTGATACAAAAACCCCCACATTTTTGCAAATTTTGGTTGTTGGTCAAACACAGGGAGGGTATTTCGTAACATTAGGAACAAGAGGAGGCGATTCAGTCCCTCGATCCTGCTGCGCCAATCAATTAGATCATGGCTGATCTGCACCTCTTCTCCATTTAACTGCTGTTGCTCCACACTTACCCAGCAAAAATCTATCCCTCTCCATCTTGAAAGCTCCAATTGACCCCCCGTATCCACAACCTTCTGGGGGAGAGAGTTCCAGATTTCCACTATCCTTTGTGTGAAAAAGCGCTTCCTGATTTTACTGCTGAATGACCTGGCTCTAATTTTAAGATTGTGTCCCCTTGTTCTTGATTCCCCCACCAGAGGACATAGTTTCTCCATGTCTACCCTATCAAACCCTTTTAATATTTTAAACACCTCGGTCAGATCATCCTTCAATCTTCTAACCTCAAGGGAATACAAAAAGAAGAGTGACTTGTCTTTATATAGTGCCTTTCATGACCACCAGACATCCCAAAGCCCTTTTTTTGAGAACGCTCCTGTGAAGCGCCTTGGGACATTTTACTATGTTAAAGGTGCTATGTAAATGCAAGTTGTTGTTGTAGGTGAGGATGTGTCTAGTCTTGAGACTCCAGCCATCATGGTGTGTGGGGGCAGGCTTGATGGACCAGCTGGTCTTTTCCTGCCCGTCATTTTTGCATGTTCGTATTTAGAATATATATCGAAGTCCCCATGTAAAAATGTTGCATACGTCTGCAGTTGTCACACCTCATGGGTGGCAACATAATGGGCAGGATTTTCATTGGGCCGTGGAGGCGGGATTGGAGGCATGTGGGGGGTTAAAATCCCAAAATCGAGGGGCAAGAACCCATCCCGCCCCCAACCCGCCTCCATGCCAGTTTCAAAGGAGGTGGGTACCTGACCCGCACTGGGACCCGCCTCCCCGAGGTGGGAAGGGGATTAGTGCCAATTAACTGCCTGTTAACAGGTAGTTAACAGGCAGTTTTTAGCCTAATCCCTATTTTCATTGGTGAAATGTGGGATTCCCGACGGCTCCAAACCACGCCAAGTTAGCGAGGTGGGCCGTCGGGCTGAAGGGCTTGGAGGGGTCGAGATATCCAGTGTTCAGGTGAGTGATGGGTGCATGGGTGCAGAGGTAAGTGTGTTTGGTGTGTGTAAAGTGTTTAAAGAAGTTTTACTTACCTTTGCAGCCTTCCTTCCTTGAGGTCTCGGGAGTCCCTCATCTCACCGGCACAGAAAGCAGAATGGCCGCGATCTGTCAAAAATTGCAGCATTCAGCTTTTTATTCCGGAGAGATCTCTAAATCATCCTGAGAGGAAGGAATTAACTTAGAGTACAGATTGTCAGTGTTTGACAGCTTCAAACAGCTGTCAAACGCTGATATTTCATCTGTCAAAAGTTCTTGACAGATGAAATGCCAATCTGTGACGTCACCTGTTGCCGGGTGGCCCTTAGTTGGCCTGCTGAGCCCGCTGGGCGGGCTCAACAAGGTCAATCAAGTCAAAATCGCGTGGGTTGGCTACAACTCGATGGAGGCAGGACTACAATCCCGAAAGTTGTAGTCCCGCCTCCTCAATGAAAATCCAGCCCAATGTGTCACACTGAAGCATCATATGTTGGACGTCACGCTTCAGGGGTCGCACTCATGTGTCACACTTTAACATCATGTCTTGGACATCACATCTTAGGCATCGCACTTTGATGTCATACCTCAGGTGTCACACCCTTTTACAGGCCAATTTTTCTGTCACACTTCTACCGTCAGGGAGTCCCCACAATGACCTGTCCATTAATTTCAATGGATGGTAAATCGAGCGAGCGCCTACATGGGTGTATGGTTCTCCCTCCCGATTTTTCTCTACTCCCCGAGCCTGGGCCATCCAATATGCCCAAGTACGGTAAAAGGAAAATCTACCCTCTTCGCTACTGAGTCAAATGGACGTTCATAGAGCGTGCTCTCATTTTTTCTTTGGTTTTGGTACCTTCTCAAGTCCCGTCAGGGGACCCACACCTCCTCTCAGCAGTCAGGGAAGCCAGGCACCTGAGATGTGCCCCTTGTGCCATGGGCATCTGCTCGTGGGTGACTGCACCTCCCCCCTGACCCCACGAATTTAGGCAGCATCAGCACCTGGTTAGCCATATCCTGGCACTTACACAAAGGGGGTCATTTTGATGTTCAGGGCGACAGTGTAAAACGGGCGATATCGACTCAGCTGCCCATTGTCGATCTCTCTCCACTTTCATTTCCATTGACTTCAATGGGTGTAGAGCGGGCAGCTGAATGGGGGCCGAGGTTGAGTGCTGAGAGGGGCACCCACCCTCGTGGAGCCGGCGACTCCCGCCTCCCTTTCAGTGCCGGCTTTTCCGACCCCTGGGAAACCCGTGCCACGGGGCCTCTGCCCGTGGGGTGCTGGACCTCCCCCTCCCCCATTACACTGTCCCCCAAGGACGCTGGAGCCGAGGGCTTTGGGCCCCATGGGTTTTTTTTTCGATGACCTTCTATGTCATTGCTCACAGTAATAGAGAAGTCGGACGCCTGCCCTGCTCATCCCGATGAATTCTGAACAGGGGTCCATTAACAGGCGTTCGTCCCCCAATTTATATTTTTAAGTTTTAGGAATCTGCCCAGGACACCCAAAAAGAAGGCCCCCACTAGATTAACAATTGGACCAATGCTTGCGCAGGTTGGACACTGGCCACCCCACTGCTAAACTGCTACGCTTTGTGACGTAAGAAATCTATTAGGCACTTGGTCTAAGCGTTAAACAAAGCTTTAATCAACTGTTTTACAACATGGAGGTCTAGTTGTGTCCTTCACTAGTTCCTGTTAAAGAATGTCCTGAGCAAGCTGGCCCGTGCCCGAGTATTTATACTCTCCCTGGACAGCGCCACCTGCAGGCCGTCCAGTATTATTTCATAAGTCATTTCCACATGAATGACAAGGTTCATGTCACTTTGTACCCACTTTATGCCCGATAAATGGGCACAACGCATATCAATTTCTAGCCCACAATCTATTCACTGAGAGAAAAGCGTGCTACCAAGTGACACGGCCTCGATATTAAACCCCCCCTCTTCACCATGAGTGGGAGAGGGTCAGGGATGGGGGGGATAAAGAGTAAAGTATGGAGAACAGGACCCCATCTCGCCGTGCACGTGCCCACCGCTTTTTTACCGCGCTGGGGTTTCGTGGCGTCTGACTTTCCCACCACGGAGAGGTGAGACCATTAATTAACATATTTAAATCGAACCCACACAGTGCAATTGAGAGCATAATTTAACACTGACTGCTGCTGCACTGCTTTCCCAGAGCTCGGCAAAGCCAGCAGTGAAAGGGAGGCGGGAGCGGCCGGTTCCTCAAGGTAAGAGCCTCTTTCAGCACTCCCTGTGGGCCAGGAGGAGCAGGAGCGCTCCTGCCCGGCCCCTCAACAAAGTCTTTGGCCTCCCCAAGCCCCGATCATTGACTTCCCGACCTCAGCCCCGACGGCCATTCTTCCCCACATCCCGATTACCGGGGACCATCCCCAAGGCGGTGGCCTCCTGCTGTCCAGCCTGTCAATTTGACCGGCAGCCGGGCACGAAACAGAACCAAACAATGTTAGTGAGTTTCTGCCGTTAAGATCGGAAGGATATCCAACCCTCTGTCCTTGCTGGGTCCTTTGGCCTTTATCAAACGCGACGCACCCTCCCCCCGCACTCTCCCCCTCCCCTGCAGCCTCCCCCGCACTCTCCCCCGCACTCTCCCCCGCATCCTCCCCCTCCCCCGCACCCTCCCCCACACTCTCCCCCCGCACCCTCCCCCGCACCCTCCCCCACACCCTCCCCTGCACTCTACACCCGCACCCACCCCCGCACCCTCCCCCGCACTCTCCCCTCCCCCGCACCCTCCCCGTCCCCTGCACCCTCTCCCTCCCCCTCCCCCGCACCCTCCCCCTCCCCCACACCTCCCCCTCCCCCGCACCCTCCCACCGCAACCTCCCCCGCACCCTCCCGGTCCCCTGCACCCTCCCCCTCCCCCTTCCCCCGTACCCTCCCCCTTCTCCTCCCCTTCCCCCTCCCCCGCACCCTCCCCGTCCCCTGCACCCTCCCCCTCCCCCGCACCCTCCCCTCCCCCCGCACCTTCCCCCTTCTCCTCCCCCTCCCCTCCCCCTCCCCCGCACCCTCCCCCCGCAACCTCCCCCGCACCCTCCCCCTCCACATCACCCTCTCCCTCCCCCACACCCTCCCTCTCCCCTCCCCTCCCCCGCACCCTCCCCCTTCCCTCCCCCTCCACTGCTCCTTCCCCCTCCCCGCACCATCCCCCTCACCATCCCCCTCCCCCGCTCCTTCGCCCTCCCCGCACCCTCCCCCGCACCCTCTCCCTCCCCCTCCCCGCAACCTCCCCCGCAACTGTTGTGTATCTACCTGTAAGAGAAGAACTGATTCTATACTGCAGTACCAGCAGTGACCACCCCTGTATATAAAGCCATAGCAGGCTTCTGTACTTCAGTCTTAAGTTACCCTCTGTTCAGCTGCAAGCACGAGTAGAGGGAGCTGCCAGACTTTGGAGAGTGGATTAAAGTGGTGGTCCCCTGACCAGGAAGAGGAGGAGAACGTTGGACCACCACCACCAACTCCACCATCATTACATCAACTGAGGTGCCTGGAGAGAGAGGACAGAGGAGGAGAAGGAGAAAGGAGGCCTACATCAACATCAACCAGGGGAGAGGCCTTTCTATCACTGCCTCCCCAATTTGGCCTCCACTTCAGGAGAGGGAGAGAGGGGAGAGAAACCAACTGCTTGAAAGGAGGGAAGAAAACTTCATCCGGAACATCTACAGGTGGGTGTTATTTGGGGCACTCTCCCAAGACTTTGTATTTTAGGTGGGGGGAGAAAAGAAGAAGCAAGGCCGGATCATCAAGGGGTGTAGTGTGTGTGCTCTTGTTAAAAGCTAGGCCACACACACCACTAATTAGCATCCCTTCTATTGCCTGCCCTGGGAGAGCTTGGAGCTGCCCAAGGTGAAGTCCTTAATTTAATTTAATTACCTCGTTAAGACCTGTTGCAGGACTAAGCTTGGGCTTCTCCAGCTTTTCCAGGTGAAGACGTCTTCTCCCCCTGCCAGAAGACCACCATCACCAAAGACTTTTTCCATCGGAGAGTGCAACCCTGCCTACACCCACCCACCATCCTGAGTGGCAACACTGCCCTTTGCGGCCTCCCTCCTTCCCACCCCCCCACCTCTCTCTCTCTCTCTCTCTTTGTCTCTCTCTGCCTGTCTTTCTAAGGCACCTTAGTTTCATCTATTTTATTAATTGCCAATTGAAGCAGAGGGGCGAGGGCTCCTCTCCCAATTTAAATCAATAAGGAGAGAGGTGTGTCCTCATTTTAATCAGCTCCCTCTGCTCAATAGAGGACAAAAAAATATATATATACACCGAGGCCATTAACACCTTCAGGCCTGTGACTTGGGGTGAGTGTAGCCCTTAAAAAAAGCACCCCAGAATGGCGACTGCATCTTCGCCGGTGGCGGGGCCAGCCGGGACCTATGCGAGAGTGGTAGCCACAGCCACAGCTGCTCCCGCTGTTCCTGCTGCCCCGTCACCTTTTCGATTAATAACAAAAAAGCTTGGGGTGAAGAGCTACACTCACCCCACTATGACCATCGAGGCCTGCGTCAAGGCCATGGCTGGGGTTGTCGGCCCCTCAGCCATCGTCGCGGCCTCGAAAATGTATGGGAAGGCTGTGTTCTTCCTGGGGTCGGAGCGGGCGGTGTCCCTGGCTGTCGCCAAGGGGCTCACCGTGGGCGGGACTTTCCTGCCGGTGGATCCTCTCGAGGCCACCGCGCAGAGGATCATTATTTCCAACGTCCCGCCCTATGTTCCTGGTGAGCTCCTCCTTCCCCATTTGCGACAACTTGGGGAGGTGAGGTCGGGGATCACGCCCATCCCGCTCGGCTTCCGGGAGGCCAGCCTTCGCCACGTCTTCTCCTTCCGGCGCCAGCTGTTTATCCAGCTGGCGCGGGAGGAGGACACTGAAGGGGCGTTCGTCGTCCTCCACGAGGGGACCGCCTACCGCGCCTTTTGGACGTCGGACGGTGTGAGGTGCCATGCCTGCAGGGAGGTGGGGCACATCAGGAGGAACTGCCCTGCCTCCAAGGCCGCCGGACCGTCTCGTGCGGCCGAGGCTGGCGCCGCCGCCGCCGCCCTTCCCCCCGGATCTGCCCGCGCGTCAAGTACGTCTGATGCGCGGTTGACGTCGGGGGCCGATGCCACCAAGGCCTCCGGCGGGGGGGAGGGAGCGTGTCTAGCCGGAAAGAAGGCGCGGGGAAAAAAGAAGCACCTTAGGGCAGGTCCGCCCGTGGATGGTGAGCCCTTGCCCCTTGAGCCCCTTACACCCGCGCTCCTCGCGGAGTTGATCAGGGCAGATGTGAGCGGGAGGGGCCCCGTGCCCGAGCCTGTGGCCGCAACCGCCGCAGCGGTAATGCCAATACCTGCGGCCGGGCTCGGGCCCGAGGAACCCGACAAACCTGCTCCGCCGGAGGGAGTCAAGGAGGAGGCCTTTGCAGACATGGAGGTCTCCCTCGCTCCCTCCGTGCTAAAAAGAAGGCGCGACCCCCTGGATGAGGAGGAGGACCGGGAGGAGGAAGGTCCCTCCGAGCAGGGGGAGTCGTCGCCCGCCGCGGGTACTGCGCCCCCCCGCCCCCCCAGCGCTGTCGTCATCACCAGCGATCGGCAGGGGTCGCCTGTCCCTCGGGAGGCTGAGGCAGATGTGTCTGTCCAGCACGTGCCTCCCGGGGATGGGGATGAGACCCTGCCCGTGGGGGGGGTTGCGGAACAACCCGCGGCAGTAATTGAAGTTGACCTTTTATCGGTGTCGTTACCCCTCGCCGGGTCGGGCAGCCTGGGGGCTGGGTCGGGCGAGCTCGAGGATAATGAGCTCGCCCAATGCGACCCGGACGTCTCCCAGGGGATGCTCGTCCTGGTGGAGCTTTTAATTCAAAACCCCCCGTCCGCTGGGTCGGAGGTTGGTGGCGGGGAGGAGGATGGCCCCCTGGCTGCGTCTCTGGTGCCGGACGTACTGGAGGAGCTGGAAATTGTTCTCTCCCCGGTTTCTCCGGTCGTTCCGGCGTCTGAGGCGGAGGGGAGCTCTGAACCGCCGCCGTCTTCTGGCCCGGCACCCCTAGAGGAGCCCAGGGAGAAATCCTCTGCCGCCGATCCTGGGGGTGGGATCCGGGCGGAGGCGGGGCTGGCTGGCGCGGCCGAGTCGTTCGCTTCGCACTGCGCGGCGGACGGGTCGGCCGCTGGTGACGACCCCCTGGAGGAGGATGGGGACTCGGTGATGGGCACGGAGGATGATTCGGACTCCAGCGCCGACGTGGCGATGGATGACCTCGTGCCCCTTGCCGAGTCTCCCCTCATTTCCGTAAGGGAACTCCGGGATTTTATGGCCACGTGCCTGGGTCAGCGCAATAAGGTCCGGCTGGCCCTCGACAGGTGGTCGGAGCTGGCGCTGCTCATCGATTCCGTCCGCGCCGCCGTTAAGATCTTGGGCGCGGATGAGGGTGTGAACCCGCTCGAGCTGCGTCGGCTCACAACGTTTCTCACTGGGCTGCTGAGGAAGTGGCGGCTGACCAGCGGCTGCGCTTCCTCGCCCCGTTAGGTGTAGGTAGAGGTTGCACTATGCTTCTGACATGAAGATAACCATAGCCAGCCTCAACATCAACGGCAGCAGGGAGGCGCGCCGCAGATTCAATAACTTCTCGGTCCTTCGGGACGGGAAGTATGCGGTGTGCTTCCTGCAAGAAACCCACACCGTTCCGGGAGACGAAGCCACGTGGCTCCTGGAGTGGCAAGGAGGGGTCAGCATGAGTCACCTCTCCAACAATTCCAGCGGGGTGGCTATCTTGCTGGCCCCGCATTTTCAGCCGGCGATCTTGGGGGTCAAGGAGCACGTGCCGGGCCGCTTGCTCCATGTCACTGTTCGCCTGGGGGGCGTGCCGCTCCATCTAGTGAACGTGTACGCCCCTCAGACCAGTGCGCAGCAAGTGCGCTTCTTCGAAGAAGTGTCCGCTCTCTTGGGCTCCATCGACGTGGGCGAGTGCGTCATCCTCGGGGGGGATTTTAACTGCACCCTCGAGGCGAGGGACCGTTCGGGTCCCCCGCGAAGCCCGGCGGCGATGGAGAAGTTGAGGGACCTGGTTGGGTCCTTCGACTTGGTGGACGTCTGGCGAAATCTCCACCCCGACTCCAGCGCCTTCACTAGCGTGAGGTCTGGGGGAGGAAGGTCCAGAATCGACCGCCTCTACATTTCCCGGGCGTTCGTCTCCTGCGTTCCGGCAGCTTCCATGCGGCCGGTGCCGTGCACGGACCACCACCTGGTGTGGGCGGAGCTCGCTCCGCTGCGCACGCGGGGGGGGTCCGTGTACTGGCATTTTAACAACCTGCTGCTGGAGGACGCACGGTTCCGGGATTCGTTTCGTCGATTCTGGGCCGACTGGAGAAGGAAGCAGGGGGGCTTCCCCTCCTTGAGGCTATGGTGGGATGTGGGCAAGGCTCACATCCGTCTCTTCTGTCAGGAGTACGCGAAGGGGTCGACCAAGAGGCGGGAGTCCCGGGTCGGGCGGTTGGAGAAGGAGGTGC
Organism: Somniosus microcephalus; assembly: GCF_052327205.1. Classification (NCBI taxonomy): domain Eukaryota; kingdom Metazoa; phylum Chordata; class Chondrichthyes; order Squaliformes; family Somniosidae; genus Somniosus; species Somniosus microcephalus. The sequence goes on from NC_140992.1 coordinate 15,926,353, forward strand.
TCGACCTGGAGTCCCGTCTCGGTCAGGTCGTCGAGGACCCGGCCCTGCGGAAGGTGTACGAAGAGAAGAAGGGCGCGCTGAAGGACCTGCAGCTCGTCGGGTCCCGAGGCGCGTACGTGAGGTCGCGGATCCAGCTCCTGCGGGACCTGGACCGCGGCTCCCCCTTCTTCTACTCGCTGGAAAAAAGACGGGGGGTCCGTAAGCAGCTCTTGGGGCTGCTGGCTGACGACGGATCTCTGGTCTCGGATCCGGAGGGAATCAACGCGGAGACCCGCGCCTATTACGGGGCTCTGTTCTCTCCGGATCCGTCCAGCGAGGATGCGCGCAGAGTTTTGTGGGAGGACCTGACGAAGGTTGGCCCGGAGGGCGCCGAAAAATTGGACGCTCCGCTAAGTCTGGCGGAGCTGACCGGCGCCCTCCGCCAGCTCTCTAGGGGAAAGTCCCCGGGGCTGGACGGGCTGACCGTGGAGTTCCACAGGGCGTTCTGGGACGTCTTGGGGGGCGACTACGCGCGGGTCCTGGGGGAAAGTTTGGCGACCGGGGAGATGCCCCTCTCTTGGCGCAGGGCGGTCATTGTCCTGCTGCCTAAGAAGGGCGATCTCCGCCTCCTTAAGAACTGGCGCCCGGTCTCCCTCCTCAGCACGGACTATAAAATCTTTGCCAGGGCCATGTCTGCTCGCCTTGGCACCGTGCTGGCCCACATGATCCACCCCGACCAGTCCTACACGGTCCCGGGCCGGACCATCCACGATAACATCCATCTGGTCCGGGACCTGGTCCACCACTCCCAGAGGGCTGGTCTGTCGGTCGCCTTCCTTTCCCTGGATCAGGAGAAGGCGTTCGACAGGGTGGATCACGAGTATCTCTTCGGGACTCTGCGCGCATTCGGGTTCGGGACGCATTTCGTCGCCCGGATCCGACTTCTGTACACCGCCGCGGAGTGTCTGATTAAAGTTAACGGGTCCTTGACGGCGCCCCTTCGCTTCGGGAGGGGGGTGCGTCAGGGATGCCCCATGTCCGGTCAGTTATATGCCATTTGCGTGGAGCCTTTCCTGCGCCTCTTGCGGAAGAGGTTGACGGGACTGGCTCTGCAAGGGCCGGGTGTGGAGGTGGTCCTCTCGGCTTACGCCGATGACGTGCTCCTCACGGTCACGGATCCCGCTGACTTGCGGAGGATGCGGGAATGCCAGCAGATTTACTCGGACGCATCCTCCGCCAAGATCAACTGGGAGAAATGTTCCGGACTCCTGGTGGGTCAGTGGCGGGTGGACTCCCTGCCGGAGGAGTTCAGGCCTTTCGCCTGGAGCACCACGCACCTCCTCTATTTGGGAGTCTACCTTAGCCCTGCCGAGGACGCTTGGCCGGCGAACTGGCAAGAGCTGGAGGCCAAAGTCACCGCTCGCCTAGGACGCTGGACAGGACTGCTCCGAGTGTTGTCCTACAGGGGTCGAGCGCTAGTCATAAACCAGCTGGTGGCCGCCATGTTGTGGTACCGGTTGGTCACTTTGATCCCTCCCCCTGCGTTTGTCGCCAAGATTCAGAAGAAGCTCATCGACTTCTTCTGGGACAAAAGGAAGCACTGGGTCTCTGCCGCGGTTCTGTGTCTCCCGCTTAGGGAGGGCGGTCAGGCGCTGGTGTGCCTTCGCACCCAGGCTGCGACTTTCCGTCTTCAGACGCTGCAGAGATACCTGTACGTCGACAATCCTCCGAGATGGTGTGCGCTGGCGACGTTTTTCTTCCGCCAGCTGCATGGCCTCAATTACGACACGCAGCTCCTGTTTGCGAAAGTGGGCAGCAGGCGTGCCGGCCTGCGGGAGCTGCCTGTCTTCTACCAGGAACTACTATGGGTTTGGAACTACGTCGCTTCCAGGCGGAGCTCTCCCCCGTCAGGAGCGGCGGCTCTCCTTCGGGAGCCGCTGCTCAGGAATCCGCACCTCCACGAACACGGGTTCGGGCGGCTGGCGGAGGGTAGGGCTGTGGCTGGCAAGGTGACCAGAGTCGGGGACCTGCTCGATGGCGGAGGAGCGGGCTGGATGGCGCCAGAGGAGCTGGCGCGGCGCCTGTCCTGGGCCAACGTCCAGCTCGCGGTCGAAACCATCGAATCGGTAAAAGCGGCACTGGGCCCCGACTCCACTAGGTGTATCGAGGCGGCTCAAGCACGTGGGGCGATCCCGTCCGAGCTTACCCCCGTTCGGACGGAATTCCTCATCGGCGCCCGGCCCCGAAACTCCCCTCGGGAACCGGCGCCTCACAACTTGAGCCGTCTCGAGGAAATACCCTCCGTGCCTTTTCATTCCGCGCGGAGGGGTTTCCTGTACGGGCTGCTCCTGCACACTCTCCACTTTGCCATCTTCGTCTACCGTCCGGACACGCCTTGGCGTGGCGTTTTGCCGACCGGCGGTAGCGGAGGTCCCCAATGGAGGGCTCTCTATGCGGGAGTCCTCCCTTGTTCCATCGGGGACTTGGCCTGGAGGGTGTTGCATGGAGCGGTCCCGTGCAATAAGGTTTTAAGTAGGTTCACGGACTCCCAGGCCGCCTGCATTTTTTGCGGCCTGGAGGAGTCCGTGTTTCACGTTTATATGGATTGTGAGAGGTTGCAGCCCCTCTTTCACTACTTGAAGGGGCTGCTCCTCGATTTTTGGTTGCACTTCAGTCCCACGCTCTTGATCTACGGTCACCCGGTGCGGAGGGGAGCGGACAGGTTGGAGGACCTCCTTGTGGGCCTGCTCCTGGGCCTGGCTAAAAGAGCCATCAATTGGTCCAGGCAGCGGGCGGTCGAGGGGGTCGTCCAGCCGGATTGCCTGCATCTCTTCCGCGGCCATGTTCACGCCCGGGTGGCCCTGGAGATGGAGCACGCGGTGTCCGCCGGTGCGCTTGAGTATTTCCGCGACCGGTGGGCGCCGCGGGGACTGGAGTGCATCATCAACACGGAAAACCAAATTTTAATTTGATTTGTTAAGCTTTAGTTGAACTTTTGTTTATTTACAGTCGAATTGGTTTTTTTTTGGGTCCAAATAAAAGAGTACCCTCTGTTCAGCTGCAAGCACGAGCAGAGGGAGCAGCCAGACTTTGGAGAGTGGATTAAAGTGGTGGTCCCCTGACCAGGAAGAGGAGGAGAACGTTGGACCACCACCACCAACTCCACCATCATTACATCAACTGAGGTGCCTGGAGAGAGAGGACAGAGGAGGAGAAGGAGAAAGGAGGCCTACATCAACATCAACCAGGGGAGAGGCCTTTCTATCACTGCCTCCCCAAATTGGCCTCCACTTCAGGAGAGGGAGAGAGGGGAGAAAAACCAACTGCTTGAAAGGAGGGAAGAAAACTTCATCCGGAACATCTACAGGTGGGTGTTATTTGGGGCACTCTCCCAAGACTTTGTATTTTAGGTGGGGGGAGAAAAGAAGAAGCAAGGCCGGATCATCAAGGGGTGTAGTGTGTGTGTGTGCTCTTGTTAAAAGCTAGGCCACACACACCACTAATTAGCATCCCTTCTATTGCCTGCCCTGGGAGAGCTTGGAGCTGCCCAAGGTGAAGTCCTTAATTTAATTTAATTACATCGTTAAGACCTGTTGCAGGACTAAGCCTGGGCTTCTCCAGCTTTTCCAGGTGAAGACGTCTTCTCCCCCTGCCAGAAGACCACCATCACCAAAGACTTTTTCCATCGGAGAGTGCAACCTTGCCTACACCCACCCACCATCCTGAGTGGCAACACTGCCCTTTGCGGCCTCCCTCCTTCCCACCCCCCCACCTCTCTCTCTCTCTTTGTCTCTCTCTGCCTGTCTTTCTAAGGCAACTTAGTTTCATCTATTTTATTAATTGCCAATTGAGCAGAGGGGCGAGGGCTCCTCTCCCAATTTAAATCAATAAGGAGAGAGGTGTGTCCTCATTCTAATCAGCTCCCTCTGCTCAATAGAGGACAAAAAAATATATATATACACCGAGGCCATTAACACCTTCAGGCCTGTGACTTGGGGTGAGTGTAGCCCTTAAAAAAAAGCACCCCAGAATGGTGACTGCATCTTCGCCGGTGGCGGGGCCAGCCGGGACCTATGCGAGAGTGGTAGCCACAGCCACAGCTGCTCCCGCTGTTCCTGCTGCCCCGTCCCCTTTTCGATTAATAACAAAAAAGCTTGGGGTGAAGAGCTACACTCACCCCACTATGACCATCGAGGCCTGCGTCAAGGCCATGGCTGGGGTTGTCGGCCCCTCAGCCATCGTCGCGGCCTCGAAAATGTATGGGAAGGCTGTGTTCTTCCTGGGGTCGGAGCGGGCGGTGTCCCTGGCTGTCGCCAAGGGGCTCACCGTGGGCGGGACCTTCCTGCCGGTGGATCCTCTCGAGGCCACCGCGCAGAGGATCATTATTTCCAACGTCCCGCCCTATGTTCCTGGTGAGCTCCTCCTTCCCCATTTGCGACAACTTGGGGAGGTGAGGTCGGGGATCACGCCCATCCCGCTCGGCTTCCGGGAGGCCAGCCTTCGCCACGTCTTCTCCTTCCGGCGCCAGCTGTTTATCCAGCTGGCGCGGGAGGAGGACACTGAAGGGGCGTTCGTCGTCCTCCACGAGGGGACCGCCTACCGCGCCTTTTGGACGTCGGACGGTGTGAGGTGCCATGCCTGCAGGGAGGTGGGGCACATCAGGAGGAACTGCCCTGCCTCCAAGGCCGCCGGATCATCTCGTGCGGCCGAGGCTGGCGCCGCCGCCGCCGCCCTTCCCCCCGGATCTGCCCGCGCGTCAAGTACGTCTGATGCGCGGTTGACGTCGGGGGCCGATGCCACCAAGGCCTCCGGCGGGGGGGAGGGAGCGTGTCCGGCCGGAAAGAAGGCGCGGGGAAAAAAGAAGCACCTTAGGGCAGGTCCCCCCGTGGATGGTGAGCCCTTGCCCCTTCAGCCCCTTACACCCGCGCTCCTCGCGGAGTTGATCAGGGCAGATGTGAGCGGGAGGGGCCCCGTGCCCGAGCCTGTGGCCGCAACCGCCGCAGCGGTAATGCCAATACCTGCGGCCGGGCTCGGGCCCGAGGAACCCGACAAACCTGCTCCGCCGGAGGGAGTCGAGGAGGAGGCCTTTGCAGACATGGAGGTCTCCCTCGCTCCCTCCGTGCTAAAAAGAAGGCGCGACCCCCTGGATGAGGAGGAGGACCGGGAGGAGGAAGGTCCCTCCGAGCAGGGGGAGTCGTCGCCCGCCGCGGGTACTGCGCCCCCCCGCCCCCCCAGCGCTGTCGTCATCACCAGCGATCGGCAGGGGTTGCCTGTCCCTCGGGAGGCTGAGGCAGATGCGTCTGTCCAGCACGTGCCTCCCGGGGATGGGGATGAGACCCTGCCCGTGGGGGGGGGTTGCGGAACAACCCGCGGCAGTAATTGAAGTTGACCTTTTATCGGTGTCGTTACCCCTCGCCGGGTCGGGCAGCCTGGGGGCTGGGTCGGGCGAGCTCGAGGATAATGAGCTCGCCCAATGCGACCCGGACGTCTCCCAGGGGATGCTCGTCCTGGTAGAGCTTTTAATTCAAAACCCCCCGTCCGCTGGGTCGGAGGTTGGTGGCGGGGAGGAGGATGGCCCCCTGGCTGCGTCTCTGGTGCCGGACGTACTGGAGGAGCTGGAAATTGTTCTCTCCCCGGTTTCTCCGGTCGTTCCGGCGTCTGAGGCGGAGGGGAGCTCTGAACCGCCGCCGTCTTCTGGCCCGGCACCCCTAGAGGAGCCCAGGGAGAAATCCTCTGCCGCCGATCCTGGGGGTGGGATCCGGGCGGGGCTGGCTGGCGCGGCCGAGTCGTTCGCTTCGCACTGCGCGGCGGACGGGTCGGCCGCTGGTGACGACCCCCTGGAGGAGGATGGGGACTCGGTGATGGGCACGGAGGACGATTCGGACTCCAGCGCCGACGTGGCGATGGATGACCTCGTGCCCCTTGCCGAGTCTCCCCTCATTTCCGTAAGGGAACTCCGGGATTTTATGGCCACGTGCCTGGGTCAGCGCAATAAGGTCCGGCTGGCCCTCGACAGGTGGTCGGAGCTGGCGCTGCTCATCGATTCCGTCCGCGCCGCCGTTAAGATCTTGGGCGCGGACGAGGGTGTGAACCCGCTCGAGCTGCGTCGGCTCACAACGTTTCTCACTGGGCTGCTGAGGAAGTGGCGGCGGACCAGCGGCTGCGCTTCCTCGCCCCGTTAGGTGTAGGTAGAGGTTGCACTATGCTTCTGACATGAAGATAACCATAGCCAGCCTCAACATCAACGGCAGCAGGGAGGCGCGCCGCAGATTCAATAACTTCTCGGTCCTTCGGGACGGGAAGTATGCGGTGTGCTTCCTGCAAGAAACCCACATCGTTCCGGGAGACGAAGCCACGTGGCTCCTGGAGTGGCAAGGAGGGGTCAGCATGAGTCACCTCTCCAACAATTCCAGCGGGGTGGCTATCTTGCTGGCCCCGCATTTTCAGCCGGAGATCTTGGGGGTCAAGGAGCACGTGCCGGGCCGCTTGCTCCATGTCACTGTTCACCTGGGGGGCGTGCCGCTCCATCTAGTGAACGTGTACGCCCCTCAGACCAGTGCGCAGCAAGTGCGCTTCTTCGAAGAAGTGTCCGCTCTCTTGGGCTCCATCGACGTGGGCGAGTGCGTCATCCTCGGGGGGGATTTTAACTGCACCCTCGAGGCGAGGGACCGTTCGGGTCCCCCGCGAAGCCCGGCGGCGATGGAGAAGTTGAGGGACCTGGTTGGGTCCTTCGACTTGGTGGACGTCTGGCGAAATCTCCACCCCGACTCCAGCGCCTTCACTAGCGTGAGGTCTGGGGGAGGAAGGTCCAGAATCGACCGCCTCTACATTTCCCGGGCGTTCGTCTCCTGCGTTCCGGCAGCTTCCATGCGGCCGGTGCCGTGCACGGACCACCACCTGGTGTGGGCGGAGCTCGCTCCGCTGCGCGTGCGGGGGGGGTCCGTGTACTGGCATTTTAACAACCTGCTGCTGGAGGACGCACGGTTCCGGGATTCGTTTCGTCGATTCTGGGCCGACTGGAGAAGGAAGCAGGGGGGCTTCCCCTCCTTGAGGCTATGGTGGGATGTGGGCAAGGCTCACATCCGTCTCTTCTGTCAGGAGTACGCGAAGGGGTCGACCAAGAGGCGGGAGGCCCGGGTCGGGCGGTTGGAGAAGGAGGTGCTCGACCTGGAGTCCCGTCTCGGTCAGGTCGTCGAGGACCCGGCCCTGCGGAAGGTGTACGAAGAGAAGAAGGGCGCGCTGAAGGACCTGCAGCTCGTCGGGTCCCGAGGCGCGTACGTGAGGTCGCGGATCCAGCTCCTGCGGGACCTGGACCGCGGCTCCCCCTTCTTCTACTCGCTGGAAAAAAGACGGGGGGTCCGTAAGCAGCTCTTGGGGCTGCTGGCCGACGACGGATCTCTGGTCTCGGATCCGGAGGGAATCAGCGCGGAGACCCGCGCCTATTACGGGGCTCTGTTCTCTCCGGATCCGTCCAGCGAGGATGCGTGCAGAGTTTTGTGGGAGGACCTGATGAAGGTTGGCCCGGAGGGCGCCGAAAAATTGGACGCTCCGCTAAGTCTGGCGGAGCTGACCGGCGCCCTCCGCCAGCTCTCTAGGGGAAAGTCCCCGGGGCTGGACGGGCTGACCGTGGAGTTCCACAGGGCGTTCTGGGACGTCTTGGGGGGCGACTACGCGCGGGTCCTGGGGGAAAGTTTGGCGACTGGGGAGATGCCCCTCTCTTGGCGCAGGGCGGTCATTGTCCTGCTGCCTAAGAAGGGCGATCTCCGCCTCCTTAAGAACTGGCGCCCGGTCTCCCTCCTCAGCACGGACTATAAAATCTTTGCCAGGGCCATGTCTGCTCGCCTTGGCACCGTGCTGGCCCACATGATCCACCCCGACCAGTCCTACACGGTCCCGGGCCGGACCATCCACGATAACATCCATCTGGTCCGGGACCTGGTCCACCACTCCCAGAGGGCTGGTCTGTCGGTCGCCTTCCTTTCCCTGGATCAGGAGAAGGCGTTCGACAGGGTGGATCACGAGTATCTCTTCGGGACTCTGCGCGCATTCGGGTTCGGGACGCATTTCGTCGCCCGGATCCGACTTCTGTACGCCGCCGCGGAGTGTCTGATTAAAGTTAACGGGTCCTTGACGGCGCCCCTTCGCTTCGGGAGGGGGGTGCGTCAGGGATGCCCCATGTCCGGTCAGTTATATGCCATTTGCGTGGAGCCTTTCCTGCGCCTCTTGCGGAAGAGGTTGACGGGACTGGCTCTGCAAGGGCCGGGCGTGGAGGTGGTCCTCTCGGCTTACGCCGATGACGTGCTCCTCACGGTCACGGATCCCGCTGACTTGCGGAGGATGCGGGAATGCCAGCAGATTTACTCGGACGCATCCTCCGCCAAGATCAACTGGGAGAAATGTTCCGGACTCCTGGTGGGTCAGTGGCGGGTGGACTCCCTGCCGGAGGAGTTCAGGCCTTTCGCCTGGAGCACCACGCACCTCCTCTATTTGGGAGTCTACCTTAGCCCTGCCGAGGACGCTTGGCCGGTGAACTGGCAAGAGCTGGAGGCCAAAGTCACCGCTCGCCTAGGACGCTGGACAGGACTGCTCCGAGTGTTGTCCTACAGGGGTCGAGCGCTGGTCATAAACCAGCTGGTGGCTGCCATGTTGTGGTACCGGTTGGTCACTTTGATCCCTCCCTCTGCGTTTGTCGCCAAGATTCAGAAGAAGCTCATCGACTTCTTCTGGGACAAAAGGAAGCACTGGGTCTCTGCCGCGGTTCTGTGTCTCCCGCTTAGGGAGGGCGGTCAGGCGCTGGTGTGCCTTCGCACCCAGGCTGCGACTTTCCGTCTTCAGACGCTGCAGAGATACCTGTACGTCGACAATCCTCCGAGATGGTGTGCGCTGGCGACGTTTTTCTTCCGCCAGCTGCATGGCCTCAATTACGACACGCAGCTCCTGTTTGCGAAAGTGGGCAGCAGGCGTGCCGGCCTGCGGGAGCTGCCTGTCTTCTACCAGGAACTACTATGGGTTTGGAACTACGTCGCTTCCAGGCGGAGCTCTCCCCCGTCAGGAGCGGCGGCTCTCCTTCGGGAGCCGCTGCTCAGGAATCCGCACCTCCACGAACACGGGTTCGGGCGGCTGGCGGAGGGTAGGGCTGTGGCTGGCAAGGTGACCAGAGTCGGGGACCTGCTCGATGGTGGAGGAGCGGGCTGGATGGCGCCGGAGGAGCTGGCGCGGCGCCTGTCCTGGGCCAACGTCCAGCTCGCGGTCGAAACCATCGAATCGGTAAAAGCGGCACTGGGCCCCGACTCCACTCGGTGTATCGAGGCGGCTCAAGCACGTGGGGCGATCCCGTCCGAGCTTACCCCCGTTCGGACGGAATTCCTCATCGGCGCCCGGCCCCGAAACTCCCCTCGGGAACCGGCGCCTCACAACTTGAGCCGCCTCGAGGAAATACCCTCCGTGCCTTTTCATTCCGCGCGGAGGGGTTTCCTGTACGGGCTGCTCCTGCACACTCTCCACTTTGCCATCTTCGTCTACCGTCCGGACACGCCTTGGCATGGCGTTTTGCCGACCGGCGGTAGCGGAGGTCCCCAATGGAGGGCTCTCTATGCGGGAGTTCTCCCTTGTTCCATCGGGGACTTGGCCTGGAGGGTGTTGCATGGAGCGGTCCCGTGCAATAAGGTTTTAAGTAGGTTCACGGACTCCCAGGCCGCCTGCATTTTTTGCGGCCTGGAGGAGTCCGTGTTTCACGTTTATATGGATTGTGAGAGGTTGCAGCCCCTCTTTCACTACTTGAAGGGGCTGCTCCTCGATTTTTGGTTGCACTTCAGTCCCACGCTCTTGATCTACGGTCACCTGGTGCGGAGGGGAGCGGACAGGTTGGAGGACCTCCTTGTGGGCCTGCTCCTGGGCCTGGCTAAAAGAGCCATCAATTGGTCCAGGCAGCGGGCGGTCGAGGGGGTCGTCCAGCCGGATTGCCTGCATCTCTTCCGCGGCCATGTTCGCGCCCGGGTGGCCCTGGAGATGGAGCACGCGGTGTCCGCCGGTGCACTTGAGTATTTCCGCGACCGGTGGGCGCCGCGGGGACTGGAGTGCATCATCAACATGGAAAACCAAATTTTAATTTGATTTGTTAAGCTTTAGTTGAACTTTTGTTTATTTACAGTCGAATTGGGTTTTTTTGGGTCCAAATAAAAGAGTACCCTCTGTTCAGTAAATACCTGTTATTATTCTCCTGCAGTCCGTGTATTATTTATACTCGGACACTACAGCAACCTCATCCTCCCCCGCACCCTCCCCCTCCCCCTCCCCTGCTCCATCCCTTTTCCCTGCACCCTCCCCTACACAATTCACAATTCAAATCGCTTTATTGGCATGATAAGGTACATCTTATGTTGCCAAAGCATCAAAATACATTTATGGTTGAACACATAAACGCGGTTCTATTCATACAGTTTATAAATATACATTCGCCTTGTTTGTATATATTCTTGTCTTAGTTTATTGGTTGTCCCTCTGTTCATGGCACGCTGTAACATAGTGTGCCGCCAGTGTTACACAGCTTCTCTCCTCCCCCAGTAGGAAAGGGAGTTTTTGGTTGTCATTCAGATTTCTGAATTCAGGGCATATTTGGGAGAATTTTTGGTAGAAATTCTCCCTGATGTCCTGATATTTTCCACAGGCTGTGAGGAAGTGCATCTCTGTCTCCCCCCTCCCCTCCCCCTCCCCCTGCCCCGCACCCCCCCTTCCCCACACCCTCCCCCTCCCCCTCCCCTCCCCCCCTGCCCCGCACCCCCCCTTCCCCACACCCTCCCCCGCACCCTCCCTCCCCCTCCCCCGCACCCTTCCCCACATCCCCCCCGCACCCTCCCAACCCCCCTCCCGCTCCCCCGCACCCTCCCCTGCACCTTTCCCTGCACTCTCCCCCGCAACCTCCCCCTCCCCCGCACCCTCCCCTCCCCCTCCCCCTCTCCGTCCCCCTCCCCTGCACCCTCCCCTCCCCCTCCCCCTCTCCGCCCCCCTCCCCCGCCCCCTCCCCTTCTCCCGCACCCTCCCCTGTAACTGTTGGGGCCCTAATGTTAAATGTCGAAATAGGTTTCAGTTGTCAATCTCTCAGCGATATGGTTTACTCTCACCATAAATTATTTGCTCAATTTGTTTCCATGAAAAAATAGACGTCTATCAAACAATGATAAATCTTGTTAGAGCAGGAGTGTGCAGTCAATGAGTTAAGTGACAGGCCTGGTTCCCGAAGGCTTGAAATGGATTCCTGTCATTTGCTGCTGTTTCTCGGCTGGCCTTTCAGGAGCTTGTTGCTAAGTATGTTCATGTACCTGTGAGGAGGCACTTTCTATTCTGTCCGTAGTATCATTACCAGAGAAACAAATAATTGGAATTTAGATACTCGGGAATGGGAAGGATATTATTGCCTCTCAGAGTGTATGAAGCTGATGAGCAAAGATGATTCTGGGTCTAAAAAAAATTCAGGTACGAGGAAAGGTGTGCTTAATATCTTTAGAATGGAAGTGGTTTAAAAGATTTAAAAAAGACTTGCATTTATATAGCGCCTTTCATGACCTCAGCACGTCCCAAAGCGCTTCACAGCCAATGAAATACTTTTGAAGTGTAGTCACTGTTGTAATGTAGGAAAAACGGCAGTCAATTTGCGCACAGCAAGGTCCCACAAACATTAATGTGATAGTCCGTTTCAGTGATGTTGGATGAAGGATAAATATTGGCCAGGACACCGGGGAGAACTCCCCTGCTGTACTTCGAAGTAGTGCCATGGAATCTTTTATGTCCACCTGAGAGAGCAGACTGGGTCTCAGTTTAACTTTTCACCCGAAAGACAGCATCTCTGACAGTGCAGCACTCCCTCAGCACTGACATGGGAGACTCCCATCTAAGCTTTGGTTAAACTTAGTAAATCAATCCGTAAATTCATTAACTCCACAGTACTATGTTCGTCTCCTAAGGAACTCTCACAGTTTGCCTTCCACAGGTGTCAACAGCACTCCAATGCCTCGCCCATACAGCCACTTGTGTGAATCTCGAGAGTGATTACTGCAAAGCCATTCAACCATGGTGGGGAGATCTTAGCTAACCCAATCCGATCTGACAAGGGGACTGGACCATTGATACTTTCAGTAGAGGCCGTTAGCTCGCCATCCGAACTGACAAACCTCCTGGCTCAGATTTTTCCCCTCCTTCTTGACCCAAGGCAGCTGAGGTCAATTATAGTCTCCGAGCTGTTGCCCCCAGCCAGAAATTCGCTAACTTAGTGTAGACTGGGGATCAAACCGGAGATCTTACCGAGTCAGTAGACCAATAGAAAGAAGAAAAAAGGAAGACTTGTTTGTATATCGCGCCTATCACGACTATCAGATGTCCCAAAGTGCTTTACAGCTAATGAAGTACTTTTTGAACTGCAGTCACGGTTATAATGTAGGAAATGCAGCTGCCAATTTGCGCACAGCAAGCTCCCACAAACAGCAATGTGATAATGACCAGATAATCTGTTTTAGTGATGTTGATTGAGGGATAAATATTGGCCAGGGCACTGGGGAGAACTCCCCTGCTCTTCTTCAAATTAGAGCTATGGGATATTTACGTCCACCTGAGAGAGCAGACGGGGCCTCGGTTTAACGTCTCATCCAAAAGACGGCACCTCCGACAGTGCAGCACTCCCTCAGCACTGCAGTAGGAAGTTCCTTCGCCCTCTAGGCCATTAATGGGCCTCTCCAAATCCAGTGGTAAGTCGCAGAACTGGTATTTGGGATGAGAATTTAGGATTGTTTTGGGCTTTTCAATAATCCAAAGACCAGGAATTTCTGAAAATCATAATACATTCATACATGGCATCCTTCCAATAACCACTTTGATGAAGTGCCTGTAGCACCTGATATGAATCATAGGAACACAGAGACAGGAGGAGGCCACTCAGCCCCTCCAGCCTGTTCCGTCATGCAATGAGATCATGGCTGATCTGTACCTTAACTTCATTTACCCGCCTTCGTTCCCTATATAACAACAGAAAATGCTGGAAAAACTCAGCAGGTCAGGCAACATCCGTGGAGAGAAATTTGAGTTGACGTTTCGGGTCGAACCCTTCTTCAAAACTGGAAAGAAAAGAAACTAGATCGAAGGCAGGGCTGCGATCGGACAAAAGAATAAAAGAAACAAAAGAAGTAAAAGAGATTAGAAGCTAGATGAGATGGTAATAGGCTGAGATTAGGTGTAAAGTGTACTGGCAGGGCAAGAGATAGCTGCCAGGTGTGAGAGAGAAACAAAAGGAAAGGGGGGGGGGGGGGAAAGGAGTGGAAAAATTACAAGAAAAAATGAAATAGGGGCCGAGCTTATGATCTGAAATTGTTGAACTCGATATTGAGTCCGGAAGGATGCAGAGTGCCTAATCGGAAGATGAGGTGCTGTTCCTCGAGTTTACCTTGAGCTTCCGTGGAACAATACAAGAGGCCAAGGACGGTGAGGTCCGAGTGGGAATGGAACGGTGAATTAAAATGACAGGCGGCCGGAAGCTCGGGGTCACCCTTACGGACTATCCCCTGATACCCTTTCCTAACAAAAATCTATCGATTTCAGTCTTTGAAGATTTTAATTGAATCACCATCAACAACTAATATTTATATAGCACTTTTAACATAGTAAAACATCCCAAGGCACTTCACAGGAGCGATTATCAAACAAAATTTGACACCGAGCCACATAAGGAGATATTAGGACAGGGAGGTAGGTTTTAAGGAGCGTCACAAAGCAGGAGAGAGGTTAGAGAGGCGGAGAGGTTTAGGGAGGGAATTCCACCGCTTAGAGCCCAGGCAGCTGAAGGCACGGCCACCGATGGAGGTGCGATGGAAATCGAGGATGAGCATCCATTGCGTTTCAGGGGAACAAATTCTAGATTTAGGGAAAATTAGGGAAAAAAATAACTTTTCTAAGGCTGCTGATGTTCCCAACCCTCAGTGATTGAATAAAAGATATGGAGAACGAAGAAACGTGGAGGCTAATTAAATTAATTGTGAACATTTTCTAAACTAGAGAAAAGTTGACGTGACTCTTTAATAGAATACCAAAGGTCAATGGGGCGTATTTTTGTTACACCTTCACTTAGCTGCTACTGCAGCACGGTATTGTTATGTTCATTAATAACTAGACATTCTTATTATGGTGTGGAGATGCCGGAGTTGGACTGGGGTGGACAAATGTAAGAAATCACACAACACCAGGTTATAGTCCAACAGCTTTATTTGAAATCACAAGCTTTCGGAGCGCTGCTCCTTCTTCAGGTGAAGTGGAGAAATGCATAAAGACACAGCTTATATAGTCAGAGAATCATGTCAGATGTTTACAGGTAACTTTTCCAACTGCCATTTATCACACCTCGGCAGAGAGATTATTACAGCAGTCAAAGGTGTGAATGGTGTCCAAACAGGTCAGTCAGGGAAACATTACATCAAAGAACAATGGGGTGGGGTCACAAGGGGTCAAATATTGCAGATGCTGGGGTCTGTATGAAAAACAAAAAAACAGACAAAAAACATTTTTTTTGGCTGGAAATCACAGCAGGTCCAGCCGCATCTGTGTAGAGAGAACAAGCCAATGTCGACTCGAGTCTGGATGACCCTGCATCAGGTGGGGTTACATGTAGCGTGACATGAACCCAAGATCTCGGTTAAGGCCATCCTCATGGGTGCGGAACTTGGCTATCAGTTTCTGCTCGACGATTTTGCGTTGTCGTGTGTCTCGAAGGCCACCTTGGAGAATGCTTACCCGAAGATCGGAGGCTGAATGTCCTTGACTGCTGAAGTGTTCCCCGACTGGGAGGGAACACTCCTGCCTGGTGATTGTTGCGCGGTGTCCGTTCATCCGTTGTCGCAGTGTCTGCATGGTCTCGCCGATGTACCATGCTCCGGGGCATCCTTTCCTGCAACGTATGAGGTAGACAACGTTGGCCGAGTCACATGAGTATGTACCATGTACCTGGTGGGTGGTGTTCTCACGTGTGATGATGGTATCTGTGTTGATGATCTGGCATGTCTTGCAGAGGTTGCTGTGGCAGGGTTGTGTGGTGTCGTGGTCGCTGTTCTCCTGGAAGCTGGGTAATTTGCTAGCGAACGAATGGTCTGTTTGAGGTTAGGCGGCTGTTTGAAAGCGAGTAGTGGAGGCGTGGGGATGGCCTTAGCGAGGTGTTCGTCGTCATCGATGACATGTTGAAGGCTGCGAAGAACATGGCGTAGTTTCTCCACTCCGGGGAAGTACTGGACGACGAAGGGTACTCTGTTGGTTGTGTCCCGTGTTTGTCTTCTGAGGAGGTCTATGCGATTTTTCGCTGTGGCCCGTCGGAACTGTCGATCGACGAGTCGAGCGTCATATCCCGTTCTTACAGGGGCGTCTTTCAGTGTCTGTAGGTGTCCATCGCGTTCCTCCTCGTCTGAGCAGATCCTGTGTATTCGCAGGGCTTGTCCATAGGGGATGGCTTCTTTAACGTGGTTAGGGTGGAAGCTGGAGAAGTGAAGCATCGTGAGGTTGTCCGTGGGCTTGCGGTAGAGTGAAGTGCTGAGGTGTCCGTCTTTGATGGAGATTCGTGTGTCCAGGAATGAGACTGATTCTGAGGAGTAGTCCATGGTGAGTTTGATGGTGGGATGAACTTCTTGATGTTATCGTGTAGTCTTTTCAGTGATTCTTCGCCGTGGGTCCATAGGAAGAAAATGTCGTCGATGTATCTGGTGTATAGCGTTGGTTGGAGATCCTGTGCAGCGAAGAAGTCTTGCTCGAACTTGTGCATGAAGATGTTTGCGTATTGGGGTGCGAATTTGGTCCCCATGGCTGTTCCGTGTGTTTGGGTAAAGAACTGGTTGTCGAAGGTGAAGACATTGTGGCCAAGGATGAAGCGGATGAGTTGTAGGATGGCGTCTGGAGATTGGCTGTTGTTGGTGTTGAGTACTGAGGCTGTCGCAGCGATGCCGTCATCGTGGGGGATACTGGTGTAGAGTGCCGAGACGTCCATCGTGGCGAGGAGTGTTCCTGGTTCAACTGGTCCGTGGGTGCTGAGCTTCTGTAAGAAGTCTGCAGTGTCGCGACAGAAGCTGGGGGTTCCCTGTACGATGGGTTTCAGGATGCCCTCGACATATCCAGAGAGGTTCTCACACAGGGTTCCGTTGCCTGATGCGATAGGACGTCCAGGTGTGTTGGCTTTGTGTATCTTTGGGAGGCAGTAGAAGTCACCCACGCGGGGAGTACGTGGGATGAGAGCATGTAGGATGCTTTGAAGGTCTGGATCGAAGGTTTTGATCAGTCTGTTGAGTTGGCGGGTGTGTTCTTTGGTCAGATCTGCGGGTAACTGTAGTGTTCCTGGTTGTCCAGTTGTCGGTATACTTCTTTGCAATAGTCCGTTCTGTTCTGTATGACGATGGCACCTCCTTTGTCTGCTGGTTTGATGACGATGTTGCGGTTGGTCTTGAGAGCGTGGATGGCGTTGCGTTGTGCTCGGGTGACATTCTGGACTGTCTTGTGAGTGCGGCTGATGAATCTGGCATTGATGCATCTCCTGACAGCTTGAGCATACATGTCAAGCTTAGGGCAGCGACCCTCCGGAGGGGTCCAATTTGACTCTTTCTTCTTCGGTCGCTGCACTGCGGATCCCTCGGTCTGCTGTTCCGGATCATTGATTGTCTCATTGGGTTCGCTGCTGACATCTTGGGATTTGTGGAAGAATTCCCTGAGCCTCATTCTCCTGATGAATTCCTCTGTGTCTGCCGCGAGACCGATGGGGTCCATTTTGGTGGTGGGGCAGAAATTGAGACCTCGGCTGAGAACTTCAATTTCGTCTGGTTGAAGGGTGTGGTCGGACAGGTTGACGATGGATTTCCCTGTGGTTTCAACCGTGGTACCGGGGGAGGCTTGGTTGCTGCTGCTGGTGATGCCAAGTTTCTCAAGCTTCCTGTTCTTGGTGTGCATGTAGGTAGCGTAGTTCTGTTGCCTTGTTTGTTTGGCGGTGTCTCGTAGCTGGTCTGCTGCGTCCTGAGCACAGGCTGAGAACATGGACTCCATCTCGGTTTCGAGGTTGCGGCGTCTGCTGTAGAGCTGGTGTACGAGATGGTTGAGGAGTGTGCGAGAGGTACGACGGCAGAGTCTCTCAGCGTAGTCTGTGTTGTAGGTCGACTTGAGTGTGTTAGTGATCTGTAGTCCTTTCGGGATCTTGTCTGCTTTCTTGCATCTCTGTAGAAACTTGATGTCTGTGTCGATATGCGCGATCTTCTTGGAGATCCTCTCCACTTTGAGCCGGCAGTTTGTGGTGTCGATAGTAGCCATGGTGTGGAGATGCCGGAGTTGGACTGGGGTGGACAAATGTAAGAAATCACACAACACCAGGTTATAGTCCAACAGCTTTATTTGAAATCACAAGCTTTCGGAGCGCTGCTCCTTCTTCAGGTGAAGTGGAGAAATGCATAAAGACACAGCTTATATAGCCAGAGAATCATGTCAGATGTTTACAGGTAACTTTTCCAACTGCCATTTATCACACCTCGGCAGAGAGATTATTACAGCAGTCAAAGGTGTGAATGGTGTCCAAACAGGTCAGTCAGGGACACATTACATCAAAGAACAATGGGGTGGGGTCACAAGGGGTCAAATATTGCAGATGCTGGGGTCTGTATGAAAAACAAAAAAACAGACAAAAAACATTTTTTTTGGCTGGAAATCACAGCAGGTCCAGCCGCATCTGTGTAGAGAGAACAAGCCAATGTCGACTCGAGTCTGGATGACCCTGCATCAGGTGGGGTTACATGTAGCGTGACATGAACCCAAGATCTCGGTTAAGGCCATCCTCATGGGTGCGGAACTTGGCTATCAGTTTCTGCTCGACGATTTTGCGTTGTCGTGTGTCTCGAAGGCCACCTTGGAGAATGCTTACCCGAAGATCGGAGGCTGAATGTCCTTGACTGCTGAAGTGTTCCCCGACTGGCAACGGAACCCTGTGTGAGAACCTCTCTGGATATGTCAAGGGCATCCTGAAACCCATCGTACAGGGAACCCCCAGCTTCTGTCGCGACACTACAGACTTCTTACAGAAGCTCAGCACCCACGGACCAGTTGAACCAGGAACACTCCTCGCCACGATGGACGTCTCGGCACTCTACACCAGTATCCCCCACGATGACGGCATCGCTGCGACAGCCTCAGTACTCAACACCAACAAAAGCCAATCTCCAGACGCCATCCTACAACTCATCCGCTTCATCCTTGGCCACAATGTCTTCACCTTCGACAACCAGTTCTTTACCCAAACACACGGAACAGCCATGGGGACCAAATTCGCACCCCAATACGCAAACATCTTCATGCACAAGTTCGAGCAAGACTTCTTCGCTGCACAGGATCTCCAACCAACGCTATACACCAGATACATCGACGACATTTTCTTCCTATGGACCCACGGCGAAGAATCACTGAAAAGACTACACGATAACATCAAGAAGTTCCATCCCACCATCAAACTCACCATGGACTACTCCTCAGAATCAGTCTCATTCCTGGACACACGAATCTCCATCAAAGACGGACACCTCAGCACTTCACTCTACCGCAAGCCCACGGACAACCTCACGATGCTTCACTTCTCCAGCTTCCACCCTAACCACGTTAAAGAAGCCATCCCCTATGGACAAGCCCTGCGAATACACAGGATCTGCTCAGACGAGGAGGAACGCGATGGACACCTACAGACACTGAAAGACGCCCCTGTAAGAACGGGATATGACGCTCGACTCGTCGATCGACAGTTCCGACGGGCCACAGCGAAAAATCGCATAGACCTCCTCAGAAGACAAACACGGGACACAACCAACAGAGTACCCTTCGTCGTCCAGTACTTCCCCGGAGTGGAGAAACTACGCCATGTTCTTCGCAGCCTTCAACATGTCATCGATGACGACGAACACCTCGCTAAGGCCATCCCCACGCCTCCACTACTCGCTTTCAAACAGCCGCCTAACCTCAAACAGACCATCGTTCGCAGCAAATTACCCAGCTTCCAGGAGAACAGCGACCACGACACCACACAACCCTGCCACAGCAACCTCTGCAAGACATGCCAGATCATCATCACACGTGAGGACACCACCCACCAGGTACATGGTACATACTCATGTGACTCGGCCAACGTTGTCTACCTCATACGTTGCAGGAAAGGATGCCCCGGAGCATGGTACATCGGCGAGACCATGCAGACACTGCGACAACGGATGAACGGACACCGCGCAACAATCACCAGGCAGGAGTGTTCCCTCCCAGTCGGGGAACACTTCAGCAGTCAAGGACATTCAGCCTCCGATCTTCGGGTAAGCATTCTCCAAGGTGGCCTTCGAGACACACGACAACGCAAAATCGTCGAGCAGAAACTGATAGCCAAGTTCCGCACCCATGAGGATGGCCTTAACCGAGATCTTGGGTTCATGTCATGCTACATGTAACCCCACCTGATGCAGGGTCATCCAGACTCGAGTCGACATTGGCTTGTTCTCTCTACACAGATGCGGCTGGACCTGCTGTGATTTCCAGCCAAAAAAAATGTTTTTTGTCTTTTTTTGTTTTTCATACAGACCCCAGCATCTGCAATATTTGACCCCTTGTGACCCCACCCCATTGTTCTTTGATGTAATGTTTCCCTGACTGACCTGTTTGGACACCATTCACACCTTTGACTGCTGTGATTATCTCTCTGCCGAGGTGTGATAAATGGCAGTTGGAAAAGTTACCTGTAAACATCTGACATGATTCTCTGGCTATATAAGCTGTGTCTTTATGCATTTCTCCACTTCACCTGAAGAAGAAGCAGCGCTCCGAAAGCTTGTGATTTCAAATAAAGCTGTTGGACTATAACCTGGTGTTGTGTGATTTCTTACATTCTTATTATGAACAGCTTGCTCAGGGCTAGACATTTATTCATGCCATGTGGACTTGTACAGCATCCTGTAGAGGCAGCCATCTTGACTACTGCCTCCTGGGTAGCCTAGTGCATCATGGGTAGTGTAGTCTTAAACACATACAACAAAATTAAAGCTCTATACAGCTCTACGGCTCCATCTAGTGTACCACTCCAGAATGACATGTTATTGATCATTACATCCCCCTTTCTTTGAGGTTAACACAATCAATATCAATCAACTTTCAAGAAAAACGATAAAAAAGGTATCAGTAACACTTTTGTTAGTGCTCTATAAACATAAACATTTTCACAACAGTCAATACATTTTCAATATAGTTTTTCTTTGTACTCAGGCTTTTTTACTTCACATGTGGATCTTCTCAGCATGGGTAAGTCTGATGTGCTTTCATGAGATTGTTCTGGTGTTTCTGACATGTCTCACATCTGCCTATCATGTTTTCAATGTCCTTATTTATGCCAGGCCAATAAACAGTGTCTCTTGCTCTCCTTTTGGATTTTTCAATTCCGAGGTGTCCCTCATGAATCCTTTTGAGCATGTCTTGACGTAGAGCCTGTGGAATGACTATTCTGTTCTGTTTTAGTAATAGTCCACTTGCGACACTCAATTCTGACCTTATGTGATAGTATTTTGGACAGGAACCTTTTGGCCAACCATGATGAATGTTCTCTATTACTGTTTGTAACACTGTATCTTTTACTGTTTCTTCTGCTATTTGCTTTGATTTTGTGTCTGACACAGGCAGCGCAGCAGTGACCATACTCACATGAACATCCACGTCTTCTTCAGTAGAGCTCACATGACTCATTGTGGGTGCTCGGGATAGTGCATCTGCTAACACTATGTATTTGCCTGGTGTGTAGATCAGTTCAAAGTCATATCTTTGCAGCTTCATCATGAGTCGTTGAATCCTTGGAGACATCTCATTCAGGTTCTTTTTTATGATGGCAACCAGTGGGCTGTGGTCTGTCTCAACTGTGAAGGTGGGAAGTCCATATATGTAGCCATGGAACTTTTCTAATCCAACTACCAAGCCTAGACATTCCTTTTCAATCTGGGCATATTGACACTCAGTATCAGTCATAGACCTGGAGGCATAGACAACAGGCTTCCAATCTTCACCCTCTGCTTGTAGCTAGACTGCGCCTAAGCCATCTTTTGGTGCATCCATTGACACTTTGATTCTCTTTGTTGGGTCAAAGAAGGTGAGTACAGGTGTGGTTGTCAGCACTGTTTTGAGATTCATCCACTCTTGTTCATGTCTTTCTGTCCATGCGAACTCATTTGTTTTATGTAGCAGGTCTCGCAGACAGGTTGTCTTGGCTGGCAAGTTAGGAATGAACTTTCCAAGAAGTTTATCATCCCCATGATGTGTAGTACTCCTTTTTTTGTCAGTGGGTCGGGGCATGTTGAGTATGGCGTTTACTTTTTCCATATCTGGCTCTATTCCTTTACCAGATAGATTATCTCCTAGGAAAGTGACTTCCTGGACGCCAAATCTAGACTTAATCGGCCTTTAACTGGTTTTGGGACTCCCTTGAAACAAGTTTTAAAATGTAAAACATTTTGTCAATCTCTTTAATTGACTTTGGACTAAGGTTTGTTTGCAAGGCTAATGTTCCTTCCTTTGTATAGCTGGGGTTGTCTTGTTTACTCAAAACCTGGCTCTGCGACTTCCCGGTCGGGTAAACAGGCTTCATTGTCCTTATGTAAAACTGGGGCAGCCCTGGACATTCCTTAGACAGTCCAATATCCAAATCTCAGGGGCCCACCCCGCCTCCCCGCTGTTCCAGCCTTTTGCAAGTCTAAACATGTCTTTTAAAACCAGCCAAATCTTCCTGGGATTTTTATTTTAAATCCCTTTTGCCCAATAATCTTGAAAACAGTCCAAAAATCTCTTCCTTAAATTAAACTCATCGAAACATAGAAGATAGGAGCAGAAGTAGGCCATTCGGCCCTTCGAGCCTGCTCCGCCATTCAATGAGATCATGGCTGATCACTCCTTGAAATCCTTCTGTTTGGCCCAACCACACTTTTACCCCTTTCCCAGATTTCTTCTGTGACGTTCCCAAAATCATTTTAAAATGACTTTCCTTGTGTTCTGGGGTTGTGCAGAAATTTTCGAACCTTACAGGATAAAGGATAGACCATTCAGGACTGAGATGAGAAGAAATTTCTTCTACACAATGAGTGGTAGGACCCTAGGAAGTACAGAGGGTCAGAGGGACCTTGGTGTACATGTACATAGATCCCTGAAGGCAGCGGAGCAGGTAGATAAGGTGGTTAAAAAGGCATATGGGATACTTGCCTTCATTAGCCGAGGCATAGAATATAAGAGCAGGGAGGTTATGATGGAGCTGTACAAAACGCTGGTGAGGCCACAGCTGGAGTACTGTGTGCAGTTCTGGTCGCCTCACTACAGGAAGGATGTGATTGCTTTGGAGAGGGTGCAGAGAAGATTCACCAGGATGTTACCTGGGATGGAGCGCCTCAGCTATGAAGAGAGGCTGGACAGGCTGGGGTTGTTTTCCTTGGAGCAGAGAAGGCTGAGGGGGGACCTGATTGAGGTGTACAAAATGATGAGGGGCATAGATAGGGTAGATAAAGAGGAACTTTTCCCCTTAGTGGGGGGGTCAATAACAAGGGGGCATAGATTCAGGGTAAGGGGCAGGAGATTTAGAGGGGATTTGAGGAGGAACTTCTTCACCCAGAGGGTGGTTGGAATGTGGAATTCAATGCCTGAAAGGGTGGTAGAGGCAGGAACCCTCACAACATTCAAGAAGCATTTGGATGAGCACTTGAAATGCCATTGCATACAAGGCTATGGACCAAATGCTGGAAAATGGGATTAGACTGGACAGGGATGGATGGGCGGCGCAGACACGATGGGCCGAAGGGCCTCTTTCTGTGCTGTAAAACTCTATGACTCTATGACTCTATGACAGAGGGTGGTGAATCTTTGGAATTCTCTACCCCAGAGGGCTGTGGAGGCTCAGTCATTGGGTATATTCAAAACAGAAGTCGATAGATTTCTGACTAGTAAGGGCATCAAGGGATATGGCAATAGGGCCGGTGAATGGAGTTCAGGCAGATGAGCAGCCATGATCTCGCTGAAGTTAAGCATGCAGGTGCAGCGGGCGGTTAAGAAGGCAAATGGTATGTTGACCTTCATAGTGAGAGGATTCGAGTACAGGAGCAAGGATGTCTTGCTGCAGTTGTACAGGGCCTTGGTGAGACCACAGCTTGCGTATTGTGTGCAGTTTTGGTCACCTTATCTGAGGAAGGATGTTCTTGCCGTGGAGGGAGTGCAGCGAAGATTCACCAGGCTGATATCTGGGATGGCAGGAATGACGTATGAGGAACGATTGGGTCGATTGGTCTTATACTCGCTGGAGTTTAGAAGAATGAGAGGGGATCTCATTGAAAACTTATAAAATTCTAACAGGACTGGACAGACTAGATGCAGAAAGGATGTTCCCAATGGCAGGGGAGTCCAGTACCAGGGGTCACAGCCTAAGGATAAGGGTTAAGCCATTTAGGACTGAGATGAGGAGGAATTTCTTCACCCAGAGAGTGGTGAACCTGTGGAATTCTCTACCACAGAAGGCAGTGGAGGCCAATTCATTAAATATATTCAAGAAGGAGTTAGATATATTTCTTAAGGCTAAAGGGATCAAGGGATATGGGGAGAAGGCAGGGACAGGGTACTGAGTTTGGATGATCAGCCATGATCTCATTGAATGGCGGAGCAGGCTCGAGGGGCCGAATGGCCTACTCCTGCTCCTATTTCTTATGTTCTTATGTTAAAAGTAAAAGCGGTATCGAGGAGATCCAGAGCCAAGTCGGAAATAATGCCAGTACCAGGAATCACCATGAGATGGAGTAAAATGCCCTGCTTTGGCAGCCTGTGAAATCCCAAATTCATATCAGCAACCAGAAGAAACATATGGACTAACAGATCACCACGAGCATTTCCGTTAGTGTCGCAGTCCCCCTACAGATAAAACGATCACAGGAAATCGTGAATTTACATTAGAGGCAGCCTTCCTTCAAAGATTTCTTGTCAGGACACAAGTGGATGGGAATGTGATCACAACGTTCCCAGATTATAACGGTGTGACAATGACATTTATTCTTGCCTGATACGGGCATAAGGCTGCTTAAGTATACAAGTCCTACGCCCTTTATGAGCCCCTGATTGCTAAATTCGGGTACAAATGGGTGGAACACGCGCGCCCTACCCAGTTCTAGCGGGCGCTGAGCGGCATCAACTGCGGCACTTAATAGAGCCCGGTGTAGCCGCTCAAAAGAAAAATGGCCCAGGAAATTTAAGGGTTTTTATTGCTGTGGACCCAGGAAAATTAGGAGTGCTGCTCCAAGGCCCACCGAGTTAAACCCCAGGCCTGTTGCAAGCCTGAGTTCAAGGCCTCCCCCGAGGATTGCCTCCTGCCCCTCTCAAGGCAGCAACGACTGGATTTCCGGCACCGCCCACCGCGCCCAGAACCAGCGAGATCGACGGCGGCATTTAAATAAGGTCCAAGCCCGAATTTGATTCTGGCCTCGTACTGGCAGGAACCCTAGTGAGGAAATGCTGCCCCGCCCGACCGAGTCGGCGCCCGTTTTTGGGCCCAAAGTCGAATTGCTCGGCCAAGGATTCTTACCGTGGAAAATTGGGTACATACCGCACACTTCTCTTTAAGTGAGATTGGCACACCCGGTTTCTAAGCATTTAACGGTAAGAATTTGGTCCTGAAATTCCATGGCAGCTCTGTCGGTCTCTTGCCATTAGTCCAGCAGAGACTGTTGGAACCTCCCAGGGAAACCTCGGCCAGAGTGGGAGAATCCCCAGGGAATATGAGGACCGTTGAGTTTCTAAGTCCTTTCATGTTCTCAAGATCTCTCCAAGCGATTTGCAGCCAAGGAAGTGTGAAAAGAAGTCACGGTTCATTTACAGGCAAACATGGCATGCATGGCACAGCAAGGTGCCACAGGTAACAATGACAAAAATAAACAGTCGGTGGTGTTGGCTGAGGAAAAAGTGTTGGCCAGCACACACTCACCATCTCCAGTCACACCCCCAACACACACTCACCATCTCCAGTCACACCCCCAACACACACTCACCATCTCCAGTCACACCCCCAACACACACACACCATCTCCAGTCACACCAACACACACTCACCATCTCCAGTCACACCCCCAACACACACACACCATCTCCAGTCACACCAGCACACACTCACCATCTCCAGTCACACCCCCAACACACACACACCATCTCCAGTCACACCAGCACACACTCACCATCTCCAGTCACACCCCTAGCACACACTCACCATCTCCAGTCACACCAACACACACTCACCATCTCCAGTCACACCAACACACGCTCATCATCTCCAGTCACTCCAACACACGCTCACCATCTCCAGTCACTCCAACACACGCTCACCATCTCCAGTCACACCAACACACGCTCACCATCTCCAGTCACAACTACACACACTCACCATCTCCAGTCACACCAACACACACTCACCATCTCCAGTCACACCAACACATGCTCACCAGCTCCAGTCACACCAACACACACTCACAATCTCCAGTCACACCAACACACACTCACCAAATCCAGTCACACCAACACACACTCACCATCTCCAGTCACGCCCCCAACACACACTCACCATCTCCAGTCACACCAACAAATGCTCACCATCTCCAGTCACACCAACACACACTCACCATCTCCAGTCACACCAACACACACTCAACATCTCCAGTCACACGCCCAACACAAACTCACCATCTCCAGTCACGCCCCAACACACACTCACCATCTCCAGTCACACCAACACACATTCACCATCTCCAGTCACACCAACACACACTCACCATCTCCAGTCACACCCCCAACACACACTCACCATCTCCAGTCACACCCCCAAAACACACTCACCATCTCCAGTCACACCAACAAATGCTCACCATCTCCAGTCACACAAACACACACTCACCATCTCCAGTCAGAGCTCTAACACACACTCACCATCTCCAGTCACACCAACACACATTCACCATCTCCAGTCACACCCCCAACACACGCTCACCATCTCCAGTCACACCAACACACACTCACCATCTCGTCATACCCCCAAAACACACTCAACATCTCCAGTCACACCAACACACACTCACCATCTCCAGTCACACAAAGACACACTCAACATCCCCAGTCACACCCCCAACACACACTCACCATCTCCAGTCACACCCCCAACACACACTCACCATCTCCAGACACACCAACACACACTCACCATCTCCAGTCATACCCCCAACACACACTCACCATCTCCAGTCACACCAACACACACTCACCATCACCAGTCTCACCAACACACACTCACCATCTCCAGTCACACCCCCAAAACACACTCTCCATCTCCAGTCAAAACAACACACACTCACCATCTACAGTCACAACAACACACACTCACCATCACCAGTCACACACCCAACACACACTCACCATCTCCAGCCACACCCCCAACACACGCTCACAATCTCCAGTCACACCAAAACACACTCACCATCTCCAGTCACACCCCCAACACACACTCACCATCTCCAGTCACACCAACACACGCTCACCATCTCCAGTCACACCAACACATGCTCACCATCTCCAGTCACACCAACACACGCTCACCATCTCCAGTCACACCAACACACTCTCCCCATCTCCAGTCACACCAACACACAATCACCATCTCCAGTCACACCCCCAACACACACTCACCATCTCCAGTCACACCAACACACACTCACCAACTCCAGTCACACCAACACACACTCACCATCTCCAGTAACGCCCCCAACACACACTCACCATCTCCAGTCACACCAACAAATGCTCACCATCTCCAGTCACACCAACACACACTCACCATCTCCAGTCACACCAACACACACTCAACATCTCCAGTCACACGCCCAACACACACTCACCATCTCCAGTCACGCCCCCAACACACACTCACCATCTCCAGTCACACCAACACACATTCACCATCTCCAGTCACACGAACACACACTCACCATCTCCAGTCACACCCCCAACACACACTCACCATCTCCAGTCACACCCCCAACACACACTCACCATCTCCAGTCACACCCCCAATACACACTCACCATCTCCAGTCACACCAACAAATGCTCACCATCTCCAGTCACACCAACACACACTCACCATCTCCAGTCAGAGCTCTAACACACACTCACCATCTCCAGTCACACCAACACACATTCACCATCTCCAGTCACACCCCCAACACACGCTCACCATCTCCAGTCACACCAACACACACTCACCATCTCCAGTCACACCAACACACACTCACCATCTCCAGTCACACCCCCAACACACACTCACCATCTCCAGTCACACCAACACACGCTCACCATCTCCAGTCACACCAACACATGCTCACCATTTCCAGTCACACCAACACACGCTCCGCATCTCCAGTCACACCAACACACTCTCCCCATCTCCAGTCACACCAACACACAATCACCATCTCCAGTCACACCCCCAACACACACTCACCATCTCCAGTCACACCCCCAACACTCACTCACCATCTCCAGTCACACCAACACACACTCACCATCTCCAGTCACACCCCCAACACACACTCACCATCTCCAGTCACACCAACACACGCTCACCATCTCCAGTCACACCAACACATGCTCACCATCTCCAGTCACACCAACACACGCTCACCATCTCCAGTCACACCAACACACGCTCACCATCTCCAGTCACACCAACACACATTCACCATCTCCAGTCACACCAACACACACTCACCATCTCCAGTCACACCCCCAACACACACTCACCATCTCCAGTCACACCCCCAACACACACTCACCATCTCCAGTCACACCAACAAATGCTCACCATCTCCAGTCACACCAACACACACTCACCATCTCCAGTCAGAGCTCTAACACACACTCACCATCTCCAGTCACACCAACACACACTCACCATCTCCAGTCACGCCCCCAACACACACTCACCATCTCCAGTCACACCAACACATATTCACCATCTCCAGTCACACCAACACACACTCACCATCTCCAGTCACACCCCCAACACACACTCACCATCTCCATTCACACCCCCAACACACACTCACCATCTCCAGTCACACCAACAAATGCTCACCATCTCCAGTCACACCAACACACACTCACCATCTCCAGTCAGAGCTCTAACACACACTCACCATCTCCAGTCACACCAACACACATTCACCATCTCCAGTCACACCCCCAACACACGCTCACCATCTCCAGTCACACCAACACACACTCACCATCTCGTCACACCCCCAAAACACACTCAACATCTCCAGTCACACCAACACACACTCACCATCTCCAGTCACACAAACACACACTCAACATCTCCAGTCACATCCCCAACACACACTCACCATCTCCAGTCACACCCCCAACACACACTCACCATCTCCAGACACACCAACACACACTCACCATCTCCAGTCATACCTCCAACACACACTCACCATCTCCAGTCACACCAACACACACTCACCATCTCCAGTCATACCCCCAACACACACTCACCATCTCCAGTCACACCAACACACACTCACCATCACCAGTCACAACAACACACACTCACCATCTCCAGTCACACACCCAACACACACTCACCATATCCAGCCACACCCCCAACACACGCTCACCATCTCCAGTCACACCAAAACACACTCACCATCTCCAGTCACACCCCCAACACACACTCACCATCTCCAGTCACGCCAACACACACTCAGCATCTCCAGTCACACCAACACTCACTCACCATCTCCAGTCACACCAACACACACTCACCATCTCCAGTCACACCCTCAACACACACTCACCATCTCCAGTCACACCAACACACGCTCACCATCTCCAGTCACACCGACACATGCTCACCATCTCCAGTCACACCAACACACGCTCAACATCTCCAGTCACACCAACACACACTCATGATCTCCAGTCACACCAGCACAAACTCACCATCTCCAGTCACACCCCCAACACACACTCACCATCTCCAGTCACACCAACACACAATCACCATCTCCAGTCACACCCCCAACACACACTCACCATCTCCAGTCACACCCCCAACACACACTCACCATCTCCAGTCACACCCCCAACACAAGCTCACCATCTCCAGTCACACCCCCAACACACACTCACAATCTCTAGTCACACCAACACACACTCACCATCTCCAGTCATACCCCCAACACACACTCACCATCTCCAGTCACACCAACACACACTCACCATCACCAGTCACAACAACACACACTCACCATCTCCAGTCACACACCCAACACACACTCACCATATCCAGCCACACCCCCAACACACGCTCACCATCTCCAGTCACACCAAAACACACTCACCATCTCCAGTCACACCCCCAACACACACTCACCATCTCCAGTCACGCCAACACACACTCAGCATCTCCAGTCACACCAACACTCACTCACCATCTCCAGTCACACCAACACACACTCACCATCTCCAGTCACACCCTCAACACACACTCACCATCTCCAGTCACACCAACACACGCTCACCATCTCCAGTCACACCGACACATGCTCACCATCTCCAGTCACACCAACACACGCTCAACATCTCCAGTCACACCAACACACACTCATGATCTCCAGTCACACCAGCACAAACTCACCATCTCCAGTCACACCCCCAACACACACTCACCATCTCCAGTCACACCAACACACAATCACCATCTCCAGTCACACCCCCAACACACACTCACCATCTCCAGTCACACCCCCAACACACACTCACCATCTCCAGTCACACCCCCAACACAAGCTCACCATCTCCAGTCACACCCCCAACACACACTCACAATCTCTAGTCACACCAACACACACTCACTGTCTCCAGTCACACCCCCAACACATGCTCACCATCTCCAGTCACAGCCCCAACACACAATCATCATCTCCAGTCCCACCCCCAACACACGCTCACCATCTCCAGTCACACCCCCAACACAAGCTCACCATCTCCAGTCACACTAACACACGCTCACCATCTCTAGTCACACCAACACATGCTCACCATCTCCAATCACGCCAACACACACTCACCATTTCCAGTCACACCCCCAACACACACTCACCATCTCCAGTCACACCAATACACACTCACCATCTCCAGTCTCACCCCCAACACACACTCACCATCTCCAGTCACACCAACACACGCTCACCATCTCCAGTCACGCCCCCAACACACACTCACCATCTCCAGTCACACCAACACACATTCACCATCTCCAGTCACACCAACACACGCTCACCATCTCGTCACACCAACACACATTCACCATCTCCAGTCACACCAACACACACTCACCATCTCCAGTCACACCCCCAACACACACTCACCATCTCCAGTCACACCCCCAACACACACTCACCATCTCCAGTCACACCAACAAATGCTCACCATCTCCAGTCACACCAACACACACTCACCATCTCCAGTCAGAGCTCTAACACACACTCACCATCTCCAGTCACACCAACACACACTCACCATCTCCAGTCATGCCCCCAACACACACTCACCATCTCCAGTCACACCAACACACATTCACCATCTCCAGTCACACCAACACACACTCACCATCTCCAGTCACACCCCCAACACACACTCACCATCTCCATTCACATCCCCAACACACACTCACCATCTCCAGTCACACCAACAAATGCTCACCATCTCCAGTCACACCAACACACACACACCATCTCCAGTCAGAGCTCTAACACACACTCACCATCTCCAGTCACACCAACACACACTCACCATCTCGTCACACCCCCAAAACACACTCAACATCTCCAGTCACACCAACACACACTCACCATCTCCAGTCACACAAGCACACACTCAACATCTCCAGTCACACCCGCAACATAAACTCACCATCTCCAGTCACACCCCCAACACACACTCACCATCTCCAGACACACCAACACACACTCACCATCTCCAGTCATACCCCCAACACACACTCACCATCGCCAGTCACACCAACACACACTCACCATCTCCAGTCATACCCCCAACTCACACTCACCATCTCCAGTCACACCAACACACACTCACCATCACCAGTCACAACAACACACACTCACCATCTCCAGTCACACACCCAACACACACTCACCATATCCAGCCACACCCCCAACACACACTCACCATCTCCAGTCACACCCCCAACACACACTCACCATCTCCAGTCACGCCAACACACACTCAGCATCTCCAGTCACACCAACACTCACTCACCATCTCCAGTCACACCAACACACACTCACCATCTCCAGTCACACCCTCAACACACACTCACCATCTCCAGTCACACCAACACACGCTCACCATCTCCAGTCACACTGACACATGCTCACCATCTCCAGTCACACCAACACACGCTCAACATCTCCAGTCACACCAACACACACTCATGATCTCCAGTCACACCAGCACACACTCACCATCTCCAGTCACACCCCCAACACACACTCACCATCTCCAGTCACACCAACACACAATCACCATCTCCAGTCACACCCCCAACACACACTCACCATCTCCAGTCACACCCCCAACACACACTCACCATCTCCAGTCACACCCCCAACACAAGCTCACCATCTCCAGTCACACCCCCAACACACACTCACAATCTCTAGTCACACCAACACACACTCACTGTCTCCAGTCACACCCCCAACACATGCTCACCATCTCCAGTCACAGCCCCAACACACAATCATCATCTCCAGTCACACCCCCAACACACGCTCACCATCTCCAGTCACACCCCCAACACAAGCTCACCATCTCCAGTCACACTAACACACGCTCACCATCTCTAGTCACACCAACACATGCTCACCATCTCCAATCACGCCAACACACACTCACCATTTCCAGTCACACCCCCAACACACACTCACCATCTCCAGTCACACCAATACACACTCACCATCTCCAGTCTCACCCCCAACACACACTCACCATCTCCAGTCACACCAACACACGCTCACCATCTCCAGTCACAGCCCCAACACAGACTCACGATCTCCATTCACACCAACACACGCTCACCATCTCCAGTCACACTAACACACGCTCACCATCTCCAGTCACACCCCAACACACACTCACCATCTCCAGTCACACCAACACACACTCACCATCTCCAGTCACACCCCTAACACACACTCACCATCTCCAGTCACACCAACACACACACACCATCTCCAGTCACACCCGAACACACACTCACCATCTCCAGTCTCACCAACACACGCTCACCATCTCCAGTCACACCAACACACACTCACCAATTCCAGTCACACCCCCAACACATGCTCACCATCTCCAGTCACACCAACACACACTCACCACCTCCAGTCACACCCCCAACACAAACTCACCATCTCCAGTCACACCAACACATGCTCACCATCTCCAGTCACACCAACACACGCTCACCATCTCCAGTCACACCAACACACACTCACCATCTCCAGTCACACCAACACACACTCACCATCTCCAGTCACACCAACACACACTCACCATCTCCAGTCACACCCCCAACACACGCTCACCATCTACAGTCACACCAACACACACTCACCATCTCCAGTCACACCAACACACACTCACCATCTCCAGTCACACCCCCAACACACACTCACCATCTCCAGTCACACACCCAGCACACGCTCACCATCTACAGTCACACCCCAACACAAACTCACCATCTCTAGTCACACCAACACAGACTCACCAACTCCAGTCACACCCCCAACACACGCTCACCATCTCCAGTCACACCCCCAACACACACTCACCATCTCCAATCACACCAACACACACTCACCATCTCCAGTCACACACCCAACACACGCTCACCATCTCCAGTCACACTCCCAACACATGCTCACCATCTCCATTCACACCCCGAACACACGCTCACCATCTCCAGTCACACTAACACACGCTCACCATCTCCAGTCACACCAACACATGCTCAACATCTCCAATCACACCCCCAACACTCACTCACCATTTCCAGTCACACCAACACACGCTCAACATCTCCAGTCACACCCCAACACACACTCACCATCTCCAGTCACACCAACACACACTCACCATCTCCAGTCACACCCCTAACACACACTCACCATCTCCAGTCACACCAACACACACTCACCATCTCCAGTCACATGCCCAACACACACTCACCATCTCCAGTCACACCAACACACGATCACCATCTCCAGTCACACCAACACATGCTCACCATCTCCAGTCACACCAACACACGCTCACCATCTCCAGTCACACCAACACACACTCACCATCTCCAGTCACACCAGCACACACTCACCATCTCCAGTCACACCCCCAACACACACTCACCATCTCCAGTCTCACCAACACACAATCACCATCTCCAGTCGCACCCCCAACACACACTCACCATCTCCAGTCACACCCCCAACACACACTCACCATCTCCAGTCACACCCCCAACACAAGTTCACCATCTCCAGTCACACCCCCAACACACACTCACCATCTCTAGTCACACCAACACACACTCACCATCTCCAGTCACACCCCCAACACATGCTCACCATCTCCAGTCACACCCCCAACACACAATCACCATCTCCAGTCACACCAACATACACTCACCATCTCCAGTCACACCCCCAACACACGCTCACCATCTCCAGTCACACCCCCAACACTCACTCACCATCTCCAGTCACACCCCCAACACAAGCTCACCATCTCCAGTCACACTAACACACGCTCACCATCTCCAGTCACACCAACACATGCTCACCATCTCCAATCACACCAACACACACTCACCATCTCCAGTCACACCCCCAACACACACTCACCATCTCCAGTCACACCAATACACACTCACCATCTCCAGTCACACCAACACACACTCACCATCTCCAGTCACACCCCTAACACACACTCACCATCTCCAGTCACAACAACACACACTCACCATCTCCAGTCACACCTGAACACACACTCACCATCTCCAGTCACACCAACACAGGCTCACCATCTCCAGTCACACCAACACACACTCACCATCTCCAGTCACACCAACACATGCTCACCATCTCCAGTCACACCAACACACGCTCACCATCTCCAGTCACACCAACACACACTCACCATCTCCAGTCATACCAACACACGCTCACCATCTCCAGTCACACCAACACTCACTCACCTTCTCCAGTCACACCAACACACGCTCACCATCTCCAGTCACACCAACACACGCTCACCATCTCCAGTCACACCAACACACGCTCACCATCTCCAGTCACACCAACACACACTCACCATCTCCAGTCACACCCCTAACACACACTCACCATCTCCAGTTACACCAACACACACTCACCATCTCCAGTCACACCCCCAACACACACTCACCATCTCCAGTCACACCAACACACACTCACCATCTCCAGTCACACCCCCAACACACACTCACCATCTCCAGTCACACCAACACACACTCACCATCTCCAGTCACCCCAACAGATGCTCACCATCTCCAGTCACACCCCCAACACAATCTCACCATCTCCTGTCACACCCCCAACACACGCTCACCATCTCCAGTCACACCAACACACACTCACCATCTCCAGTCACACCCCCAACACACACGCACCATCTGCAGTCACACCAACACACACTCACCATCTCCAGTCACACCAACACATGCTCACCATCTCCAGTCACACCAACACACACTCACCATCTCCAGTCACACCCCAACACATGCTCACCATCTCCAGTCACACCACCAACACACACTCACCATCTCCAGTCACACCCCCAACACACACTCACCATCTCCAGTCACACCAACACACACTCACCATCTCCAGTCACACCAACACATGCTCACCAGCTCCAGTCACACCAACACACACTCACAATCTCCAGTCACACCAACACACACTCACCAAATCCAGTCACACCAACACACACTCACCATCTCCAGTCACGCCCCCAACACACACTCACCATCTCCAGTCACACCAACAAATGCTCACCATCTCCAGTCACACCAACACACACTCACCATCTCCAGTCACACCAACACACACTCAACATCTCCAGTCACACGCCCAACACAAACTCACCATCTCCAGTCACGCCCCCAACACACACTCACCATCTCCAGTCACACCAACACACATTCACCATCTCCAGTCACACCAACACACACTCACCATCTCCAGTCACACCCCCAACACACACTCACCATCTCCAGTCACACCCCAACACACACTCACCATCTCCAGTCACACCAACAAATGCTCACCATCTCCAGTCACACCAACACACACTCACCATCTCCAGTCAGAGCTCTAACACACACTCACCATCTCCAGTCACACCAACACACATTCACCATCTCCAGTCACACCCCCAACACACGCTCACCATCTCCAGTCACACCAACACACACTCACCATCTCGTCATACCCTCAAAACACACTCAACATCTCCAGTCACACCAACACACACTCACCATCTCCAGTCACACAAAGACACACTCAACATCTCCAGTCACACCCCCAACACACACTCACCATCTCCAGTCACACCCCCAACACACACTCACCATCTCCAGACACACCAACACACATTCACCATCTCCAGTCATACCCCCAACACACACTCACCATCTCCAGTCACACCAACACACACTCACCATCACCAGTCACACCAACACACACTCACCATCTCCAGTCACACACCCAACACACACTCACCATCTCCAGTCAAAACAACACACACTCACCATCTACAGTCACAACAACACACACTCACCATCTCCAGTCACACACCCAACACACACTCACCATCTCCAGCCACACCCTCAACACACGCTCACCATCTCCAGTCACACCAAAACACACTCACCATCTCCAGTCACACCCCCAACACACACTCACCATCTCCAGTCACACCAACACACACTCAGCATCTCCAGTCACACCAACACTCACTCACCATCTCCAGTCACACCAACACACACTCACCATCTCCAGTCACACCCCCAACACACACTCACCTTCTCCAGTCACACCAACACACGCTCACCATCTCCAGTCACACCAACACATGCTCACCATCTCCAGTCACACCAACACACGCTCACCATCTCCAGTCACACCAACACACTCTCCCCATCTCCAGTCACACCAACACACAATCACCATCTCCAGTCACACCCCCAACACACACTCACCATCTCCAGTCACACCAACACACACTCACCAACTCCAGTCACACCAACACACACTCACCATCTCCAGTCATGCCCCCAACACACACTCACCATCTCCAGTCACACCAACAAATGCTCACCATCTCCAGTCACACCAACACACACTCACCATCTCCAGTCACACCAACACACACTCAACATCTCCAGTCACACGCCCAACACACACTCACCATCTCGTCACGCCCCCAACACACACTCACCATCTCCAGTCACACCAACACACATTCACCATCTCCAGTCACACCAACACACACTCACGATCTCCAGTCACACCCCCAACACACACTCACCATCTCCAGTCACAACCCAACACACACTCACCATCTCCAGTCACACCAACAAATGCTCACCATCTCCAGTCACACCAACACACACTCACCATCTCCAGTCAGAGCTCTAACACACACTCACCATCTCCAGTCACACCAACACACATTCACCATCTCCAGTCACACCCCCAACACACGCTCACCATCTCCAGTCACACCAACACACGCTCACCATCTCCAGTCACACCAACACACACTCACCATCTCCAGTCACACCCCCAACACACACTCACCATCTCCAGTCACACCAACACACGCTCACCATCTCCAGTCACACCAACACATGCTCACCATCTCCAGTCACACCAACACACGCTCACCATCTCCAGTCACACCAACACACTCTCCCCATCTCCAGTCACACCAACACACAATCACCATCTCCAGTCACACCCCCAACACACACTCACCATCTCCAGTCACACCCCCAACACACACTCACCATCTCCAGTCACACCAACACACACTCAGCATCTCCAGTCACACCAACACTCACTCACCATCTCCAGTCACACCAACACACACTCACCATCTCCAGTCACACCCCCAACACACACTCACCATCTCCAGTCACACCAACACACGCTCACCATCTCCAGTCACACCAACACATGCTCACCATCTCCAGACACACCAACACACGCTCACCATCTCCAGTCACACCAACACACATTCACCATCTCCAGTCACACCCCCAACACACACTCACCATCTCCAGTCACACCCCCAACACACACTCACCATCTCCAGTCACACCAACAAATGCTCAACATCTCCAGTCACACCAACACACACTCACCATCTCCAGTCAGAGCTCTAAGACACACTCACCATCTCCAGTCACACCAACACACACTCACCATCTCCAGTCACGCCCCCAACACACACTCACCATCTCCAGTCACACCAACACACATTCACCATCTCCAGTCACACCAACACACACTCACCATCTCCAGTCACACCCCCAACACACACTCACCATCTCCATTCACACCCCCAACACACACTCACCATCTCCAGTCACACCAACAAATGCTCACCATCTCCAGTCACACCAACACACACTCACCATCTCCAGTCAGAGCTCTAACACACACTCGCCATCTCCAGTCACACCAACACACATTCACCATCTCCAGTCACACCCCCAACACACGCTCACCATCTCCAGTCACACCCCCAAAACACACTCAACATCTCCAGTCACACCAACACACACTCACCATCTCCAGTCACACAAACACACACTCAACATCTCCAGTCACACCCCCAACACACACTCACCATCTCCAGTCACACCCCCAACACACACTCACCATCTCCAGACACACCAACACACACTCACCATCTCCAGTCATACCCCCAACACACACTCACCATCTCCAGTCACACCAACACACACTCACCATCACCAGTCACACCAACACACACTCACCATCTCCAGTCACACCCCCAACACACACTCACCATCTCCAGTCAAAACAACACACACTCACCATCTCCAGTCACACACCCAACACACACTCACCATATCCAGCCACACCCCCAACACACGCTCACCATCTCCAGTCACACCAAAACACACTCACCATCTCCAGTCACACCACCAACACACACTCACCATCTCCAGTCATGCCAACACACACTCAGCATCTCCAGTCACACCAACACTCACTCACCATCTCCAGTCACACCAACACACACTCACCATCTCCAGTCACACCCTCAACACACACTCACCATCTCCAGTCACACCAACACACGCTCACCATCTCCAGTCACACCGACACATGCTCACCATCTCCAGTCACACCAACACACGCTCAACATCTCCAGTCACACCAACACACACTCATGATCTCCAGTCACACCAGCACACACTCACCATCTCCAGTCACACCCCCAACACACAATCACCATCTCCAGTCACACCCCCAACACACACTCACCATCTCCAGTCACACCCCCAACACACACTCACCATCTCCAGTCACACCCCCAACACACGCTCACCATCTCCAGTCACACCAACACACACTCACCATCTCCAGTCACACCCCCAACACACACTCACCATCTCCAGTCACACCAACACACGCTCACCATCTCCAGTCACACCAACACATGCTCACCATCTCCAGTCACACCAACACACGCTCACCATCTCCAGTCACACCAACACACTCTCCCCATCTCCAGTCACACCAACACACAATCACCATCTCCAGTCACACCCCCAACACACACTCACCATCTCCAGTCACACCCCCAACACACACTCACCATCTCCAGTCACACCAACACACACTCAGCATCTCGTCACACCAACACTCACTCACCATCTCCAGTCACACCAACACACACTCACCATCTCCAGTCACACCCCCAACACACACTCAACATCTCCAGTCACACCAACACACGCTCACCATCTCCAGTCACACCAACACATGCTCACCATCTCCAGACACACCAACACACGCTCACCATCTCCAGTCACACCAACACACATTCACCATCTCCAGTCACACCCCCAACACACACTCACCATCTCCAGTCACACCCCCAACACACACTCACCATCTCCAGTCACACCAACAAATGCTCACCATCTCCAGTCACACCAACACACACTCACCATCTCCAGTCAGAGCTCTAACACACACTCACCATCTCCAGTCACACCAACACACACTCACCATCTCCAGTCACGCCCCCAACACACACTCACCATCTCCAGTCACACCAACACACATTCACCATCTCCAGTCACACCAACACACACTCACCATCTCCAGTCACACCCCCAACACACACTCACCATCTCCATTCACACCCCCAACACACACTCACCATCTCCAGTCACACCAACAAATGCTCACCATCTCCAGTCACACCAACACACACTCACCATCTCCAGTCAGAGCTCTAACACACACTCGCCATCTCCAGTCACACCAACACACATTCACCATCTCCAGTCACACCCCCAACACACGCTCACCATCTCCAGTCACACCCCCAAAACACACTCAACATCTCCAGTCACACCAACACACACTCACCATCTCCAGTCACACAAACACACACTCAACATCTCCAGTCACACCCCCAACACACACTCACCATCTCCAGTCACACCCACAACACACACTCACCATCTCCAGACACACCAACACACACTCACCATCTCCAGTCATACCCCCAACACACACTCACCATCTCCAGTCACACCAACACACACTCACCATCACCAGTCACACCAAAACACACTCACCATCTCCAGTCACACCCCCAACACACACTCACCATCTCCAGTCAAAACAACACACACTCACCATCTCCAGTCACACACCCAACACACACTCACCATATCCTGCCACACCCCCAACACACACTCACCATCTCCAGTCACACCAAAACACACTCACCATCTCCTGTCACACCCCCAACACACACTCACCATCTCCAGTCATGCCAACACACACTCAGCATCTCCAGTCACACCAACACTCACTCACCATCTCCAGTCACACCAACACACACTCACCATCTCCAGTCACACCCTCAACACACACTCACCATCTCCAGTCACACCAACACACGCTCACCATCTCCAGTCACACCGACACATGCTCACCATCTCCAGTCACACCAACACACGCTCAACATCTCCAGTCACACCAACACACACTCATGATCTCCAGTCACACCAGCACACACTCACCATCTCCAGTCACACCCCCAACACACACTCACCATCTCCAGGCACACCAACACACAATCACCATCTCCAGTCACACCCCCAACACACAATCACCATCTCCAGTCACACCCCCAACACACACTCACCATCTCCAGTCACACCCCCAACACACACTCACCATCTCCAGTCACACCCCCAACACAAGCTCACCATCTCCAGTCACACCCCCAACACACACTCACAATCTCTAGTCACACCAACACACACTCACTGTCTCCAGTCACACCCCCAACACATGCTCACCATCTCCAGTCACACCCCCAACACAAGCTCACCATCTCCAGTCACACTAACACACGCTCACCATCTCTAGTCACACCAACACATGCTCACCATCTCCAATCACGCCAACACACACTCACCATTTCCAGTCACTCCCCCAACACACACTCACCATCTCCAGTCACACCAATACACACTCACCATCTCCAGTCTCACCCCCAACACACACTCACCATCTCCAGTCACACCAACACACGCTCCCCATCTCCAGTCACAGCCCCAACACACACTCACGATCTCCATTCACACCAACACACGCTCACCATCTCCAGTCACACTAACACACGCTCACCATCTCCAGTCACACCCCAACACACACTCACCATCTCCAGTCACATCAACACACACTCACCATCTCCAGTCACACCCCTAACACACACTCACCATCTCCAGTCACACCAACACACACACACCATCTCCAGTCACACCCGAACACACACTCACCATCTCCAGTCTCACCAACACACGCTCACCATCTCCAGTCACACCAACACACACTCACCAATTCCAGTCACACCCCCAACACATGCTCACCATCTCCAGTCACACCAACACACACTCACCACCTCCAGTCACACCCCCAACACAAACTCACCATCTCCAGTCACACCAACACACACTCACCATCTCCAGTCACACCAACACACACTCACCATCTCCAGTCACACCAACACACACTCACCATCTCCAGTCACACCCCCAACACACGCTCACCATCTACAGTCACACCAACACACACTCACCATCTCCAGTCACACCAACACACACTCACCATCTCCAGTCACACCAACACACAATCACCATCTCCAGTCACACCCCCAACACACACTCACCATCTCCAGTCACACCCCCAACACATGCTCACCATCTCCAGTCACACCAACACACACTCACCACCTCCAGTCACACCCCCAACACAAACTCACCATCTCCAGTCACACCAACACACACTCACCATCTCCAGTCACACCAACACACACTCACCATCTCCAGTCACACCCCCAACACACGCTCACCATCTACAGTCACACCAACACACACTCACCATCTCCAGTCACACCAACACACACTCACCATCTCCAGTCACACCCCCAACACACACTCACCATCTCCAGTCACACACCCAGCACACGCTCACCATCTACAGTCACACCCCCAACACAAACTCACCATCTCTAGTCACACCAACACAGACTCACCAACTCCAGTCACACCCCCAACACACGCTCACCATCTCCAGTCACACCCCCAACACACACTCACCATCTCCAATCACACCAACACACACTCACCATCTCCAGTCACACCCCCAACACACACTCACCATCTCCAGTCAAAACAACACACACTCACCATCTCCAGTCACACACCCAACACACACTCACCATATCCTGCCACACCCCCAACACACACTCACCATCTCCAGTCACACCAAAACACACTCACCATCTCCTGTCACACCCCCAACACACACTCACCATCTCCAGTCATGCCAACACACACTCAGCATCTCCAGTCACACCAACACTCACTCACCATCTCCAGTCACACCAACACACACTCACCATCTCCAGTCACACCCTCAACACACACTCACCATCTCCAGTCACA
This sequence comes from Somniosus microcephalus, assembly GCF_052327205.1. NCBI lineage: Eukaryota > Metazoa > Chordata > Chondrichthyes > Squaliformes > Somniosidae > Somniosus > Somniosus microcephalus. Next base: position 15,968,815 of record NC_140992.1, read on the forward strand.
CCAACACACGCTCACCATCTCCAGTCACACCGACACATGCTCACCATCTCCAGTCACACCAACACACGCTCAACATCTCCAGTCACACCAACACACACTCATGATCTCCAGTCACACCAGCACACACTCACCATCTCCAGTCACACCCCCAAACACACTCACCATCTCCAGTCACACCAACACACAATCACCATCTCCAGTCACACCCCCAACACACAATCACCATCTCCAGTCACACCCCCAACACACACTCACCATCTCCAGTCACACCCCCAACACACACTCACCATCTCCAGTCACACCCCCAACACAAGCTCACCATCTCCAGTCACACTAACACACGCTCACCATCTCTAGTCACACCAACACATGCTCACCATCTCCAATCACGCCAACACACACTCACCATTTCCAGTCACTCCCCCAACACACACTCACCATCTCCAGTCACACCAATACACACTCACCATCTCCAGTCTCACCCCCAACACACACTCACCATCTCCATTCACACCAACACACGCTCACCATCTCCAGTCACACTAACACACGCTCACCATCTCCAGTCACACCCCAACACACACTCACCATCTCCAGTCACACCAACACACACTCACCATCTCCAGTCACACCCCTAACACACACTCACCATCTCCAGTCACACCAACACACACACACCATCTCCAGTCACACCCGAACACACACTCACCATCTCCAGTCTCACCAACACACGCTCACCATCTCCAGTCACACCCCCAACACATGCTCACCATCTCCAGTCACACCAACACACACTCACCACCTCCAGTCACACCCCCAACACAAACTCACCATCTCCAGTCACACCAACACACACTCACCATCTCCAGTCACACCAACACACACTCACCATCTCCAGTCACACCAGCACACACTCACCATCTCCAGTCACACCCCCAACACACGCTCACCATCTACAGTCACACCAACACACACTCACCATCTCCAGTCACACCAACACACACTCACCATCTCCAGTCACACCCCCAACACACACTCACCATCTCCAGTCACACACCCAGCACACGCTCACCATCTACAGTCACACCCCCAACACAAACTCACCATCTCTAGTCACACCAACACAGACTCACCAACTCCAGTCACACCCCCAACACACGCTCACCATCTCCAGTCACACCCCCAACACACACTCACCATCTCCAATCACACCAACACACACTCACCATCTCCAGTCACACTCCCAACACACGCTCACCATCTCCAGTCACACCCCCAACACATGCTCACCATCTCCATTCACACCCCGAACACACGCTCACCATCTCCAGTCACACTAACACACGCTCACCATCTCCAGTCACACCAACACATGCTCACCATCTCCAATCACACCCCCAACACTCACTCACCATCTCCAGTCACACCAACACACGCTCACCATCTCCAGTCACACCCCAACACACACTCACCATCTCCAGTCACACCAACACACACTCACCATCTCCTGTCACACCCCTAACACACACTCACCATCTCCAGTCACACCAACACACACTCACCATCTCCAGTCACACGCCCAACACACACTCACCATCTCCAGTCACACCAACACACGCTCACCATCTCCAGTCACACCAACACATGCTCACCATCTCCAGTCACACCAACACACGCTCACCATCTCCAGTCACACCAACACACACTCACCATCTCCAGTCACACCAGCACACACTCACCATCTCCAGTCACACCCCCAACACACTCACCATCTCCAGTCACACCAACACACAATCACCATCTCCAGTCACACCCCCAACACACACTCACCATCTCCAGTCACACCCCCAACACACACTCACCATCTCCAGTCACACCCCCAACACAAGTTCACCATCTCCAGTCACACCCCCAACACACACTCACCATCTCTAGTCACACCAACACACACTCACCATCTCCAGTCACACCCCCAACACATGCTCACCATCTCCAGTCACACCCCCAACACACAATCACCATCTCCAGTCACACCAACATACACTCACCATCTCCAGTCACACCCCCAACACACGCTCACCATCTCCAGTCACACCCCCAACACACACTCACCATCTCCAGTCACACCCCCAACACACACTCACCATCTCCAGACACACCAACACACGCTCACCATCTCCAGTCACACCAACACACATTCACCATCTCCAGTCACACCCCCAACACACACTCACCATCTCCAGTCACACCCCCAACACACACTCACCATCTCCAGTCACACCAACAAATGCTCACCATCTCCAGTCACACCAACACACACTCACCATCTCCAGTCAGAGCTCTAACACACACTCACCATCTCCAGTCACACCAACACACATTCACCATCTCCAGTCACACCAACACACACTCACCATCTCCAGTCACACCCCCAACACACACTCACCATCTCCAGTCACACCCCTAACACACACTCACCATCTCCAGTCACACCAACACACACACACCATCTCCAGTCACACCCGAACACACACTCACCATCTCCAGTCTCACCAACACACGCTCACCATCTCCAGTCACACCAACACACACTCACCAATTCCAGTCACACCCCCAACACATGCTCACCATCTCCAGTCACACCAACACACACTCACCACCTCCAGTCACACCCCCAACACAAACTCACCATCTCCAGTCACACCAACACACACTCACCATCTCCAGTCACACCAACACACACTCACCATCTCCAGTCACACCAACACACACTCACCATCTCCAGTCACACCCCCAACACACGCTCACCATCTACAGTCACACCAACACACACTCACCATCTCCAGTCACACCAACACACACTCACCATCTCCAGTCACACCAACACACAATCACCATCTCCAGTCACACCCCCAACACACACTCACCATCTCCAGTCACACCCCCAACACATGCTCACCATCTCCAGTCACACCAACACACACTCACCACCTCCAGTCACACCCCCAACACAAACTCACCATCTCCAGTCACACCAACACACACTCACCATCTCCAGTCACACCAACACACACTCACCATCTCCAGTCACACCAACACACACTCACCATCTCCAGTCACACCCCCAACACACGCTCACCATCTACAGTCACACCAACACACACTCACCATCTCCAGTCACACCAACACACACTCACCATCTCCAGTCACACCCCCAACACACACTCACCATCTCCAGTCACACACCCAGCACACGCTCACCATCTACAGTCACACCCCCAACACAAACTCACCATCTCTAGTCACACCAACACAGACTCACCAACTCCAGTCACACCCCCAACACACGCTCACCATCTCCAGTCACACCCCCAACACACACTCACCATCTCCAATCACACCAACACACACTCACCATCTCCAGTCACACCCCCAACACACACTCACCATCTCCAGTCAAAACAACACACACTCACCATCTCCAGTCACACACCCAACACACACTCACCATATCCTGCCACACCCCCAACATACACTCACCATCTCCAGTCACACCAAAACACACTCACCATCTCCTGTCACACCCCCAACACACACTCACCATCTCCAGTCATGCCAACACACACTCAGCATCTCCAGTCACACCAACACTCACTCACCATCTCCAGTCACACCAACACACACTCACCATCTCCAGTCACACCCTCAACACACACTCACCATCTCCAGTCACACCAACACACGCTCACCATCTCCAGTCACACCGACACATGCTCACCATCTCCAGTCACACCAACACACGCTCAACATCTCCAGTCACACCAACACACACTCATGATCTCCAGTCACACCAGCACACACTCACCATCTCCAGTCACACCCCCAAACACACTCACCATCTCCAGTCACACCAACACACAATCACCATCTCCAGTCACACCCCCAACACACAATCACCATCTCCAGTCACACCCCCAACACACACTCACCATCTCCAGTCACACCCCCAACACACACTCACCATCTCCAGTCACACCCCCAACACAAGCTCACCATCTCCAGTCACACTAACACACGCTCACCATCTCTAGTCACACCAACACATGCTCACCATCTCCAATCACGCCAACACACACTCACCATTTCCAGTCACTCCCCCAACACACACTCACCATCTCCAGTCACACCAATACACACTCACCATCTCCAGTCTCACCCCCAACACACACTCACCATCTCCATTCACACCAACACACGCTCACCATCTCCAGTCACACTAACACACGCTCACCATCTCCAGTCACACCCCAACACACACTCACCATCTCCAGTCACACCAACACACACTCACCATCTCCAGTCACACCCCTAACACACACTCACCATCTCCAGTCACACCAACACACACACACCATCTCCAGTCACACCCGAACACACACTCACCATCTCCAGTCTCACCAACACACGCTCACCATCTCCAGTCACACCCCCAACACATGCTCACCATCTCCAGTCACACCAACACACACTCACCACCTCCAGTCACACCCCCAACACAAACTCACCATCTCCAGTCACACCAACACACACTCACCATCTCCAGTCACACCAACACACACTCACCATCTCCAGTCACACCAACACACACTCACCATCTCCAGTCACACCCCCAACACACGCTCACCATCTCCAGTCACACCAACACACACTCACCATCTCCAGTCACACCAACACACACTCACCATCTCCAGTCACACCCCCAACACACACTCACCATCTCCAGTCACACACCCAGCACACGCTCACCATCTACAGTCACACCCCCAACACAAACTCACCATCTCTAGTCACACCAACACAGACTCACCAACTCCAGTCACACCCCCAACACACGCTCACCATCTCCAGTCACACCCCCAACACACACTCACCATCTCCAATCACACCAACACACACTCACCATCTCCAGTCACACTCCCAACACACGCTCACCATCTCCAGTCACACCCCCAACACATGCTCACCATCTCCATTCACACCCCGAACACACGCTCACCATCTCCAGTCACACTAACACACGCTCACGATCTCCAGTCACACCAACACATGCTCACCATCTCCAATCACACCCCCAACACTCACTCACCATCTCCAGTCACACCAACACACGCTCACCATCTCCAGTCACACCCCAACACACACTCACCATCTCCAGTCACACCAACACACACTCACCATCTCCTGTCACACCCCTAACACACACTCACCATCTCCAGTCACACCAACACACACTCACCATCTCCAGTCACACGCCCAACACACACTCACCATCTCCAGTCACACCAACACACGCTCACCATCTCCAGTCACACCAACACATGCTCACCATCTCCAGTCACACCAACACACGCTCACCATCTCCAGTCACACCAACACACACTCACCATCTCCAGTCACACCAGCACACACTCACCATCTCCAGTCACACCCCCAACACACTCACCATCTCCAGTCACACCAACACACAATCACCATCTCCAGTCACACCCCCAACACACACTCACCATCTCCAGTCACACCCCCAACACACACTCACCATCTCCAGTCACACCCCCAACACAAGTTCACCATCTCCAGTCACACCCCCAACACACACTCACCATCTCTAGTCACACCAACACACACTCACCATCTCCAGTCACACCCCCAACACATGCTCACCATCTCCAGTCACACCCCCAACACACAATCACCATCTCCAGTCACACCAACATACACTCACCATCTCCAGTCACACCCCCAACACACGCTCACCATCTCCAGTCACACCCCCAACACACACTCACCATCTCCAGTCACACCCCCAACACACACTCACCATCTCCAGACACACCAACACACGCTCACCATCTCCAGTCACACCAACACACATTCACCATCTCCAGTCACACCCCCAACACACACTCACCATCTCCAGTCACACCCCCAACACACACTCACCATCTCCAGTCACACCAACAAATGCTCACCATCTCCAGTCACACCAACACACACTCACCATCTCCAGTCAGAGCTCTAACACACACTCACCATCTCCAGTCACACCAACACACACTCACCATCTCCAGTCACGCCCCCAACACACACTCACCATCTCCAGTCACACCAACACACATTCACCATCTCCAGTCACACCAACACACACTCACCATCTCCAGTCACACCCCCAACACACACTCACCATCTCCATTCACACCCCCAACACACACTCACCATCTCCAGTCACACCAACAAATGCTCACCATCTCCAGTCACACCAACACACACTCACCATCTCCAGTCAGAGCTCTAACACACACTCGCCATCTCCAGTCACACCAACACACATTCACCATCTCCAGTCACACCCCCAACACACGCTCACCATCTCCAGTCACACCCCCAAAACACACTCAACATCTCCAGTCACACCAACACACACTCACCATCTCCAGTCACACAAACACACACTCAACATCTCCAGTCACACCCCCAACACACACTCACCATCTCCAGTCACACCCACAACACACACTCACCATCTCCAGACACACCAACACACACTCACCATCTCCAGTCATACCCCCAACACACACTCACCATCTCCAGTCACACCAACACACACTCACCATCACCAGTCACACCAACACACACTCACCATCTCCAGTCACACCCCCAACACACACTCACCATCTCCAGTCAAAACAACACACACTCACCATCTCCAGTCACACACCCAACACACACTCACCATATCCTGCCACACCCCCAACACACACTCACCATCTCCAGTCACACCAAAACACACTCACCATCTCCTGTCACACCCCCAACACACACTCACCATCTCCAGTCATGCCAACACACACTCAGCATCTCCAGTCACACCAACACTCACTCACCATCTCCAGTCACACCAACACACACTCACCATCTCCAGTCACACCCTCAACACACACTCACCATCTCCAGTCACACCAACACACGCTCACCATCTCCAGTCACACCGACACATGCTCACCATCTCCAGTCACACCAACACACGCTCAACATCTCCAGTCACACCAACACACACTCATGATCTCCAGTCACACCAGCACACACTCACCATCTCCAGTCACACCCCCAAACACACTCACCATCTCCAGTCACACCAACACACAATCACCATCTCCAGTCACACCCCCAACACACAATCACCATCTCCAGTCACACCCCCAACACACACTCACCATCTCCAGTCACACACCCAACACACACTCACCATCTCCAGTCACACCCCAACACAAGCTCACCATCTCCAGTCACACCCCCAACACACACTCACAATCTCTAGTCACACCAACACACACTCACTGTCTCCAGTCACACCCCCAACACATGCTCACCATCTCCAGTCACACCCCCAACACAAGCTCACCATCTCCAGTCACACTAACACACGCTCACCATCTCTAGTCACACCAACACATGCTCACCATCTCCAATCACGCCAACACACACTCACCATTTCCAGTCACTCCCCCAACACACGCTCCCCATCTCCAGTCACAGCCCCAACACACACTCACGATCTCCATTCACACCAACACACGCTCACCATCTCCAGTCACACTAACACACGCTCACCATCTCCAGTCACACCCCAACACACACTCACCATCTCCAGTCACACCAACACACACTCACCATCTCCAGTCACACCCCTAACACACACTCACCATCTCCAGTCACACCAACACACACACACCATCTCCAGTCACACCCGAACACACACTCACCATCTCCAGTCTCACCAACACACGCTCACCATCTCCAGTCACACCCCCAACACATGCTCACCATCTCCAGTCACACCAACACACACTCACCACCTCCAGTCACACCCCCAACACAAACTCACCATCTCCAGTCACACCAACACACACTCACCATCTCCAGTCACACCAACACACACTCACCATCTCCAGTCACACCAACACACACTCACCATCTCCAGTCACACCCCCAACACACGCTCACCATCTACAGTCACACCAACACACACTCACCATCTCCAGTCACACCAACACACACTCACCATCTCCAGTCACACCCCCAACACACACTCACCATCTCCAGTCACACACCCAGCACACGCTCACCATCTACAGTCACACCCCCAACACAAACTCACCATCTCTAGTCACACCAACACAGACTCACCAACTCCAGTCACACCCCCAACACACGCTCACCATCTCCAGTCACACCCCCAACACACACTCACCATCTCCAATCACACCAACACACACTCACCATCTCCAGTCACACTCCCAACACACGCTCACCATCTCCAGTCACACCCCCAACACATGCTCACCATCTCCATTCACACCCCGAACACACGCTCACCATCTCCAGTCACACTAACACACGCTCACCATCTCCAGTCACACCAACACATGCTCACCATCTCCAATCACACCCCCAACACTCACTCACCATCTCCAGTCACACCAACACACGCTCACCATCTCCAGTCACACCCCAACACACACTCACCATCTCCAGTCACACCAACACACACTCACCATCTCCTGTCACACCCCTAACACACACTCACCATCTCCAGTCACACCAACACACACTCACCATCTCCAGTCACACGCCCAACACACACTCACCATCTCCAGTCACACCAACACACGCTCACCATCTCCAGTCACACCAACACATGCTCACCATCTCCAGTCACACCAACACACGCTCACCATCTCCAGTCACACCAACACACACTCACCATCTCCAGTCACACCAGCACACACTCACCATCTCCAGTCACACCCCCAACACACTCACCATCTCCAGTCACACCAACACACAATCACCATCTCCAGTCACACCCCCAACACACACTCACCATCTCCAGTCACACCCCCAACACACACTCACCATCTCCAGTCACACCCCCAACACAAGTTCACCATCTCCAGTCACACCCCAACACACACTCACCATCTCTAGTCACACCAACACACACTCACCATCTCCAGTCACACCCCCAACACATGCTCACCATCTCCAGTCACACCCCCAACACACAATCACCATCTCCAGTCACACCAACATACACTCACCATCTCCAGTCACACCCCCAACACACGCTCACCATCTCCAGTCACACCCCCAACACACACTCACCATCTCCAGTCACACCCCCAACACAAGCTCACCATCTCCAGTCACGCTAACACACGCTCACCATCTCCAGTCACACCAACACATGCTCACCATCTCCAATCACACCAACACACACTCACCATCTCCAGTCACACCCCCAACACACACTCACCATCTCCAGTCACACCAATACACATTCACCATCTCCAGTCACACCAACACACACTCACCATCTCCAGTCACACCCCTAACACACACTCACCATCTCCAGTCACACCAACACACACTCACCATCTCCAGTCACACCTGAACACACACTCACCATCTCCAGTCACACCAACACAGGCTCACCATCTCCAGTCACACCAACACACACTCACCAATTCCTGTCACACCCCCAACACATGCTCACCATCTACAGTCACACCAACACATGCTCACCATCTCCAGTCACACCAACACACGCTCACCATCTCCAGTCACACCAACACACACTTACCATCTCCAGTCATACCAACACACGCTCACCATCTCCAGTCACACCAACACTCACTCACCTTCTCCAGTCACACCAACACACGCTCACCATCTCCAGTCACACCAACACACGCTCACCATCTCCAGTCACACCAGCACACGCTCACCATCTCCAGTCACACCAACACACACTCACCATCTCCAGTCACACCCCCAACACACGCTCACCATCTCCAGTCACACCCCCAACACACACTCACCATCTCCAGTCACACCCCCAACACACACTGACCATCTCCAGTCACACCAACACACACTCACCATCTCCAGTCACACCAACGCACGCTCACCATCTCCAGTCACACCAACACACGCTCACCATCTCCAGTCACACCAACACACACTCACCATCTCCAGTCACACCCCCAACACACACTCACCATCTCCAGTCACACCAACACACACTCACCATCTCCAGTCACTCCAACAGATGCTCACCATCTCCAGTCACACCCCCAACACAATCTCACCATCTCCTGTCACACCCCCAACACACGCTCACCATCTCCAGTCACACCAACACACACTCACCATCTCCAGTCACACCCCCAACACACACGCACCATCTCCAGTCACACCAACACACACTCACCATCTCCAGTCACACCAACACATGCTCACCATCTCCAGTCACACCAACACACACACACCATCTCCAGTCACACCCGAACACACACTCACCATCTCCAGTCTCACCAACACACGCTCACCATCTCCAGTCACACCCCCAACACATGCTCACCATCTCCAGTCACACCAACACACACTCACCACCTCCAGTCACACCCCCAACACAAACTCACCATCTCCAGTCACACCAACACACACTCACCATCTCCAGTCACACCAACACACACTCACCATCTCCAGTCACACCAACACACACTCACCATCTCCAGTCACACCCCCAACACACGCTCACCATCTACAGTCACACCAACACACACTCACCATCTCCAGTCACACCAACACACACTCACCATCTCCAGTCACACCCCCAACACACACTCACCATCTCCAGTCACACACCCAGCACACGCTCACCATCTACAGTCACACCCCCAACACAAACTCACCATCTCTAGTCACACCAACACAGACTCACCAACTCCAGTCACACCCCCAACACACGCTCACCATCTCCAGTCACACCCCCAACACACACTCACCATCTCCAATCACACCAACACACACTCACCATCTCCAGTCACACTCCCAACACACGCCCACCATCTCCAGTCACACCCCCAACACATGCTCACCATCTCCATTCACACCCCGAACACACGCTCACCATCTCCAGTCACACTAACACACGCTCACCATCTCCAGTCACACCAACACATGCTCACCATCTCCAATCACACCCCCAAAACTCACTCACCATCTCCAGTCACACCAACACACGCTCACCATCTCCAGTCACACCCCAACACACACTCACCATCTCCAGTCACACCAACACACACTCACCATCTCCTGTCACACCCCTAACACACACTCACCATCTCCAGTCACACCAACACACACTCACCATCTCCAGTCACACGCCCAACACACACTCACCATCTCCAGTCACACCAACACACGCTCACCATCTCCAGTCACACCAACACATGCTCACCATCTCCAGTCACACCAACACACGCTCACCATCTCCAGTCACACCAACACACACTCACCATCTCCAGTCACACCAGCACACACTCACCATCTCCAGTCACACCCCCAACACACTCACCATCTCCAGTCACACCAACACACAATCACCATCTCCAGTCACACCCCCAACACACACTCACCATCTCCAGTCACACCCCCAACACACACTCACCATCTCCAGTCACACCCCCAACACAAGTTCACCATCTCCAGTCACACCCCCAACACACACTCACCATCTCTAGTCACACCAACACACACTCACCATCTCCAGTCACACCCCCAACACATGCTCACCATCTCCAGTCACACCCCCAACACACAATCACCATCTCCAGTCACACCAACATACACTCACCATCTCCAGTCACACCCCCAACACACGCTCACCATCTCCAGTCACACCCCCAACACACACTCACCATCTCCAGTCACACCCCCAACACAAGCTCACCATCTCCAGTCACGCTAACACACGCTCACCATCTCCAGTCACACCAACACATGCTCACCATCTCCAATCACACCAACACACACTCACCATCTCCAGTCACACCCCCAACACACACTCACCATCTCCAGTCACACCAATACACATTCACCATCTCCAGTCACACCAACACACACTCAGCATCTCCAGTCACACCCCTAACACACACTCACCATCTCCAGTCACACCAACACACACTCACCATCTCCAGTCACACCTGAACACACACTCACCATCTCCAGTCACACCAACACAGGCTCACCATCTCCAGTCACACCAACACACACTCACCAATTCCTGTCACACCCCCAACACATGCTCACCATCTACAGTCACACCAACACATGCTCACCATCTCCAGTCACACCAACACACGCTCACCATCTCCAGTCACACCAACACACACTCACCATCTCCAGTCATACCAACACACGCTCACCATCTCCAGTCACACCAACACTCACTCACCTTCTCCAGTCACACCAACACACGCTCACCATCTCCAGTCACACCAACACACGCTCACCATCTCCAGTCACACCAACACACGCTCACCATCTCCAGTCACACCAACACACACTCACCATCTCCAGTCACACCCCCAACACACGCTCACCATCTCCAGTCACACCCCCAACACACACTCACCATCTCCAGTCACACCCCCAACACACACTCACCATCTCCAGTCACACCAACACACACTCACCATCTCCAGTCACACCAACACACGCTCACCATCTCCAGTCACACCAACACACGCTCACCATCTCCAGTCACACCAACACACACTCACCATCTCCAGTCACACCCCCAACACACACTCACCATCTCCAGTCACACCAACACACACTCACCATCTCCAGTCACCCCAACAGATGCTCACCATCTCCAGTCACACCCCCAACACAATCTCACCATCTCCTGTCACACCCCCAACACACGCTCACCATCTCCAGTCACACCAACACACACTCACCATCTCCAGTCACACCCCCAACACACACGCACCATCTCCAGTCACACCAACACACACTCACCATCTCCAGTCACACCAACACATGCTCACCATCTCCAGTCACACCAACACACACTCACCATCTCCAGTCACACCCCCAACACACGCTCACCATCTCCAGTCACACCCCCAACACACACTCACCATCTCCAGTCACACCCCCAACACACACTCACCATCTCCAGTCACACCAACACACACTCACCATCTCCAGTCACACCAACACATGCTCACCATCTCCAGTCACACCAACACACACTCACCATCTCCAGTCACACCCCCAACACACACTCACCATCTCCAGTCACACCCCCAACACACACTCACCATCTCCAGTCACACCCCCAACACCACTCACCATCTCGGGGCAGCACGGTGACATAGTGGTTAGCACTGTTGCCTCACAGCGCCAGAGACCCGGGTTCGAATCCGACCTCGGGCGACTGTCTGTGTGGAGTTTGCACATTCTCCCCGTGTTTGCGTGGGTTTTCTCCGGGTACTCCGGTTTCCTCCCACAGTCCAAAGATGTGCGGGTTAGGTTGATTGGCTATGATAAATTGACCCTTAGTGTTAGGGGGATTAAATACGTGGGGTTACAGGGATAGGGTGGGACATGTGTTGGTGTAGGGTTTACGGGGATCGGGTGGGATATGTGTCAGTGCAGGCTCGATGGGCCGAAATGGCCTCTATCTGCACTGTGGGGTTTCTGTGATTCTGTGATCTCCAGTCACACCAACACACACTCACCATCTCCAGTCACGCCAACTCACACTCACCATCTCCAGTTACACACTCAACATCTCATCACACCAACACACACTCACCATCTCCAGTCACACCAACACACACTCACCATCTCCAGTCACACCCCCAACACACACTCACCATCTCCAGTCACACCAACACACACTCGCCATCTCCAGTCACACCCCCAACACACACTCACCACCTCCAGTCACAGCAACACACACTCACCATCTCCAGTCACACCCCCTACACACTCCCCTTGTTCTTCAGAAACCTACAGCACCGAAGGAGGCCATTCGGCCCGTCATGCCTGTTCCCGCTCTGTGAAATATCAGTCATGCTCAGTCCCGCACCCCCGCTTTTTGTCCGTAACCCTGTCAGTTCCTCATCCTCAAGCACCTGCCCAACTCCCTTTTAAAATTATTTCTGGAATCAGCTTCCACCACCTTTCCAGGTAGAGTTTTCCAGATCCCGACAGCTCTCTGAATGAAAACGTTTTTCTTCATCTCCCCTCTAGATCTGTTGCCAACTGTGGGCGCCGGAGATCCTGTGTCTCACCTGAAGAGGCAGACGAGACTTTGGTTCATCTAAATGTGATATTTCTTCTTCTTAACTATGATTGATTTAGGTTAGGAAAGTTGGAATTTTCCTTAATGAAGTGCTAGTGGTAGAATTAAAGGCCTCTGTGGATTGCTGCCCTGATGTGGCTGTTGCTTTGTGGTTCAATGTGATAAAGCAAGACTTCCCCTGAATATTGGGAGGATTACTCAACCATTACATGCAGCAAATTCATTCAGTGTGGTTAGTAGCTGAAAAACATGTCCATTACAACAGGACTGAAGCATGCCAATTCACAGGGAATAACTCAACTTCTGCTTGGAATTAGAAGGAATGACTTTCAGGAAATCATGACGCTCCAATTCTTTTTTTAAACCCAGAAACCTTCTCTTTAATTGACCTTGGCTCCGCTCGCTTTTCATCCCATTTGGATTCCGCAAATAAATGATCCTTTCAGCGATTTACAGGAAGTACAGGAAACTCTTTTTTATCTGGCACCGACGGGACCGGCGTGGTGCCGGTTTATCAAAAGGTCCGGATTACAGAGAAGTATAGTAAAAGGTACGAGAGCCCCATACACAGCAACAGACCCAGGCTTCCCTGTTGCTTAGCAACAGGTGCAGGAACCCCAGCCACAAGATCCAGGTGTCCCTGTTGCTTAGCAACAGGTGCAGGAACCCCGGTTACACAGCCACAGATCCAGGAACAGCCACTAATATGAAATAAAACTTACCTGAACCTACTCCTGAATTTTACCAGTTAACAGAGATTTCCGGTTATTTAGGTGCCGGTAAATCGAGAGTTTCCTGTAGCATCCACTGGGATCTGCCTTCCTTGTCTAATCTGATGATGTGTTCAGGAAATGAGATCTGTAGGCTCCTGTCACCACTCCAAGCTGCATCAGGTTTAGGTACATTGGCCGATTTTCCAAGTTCGTGCTGCCAGCAGGGAGCGCCCTCCCACACCCCCTCCCCGGCTGCACGCATCAGGAAACCGTCAGAGGCTGGCCCATATCAACCGTGGCTCAGTGGGTAGCGCTCTTGCCTCTGAGTCAGAAGGCTGTGGGTTTCAAGTCCCACTCCAGAGGCCAGAGTGCATGCATAATCCAGGCTGACGCTCCCAGTGCTACAATGAGGGAGTGCTGCACTGTCAGATGGTGCCTTTCAGGGGTTGGCCTTTATCGCAAGGGGGTTGGAGTATAAGAGTAAGGAAGTCTTGCTACAACTGTACAGGGCCTTGTTGAGACCGCACCTGGAGTACTGTGCACAGTTCTGGTCTCCTTATTTAAGGAAGGATACACTTGCCTTGGAGGCGGTGCAACGAAGGTTCTCTAGATTGATTCCTGGGATGAGAGGGCTGTCCTATGAGGAGAGATTGTGTAGAATGGGCCGATACTCTCCGGAGTTTAGAAGAATGAGAGCTGATCTCATTGAAACATACAAGATTCTGAAGGGGATTGACAGGGTAGATGCTGAGAGGTTGTTTCCCCTGGCTGGAGTGTCTAAAACTAGGGGGCATAGTCTCGGGATAAGGGGCCGGCCATTTAAGACTGAGATGAGGAGGAATTTCTTCACTCAGAGGGTTGTGAATCTTTGGAATTCGCTGCCCCAGAGGGCTGTGCATGCTGAGCCGTTGAGTGTATTCAAGGCTGAGATCAATAGGTTTTTGGACTCTAGGGGAATCAATGGATATGGAGATCAGGCGGGAAAGTGGAGTTGAGGTCGATGATCAGCCAGGATCTTATTGAATGGCGGAGCAGGCTCGAGGGGCCGAATGGCCGACTCCTGCTCCTATTTCTTATGTTCTTATGGTGCCACCTTTTGGATGAGACGTTAAACTGAGGCCCAGTCTGCCCCCTTAGGTGGATGTAAGAGATCCCATGGCGCTATTTTCAGGAACAGCGGGGGAGTCCCTCAACCAGACTTCACTAAAACAGATTATCTGGTCATGATCACATTGCCGTTTGACAGTTGCTACACAACTCCTCCAGATGTTTGCGTAGTCACATGGATAGCCAACGAATATTTTCAGGGATCAGGAGTCGGTCAGTGGTGACGCAGCAGGGGACATCTTTAGACTGTGGTCACCTGGTTTCTTCAGCAGCGTAAATTAGAATGTCACCAGAAGACGTTTGACAGACTGCATTCGTGAAGCCAATTGGAGATTAGGCGCTAAGGCTGAATGAATCTATCGCTGTAAATCCATCTGTGCACGCAGGTCCTGTGGCAGTGCATCCACCTTACCGGCCCCATGTTGATCTGAAGACGGCATCCGACTGGCGGGGGGCGGGGGATGGAATTGCATGGGGGGAACCTGGAAGTCAACTGGGCGGGTCGGAATCTGTGATCTGAACTCAATTGTATCAATTAATTTTGACTTCCAGGTTTGGCGTCTCCAAGGTGCGCAGCTGCATGATGCGATCGCAGCTGTAAAGGGACAGTCCACAAATGGTAATTGGAGGTGTTCAGGGTGGATGGCAGACATAGAGCAAGGGCAGCCCCCAGATTTAATGATGCCTCACTCTTAATACTGCTGGGCTCAGTCAGGAGGAGGCGGAGGGACGTACTATCCCCCAGCAATGGTAGGAAGGAACCTGCTGCTCTCACCAAGAAAGTATGGTTGGAGGTAGCTGAGGAGGTAAACAGCAGGAGCGTTACGCCCCAGTCTTGGATGCAATGTAGGAAGTGGTTTAATGACCTAACCAAGTCAGGAAAAATGAGTACATTGATGATTCAACTACATCCTGTCCTTTAACCCTGCCCCCTTTCACTCTGTCTTGCCAAGCGTACTCTATCACATCACTCCTCACACCAACTCAACTTTCAGCACCACCCAGCTTTCACTTTCGATGCACTTTATCACCTCCCCATTTATCCAGCCGCCGTTGACATTCACCTCAATCCTTGTGCAATGTGATGCTTCTGTCCAATAGTCACCCTCACCAAATGCACTGCATCCATTGGGTGAAGACCTGACCTTCACTCACTCACAGGTCTGTTTTCTCTCTCCTTGTAGGAGAAGAAAGCAGAAAACGCGAGGGAGAGCGGCAGGACTGGAGGTGGGCCGCCGCAAATTGTCCAGCTCACTGATGCCGAGGAGGAGGCCCTGGAGATAATTGAAACATCTGCATCCCGCTCAGTCGGAGATGGAGATTCAGGGGGCTCGCAGAGAGCTGGTGACGGAATTACCAATATCTCTGACACACATATGCTGACTTCATTTCCCCAATGACTGAACTGTGAGAAGACTGACTATAGTGATTGTCAAGATTGTGACTTTGCCATGACTAAATCATATCCCTTTCTTTTGCCTTTCAGGGCCTTCATGCATGCAACAAGTGTCGCAGGACATCCATGAGGGCAATTTCTCACAGGACCTCATTCCTTCCGAGGCTCCACCGTCACAGAACGTACAGCCATGCACCAGCACAGATAATCGCACTTTGATGGGTCCACTTAGACAGTCAGTTGGGATTTCACCCGGAGATTCACACCTCACAAGTGAGCACGAGCAGACGCTGGTGGCAGGGACAGCTGTGGAGAGTCCGTGTCGGGGGAGCCGCCATCCTCTCCCAGCTCTGCACAGCCGCATGCAGATGCTGAGCCCCGGGGGCTATCATCGAGAAGAGAAATGCTGGAGGTCCATCAGCAACTGAGGCAGGTACTGACAGACCTGCCACACACACTCTCCACAATAGCGGAGAGAATGGAGGGGTCCAACTCCATCGCGAGTGGATTGGTGGCGCGGGGAATTGCGAGAATATCTGCCATGGAGAGAGTGGCCGCCTCCATGGAGCTTCAAGCAAGGCTCGCAAATGAGTCCATGCAGGTCATGACCACGGCTGTGCAGACTTTGGATGCCAACTTTTCTGCTGCCTTAAATCGGTTGATATATACCTTATCTGTGGCATTATATGGCACCACTGATCTGCACCAATCTGGTACGCAGCAGAGTGGAAGGAGCGATGTGGTGCTGGCCCAGGAGAGGGGTGATGGTGAACAGGGACATGGAAGTGGGAATTCCACTCAAAGTGTTCCCAGTTCTCACCTGTTAGCCCCCGCACCCCCGCCCCACCCACAGCCTGTACCCCACACGCTGCCTCAGCTCCCGATGGCCGAGTCTGCCTCTGCACAGGTGCAGGTGGAGCAGTCTTTAGCGGGGCCCTTAGGGGCTCCAGAACCCAGGGGGCGCAGGCTAAAAACATCTCAGCAGTCAGGGCAGGGAACTGAGCAGCCTGCCTCTCCCTCCGCTGAAGCCACACGGGAGGAACCACGTGGAAGCGGTAGGAAGCGTAAGTTGAAGGAAATGTAATTCACCAAGGATATGCACATGGGTGTTTGACAAAACGCTATGTTAAGTTTCCTGTTTTTTATAATCCCACATAAAATTTATTGATTAGCGCCACTTCCACGCCTTTCCCATTATTGCATCCTGAGGGACAACTCGTCCTTTGACTTGTTTCATGATGAATGTCAATACATGACGGGACCCATTGGACGGATGAGCAATGAGGGGTTGAAGTATTGATTAGTGCAAAGGGGGTGGGGTGGTTGGTGCTGGTGGTGGGAGCGGACCGCAGGATTTCATGTGTCACGTTTCGCACTAGGTGAACCTTCGTGATATTAGGGCATCCCTGGCATCCCGGGCAGCAAAGAAAGCGGCTGGTCTGGCGATGGGTGCCCCACCTTCATCCTCTTCCTCCTCCTCCTCATCCTGCTCCGCCTCCTCCTCTTCTATGTGCTCCCTCATCCGAAGATGAGTGCTGAGCCCCTTCGCCCTCCTCCACCTACAAACCTCTCTCCTGTGCGCATGCTGATCTCACCAGCATGGTGATGGTCTTCCTCTTCTGATGTGCTGTCAAACACAACCAAGGCACCTCCCATCCTGATCTTGGCAATTTGAAATCCTCAAAGGTTGAAAAAAGTTGTAGCCACACAAGCGCTCTCTGCCAAACATTTGTCAGAGACAATGGGGGCAATTTTTCAGGGGGTCAGCGAGCGCGTTCGGTGGTGAGCACCAACAACAACACCAACCTTCTCCGCAATCAACTGATGCTGCACAGGACACAGGGCATCAGCACCCAACCACATTGCTGCCCGGGACACCTGGGATGGCCTCACCATGGCCAGATTTACTTCACTGCTTGCTGTACACCCTGGCTGCCACATAATACGCCAGGTTGGCACCACGGAGACATGGCTGAGGGAGGGTCAGGACTGGCAGCTCAATATTCCGGGGTATAGAATCTTCAGGCGAGACAGAGGGGGGTGTAAAAGGGGAGGGGGTGTTGCAATATTAATTAAGGAGTCAATTACTGCTGTAAGGAGGGACGATATATTAGCGGGTTCCTCTAATGAGGCCATATGGGTAGAACTTAAAAACAAAAAGGGGGCAAGCACTTTGCTGGGAGTGTACTATAGGCCCCCAAACAGTCAGGGGGAGATAGAGGAACAGATATGTAGGCAAATCTCAGAGAAGTGCGAAAATAATAGGGTAATAATAGTGGGGGATTTCAACTTCCCCAATATAAATTGGGATAGTCAGAGTGTGAAAGGCTTAGAGGGTGCAGAATTCATAAAGTGCATCCAGGAGAGCTTTTTGAGCCAACATGTAGAAAGTCCTACAAGAGAGGGGGCGGTACTGGACCTAATTCTGGGGAATGTAGCCGGGCAAGTGGTGGAAGTATCAGTAGGAGAGCATTTTGGCGACAGTGACCATAATTCGGTGAGATTTAAGGTAGTCATGGAAAAAGACAAAGACGGCCCGGAAATAAGGGTTCTAAATTGGGGGAAGGCCGATTTTAATATGATAAGGCAGGATCTGGCCAAAGTGGACTGGGAGCAGCTACTTATAGGAAAATCCACATCAAAACAGTGGGAGACTTTCAGAAGGGAAATAGAGAGAGTACAGCGCCAACATGTTCCTGTAAAGGTCAAGGGTGGGACCAACAAGCAAAGGGAACCTTGGATGACAAGGGATATACAAAAATGCATTAGAAATAAAAGGGGGGCTTTTGGCAGTTACAAAAGACTAAAGACGGAAGAAGCCCTAGAGGAGTATAAAAAGTGCAGGGGCATACTTAAAAAAGAAATTAGGAGGGCGAGGAGGGGCCATGAAATAACACTGGCGAGCAAAATAAAGGAAAATCCTAAGATGTTTTATAAGTATATTAAGGGCAAGAGGATAACCAGGGAAAGGGTAGGGCCCATTAGGGACCAAAGTGGCAATCTGTGTGTAGAGCCAGATGATGTAGGCGGGGTTTTAAATGAATTTTTTGCATCTGTGTTCACTATGGAGAAAGACGATGCAGACATAGAAATCGGGCAAGGGGACTGTGACACACTTGAACATATTAGCATCGAGAGGGAGGAGGTGCTAGCGGTTTTAGCAGGCCAAAAAGTGGATAAATCCCCAGGCCCGGACGAGATGTATCCCAGGCTGCTGTGGGAGGCAAAGGAGGAGATTGCAGGGGCTCTGACACAAATTTTCAGAACCTCTCTGGCCACAGGGGATGTACCAGAGGACTGGAGAACAGCTAATGTAGTACCATTATACAAGAAGGGTAGCAGGGATAAACCAGGGAATTACAGGCCAGTGAGCCTAACATCTGTGGTAGGGAAATTATTGGAAAAAATTCTGAGGGACAAAATTAGTCTCCACTTGGCGAGGCAAGGATTAATCAGGGATAGTCAGCATGGCTTTGTCAAGGGTAAATCATGTCTGACAAATCTGATTGAATTTTTCGAGGGGGTGACTAGGGGGGTGGATGAGGGAAATGCTGTGGATGTGGTTTACATGGACTTCAGTAAAGCCTTTGACAAAGTCCCGCATAGGAGACTGGTCAAGAAGGTAAGAGCCCATGGGATCCAGGGTGCCTTGGCGCGTTGGATCCTAAACTGGCTGAGTGGCAGGAGGCAGAGGGTGATGGTCGAAGGTTGCTTTTGTGACTGGAAGCCTGTGTCCAGTGGGGTACCTCAGGGATCGGTGCTGGGTCCCTTGTTGTTTGTGATCTACATAAATGATTTGGATGAGAATGTAAAAGGTATGATCAGCAAGTTCGCAGATGACACGAAAATTGGTGGGGTGGTCAATTGCGAGGAGGAAAGCCTCAGGCTACAGGACGATATAAATGGGTTGGTCAGATGGGCGGAAAAATGGCAAATGGAATTTAACCCTGAAAAGTGCGAGGTGATGCATTTTGGACGGACAAATAAGGCAAGGGAATACACAATGAGTGGTAGGACCCTAGGAAGTACAGAGGGTCAGAGGGACCTTGGTGTACATGTACATAGATCCCTGAAGGCAGCGGAACAGGTAGATAAGGTGGTTAAAAAGGCATATGGGATACTTGCCTTCATTAGCCGAGGCATAGAATATAAGAGCAGGGAGGTTATGATGGAGCTGTACAAAACGCTGGTGAGGCCACAGCTGGAGTACTGTGTGCAGTTCTGGTCGCCTCACTATAGGAAGGATGTGATTGCTTTGGAGAGGGTGCAGAGAAGATTCACCAGGATGTTACCTGGGATGGAGCGCCTCAGCTATGAAGAAAGACTAAACAGGCTGGGGTTGTTTTCCTTGGAGCAAAGAAGGCTGAGGGGGGACCTGATTGAGGTATACAAAATGATGAGGGGCATAGATAGGGTAGACAAAGAGGAACTTTTCCCCTTAGTAGGGGGGTCAATAACAAGGGGGCATAGATTCAGGGTAAGGGGCAGGAGATTTAGAGGGGATTTGAGGAGGAACTTTTTCACCCAGAGGGTGGTTGGAATGTGGAACTCAATGCCCAAAAGGGTGGTAGAGGCAGGAACCCTCACAACATTCAAGAAGCATTTGGATGAGCACTTGGAATGCCATTGCATACAAGGCTATGGACCAAATGCTGGAAAATGGGATTAGACTGGACAGGGATGGATGGGCGGCGCAGACACGATGGGCCGAAGGGCCTCTTTCTGTGCTGTAAAACTCCAGGGGCTAGATTTTCAGTAGCTTGCGCCAGCAGTTAGCGCCTTAAGAGAAGTGATTTCCGGGCGCTATGCGTGTAGCGCCCGGGCGCAGCGCAGTTTGCGCTCCGCCCCAAATTAAGTTGCCCGTTAGCGCCGGCGCAAAGTTTAGCGCCCGCCCGGATGCGCGCGCAGAAAATGACGTCACATCCTCGTGCAACGCCCTTTGGCCGCCCCGATTGCAAACTTCAGTCGGACCGCCCCATTGTGCGGCGGGCGGCCGGAGCGTTTGGAAAAAGGAACGCAACACAACCAGCGCGGGCCCCGGGGGGCGCTAATTAAAGGGAACGTCCTCTCCAGTATAAAGGCCATCCTTTTTTCAGAAAACAGTCTTGTGCAACGCATTTCTGGAGACACAACAAGGAGGATAGCTAACTGGTTTCAAGCAGCAAGAGCCAGGTATTTTTGGACTCAGGCAACAGCGCTGCAAGTGGCCATTTGGAAATTAGAGTGTTTGCCAGGATTTGATGGGGGTTGCATGGGGTGCCAACGCGGAGCTGCAGCTCCATGTCCGTAGGGCTCGCAGACGCATTGTGAGAGGGGCAGCCCTGGCTAGAGGCAGAGGGGGCTACAGGCGTCGGCCACGTAGGCCTTACCCAGTCAGGCTATACCGCCAGCAGCGCTCCTACCTAAACATGAGTGCCGCGCGATGTGTTAAAAGGCTCCGATTCCGAAAGGGGGTGATTGCAGAGATCTGCCACCTGCTTCGCCGAGATCTGCGGCCAAAGCTCAGGTGCAGGACGTCTCTGTCGGTGGAAGTGAAGGTGACAGTGGCATTGAACTTCTATGCCACCGGCTCCTTCCAATACGCTGCTGGGGACATAGCAAACATCTCCCAGTACGGCGCGCATCGCTGCATCCGCCAGGTGACCGAAGCACTGTTCAGAAGGAGAAGCCAATTCATCTCCTTCCCCATGGCCCTGGAGAGCCAGCATCAGCGCGCATTGGGATTTTCCAGACTCGGGGACTTCCCCTTGGTGCAGGGCGCCATTGACTGTACGCATGTGGCTTTGCGGGCCCCTCTGGAGCATGGCGAGCAGTATCGCAACAGGAAGGGCTACCATTCTCTGAATGTGCAGCTGGTCTGTGACCACAAGCAGCGCATCATGGCAGTCAATGCCAGCTTCCCAGGCAGCAGCCACGATGCCTTTATCCTGCGGCAGAGTACTGTGCATGACATGTTCCAGGCACAGCCTCCCCCAAGAGGATGGCTACTCGGGGACAAAGGCTATCCTTTGTGCACCTGGCTCATGACCCCGCTCCGCGCGCCCAGGACCGCTGCTGAAGAGGCCTACAACGAGAGCCATCAAACCACCCGCAACATCATCGAGCTAACTATTGGGGTCCTCAAGCAGCGGTTCCGCTGCCTTGATCGCTCCGGAGGAGCTCTCCAGTATTCGCCGGACCGGGTCTCCCAATTTGTGGTGGTTTGCTGCATGCTACACAACCTGGCTATCCGCAGGACTCAGGCACTGCCACCTGACGTTGGACCAGCACCTCAGGAGGAGGAGCAGGAGGAGCATGAGGAGGAGGAGGAGGAGGAGGAGGAGGAGCAGGAGTACGTTCCCAGGAGGGAGCGACCAGGGCCAAGGGCCGCACGACGCCACCTTATTACACGGTACTTCTAAGCCCCCTGTCAGGGAATGGCCAGGGGCCATGAGGGAAGATGAATGCAGCCGCTCCGCAAGCCCTCAGCCGGCGAAGCCAACAAACACTAAGAAGAACAACCATGGAGACTGCATGAATAAAGATAATTTTTTATTACACAAAAATGAAAAGCCCTTCCCACATGAATCCCCAAAAACAATAAACGGGCCCCACAAAAAGCCCAACAAACGACTCACTCCCACAAACTGGGGAGGAGCCACTCCACCTTTATTGAAACCGGGCCTCAACGTCGGCCTAACGCAAAAAAAAAGCCCTCCAAAAGCACAACCATGGGCAAAATAAAGATGGCCACCGCCATATTAAAGGAAAGCTGGCCACACCCTCTACTGAGTGGCCCGCGAGGGCGAGACCTTGGCCAGCATTTTGCCTCCCCTGCCCTGCCTGCTGCTCCTTCGCAAGCTCTGCCCAGTGGCTGCTGCGAGGCTGGGGGAAGGCGCCTGAGGCTCAGATGCCCTTCCGCCAGATGCCGCTGGGGGGCGGCCTACACGGCGTTTGGGCCTCGAGGGGCCGTCTGCTGAGTGGCGCACCTGAGCCTGGCCACCATCAGCTGCAGCCGCTTGCCGTCGACGCCCCAGAGGGGGAATGGCGGCGACGGATGGCGCAATGTGGGCCAGCTGGCGTCTGGGATGCGCTGCCTGGTGCTGTGGCGCGGTGGCACTCGGCCGGGCCCGCACTGCAGGATCCGCAGCAATCAGCCGACGGCCGGCTTGCTGGGATGGTCCAGCGCGGCGCCTGCCCTGGCGATGCCTGCCTGAGACAGCGCGTGTGGCAGCAGTGAGTGGCCCTGTGGTCCTGGTGTGCGCGCGCATCACATCCGCCAGGGTCTTGGCGGCATCAGTTAGCATGCGGCCAGTCGCGGCAGTTGCTGCCCCGAACTCGCGCACACTGGTCGCCAGCGACTCGATGGCCTCAGGCATGCGCCCCACCACGCTCATGAGCTCCGTGTGGCGCCGGTCCGAGTCGTCGGCCATCTGATCGAGCTTCCGCACCTCCTCCGAAGTGAAGGTGTCCGGACTGGAGTCGCGACTCTCCCGCTGGGGAGGAGGGGGCCGAACTAGGGGACCCTTGCCGCGTTGGTGACGGCGAGTGTGCCGAGCAGCAGCACTCCCCTCTGATCCTTCCCCCCTTTGGGGGGAAGGCCGCGGGCCACGCGCACGGCTCCTGGGTGGCTGGACGCCACTGGTCCCAGAAGCTGCATTGCCCTGCGACAGTTCCTCCAGGCACTCGTCCAGTGAGGAGGTGTCAAGCATTTCCTCCTCTCCTGCGGGACGTGACTGTTCCCCCGAAGGTCCGGCTTGCTCCTCCTCCTCCTCCTGGTTGGAGGTGCTGTCACTGGCAGCCTCAGGGTCCTGGTCGTCACCAGCTGAAAGCAGGAATGCACAAGAGTAGCTTCAGAGTGAGGAGACGGCGTCAGCGAGGGAGTTAGGACTGGTGGGATTCAGCGCATTGGTGGGACAGTGGCAAAGGAGGTAGCTCGGATGGGCCAGTGCGACGCGAGAGGGCCAAAAGGCGAGGTCCTTACCATTGCCGGGCAGTGGAGGGTCGGATACACCGCACGCTGTGGGGACAATCACACGGGCTCCCATGAGCACACACACGCGCTCCTCCAGCCGAGTGAGCTTCTGCAGCTTGGCGCGGCCACCCCTGGCACGGGCCTGGCGATTAAACGCTACTTTAGCCTGCAAGAGAAAGGACGGGCTGTAAGTGCGCAGTGAAGCCCTGATGTAGTGTGCACTGCCTCCCATGGTGGAATAGCTTGGACAGAGTGAAGCCCTGATGTAGTGTGCACTGCCTCCCATGGTGGAATAGCTTGGACAGAGTGAAGCCCTGATGTAGTGTGCACTGCCTCCCATGGTGGAATAGCTTGGACAGAGTGAAGCCCTGATGTAGTGTGCACTGCCTCCCATGGTGGAATAGCTTGGACAGAGTGAAGCCCTGATGTAGTGTGCACTGCCTCCCATGGTGGAATAGCTTGGACAGAGTGAAGCCCTGATGTAGTGTGCACTGCCTCCCATGGTGGAATAGCTTGGACAGAGTGAAGCCCTGATGTAGTGTGCACTGCCTCCCATGGTGGAATAGCTTGGACAGAGTGAAGCCCTGATGTACTGTCCACTGCCTCCCATGGTGGAATAGCTTGGCCAAAGTGTAGAGTGCCGAATGGCCATTTGATGCTCATGACTGTCCCAATGCTGCTGGCTGAGGGCTGGCCAAAAGGACTTTCAGGTCCCTTTGCCCATCATGTCAGGTGTACATGCAAGAATGAGGAGGAGACTGGAAAGGCTACTCACCCTCACAATCCTGGTCAGATCGTTGTATTTCTTACGGCATTGTTTGTGGGTCCTGGGGGCCTCGCCGGTGAACGTCACCCTCTGGGCGATCTGCTTCCAGGCTTTGGTGTAGTCGTGGTGGGTTGGATTCCTCCCACTCTCTGGAAACAAGATCTTGCGCCTCACCTCCAGAGCTGTGACCATTATGTCCAGATCACCCTCTGAGAAGCGCAGGGCACGCTGACGGGCCTTCTCTGGCGTTGCCATGACTCCCTGGGGCTGAGCAGTAGTGTTGAGGCCTCTTTGCAAGGCTGCAGTGTGCAGGGCGTGGCAGCAGACCAATTCGTCCCTTCCCCCTTTAAGAGCTGGTCGGCACCACGGGGTCTGCTGTCAGTGCAAAAATGACCGCACCCGTGCTGCGCCCCGCCTGGGCGCTATCCCTCTGGACCACCGGCTTAGCGCCTAAAGAGAGTAGTGGAACGCCTCTTTTAGCGCTCCACCAACCTCTTAGGGCGAAGCCACTGAATTCCCGGCAACGGGGCGCTACTTTGGGGCGGGCGCTAACTTCGGGCGGGCGCTAAAGCTAGCGCCCCAAAACTGCCTATACTGAAAATCTAGCCCTATGACTCTATGACACCCTACACCAACACCATAAAGCATCCCTACAATGTCAAAGCCAATCCTTTGACACTCATGACCATTGTGGGGGGTACCGTTATGTCTCACCATTCATTGCAACTCACTAAGCCACTTCCAAAGGTGCACACAAATCTGTCCAAGAGCACAAAGGCCTAGAAATTGGGTATAGCCCCGCTTGAGACATTAGAACTGGCGCTGCGCAAAGTTTATAGCCAGACGAAACTTATCGCTGCCTGGCGAGATATTGGGTTGCATCGCCCCCAAAGGGGATTGAGGCGCGAACTCAGACATTGCACGGGGCTCCTAAGGCGCAAAAGTTCAGGCGCTACCCAATATCGGCGTGGACGGGCGCAGCGCAGGTGATCTCAATTACCGGAAACCACGAGACTTCCAGGCGCCGGCCGGCTCTTAAAGGGGTGGGTCAGTCAGCCTGAGCTGCCACACTCAATGCCCTGTAGGCCTCAGAATCGGCGCTTGCCCTTCTCTGGCGCAAGAAACTTGGTGAGGATGGAGAAGGTAAGACAGAGAGCAGAGCGCTTCAGCACTGAGGCTCTGGACCATTTGGTGTCTGCAGTTGAGCGCCGTCGAGATGTTCTGTATCCTGACAATGGCAAGAGGCCGAATCAAAAGGCTTACCGGCGATCTTGGAGGGAGGTTTCTCTGAGGGTCAACTCCAGCAGCACGGCGACCAGGACCCCTGTTCAGTGCAGGAAGAAATTTAACGACCTCACTCGGGTCGTTAGGGCGAGTGCTGGTTATGCAAACTTCTGATTCCCTCCATCTGCACCTGACCTCGAGCACCCTGTTGCCATGATGCCCCAATGGCCATCTGTCAGCAAGCACCCATGGCCCTTTCTGGGCACACACATGGACATTTCACTCAAGGCCACATGTAAGGGCTCTTGCACCATGGGGGGCATGCGATGATCTCTCAAGGCCTCATGTAAGGGCTCTTGCACCATGGGGGGCATGCGATGATCTCTCAAGGCATCATGTTACAGAACTTCCCCTTCTTTCCCCTGCAGTCCAAGCTGGCGGCGAGGCGAAAGGACCAGACTCGAACTGGTGGCGGGCCTCCACAAGTCGTCACTCTGACGGATCTCGAGGAGAGAAAGCACCAGATTCTTGGAGGACGTCTGTCTGGTCCTGTCACCACTGCAGCTGCCGACCCCATTTCCGACAGCGAGGGTAAGACTCTCCTTTTTCAGCTGTTTCCTTCCACTTGGTCCCCCCACCAGCATGCTTCCTCAGTGTGCAGCCATGTCAGAGCCTTGCCGCAATCTGGCATGCCTTTCTGCCAACCTGTCCTTTTGCTAAAGCCACTCTTCCACCTCCCTGCTTTCAAATGATGCATCACCAACTCGGGCTCAATGCCCTGAAGCTGCCGGTGCCAGTGCCTCCGGAGGCGAGGATCAGGAGGAAGCCGGACCATCCGTTCCAATCTCAGGGGAGCATACACATCTACAGACTGGGGATAGTAGTTCCCTGGAGGGGAGGGGGGGGGCTCTGAGGATCAGCCAGTTGCCGGAACAAGCGGCATGCAGCAACGCAAGGGGGGTAGGCAAGTTCGGCCACCGTCTCCCCGGAGGGCAAGGCAGGTAGTGATGACTGCTGCACAGAGTGCAGATGAGGTGCGTCACCTGGCTGAAATGAGCACCCAGGCCCGGCTCAGGCACACTGAGCTGATGGCTGCAGTGGGGAGGATGCCTCAGTCAATAGATACACTGGCAAAGAGTGTGTTGGACTTCGGGGCAACAATGGAGAGGACTCTCCAGGGCATCGGGGCAACAATGGACAGGATTCTCCAGGGCTTCGGGCAACAATGGACAGGACTCTCCAGGGCTTCGGGGCAACAATGGAGAGGACTGTCCAGGGCTTCGAGGCCACTATGGAAAGGACTGTTCAGGGCTTCGGACAATCCCTGGAAAGGTCTGTCCAGGGCTTGTCCGAGGCAGTGGAGCGGTCGGCACCAGCCTTGTCCGAAGCAATGGAAAGAACTGTCCAGGGCTTCTCCGAAGCACTGGCACCTGGCTCACAGGTCCTCACTGCTGCCACGCAGTCACTTGCCGGCCTCGTCCACACCCAGATTGAGGCAACGCGAACTCTCACTGCAGCCACCCTATCTGCATCAGCTAGGATCACCCCGGGCCCTTCCAGTCCCATACAAGGCCAGGAATCAGTGGAGCATGCGATTGTGGCGGATGAGCCGAGCTGGTCCCCTCAGAGAGCCAGTGTGTCGTCCGACCATGGTGCAGGTGTCCTCTCTCGGCAGGTGACCATTGCACATGCCAGCGCTGGTACGTCTGCAGTGCAGCTGTCACCACCTGCAGGGCACACTGCTTCCAGCCATGCTCAGATCAAGCATCCTGCGTCCGCACCCTCCAAGCCCAGAGGTCGGCCAGGCCGTCCCTCAGGGGCTTCTGCGCTTCCACACAGCCAGCAGGCGTCCCCCAGCCTTCACCCCGCCACTGGGGTTCAATTACGTAGGAGCAGCAGCGAGGGAAGGGGCCGACCGCGAAAGAGAAGTCGTTCTCCATCAAGGGGCCAGCAGTAGAGGGAGGTGCTGAGGCATTTCCTTGGCCAAATTCAAGGACACCCTCACCTGTTGTAATTGTTGGAAATGGTTTGTTTAGTTTTGCGGCTTTGCCGAAGAGTTAACTGTTATTTTGTTAGTTATGGTTTCTGTTGACATGACGTTGTTTTGCTGTAATGAAAGACTTTTGTGACAATAAAGAGAAGTTTTAATGTGCTATGGTGCACGTGACTAATTACAGTGATGCTGGCCTTCAGAGGCTTTCAAACAACCAAAGCGCGCAGGAGTAAAGACACTCATCATTCCGCCAGAGGGGCCTCGAAACGAGTCCTCATGAGCCTCTGACGGATGGCCCTTCCACTTTCAGGAGCCCTTCCATCTTCCTCCTCCTCCTCCTCCTCCTCCTCCTCCTCGACCGCCTGCTCTGCTGGTCGTTGAGGGACAGCTGGAATTGGCTGGGTGCGTCGAATCGCCAAGTTGTGGAGCATGCAGCAGACGACGACGATGTGACCCACTTGCTCCGCCGAGTACTGCAGGGCTCCCCCCGAATGGTCAAGACATCGGAAATGCTTTTTGAGCACACCAATAGTGTGCTCTACAATGTTCCTGGTCGCCTGATGGCTGCTGTTGAGCAGCTCTTCTGCTGGGGTGGCGGACACACGGAGTGGTGTCATCAGCCATGGGCAGAGAGGATAGCCCTTGTCCCCAATAAGCCAGCCTCGTGGTTGAGCTGGCCCCTCAAAAAGGTCACAAACTGAGGTCTGCCGCAGGATAAAGGCATCGTGGCTGCTCCCTGGGAATTGGGCGTTGACTGCCATGATGATTTGGCGGTGGTCACAGACCAGCTGCACGTTGAGGGAGTGGAACCCCTTGTGGCTGCGGAAGTCCTCAGGGTTCTGGAATGGCACCCTCAAAGCCACGTGTGTACAGTCAATCGCCCCCTGCACCATGGGGAAGTCCGCAATAGCAGCGAAGCCCTGCGCGCGCTCCGTCTGCTTCTCCAGGGTCAGAGGGAAGGTGATGAATTGATGCCTTCGCCTATAAAGGGCAGCTGTAACTTGCCGGATGCAACAGTGGACTGCAACCTGAGAGATATTTGCAATGTCCCCAATGGCTGACTGAAAGGATCCGTTGCCATAAAAATTGAGGGCAACAGTCAGTTTAACGGCCACCGACAGAGAGGCCCTGCACCGTAGACGCGGCTGCAGATCCTCAGCAAGCAGGTGGCACAGCTCAGTAACAACGTCCCTCCCGATTCGGAGCCTTCGCACACACTGCTCCTCCGACATGTCAAGGTATGACACCTGCTGCCTAAAGACCCTCGCAGCATACCCTCGGATTGGCCGACCTCCATTGCCCCTCCTCCTTCTGGCCAATACCGGCCCTCTCTCCCGCCATCTCTCTGCCCCTTCATAGTGTTCGGCCATGAGGCGGTCGCCCTCCAAAGCATCTCCCATTCCGATGCCAGTTGGTCAAAAGGCTGTTAGGTCTAGTGCTCCAACTGCTCCGGACAGGTTTGAAGGTCCCAAGTACTCTAATGCTAAATTCCAAAAACTCTGCTCCACAGTAGCTCAGCAACTCTCTCCACCAACGATCGCAATGAACAGGCCAAGTGGCTGAAGCTTCTATACTAGAACTGTCCCCTTTAAATAGCGCCCCCCGACTCCGAGAAGGGCCTGCTAACGCTCCTTCGAACAGTCACTAATAGCGCTAGGCGTAAAGGCTCCGGGCGCCACCCAATATCCGCTCAGGCGCCCCTAAAAGGCGTTGCACACTGAAATGACGTCATGATCTGCTTGCGCTCGCGGGCGCGCGCAAACACTTAGCGCAGGCGTTAAATGTATAGTCAATATGGGAGTTGTCGCTATCTTCATTGCGCCCGCCCCAACATTGGGTAACGCCCCAATTCTCGGTCTCTTTAGGCGCTAACTGCTGGCGCAAACAACCGAACTTCTAGGTCAAAGTGTTGAAAATAAAGGTTTCAATGTTTGACACTACATTAACAGAAACTTTACATGAACATTGGCTAAAACATACAAGTGCCTACCCCTGTGTGTTGTTATTCGGTATGATTGGACTAGGATGAGGGTGAGTATGAGGGGTGGCTAATGAGATGGGGAAGTGATAATGTAGATAGAGAGGGTTGGGTGGAGGTGCAAGGTAAGTTGGTGTGAGTAAGGGTGTGCAGGAGTAGGGTAGGGAAGGCAGAGTGATGGGGATGGGATGAGCGGCACAGCAGGATGAGGTTGTGTGTGGCTTTGCAGTAACGTTTCGTGATCTACTGAGATCATTGAAAGGTTAGCGCCACTGCAGCCTGGTCCTCCTGACAACATCCCTGCTTGTGTATTGCTGTGCAACGTGCAACCAGGCTACATTGGTCTCCAGGGGAGGTTTCTTCCGCCCATTGGAAGGGAAGAGAACCTCCCTGCGTGCTGTGACTCCGTCCATAATCAGAAGAAGGGAGCCATGGGAGAGCCTGGGTGCAGCCGTGCTCCTCTGTGCAGTGCTTGTCAGTGTTTGCAGCACCTCAATGCTGTAGAACACTGACAGCACAACGGTCAAAATCAATGTGGCTGTGGTCCCTTTAAGGAAACCGGCTGATGACCCGTCATCAAATAACGTCATCAGACCCACTTCCTTCAATTGGACAACGGACTGGAGCAAGCAGCGAGCTCGGGATCCGCCACCGACGTCGCCCGCCACGGGCCCGCCGAGGTAGGGGAAATCGCGGCCAAGAAGTGAGGTTTTATTCAGATGGGACAATGACCAGTTTAAATACCCACCTGAGCTACTGCTTGACGTAATAAAACTCACTACGCACTTGGTTCGAGTATAAAGCAAGGCTTTAATCAAATTGTTTCAAAACATGGAGGTCTAGTTATCTTTCACTAGTTCCTGTTTACAAAATGTCCTGGGGCAGCTGGGCCCACGCCCGAGTATTTATACTCCTTGGACGGCGCCACCAGCTGGCCATCCAGTGTTATTTCATGAGTCTTTCTTCATGGATCATAAGATTCATAACACTGCTCAAACTCGCCTCCATTTCATGAGCCCCGGGAAACCCATCCTGCTCAAGTTAAATTTGGAGTCAAGTTAAAAACAATTTAAATATACCTCATTAACATCTCTTAAAGGCACCAATAAGTACCCGCCCACGTCGAATTAGGAAATCCCTGACTTTGGCAAGTAGGTTTCTAACCGGCATCCAAACGTGCCGCCGTTAAACCCGGAAGTGATTGGAGCCGGGTTGTGCTCCTGCTCTATAAATCTAATCTTTTTACACCCGCCCCCACCACTCCCAACTCACCCGTTCTTGGGGATAAGATTCCCCCCATTCTGTAAGGAAGTTAAGTAGGTGTGAACAACGTTCCCTCTAAGCTGTGTGGCCGCGCGGCTGCACCACCGGCTGCCAGTCCCGCGCAGCCCGGGACCCGCTTTTCCAAAGTGAAATTTCGCGCATGTGCCACGCATCCTGTTAAAGGGACCGCGCACCCAAAAACAAATCGGGGGAACATTGGGTAGGAGCACTCGCAAATCACTCAATCTGAAGCTCTACTAGGTGTTGCTCACTAAGGAGATCACAGTTGATGCCAAGGCACAGATGAGGCCATCTTCTGGGTGCCCCAAACCCAAATTAGGTGGAGGTGTTGCAGGCAAGTAGTGAGAATGTGGAACAGGCTACC
The DNA here is from genome assembly GCF_052327205.1 of Somniosus microcephalus. Lineage (NCBI taxonomy): Eukaryota > Metazoa > Chordata > Chondrichthyes > Squaliformes > Somniosidae > Somniosus > Somniosus microcephalus. Next base: position 16,001,818 of record NC_140992.1, read on the forward strand.
ACATGGAGTAGGTGAGGCGAACAGCATTGATACATTGAAGGGGAGTCTAGATAAGTACATGAGGGAGAAAGGAACATGTTGGCGGGCTAAGATGAAGTAAATAGTGGGAGAAGGCTTGCGTGGAGCATAAACACTGGCACGGACCAGTTGGGCCGAATGGCCTGTTTCTGTGCTGTAAGTTCTATGTAATTCCATGTAATTTGAGGTGGTCATGTTGGGATGCCCTTCATTTTGGTTGGCAGCTGAGAATGGGTCTGACGGCGATTAACAATTCGGCAAAGGGTATCGAAAATGAACTTTGATTATTATTCCTCATATTATAACTAGCACATCCGCTTTTGGGAAGGAGAGTTCTTTTTGTTTGGTTCGTTATCGGGCTGTGGGCATTTATTGCCCATCCCTGGTTGCCCTGAACAGGTGGCGGTGGGACTTATGGAACGGTTTGATGCAACCGAGACCAACCACGTTGGTGTAGGACTGGAGTCACATGTAGGTCAGAACCGGTTAAGGGAGGATGGCAGGCTTCCCTGCCTAAAGCAGTTGGGTTTTTAAGCAACAATCCGATAGGAAGGAAGAAAGACTTGCATTTGTATAGCACCTTTCATGACCACCGGACATCTCAAAGCGCTTTACAGCCAATGAAGTACTTTTGAAAATCAAATCAATCAAATCAACTTTTATTGTCATTGTTAGTGCACAAGTGCAGTACAACGAAATGTAGGCTTGCGGCTCCCGAGAGTGTACATTTAGATTAAGACATTTAAACATTCAACATACATTTGGCTTGTAGTATATTAACATAAACATAACCATAATAAAGTGCATTGGCAGATGTGCAGGCTTTAGAGTTTATTTGTGGAGTTCAGTAGGATGACAGCCCTGGGAAAGAAGCTGTTCCTAAATCTGGTCATACGGGTGCGAATGCATCTGTAGCGTCTCCCAGATGGCAGGAGGGCGAGCAGACTGTGGCTGGGGTGGGTAGGGTCTTTGATGATGGACCGTGACCTCCGTAGACAGCGTTTCTGGTATATGTGCTCTATGGTCGGTAGACGGGTGCCGGTAATGCGTTGGGCAGTTTTGACTACCCGCTGCAGGGCTTTCCGGTCATAGTAGCTACAGCTGCCATACCATACTGTGATACAGTTTGTCAGGATGCTCTCTATTGTGCAGCGGTAAAAGTTAGAGAGGATCAGGGGTGACAAGTTACATCCCTTCAGCCTCCTTAGGAAATATAGGCGCTGCTGGGCCTTCTTCACCAGAGAGGAGGTATTGAGGGACCAGGAGAGGTCTTCTGTGATGTGGACTCCGAGGAACTTAAAGCTGTCCACCCTTTCCACCACAGCCCCATTGATGTGGATGGGGGTGTGACTTCCGCCTTTAGACTTCCTGAAGTCCACAATGATTTCTTTGGTTTTCTTGATGTTAAGGGCCAGGCTGTTATCGGCGCATCACTTCACGAGATGCTGGACCTCCTCCCTGTAGGCTGACTCATCGTTGTTGGTGATCTGGCCTACTGAGTCACTGTTGTAATGTGGGAAACGCGGCAGCCAATTTGCGCACAGCAAGCTCCCTCAAACAGCAATGTGATAATGACCAGATAATCTGTTTTTGTTATGTTGGTGGAGGGATAAATATTAGCCAGGACACCGGGGATAACTCCCCTGCTCTTCTTCAAAGTAGTGCCATGGGATCTTTTACGTCACCTGAGAGGATAGACGGGACCTCGGTTTAACATCTCATCCGAAAGATGGCACCTCCGACAGTGCAGCACTCCCTCAGTACTATACTGAAGCGTTAGCCTAGTTTTATGTGCTCAGGGTCCTGGAGTGGGACTTGAACCCACAACCTTCTGACTCAGAGGTGAGTGTGCTACCCACTGAGCCACAGCTGAATTTATAAAATATTCATACTTTATAGCTTCATACTTTACCAGCATCTTATTACCAGATTTTTTAATGACTGAATAGTGGGGGGTGTGGGGCGGGTGAGGGAACCATGGAAAATCGGGCAAAGCGGAGAAGGCTCCCCTAGCATGAGAATGTGACGGAAAAAACCTCGGGTCTAACTTACCCAGAGTGCACGGCGAGTGTAAAAAGCGGAAAACCCGAAGCCCCGCGAGGCCTCATTAACATATATGTAAATTAGGCAATTTGATCGTGACTGGGGGGGGGGGGGGGTGGCAAAAAGGCAGGAGTGAATTTTGGGGAGGGGGAAGGGATCATTTTTGGTGGGGGCCCCATTTTTTCTGCCAAGAAAAGGCTCCGATTATTTGCTCCGAATGAATGCTGCAAATAGTGTGGGAATTCTCGGCTGGACTATTAGCATGAATATTTGATAAATTCACAGTTTATCAGTGTACTGCAATTATCCTCACAATGTTATTGCTGGTTCTTGGCCCAACAACAGTGAACATGTGTGACAGAGTGGAAATAATTGACTGTAATTATGAGCTGACTTCACAAAAGCCACGATACAAGCATATAAGGGGCTAAGCTTGAGTTCAGGAGTATCCAATCAAATGCTTGAAATCTGAATAGAGGCTGATCCGAACCACGCAAGGGGTGGCAGTCAGGTGACATAAAATCTTTGGGTTTTTATATTTGTAGATATAGCAGAGGTACAATTGGCCGCCTGGGATGAGAGTGTTGTCCTATGAGGAGAGATTGAGTAGATTGGGGGCCTATACTCTCTGGAGTTTAGAAGAATGTGAGGTGATCTCATTGAAACATATAAGATTCTGAGGGGGATTGATAGGATAGGAGCTGAAAGATTGTTTCTCCTGGCTGGGGAGTCTAGATCCAGTCTCAGGATAAGAGGACGGCCATTTAAGGCTGAGATGAGGAGAAATTTCTTCACTCCGAGGGTTGTGAATCTTTGGAATTCTCTGCCCAGAGGGCTGCGAATGCTGAGTCTTTGAGTATATTCAAGACTGAGATCGATAGAATTTTGGACTCTAGGGGATTCAAAGGGATACGGAGATCGAGCAGGAAAGGGGAGTTGAGGTCGAAGGTCAGCCATGACCTTATTGAATGGTGGAGCAGGCTCGAGGGGTTGTATGACCTACTCCTGCTCTTAATTCTTATGTTCCAATGTTCTTATTAGCTGCTTGCAGCCCACTTCCCACAAGCAGGAATTTGACAGTTTTTCCCTTTCAAATATTTATCCAATTCCCTTTTGAAAGTTACTACTGAATCTGCTCCTGCCACTCTTTCAGGCAGCGCATTCCAGATCGTAACAACTTGCTGCGTAAAAATCATCACTCCACTTGTTCTTTTGTCAATTATCTTAAATCTGTGTCCTTTGGTTACCGACCCTCCTGCCAGTGGAAACAATATCTACTCTATCAAAACCCTTCATAATTTTGAACACTTCCATTAAATCTCCCCTTAACCTACCCTGCTCTAAGGAGAACAACGGCAGTTTCGCTAGTCTCTGCATCAGTCTTGACTCAGTGATAGCACTCTTGCCTGTGAGTCAGAAGGTTGTAGATTCAATCTAATTGGGACGCAAAGCATCTAATGGCCGGGCACGGCGATGTTTGCGCCGCTCGCGAAATTAACTAGACATTTTGCGGCGGCGCTAAACACTACCGCCACGATCTCCTGTGCTGGCAGATCGTGACGTCAGTCGAGTGTGCAACGCCCCGGTAGCGCCCCGGACCGGATATTGAGTGACACCCCCTGCCTTACCGCCTGCTGCTAGCAATGACAGGTTGAGGGGAGCGTTTTGCAGTCAGGAAGGGACTGGGGGAGTGCTATTTAAAGGCGACCGCTTCCTGCCTTTTTTTGTTGGTGACATTTTTGCACCACGCATTCTGAGAGAGAGAGAGACTTTGGAGAGATTCAACGCTGTGTGAAGGGGTTTTGGGTACTGAGCAGCACTTTGCAGGTTCATTTTGATTTGCCCTTCCTTGCTTCGCCAGCGCTCTGAGGTAGCGCCTCGCTCCTCGGCCTTTGCGCCTTAAGACAGGTGTGAAGCACCTGATTTAGCGCTCCAATCACCTCCAGGGGCGATAAAAGCCAAGTTTGCCATCGGAGGCGATAATTAGCGGCAGGCACTAAACTTTGCGCACGGCCGATAATGGCACCCCAAACGGGGCGATACTGAATTTTTCCCCCATAGAGTTCTTATAAAATTCTGACAGGACTGGACAGGCTAGATGCAGGAAGGATGTTCCCGATGGTCGGGGAGTCCTGAACCAGGGGTCACAGTCTAAGGATAAGGGGTAGGCCATTTAGGACAGAAATGAGGAGGAATTTCTTCACCCAGAGAGTGGTGAACCTGTGGAATTCTCTACCACAGAAGGCAGTAGAGGCCAATTCATTAAATATATTCAAGAAGGAGTTGGATATATTTCTTAAGGCTAAAGGGATCAAGGGATATGGGGAAACATAGAAACTAGGAGCAGGAGTAGGCCATTCGGCCCTTCGAGCCTGCTCCACCATTTAATGAGATCATGGCTGATCATCCAAACCCTAGCACCCGGTCCCTGCACTGACAGCCATCCCACCCAAGCCCTATCCCCGTAACCCCACATATTTAATCCCCCCTAACACTAAGGGCCAATTTTTATCATGGCCAATCAACCTAACCCGCACATCTTTGGACTGTGGGAGGAAACCGGAGCACCCGGAGAAAACCCACGCAAACACGGGGAGAATGTGCAAACTCCACACAGACAGTCATCCGAGGCCGGATTTGATCCCGGGTCCCTGGCGCTGTGAGGCAACAGTGCTAACCACTATGCCACCGTGCATAGTACTGGGTACTGAATTTGGATGATCAGCCATGATCTTATTAAATGGCGGAGCAGGTTCGAGGGGCCGAATGGCCTACTCCTGCTCCTATCTTCTATGTTTCTATGTAAAACCAGATTGTCTGGTCATTATCACATTACTGTTTGTGGGAGCTTGCTGTGTGCAAGTTGTTTACCGTTTTTCCTACATTACAACAGTGACTACAGTTCAAGAAGTACTTCATTGGCTGCGAAGTGCTTTGGGATGTCCTGAGGCCGTGAAAGGCACGAGAGAAATAAAACTTCTTTCTTTCTTTAGTCTATCCCCACAATACACCGCCTTCCTTTCCTGAAGATGTTGCCTCAGGTCCTAATTCAAGGCTCCCGTCAGCTATCAGTTACACATCTATGTGGCCATTCTTCATGTGTGAAACTACACAATGGGGGGAATTTTAACTCCAAAAAACAGGTGGGAGGTTAAAGTGTTAAAAATCTGAATCTCGACCCCAACCCACCTTCAACCTGCCCATGTCTGGTTTTAACGGAGGTGGGACGGGGGGCGGGCAGCCTACCAGGCCCCAGGAGGCTGGTAGCCTGGGATTTAACCTCCTGTGCAGGTTTAACTGTGGCCGGCCAGGGGTCCCGGGCCTTGGGATTCCCGACAGCTGCAGCGAGGCGAGGACGGCCTCGGGGCGCACTCCTTTTGGGCCGGGCAGAGCAGGAGTGCTTCCCCTGGGCCCCAAGCTCCCCCACTCCCCCTCCCCCGGTCAGGGATCTGACACCCCAGGATCGGAACCCCAGGCACGGGGTCGGCGATCGGACCCCCCGGTATCGGGATTGGATCCCACCTCCCGGGGTCGGGGGTCAGCACATCCGGTTTCTATCAGCCACCCCCGCCCCCTCCCCCCCCAACTCCCAGTGAGGCCCCCAGGTAAAAATTCCAGCCAGTGAGTGTCAGCAAGCTATTCTACCATGGGGAGCACCACAGCCTGAACCTGATCTTGTCCTCACTCGACATCCAAATGCGCACACGTTCCAGTCCATGGGTTACTTCATGGTGATCAGGAGCAGGAACCTTGGCCAATTTATTTCACCCCTTCTTCATCCACGGGTACAACAGTTTCCCCATTTTCTGCCCTGCTGAAATCACAATTGAGCCTGGGAGTTCCTTGGTCTGTATGACTCAGGTCAACAAGAGACATTAAGAGCACTGCGATCAGTCTGGGCCCCACACCTCAGGAAGCGTATCTGGCCTGGGAGAGAGTGCAGCGTAGATTTATCAGAATAATACCAGGACAAATAGGATTAAATTATGAGCAAAGGTTACAAACATTGAGGTGTTTAAGATGATTAAAGGAATTGATAAGGTAGAGAGAGAGAAACTATTTCCTCTGGTGGGGGTGAGTCCAGAACAGGGGGCATACTGTAAAATTCAGGGTGATATCAGGAAGCACTTCTTTACACAAAGGGTTAGTGGAAATCTGGAACGCTCTCCCTCAAATAGCTGTTGAGGCTAGGGGGGTCAAAGGAAAATGTCAAAACTGAGATTGATAGATTTTTGTTAGGCATGGGTTAAGAGTTACAGCACCAAGGCAGGTAGGTGGAGTTAAGATACAGATTAGCCATGAACAGATTGAATGGCGGAACAGGCTCGAGGAGCTGAAGGGCCTGCTCCTGTTCCTGTGAACCCATTATTCCACCAACCCATCAGAAGAGGTCCTTGCTCCGTTTTTTTTAATGGAGCTGTGTTCTCCCGCCAAGCCCCTTTTGATTGTCCTCTTTGTGTTTTGTGTAACAGGTTCAGTCCAGGACGTTAGAGAATGTGAAACTTCAGTCAGTGCCGATCATGTGACCCTTGAAGTGGCTGCCATCCACGATGCCAGTCAGCAGGGGCACTTTGCAACTTTTCAGTGCGAATGTAAAGCCAAGCAAATTTAATGTGCTTGGGGAAAAAAACCTTCAAAGTTCAGCAAACTCGCAAACCAAGCATTTAAACCAGGTACAGAGCACCTGACTTTCCCGGAAGAGGGATTGTTTTTTCCTAGCTGCAAAAAATAAGATCATCAAATTTATATAATTGCAAGCATTCAGACAGATTGAGATTGAAATTATGTAGGATATCAACCCATCTCCTGGCACATAGTGTCTCACACACATATACAGACACACACACATATATACAGACACACAAACACACATATACAGACACACACGCACATATACAGACACACACGCACATATACAGACACACACACACATATACAGACACACACACATATACAGACACTCACACATATACAGACACTCACACACATATACAGACACACACACATATACAGACACTCACACATATACAGACACTCACACACATATACAGACACACACACATATACAGACACTCACACACATATACAGACACACACACATATACAGACACTCACACATATACAGACACACACACATATACAGACACTCACACATATACAGACACACACACATATACAGACACTCACATACAGATACAGACACACACACATATACAGACACTCACACACATATACAGACACTCACACATATACAGACACTCACACACATATACAGACACACACACATATACAGACACTCACACACATATACAGACACACACACATATACAGACACTCACACATATACAGACACATGCACATATACAGACACTCACACATATACAGACACACACACATATACAGACACTCACATATATATACAGACACACACACATATACAGACACTCACACACATATACAGACACACACACATATACAGACACTCACACACATATACAGACACTCACACACATATACAGACACACACACATATACAGACACACACACATATACAGACACACACACATATACAGACACTCACACACATATACAGACACTCACACATATACAGACACTCACACACATATACAGACACTCACACACATATACAGACACACACACATATACAGACACTCACACACATATACAGACACTCACACATATAGAGACACTCACACATATACAGACACTCACACATATACAGACACACACACATATACAGACACTCACACACAAATACAGACACTCACACATATACAGAAACTCACACATATACAGACACACACACATATACAGACACTCACACACATATACAGACACTCACACACATATACAGACACACACACATATACAGACACTCACACACATATACAGACACTCACACACATATACAGACACACGTACATATACAGACACACACACACATATACAGACACACAAACACACATATACAGACACTCACACACATATACAGACACACGCACATATACAGACACACACATATATACAGACACTCACACACATATACAGACACACGCACACATATACAGACACACACACACATATACAAGACACATAACATAAGAACATAAGAAATAGGAGCAGGAGTAGGCCAATCGGCCCCTCGAGCCTGCTCCGCCATTCAATAAGATCATGGCTGATCTGATCCTAACCTCCAATCTACTATCACAGAACCATCTCCTGAATCTAACAGAATTAGACACACAAAATAGGAGCAGAATCAGGCTACACGGCCCCTGGGCCCGCTCCGCTACCCACAGGGCCATGCCCGATCCGAACCTAGACTCATGTCCAAATTCCTGCCCGTTCCCCGTAACCCTTAATTCCCTTTACTTCCAGGAAACTGTCTATTTCTGTTTTAAATTTATGTATTGATGTAGCTTCTACAGCTTTTTGGGGCAGCATATTCCATGGACCTACCACCCTCTGAGTGAAGTAGTTCCTCCTCATCTCAGTTTTGAAAGAGCAGCCCCTTATTCTAAGACTATGCCCCCTAGTTCTAGTTTCACCCATCATCGGGAACATCCTCCCCGCATCCACCCGATCCAACCCCTTCACAATCTTATATGTTTCAATAAGATCGCCTCTCATTCTTCTGAACTCCAATGAGTAGAGTCCCAATCTACTCAACCTCTCCTCATATGTCCATCCCCTCATCCCCGGGATTAACCGAGTGAACCTTCTTTGTACTGACTCGAGAGCAAGTATGTCTTTTCTTAAGTATGGAAACCAAAACTGTATGCAGTATTCCAGGTGCGGTCTCACCAATACCTTGTACAACTGAAGCAATACCTCCCTATTTTTATATTCTATCCCCCTAGCAATGAAAGCCAATATTCCATTGGCCTTCTTAATCACTTGCTGCACCTGCATACTAACCTTTTGAGATTCGTGCACTAGGACCCCCAGATCCCTTTGTACTTCAGTACTTTCCAGTTTCTTGCCATTAAGATAATAACTTGCTCTACGATTTTTCCTGCCAAAGTGCATAACCTCACACTTTCCAGTATTGTATTCCATCTGCCAAATCTCTGCCCACTTACTTAGCCTGTCTATGTCCCCTTGCAGGTTTTTTATGTCCTCCTCACTCATTACTTTCCCTCCCATCTTAGTATCATCTGCAAACTTTGATATGTTACACTCGGTCCCCTCCTCCAAATCGTTAATATAGATTGTAAAGCGTTGGGGACCCAGCACTGACCCCTGCGGAACACCACTAGTTACTGATTGCCAGTCTGAGAATGAACCATTTATCCCAACTCTCTGCCTTCTGTTAGATAGCCAATCCTCTATCCATGCCAGAATATTACCCCCAATCCCGTGATTTTTTATCTTAAGCAATAATCTTTTGTGTGGCACCTTGTCAAATGCCTTTTGGAAGTCTAAATACACTACGTCCACTGGTTCCCCTTTATCCACCCGATATGTTATTTCCTCAAAGAACTCCAGCAAATTTGTCAAACATGACTTCCCCTTCATAAAACCATGCTGACTTTGTCCGATTAAATTATGATTATCCAAATGTCCTGTTACTGTCTCCTTAATAATGGACTCCAAAATTTTACCTACCACAGATGTTAGGCTAACCGGTCTATAGTTTCCAGCCTTCTGTCTACTGCCCTTTTTAAATAAGGGTGTTACATTAGCAGTTTCCCAGTCTGCCGGGACCTTTGCTGAGCCCAGGGAGTTTTGGAAAATTATTACCAATGCATCCACAATCCCTACCGCCACTTCCCTCAAGACCCTAGGATGTAAGCCATCAGGTCCAGGTGATTTATCCGCCTTGAGTCCCATTATTTTACCGAGTACCACTTCCTAAGTGATTTTGATCGTGTTTAGCTCCTCCCCCCCTTTAGCCCCCTGTTTGTCCAGTGTTGGGATATTCTTAGTGTCCTCTACTGTAAAGACTGATGTAAAATATTCATTCAGTGTTTTTGCCGTCTCCATATTTCCCACCATTAATTTCCCGGTCTCATCCTCTAAGGGACCAACAGTTACTTTAGCCACCCTTTTTCTTTTTATATAACTATAAAAACTCTTAGGGCTAAAAATTCAGTTTGGGGCGCCAAGCTCGCCTGGGCGCCGGAATTACCGCTGCGAGCGGAGCCACTTGCGCCATCGGGATATTCAGTTTCTGCGCCCCAAATGGAAGCTGGCCGCTAAACGAGGCTTCCCGCGCCCCGCTTGGGGCGCTGAAACTGAATATCGGCGCGCAAAGTGCCGCAGCGCCACCCGCTGCGGCACGGCATGCAGCGGTACTGCAGGCCTTCCTCCCACTGTTAAGGGGGAGGTGCCTGCAACAGCGCGATCCCCGCTCGCGAGTGCTGGCAAATGAGCCCGGCACCAAGGAGAAGTGCCGGGCTCTCGGGAAACAGCCGGCAATGCCGCGGGGGGGGGTGTAGGAGGCTGGGGACGGAGGTGCGGGCAGGCGGCTGCCGAAAAAGCGGCCGGCCGCACCTCCACCTTACCTCGCTCCACTACAGCCACAGGTTGGCCCCTGTGTACCGGTCGCTATTTGCGGCCGGCGTGGAAGAGGCGGGCGCGAACTAATATGGCGTTCGGGGCGGTAGCGGGGCGCTGCGCACACCGATGACATCATCGGTGGCGGCGCAGCGCTACAGGCTAACGCCGCCATTAGCGCCCCGCTAAATATCGCGGTGGTTGTGGCCAGTGGCGCTAAAGCCTCTGTGTGGCCTCTTTGGGCGCAAACTGGTGGCGCAAGCAACTGAATTTCTAGGCCTTACTATCTGTTTTTATATTTTTTGCTAATTTACTTTCATAATCTATCTTCCCTTTCTTAAAAAATCTTTTTGTTATTTTTTGCTGTCTTTTAAAGTTTTCCCAATCCTCTATCCTCCCACTAGATTTGGCTACCTTATATGCCCTTGTTTATAGTCGAATACTATCCTTAATTTCTTTACTTAGCCATAGATGGCTGTCTTTTCTTTTACACCAGTTTACACACGCACACATATACAGACACACATGCACATATACAGACACACACACATATACAGACACACACAGATACAGACACACGCACACATATATACAGACACATGCACACACACATACAGACACACACACATATACAGACACACACAGATACAGACACACGCACACATATATACAGACACATGCACACACACATACAGACACACACACATATACAGACACTTACACACATATACAGACACTCACACACATATACAGACACACACACACATATACAGACACAAACGCACATATACAGACACACACACACATACCGACACACACACATATACAGACACACACACATATACAGACACACACACACATATACAGACACACACACACATACCGACACACACACACATATAAAGACACTCACACATATACAGACACACACACACATATACAGACACACACACACATACCGACACACACACACATATACAGACACACACACATATACAGACACACACGCACATACCGACACACACACACATATATAGACACACACACATATACAGACACACACGCACATATACAGACACACACACACATATACAGACACACACACATATACAGACACACACACATATACAGACACACACACACATATACAGACACACACACATATACAGACACACACACACATATACAGACACTCACACACATATACAGACACACACACATATACAGACACACACACACATATACAGACACTCACACATATACAGACACACACGCACATATACAGACACACACACACATATACAGACACACACACATATACAGACAAACACACATATACAGACACACAAACACATATACAGACACTCACACATATACAGACACACACGCACATATACAGACACACACACACATATACAGACACACACACATATACAGACACACACACATATACAGACACTCACACACATATACAGACACTCACACACATATACAGACACACACACATATACAGACACTCACACACATATACAGACACACACACATATACAGACACACGTACATATACAGACACACACACACATATACAGACACACAAACACACATATACAGACACTCACACACATATACAGACACACGCACATATACAGACACACACATATATACAGACACTCACACACATATACAGACACACGCACACGTATACAGACACACACACACATATACAAGACACATAACATAAGAACATAAGAAATAGGAGCAGGAGTAGGCCAATCGGCCCCTCGAGCCTGCTCCGCCATTCAATAAGATCATGGCTGATCTGATCCTAACCTCCAATCTACTATCACAGAACCATCTCCTGAATCTAACAGAATTAGACACACAAAATAGGAGCAGAATCAGGCTACACGGCCCCTGGGCCCGCTCCGCTACCCACAGGGCCATGCCCGATCCGAACCGAGACTCATGTCCAAATTCCTGCCCGCTCCCCGTAACCCTTAATTCCCTTTACTTCTAGGAAACTGTCTATTTCTGTTTTAAATTTATGTATTGATGTAGCTTCTACAGCTTTTTGGGGCAGCATATTCCATGGACCTACCACCCTCTGAGTGAAGTAGTTCCTCCTCATCTCAGTTTTGAAAGAGCAGCCCCTTATTCTAAGACTATGCCCCCTAGTTCTAGTTTCACCCATCATCGGGAACATCCTCCCCGCATCCACCCGATCCAACCCCTTCACAATCTTATATGTTTCAATAAGATCGCCTCTCATTCTTCTGAACTCCAATGAGTAGAGTCCCAATCTACTCAACCTCTCCTCATATGTCCATCCCCTCATCCCCGGGATTAACCGAGTGAACCTTCTTTGTACTGACTCGAGAGCAAGTATGTCTTTTCTTAAGTATGGACACCAAAACTGTATGCAGTATTCCAGGTGCGGTCTCACCAATACCTTGTACAACTGAAGCAATACCTCCCTATTTTTATATTCTATCCCCCTAGCAATGAAAGCCAATATTCCATTGGCCTTCTTAATCACTTGCTGCACCTGCATACTAACCTTTTGAGATTCGTGCACTAGGACCCCCAGATCCCTTTGTACTTCAGTACTTTCCAGTTTCTTGCCATTAAGATAATAACTTGCTCTACGATTTTTCCTGCCAAAGTGCATAACCTCACACTTTCCAGTATTGTATTCCATCTGCCAAATCTCTGCCCACTTACTTAGCCTGTCTATGTCCCCTTGCAGGTTTTTTATGTCCTCCTCACTCATTACTTTCCCTCCCATCTTAGTATCATCTGCAAACTTTGATATGTTACACTCGGTCCCCTCCTCCAAATCGTTAATATAGATTGTAAAGCGTTGGGGACCCAGCACTGACCCCTGCGGAACACCACTAGTTACTGATTGCCAGTCTGAGAATGAACCATTTATCCCAACTCTCTGCCTTCTGTTAGATAGCCAATCCTCTATCCATGCCAGAATATTACCCCCAATCCCGTGATTTTTTATCTTAAGCAATAATCTTTTGTGTGGCACCTTGTCAAATGCCTTTTGGAAGTCTAAATACACTACGTCCACTGGTTCCCCTTTATCCACCCTATATGTTATTTCCTCAAAGAACTCCAGCAAATTTGTCAAACATGACTTCCCCTTCATAAAACCATGCTGACTTTGTCCGATTAAATTATGATTATCCAAATGTCCTGTTACTGTCTCCTTAATAATGGACTCCAAAATTTTACCTACCACAGATGTTAGGCTAACCGGTCTATAGTTTCCAGCCTTCTGTCTACTGCCCTTTTTAAATAAGGGTGTTACATTAGCAGTTTCCCAGTCTGCCGGGACCTTTGCTGAGCCCAGGGAGTTTTGGAAAATTATTACCAATGCATCCACAATCCCTACCGCCACTTCCCTCAAGACCCTAGGATGTAAGCCATCAGGTCCAGGTGATTTATCCGCCTTGAGTCCCATTATTTTACCGAGTACCACTTCCTAAGTGATTTTGATCGTGTTTAGCTCCTCCCCCCCTTTAGCCCCCTGTTTGTCCAGTGTTGGGATATTCTTAGTGTCCTCTACTGTAAAGACTGATGTAAAATATTCATTCAGTGTTTTTGCCATCTCCATATTTCCCACCATTAATTTCCCGGTCTCATCCTCTAAGGGACCAACAGTTACTTTAGCCACCCTTTTTCTTTTTATATAACTATAAAAACTCTTAGGGCTAAAAATTCAGTTTGGGGCGCCAAGCTCGCCTGGGCGCCGGAATTACCGCTGCGAGCGGAGCCACTTGCGCCATCGGGATATTCAGTTTCTGCGCCCCAAATGGAAGCTGGCCGCTAAACGAGGCTTCCCGCGCCCCGCTTGGGGCGCTGAAACTGAATATCGGCACGCAAAGTGCCGCAGCGCCACCCGCTGCGGCACGGCACGCAGCGGTACTGCAGGCCTTCCTCCCACTGTTAAGGGGGAGGTGCCTGCAACAGTGCGATCCCCGCTCGCGAGTGCCGGCAAATGAGCCCGGCACCAAGGAGAAGTGCCGGGCTCTCGGGAAACAGCCGGCAATGCCGCGGGGGGGGGGTGTAGGAGGCCGGGGACGGAGGTGCGGGCAGGCGGCCGCCGAAAAAGCGGCCGGCCGCACCTCCACCTTACCTCGCTCCACTACAGCCACAGGTTGGCCCCTGTGTACCGGTCGCTATTTGCGGCCGGCGTGGAAGAGGCGGGCGCGAACTAATATGGCGTTCGGGGCGGTAGCGGGGCGCTGCGCACACCGATGACGTCATCGGTGGTGGCGCAGCGCTACAGGCTAACGCCGCCATTAGCGCCCCGCTAAATATCGCGGTGGTTGTGGCCAGTGGCGCTAAAGCCTCTGAGTGGCCTCTTTGGGCGCAAACTGGTGGCGCAAGCAACTGAATTTCTAGGCCTTACTATCTGTTTTTATATTTTTTGCTAATTTACTTTCATAATCTATCTTCCCTTTCTTAATCAATCTTTTTGTTATTTTTTGCTGTCTTTTAAAGTTTTCCCAATCCTCTATCCTCCCACTAGATTTGGCTACCTTATATGCCCTTGTTTATAGTCGAATACTATCCTTAATTTCTTTACTTAGCCATAGATGGCTGTCTTTTCTTTTACACCAGTTTACACACGCACACATATACAGACACACATGCACATATACAGACACACACACATATACAGACACACACAGATACAGACACACGCACACATATATACAGACACATGCACACACACATACAGACACACACACATATACAGACACACACAGATACAGACACACGCACACATATATACAGACACATGCACACACACATACAGACACACACACATATACAGACACTTACACACATATACAGACACTCACACACATATACAGACACACACACACATATACAGACACACACGCACATGTACAGACACACACACACATACCGACACACACACATATACAGACACACACACATATACAGACACACACACACATATACAGACACACACACACATACCGACACACACACACATATACAGACACTCACACATATACAGACACACACACACATATACAGACACACACACACATACCGACACACACACACATATACAGACACACACACATATACAGACACACACGCACATACCGACACACACACACATATATAGACACACACACATATACAGACACACACGCACATATACAGACACACACACACATATACAGACACACACACATATACAGACACACACACATATACAGACACACACACACATATACAGACACACACACATATACAGACACACACACACATATACAGACACTCACACACATATACAGACACACACACATATACAGACACACACACACATATACAGAAACACACACATATACAGACACACACACATATACAGACACACACACACATATACAGACACTCACACATATACAGACACACACGCATATATACAGACACACACACACATATACAGACACACACACATATACAGACACACACACATATACAGACACACAAACACATATACAGACTCTCACACATATACAGACACACACGCACATATACAGACACACACACACATATACAGACACACACACATATACAGACACACACACATATACAGACACTCACACACATATACAGACACTCACACATATACAGACACACACGCACATATACAGACACACACGCACATATACAGACACACACACATATACAGACACTCACACATATACAGACACACACGCACATATACAGACACACACGCACATATACAGACACACACGCACATATACAGACACACACACACATATACAGACACTCACACATATACAGACACACACACACATATACAGACACACACGCACATATACAGACACACACACATATACAGACACTCACACATATACAGACACACACACACATATACAGACACTCACACACATATACAGACACACACACACATATACAGACACACAAACACATATACAGACACTCACACATATACAGACACACACGCACATATACAGACACACACACACATATACAGACACACACGCACATATACAGACACACACACACATATACAGACACACACACACATATACAGACACACAAACACATATACAGACACTCACACATATACAGACACACACGCACATATACAGACACACACACACATATACAGACACTCACACACACATACAGACACACACACACATATACAGACACACAAACACATATACAGACACACACACACATATACAGACACTCACACACATATACAGACACACACACACATATACAGACACACACACATATACAGACACACACACATATACAGACACATGCACACATATACAGACACACACACACATATACAGACACACGCACACATATACAGACACACACACATATACAGACACACACACATATACAGACACACACACATATACAGACACACACACATATACAGACACTCACACACATATACAGACACTCACACACATATACAGACACACACACACATATACAGACACACACACACATATACAGACACACAAACACATATACAGACACTCACACATATACAGACACACGCACATATACAGACACATGCACGCATATATACAGACACATGCACACATATACAGACACTCACACACATATATACAGACACATGCACACATATACAGACACTCACACACATATACAGACACACACGCACATATACAGACACACACATATATACAAACACGCATGCCCACATACACAGACACACACACACATATACAGACACACACACACATATACAGACACACACACACATATACAGACACACACACATATACAGACACTCACACACATATATAGACACACACACATATACAGACACACACACACATATATAGACACACACACATATACAGACACACACACTCATATATAGACACACACACATATATACAGACACACAAACACACATATACAGACACACACACACATATACAGACACACACACACATATACAGACACACACACATATACAGACACACACGCACACATACACAGAAACACTCACACAGACACAGACACACGCACATATACAGACACACACACATACAGACACACACACATATACAGACACACACACACATATACAGACACTCACACACATATACAGACACACACACACATATACAGACACACAAACACATATACAGACACTCACACATATACAGACACACACGCACATATACAGACACACACACACATATACAGACACACACGCACATATACAGACACACACACACATATACAGACACACACACACATATACAGACACACAAACACATATACAGACACTCACACATATACAGACACACACGCACATATACAGACACACACACACATATACAGACACTCACACACATATACAGACACACACACACATATACAGACACACAAACACATATACAGACACACACACACATATACAGACACTCACACACATATACAGACACACACACACATATACAGACACACACACATATACAGACACACACACATATACAGACACATGCACACATATACAGACACACACACACATATACAGACACACGCACACATATACAGACACACACACATATACAGACACACACACATATACAGACACTCACACACATATACAGACACTCACACACATATACAGACACACACACACATATACAGACACACACACACATATACAGACACACAAACACATATACAGACACTCACACATATACAGACACACGCACATATACAGACACATGCACGCATATATACAGACACATGCACACATATACAGACACTCACACACATATATACAGACACATGCACACATATACAGACACTCACACACATATACAGACACACATGCACATATACAGACACACACATATATACAAACACGCATGCCCACATACACAGACACACACACACATATACAGACACACACACACATATACAGACACACACACACATATACAGACACACACACATATACAGACACTCACACACATATATAGACACACACACATATACAGACACACACACACATATATAGACACACACACATATACAGACACACACACACATATATAGACACACACACATATATACAGACACACAAACACACATATACAGACACACACACACATATACAGACACACACACACATATACAGACACACACACATATACAGACACACACGCACACATACACAGAAACACTCACACAGACACAGACACACGCACATATACAGACACACACACATACAGACACACACACATATACAGACACACACACACATATACAGACACACACACATATACAGACACACGCACACATATACAGACACACACACACATATACAGACACACACGCACATATACAGACACACGCACATATACAGACACACACACATATACAGACACAGGCACACACATATACAGACACACATATACAGACACACACACATATACAGACACACGCACACATATAAACACACACATACACACACACACAAACAGACACACACACATATACAAACACACATGCACACATACACAGAAACACTCACACACATATACAGACACACACGCACGCACACATATACAGACACACTCACACATATACAGACACACACATATGCACACACACACACACATATATACAGACACACACACATGCACGCACACACAAACACGCATGCGAACAAAGTATTCAAATGTACATATATAAAACCCTAACAAACTTTCAGAGCTCAAAGTAAGTAAAATAGAACACAAAGGAAGTGAACTCCCTTTCATGAATAACAGAAGACATTACAATGCACCAAGTCATTTATGTACAGTCACCTTATTTTATTCACAGATCACGTTGTGGTAACTGGAAACCAAAGGAAACGTATTGTTGATTCTTTCTCAGTTCGATTAATCACATCCATTCTTGCTGCTTAGCAACGAACCACCCCTCGTCTCTTCCTGCTTGTTGACACCAAGCAAGCCCTGGTCCTTGCCTGGCCACTGTGAAATAGCACAGACTTGGCTTGTCGTTGCGACTTATACCCACAGGCCCTTCCTGTGCTGGCTCCTTTAGAACCGCCTGGTTGGCCTTGTGGGAAGGCTGGCTGCAACCGTCGCCCTCTGACACCAGCTGCGGTTTCAGTCACTGGAGTACCAGCCAAGCAACCATATGGCCAACAGAGGGAATAAAAGTTGAAAGAAGGAACATTTCAAACGCTGAAACTTAACACAAGAAAGGCAGCACAGCCAGAACGAATTAGAAAATGAATAGAAGAACATGAGCAACATTTAAAAAATAAATACGGCAGATTAATTTGGAAGCGATAACCAGATGAAAGCTCAGAAAAGAGAATGACTAACGGAGTCAAGAGAAAAGAGCAAAGTTGAAAAAAAAACCTTGCAAATAGAAAGAAAAGAAAGACTTGCATTTCTATAGCGCCTTTCACAACCACCGGACGTCTCAAAGCGCTTTACAGCCAACGAAGTACTGGAGTCACTGTTGTAATGTAGGAAACGCAGCAGCCAATTTGCGCACAGCAAGGTCCCACAAACAGCAATGTGATAATGACCAGATCTGTTTCTGTTACGTTGGTTGAGGGATAAATATTGGCCAGGACACCGGGGAGAACTCCCCTGCCCTTCTTCGAAATAGTGCCATGGGATCTTTTACGTCCACCTGAGAGAGCAGACGGGGCCTCGGTTTAACGTCTCATCCGAAAGACAGCTCCTCCAACAGTGCAGCCCTCCCTCAGCACTGCACTGGACTGTTAGCCTAGCTTTATGTGCTCAAATCCCGAACCCACAACCTTCTATATTTCTTAAGGCTAAGGGGATCAAGGGATATGGGGAGAAGGCAGGGACCGGGTACTGAATTTGGATGACCAGCCATGATCTCATTAAATGGCGGAGCAGGCTCGAGGGGCCGAATGGTCGACTCCTGCTCCTATCTTCTATGTTTCTATGTTTCTGACTCAGAGGTGAACGTGCTACCAACTGAGCCACAGCTGACCTATAGCAGAAACATGAAACAAATGCTGCATGGCCTCGCCCCTTCCTATCTCTGTAACCTCCTCCTACTCCTGCTCCTATTTCTTATGTTCTTATGTTCTAACCCTCCGAGAACTCTGTGGGCTAGATTTTCAGTATAGACAGTTTGGGGCGCTAACCTTAGTGCCTGCCCGAAGTTAGCGCCCGCCCCAAAGTAGCGCCCCGTTGCCGGAAATTCAGTGGCTTCGCCCTAAGAGATTGGTGGAGCGCTAAAAGAGGCGTTCCACTACTATCTTTAGGTGCTAAGCCGGCGGTGCAGAGCGCAACACCCGAGCTCGGGCGCAGCGCACGGCAGGCACTCTGGTGCCAGTGAGCTCTTAAAGGGGAAGGGTGCATGTGTTGTTGTCAAAGGCAGAGTCTGTGGGGGGACAACGGAGGTGGAGGAGGAGGAGAAGGAGGAGGAGGAGGAGGAGGAGGAGGAGGAGGAGGAGGAGGTGGTGGTGGTGGTGGTGGTGGTGGCCGGAAACATAAATACACAGGTCACACCAACACACTGGATCCTTCCACACAACACATGCAGGCTGCCTTTTATAGTGCAGGAGGAGTGCCCTTTAATTTGCGCTCCCCAGGGTGTGTTGCGTTCCATTTTACAAACGCTCTGGACGCCAGCCGCACAATGGGGCGGTCCGACTGAAGTTTGGATTCGGGGCGGCCAAAGGGCGTTGCACGAGGATGTGACGTCATTTTCTGCGCGCGCATCCGGGCGGCCGTTAAACTTTGCGCCGGCGCTAACGGGCAACTTAATTTGGGGCGGGGCGCAAACTGCGCTGCGCCCGGGTGCTACACGCATAGCGCCCGAAAATCACTTCTCTTAAGGCGCTAACTGCTGGCGCAAGCAACTGAAAATCTAGCCCTGTGTTCCTCCAATTCTGGCCTCTTGTGCATCCCCTATTTTAATCGCTCCACCATTTGCGGTCGTGCCTTCAGCTGCCTGGGCCCTAAGCTTCGGAACTCCCTCCCTAAACCTCTCCGCCTCTCCACCTCTCTCTCCTCTTTTAAGACGCTGCTTAAAACTTACCTCTTTGACCAAGCTTTTGCTCACCTGTCCTGATATCTCCTTATGTGGCTCGGTGTCAAATGTTGTTTGATAATCGCCCCTGTGAAGTGCCTTGGGACATTTTACTACGTTAAAGGCGCTATATAAATACAAGTGCAAGTTGTTACAAATGCACAACCAGCTGGTTAGCATCTGCAAGAGAACAAAGTAGGTGAACATTTCAAGTGCATTTTATTATAGCAGTTATTTTTATTCACGTGAAAAAACTTTAAAGTAAAAAAGTGACCCAAGGCTTCACCTGTCTGCTCAAACCACTAGCTGGGCTACGCTGGGGGATTAGGAGGGGCGACCGAAAGCTCAGGTGAATAGATGGGGTTTGAGATAACAACAGAAAATGCTGGAAAAACTCAGCAGGCCAGGCAACATCCGTGGAGAGAAATTAGAGTCGACGTTTCGGGTGAACCCTTTTTCAAAACAGATGGGGTTTGAGGTTTTTCTTGGTGAATCATAGAATGATACAACACAGAAGGAGGCCATTCGGCCCATCATGCCTGTGCCGGCTGTTTGAAGGAGCTGTCCAATTAGTCCCAGTCCTCCTTGAGCTTTCCCACACAGCCCTGCAAATGTCTTCCCCTTCAAGTATTTATCTAAGTGAAGAGCGAGGTGGAGGAACAGGATGGTTTGGGGGGGCGGGGGGTGGGTGGGGTGGTGCGGGGAGGGAGTTCCAAAGACAACACCGAGTAGCTGGAGGCTCACCCACCAATAGTGTGGTGAAGTGAGACGGAGATACACATAAAGGCCAGAGGAATGGTGCAGGCGTGAGGAAACACATCAGGCTGGAGGAGATGGCAGAGTTTGGCTAGGGCAGGGATTTTGAATTTAATTCTCTTGGAGATAGGGAGCCAGAGTACAGCAGCGAAGGCCAATAAGGAGAGCATTAGAGTAGTCGAGACTTGAGGTGACTAAAGCATCTATAAGGACTTCCATGGAGGAAGGGCTGAGGGAGGGGCGGAGGTGGTCAGTGTTACTGAGGCAGAAGTAAGCTGTCTTGGTGAGGGTAGGATGTAGGGTTCAAAGCTGGTTACTAGTATTGTCTGTTGATTCATGAAAGGGACTACAGCCTTGACCCCTGACCTCAATCCAACCTGCCCGGCTGGAATGGGGCAGGAGTGGGACGGACGCCATTTTACTCCCGGCCTGAAGTCGATCCTTAACACCCATGTGAAGCAGATCCAAGACAAAGAGAAGGTGGTTAAAAAAGGCACCTCGCTGAAGTGTAAAAAATATTAAATGGCTTAGAAAAGGTAAATCCCGAATATTATTTTAAAATAAGGCAGGGCAATAGAGCCAGCAATCATAAATATCAAAACAATCATAAATATTAAAACAGTCATAAATATCAACTAGTGAATTAATAGAAGCAAGATGTCCTTCATGTAAAGGGATATTAATGTCAGGAATAAACAGTCACACAGGGCAGTGGAGACATTGCCTTTCAGTGGGTTCAAAACACAGTCAGTTGCTGAGCTGAGAGAATTCGAACAACAGTTGGCGAAGCTTTGGTGGCCCAAATGGTCTTTCCTCATCCTTGACTTATCTCGTGCTGTTACTGAAGGGAGTCAAAGCAGCCCTGAGCAGGTCTTAGATACGTAGACTGTTCTACACAGAAACAGCCCAGTGGACCCCATTATAGGATCGATTTTTACCCCTCCTCGCCCAGTGAGAATGGTGCATGGAGAGGGGTTAAAATCAGGCCAGGTCCCACCTTCTGGCCTGAGGTTTTTCCCGGTCCCACCCAGCAACCTCTTATCTTCACCGACTTTGAAGTCGGCCAAGACTCATGCTACAGGCGAGCGAGGGCCTCATTTAAAAGTAAACAATCGCGGCCCGATGACGCCATCATTGCCACGACGTGAATTTCAGAACGGCTCAGGGGGAAGCTCAAGAGAAACCTAGCGGGAGGAGGCAGAATGGTCAGAAGAGGCCAAGATAAGCATGATTTCTTATTCTTCAGAGGATCAAATTTTGTTTGGTAACGCTCCTGTGAAGCGCTGTGGGCCGTTAATGGCACGATATAAATGAAAGTTCTAACCAGACTGTGCGGGCAGATATCTGCTGTTTGATTCTTGTCGTGATTATCTGCCCCCTTGCCACTCTATGAGGAGATTTAGCTGGTGGGCCAGCGGGCCAAACTCCTCCCACTGGCGCTGGAGTGGGAGAGGAGAATTGGAGACCTCGGGAAAGCCCCTTGTTACACCACCAGCACAAGGGAATAAAATCACATTACCACCAGTAAGAAAAGTCAGTGTTGGGTTCCAGCAACCGCACAACAGAAACAACAACTCGTATTTATATAGCTCCTTTAATGTAGTAAAACGCATCACAGGAGCGTCATAAAAAAAGATTGACACCGAGCCATATAAGGAAATCTTAAAGCAGGTTAAAGCTTGGTCAAAGAGGTAGGCTTTAAGGAGCGCCTTAAAGGAGGAGAGAGAGGAATTGAGAGGCGGAGAGGTTTAGGGAGGGAATTCCAGAGCTTAGGGCCTCGGCAACGGAAGGCACGGCCGCCTCTGGAGGTGGAGCAATTAAAATCGGGGATGTTCAAAAGGCTAGAATAGGCAGAACACAGATATCTCGGGGGGTTGTGGGGCTGGAGGAGGTTGCAGAGATAGGGAGGGGCGAGGCCATGGAGGGATTTTTAAAATCGAGGCGCTGCTTAACTGGGAGCCAATGTAGGTCAGCAAGCAGATGCAGATGGGCCTGAGCGGGACTTGGTGCGAGTTAGGACACAGGCAGCAGAGTTTTGGATCACCTCAGGTTTATGGAGGGTAGAACTAGGTAGGCCAGCTAGGAGAGCGTTGGAATAGTCAAGCCTAGAGGTAACAAAGACATGGGGCTGGATTTTCATTGAGGAGGCGGGTAGGAGGCGGGACTACAACTTTCGGGGTTGTAGTCCCGCCTCCATCGAGTTGTGGCCAACCCACGCAATTTTGATTTGATTGGCCTTGTTGAGCCCACCCAGCGGGTTCAGCAGGCCAATTAAGGGCCACCCAGCAACAGGTGATGTCAGAGATTGACATTTCATCTGTCAAGACCTTTTGACAGATGAAATATCAGCGTTTCACAACTGTTTGAAGCTGTCAAACACTGACAATCTGTACTCCAAGTTAATTCCTTCTTCTCAGGATGATTTAGAGATCTCTCCGGAACAGAAAGCTGAATGCTGCAATTTTTAACAGATCGCGGTCATTCTGCTTTCTGTGCCGGTGAGATGAGGGACTCCCGAGACCTGAAGGAAGGAAGGCTGTAAAGGTAAGTAAAACTTCTTTAAACACTAAACACACCAAACACACTTACCTCTGAAATTATGCACCCATCACTCACCTGAACACCGGACATTTTGACCCCTCCAAGCCCTTCAGCCTGACAGCCCGCCTCGTCGGGAATCCCACACGTCAAGAATAAAAATAGGGATTAGGCTAAAAACTGCCCGTTAACTACCTGTTAACAGGCAGTTAATTGGCACTAATCCCCTTCCCGCCTCGGGGAGGCGGGTCCCAGTGCGGGTCGGTTACTCGCCTCCTTTGAAACTGGCATGGAGGCGGGTTGGGGGCGGGATGGGTTCGTGCCCCCCGATTTCAAGATTTTAACCCCCCACACGCCTCCAATCTCGCCTCCACGGCCCAATGAAAATCCTGTCCATGGGTTTCATGAGCATTTCGGCAGCAGATAAGCTGGGGCAAGGGCGGAGATGGGCGATGTAATGAAGGTGGAAATGGACTGTCTTAGTGATGGAACGGATATGAGGTAGGAGGCGCAATTTGTGATCAAATATGACACCAAGTTTGCGAACAGACTTGCTCAGCCTCAGAGAGTTGCCAGGGAGCGGGATCGAATCGATGGCAAGGGAACGGAATTTGTGGTGTGAACTGATAATTAATTGGAGGAAATTTCTTCTCGTCCAGTGCTGGATGTCAGACAAGCAGTCTGATCATTTAGAGACAAAAACGGACACCGGGACAAAGAAGGCGATATTAGGACGGGTGACCAAAAGCTTGGTCAAAGAGGTAGGTTTTAAGCAGCATCTTAAAGGCAGAGAGAGGTAGAGAGGCGGAGAGGTTTAGGGAGGGAATTCCAGAGCTTAGGGTTAGGCAGCTGAAGGCACGGCCGCCAATGGTGGGGCAAAGAAAATCAGGAGGTGCACAAATCAAAGTAACTCTTCTCTAACCTGCAAGAGAGTTAGGAAGCACTGTGCATCGTTGACAATCCTCTCAACTTCCCCCACAGTTGAAAGAGTTCTCTGCGCTCAGAAGATCGGCTCCGCCCAGCAATTTATTACAATGACCTGTAAAGAATGTTTTCCTGCCATTCGGTGACGAATTGAAAAGGAATCCGGTTACTGTTCTCATTTGTTGACAGTTGTATATAAATAGACATCGTTTTTTTGCTGTAAAGACCTTGGCAAGAGCTGGGAGGACAATATTCGAAGCTGGTGTTCACCTCTCTTACTCTGTCTAAACTATGGCGAGAAACCCCAGTGCCTTAGGCACATGTGGACACGCGAGTGCCCATTTGGGGAGTGCGCGTTGCTAGTTGGGAGAGCAGCCTCTTACACACACATATCATAGAATCATACTGCACAGAAGGAGGCCATTCAGCCCATCGTGTCAGTGCTGGCTCCCTGAAAGAGCTCTCCAATTAGTCCCACTCCCCCGCTCTTTCCCCATTACTCCTGCAAATTTAGAGAAGAGTTACTTTGATTTGTGCATCTCCTGATTTTCTTCACCCCACCATTGGCGGCCGTGCCTTCAGCTGCCTAGACCCTAAGCTCTGGTATTCCCTCCCTAAATCTCTCCGCCTCTCTATCACTCTCTGCCTTTAAGCTGCGGCTTAAAATTCCCTTTTGAAAGTTACTCTTGAATCTGCTTCCACCAACCTTTCAGGCAGTGCATTCCAGATCATAGCAACTCGCTGCGTAACAAAATGTTTCCTCATGTCACCTCTGGTTTGTAAGGTGTTTGGTTTCCTCATCCTTACAAGGGTTCTTTGACGCTGGGTTTTACAGGAACAAAATGGTAGATGACACAAAGGTAAAAGTTCAACCCAAAACTGTTAGGGGAAAAATTCGGTTGGTTTGTGCCTCCCGTTAGTGCCTTAAGAGGGCGCTGATGGGGCGCAGAGCAACTAGCGCCCGGGTGCGGCGATGTTTGTGCCGCTCGCGAAATTGGCCTGGCATTTTGCGGCGGTGCTAAACACTACCGCCACCATCTCCTGCGCCGGCAGATCGTGACGTCAGTCGAGTGTGCAACGCCCCGGTAGCGTCCCGGACTGGATATTGAGTGGCGCCCCCTGCCTTACCGCCTGCCACTAGCAACAACAGGTTATGGGGAGCGTTTTGCCGTCAGGAAGGGACTGGGGGAACACTATTTAAAGGCGACCGCTTCCTGCCTTTTTTTTCGGCGCCATTTTTGCACCAAGCATTCTGAGTGAGAGAGAGAGAGACTTCTGGAGATAGTCAATGCTGTGTTGAGGAGTTTTGGGTACTGAGCAGCACTTTGCAGGTTCATTTTGATTTGATCTTCCTTGCATCAATTTAGAAGAGACTATGGGGGCTGCACTCTGATATCTTTACCTGGGCCTCTCCATTGTTCTTTGCAGCAGATTTGCTGTACAGGTCTCTCCAGGCCGAGATTCAAGGCTGCAATGAGCAGGGTGTGGATGGAGAGCAAGATCGACCCTTCCCTTTAAGAACTGGCCGGCGCCAGTGTGTCTGTGTTCCATTGCTGACTGACATCACATGAGCTTCGCCAGCGCTCTGAGGTAGCGCCTCGCTCCTCGGCGTAAGCATCTTAAGAGAGGTGTGTAGCGCCTGATTTAGTGCTCCAATCACCTCCAGGGGCGATAAAAGCCAAGTTTGCAGTCGGAGGCGATAATTAGCGCCAGGCGCTAAACTTTGCGCACGGCCGATAATTGCACCCCAAACGGGGCGATACCGAATTTCTCCCCTTTAGTTTATTAAAACCAACAAAACACAGACAAAAATAACAACAGAAAACGCTGAAAAACTCAGCAGGCCAGGCAACATCCGTGGAGAGAAATTAGAGTCAACGTTTTGGGTCAAAACCCTTTGTCAAGACTAAAGAGGCACAGGGAATGAAATAGATCAAGAGGCCAGGCTGGGAGAGAACAAAAGAGAAGAAGAGACATTAAGAGGTATTCAAAACGAGACGAGATGGTGATAGGACTAGTGGAGACAAAAGACGGCTCTAGATTAGGTGTGAAATGCACTGGCAGAATGAGAGACAGCTGCCATGTGGGAGAGAGAAAAGAAAAAAAAAGAAGAAGGGGGGGGGGGGAAAGGCCAAAACAAAGGTGTGGATAAAAAATATAAGTAAAAATGTAACAGGGGCCGAGGTTATGATCTGAAATTGTTGAACTTGATATTGAGTCCAGAAGGCTGCAAAGTGCCTAATCGGAAGATGAGGTGCTGTTCCTCGAGTTTACGGTGAGCTTCCGTGGAACAATGCAAGAGGTCAAGGACGGTGAGGTCCGAGTGGGAATGGGGCGGTGAATTAAAATGACAGGCGACCGAAAGCTCGGGGTCATCCTTACGGACTGAACGGAGGTGTTCCGCAAAGCGGTCACCCAATCTGCGTTTGGTCTCCCCAATGTAGAGGAGACCGCATCGTGAGCAGCGAATACAGTATACTAGATTGCAAGAAGTACAAATAAATCGCTGTTTCACCTGGAAGGGGTGTTTGGGGCCCTGGACAGTGGGAAGGGGGGAGGTATAAGGGCAGGTGTTACATCTCCTGCGCTTGCACGGGAAGGTGCCAGGCGAAGGGGAAGGGCTGTTTGGGGTGATACAGGAGTGGACTAGGGTGTCTCGGAGGGAGCGGTCCCTACGGAATGCTGAAAGAGGAGGGGAGAGGAAGATACGTTTGGTGGTGGGATCACTTTGGAGGTGGCGGAAATGGCGGAGGATGATCCGTTGAATGTGGAAGCTGGTGGGGTGAAAGGTGAGGACAAGGGGAACCCTATCGTGGTTCCGGGAGGGAGGGGCAGGGGTGAGGGCAGAAGTGCAGGAGGTAGAACGGACACGGTCGAGGGCCGTGTCAACCACGGTAGAGGGGAATCCTCGGTTGAGGAAAAAGGAAGACATGTCGGAAGCACTGGTGTGGAAGGTGGTATCGTCGGAGCAGATGCGGCGGAGACAGAGAAACTGGGAGAATGGAATAGAGTCCTTACAGGAGGCGGGGTGGGAGGAAGTGTAGTCAAGGTAGCTGTGGGACTCAGTGGGCTTGTAGTGAATGTTGGTCAATAACCTATCCCCAGAGATGGAGACGGAGAAGCCGAGGAAGGGAAGGGAAGAGTTAGAGGTGGACCATGTGATGGTGAGGGAAGGGTGGAAATTGGAGGCAAAGTGAATGAAATTGTCTAGTTCAGGGCGAGAGCAGGAAACGGCACCGATACAGTCATCAATGTATCAGAAAAAGAGGTGAGGGAGGGGACCCGAGTAGGACTGGAATAAAGAGTGTTCCACATATCCCACGAAAAGGCAGGCATAGCTAGGACCCATGCGGGTACCCATAGCAACACCTTTGATTTGGAGGAAATGAGTGGAGTCAAAGGAGAAGTTGTTCAATGTGAGAACAAGTTCAGCCAGGCGGAGGAGGGTCGTGGTGGATGGGGACTGGTCGGGCCTCTGTTCAAGGAAGAAGCGGAGCGCCCTCAGGCCATCCTAGTGGGGGATGGAGGTGTAGAGGGGTTGTACGTCCATGGTGAAAAGGAAGCGGTTGGGGCCAGGAAACTGGAAACTGTTAAAGTGGCGGAGGGCGTCCGAAGAGTCGCGGATGTAGGTGGGAAGAGACTGGACAAGGGGAGAAAAGATAGAGTCGAGATAGGAAGAGATAAGTTCCGTGGGGCAAGAACAGGCTGAAATGATGGGTCTACCAGGGCAGTCCTGTTTGTGGATCTTGGGAAGGAGGTAGAAGCGGGCTGTGCGGGGTTGGGGAACTATGAGGTTGGTGGCCGCGGGGGGAAGATCTCCAGAGGAGATGAGGTCAGTGACAGTCTTGGAAACGGTGGTTTGATGTTCGGTAGTGGGGTCATGGACCAGGTGGAGGTAGGAGGAGGTGTCAGAGAGTTGGCGTTCAGCTTCCGCTAGGTAGAGGTCAGTTCGCCAAACAACAACAGCACCACCCTTGTCAGCAGGTCTAATGACAATGCCAGGGTTGGATCTAAGAGAATGGAGTGCTGCAAGTTCAGAAGGAGGTAGGTTGGAGTGAGTGAGGGGAGCAGAGAAATGGAGACGGCCAATGTCACGGCGGCAGTTAGCGATGAAAAGATCTAGAGAGGGTAAGAGGCCAGGGGGAGGGGTCCAGGTAGAACGGGAATTCTGAAAGAGGGAGAAAGGGTCAGTCATGCGGGGGGATGACTCCTGGCCAGAGAAGTGGGCACGGATGTCTCTTCTTCTCTTTTGTTCTTTCCCAGCCTGGCCTCTTAATCTATTTCATTCCCTGTGCCTCTTTAGTCTTGACAAAGGGTTTTGACCCGAAACATTGACTCTAATTTCTCTCCACGGATGTTGCCTGGCCTGTCGAGAAAAAGCGGGGAATTATAGACCGGTAAGCCTGACATCGGTCGTGGGGAAAATGCTAGAGTCCATTATAAAAGATGTAATAGCAGAGCACTTGGAAAGCAGTGACAGGATCGGACAAAGTCAACATGGATTTACAAAAGGTAAATAGTGCTTGACTAATCTACTGGAATTTTTTGAGGATGTAACTGGTAAAATAGGTAAGGGAGAACCAGTGGATGTGGTGTATTTGGACTTTCAAAAGGCTTTCGACAAGGTCCCGCATAAGAGATTAGCGTGCAAAATTAAGGCACATGGGATTGGGGGCAAGGTATTGACTTGGATAGAGAACTGGTTGGCAGACAGAAAGCAAAGAGTTGGAATAAACGGGTCGTTTTCCGAGTGGCAGGCAGTGACTAGTGGGGTACCGCAAGGATCGGTCCTAGGACCCCAGGTGTTCACAATATATATATTAATGATCTGGACGAGGGAATTGGATGTAGTATCTCCAAATTTGCAGACGACACAAAGCTGGGTGGGAGGGTATGCTGTGAGGAGGATGTTGTGAAACTCCAGTACGATTTGGACAGGTTGGGTGATTGGGCAGAAACATGGCAAATGCACTATAATGTGGATAAATGTGAGGTTATCCACTTTGGTGGCAAAAACAGGAAGGCAGATTATTATTTGAATGGCAATAGATTGGGGGAAGGGGAAGTGCAAAGAGACCTGGGTGTTCTTGTGCACCAGTCGCTGATGGTAAGCATGCAGGTGCAGCAGGCGGTTAAGAAGGCAAATGGTATGTTGGCCTTCGTAGCAAGAGGGTTCGAGTACAGGAACAAGGATGTCTTGCTGCAGTTGTACAGGGCCTTGGTGAGACCACACCTTGAGTATTGTGTGCAGTTTTGGTCGCCTTATCTGAGGAAGGATGTTCTTGCCATGGAGGGAGTGCAGCGAAGATTCACCAGACTGATACCTGGGATGGCAGGAATGACGTATGAGGAGAGATTGGGTCGATTGGGCTTATACTCGCTGGAGTTTAGAAGAATGAGAGGGGATCTCATTGAAACCTATAAAATTCTGTCAGGCCTGGACAGACTAGATGCAGGAAGGATGTTCCCGATGGCCGGGGAGTCCAGAACAAGGGGTCATAGTCTAAGGATAAGGGGTAAGCCATTTAGGACTGAGATGAGGAGGAATTACTTCACTCAGAGAGTGGTTAACCTGTGGAATTCTCTACCACAGAGGGCGGTGGAGGCCAGTTCATTAAATATAATCAAGAAGGAATAACAACAGAAAATGCTGGAAAAACTCAGCAGGTCAGGCAACATCCGTGGAGAGAAATTTGAGTTGACGTTTCGGGTTGGACCCTTCTTCAAAACTGGAAAGAAAAGAAACTAGATCGGAGGCAGGGCTGCGATCGGACAAAAGAATAAAAGAAACAAAAGAAGTAAAAGAGATTAGAAGCTAGCCTGGCAGCTATCTTTTGCCCTGCCAGTACACTTTACACCTAATCCCAGCCTATTACCATCTCGTCTAGCTTCTAATCTCTTTTACTTCTTTTGTTTCTTTTATTCTTTTGTCCGATCGCAGCCCTGCCTCCGATCTAGTTTCTTTTCTTTCCAGTTTTGAAGAAGGGTCCAACCCGAAACGTCAACTCAAATTTCTCTCCACGGATGGTGCCTGACCTGCTGAGTTTTTCCAGCATTTTCTGTTGTTATTTCGGATTTCCAACATCTGCAGTATTTTGCTATCGTCATAATCAAGAAGGAGTTGGATATATTTCTTAAGGCTAAAGGGATCAAGGGATATGGGGAGAAGGCAGGAACGGGGTACTGAATTTGGATGATCAGCCATGATCTCATTGAATGGTGGAGCAGGCTCAAGGGGCCGAATGGCCTACTCCTGCTCCTATCTTCTATGTTTCTATGTTTCCAGCATTTTCTGTTGTTATTTCAGATTTCCAGCATCTGCAGTATTTTGCTATCGTACTAAAACACAGACAAAACTCTGTTGAGATTTAGCTGAAGCTTACAATCACCCATCCGGACGGTCGTTACCGTTGTGGATTGTAGGCCTGGATCAGAGATGACCTGTCCCCGTCCTCCTTTATCTGACTGCAGCTGCCTACACAGCGCGAACCCCTTGTAGAGTCAACTGATATTTACAATCACCTGTCCGACTGGTTGTAGCCGAAGTCGATTACAGGCTGGGAGCTGGAGATGACCGTCTTCCCTTCCTTCTTACACCTGGCAGTTGCTGTAGTCAGAGCTAGCTTCCGAGAGAGAGAGCCTCCGAGAGAGCTTCCGAGAGAAAGAGAGAGAGAGCTGATGTGTGTTCCATCTCATAGTTGTTTTAGTCACCTGGCCCCATGCTGGGCCTCCCCCAACCAGTTTCGGTTGTCGGTTTGCTGAACTGTCCGACATTCACAACTCGTCAACCTGTAATTCAATCACCGGAGGTGTACAGAGTTGTGAGATCGAAGATAACTCCTTGGCCTAGAAATTCAGTGGCCTGCGCCACCAGTTTGCGCCCAAAGAGGACTTTTGCGCCACTGTGCAAACCTACCGCGATATTTAGCGGGGCGCTAATGGCGGCGTTAGCCAGTAGTGCTGCGCCGCCACCAATGACGTCATTGGTGTGCGCAGTGCCCCGCTATCGCCCCGCTGGCAATATTTGGTCGCTGCCGCCTCCCCCGCGCCGGCCGCAAACAGCGACCGGTACACAGGGCCTACCTGTGCCGGTAGTGGGGCGAGTTAAGGTGGAGGTGCGGCCGGCAGCTTTTTTGGTGGCCGCCTGCCCGCACCTCCGTCCCCGGCCTCCTACACCCCCGCCCCCCCCGCGGCATTGCCGGCTGTTTCCAGAGAGCCCGGCACTTCTCCTTGGTGCTGGGCTCATTTGCCGGCACTCGCGAGCGGGGATCACGCTGTTGCAGGCACCTCCCCCTTAAGAGTGAGAGGAAGGCCTGCAGTACCGCAGGCTGCCGTGCCACAGCGGGTGGCGCTGCGGCACTTTGCACGCCGATATTCAGTTTCAGCGCCCCAAGCGGGGCGCCGAAACCCTTGTTTAGCGGCCGGCTTCCACTTGGGGCGCTGAAACTGAATATCCCGCTGGCGCAAGTGACTCCGCGCGCAGCGGTAATTCCGGCGCCCAGGCGAGCTGGGCGCCCCTAACTGAATTTCTAGGCCCTTATCTCCTCTCCCGCTTTCTGTAACGCATATTCAATGTGATTTCTATTACTGTTGATGGGCGGTTGGCTGATTGTCTGCTCGGGACTTGTGTATCTTCCATTCATGTCAGGAAGTCGATCATGACCCCCATTGTTTCAGTTAAACTCAGAGCATTGTCCAGATGTTAATTTTTCCCATCAAAACCAATCATGATTCAAGGCCTCACAGTTCAATGTCAATGTCCTTTTCAGAGTTAATCATGAGTCATAGCTTTCATTGTTCGGTATCAATGTGTTCTCCAAGAACTGCAGAGTTTGATGACTGGCACCTTTTCTGTGCCTTGAAGTTTAACCGTTTCATGCCCTTACCACTGGGCCAAACAGGCTTTCAGCATTTTGACAGGGTTTTTTTGAAATCTGCAGGTTCTTTTGCCAATTATCTTAAATCTGTGTTCTCTGGTTATCGACCCTTCTGCCACTGGAAACAATTTCTCATTATTTACTGTATCAAAACCATTCATGATTTTGAACACCTCTATCAAATCTCCTCCTAACCTTCTCTGCTCTAAGGAGAAGAACCCCAGCTTCTCCAGTCTCTCCACATAACTGAACTCCCTCATCCCTGGTACCAGTCTAATAAATCTCTTCTGCGCCCTCTCTAAGGCAGACAAAAGGCTGGAAACTATACACCAGTTAGCCTAACATCTGTGGTTGGTAAAATGTTGGAGTCCATTATTAAGGAAGCAGTAACAGGACATTTGGATAAGCATAATTTAATCGGACAGAGTCAGCATGGTTTTACGAAGGGGAAGTCATGTTTGACAAATTTGCTCGAATTCTTTGAGGACGTAACAAACAGGGTGTTTAAAGGGGAACCAGTGGATGTGGTGTATTTGGACTTCCAAAAGGCATTTGACAAGGTGCCGCACAAAAGATTACTGCACAAGATAAAAAATCACGGGATTGGGGGCAATATACTGGCATGGGTGGAAGATTGGCTATCTAACAGAAAACAGAGAGTTGGGATAAATGGTTCATTCTCGGGTTGGCAATCAGTAACTAGTGGTGCTCCGCAGGGGTCAGTGCTGGGTCCCCAACTCTTTACAATCTATATTAACGATTTGGAGGAAGGGACCGAGTGCAACGTATCCAAGTTTGCCAACGATACAAAGATAGGAGGGAAAGCAGTGAGTGAGGAGGACATAAAAAATCTGCAAAAGGACATAAACAGACTAAGTGAGTGGGCAAAAATTTGGCAGATGGACTATAATGTTGGAAAGTGTGAGGTTATGCACGTTGGCAGAAAAAATCAAAGAGCAAGTTATTATCTAAATGGAGAGAAACTGCAAAGTGCAACAGTACAAAGGGATCTGGGGGTCCTGGTGCATGAAACACAGAAGGTTAGTATGCAGGTACAGCAGGTGATCGGGAAGGCCAATGGAATCTTGGCTTTTATTGCAAGGGGGATGGAGTATAAAAGCAGGGAAGTCTTGCTGCAGTTATACAGGGTACTGGTGAGGCCACACCTGGAATACTGCGTACAGTTTTGGTTTCCAAATTTAAGAAAAGATATACTTGCTCTCGAGGCAGTTCAGAGAAGGTTCACTCGGTTGATTCCGGAGATGAGGGGGTTGACTTATGAGGAAAGGTTGAGTAGGTTGGGCCTCTACTCATTGGAATTCAGAAGAATGAGAGGCGATCTTATCGAAACATATAAGATTGTGAGGGGGCTTGATCGGGTGGATGCGGTGAGGATGTTTCCACTGATGGGTGAGACTAGAACGTGAGACTAGAACGAGGGGGCATAATCTTAGAATAAGGGGCTGCTCTTTCAAAACTGAGATGAGGAGAAACTTCTTCACTCAGAGGGTAGTAAATCTATGGAATTTGCTACCTCAGAGAGCTGTGGAAGCTGCGACATTAAATAAATTTAAAACGGAGATAGACAGTTTCCTAGCTGATAAGGGAATTAGGGGTTACGGGGAGAGGGCAGGGAAGTGGACGTGAGTCTAGATTCGGATCAGCCATGATCCTATTGAATGGCGGAGCAGGCTCAAGGGGCCGTATGGCCTACTCCTGCTCCTATTTCTCCTCATCTCCCCCTGGCTTTTTTTGTCAAATATCTTAAATATGCGTTCTCTGGTTACCGACACTCCTGCCAATGGAAACAGTTTTTCCTTATTTACTTGATCAAAACCCCTCATAATTTTGATCTCCTCTTTTAACTCCCCCTTTAACAATTCCTAACCATTAGGAATCCAATATGCACAGCTCTCCTTCCAATAGCATAAGTTCAGAAAATGATCTCAGGAGGACTTTAGGGTCAATGCTGAGAGGTGGATTCCTGGCTGGAGAGTCTAGAACCAGGGCTCACAGTCTCAGGATAAGGGGTCGGCCATTTAGGACTGAGATGAGGAGAAATGTCTTCACTCAGAGGGTGGTGAATCATTGGAATTCTCTACCCCAGAGGGCTGTGGAGGCTCAGTCGTTGAGTATATTCAAGATTGAGATTGATAGATTTTTAGGCAGTAGGTGAATCAAGGGATATGGGGATAGTGAGGGAAAGTGGAGATGAGGTTGAAGATCAGCCATGATCTCATTGAATGGTGGAGGGGCTGTATGGCCGACTCCTGCGCCGAATTCTTATGTTCTTATGTACGAGCCTTTTAAATAAGGCCACGGGGCAAATTTTACAATTTGTGAATCAGGGCAGAGCTTCGCATGCCATGAATGCCTGTCGGAAGTTCTGGCGTGGATGTCGGCACACAGCAGTCAGCTTTATCAGGGGCTTAGCAGGGCTGCTCCTTTCAGCTCCGTGTTAAGAATGCTGGCCGCTGCCAGCCACCACTGCCCCCCTGTCCCTTCTCGATATCCTCCCCCTCCCCTTCCTGGACTCACCCAAGGACCTTGGCCGGCCAGTCAAATTTTCTCTCACCACCCAACCCGCCCACGACAAGCTCCCCTCTCATTCTTCTAAACTCCAGCGAGTACAAGCCCAATCGACCCAATCTCTCCTCATACGTCATTCCTGCCATCCCAGGTATCAGCCTGGTGAATCTTCACTGCACTCCCTCCATGGCAAGAACATCCTTCCTCAGATAAGGCGACCAAAACTGCACACAATACTCAAGGTGTGGTCTCACCAAGGCCCTGTACAACTGCAGCAAGACATCCTTGCTCCTGTACTCAAACCCTCTCGCTACGAAGGCCAACATACCATTTGCCTTCTTAACCGCCTGCTGCACCTGCATGTTTACCTTCAGCGATTGGTGCACAAGAACACCCAGGTCTCGTTGCACTTCCCCTTCTCCCAATCTATCGCCGTTCAGATAATAATCTGCCTTCCTGTTTTTGCTACCAAAGTGGATAACCTCGCATTTATCCACATTATACTGCATCTGCCATGCATCTGCCCAATCACCCAACCTGTCCAAAACATACTGGAGTTTCTCTGCATCCTCCTCACAGCACACACGCCCACCCAGCTTTGTGTCATCTGCAAACTTGTAGATATTACATCTAGTTCCCTCGTCTAGATCATTAATATATATTGTGAATAGCTGGGGTCCTAGCACCGATCCCTGTGGTACCCCACTAGTCACTGCCTGCCACTCGGAAAAAGAGCCATTTATTCCAACTCTTTGCTTCCTGTCTGCCAACCAGTTCTCTATCCAAGTCAGTACCTTAGCCCCAATCCCATCTGCTTTAACTTTACACGCTAATCTCTTATGTGGGACCTTATCGAAAGCCTTCTGAAAGTCCAAATGCACCACATCCACTGGTTCTCCCTTATCTATTCTACCAGTTACATCCTGAAAAAATTCCAGTAGAGGGCGCTAACGGGGCGCAAAGCAACTAGCGTCCGGCCGCGGCGATGTTTGCTCTGCTCGTGAAATTGACCAGAGTTTTTGCGGTGGCGCTAAACTCTACCGACACGATCTCCTGCACCCGCAGATCGTGACGTCAGACAAGCGTGCAACACCTCGGTAGCGCCCCGGACTGGATATTGAGTGGCGCCCCCTTTCTTTCCGCCTGCCACTAGCAACGACAGGGAGACTGGAATGTTTTACAGTCGGGAAGGGGTTGGGGGAGCACTATTTAAAGGCGGCCTCTTCCTGGCTTTTTTTGCCGGAGACATTTTTGCACCACGCATTCTGAGAGAGAGAGAGACTTCTGGAGAGATTCAATGCTGTGTGAAGTAGTTTTGGCTACTGAGCATCACTTTGCAGGTTCTTTTGGATTTGACCTTCATTACTTCGATTGTCAAGAGACTATGGGGGCTGCACTGATTCAGGGCGTCGTCCTGCACCTGCAGAATCGGAGGCATCAGAGACGCAGAGAGAGGGTGGCAATCATGGCCAGACAGAGGAGGGCCAACAGGCCTCTGCACAGGAGACCTTACCCTCCCAGGGTATTCCGGGAGCAATTCTCCTACATTATGCCTGAGGAGCAGTGTTTGTGCAGGCTGCGCTTCAGCAAGGAGGTGGTCACTGAGCTCTGCCACCTGCTGCAACCAGATCTGCAGCCTCAACTGAGGACCAGGACATCTCTGTCGGTGGCAGTGAAGGTCACAGTGGCTCTGAATTTTTATGCCACCGGCTCCTTTCAAAATGGCATCTCCCGCGCTGCTGCCAACGCCGCTCTCGGCGGTCCTCGTGGCAAATGGCGACGCCCTGTGGGTTTCGTGCGCTGCTCCTGCACTGCTGCCAACGCCGCTCTCTGCGGTCCTCGTGGCAATGGCAGCACCTCGCGTTTTCCTGCGCGCCTCTCTCCCCCGTTGACGCTGCTCGGCCCTTGAACACCGGCTGCGCTCTGCTCTCTCTCGTCTCTCTCCCCCGTTGACGCCGCTCGGGCCTGAACACCGGCTGCGCCCTGTGCGCTCTGCCCTCTCTCTCTCCCCCGTCGACGCTGCTCGGCCTTTTTCTGTGCCGCTTGGTCGGGCTCTAGCCCGCCGTTGTCCGGGAAGGGTCTGCGCAGTACCTGTTGCCAGCCCGTTTCGCTGGACCACCGTGACTGGAAGGCCAAGCCTGGCTCTCGATAGCCTCCCCTGCGATGCTCAAATCTCCGCTGGATGACTGGGCGGTTGCCCGTGGTCGATGCCCGTGCTTCTGGACTCGACCTTCTTCCACTGTTCTCCAGGAGCGAATCCCTGGGAGGTGATGCAGAGTTGCAGGTAGGTTCGAATCTGCGTCGTCGCCAATGTTACGTCCGTGTATAGTCAGACACAGACTGCGGAGAACGGTACAAACGGTGTTTACTCAACGTGGCTCAGACTGCAACTGAACTGTACAGATTACTACTCAACGTTATATACAGGTGTGGTCATTGCCGGTACTACAGTATACATGAGCTGTACAAAGTAGTTCCCCCCCTTAATAAAGGTACATACATTACAGTGTGTAGCGCCTGATTTAGCGCTCCAATCACCTCCAGAGGCGATAGAAGTCAAGTTTGCAGTCGGAGGCGATAATTTGCGCTAGGCGCTAAACTTTGCGCCCGGCCGATAATTATGCCCCAAACGGGACGATATTGAATTTCTTCCCCCATGTCTCTGAAACTTTAGCCCAGGCCTCTGGATTACTAGTCTACTCTGGCAATCGAAAATCCTTCTTAAGATTCTCCCCCCTGCCCCCCCACCCCCGCTTTGATAAAAAGTCTGTCTCTTCCAATTGTGTGTGTGTCTTTTCTCTTGAGTGTTTTAACCTCGCTCAATAGTATATAATTCTATATAATGCCAATTTGTTTATTCTATTTAATAATCTCTACCTGCCTATCCTTACACAGCCCTGAAATTTCTCCTTCTCCAAATATATCAGTGGCACTGCAATCAAAGGCTAGGATTTGCGAGCACACGGTTTAAACCAATGCTGTCTACATTAGCTGTTCTGGCTTAGTTCTGTATAAAAATAATGTAAAATCCTATCTATGTTCTTGCAGGTCACAGCCTAGACTACGTGCTGGGTGAAGATTGAACCGACAGCTTTCTGAATCAGAGGCGAGAGTGCATAGAATCACACAGTATTTACAGCACAGAAACAGGCCATTCGGCCCAACTGGTCCGTGCCGGTGTTAATGCTCCACACGAGCCTCCTCCCACCCTCTTCATCTCACCCTGTCGGCTTATCCTTCTAATCCTTTCTCCCTCGTGTGTTTATCCAGCTTCCCCTTAAATGCATTTATACTATTCGCCTCAACCACTCCCTGTGGTAGCGAGTTCCACATTCTCACCACTCTCTGGGTAAAGAATATTTCTCTTGAATTCTTTATTGGATTTAATGCTGAATATCTTATATTCATGGCCCCTCGTTTTGGAGTGCTGTGCAAGTGTAAACATCTTCTCTAAGTTTACCTGATCGAGACCCTTACATAATCTTAGGGGGAAAATTGGGTCACGGCCCCTTCGGGACGCTAACTTCACCGGGGCGCTACTTTTAGTTAGAAAAAGTTAGTGCACCCCCCGCACCGGAAATTGAATGGTAGGGCCCCAAGCAGGAGGTGCGGCGCTACTGGAAGTGCTCCCCCTCCTTCTTGGGGCGCTCCCATTGAATATCGCGGCGCTACATGCTGCAGCGCCACGCGTGTCAGCACGTCGCGCCGTGGTACTGCAGACCTCCCTCCCCTGATTAAAGGGGAGGAGCCTAGCGCAGCGCGCACCAGGGCCCTGCTGGACTCAAGAATTTCGCGGGAGGCGTTACAGGCGCTGCGGCTGGGCGCTACGTGCTTTGCGCAAAGCAACCCAATTTTTCCGCCGTAAAGACCTCTATCAGGTCACCCCTCCAGCTTCTCTTTACTGGAGGAAAGAGCCCCGGCCTGTCCAGTGTCACCCAACGAGCGAAGCTGGCACTCAACTGGCACAGATGGCTTCAATTTGACTAGATCAGTATGTGAGACTGTAACACCGAAGGTCATAGGCCATTCGCCACAGTAATGAACACTGGCAAGTCTCATGATTTCCCGTTATCCACCTGGGCTGATGGTGATAAACTACAGATTCTAACTCATTCTCAACCCTCCTGGGATGTCCTGAGATCGTGGAAGGCGCTATATGAATGCGAGTTCGTTCTTTCTTTTCCAAGCGCGCGGCCTGCGATTTCCCGATACCAGCTGCCAGGCGGGCAAGATTCCCAGCAGCAGTGCCCACGCTACAGGTCATCATAATTCTATTACACTGTAAAGTCGCAACAACTTGCATTTATATAGCGCCTTTAACATCGGAGAACAGCCCAATGCGCTTCGCGGTAGCGTTATCGGACCAACCAAATTTAAGAGTATAGAATCGTTTAAACGTTGGCATAAAGTGGCTGCCCTCTACCCTCCAGGCTCTTAACATTAAAAATTAACCGTGGAAAAGAGCAGTGTTCTGTGCAAGCATCAGTGCTCAGTCACCACTCCTCCCTGGCACCAATTGGACTATGCGAGTGACCGTCAGTCTGCTGTGTAACAAACTATGTGATTCAGCCCTGCGACTGTCAGTCTGAGACACCAGTAATCCGCTGTATAACTGCTGCCGAGGAGGGAATGGTCTGATCTAAGCCCAGCCCGGACCTTAAAGAAGTATTTCCGTGCAGACCAAAAATAATTCTGAGACCCTTTGGGATAATAGTGATGACCAACACCAGCTAAATAAAATGCCATGGTCAAACAAGACGGATGGAGAGCTCACTAACGTGCTGGAAAATGAATGAGTGACTTTCGAATGTTCGAGATAAGCACTCGCAGTATTATTCGGCAACAACTTATACAGGGCAAAGAATCATACAAAGACCAGACTACCACAGTTGGTTGGTATTATGGGGTAATGACAAACTTCATAAGAACTTCAGCAGTTGCTGGAATGTAATTGAATGATTAGTCGAGACTTAAACGGGATTAGATCATCGAGCTGAGGGTAAGGCTGCAGATTCTCATTGCATCACAGGCCTGTTTTTGAGAAAGTGAAGCGGATTCATGACTGGATTCTTTACAGCAAGGAAAGGCTCAGCCCTCTGGGCACACTTTAATATCGTAAGCAGTTTCCCGGACATTTTAAGGACTGCAAGAGTTTCAGGATCATCGGTAATAGACCAACCTTTCAAGGAGCCGACACAAACACGATGGGAAAATGGTCTCCTTCCGGTTCTTGGGATCCTTTAAAAAAATCAACAGCAACAATTGGTATTGATACAGCACCTTTAACATAGTAAAATGGCCCAAGGCGCTTCACAGGAGCGATTATCAAACAAAATTTGACACCGAGTCACATAAGGAGATATTAGGGCAGGTGACCAAAAGCTTGGTCAAAGAGGTAGGTTTTAAGGAGCGTCTTAAAGGAGGAAAGAGAAGTAGAGAGGCTTAGGGAGGGGATTCCAGAGATTTGAGCCTAGGCAGCTGAAGGCACGGCCACCAATGGTAGATGCTCAAGAGGTCAGAAATGGAGGAGCGCAGATCTCTTGGAAGGTTGTAGGTCTGGAGGAGACTACAGAGATAGGGAGGGGCGAAGCCATGGAGGGATTTGAAAACAAAGATGAGAATTTTAAAATCGAGGCTTTGCTTAACCGGGAGCTAATGTAGGTCAGCGAGCACAGAGGTGATGGGTGAACGGAACCTGGTGCGAGTTAGGACACGGGCAGCAGAGTTTTGGATGACCTCAAGTTTACAGAGGGTAGAAAGAGGGAGGCCAGCCAGGAGTGCGTTGGAATAGTCAAGCCTAGAGGTAACAAAGGCATGGATGAGGGCTT
Source organism: Somniosus microcephalus (assembly GCF_052327205.1). Taxonomy (NCBI): domain Eukaryota; kingdom Metazoa; phylum Chordata; class Chondrichthyes; order Squaliformes; family Somniosidae; genus Somniosus; species Somniosus microcephalus. The sequence goes on from NC_140992.1 coordinate 16,044,002, forward strand.
CAGCAGCAGATGAGCTGAGGCACAGGCGGAGACAGGCGATGTTATGCAGGTGGAAATAGGTGGTCTTAGTGATGGCACAGATATGTGGTCGGAAGCTCCTCTCAGGGTCAAATATGACACCAAGGTTGTGAACAGTGTGGTTCAGCCTCAGATAGATGTTAGGGAGAGGGATGGAGACGGTGGCTAGTGAATGGAGTTTGTGGCAGGGACCGAAAACAATGGCTTCGGTCTTCCCAATATTCAGTTGGAGGACATTTCTGTTCATCCAGCACTGGATGTCGGACAAGCAGCGTGGCAATTTAAAGACAGTGGAGGGAGCGAGAGGGTGGGTGTTGAGGTAGAGCTGGGTGTTGTCAGCGTACATTTGGAAACTGACGCTGTGTTTTCGGATGATGTCACCGAGGGGCAACATGTAGATGAGAAATAGGAGGGGCCAAGGATAGATCCTTGGGGGACGCCAGAGGTAATGATGCGGGAGCGGGAAGTGAAGCCGTTGCAGGTGATTCTCTGGCTATGACTGGATAGAGAAGAATGGAACCAGGCGAGTGCAGTCCCACCCAGTGGGACGACAGGGGAGAGGTGTTGGAGGATGATGGATTGGCCAACCGTGTCAAAGGCTGCAGACAGATTGAGAAGGACGCGAAGGGATAGTTTACCATTATTACAGTTACATAGGGCTAGAAATTTATCTGTTGAGCGTCACTCGGTGGCGCCATGAAATGGCGCTAAAATGGCAGCCGCCGCTCTTTCGCCAGCTGGTGGCGGGTCCCGCGGTGACCGCCATATTCATGTCCCCCTTTGCATTGCTGGTAACTGGCAGTGCCCTGAAAAAATTGGAGGCGTGGTGACGTCAATCGGTGTGCAACGGCGACTTACCGTCACCACGCCAAACCGCGACCTTAGCGCTGAATTCAGCGCTGGATCCTAAGCCCGCCAGGTTAACCTGGCGTCGCAGGCTGACAGTGGTGATGTCAGCACCTCTTAAAGGGACACACGCATGCTTCAGGTAAGTTTGCATTTAAGTTTTTGGATTTTTTTTTGTTGATTTTATGTAGTAGTGGCTTGCTGCAATAGATGTTAAAAGTGTATAGGGAGTGCTGTTGGATGCTCGCAAGACCTTGAATGATAAAGGAAGGCCTCTGAGAAAACAGAAAATGCTGCAAATACTCGACAGGTCAGGCAACATCCGCGGAGAAAGAAAAAGAGTTCACGTCTCAGGTCGAGATGCTGCCTGACCAGTTGAGTATTTCCAGAATTTTATGCTGTAATTTCAGATTTACAGCTTCCACTCGCAGAGGGAAGAGGAAGACATAGAAGAGTAACAAGCCGAAGAGGAGGAAGCAGAAGGAAGAATGCAACCTAGACAGCCCCTTTCTGGCTGGGATATCCGGTATAGAATCATCTGCCTGCGGTACCAGTGACCACAACCCCAATTCCCCTTTCAACATTAGTCCCACACCTTACCTTCCCTCTTGGCCACAATGCTGAAATAAAAGCCACCACAAAGCAAACTTTCCAATCCAACTTTATCCATATATCCTTCCAATATGACATCAAGAAATCAATTCATCGCCCTTATGCATTCTCTTAGTGACTGTCTTGTGTGTGCCTTTGCCTATCCTACTGATGTCACGCAGTGCTACCCCAGTGGCTGCAGCATGGCTGGTGGAAGGCCGCTGACTTTCAGTGGGGGACACTGCTAATGGCCTTGCTGGTTGACCTTGAGCTGGTGGCTGGGAGTGTCAAATCAATCTTCTTCTTTGTCTGTCAGTGTCAGCTGTGGCTCAGTTGGTAGCACACTCGCCTCTGAGTCTGAAGATTGTGGGTTTAGGTCCCACTCCAGGGACTTGAGCACATAAAGCTAGGCTGACACTCCAGTGCAGTGCTGAGGGAGTGCGGCACTGTCGGAGGTGCCATTGTTTTGGATGAGACATTAAACCGAGGCCCCGTCTACTCTCTCTGATGGATGTAAAAGATCCTATGGCACTATTTTGAAGAAGAGTTATCCCCATTGTCCTGGCCAATATTTATCCCTCAATCAACATAACAAAAACAGATTATCTGGTCATTATCACATTGCTGTTTGTGGGAGTTTGCTGTGTGCAAATTGGCTGCCGCATTTCCCAGATTACAATAGTGACTACACTCCAAAAAAGTACTTTATTGTCTGTAAAGGTTTTTGAGACGTCCGATGTTCATGAAAGGCGCTATATTAATTCAAGTCTTTTCTTCTTCACTCTCCTCTCCCTCTTCTTGGTCAACCACTGGCTGGGCAGGCTGTATTTCTAGGGTATGTGAAATAAGGAAGGCACAAGGGCAGAGTTGTGGTGAGGGGAGACTGGGAAAGCAGGCCAGAAGGAGCATAACGTATGAGGATACCCGCATCTTATATCCTTTCAGCCCCGCCGCTGGCCAAGGGCTCAGCCATGCCCCTGCCAAGAATGGCCTGCACCGTCTCCTCCAAGGGCATGAGGTGAGGCTAGGAATGAGAGATGTGCCTCGTGATTGTTACAGATTGTTCGTATGTGTGTGATTGGGGGTGGGGGTGGTGCATTGAGCAGTGTGTGAATCTAGTGGTGCAGTTGGTAGGAGACAGCTTTTGAAGATGCATTCACTGACCTTGACCTGTGGTCTGAGGTCATGAAGCTTCTTTGGGCACTGGAGCCAGGGGGTGGGGGAGACACTGCTGGTAGTGACGGCCTCAATGATGTACTCCCACATCTTTCTTTCTGGAGGGCCTCCTGGCCCCTGTGGGTAGAGGACCTGTCTTGCAGTGCGAGACCCTGGGTGTCCCTTCCCTGGCTTGCTGAGCCATTTGTGTTAATGCTGAAGCACTTTTTCCATTTATTGAGGTTCGGAAAGGAAATCAACTTTAAGAGCTGAATAATCCCATTTGGGACTTCTTTTTAATGTTAATTTTTTTTGAAGGGTAGTAAGGGCTGAAAACTTCATTTTTTAACTGCATTTTAATTTTTATTACATCTGAGTGCATTGTCCCTTTAATTCATAACCTTTTTAATTACCCAGAGACAGTGCGAAACTTGAACGGCACTTCAAGGCGGGAACTTCGCCTTGGAGGTCTCCACTAACGCCACCAGGAGAGTGTTGCACGCAAGGTAAGCGCTGCTCCGCCATTCTCCAGCCCCCTCAGATGAATTTACTCTGCTTAGCATGGCGGCCATTTTCGGCCGGCCGTTAACCCGGCAACTTTCTTGGCTAACCCGAATTTTTAGCCCTATATAGTAAGTTATCTGTGACTTTGATGAGAGCCATTTTGGTACTGTGGCAGGGGTGAAAACCTAACTGGAGGGAGTCAAACATGGAGTTCCGGGAAAGATGGGCATGTATTTGGGAGGCGACAGCATGTGCAAGGACTTTGGAGAGGAAAGGGAGGTTGGAGATGGCGGTGGGGGGGGGAGGATAATTTGCAAGGACGGAGGGGTCAAGAATTTTTTTTTTACAGGAGTGGTGATGGCAGATTTTACTACGTTAAAGGCGCTATATAACGGCAAGTTGTTGTTGAGTGGAACTATGGCAAGCTTTCACTAGTTCACCAGTCTAATTCTCACTAAAGGCGAAGGTTTAAGGAACGACTTGTGGGAATTCAGTCTCGTATGAAATGTGTCCGCATGTAGGCCAAGTGTTGCGACTGAGAACTGAGAGGAGTTTGTTGTTATTGAAAGAGAGACTGTAAGTCATAGTGTCGTAAACTAGCTAATCTGCTGTCCTGAGATATATGGTCCATTAGAATGTTCTTTGTCTATGGGACAGAGTTTGGGAATGTATGAGCAGTAAAAAGGGTTCATCAATTACCCGGCAGCCTCATTACCTCACACATAAGGCCATGTTTCCTTTAGTAGGGTGTGTGGGCTTGGCAATGAAGGCAGATTTTAGAATTGGACAGAAGGAGCACCTGGAATGAGCTCAAATCATAACAGTCCTTTTCAATAGCTTCTGAGTAGCAGCTTCTGATGGCAGACACAAGACAGCTGATCTTCAAACAAAAGCAAAATACTGCAGATGCTGGAAATCTGAAAAAAAAACAGAAAATGCTGGAAATACTCAGCAGGTCGGGCAGCATCCATGTAGAGAGAAACAGAATTAACGTTTCAGGTCAATGGCCTTTCGTCAGAACTAGAAAAAAGTTAGAGATACAACAGGTTTTAAGCAAGTGCAGGGGCAGGGAAAGGGGGGAGGGGCGGGAAGAACAAAAGGGAAAGTCTATGATAGGGTGGAAGGGAGGAGAGATTAAATGACAAAATGGATAATGGTGCAAGGCATAAGGAGATGGTTGTGTGTATTTGCAACAGCAATGTTCTGATGACAAGACCGGATTTCTGATTGGTCCCCTTGGAGGACAAGACACACCCAGCAGTTTCTCTGGAATGTGTAATTAGATCCTGCCTGCCTGAGTAATCAAGTACTTTGCAAATTTGTAATTTGAGCCATTCATTTTGAATGCCAAGCTCCAGGCACAGCTCACAGTAATGCTTTCCAAGAACAGACAGGGCTCACCCTCATGGGTTAGGACCTTCTCCCTCCCCCCCCCGCCAAACAAGTTCCTGACCTTCCCCCATCCCCCCGAGTTCTGAACTTTCTTTGCCGCCTCCTCCCCGCCGCCCCCCCCCGGCCCCATAGATGAGGCATTGTGTGTGGGTCATGGATTGTTAACAGGTTTATTGGGTATGAAGTGAATAGTGACATTGTCATGACTTCTGGATTTGGTCCAGTCCACTGATGTCACATGCCACACACAGTTTTCTGAGAAATCGAACAGGTCCAAGGGGGGAGGAGAGGGAGAACATGGTGTGGGTGTAAATGGGGTGGGGGTGGGGTTGGAAGCTACGAAAACTGACCTAGGCACCAGCTTCAGACACGACAACAGCACACCCAGCCCAGTTGAACTAGTCCTCCTCACTAACATCTGGGGACTTGTGCCAAAATTGGGAGAGCTGTCCCACAGACTGGTCAAGCAACAGCCTGATCTAGTCATACTCACAGAATCATTCCTTGCAGCCAATGTCCCAGATTCCTCCATCACCATCCCTGTCTTTACACTGACGATATATTCCGTCGTGTTGTGTGGCACTACCATTGTGTGCTAAATGGGATAGATTCAGAATAGATCTAGCAGCACAAAACTGGGCATCCATGAGGCGCTGTGGGCCATCAGCAGCAGCAGAATTGTATTCCACCACAATCTGTAACCTCATGGCCCGGCATATCCCTCACTCTACCATTACCATCAAGCCAGGGGACCAACCCTGGTTCAATAAGGAGTGTAGAAGAGCATGCCAGGAGCAGCACCAGGCGTACCTAAAAATGAGGTGCCATCCTGGGGAAGCTGCAGTACAGGACTACAAGCATGCTAAAAAGCAGTTTTAGCGGGCTTAAAAGTGGATAAATCCCCAGGTCCTGACGGGATGTATCCCAGGCTGCTGTGTGAGGCAAGGGAGGAGATTGCAGGGGCTCTGACACAAATTTTCAGAACCTCTCTGGCCACAGGGGAGGTGCCAGAGGACTGGAGGACAGCTAATCACAGAAAAATCACAGAAACCCCACAGTGCAGATAGAGGCCATTTCGGCCCATCGAGCCTGCACCGACACATATCCCACCCGATCTCCGTAACCCCTACACCAACACATATCCCACCCTATCCCCGTAACCCCACGTATTTAATCCCCCTAACATTAAGGGTCAATTTATCATAGCCAATCAACCTAACCCGCACATCTTTGGACTGTGGGAGGAAACCGGAGCACCCGGAGGAAACCCACGCAAACACGGGGAGAATGTGCAAACTCCTAATGTAGTACCATTATTCAAGAAGGGTAGTAGGGATAAACCAGGGAATTACAGGCCAGTGAGCCTAACATCAGTGGTAGGGAAATTATTGGAAAAAATTCTGAGGGACAGAATTAGTCTCCACTTGGAGAGGCAAGGATTAATCAAGGATAGTCAGCATGGCTTTGTCAGGGGGAGATCATGTCTGACCAATTTGATTGAATTTTTCGAGGGGGTGACTAGGTGTGTGGATGAGGGTAGTGCAGTTGATGTGGTCTACATGGACTTCAGTAAGGCTTTTGACAAAGTCCCGCATGGGAGACTGGTCAAGAAGATAAGAGCCCATTGGATCCAGGGTAATTTGGCACATTGGATCCAAAATTGGCTTAGTGGCAGGAGGCAGAGGGTGATGGTCGAATGTTGTTTTTGTGACTGGAAGCCTGTGTCCAGTGGTGTACTGCAGGGATCGGTGCTGGGTTCTTTGCTGTTTGTAGCGTACACTAATGATTTAGATATGAATGTAGAAGGTATGATCAGTAAGTTCGCAGATGACACAAAAATTGGTGGAGTGGTAAACAGTGAGGAGGGAAGCCTCAGGCTACAGGATGATATAGATGGGTTGGTTAGATGGGCAGAACAGTGGCAAATGGAATTTAACCCTGAAAAATGTGAGGTGATGCATTTTGGGAGGACTAACAAGGCAAGGGAATACACATTGAATGGTAGGACCCTAGGAAGGACAGAGGATCAGAGGGACCTTGGTGTGCATGTACATAGATCCCTGAAGGCAGCAGGACAGGTAGATAAGGTGGTTAAAAAGGCATATGGGATACTTGCCTTCATTAGCCGAGGCATAGAATATAAGAGCAGGGAGGTTATGATGGAGCTGTACAAAACGCTAGTTAGGCCACAGCTGGAATACTGTGTGCAGTTCTGGTCACCACACTATAGGAAGGATGTGATTGCATTGGAGAGGGTGCAGAGGAGATTCACCAGGATGTTACCTGGGTTGGAGCGCTTCAGCTATGAAGAGAGACTGGACAGGCTGGGGTTGTTTTCCTTAGAGCAGAGAAGGCTGAGGGGGAGGCCTGATTGATGTGTACAAAATTATGAGGGGCATAGATAGGGTAGATAGAAAGGAACTTTTCCCCTTAGTAGAGGGGTCAATAACCAGGGGGCATAGTTTCAAGGTAAGGGGCAGGAGGTTTAGAGGGGATTTGAGAAAAAACTTTTTCACCCAGAGAGTGGTTGGAATCTGGAACTCACTGCCTGAAAGGGTGGTAGAGGCAGGAACCCTCACAACATTCAAGAAGCACTTGAAACGCCATAGCATACAAGGCTACGGACCAAGTGCTGGAAAATGGGATTAGAGGCCCTTCGGCCCATCGTGTCCGCACTGGCGGTTAGGAGGCCGGGGACGGAGGTGCTGGCAGGCGGCCGCCGAAAAAGCGGCCGCCCCGCACCTCCACCTTAACTTGCGCCGCTGCCGGCACAGTAAGGCCCCGTGAACTGGGCGCGGGTAGCGAGCGCCGCAACTGCGGCGTTCGCTACCAAATATCGCGAACGGGGCACGAATGGGGCACTGCGCACACCGATGACGTCATCGGTGGCGGCGCAGCGCAAATGCCTAACGCCACCATTAGTGCCCCTACTGAATATCGCCGCAGACGCAGCCAGTGGCACTACAGCCACTGACTGCCTCTTTAGGTGCTAACAGGTGGCGCTACTCACCCAATTTCTCCCCCTATGACTCTCTATGACTCTAATTTGATCCACTCCACATAATATCAAGAAACGACTGAGTACACTGGATACAGCAAAGGCTGTGGGCCCCGACCACATCACGGCTGTCGTGCTGAAGACTTGTGCTCCAGAACTAGCCGTGCCTCTAGTCAAGCTGTTCCAGTACAGCTACAACACTGGCATCTATCCGACAATGTGGAAAACTGCCCAGATATGTCCTGTCCACAAAAAGCAGGACAAATTCAATCCGGCCAATTACCGCCCCATCAGTCTACTCTCAATCATCAGCAAAGTGATGGAAGGTGTCGTTGACAGTGCTATCAAGCGGCACTCACTCACCAATAACCTGCTCACTTCAGTTTGCATTCTGCCAGGACCACTCGGCTCCCGACCTCATTATAGCCTTGGTCCAAACATAAACAAAAGAGCTAAATTCCAGAGGTGAGGTGAGAGTGACTACCTTTGACATCAAGGCAGCATTTGACCGAGTGTCGCGTCAAAGGAGCCCTAGTAAACCTGAAGTCAATGAGAATCGGGAGAAAAGTCTCCACTGGCTGGAGTCATACCTAGCACAAAGGAAGATGGTTGTGGTTGTTGGACGTCAATCATCTGAGCCCCAGGACCTCACTGCAGGAGTACCTCAGGGCAGTGTCCTAGGCCCAACCATCTTCAGCTGCTTCATCAATGACCTTGCCTCCATCATAAGGTCGGAAGTGAGGATGTTCGCTGATGACTGCACAGTGTTCAGATAATGAAGCAGTCCATGCCTGCATCTAGCAAGACCTGGATGACATTCAGGCTTGGGCTGAAAGCGGCAAGTAACATTCGCGCCACACAAGTGCGAGGCAATGACTATCTCCAACAAGCGAAAGTCTAACCACCGCCCCTTGACAGTCAACAGTATTACCAGTGCTGAATCTCCCACCATCAATATCCTGGGGGTCATCATTGACCAGAAACTTAACTGCACCAGTCACATAAATACTGTGGCTAAAAGAGCAGGCCAGAGGCTGGGTGTTCTGTGACGGCTGTCCCACCTCCTGACTCCCCAAAGCCTTTCCACCATCTACAAGGCACAAGTCAGGAGTGTGATGGAATACTCTCCACTTGCCTGGATGAGTGCAGCTGCAACAACACTCAAGAAGCTCGACACCATCCAGGACAAAGCAGCCCGCTTGATTGGCGCATGGGAATACCATCACCTGCAAGTTCCCCTCCAAGTTACACACCATCCTGACTTGGAAATATCTCGCCATTCCTTCATTGTCGCTGGATCAAAATCCTGGAACTCCCTCCCTAACAGCACGGTGGGTGTACCTCCACCACTCGGACTGCAGCGGTTCAAGAAGGCGGCTCACCACCACCTTCTCAAGGGCAATTAGGGATGGGCAATAAATGCTGGCCTTTCCAGCGACGCCCACATCCCAGGAACGAATAAAAAAAAATCCCCGCCCAGAAGCCAGCGTGATTGACAAGCTTGGCTACCTGTTGGGTAGGGAATGCTCTGGAGGAGGCCACAGGCCAGGAGCTGGTAAGGAACCTGCTGCTACATTAGTGGGAGCGTGGCGGGAGGGGTGGGGTGGGGTGGTCCGGAGCTTGGGTGGGTTCGATCACCGATCCCTGGGGTGGGGCTGGTCGGATCCCAGGCGGGGGGATCCGATCCCCAATCTGAGGGGATCCAATCCCCGATCCGGGGATTGTTTGGATGGGGAGATCCAATGATGGGTGGGTGTCCAATGGCAAGGAAGAGGGGGGGTCAGAGGGAAACACATCTGCTCCTCCTGGCCCACAAGCATTGCTGGAAGGGCACTTACCTTTTCCCCGAAACTGCCCTCACCTCCCTTTAGCTGCCAGGGTTTCCTGAGGCCTGGGAAACCCAACCGGCCAGGGTTAAACCTGTAAGATAGGTTAAATGTGAAGCTCCCAAGCCTCAGTATAATATTTCAATGACCAACTTGCCTCCTGGAAGTGGATTGGTTGCCTGCCCCCTGTCCCGCCTCCGTTAATCCCAGAAATGGGCGGGTTGGAAGCGGAGTTGGGGTCGGGTTTGAGATTTAAAAAAAAATTTACATCTCACCCAACCCTAACCCTCCCATTTTGGCGGGGGGGGTTAAAATTACCCCCTGTATTTCCAAAGTAATCCATTGGTTGTACAGCACTTTCGAATGCCCACGATCAGCACTATATAAATGTAAGTTCTTTTTCCTTTTCCTGAATTAGATGAAAGCCCAAACATCTGTTGAAATGGAACTACACTTTCCTTGCCTTTCAAAGAACCAATTATTTGAAGATCTTAGGGGAAAAAAATTACCTTTCTCAATTAAAGCCACCAAACACAGGCCTTTCATCTCATTGCTGTTTGTTGGATCTTGCTGGGCATAAAATGGCTACTGGTAGGAGCACTAGAATCGGAAAAGGAGCACGCAAGACAGACACGAAGGGCTGGCACAGGGGTGATTCTTAATTATTTCTGTTAACTATTGGATAGAGATGGAATTGAGTTGATTGCTAAATTTGAGTTTTGTTCTAGATTTGGTGTTGGGTTGATGTGGTGATGTGAGGGCAAGCCCCTAAGTTTGGACTGAAGGAAGGCAATCAGATGGTGGTTGTAAGGATAGTGGTAAGGATTGTGGGATTGTTGGTGTATAATAGAGTAAATGAGAAATGATTTCCAGTGGCAGGAGGGTCGGTAACCAGAGGACACAGATTGAAGGTGATTGACAAATGAACCAGAGGCGACATGAGGGAAACATTTTTTACGCAGCGAGTTGTTGTGATCTGGATTGCGCTGCCTGAAAGGGCGGTGGAAGCAGATGCAATAGTAACATTCAAAAGGGAATCGGAGAAATACTTGAAGGGGAAAAATTGCAGGACAATGACAAAAGAGCAGGGAAGTTCTTCCTGGTGTCCTGGTCAACTAACGTCAGTAAAGCAAACCTAGAAGGACAAGGGCAGCAGGCATGTGGGAACACCACCACCTCCAAGTTTCCCTCCAAGTCACACACCATCCTGACTTGGAAACAGCGTTCCCATTAAGCTGTGTGACCGCACGGCCGTGCAGCTCTCTGCCGTTCCCGCGCAGCCCAGGACCGTTTTTGTAGTAACCTGGGAGGTTATGAGTAACCTGATCCACCAGGTGGTGCTGTGGCAATTGGTCTCCTGAGTTAAGTCTGGTCTGTACTGGTTGTACTCTTTGTTTTTGCTGCCTCATGGCAGAAGCTTTTATGTGCAAGTGTTGATTAAACCATGTTACGGAGTTAACCTGTGTCCGTCTCCATCTATGGCCACCTCAAGATACCACAGTTTTTTTCAACGTGATTTTTATTTTTGCATGCACGAAACTAAGAGGGAACATTGCTTGGAAATATATCGCCGTTCCATCATCGTCGGTGGGTCAAAATTCTGGAACTCACAGCACCGTGGGAGCACCTTCACCACACGGACTGCAGCGGTTCAAGAAGGTGGCTCACCACCACTTTCCCAAGGGCAATTTGGGATGGGCAATAAATGCTGACCTTACCAGCGACGCCCAGATCCCATGAATGAATTTTTAAAAAACAGATGATCTGGCCATTATCACATTGCTGTTTGTGGGTGCTTGCTGTGCACAAATTGATGACTGCATTTCCCTACATTACAACAAGTGACTTCACTTCAAAAATACTTCATTTGGCTGTAAAGCGCTTCGGGATGTCTTGTGTTCTTGAAAGGCGCTGTAGAAATACAAGTTCTTTTTTCCTTTTCTGGTTCCACAATGGACAATGAAAAATACAAATATATGTGCCAGCCTTTACAGAAGAAAAGCAAGCTGAGAGACTGGAGGCAGTGCCAACCGTAATGGAATGCTTAGCACTCCGAGCAACTAGGGCTGAAATGAAAGCACTGTGCTCTTCAAAGAAAGCATTTAGAAAGCAAACGGTGCCAAACGAGAGGGAGGCACACAAGCTTCACAGTTTGAGAAAGGCCACCCAATGCTCCCTCGGCCTCAGTCTCATTCACACCAGCGCAACAGAGCAAGACTGCTCTTATATCCGTGTTACAAGCAAATCCTTTAAGAAGTTTAATGGTTCCGGGGATGGGGGGATGTTAGTTACAAGGACAGGTTGGAGAAGCTGGATTTGTTTTCATTAGAGCAGCGGAGGTTGCGGGGTGATTTGATAGAGGTGTACAAGATTATGACGGGTTTGGACAGGCTAGATGGGGAAAGGCTGTTCCCACTAGTTGATGGTACAAGGGCTAGGGGACACAGATTTAAGGTTTTGGGCAAGAGATGTGAGGAAAAACTTTTTTACGCAGCGAGTGGTGAGGACTTGGAACTCGCTGCCGATGGAAGTGGTGGAAGGGGAGACACTCAGGGGGAGAAATTCAGTTGTTAGCGCCACCCGTTAGTGCCTTAAGAGGGCGATAAGTGGGGCGCGATGCGGCTAGCGCCCGGGCGCAGCGAGACCTGCGCCTCTCGCGAAATTGAGCGGACATTTAGCGGCGGTGCAAAACTGCAACGCCCGCTCAGCTGCGCGCGCAGATCCTGACGTCATTTCAAGGTGCAACGCCCTTGGGGCACCCCGACCCGGAACTTCAGTGGCGCCCCCCTCCTTTCCGCCTGGCGCTCCCAGCGACTGGTTGACTGGAACGGTTCCCAGCCGCTGTGGGGCTGGGGGGGCGCTATTTAAAGGGGGCTCTTCCTGGCTTCTTTGTGGTAGCCATTTTTGGACCATTCCTTCTGTGAGAGAGAGAGATTTGCAGAGAGACAAAGGGAGAGAGCTTTCTGCAATGAGTCAGCGCTCGCACAGGTACTTCTGGCTTCGGCCCAGAACTTTGTAGTTGGTTTGATTTTTCACTGGCATAACCTTGAGTGGCCACATACTATGTGTTGTGTCTGTGTATAATAAGACACAGACTGCAGGAGAACGGTACAACAGGTGTTTACTCAACGTGGCTCACACTGGAACTGATCTGTACAGATTACTACTCAGTGCTATATACAGGTGTGGTCACTGCCGGTACAACAGTATACATAAGCTGTAAAAGATAGTTCCCCCCTTAAAGGTATATACATTACAATTCCTCCCCTTTTAGATTAACAGTACCATAACACTCATTTAACAATTAAATATCAAACTAATTACAATTAACACTTTTAACATGCAACATTAGCTGAAAATAGTCTATTTATATATTCAGTCTTTGGGGAGGCTTCCTGATCCTTTCTGGATAGCGCCTTTCCCGAGTGTCTTGCTCTTGGTGCGGAAGCGATTCTGGCCCCCTGTTGTCGGTTGGTTCATCAGCTTCCGATGCTACTGCTTCTGGGGTAGATGCGGCCTGTACGTCGGGTTCCTCACCAGGTACGTATGGGCGAGGCATGGGGTTGACTTGTTCCTGTGACTCTAGGATCTGGTCAGCATGGCGTCTCACAATGCTCTCCCCAACGTCCACTGTGTACATTAGTGGGCCCTGCCGTGTGCATATCGTTCCTGGCTGCCATTTTTCTGTTCGGTAGTCGCGGGCCAAGACTGGTTGCCCTACATTGAAGCTCCTTGTTGGCTTCTCATGGATGTGCTGGAATTGCTTACTCTCAACATCTCTTCGTATGTTTGGTCTGAGCAAATCCAGGCGAGATCTTAACCTTCGGTTAAAGAACATCATGGCCGGGGCCTGGTTGGTGACTGCATGTGTCGTATTCCGGTAGGCGAACAGGAAATTGTCCACCTTGTGCTGCAGCGGAATGTTGTCATTGTACATAGCCTTTATTGCCTTCTTAAAGGTTTGTACGAACCTCTCAGCCAATCCATTTGTGGCTGGATGATACGGGGCGGATGTGTAATGCCTTACCCCATTCTTTTTCAAGAACCTCCGGAACTCTTCGGACACAAACAGTGGTCCGTTGTCGGAGCAAATCTGTTCTGGCAAGCCATTCCTGGCAAAAATGGTCCGTAGGACTGCAATAGTTTTCTCCGTGGTGGTGGAGGACATTTTGATGACCTCAGGCCATTTCGAGTGCGCATCCACGGCTATTAAAAACATTGAGTCCATGAATGGACCAGCAAAATCAATATGCACCCGTTGCCATGGAGATGAGGGCCACTCCCATGGGTGTAGAGGGGCCTGTGGTGGTGCATTTTGGACTTTCTGGCATCCTGAGCAGCTCTTGGTCAGGTCCTCGATTTGTTTATCGATTCCCGGCCACCACACATAAGCCCTGGCTAGGCTTTTCATTTTTACTCCTCCCAGATGACCCTCATGAAGCTCATTGAGCACTCTATCCCTTAACTTGGGTGGAATTACCACTCGGGATCCACACATCAAGGTCTCCCGGCACACTGACAGCTGTTCTCTCCTTGTCAAGAATGCTGGCACCAGTGAGTCGCCATGTGCTGGCCATCCCTTCACCGTCAAATCATATACCCGAGACAGTGTCGGGTCATTTCAGGTTTCCTTTTCGATACAAGCGTTAGTTACCGGTAGGTACTCAACTATAGTCGAATGGAATATTTTGACAGGATCCACTGCTGGTGCTTCTTCCGCAGTAGGCAGTGGCAGGTGTGATAGCCCATCAGCATTTCCATGCTGTTTCATGCCCTTATATTCAATTTCATAGTGGTGCGCCCCTAGAAAAAGTGACCATCTTTGTAGTCGTTGCGCAGTCATCACCGGAACGCCCTTCTTCGGATTAAAGATGGAGACAAGAGGCTGGTGATCAGTCAGCAAGGTGAATTTCTGCCCGTGCAGATAGTGATTGAACTTTTTCACTCCCCACACTAGGCTGAGGGCCTCCCTGTCAATCTGGGCATGGTTACGCTCGGCTGCGGTTAGTGATCGTGACGCAAAGGCAATTGGCCTCTCTGAGCCGTCCGAGAATTTGTGGGACAGCACCGCTCCAATGCCATAGGGTGATGCATCACATGCCAACCGAATTGGTAATGCTGGGTTGTAATGGGCCAATACCTCTTTCGATGTGATTAGTGTTTTGCTCTTCTGGAAAGCTCATCTACATTCGTCACTCCACTTCCATGGCACCCCAGTTTGCAGTAGGGTGTTCAATGGGTGTAGTATTGTAGACAAATTTGGCAAGAACTTATGGTAGTAGTTTACCAGCCCGAGGAACGACCTCAGTTGTGACACATTTTCCGGTGCTGGAGCCTTGACTACTGCCTCAAACTTCTCTGGGGACTTATGTAACCCCTCTTTATCGATAACGTGGCCACAATACGAGATCTGGGGCGGTTCGCTCGGAGCCCATATTCCTGCAATCTAGTGAGCACCTGCTCCAGGTTGGCAAGGTGATCACTGTCATTTTCGCCCGTGACCAGGATGTCGTCCAAATAACACTGGGTCCCTGGGATCCCTTGCAGGACTTGTTCCATTGCCCTCTGCCAAATAGCCGGAGCTGATGCTACCCCGAATACCAGCCGGTTGTATTGGTAGAGACCTTTATGGATGTTGATTGTGAGGTATTTTTTTGATGCTTCTTCTACCTCCATTTGCAGATACGCCTGGGCCAGATCAATCTTAGTGAAGCGTTTCCCTCCAGATAGCGAGGCGAATATATCTTCAATCCGTGGAAGTGGATATTGTACGGTGTGAAGGACCGGGTTCACTGTTACCTTAAAGTCCCCACAGATGCGAACCTTCCTTGATTCCCCAGGCGTGCTGCTCAACGACTTTTTCATCACAGGGACGATGGGTGTAGCCCACTCGCTCCAGTCTACCTTGGACAGTACACCTGAACGTTCCAGACTCTCCAGCTCTGCTTCGACGGCTGGGCGGATCGCATAAGGTACCGGTCTGGCCTTAAAAAATTTTGGGCTTGCGTTTTCTTCAATTTTAATCGTTGCTGTCATGCCTTTTAGTGTTCTGAGTCCTTGCTGGAACACTTCTTTCGCTTCAGTTAGGATCTTTGACAGTCGCCCAGGTGTGACGTTGTCATCCTTTTTGTCAGCCACAGTCAGTGCCTGTATGGAATGCCGATCCAGTTGTATTTTCCGGATCCATTCATGTCCCAGTAATGGTGGTCCTCCGTCTTGCAATACATACATGTCTAGTTTTGGTGTTTCCTTACCGTTATGTATAACGGTCACCCTTATTTTTCCTTTGGGGTAGACTTTTTGCCCCGTGTACGTCTTCAAAATAATTTTTGTGTCTCTCAAGGGTATGTGTGAGAATAGCCGCTCGTAATCCCATTGGTTTATGACTGTTAGGGCTGATCCTGTGTCAAATTACATCTTTACCTGGACTCCTGCTATCTTGAGAGTGACCCAAATGGTTCGGTGATCCTCCGTTGTGATCACATTATGTAGTTTCAGCCAACTCAGTTCCCTGCTTTCGGAGTCATTATCACTCTTTTGTTCGTCTGAACTATTCTCCGTCATCTTATGTACCTTCTTGTACTTTTCTTTGGTAGGTTTCTTATTGCTGGTTTTCTTTCCCGACCTGCAGACTCGTGCTATGTGTCCTACTTTTCCACACTGTCTGCACACTTTGTCTTTGAACCAGCAATCATTCTGGTCATGTGTTGTTCTGCCGCAATGATAGCACTTCTCTGTTCCATATGACATTTCGTTTGTGCCATATTACATAGATACATAGAAGATAGGAGCAGGAGTAGGCCATTCGGCCCTTCGTGCCTGCTCCGCCATTCGATGAGATCATGGCTGATCCTTTAATTCAGTATCCCGTCCCCGCCTTCTCTCCGTAACCCTTAACCCCTTTTGCCCGTAGAAATATATCTAATTCCCTCTTAAATATATTTAATGAGCTGGCGTACACTGCCCTCTGTGGCAATGAGTTCCACAGGTTCACCACTCTCTGAGTGAAGAAATTCCCCCTCATCTCTGTCCTAAATGGTTTAGCCCTTATCCTTAAATTATGTCCTCTAGTTCTGTTCTCACCCGCCAAGGGAAACATTCCTTCTGCATCCAGTCTGTCTAGACCTGTCAGAATTTTATACACTTCTATGAGGTCCCCTCTCAATCTTCTAAACTCCAGTGTGTACATCCCTAAACTACATAGTCTCTCCTCATAGGTCATTCCCGCCATTCCTGGTATCAGCCTGGTGAATCGCCGCTGCACCCCCTCCATGGCAAGAACATCCTTCCTCAGATGAGGCGACCAAAACTGTACACAGTACTCGAGGTGTGGTCTCACCAGTGCCCTGTACAGCTGCAGCAAGGTATCCCTGTTCCTGTATTCTAACCCTTTTGCTATGAAGGCCAGCATACCGTTTGCCTTCTTGACCGCCTGTTGCACCTGCATGCTCGCCTTCAGTGACTGGTGTACAAGAACACCCAGGTCTCTCTGTACTTCCCCCTCTCCCAATCTATTGCCATTTAAATAATAATTTGCCCTCCCGTTCCTGCACCCAAGGTGGATAACTTCGCACTTGTCCACATTATAGTGCATCTGCCATTTATCCGCCCAATCGCCCAGTCTGTCCAAATCGCTCTGGAGCTTCCTGGTCTCTTCCTCTGAGCCCACCCCCCCTCCTAGTTTAGTGTCGTCTGCAAATTTGGAAATGCTGCATCCGACTCCCTGATCCAGGTCATTAATGTAAATTGTGAACAGCTGGGGGCCCAGGACAGATCCCTGTGGTACCCCACTTGTTACTGCCTGCCATTCAGAAAATGAGCCGTTTATTCCAACTCTCTGTTTTCTATCTGACAGCCAGTTCCCTATCCACGCCAAAACTTTCCCCTTTATCCCATGAGCCTCAATTTTCCATGCTAATCTTTTATGTGGGACCTTATCGAAGGCCTTTTGGAAGTCCAGGTACACCACATCTACTGGCTCTCCCCCATCTATTCTACCAGTTACTCCCTCAAAAAATTCCAATAGATTAGTCAAGCACGATTTACCCTTTGTAAATCCATGTTGACTCTGTCCTATCCTGTCCCCATTTGCTAAGTGCTCCGCTATTTCATCCTTAATGATGGACTCCAGCATTTTGCCCACAACTGATGTAAGGCTTACAGGTCTGTAATTACCTGCTTTTTCTTGCGGTATCTGTTGCATCTCTGCAGTGCCCCGTGCTGCTGCTTCATATGATACCACAATGCTGAAAGCCTTTTCCAGCGTAAGGTCCTTTTCAGATAAAAGCCGTTTCTGGGTTCCTTCACTTTGAAGCCCACACACAAACTTGTCCCTTAAGGTATCTGCCAGTCCCGCTCCAAACTGGCAGTGTTTCGATAGTTTGCGCAGTTCTGTTAAATAATCAGCATTGCTTTCATCCTTATGCTGGTTCCGTTTGTGAAACTTGAATCTTTCTGCTATCAGCAGCAGTGCGGAGTTTAAATGTTCCTGTCGTATCGTTACTATTGTTATGTTCATTAATAAATAGACATTCTTATTATGAACACAGCTAGCTTTTGCTAGTTACTTTTATTGAGCACATGTGGACTGGTACAGCATCTTGTAGAGGCTTCCATCTTGACTGCTGCCTTGTGGGTAGCCTAGCCTCATGGGTAATGTAGTCTTAATATATACAGCTATATACAGCTCTACACAGCTCTACGGCTCCACCTAGTGTCCACTATAGAATGACATGTTTTTGATCGTTACATCCCTCTTTCTTTGAGGTTTAACAAAATCAATATCAATCAACTTTCAAGAAAACAATGAAGATAATATCAGTAACACTTTTGTTAGTGCTCTATAAACATAAACATTTTCAAAACAGTCAACACATTTTCAAAGCTTTACATTGTACTCAAAGATTAAGTCTATCAGGCTTTTTTACTTCACGTGTGGATCTTCTCAACACGGGTAAGTCTGATGTGTCTTCATGAGATTGTTCTGGCGGTGAATGACAAGATGCAGTTGCGGCATTGTCATCAATCTGCTCTTGTATAGATCGAGGTCTCCTTGCGATCTTTGCTTGGAGAGGGTTTCAGTGTTTCCTTCACTCTTCATGCCATAACTCTCAATGTAGTCAATGCATTCTCGAAAAACTGCTGGCAACTGGATCCCATCATACAGCATAGTCCTCTCAGCAGCCTCGGCTAATGGAACACCAAAGATTGGCCTGAGGGAAGAAGGAGTATCCACCGGAACTGCTTCCTGCTCTGGTGCAGGCTTCAAATTCTCCATGTCGCTTTTCACAATTTTCAGCAGATCTTCACCACCCTGGTACCATGTTATGTTCATTAATAAATAGACATTCTTATTATGAACACAGCTAGCTTTTGCTAGTTACTTTTATTGAGCACATGTGGACTTGTACAGCATCTTGTAGAGGCTTCCATCTTGACTGCTGCCTTGTGGGTAGCCTAGCCTCATGGGTAATGTAGTCTTAATATATACAGCTATATACAGCTCTACACAGCTCTACGGCTCCACCTAGTGTCCACTATAGAATGACATGTTTTTGATCGCTACAACTATGTCTTCAAAACTCTTTTCCATTGGCTTCGCTGGGGTTACTAGATTTCGTAATAAACCATACGTCTTTGCACCCATTAAATTTAACAATACCGATGCTTTCTTGTCATCTGACACCTCATTTGCCTTGCAGTATACCTCTATTCGTTCGACATATGTAGCCCAATCTTCAACTTCATTGTCAAATGCGGTGATACTGCCACTCTTCGGCATTTTGGGTGTGGTTTAAAATGGCGTCTCCTAATGGCTTAAAATGGCGTCTCCTGCGCTTTCCTTCATCCCCCGCTGCTGCCAACGCCGCTCCCGGTGGTTCTCGTGGCAATGGTGGCGCCCTGTAGGTTTCACGCGCTTCTCCTGCGCTGCTGCCAACACCGCTCTCGGCGGTCCTCGTGGCAATGGCGGCGCCTCGCGGGTTTCTGTGCATCTCTCTCTCTCTCTCTTCGACGCTGCTCGGCCCCTGAACACCGGCTGCGCCCTGTACGCTCTGCCCTCTCTCCCTCCCCCCCGTCAACGCTGCTCGGCCCTTTGCTGTGCCACTCGGTCGGGCTCTAGCCCGCCGCTGTCCGGGAATGGTCTGCGCACTACCTGTTGCCAGCCCGCTGGACCACCTCGACTGGAATGCCAAGCCTGACTCTCAACGGCCTCCCCCACAATTCTCGAGTCTCTGCTGGATGACTGGGCGGTTACCCGTGGTCGACGCCCGAGTCTCTGGCCTTGACCTCCAATCCACTGATCTCCAGGAACGAATCCCCGGGAGGTGATGCAGAGTTGCAGGTAGGTTCAACATTGCCTTGTCGCCAATGTTGTGTCTGTGTATAATAAGACACAGACTGCAGGAGAACGGTACAACAGGTGTTTACTCAACGTGGTTCTCACTGGAACTGATCTGTACAGATTACTACTCAGTGCTATATACAGATGTGGTCACTGCTGGTACTGCAGTATACATGAGCTGTAAAAGATAGTTCCCCCCTTAAAGGTATATACATTACACTATGGGGGCTGCAATGGGTGGAAACGTTGGGTTTCTCCATTGCATTGAGAGGGCTCAGAGACGCCGAGAGAGAGTACCAGTCATGGCCAGATGGAGGAAGGCCAATAGGCGTCGGCACAGGAGGCCTTACCCTCCCAGGGTATTCTGCCAACAGTTCTCATACCTCAACATATCTGAGGAGCAATGTTTGCGGAAGCTTCGATTCAGCAGGGAAGCGGTCACTGAGCTCTGCCACCTGCTTCAGCCAGATCTGCAGCCTCAACTGAGGAGCAGGACGTCTCTGTCGGTGGCAGTGAAGGTGACAGTGGCTCTCAACTTTTATGCCACCGGCTCCTTCCAATCCGCTACTGGGGACATTGCCAATGTCTCCCAGTTCGAGGTGCATTGCTGTATCCGCCAAGTCACGAATGCCCTCTTTAAAAGGAGACGTCAGTACATTTCCTTCCCCATGACCCTGGACAAGCAGCAAAAGCGCGCAATGGGATTTGCAAGAATAGCGGGCTTCCCCATGGTCTAGGGCACCATTGACTGCACGCATGTGGCTTTGCAGGCGCCGCAAGAAAATGTCGAGGATTACCGCAACCGGAAGGGGTTCCATTCGTTGAACGTCCAGTTGGTGTGTGACCACAAACAGCTGATACTAGCTGTCAATGCCCGCTTTCCAGGCAGCAGCCACGATGCCTTCATCCTGCGCCAGACTTCTGTGGCAGACCTTTTCGAAGCCCCGGCTCACCCAGGAGTCTGGCTTCTCGGGAACAAAGGCTATCCTCTGTGCACCTGGCTGATGACCCCGCTCCGTGCGCCCAGCAGCCCTGCTGAAGAACGATACAATGAGAGCCATCAAGCGACCAGGAACATCATTGAGCAAACAATTTGCGTGCTAAAGCAACGGTTCCACTGTCTGGACCATTCCAGGGGAGCCCTTCAGTACTCACCTGAGCGAGTCTCCCATTTCGTTGTAGTGTGCTGCATGCTGCATAACCTGGCAATCCTCAGGACTCAGCCACTGCCACCAGACATTGGAGCACCAGCAGAGGAGGAGGAGGAGAAGGAGGAGGAGGAGCACCAGGACGGGAGGGAGGCACAAAGTGCAAGGGCCGTCCGTCAGCAGCTTATTGCAAGTCGGTTCTAGGCCCCCTCTGAGGGAATGGCTTGTGCCATTGAAAGAACACGAATGGAACCGTTCCGCAACCCCTGAGCCGGTCAAGGCAACAATAGTTCAAAGAGCAAACATGCACAATCTGAATAAAGACACTTCTTTATTTAACAAACTGTGTGCCCTTCCCTCATGACAAAGTAATAGAGAGAAACCCCCAAAAAAGCAGTCGGACACATAACTGGCTCTCACAACCTGGAGACAATGAACAAAAAGAGTAAACAAAAAATGACCACGATCCTCATCCTTCATTAAAAACATTAACAGCATTTTGCCACACCTCCTACTTTTTGCCCTTCGAGGGTGATCTGCTTCGCTTGCGAGATTGGCCCCTTCCCACCCTGCAGCTCCTCCGCAATGGGACCCCAGTGGCTGCAGCAAGGCTGGGGGAAGGCTGCTGAGTGTCAGAAACTGAGTCGGCAGATGCCCTTGAGGTACGGCCTGGACCAGCTCTGGGCCTGGAGGGCCTGGCTGTTGACTGCTCCAACTGTGCATGGGCGGCAGCAGTCTGTCCTACAGGTGGTGGCAGCTGCAGTGGAGAAGTGACAGTGTTGGCAGCAGGAATGCTGCCATCCTGACAGAGGACAGCAACTCCCTGGTCGGACGACACACTGGCACTCCCACGGGGCAGCACTGCAGCATGTGGAGCAATCTGCTGAAGCACAGACTGCTGGCCTGCTGCGGCGCGGCGAGGCCCCCAGCGATTCATGCCTGATCCAGCGAGGGTGGCAGCAGTCAGTGCTCGTGTGGCCTCAATCTGCGTCTGCATCAGACCAGCCACTGACTGCATTGCACCACTAAGCACTTGCGTGGAAGCCGCCTGTGCTGCCTGTGCTGCACCGAAGTCCTGCAGACTCCTTGCCTGTGCTGCACTGAAGTCCTGCAGACTCCTTGCCAGTGCTGCGCCGAAGTCCTGGACACTCCTTGCCAGTGACTCAATGGATTCGGGCATCCTTGCCACTACAGCCATGAGCTCAGTGTGCCTCTGCTCCGCCTGGGCGCCCATCTCAGCGAGGAGCCGCACCTCTTCTGCGCTCACTGTAGCAGGACTGGAGGCCAGACTCTCCCTCCGGGGAGAAGGCCGCCGAGCTTCCCTACCCCCCCGCGCGTTGCTGCAGCCCGCAGCCCCGGAGCTTCACCCTCCTCAGACCCTTCCCCCCCTGCTCCCCACCAGGGAAGGCGTGTTCCCATTATGGCCATGGGCTTCCTCGGCTGAGGGTGGCACTGATGGTCCGGCTTCCTCTTCCTCCTCACCTTCAGAATCACTCACAGTGGCAGCTTGAGGGCCCGTCTCCTCACCTGGCGAATCAGCATCTGAAAGCAGGGAGGTACAAGAGTTGCTTTAGTGTGAGGACAGGGCGGCAGCGAGGGAGGCATGAGTGCTGCAATGCACTGTATTGGTCCGATAGTGGCAAAGGATGCTGGTGTGAGGCACAAGTGGAAGGAGAGAGGTCAAAAAGGTGATGACCTTACCATTGCTGTCCAGAACGGGGTCGGCATCTCCAGTGGTGACGGGGCCAATCATCCGGCCTGCCATAATCCGCTGGACTTGCTGCTCCAGATCGCTGAGGTCTTGAAAGTGAGGCCGGCCTCCCCCGGTCCGTTGCTGCTGCCTCCTGTTATGGGCCAGCTTGCCCTGCAAGAGAAAGGACGGGCTCTGAGTACAGTGTGAAGCCCTGATCTTGGCTGCACTGCCTCCCATGGTCGATTAGCCCTTACAGTGTGAAGCCCTGATATTGGCTGCACTGCCTCCCATGGTCGAATAGCCCTTACAGTGTGAAGCCCTGATCTTGGCTGCACTGCCTCCCATGGTCGATTAGCCCTTACAGTGTGAAGCCCTGATCTTGGCTGCACTGCCTCCCATGATAGAATAGCCCTTACATTGTGAAGCCCTGATCTTGGCTGCACTGCCTCCCATGGTCGATTAGCCCTTACAGTGTGAAGCCCTGATTTTGGCTGCACTGCCTCCCATGGTCGAATAGCCCTTACAGTGTGTAAAGTGCTGAATGTGCGTGTGAGTTTCATGAAAGGCCCATAGATGTTGGATGAGGGCTGGGCATTGGGGCTTTCAGGGCCCTTTGGCCATAAAGTGAGGTGCACATGCAGGGATGAAGAGGATACTGAAAAGGGTACTCACCCTGACGACCCGAGTGAGGTCGTTGAACTTCTTCCTACATTGCACAGGGGCCCTAGGTACCATGCTGCTGGAGGTCACTCTGTGTGCCACCTCCCTCCAAGCTTTGCGATAGTCATTGGGCAGCGGCCTCCTGCCACTGTCCAGAAACAGGATAGATCGCCTGCGCTGCACTCCGCCAACCAGAACCTGCAGGGCCCCCTCACTGAACCGCTGCGCTCGCTCCCTGGCCCTCTCCATGGCCCTAGGCGTTAGAATGTGGCAGCAGGTCTGTCCAGGCCGAGAATCAGGGCTCCGATGCGCAGGGTGTGGCTGCAGTCCAAGATCGAACCTCCCCTTTAAGAGCTGACCGGCGTCAGCGTGTCTGCCTGCAATCGCTAACTGGCCGCACCTGCGCTGCGCCCGCCCTCGGTGGTAGCGCCTCGCTTCTCCGGCTTAGCACCTTAGGACAGTCGTGCAGCGCCTGTTTTAGCGCTCCAAGCACCTCCTGGGGCAAAGCAGGTCAATTTAGCAGTAGGTGGCGATAATTTGCGCCGGGCGCTAAATTTCGCGCCCGCTCGAGTATAACGCCCCAAACATGGCGATACTGAATTTTTCCCCCTCAATGTTTTCAACGGGAGACTGGATAGGCACTTGAGGGAAATAAACTTGCAGGGCTACGGGGATAGAGCGGGGGAATGGGACTGACTGGATTGCCGGCACGGACTCGATGGGTGGAATGGCCTCCTTCTGTGCCGTTATGACTCTATGGGGGAAAAATTCAGTTGGTTTGCGCCTCCCGTTAGCGCCTTAAGAGGGCGCTAATGGGGCGCAAAGCGACTAGCGCCCGGGCGCGGCGATGTTTGCGCCGCTCACGAAATTGACCAGACATTTTGCGCCGGCACTAAACACTACTGCCATGATCTCCTGCGCCGGCAGATCGTGATGTCAGTCGAGTGCGCAACGCCCCGGTAACGCCCCGGACCGGATATTGAGTGGCGCCCCCTGCCTTACCGCCTGCCGCTAGCAACAACAGGTTGAGGGGACCGTTTTGCAGTCAGGAAGGGACTGGGGGAGCGCTATTTAAAGGCGACCGCTTCCTGCCTTTGTTTGTTGGTGACATTTTTGCACCACGCATTCTGAGAGAGAGAGAGAGAGACTTCTGGAGAGATTCAACGCTGTGTGAAGGAGTTTTGGGTACTGAGCAGCACTTTGCAGGTTCATTTTGATTTGCCCTTCCTTGTATCAATTTAGAAGAGACTGTGGGGGCTGCACTCTGAGCACTTTCCCTGGGTCTCTCCATTGTTCTTTCAGCAGATTTGATGTACCAGTCTCTCCAGGTCGAGATTCAAGGTTGCAATGAGCAGGGTGTGGATGGAGAGCAAGATCGACCCTCCCCTTTAAGAACTGGCCGGCGCCAGTGTGTCTGTGTTCCATTGCTGACTGACATCACAAGAGCTTCGCCAACGCTCTGAGTTAGCGCCTCACTCCTCGGCCTTTGCGCCTTAAGAGAGGTGTGAATTGCCTGATTTAGCGCTCCAATCACCTCCAGGGGCGATAGAAGCCAAGTTTGCCATCGGAGGCGGTAACTAGCTCCAGGCGTTAAACTTTGCGCACGGCCGATAATCACGCAAACGGGGCGATACTGAATTTTTCCCCCTATGTCTCTATAAGGAGAGTAAACATGCATTAAAAGAAAAAAGAAAAATGCTACAGGTGCTGGAAATCTGAAATATAAACAGCAACGCCTGGAAATGCTCAGCAGGTCAGGCAGCCTCTGCAGTGGGAGGAAGGTAGGGTTGACCTTTCTGACGAGAGGTCATCGACCTGAAACATTCACTCTACCTCCCTCTCTCCGCTGAGGCTGCCTGACCTGCTGAGTGTGTCCAGCATTTTCTGTTATTATACGGTGAACGAGCATTGATGTTGAAACCAAAATCCCATAATGCAATTCAAGCTGATGAAGAGAAGCCAAGGTTTCTCTTCCAGAAATCAATACATTGTAGCATAAAAATTAGGCTGCGCAGCACCCGTGCTTTGGGTGCTAAATGGCCCCCCAAGCCTCCAAAAAGGCGGGCAGGATGCGCCCACTCATCACGAGACAAAATTGCGCCGGCCGCCATATTGATCAAGGCCAAAAAAGTTGTGTGATGGAATACTCTCCACTTGCCTGGATGAGTGCAGCTCCAACAACACTCCAGAAGCTCGACACCATCCAGGACAAAGCAGCCCGTTTGATTGGCACCCCATCCACCACCTTAAACATTCACTCCCTCCACCACCGGCGTACCGTGACTGCAGTGTGTACCATCTACAAGATACACTGCAGCAACTCGCCAAGGCTTCTTTGGCAGCACTTCCCAAACCCGCAACCTCTTCCACTTTGAACGACAAGGGCAGCAGGCGCATGGGAACACCACCACCTCCAAGTTCCCCTCCAAGTCACACACCATCCTGACTTAGAAATATATCGCCGATCCTTCATCGTCACTGGGTCAAAATCCTGGCACTCCCTCCCTAACAGCACTGTGGGAGCACTTTCACCACACGGGACTGCAGCGGTTCAAGAAGGCGGCTCACCACCACCTTCTCTGGGGCAATTAGGGATGGGCAATAAATGCTGGCCTTGCCAGTGATGCCCACATCCCATAAACAAATTAAAAAAAACTCAGAGGGTTGTGAATCTCTGAAATTCTCTACCCCAGAGGGCTGTGGAGGCTCAGTTGTTGAGTATATTCAAGACTGAGATCGATAGATTTTTGGGGAATCAATGGCTATGGGGACAGGGCGGGAACGTGGAGTTGAGGTCAATGATCAGCCATGATCTTATTGAATTGTGGAGCAGGCTCGAGGGGCCGTACGGCCGACTCCTGCTATTATTTCTTATGTTGTTATGTTCTAACAGGCCACAGCCAACAAGGTTAAGTTTTTAAAGTTTACTTACCTGAAAGTTGGGCCGGGAGGAGCAGGAGTTCTCCGGCACTTTGCCCCAAAGGCCAGTACTTGTGTGTGAGGCTAGACTGTGATGGTGGCCACTGGATCAGGAGATGAGGTACGGCCCCCAGCTCTGTTCTGCATTTACGCACTAGACCATCATGGGAGCCCAGATACGGTAAAAATTGTAATAGTAATTACAATGGCTAGCAGCCCGAAAGAGCAAAGCAAGACTGGGAAATGGAAATCTTCCTGTACAGTAACTATACCAACTGAGAAAATGCACAGATTCATGCCCGACACCCTACCTACTAGAGTAGTCAGTTTGGTTCAGTTGGTAGCACTCTTGCCTTCCAGTCAAAAGATTACGGGTTGGAGCCCCAATAAAGATCTTGAACACATTCTCTAGGCTGACATTCCTGTGTGGTTTTTGATGCTGCATTGCTGAAAGTGTTGACAATTGGCTGAGACATTGAACTGGGGCCGCAACTGGTGGTTCAGGTAGATGTTAAGAATCCCACGGCTCTTTCCAGAGCAGAGAGTTCTCCTGGTGTCCTGGCCAGTGTTCCTTCCTCAACCAACACCACCAAACAAAAATAGATTGGCCGGCCATTCACCTTATTGCAATTTGTGGGATCTTGCAGTGCATAAAATGGTTACCGTGTAATCCGTATGTGAAGCACAAGTTCCCCTCCAAGTCACACATCATCCTGACTTGGACATATATCGCCGTTCCTTCATGGTCACTGGGTCACAATCTTGGAACTTCCTCCCTAACAGCACTGTATGAGTACCTTCACCACACCGACTGCAGCGGTTCAAGAAGAAGGCGGCCCACCACCACCTTCTCAAGGACAACTCAAGATGGACAATAAATGCTAACAACACCCATATCACAAGAATGAAATTTTTAAAAACTTGCAGAAATACAATAAGGTGTTCTATGAGTGTGCAAATTTCTTTTACTTATTTTGCAATAAGAATGTTACATATAATGTACAGAAACAGGCCATTCGGCCCAACTGGCCTGTGCCAGTGTTTGTGCTCCACACGAGCCTCCTCCTGCCCTACTTCATCGAATCTTATCGGCATAACCTTCTATTCCTTTCTCCCTCGTGTGTTGATCTGGCTTCCCCTTGAATGTATCAATGCTGTTTGCTTCAACTACTCCATGTAGTAAGTAGCGAGTTCCATATTCTAACCACTCTCCGGGTAAAGAAGTTTCTCCTGAATTCCTTACTGGATTTATTAGTGACAATCTTATATTTATCGCCCCCTAGCTTTGGTCTCCCCCACAAGTGGAAACATCATTAAAAAAAATCTATTCCTTAAAAAATTGCAACCCGTCTACAAATGATAGAAAATCTTCTGCAAAATGTGGTTATTACTTTATGATTTTATTGTTCACCTTTGTTAGCTGGGCTCAGTGTTATACTGTTGAAGTCAATGAGCTGTGCTCTTTAATAACATGGTAAGTTTAACATGCTGCTCACCTTGGCATGCCGCACCCGTATTGGAATTACATGCAACAACACAATGGGGGAAAAATTCAGTTGGTTTGTGCCTCCAGTTGGCGCCTTAAGAGGGCGCTAATGGGGCGCAAAGCAACTAGCGCCCGGGCACGGCGATGTTTGCGCCGCTCACGAAATTTACTAGACATTTTGCGGCGGCGCTAAACACTACCGCCATGATCTCCTGCGCCGGCAGATCGTGACGTCAGTCGAGTGCGCAATGCCCCGGTAGCGCCCCGGACCGGATATTTAGTGGCGCCCCCTGTCTTAACCCCTACCGCTAGCAACGACAGGTTGAGGGGAGCGTTTTGCAGTCAGGAAGGGACTGGGGGAGTGCTATTTAAAGGCGACCGCTTCTTGCCTTTTTTTGTTGGTGACATTTTTGCACCACACATTCTGAGAGAGAGAGAGAGAGAGAGACTTCTGGAGAGATTCAACGCTGTGTGAAGGAGTTTTGGGTACTGAGCAGCACTTTGCAGGTTCATTTTGATTTGCCCTTCCTTGTATCGATTTAGAAGAGACTGTGGGGGCTGCACTCTGTGCTCTTTCCCTGGGTCTCTCCATTGTTCTTTCAGCAGATTTGATGTACAGGTCTCTCCAGGCCGAGATTCAAGGCTCCAATGAGCAGGATGTGGATGGAGAGCAAGGTCGACCCTCCCCTTTAAGAACTGGCCAGCGCCAGTGTGTCTGTGTTCCATTGCTGACTGACATCACATGACCTTCGCCTGCGCTCTGAGGTAGCGTGTCGCTCCTCGGCCTTTGCACCTTAAGACAGGCGTGAAGCGCCTGATTTAGTGCTCCAATCATCTCCAGGGGCGACAGAAGTCAAGTTTGCAGTTGGAGGCGATAATTAGTGCCAGGCGCTAATCTTTGCGCCCGGCCGATAATTGCGCCCCAAAAGGGGCGATACCGAATTTCTCTCCCAATATGTCATACAAATGCACAGCTGGGTACATTGAGAGAAGAGGGGACAGCTAAACCAGCTCTTGTTTCGCTAGCAGTTCATGGCCGCCAATCTATGGCTAAGTGGACAAGAAGACTTAGGGGCATACAGAGGGAGGATGGAAGAATTATTTTTGATGTAAAGGTTAGTAGAATATGGAATGCATTGTCACAAGTGGCTACTCAATCTCAGCCAGTCACGGCATTTGAGAGGGATTTGGATAACTGTTTGAAGAAGGAAATGTTAAAGAGTATGGGATTAGAGTAGATAGATAGCCCTGATATGGAACTGCCGCAGGCACACTGAAATGAATAGTTTCTTCTGTGCCAACATTTTTCTGGTTCTAAGACTCCAGCATGTTTAAACATCAGTACAACACTGTTTCCGTGTAGTAATGCAGTGTTGTGGTGATTTACAAGACACACAAGATTCCCCTTTTTTATCTTATAATCTCATCTTAACTGAAGCTTGAAGCTGCTCCTGATTGCGCCTATCCATTTGCGTCAGTAGCACAGAAAGTTCTGTTGGCTATATTGGCGGGTAAATGTTTAATTCAAAAATAACAACAGAAAACGCTGGAAAAACTCAGCAGGCCAGGCAGCATCCGTGGAGAGAGAAACAGAGTTAACGTTTCAGGTCGAAGACCTTTCGTCAATCTTTAATTCATCTGTGTCCACCATTTTAATGGGGGTGTCAACCCGCGTATGGCAAAAGGGTTAACGCCTCTGCTAAAATAGCAGGCAGGAAATGTCAAGCATTTATCCGTTGATTTCACCAAGAGTAATCTCTCAGCTGATGGGTTAGATTTTCAACTTGCCACCCTGGTATTGCAATTCGGATGCCTGTTCCAGAAACCGCCCAATTTCCATTTTCAGAGTGAAAGGTCATCGAGCCGAAACATTAATTCTGTTTCCCTCTCAGATACTGCCTGGCCTGTTGAGTATTTCCAGCATTTTCTGTTCTTATTTCAAAAGCATTAATTGGCTGTGAAGTGCTTTGGGACGTCCTGAGGTCAAGAAAGGTGCTGAACAAATGTAAGGTCTTTCGGTCTGTCTGTCTGTCTTTCTTTCTTTCTATCTTTCTTTCTTTCTGTCTTTCTGTCTGTCTTTCTTTCTTTCTTTCAGTCTGTCTGTCTTTCTTTCGTTCTGTCTTTCTTTCTTTCTTTCAGTCTGTCTTTCTGTCAGTCAGTCTGTCAGTCAGTCTGTCTGTCTTTCGTTCCCAGCTCCCACTACGTCCTTGATTGACGCTAGGATGTTTGAAAAACACTTCATTTTCTTTGGCTGTTTTCCAGGCAACCAAAAGCCTTCAGTCATCGATCAATGTTTGCTGAGAAAATGTGCCAAACCAGGAAATGGTTTCTCGGACCTCTTCCTGCCCCCGCACCGAACCCAACCACGTCTACGGCACCGAAGAGGTTAAATGGATTGTTGCATCTAAGCACCTGCAGTTAGAAACTTCCCCTTACTTCAATGAGTGCCAAATCACTATGGAAAATACCCCAGCCACAATAAATAATCCACTCACTGAGAAGCAACTTAGAGACAACAACAACTAGCATTTATATAGCGCCTTCAATGTGGTGAAAGGTCCCGAGGCAGGTCTTTTCTTCTTAGGCAGTCCCTCGGAACCGAGGATGACTTGCTTCCACAATTAAAAATGAGTTCGCAGGTGACTGATGAGTCTAATGCGGGACCTACAGTCTCTGTCACAGGTGGGGCAGACGGTGGTTGAAGGGGCGGGTGGGTGGGGTGCTTGGGTTGACGTGCACTCCTTGCGCTGCCTGCGCTTGGCTTCCGCTTGCTCCCGGCGAAGTGACTCGAGGTGTTCGGCGCCTTCCCGGATGCTTCTCCTCCACTTTGTGCGGTCTTGGGCCAGGGATTCCCACACAGGAGCATTAGCGAGCACAAGTCCTTTCCTAACTATCCGTAGTCTGTGCTAAGTTAACTCCTGTCAGCCACTATATTTGGGTTGCAGCATCCCATAACTGTTGATAGGAAAATCCAACCAGGAATCATTTTCCTGATCACTGGCTGGGCAATTCCTGTTGGATACGTAACAGGTGAAATCCAACTACGGTGGGTGCGCTAAGCAGGCGGCAGCAGATCGGCTGCCTCTTATACACCCGCCCATTATACACCCCGCCCGTTATACACCCACCCGTTATACACCCCGCCTGTTGTATACCTCAACGAAGGCAGATTTGCAATCACACCGTAGTTGAATTTCACCCTCCTCCCCTCCCCCCAGCGATGCTGGATGAGGGCAGTATGGGTGTTGGCTATGGTGCAGCCTGTGGTCGAATAGGCTCATACACAAAAGGAGGAGTACAGCTGAAACTGTACCACAGCAAGACTAGGGGGAGGAGGATGGAAAAGTAACAAGAAAAGTAAATAACAGCGTAAAACGAGCTCCATGAATGAGTTAGTAGGTGTCAGCTGTGGCTCAGTTGGCAGCACTCTCACTTCTGAGTCAGAAGGTTGTGGGTTCAACTCCCATCATTTATTTATTGTGGTTACATTTAAGCTGCCGCTGCAGTACATGAAGTCATGGTAACACCTTACTGGCCTTACTAAAGAGCTTGCAATCTGCCCTGTAGGACTATATTAGAAACTGTAGCCTATGTTGTGATATACTGTCATACAAGTAACTTGTCCATTCATGTCAAATTTCCTCCATTATTTTAACAGAAGCCTCATCCCACTTATTTTGTGAGTTTACTCCTCCCGTAAAGCAGCAAAGTGATTTGATACAAATGCACAAAGTGTTCATCTTAGTAACATCACACGCTACAATTTAAACTTATAAAACATTGTAAATTCAGGACAATTTATGAGTTTCTTCTTTACCTACCACCGAGAAGGACAAGGGCAACAGGCGCCTGGGAACACCACCATCTCCAAGTTCCCCTCCAAGTCACACACCATCCTGACTTGGAAGTATATCACCGATCCTTCATCGTTGCTGGGTCAAAATCCTGGAACTCCTTCCCTAACAGCACTGTGGGAGCACCGCCACCACACGGACTGCAGTGGTTCAAGAAGGCAGCTCGCCGCCACCTTCTCGAGGGCAATTAGGGATGGGCAATAAATGCTGGCCTTGCCAGCGATGCCCACATCCCATGAACGAAAAAAAATCACTTTGCTCTCAGTGGGATTTCAGTAATTAAAAGAAAACAATTTTAATTCTTCAAACTGAAACAACCACACTACTTCACACTCCCTGAAGATAGACTGCAATTTCTCAGCTCAGAAACTTGCCCCTTTCAAAAATACTTAAGCGAAAACTCCATAATATCCATCCACACTTACATCTCCATTACTCAAGCCTGCTCACTATCCCGCCCAAAATGACAATTCCAAAGGTCCCAGCAGTGCAGAACTCATGGGGGAAAAATTCAGTTGGTTTGCGCCTCCCGTTAGCGCCTTAAGAGGGCGCTAATGGGGCGCAAAGCAACTAGTGCCCGGGCGCGGCGATGTTTGCGCTGCTCACGAAATTAACTAGACATTTTGCGGTGGCACTAAACACTACCGCCACAATCTCCTGTGCCGGCAGATCGTGACGTCAGTCGAGTGTGCAACGCCCCGGTAGCGCCCGAGACCGGATATTGAGTGGCGCCCCCTGCCTTACCGCCTGCCGCTAGGAACGACAGGTTGAGGGGAGCGCTTTGCAGTCAGGAAGGGACTGGGGGAGCGCTATTTAAAGGCGACCACTTCCTGCCTTTTTTTGTTGGTGACATTTGTGAGAGAGAGAGAGAGAGAGAGAGAGACCTCTGGAGAGATTCAACGCTGTGTGAAGGAGATTTGGGGACTGAGCAGCACTTTGCAGGTTCATTTTGACTTGGCCTTCTTTGTATCGATTTAGAAGAGACTGTGGGGGCTGCACTCTGAGCTCTTTCCCTGGGTCTCTCCATTGTTCTTTCCAGCAGATTTGATGTACAGGTCTCTCCAGGCCGAGATTCAAGGCTGCAATGAGCAGGATGTGGATGGAGAGCAAGATCAACCCTCCCCTTTAAGAACTGGCCGGCGCCAGTGTGTCTGTGTTCCATTGCTGACTGACATCACATGAGCTTCGCCAGCGCTCTGAGGTAGTGCCTAGCTCCTTGGCCTTTGCGCCTTAAGACAGATGTGAAGCGCCTGATTTAGCGCTCCAATCACCTCCAGGGGCGATAAAGCGAAGTTTGCAGTCGGAGGCGATAATTAGTGCCAAGCGCTAAACTTTGCGCCCAGCCGATAATTGCACCCCAAACGGGGCGATACCGAATTTTTCCCCCTAAGAGTTTTATAACACGTGGTTTTGCACACACTAGGGTGAGATTTTCAACTTGCCGCCTGGGTATAAAACCATCACCACCATAAGAACGTAAGAATTAAGAGCAGGAGTCAGCCATTTGGCCCCTCGAGCCTGCTCCACCATTCAAAAAGTTCATGGCTGATCTTCTACCTCATCTCCACTTTCCTGCACTATCCCCATATCCCTTGATTCCCTTAATATTCAAAAATCTATCGATCTCAATCTTGAATATACTCAACGACTGAGCCTCCACAGCCCTCTGTGGTAGAGAGTTCCAAAGATTCACCATCCTCGGAGTGAAGAAATTTCTCCTCATCTCAATCCTAAATGGCCGACCCCTTAATCTGAGACTGTGACCCCTGGTTCTAGACTCCCCAGCCAGGGGGAAACATCCTCCCTGCATCTACCCTGTCAAGCCCTGTAAGAATTTTGTATGTTTCAATCAGATCACCTCTCATTCTTCTAAACTCTGGAGAATATAGGCCTAGTCTATGCAATCTCTCCTCATAGGACAATCCCCCCATCCCAGGAATCAGTCTGGTGAACCTTCATTGCACTCCCTCTGTGGCAAGTATATCCTTCATTAGGTAAGGAGACCAAAACTACACAATCCTCCAGGTGTGGTCTCACCAGGGCCCTATATAATTGCAGTGAGATGTCTTTACTCTTATACTCAAATCCTCTTGTAATAAAGGTCAACATACCATTTGCTTTCCTAATTGCTTGCTTTACCTGCATGTTAACTTTGTGATTCATGTACAAGGACACCCAGGTCCCTCTGAACACCAACATTTCCCAATCTCTCACCATTTAAAAAATACTCTGCTTTTCTATTTTTCCTACCAAAGTGGATAACTTTACATTTCTCTACATTATATTCCAGTTACCATGTTCTTGTCCACTCACTTACTCGGTCTATATCCCCTTGAAGCCTCCTTGCATCTTCCTCACAATTTACATTCCCACCCAGCTTTGTATCATCAGCAAACTTAGATATATTACATTTGGTCCCTTCATCCAAATCATTTATGTAGCTTGTGAATAGCTGAGGCCCAAGAACTGATCCTTGCGGTACCCCACTAGTTACAGCCTGCCAACCCAAAAATGATCCATTTATTCCTACTCTGTTTTCTGTCCGTTAACCAATCCTCAATCCTCAATCCATGCTAGTATATTACCTCCAATCCCATGAGCCCTAATTTTGTTTAATAACCTCTTGTGTGGCACCTTATTGAATACCTTCTGAAAATCCAAATACACCACATCCACTGGTTCCCCCTTATCTATTCTGCTAGTTACAACCTCAAAAAACTCTTAACAGATTTGTCAAACATCATAAATCCGTGTTGACTCTGCCCAATCCCATTATTATTTTCTCAGTGTCCTGTTACCACATCCTCGATAATAGATTCTAGCATTTTCCCTACTACTGATGCCAGGCTAACTGGTCTGTAGTTCCCCGTTTTCTCTCTCCCTCCTTTCTTAAATAGTGGGGTTACATTTGCTACCTTCCAATCTGCGGGAACCGTTCTCAAATCTATGGAATTTTGGAAAATGACAACCAATGTATCCACTACCTCTATAGCCACCTCTTTCAAATCCCAAGGATGTAGGCCATCAGGTCCAGGGGATTTATCGGCTTTCAGTTCCATGAACTTTTCCAGTATTTTTTTTTACTAATACTAATTTCTTTCAGTTCCTCATTCTCGCCAGAGCCTCGGTTCTCCATTTGCAGGAGGTTTTTTGCATCTTCTTCCGTAAAGACGGACACAAAGGGCTCGATTTTAATAGCCCTGAGGAGGTGGGTTTGGAGGTGGGTCGACAGCGAAAATCGGAAAAAATGGCTTCAGACACCTCCATCCCGCCCCCACCCGATTTTCGTGAGTGTCTGTTCAGCTGCTCCCAAACTGACCCGACTGGAACCAGTGGGACAGGTAATTAAGGCAGCTAAGAGCCTGTTAACTGCCTTGCTAATCCTATTTTGATAGAGTTTTCCTATTTTCGTGCCTCTGGCTCCTGTTTCCCGTCCTGTCAGAAACAGGCCAGCTGCAAGGAGACGAGTTGCTGGAGGACATGATTTGTAATCATTGGTGCAGCACTTTAAAAGCGCTCCAGTAACATGGCTGACATTCAAATGCAACAACTTTGTTGTTGGAGGTTTGGGATAAGATCTTGCAAATCTACTGACCTTGTGACTGGTCAAGCCGACAGCCATCTGCAGTGTGACCTGATAGGAATAATTTCAGGCCACTTCGACTGTGCGCTTGCAAGCTTCTTGCCTCAACTGAAATCTATAGCTACGGGATGGGAACCATTTACATCCTTTTATCCTGGTCTTCAGATTTGGAGGAAGAGCAGCCGCGGCAGCATCATGACCAGCCACAACAGCAGCACTAGCACCAGGAGCGCCAACCTGATGATGCACAGGGCAGAGGGCCTCAGCGCAGGGCTGCACCTCGCTGCAGGAGATACCCCCAACATAGGGTTTAAAGGCAGAGGATCAGCTTCCTCAGCATGACAGAGCAGCAGTGCCAAAGGAGGCTGAGACTTTCGAGAGATGTAGTCACTGACATCTGCGCAATGCTGCACCAACGCCTGGAGCCCAGAGGAGTGGGTGGACACTCCTTACCAGTGGCTGTCAAAGTCACCACCGCATTCAATTTCTTTGCTTCGGGCTCCTTCCAGAGATCAGCTGCAGACATCAGTGGCATCTCCCAGTCGGCCGCACACACCTGCATCATGCAGGTCACCAATGCCCTCTTTGCAAAGGCGCACAATTACATCCACTTCTCCACGGATGGCCCAAGTGTCACGGCATGTGCAGTTGGCATTGACTGCACACATGTAGCCATTAGGGCCCCCTATCACAACCCAGCTGTATTTGTCAACCGCAAGGGATTCCACTCCCTGAACATCCAGCTGGTGTGTAACCATAGAAAGATCATCATGCATGTTTGCGCAAAGTACCCTGGCAGTTGCCATGACTCCTTCATCCTGCGCCAGTCTACTGTGCCTCAGCTCTTCCAATCGCCAAACCAACTTTCCGGATGGCTTCTTAGTGACAAGGGTTATCCCCTGAAAAAGTGGCTTATGACACCGATGAGGAGGCCATCAAATGATGCTGAGGAGCACTACAATTTGAGCTACATATCCACCAGAAGCATCATCGAACAAACCATCGGCTTGCTTAAAATGCCTAGCCAAATCTGGAGGAGCCTTGCAGTATGCACCAGCCAGGGTGTCCAGAATCGTCGTGGTCTGCTGTGCCCTGCACAACATCGCACAGCAGCGCGGCTTAGTGCTGCCGCATGAACATGTGGCTCAGCACACAGCCTCCTCGGAGGAAGAGGAAGAGGACGAGGAAGAGGATAAGGAAGAGGATGAGGAGAACGGGGAGCGATGCTTTGTGGGGCTGGATGTGACCAATCCAGCAGCAGGTAAACACATTGCTGGCCGTCAGGCAAGGGATGCACTCATCCATGCCAGATTCGCGTAAGTTTACGCTTCAACCACAGGTGGCTGCACATGGAGATGAATATAAGTCCAACATCCTCAAAACCCCAGGCATCATCTGTCTACTAAAGCGCTCAGTGTCACCACCAACATTCTACATGGCATTCGCCCCGAGCCCTCACACTTGAACTTCTATTTCCCAGAACACAGAGGCCACACTTTAGGTGATCTCAGCAAATCATTAAACCTTTCCCCACACTGAACCCAACACAGACCTCGAACTCACCTCCTCAGCAATTTGCAGCTTTGGTTTGCTGAGGAGGCCTCCTCCTTCCATTTCCAGGGAAGAGGACCTCCTGACATCCTCTAACTCCCTCCACAAGAGCATGGAGGGGGCCCTCACTGAACATGGGTGCCGCCTGTAACATTTGCATATTGATTTATCATTGGCCCGCAGGCATCTGTAAGGAATACCTATTATATTCACATGTGATCACATGCTGAGTTGTCATTGGCCTGCAGGCATCTGTAAGGACTGCTATTGTTTGGAAGACCCAGGGGTCCTGACTCCATCTTGTCCACACGGTGCTGTGCTGATGAGAGAAAGCTTACAGACCTGATGCTTCATTAAAAGAGTTTAAACTGTAATACTCCGTTGTCCTGCAATTTATTATTTTTGTACAAAGTGTGCAAAACAAGACATGGTGTCAGAACAGGGATTTGAAATGGACATCGTTGGAGCTCCCTTGCCTTGAATGAATTGGGGATATAGTAATCTGGGATGTAATGTTTAAGTTATCCACCAGATGGAGCCAAAGAGTGAGGTTTCACATTCACCAGTATTTAAGGTAATGGGTCATGTACTCAATGTCCTGGTACACCAGTTATTAAGGTAATGTGGCATTGCATTGTGGGTATGACTCAGAGGTTCATCCTCCATCTTGGTGCTCATGCAGTAAGAAATGATGCTTTGCTTCCAGCTGTAAGAGATATGTTTCTCTGCTACACCGTGTAATAAACAGTTGGGTTTTGTTCCTAAGATCTTGCTTATCTCAGTTTCTGACCTTACCACTCGGATATCACATATTGGCGATGAGTAGCAACAGATCACATCTTGAAGAAGAAACAAAAAAGAGCACTGAATAGAGGATCATGGCTGCTACGGTAGGAAAGATCTCTGCTTTTGATGTTCAGACACAGACCTGGGATGAGTACTGCGAGTTGCTGATGCATTTCTTTGAAGCAAATGATATAGATGATGTCGGAAAAAGGAGAGCTATTTTGCTCACTTCCGTGGGAAGTCAGACGTATAGTTTAATGAGAAAATGCAGTCCTGAAAAGCCTGGAGACATAACATTTGCTAACTTAGTGGCCTTGCTGAAGAACTATTTCAATCCCAGACTGAGTGAGATTGTACAGCGTTTCAAATTTAATTCAAGGAACAGAAAACCGGGAGATACAGGCGTCCCTGTTGCTTAGCAACAGGTGCAGGAACCCTGGTTACACAGCCACAGATCCAGGAACGGCCACTAATATGAAGTAAAACTTACCTGAACCTACTCCTGAATGTTGCCGGTTAACAGAGATTTCCAGTTATTTAGGTGCCGGTAAATCGAGAGTTTCCTGTACTTACTTGATCTAGCTTAAGTTAAGGGTACTGAAATAAAATATCTACCTGTAACACAAAGCACTACAAGTAGTGTGGGCAAAAAGCAACAACTCCTTCCCCTCTTCTCCAAATTCCCAAATAAAGCACTCTGTTCAAGTCCACTCCGTTTTATCCCGCTCTGTGCGGACCAATCGCCCGCCCGTTACAGAGACCGTCCGATCTTTACACAAAGGGTAGTGGAAATTTGGAACTCAGTCTCCTCTAAAAAGCTTTTGAGGCTGGAGGTCAATTGAAAATGTCAAAACTAGGATTGCTAGATTTTTTTTATTTCATTTTTATTTCATTTCAAATCTATTTCATTTCCTGTGCCTTTCCAGTCTTGACAAAGGGTTTGACCCGAAACATTGACTCTATTTTCTCTCCACGGATGTTGCCTGGCCTGCTGAGTTTTTCCAGCATTTTCTGTTATTATTTCGGATTTCCAGCATCTGCATTATTTTGCTATCTTGCTAGATTTTTGTTGGGCAAGGGTATTCAGGGTTAGGGAAGGAGGTAAGATACAGATCAGCCGTGATCTCATTGAATGGCAGAACAGGCTCGAGGGGCTGAATGGCCTCCTCCTGTTCCTATGTGTGGGTGTGCAATGACGAGCTGAGGCCATGTTATCTCTCAGTGACCAAGGATGGGACTTGATTCCACCTACCTCTGTATCATTGACCTACCTGCCAATGAAACCCTTATGCACATGCTTGTTGCATTCAGACTCGACTGCGCCGATATTCTCCTTGTTGCCCTCCCATCCTCCAAACCCCATAAACTCCAATACAATAGCAAAATACTGCGGATACTGGAAATCTGAAATAACAACAGAAAATGCTGGAAATACTCAGCAGGCCAGGCAACATCCGTGGAGAGAAAAACAGAGTTAACGGCCCAGAAATTCGGGTCGGAGGCTTCCCGCGGGTGCAAGCCCCCGACCTGCACTTACCTAGCGCGCTGGCCGTTGTGCTGTGGGCCCGCGTGGGATTCCGATCCTGGGCCTCCTCCAACTGCCGGCGCGCAGTGCTTGCGTATCCCAGGGGCGCAGTTAATTCGAAGCATCCCCTGGGATCACGTGGGCCATGGAGAGACAATGGTAGCAGGGAAATGCCCATTCATAAAATTTACAGGATGAGCTTTCAAAACTATAAATACTATAAGCCCCAAAACATAACTAAAACTTCAAATACATTTTTTGAAAATCACTTTTTTAAAATAACTATAAATTACAAAAAATAACTATTTTAAACAATAATTTAAATTTTTGAAAAAATTAATTACTTTTTCTAACAGGGCTAAAAATAAACTTACCTTTCTTTAAAGTATTTAAAAATAATAAACCAGTGGAAAAAATGTTTTAATTTGAATTAATTCACCACTTACCTTGTTAAAAGCAGGCCTTGCGACTACTTTTTACATGTGTAACTCCTGGAGACTTACCCTCCCGGAAAAACCTGCAAAAATAACGTAAGTTCCAGGCGTACGCCCTGCCTCTCCGGCGTACGCGTTCCACCTCTGAACCCCTTCCTTTAAGGGAACGGAAGTTCCGGTTTCCCGCGCATGCGCAGTGCATGCACGAAACCGGCACTTTTGTTGGGCCTATGGGTGAGTACCCCATGCGTACTCACCCGTGGAGACCCGAATTTCTGGATTGTTTCAGGTCTGGGGCCCTTCATCAGAAATGGAAAAAGCTGGAGATGTAACATTATTACACCTGCCGCCATTTTTCATGCTTTATGATTTTTGCCATTCCCATTTGCAACATTTTACCTTTCCTGCCTCTTACATTAGCACAGTATGTTCTTTCAATTCCTTCCTCCCCTCCTAAACCCCACCCCCCCTGTCTCTGCACCTGCTTAATATCTGTTACATCTCCAGCTTTTTCCAGTTCTGATGAAGGGTCCCAGACCTGAAACGTTAACTCTGTTTCTCTCTCCACGGACGCTGCCTGGCCTGCTGAGTATTTCCAGCATCCTCTGTTGTTATTTCACAGAAACTCCAACTTGCCCCAAACTCTGCATTTCCAGGGGAAATGCAAACCGAGGCCCTTTCCATAATGAGCAGCCAATCCACAGCGGCAGTTTTACACCTGGGCGATAAGGTGAAAATCTACCCCATTGACATTGCTTTATAACAATAGGGCCGTCATCAACAAAGCATGGTGGGAGGAGTGTGACAGGAAAATGTTACAGGAAGTAAGTGTGACACATAGAGGAAGCGCAACTTATAGGCAAGACTACACGCACACATAGCTAGAGATAGATTGATATGCACAAGAACATGAGAACATAAGAAATAGGAGCAGGAGTCGGCCATTCGGCCCCTCGAGCCCGCTCCGCCATTCAATAAGATCATGGCTGATCTTCTACCTCAACTCTACCTTCCCTCACTAGTCCCATATCCCCTGATTCCCTTAATATCCAAAAATCTATCGATCTCTGTCTTGAATATACTCAACGACTGAGCATCTCCAGCCCTCTGGGGTAGAGAATTCCAAAGATTCACAACCCTATGAGTGAAGAAATTTCTCCTCATCCCTCCAACTCAGTCCTAACCAAAAATATATCCAAAAAGAATGAATCACAAAAGCATTAGCTTCTTAAAAGATATAGGCCTAGAAATTCATTAAGGCGCTGCCAGCTTTGCAGCCAGTTGCCGCCTAAAGAGGGCTTCTGCGCCAAAAATGAGTTTGCGCTGATATTCAGCGCAGCGGTATTGGCGGCGGTAGCCGTTAGCGCTGCGCCGGCACCGATGACATCATCGGTGTGCGCAGTGCCCCGGTTCCGCCCCGAAACCGGCCCGATCCCCATATTTAGTAGCGGCCGCCTCCTCCGAAGCGGCCGCAAACAGCGACCAAAAAACGGGGCCGTGCTGTAGCCTTAGTGGGGCGCTTTAAATGGGAAGGTGCGGCCGGCCGCTTTTTCGGCGGCCGCCTGCCCGCACCTCCTTCCCCAGCCTCCTCCACCCCCCCCCCCCGCGGCATTGCCGGCTGCTTTCCGCGAACCCGGCACTTCTCCGTGGTGCCGGGCTCATTTGCCGGCACTCTCCAGCGGCGATCTCCCCGTTGCAGGCAGCTCCCCCTTAAGAGATGGAGGAGGCCTGCAGTACCGCAGCCTGCCGCTCCGCAGCGGCTGGCGCAGCGGCGCCAAGAGCGCTGAAATTCAGTGTCAGCGCCCCAAGCGGAGGCGGGCACACCCTGGTATAGCGCCCGGTTCCGAATTGGGGCGCAAACACTGAATATCTGACGATCGCTAATGGCTCCCCGCCCAGCGCTAACTTTTGGGCGCGAGCGAGCTGGCCGCCCCAAAGTGAATTTCTAGGCCATAAAGAATTTTCATTAGGTTAGAGCAATGCACCCAAGAAACAATCAACAACATTAAACATTGTCTTTCACATTGAAAACATCCCAAGACGATTCCCAGCGGCATAATCAAAAAACATCAACCTTTCATGATATTTCTCTTTTAAGATCTTAGCATACTTATAGCCCCAAGAAAAACTTTAATAATTCACATGTAGGCTTCATCCTTTACACAGATTTTACAGCACAGAAACAGGCCATTCGGCCCAACTGCTCCGTGCCGGTGTTTATGCTCCCTACGAGCCTCCTCCCATCCCTTTTCATCTCACCCCATCAACGTATCCTGCTATTCCTTTCTCTCTCATGTACTTATCCAGCTTCCCCTTAAATGTATCTGTGCTATTCACCTCAACCACTCCCTGTGGTAGCGAGTTCCACATTCTCACCACTCTCTGGGTAAATAAGTTTCTCCTGAATTCGCTATTGGATTTATTAGTGACTGTCTTATATTTATGGCCCCTTGTTTTCGTCTCACATCCCCCCCCCTCCCCACGAGTGGAAACATCTTCTCTATGTCTACCCTATCGAACCCTTTCATAATCTTAAAGACCTCTAATCGGGTCACCCCCCTCAGTCTTTTCTTTTCTAGAGAATCTAAAAACATCCTTAAATTCAAACTGAATTTTTGTGTTTAAAGAGTGGCGCCCATATTCAGGTAAATACGGTACCTTACTGAACATTGAAGCGGGTGTAAAACAGACTATGAAAGAGATGGACTAATAGGGACATGACTCAGATATCTGTCTTGGTTGCGTTACCTTTTTTCACTTTCCTTTGCTTTGATGTCTTACACAATAAGATAGCCTTCAGTCAGAGATTCTTTGCTAATCCCTGGCCAAGAAAAATACCAGGGCCACTCTGTGGTAAACCACTGTATTGTATATTGCCACCTCTGGGTGGCGCTGTGTATGGAGGCATGCCTCA
The DNA here is from genome assembly GCF_052327205.1 of Somniosus microcephalus. Classification (NCBI taxonomy): domain Eukaryota; kingdom Metazoa; phylum Chordata; class Chondrichthyes; order Squaliformes; family Somniosidae; genus Somniosus; species Somniosus microcephalus. The sequence goes on from NC_140992.1 coordinate 16,086,227, forward strand.
GCTGACTCCACCCACCACTGTGTGGGTTTCGTTCAGACTTGTTCAGTCACTCACGAAGAAGCATGGTCTCTTCTTAGCTAATAAAAGCCTTATTCATCTCTTCTTTCGACTCATCATCTCTTCTTCGACTCATCAGCTTTTATGAAGTAATTGATAAGCGTATCAATTTTATTAGCTAAAAGTTAAATGGCGACACCTGAGGAGCAACAACAGCAACGGATACAGCAGACATTGCTGAGAGCCCTCAGACCACCACGCCTGGACCTCGACCCTCAAGATGTGGGTGCATCAGCCAAGTTTGAACACTGGCTGAGCTGCTTTGAATCCTTCCTCGCAATCTCACAGGTTACAGAGGAGGATCACAAACTGAAAATTTTGACCGCCCAGGTGAGCCATCAAGTATATATGCTAATCCGGGACTCTAATACGTACGTGGCGGCCCTCGAGCTACTAAAAGGGCAATATACGCGCCCAGTGAACACAATTTACGCCCGACACCTCTTGGGATTATGTTTAATAATAAGCAGAGGGGTAAAATCAAGAACGACAAGATCTTGAGGTGGAGAATCGAACTCTCCACCTACAATTATGATATCTTGTATCGGCCAGGGAAACTCAATGAGCCCCCAGATGCCCTATCACGTGGTACATGCGCCAACGCGCAGAGTGATAGGCTGCAGTCCCTCCACAATGACCTCTGCCACCCGGGGGTCACCAGGTTTTTCCATTTTATCAAATCCCGTAACCTGCCCTACTCCATCGAGGAGGTCAGGACCATGACCAAGAGCTGCCAAATCTGCGCCGAGTGCAAACCGCACTTCTATAGGCCGGACAGAGCAAGCCTGATCAAGGCCACCCGCCCCTTCGAACGCCTGAGCGTCGATTTTAAAGGGCCCCTCCCCTCCGCTGACCGCAATGTGTACTTCCTCAACATAGTTGATGAGTACTCCCGTTTCCCCTTTGCCATCCCTTGCCCAGACATGACCAGTACCACGGTCATCAAGTGTCTGAATGACATCTTCGCTCTGTTCGGGTTCCCCAGCTATATACATAGCGACAGGGGCTCATCGTTCATGAGCGACGAACTTCGGCAGTACCTGCTAACAAGAGGTATCGCCACGAGCAGGACCACCAGTTACAACCCCCGGGGGAACGGCCAGGTGGAAAGGGAGAACGCGACGGTTTGGAAGGCAGTCCTCTTAGCACTAAAATCTAAGGGCCTTCCGACCTCCCGCTGGCAGGAGGTCCTCCCTGCAGCGCTTCACTCCATTCGGTCACTGCTTTGTACTGCCACTAATGCGACCCCTCATGAGAAAATGTTCGTTTTCCCCCGGAAGTCTACATCGGGAACCTCGCTACCGGCATGGTTGACTTCTCCTGGGCCCGTCCTACTGCGGAGGCACGTGAGGACGCATAAAACGGACCCCCTGGTCGAGCGGGTGCACCTCCTACACGCCAACCCCCAGTATGCCTGGGTGACATACCCAGACGGGCGGGAGGACACGGTCTCCATACGAGATCTCGCACCCACGGGTACCCCTGAATTACCACCGTTATCCCCCTTACCACCGTTATCCCCCTTACCACTGTTATCCCCCACCACCCCTCCCAACCCAACCCCTGCAGACGGCATGCCAAAGCCCCAGGAATCTTCGCCAACCACCCAGACACCAGACCCGACGTCGGATGCTGCAACACCACCGCCGCCACCACGACGATCAGGACGTCAGACAAGGCCTCCTGATAGACTTAACTTGTAGTACCCTTCACCCCGCCGGACTTCACATTAAACAAGGGGTGAATGTGGTAAACCACTGTATTGTATATTGCCACCTCTGGGTGGCGCTGTGTATGGAGGCATGCCTCAGCTGACTCCACCCACCACTGTGTGGGTTTCGTTCAGACTTGTTCAGTCACTCACGAAGAAGCATGGTCTCTTCTTAGCTAATAAAAGCCTTATTCATCTCTTCTTTCGACTCATCATCTCTTCTTCGACTCATCAGCTTTTATGAAGTAATTGATAAGCGTATCACACTCATTAATGATTTTCTCTGGGCCTCAAAACCTGAACAACGATTGAGTCTCACGAACCCAGCACATTAAAAAAAAAGCCCGTCGGTTTATTTTACTTTGAAACATTTCGAGATGCTCTCTTTCTCTCCCCCGCCCCCCGACCTCAGCTCCAACAACAGCCCGGGCTGGCAGGTTGGGAGCTGAGGCCTCAGGACATCCCCCTCATATGCTGAAGGACACAGCATATGAGGGGGAAGGAGGGAAGGAAGTGGCCGCCAATGGGGCCCGTTTGGTATTATGAATGCCTGTGCTGTATATAACCTTATGGGAATGGTAGCATAGCCTATTACATTTTTACTTATATTTTTTATCCACCCCTTTGCGGTTTCTCCCCCCCCTTTCCTTTTTTTTCTCTCCCACATGGCAGCTGTCTCCCATTCTGCCAGTACACTTCACACCTAATCTAGAGCCGTCTTTTGTCTCCACTAGTCCTATCACCATCTCGTCTCGTTTTGAATACCTCTTAATGTCTCTTCTCTTCTTTTGTTCTGTCCCAGCCTGACCTTTCGATCTATTTCATTTCCTTTCCAGTTTTGAAAAAGGGTTTCGACCCGAAACGTCGACTCTAATTTCTCTCCACGGATGTTGCCGGGCCTGCTGAGTTTTTCCAGCATTTTCTGTTGTTATTTTGGATTTCCAGCATCTGCAGTATTTTGCTATCATTGTAGTAGTAATGTCACTGGGCTAGTACTTCAGAGACCTGGATTAATGATCCAGCGACTTGAGTTCAAATCCCACCATGACAGCTGGGGAATTTAAATTCAGTTAACTAAATAAAAAATCTGGAATAAAAAGCTAGGGGCAGGATTTTCATTGTGCCGTGGAGTCGGGATTAAAATCCCGAAATCAGGGGTCCCAACCCCTTCCTGCATCCAAACCCACCTCCATGCCAGTTTCAAAGGAGGCGGGTACCCGCTCCGCACTGGGAAGGGATTAGTGCCAATTAACTGCCTGTTAACAGTCAGGTTTTTAGCCTAATCCCTATTTTTGATGTTGAAGTGTGGGATTCCCGACAGCTCCAAACCACGCCAAGTTAGAGGAGGCGGGCCGTCGGGTTGAAGGACTTGGAGGGGTCGAGATGTCGGTGTTCAGGTGAGTGATGGGTGCATGAGTGCAAAGGTAAGTGTGTTTGGTGTGTCTAAAGTGATTAAATAAGTTTTACATACCTTTTCTTACCTTTTCAGCCTTTCTTCTTTCAGGTTCCGGGAGTCCCTCATCTCACCGGCACAGAAAGCAGAATGGCCGCGAAATGTCAAAAGTGACAGCCTTCAGCTTACTGTGCAGGAGAGATTTCTAACTGAGTCTGTGGAGAAGGACTCAGGTTAGAAGTAAGACTGTCAGTGTTTGACAGCTTCAAACAGCTGTGAAACACTGATATTTCATCTGTCAAAACGTCTTGACAGATGAAATTTCAGTCTGTGACGTCACCTGTTGCCGAGTGGCCCTTAATTGGCCTGCTGAGCCCGCTGGGTGGGCTCAACAAGGTCAATCAAGTTAAAATCATGTGGATTGGCTAGAACTCGATGGAGGCGGGACTACAACCCCGAAAGTTGTAGTCCCGCCTCCAACCCGACTCCTGAGTTAAAATCCTGCCCCTAGTGTCAGTGATGGTGGCCATGAAACTACCGGATTGTCGTAAAAACCCATCTGGTTCACTAATGTCCTTTCGGGAAGGAAATCTGCCGTCCTTACCCGGTCTGGCTTATATGTGACTCCAGACTCACAGCAATGTGGTTGACTCTTAACTGCCCTCTGAAATGGCCCAGCAAGTCACTCTGTTGTAACTAACTCACTGTGGGATTACCTTCGCCACATGGACTGCAGCGGTTCAAGAAGGCGGCTCACCACCACCTTCTCGAGGGCAATTAGGGATGGGCAATAAATGCTGGCCTTGCCAGCGACGCTCTCATCCTATAAAGAAAAGCTACTCCTTGTGGTAACGAGTTCCACATTCTCACCACTCTCTGGGTAAGTTGCTTTCTCCTGAACTCCCTATTGGGTATATTAGTGACTATCGTATGGCCCCGAGTTTTGGTCTCCCCCCCATGAGTGGAAACATCTTCTTTATGTCTACCCTATCCAACCCCTTGCATAATCTTAAAGACTTCCAACAGGTCACCCCTCAGCCTTCTCTGTAAATCCAGTGTGGAGGCTGACACTCCAAAGCAATGCAGATGGGACTCCATTCTGCGGGATGTCTGACTGGCCGAGTGCAGCTGAAACCATCCCCGAGCAAGGCGCAGCATGTTGAGGAGAGCAAAGTGAAAGGAAAAATAACTGCATAAAAAAATAGCATCGTTAATTAGTTATAGCGTGATTGGGAAGTGACTGTGGGCATTTCGACTGTACACGGGTCGTGTGGTTGCACCTGAGCTGCCCCTGCAGTATGTGAAGTCATAGTAACCTCTTACTGGCCTTACTTAGAGAGCTTGCAATCTGCCCTGTAGGATTATATTAGAAACTGTAGCCTATGTTGTGTTATACTGTCATACAAATAACTTGTGCATTCATATCAAATTTCTTCCATTATTTTAACAGAAGCCTCATCCCACTTATTTTATGAGTTCACCCCTCCCATAAAACGGCAAAGGGATTTGATAGAAATCCACAAAGCGTTCCTATTAACAATATCACATGCTGTAATTCAGGCTTATAAAACATTGTAAAAATTCAGCACAGTATAGAAGTTTCTTTTTCCGAATCACTTATACGAGCGTGTGCGCTCACGGTGGATGGTGCACCACGCCATTGCGTTCCTGCAGGAAATCGTTCCCTGAACTCTGATGGCAGCTGAGAGTTTGGAATTTTTCTTTATCCCATTTGCCCCCCTCCCCACCTCCACCCCGCGCACTGAAGGGCTCATTGCTGAGCACAAGTCCACAGGTGCCAATGACCCCTCTGGCATCTCACCCAGCTGGCCAGTGGTCACTACTCGCCCCTCGAGCCTTGGCAATGCTTACGGCCTAATAGACAACAGTGGAGACAAGCCTGATTCCCCCTCACACCGGTGAGTTTTCAGGCTCAGTCCTAGTTAGAGATGTGAGAAGTCACACAACACCAGGTTATAATGCAACAGCTTTATTTGAAATCACAAGTTTTCAGAGCACTGCTCCTTCGTCAGGTGGCTTCACCTGACGAAGGAGCAGCGCTCCGAAAGCTTGTGATTTCAAATAAAGCTGTTGGACTATAGCCTGGTGGTGTGTGACTTCTCACATTTGTCCACCCCAGTCCAACACCGGCATCTCCACATCATGGCTATTTAGAGATGAGAAAGGTTTTGAGCAACGTTCCATGCCAGGCGTGGATCTTCACATAATGACCCCTTAAATGTCCTGGCTTTGATGTCATCGGCAGTCCTACTCCACCTTGTTTTATTTGCTGCTTTGACACTTTGCTTTCATTGTAGCCTATCGCCAGCATAACCCAGTTCCAAGGCTGAACCCCAGTGTAATGGGAGGAGCTACAATGACAGGTTAGAGCTGAAGCTGTCAGTGCGGGAAGTGGGTGCTCACGGGGACTTCACAAAATATATAAAATATTAAAATGGTGCAGATAAGGTAAATCCTGATTGCCACTCGAAATCGGCCGGAGGACAGAAAGAAATGAAATTAACATATATTAAATTGGGAACTCTTTATTAAAAGAGTGATAAGCTATTGAGCAAGGTAATAGAGGCAAAAGACACTGGAGCAACTCAAAATACAACCTCCGCTAGAATTACGTAAAATATTACAGCAGAGAAACAGGCCATTTGGCCCAACTGGTCTGTGCCGGTGTTTATGCTCCACACGAGCCTCCTCCCACCCCTCTTCGTCTCACCCAATCAGCATATCCTTCTATTCCTTTCGCCCTCATGTGTTTATCCAGCTTGCTCTTAAATACATCTATGTTGTCGCATAATACTACAGACAACCTCAACCTGCCGCCTCTTCCCCACCACATATCCTCCCCCTCCCCCACTGTCCCTCTCCCCCATCCTCCTCCACCCTTCCCTCAGCCTCCCCGCCCCAACCCTCCCTATTCCCCACCCTCCTTGCCTCCCCCTCTCCCACCCTCTGTCTCCCCAACCTTCCCTCCCCCCTCCAACCATCCCGCCCTCCCCCTCCCCCACCCCCACTCTCTCCCTCCGACCACTCTACCCTCCCCTTTCCCACCTTACCCTCCCCCACCCAGCCCACGGTGGATGATGAAATTTGGCGGATAGTCATGAGTGTATGATGCGACAAAGCCCTAGGCACCAGAACGCAGACAAGTACCGTACAAATAGCATAAAGTGACTGAGTCTACCAGGAGGAGATTGGTGTTAGCTAGCTATGCAACATGGTAAGATCTCAAGCAAGGCTTCGTCCTGTAACCACTTCGGCTGATAGGGAAGGCAGATAATTGTGGTGCGTGCACTTAATGCAGATTCCACTGCATGTGCCTTGAGAGGAATGTTATTGTGCTAGAGGGATGAGCTCATCCCAAACTTTTTTTTTGTATGTCTTCTTCACCGTGGCAAGGTAGACAGCTTCATGCATTTCCTTACATTGAGTCAATATGGAGCAGCTCAAAGGGATATTGTCTGTCTGAGGTACAGGTAAACATTCTCTTAATCACAAATCATATCTCATCAAATAAAAAGATACTTTACACAAAGCTAGAGTACATTTACATACAGAATGGAGCACAACATTCAAAACGTTACAGACTTCACAGATGTGCAACAATGGCCCAGAAATTCGGGTCTCCACGGGTGAGTATGCACGGGGTACTCACCCGTAGGCCCAATGGAAGTGCCGGTTTCGTGCATGCACTGCGCATGCACGGGAAACCGGAACTTCCGTTCCCTTAAAGGAAGGGGTTCACAGTTCGAACGCATACGCCGGAGAGGCAGCGCGTGCGCATGGAACTTACATTTTTTTTGCAGGTTTTCCCGGGAGGGTAAGTCTCCAGAATTTACACATTTAAAAAGCAGTCGCAAGGCCTGCTTTTAACAAGGTAAGTGGTGAATTAATTAAAATTAAAACATTTTTTCCACTGGTTTATTATTTTTAAATACTTTAAAGAAAGGTAAGCTTATTTTTAGCCCCGCTAGAAAATTTAATTAATTTTTTGAAAAATGTAAATTATTGTTTAAAATAGTTATTTTATGTAATTTATAGTTATTTTAAAAATGTGATTTTTTAAAAATTTATTTGAAGTTTTAATGATGTTTTGGGGCTTATAGTATTTATAGTTTTGACAGCTCTTCCTGTCAATTTTATGAATGGGCATTTCCCTGCTACCATTGGCTCTCCATGGCCCACGTGATCCCAGGGGACGCATCGAACTAACTGCGCGCCTGGGATACGCAAGCACTGCGTGCCGGCAGTTGGAGGAGGCCCAGGATCGGAATCCCACGCGGGCCCACAGCACAACGGCCGGCGCGCTAGGTAAGTGCAGGTCGGGGGCTTGCACCCGCGGGAAGCCCCCGACCCAAATTTCTGGGCCAATGTCTATTAACAATCACCAGAACATCACAATATTATAAGAACAAGGGGCTATAACCTTAAAATTAGAGCTAGGCTGTTCAGGGCCTGCTCCGCCATTCAATAAGATCATGGCTGATCTTCTACCTCAACTCCATTTTCCTGCACTATCCCCATATCCCTTGATTTCCTTAGAATCCAAAAATCTATCGATCTCAGTCTTGAATATAGTCAATGACTGAGCATCCACAGCCCTCTGGGGTAGAGAGTTCCAAAGATTCACAAACCTCTGAGTGAAGAAATTCCTCCTCAAATCAGTCCTAAATGGCCGACCCCTTATCCTGAGTGAAGTCAGGAAGCACTTCTTCACACAAAGGGTAGTGGAGAGCTGAAACTCTCTTCCCCAAAAAGCTATGGAGGCTGGGGGGTCAATTGAAAATTTCAGAACTGAGATTGATAGATTTTCGTTCGGCAAGGGTATTAAGGGTTACAGCACCAAGGTGGGTAGATGGAGTTAAGGTACAGATCAGCCATGATCTAATTGAATGGAATAGGCTTGAGGTTACTGAATGGCCTCCTCTTGGTTCTATGTTCCTGACAGGGCCAAAGAAACCCTGCAAATTTTCCATCCGTACAGGGTATCAAGGATTGGGGATCAATTGTCACCTTTAAAATTAGCTTGATTGATATCGGTTCAAAAGCAGAATTGAGGGTCAGAGAGATGTTGGCCCCGATATTTTCTTGGGGCTGTGGAGAGAGCCGGGGTGTGGGGGGCAGGGAAATTACAGGTGGAAAACCCAGAAGTAAGGGTTTCCCGGACTTCCTGCTGAAGTTAACTGCACTGGTCGGGCGGGAAAGCCTGAGGCACAAGGCCACAGCCGGGGAGTGGAGCGGAAAGGAGTGAGGGAGGGAGATTGTGGGACTGGCATGGGGAATGAGGAGATCATGGAGGTCAGGGTGATCGTGGGGGTCAGGGTAGATTGTGGGGCTCGGGGCACTTACCTTATGGATCCGACCCTTTGCACCTCCTTTTACCTGCCGGGATTCCGGAGGTCCGGGAAAACCGGCCAACCTTAGTTAAAACTGAAAAGCTTGTTAAAAAGGGGGCATGCAGCCTCCTTAACAGCCGACCCGCAACCTGAGAGCGAATTGGTCGCCTGCCCCATCCCGCCTCAACAACAACAACAACAACTTGTATTTATATAGCGCCTTTAACGTAGTAAAACGTCCCAAGGCGCTTCACAGGAGTATTTTAAGACAAAAACTTTGACACTGATCCACGTAAGGATAAATTAGGGCAGGTGACCAAAAGCTTGGTCAAAGAGGTAGGTTTTAAGGAGCGTCTTAAAGCAGGAAAGAGAGGTAGAGAGACTGAGAGGTTTAGGGAGGGAATTCCAGAGCTTAGGGCCCAGACAGCTGAAGGCACGGCCACCAAAGGTTGAGTGATTATAATCAGGGATGCTCAAGAGGGCAGAATTTGCCTCCGTCAAAATCGGAAGTGGGCGGGTTGGTGGCGGGATTGAAACTTACATTTTTTAAATTTCCCACCCATACCCAACCCACCTGTTCTGTGGGGGGGGGGGGGTTGAAATTCCCCCATTTAGTGCCCCTAAAGCAGGGAATCAATCGAACTTCACACACCTGATTAACATAACCAGGGATTGATGGATGAAATACTGGATTCATACACCTGATCATCGGCTCTGTAGGATACCACTGGTCGCTGTGGGTTGATCAGTATTTGACTCACAGGTCAAATCAAATTGGACTTGGGTGATTCCCACACTAACCAGACCTGGATTACAAAAAGCAACGGGCCAGCATTGGAGAGCGTGCAGGGCAGCGTGTTAAAACACCACAATTTGACACAAATGCTGTTATAAATCTCATCATCAAGAAACTACTTATGAAATAACGCTGGACGGCCAGCTGATGGCGCCGTCCAAGGTGTATAAATACTCGGGTGTGGGCCCCAGCTTGTCAGGGACATTTTGTAAGACAAGGAACTAGTGAAGTACAACTAGACCTCCATGTTCTGAAACAAGTTGATTAAAGCCTTGCTTTATACTCAAACTAAGTGCGTAGTGAGTTTTATTACGTCAAATGCATTAACCAGTGGCCTGAAGATAATGCACAGGGAATAGTAAACACCTATCCGATAGCAAAATACTGCGGATGCTGGAAATCCGAAATAACAACAGAAAACATTGGAAAAACTCAGCAGGTCAGGGCAGCATCCGTGGAGAGAGAAACAGAGTTAACGTTTCAGGTCGAAGACAAAGACAAAGTTCTGACGAAAGGTCTTCGACCTGAAACGTTGACTCTATTTCTCTCTCCAAGGATGCTGCCTGGCCTGCTGAGTATTTCCAGCATTTTCTCTTGTTATTATAGTCAACACCTAGGTGTTTTGAAGGGTCACTTGATGGACCTAAGCATTTAATAGTAGTTTGGGGAAAATGGTTATGAAAATGATCATATTGAATCACATTGGAGACTGATTTCCACATCAACTAGCTTTATGCAAGTGTACAGTCTCCAAAAGCAGGGATGGAATCACGTTGAGATGAAGCTCAGATACTCGAAGGCTGTTGCCCGAGGGAAAACATTCCATGAAAATAACATTCCCTTTGATGAATCAGTCTTCTGTTGTTTATGGCAGGGGAATAATACAGAAACTATTATAATGATAAAAATGTTGGAAAATATATTCATTATAATTGAATAAATGCTCCTTTGTTCTCATCAAAGGTGTGTTATATTTCATTGCGACAAGATATTCTAGCGTCGATTTGTCTGATAGAATTCAGGATTACAATGGATGAAACGCACAGTAAACATACATTGCTTATCACAAGAGTAAATTACAGCGATAGATGTTCAGTTTCACAGTACAGGAAACTCTCGTTTAAACGGCACCTAAATATCCGAAATTCTCTATTAACCGGCAAAATTCATACTCCGAAAACAACACCTCAATAACCGACAATGTTGCCGAGTCCGAGTCCGAGTCTCCCGCAGTGGCCGAGTTAGTCAGTGGGGGTAGTTCTCCAAACTGCCACTACTCGGCTTCTTGGCGCTGTCGGCAGTCCGAACACCTCAATAACAGGAGTCTGACTCTCCCGCGTTCTATACAGTCGTTTACTGTATAAGTTTTGTTTTACTGTTAAGTAATTAAAGAGTTATGGATTACCCTCAACTGTCAGTACTGTACTTAATCAAGCATCTTCCACCATCCATTTAACACAACATTCTGTAAGTGAGTACCCAATTACTGTATACTGCACATTTCTTGATTTTTTAATTTTTGTTTGTTAAAAATAGCCTCGGTAGATAACCCTCTCCGTCATCCGGAATTTTTAATCAACCGGCACCATCCCGGTCCTGTCGGTGCCGGATACCAAAGAGTTTCCTGTACAACATAGCATTTCTGTAATCGTTTAGTTTGCATTGTTTAAATGTTTACAGTGTCAACGGGATTGGTGCAACACACATTATATATGGTAGGGGACCAAAAATATCAGGTTAATTTTGACTTTGTGCGAGATTGTAAAACGGGTGATAGCGAGTCGGCAGCCCGTTCTACCTCTCTCTCGATTTTAACTTAAGAATGTAGAACATAAGAAATAGGAGCAGGAGTAGGCCATTCAGCCCTTTGAGCCTGCTCCGCCAGTCAATAAGATCATGGCTGATCTTCGACCTCAACTTCACTTTCCCGCCCGATCCCCATATCCCTTGATTCGCTTAATATTCAAAAAACTATCGATCTCTGTCTTGGATATACTCAACGACTGAGCCTCCACAGTCCTCTGGGGTAGTAAATTCCAAAGATTCACCACCCTCTGAGTGAAGATATTTCTCCTCATCTCAGTCCTAAATAGCCGACCCCTTATTCTGAGACAATGAGCCCTGGTTGGAGACTCCCCGGCAAGGGGAAACAGCCTCTCAGCATCTACCCTGTCAAGTCCCTTAAGAATTTTATACGTTTCAATTATATCACCTCTCATTCTTCTAAACTCCAGGGAATACAGACCTAGTCTACTCAATCTCTCCTCATAGGACAATCCCCTCATCCCAGGAATCAAACGGAGATGTAAAATGGGCTGCCGATTCACTATCACCAATTTTACACTATCGCACAAAGTCAAAATTACCCCAAATTTGTTTTAAGACTCCTGATATGCCTCACACAAATTCTATTAACAACATCATAAACACAGCGGGACAATACCCTCTGGTCGCTGTGTGTTAGTGACATTGTAAACACAGCAGGATGATATCCTCTGGTCACTGTGTGTTAGTGACTCTGTAAACACAGCAGGCCGATATCCTCTGGTCACTGTGTGTTAGTGACATTGTAAACACAGCAGGCCGATATCCTCTGGTCGCTATGTGTTAGTGACATTGTAAACACTGCAGGATGATATCCTCTGGTCGCTGTGTGTTAGTGACATTGTAAACACAGCAGGATGATATCCTCTGGTCGCTGTGTGTTAGTGACTCTGTAAACACAGCAGGATGATATCCTCTGGTCGCTGTGTGTTAGTGACATTGTAAACACAGCAGGATGATATCCTCTGGTCACTGTGTGTTAGTGACATTGTAAACACAGCAGGCCGATATCCTCTGCTCGCTATGTGTTAGTGACATTGTAAACACTGCAGGATGATATCCTCTGGTCGCTGTGTGTTAGTGACATTGTAAACACAGCAGGATGATATCCTCTGGTCGCTGTGTGTTAGTGACATTGTAAACACAGCAGGATGATACCCTCTGGTCGCTGTGTGTTAGTGACATTGTAAACACAGCAGGCCGATATCCTCTGGCCGCTGTGTGTTAGTGACATTGTAAACACAGCAGGATGATATCCTCTGGTCACTGTGTGTTAGTGGCTTTGTGAAAGATTGCACCTATGCTTCCAGTGATGATCTTGCTCCACAAAGTGACCAGAGAAATTCTCAGCTCCATGGCTGGTAAATTATCTCTGCATTGTTTGTACTGTAGCAACAGTTGTACAAAGCCGTGGATTGACTCGCACGTTGTGACACTTTATTTGCAAATGAGAATCTTTTTGTCTGTTTTCCTCCACCCCCTGCTACCTCCTGGCAAGAGCTGAAAAGCTTTTACAAATCCATAAATAGTCCTTATGAAAGTAAACCATCTATCTACAAGGACTCTTGCTGGGGCTGTTTCTGACTTTGCGGTATTCCAAGTGTCTTTATTGAGAAGAAAAGCCCGTTTTGTTTTTCTCTCTCAAATCTGATTCCATTAGTACATGTGCACAATGGTTATTTGTAACGTTAATCACGCCAGGCCAATCTCACGGTATTGTGCGGGAGGGAAGGAAGGAAGGCGGGAAGGAAGGAAGGAAAAAGAAAAAAGACTTGCAGTTATAAAGCGCACGTGTCATGACTCCAAAGCGCTTCACAGCCAATGAAATACTTTTTGAAGTGCAGTCACTGTTGTAATGTAGGAAACGTGGCAGCCAATTTGTGCACAGCAAGCTCCCACAAACAGCAATGTGATAATGAGCAGATAATCTGCTTTAGTGAAGTAGGTTGAGGGATAAATATTGGCCAGGACACCGGGGAGAACTCTTTGAATAGTGTCAGGGGATCTCTTATGTCCACCTAACAGGCAGGTGGCGAGGAGTTAATGATGTGTCACCATCAAGCTGCTGATCAAATTGTTAGCTGTGGTTAATAGAAAGTTGGGAATCTGTATTCAGTGTAATTGGAATCTGCAAATAAAAAGCTGGCATCAGTAAAAGTGACCATGAAGCTGTCGGATTATCGTTAAAACCCCAACTGGTTCACTCATGCCCCTTTAGGGAAGGAAATCTGCCGTCCTTACCCGGTCTGGCCTACATGTGACTCCAGACCCACAGCATCGTGGTTCACTCTTAACTGCCCTCGGAAGTGGCCACTCTGTTGTATCACACCGCTACGCAGCTGTTCAAGAAGGAAGCCCACCAATTCCTTCTCGGACATTCAGGGATGATGTCAGGACGCACTTCTTCACAGAAAGGGTGGTGGAAACCTGGAACTGGGGGTGGGGAGGGGGGGTGGTCAATTGAAAATTTCAAAACTGAGATTGATAGATTTTTGTTAGGCAAGGGTATTAAGGGGACTAACCTTAAAATCAGAGCCAGGCCATTCAGGAGAGAAGTTAAGAAACACTTAACCAGATTCTTGCTCTGTATAAAATAGAATTACACAGAATGTACAGCACAGAAACAGGCCATTTGGCCCAACTGGTCCATGCCAGTGTTTATGCTCCACACGAGCCTCCTCCCGCCCCTCTTCATCTCACCCCATCAACATATCCTTCTAATCCTTTCACCCTCATGTGATTATCCAGCTTCCCCTTAAATGCATCTATACTGTTCGCCTCAACCACTCCCCGTGCTAGCGAGTTCCACATTCTCACCACTCTCTGGGTAAAGAAGTTTCTTCCAACCCTTCCATAATCTTAAAGACCTCAGTCTTCTCCTTTCTAGAGAAAAGAGCCCCAGCCTGTTTAAACTTTCCTGATAGGTATTGATGTAAAAAGACTACTGAGCCCTTGGTTGGAGTATAAAACAAGGCTTTAATCAACTGTTTCACAACCATGAGTTTCTAGTTACATCACTAGTTCCTGGTTACAGAAACATCCTGAGCAAGCTGGGCCCACGCCCGAGTATTTATACTCCTTGGACGGCGCCACCAGCTGGCCGCCCAGTGTTACTTCATGAGTCATGATAAGATTCATGACATCCTTCCCGTCTGAAAGTTTTGGAAGTCCGATGACTTCCTTCTAGTGGATTAGGCAGACCACGAATAGGCGCAGTCTTTTAGATCTTCGCTTGTGGCTGGAAGGCACGTCTCCTCGGACCGTATCTTGGTCCCTAGGTCACTTGGTCCGTACTGGTAGATCGACGGGGCCCGTGTCGCCTTGATCGACCTGCGGAAGACTGGGGAGATCGTGATTCCGGGTGCGAGTCCCCACAGGCGTAGAGCTGGCGTTATCTTGGTTGGTAGCCGGGGATTGACCGGCATCCTGGCTTCAGGTGGCCATCCCATGGGAGGCGCTCGGCTCCCCGAGTTGATCCGGTGGAGCAGCCGGCAGATCCCTTGATGTCCCAGGTAGGGTGTCATCCTCAAAGGAGCGCAGAGCGTCGGCATCATTACCATGGGTTCCTCTACCAGTTGAGTCCGTGGGACTGGTTGGACAGGGAGCCAGATCTCGGAGTGAAACGGTAGACTCCCGGTCATCAGGGTACCGCACGTGCGCGTAAGTGGGATTAACATCCGTTAGTTCCACCTCGTCGATGTGGGGATCGTTTTTGGAAGATCGGACGAATCTTCGGAGCAGCACGGGGCTGGGAGCTGCCAACCATGACGGTAGGGACGTCCCATGAGTGGAGTGACGCTGGAAGCTGAAGAATCGCTCGTGAGGTGTGACATTGGTGGACGTAGAAAGAAGAGACCTGATGGAATGCAACGCGTCAGGGAGCATAGTTTCCCACTGCTGGTCTGGTAGGTTGCGTGACCTCAGTGCAAGACGAACAGCGTTCCAAATGATAGCGTTGTATCTCTCAACCTGTCTGTTACCGATGGGATGATACGGTGTCGTTTTGCTTGTGGCGATTCCCCATTGGGAAAGATAACTTTTGAGTTTGCTTGACATGAAGGAGGCACCCTGATCAGAGTGGATGAAATTGGCCGTACCGCAAAGGGAAAAGACCTGATTGAGGCATTTGATCACTGTGGAAGTAAGCATATTGGGACAGGGGAAAGCAAAGGGAAAGCATGAATATTCATCCACCATAGTAAGTAAGTAGGTGTTTCGTGTTGAGGAAGGCAATGGCCCTTTAAAGTCAATGCTGAGTCGCTGCATAGGCTGCATAGCGTGTATGAGCAAGCCTTCCGATGGACGGAAGAATTGCGGTTTTAATTCCGCACAGATTCTACAGGTGGAGCAAGTTCTTTTCACATCTTCCGTAGAAAATGGGAGATTTTTAGATCGCACAAAGTACAACATACGGGTAACGCCAGGATGGCATAAGTCAGTCTGAAGATCCGCAAGAGTCGAAGTTGACATAGAAGAGCAGAATGCCCCCGTGAGGGTATCCGGGGCCACATTCTCTTTGCCGGGTCGATAATGTATGGTGTAGCCAAAGGTGGCCAATTCCATCCTCCAGAGTTGTATTTTGTTATTCTTGATCTTAGTGCGTTTCCGGTTATCCAGCATAAAGGCCACGGAGCGCTGATCAGTTATAAGCGTGAAATGGCGACGAGCGAGAAAATGACTCCATTTACGTACTGCTTTGATGATAACTGTAGACTCCTTCTCAACAGGAGGATAATGGAGCTCACTACCCTGCAAAGCTCTGGACAGAAATGCAACGGGTCGACCACCTTCATTCAAGGTAGCTGAGATCGCCACATCCGATGCATCGCACTCGACCACGAAAGGGAGATTTTCATCAATGGAACGAAGCGTGGCTTTTTCCAGTTGTCGCTTGAGGAGGTTGAAAGCTGAAATAGCCGTTGCCTCCAATGGAAATGACTTTGCATGAAGCAGGGCTGGATCTTGTCGGAGAAGTGGGGTATCCACTTCGCATAATAGGCGAACATGCCGAGTGCCCGACGAAGAGAGCTGAGATTCGTAGGGGGAGGGAACTCCTGAAGCAGACAAAGTCACTCCGGATCCGGTTTGATGACACCGTTGCCCACCCAGTCACCAAGGATGTTGACTGATGGTACTGATTTCACAGATTTGGACTCATTTAAGGTTAAGTTGCGACGACGGAGAACATCAAAAAATTTCTGCTGGTTGACATCATGCTCCTCCTGCTCATGTCCAGCAATGGTGATATTATCCAGATATGGAAAAGTGTCCGTTACGTTCTCCTGTTTGACTAGGCTATCCATTGCCCGTTGAAAGACGGCCACCCCATGGGTGACCCCAAATGGAAGGCAACAAAACTGATAAAGCCGACCATTGGCCTCAAAGGCCATGTACTTTTTGTCAGAGTCCTTTAACGGTACTTGATGATATGCGCTCCTTAAATCAAAAGTTGAAAATACCTTGTAGTTGGCAAGGCTATTGACCATGTCATCGATGCACGGTAGTGGGTAGGCATCCAGGTCGGTATATTGGTTAATAGTTTGCGAGTAATCGATGCAAAGACGTTTCTTGTGTTGCTTCAGAGGATTTTTAACAACGACGACTTGAGCCTGCCAGGAAGATGAACATGGCTCAATGTTACCGTCAGCTAGAAGGCGAGAGATTTCTGCCTCGATAAAGGATCGATCATCTTGGCTGAAATGTCGTGATTTAGTGATTATGGACTTACATCGAGGGGAAAGATTGGCAAACAAGGAGGGCTCATCGAGCGAAGCAGTCAAAAGCGCACAAAACAGTACTTTGGAAATAGCAAGCTCCGGCTTTGACCCTCCAAACTCGAAAGTGAGTCTTTTGTGTTGTTTCTGGAAATCCTGTCCCAGGAGCACATCACTGCATAGGTTTTTGAGCACCCCGAGCCGGGTGGAGAAATAAGTGCGGCCATTGAGAATAAGGTCAACAAGACAAAAGCCGGAAGAGTTGGTGGTCAGTGTCGTCAGAGCCATTGCAATTTCCCTGTCCGAGGGGTAAATATGCAGTTTTAACTTACTGACAGCTTGCTCACTAATGAAGCTGTCAGAGCTGCATGAGTCGATTAGTGCACTCAAAATGTGTCCATTTACCGAAACCTTCGTGGCTGCATGGGACAGACTTTGGGGAAAAACAGCTGTGATGGGAGGAGGGGCAGTTTTACCCATGACAGCTGTAACCTTAGTAGTGGTTCTTGGGGGAGGAGCAGTTTTATAGATTGCAGCTGTAACCTTAGTAGTGGCTCTTGGGGGAGGAGCAGTTTTATAGATAGTAGCTGCAAAACTAACAGGGGCTCTCGACCGGTATACCTTAGAAAAGTGGCCTTTCTTACTAGCAGAGGCTCTTGACTGGCATACCTTAGAAAAGTGACCTTTCTTACTGTAATGATTGCTGGTTGCGTTACGAGCAGGACGAAATTTCCTATAGTGGAATGCACCTCCACAGAAGAAACACTTCCTTCCAGATTGCCAAAATGCTGCTAGGGCAGGGTCGTCATCAGTGAAGGCTTCTAGGGTAGGGTTGTCATCCGCTAGGCTAGAGTCATCATCAGCGAGGGCTTCCGCCCGAGACCTATCGAAGGAGTCATTAAAAGTGATAGCAGCAGCCCGTGCACGTGGTAAAAGATAGGTATCTGCATTCCTCTTTGCTAAGTCCAGGGACCATGCCTGGTCATAGGCAGCCTGTAACTCGAGGGTTTTATTCTCCAACAGATGCTGGCATATGAAGGGAGACTTAATTCCGTTAATAAAAGAATCATGAATTAGCTCCTTCTGGTACTGCTCAGCCGTGACAGCTTTAAGATTACAATCCTTGCTGAGCCTGCGAAGCTTTTGAAGGAATTCGTCAAGTGATTCCCTGGGTTGTTGTCGAGTAGTGGCCAGTAGATGCCGAGCAAAAATTTCATTTGGGGCCTTAACATATAGTCGCTCTAATATTAGGATAGCGGAGTCATAGTCTACACAGTCTTCGATATAGTCAAACACATGAGGAGATATATCATTGGCAAGTATCTCTAATTTATCAGGAACATTCTCACCACATACCCTGAGGAAGTTGCTGAAAGTACGATACCACTATTTCCATACCTTAGCAGTTGTAGGTGAATTCGGGTCCAGGTCAAGACTGGCGGGTCTGAGTAGTTTGTCCATGATGGGTTGATTACTACGTTGGCATTCCCTTCTACAGTTGAAGTCGTAGCTGGCTGTTCCCGAAATTACTCAGAGCGTGGAGCCGATACACAGTTGATTAAATTGATGTAAAAAGACTACGGAGCACTTGGTTTGAGTATAAAACAAGGCTTTAATCAACTGTTTCACAACTATGAGATTTCGAGTTACATCACTAGTTCCTGGTTACAGAAACATCCTGAGCAAGCTGGGCCCACGCTCGAGTATTTATACTCCTTGGACGGCGCCACCAGCTGGCCGCCCAGTGTTACTTCATGAGTCATGATAAGATTCATGACAGGTATAACCTCTCAGTTCTGGTATCATCCTTGTAAATCTTTCTTGCACCTTCTCCAGTGCCGCTATATCATTTTTATGATATGGAGACCAGAACTGTACACAGTGCTCCAAGTGTGATATGGGGACCAGAACTGTACACATTGCTCCAAGTGTGATATGGGGACCAGAACTGTACACATTGCTCCAAGTGTGATATGGGGACCAGAACTGTACACATTGCTCCAAGTGTGATATGGGGACCAGAACTGTACACATTGCTCCAAGTGTGATATGGAGACCGAAACTGTGCACAGTACTCCAAGTGAGCTATGGAGACCAGAACTGTTGGATTTATTAGTGACTATTTTATATTGATGGTCCCTAATTCTGGTCTCCCCACACAAGTGGAAACATCGGGCTGGATTTTCATTGAGGAGGCGGGACTACAACTTTCGGGGTTGTAGTCCTGCCTCCATCGAGCTCTAGCCAACCCATGCGATTTTGACTTGATTGACCTTGTTGAGCCCGCCCAGCGGGCTCAGCAGGCCAATTAAGGGCCACCCGGCAACAGGTGACGTCACAGACTGAAATTTCATCTGTCAAGATGTTTTGACAGATGAAATATCAGCGTTTCACAGCTGTTTCAAGCTGTCAAACACTGACAGTCTTACGTCTAACCTGAGTCCTTCTACACAGGCTCAGTTAGAAATCTCACTGGCACAGAAAGCTGCAGGCTGTCACTTTTGACAGTTCGCAGCCATTCTGCTTTCTGTGCTGGTTAAATGATGGACTCCCGAAACCTAAAGGAAGGCTGAAAAGGTAAGTACAGGTAATTTAAACTTCTTTACACACTTTAGACACACCAAACACACTTACCTTTGCACTCATGCACCCATCACTCACCTGAACACTGACATCTCGACCCCTCCAAGTCCTTCAACCCGACGGCCCGACTCCTCTAACTTGGTGTGGTTTGGAGCCGTCGGGAATCCCATACTTCAAGCTTTAAAATAGGGATTAGGCTAAAAACTGCCTGTTAACTACCTGTTAACAGGCAGTTAATTGGCACTAATCCCTTCCCGCCTCGGGTTGGCGGATCCCAGTGCGGGGCGGGTACCCACTTCCTTTGAAACTTACATGGAGGCGGGTTGGGGGCGGGATGGTGTCAGGACCCCCGAATTCAGGACTTTAATCCCCCGCACGCCTCCAATCCTGACTCCACGGGTCAGTTAAAATCGACCCCATCTTCTCTACATCTACCCTATCAAACCCTTTCATAATCTTAAAGACCTCCATCAGGTCACCCCTCAGCCTCCTCTTTTCTCCTTCACACAAGGGGTGGTAGAAGTGTGGAACTTTCTCCCACAAAAAGCAGTAGATGCCAGCTCAATTAATCATTTTAAATCTGAGATCGATAGATTTTTGCTGGCTAAAGGTATTAAGGGATATACGAAGCCAAGGCAGGTGGATGGAGTTAAGAGACAATCGCTGGAGACCAATTTCACCCTGCCTGCTAATCAGATATCATTAGGCATTGAACAAAACCTCCTCCAGTCTGCCCCAACCCTCGGAAGAGCATCAGTGCTGCATTCAACACCAGACATCCTGTGCCCTCTCTGTGTGCAAGAATCCCGTTTTAGTGCTAATTAGCGTCAAATTTGGGGAGCACGTTTGTTCTCCTGGAACCCGCGGGGCAAAAGTGTTTCTCAGCGCAGCACGATTCCATTTTGCTTTTTCTTAACCGGACTTCACGTTTCTTTTTGTTTCGTTTTCAGCTGCACTATCAACAATCCTTCGAAAAATGAAAGATCTTTAGTTCCTGGGAAATAAATACTGTCGGTTTAAAAAAAAAAAATTATCTTGGAGAAATATTTAACGCAATGGAAACTGAAATGTGGGGGGTGAAGCAGGGGGAAAGATCAGGGCTGCATTTACAGTATCATGTATTTGAGAGAAAGAAAATGGAGGTGGCACGGTGGCATAGTGGTTAGCACTGTTGCCTCACAGCGCCAGGGACCCAGGTTCGAATCCGGCCTCGGGCAACTGTCTGTGTGGAGTTTGCACATTCTCCCTGTGTTTGCGTGGGTTTTCTCCGGGTGCTCCGGTTTCCTCCCACAGTCCAAAGGTGTGCAGGTTAGGTTGATTGGCTATGATAAATTGACCCTTAGTGTTAGGGGGATTAAATACGTGGGGTTACGGGGATAGGGTGGGATATGTGTAGGGGTTACGGGGATCGGGTGGGATATGTGTCGGTGCAGGCTCGATGGGCCGAAATGGCCTCTACCTGCACTGTTGTGATTCTGTGATTCTGAGGTTGTGAAGTCCTGTGCATTTAGGCACACACAGTGCTTAAGCAACTGCAGATGGGTTTTTAATCCCCAGTATACATGGTTGACATCAAAATATCAAAGTTGTAGCACCTCAACATTTTTTAATGATTTGCATGTACATAATTGTACATAAATCCTTTTACTTCGATAAATTTAATGTAGTTCCCAATGTCAAGATATCATGGGGGTATTTTTGACTTTGGGCGTGGGAAGGGTAGGGTTGCCAACCCCTCCAGGAACGGCCTGGCGTCTCCAGGAAGTGAAGATTAATCTCCAGGACACTGCTGAGAGCAAAAGTTCCAAGTTCCCCTCCAAGTCACACACCATCCTGACTTGGAAAAATATCGGCCGATCCTTCATCGTCACTGGGTCAAAATCCTGGAACTCCCTCCCGAACAGCACTGTGCGAGCACCTTCACCACACGGACTGCAGCAGTTCAAGAAGGCGGCTCACCGCCACCTTCTCAAGGGCAACTAGGGATGGGCAGTAAATGCTGGCCTTGCCCAGCGACGCCCTGATCCCATAAAATGATTTTTTTTAAACGGGAAAAAAATCAGAGGGACGTTACAAAAAATGGTTTTATTTTTCATTTCCTTGGCACACTTTTTTTAATTAGTTATAACAATATTGGCGACGGGAGGGAAAAAAACGGCTGTTTGACTGACACTCGCGGATCACCCAATCGGGTAACAAAGAGTCGGTCTGCTTGTCAATTGGCCGTGGGAGGGCGAGGCGCCGCGACGATTGATGAGCGTGTCGGGCGACCAATGGCGGGCGTGTGGGGGGCGGGGCTGTTGGAATTGGGAGGTCACATGATAAAATCTCCAGGAATACGTCCAACCAGAGTTGGCAACACTCGGAGCTGGCGGTAAGCTAGCGGTTGTGGAAAGGCCACCATTGTAAACCGCCCACCACCCCCTGCCCCCCTGTCTGATTTGGCTTTCCATTGAGGTGAATGGAGCTGAAAAATCGGTCAGGTCGCGGGCGGCCAATCCTAAACCGCCAACTCACCGCATGTGCCCAAAGAGAAGCTCAGCCCCTTTATGTCAAAAAACGTCAGGTCACCCCAAATCGACCTGTAAATGTAGATTAACATTCAAAGCATCCTTGCTGAAGAACTTCCATTGCAATCAGTTAGGAAGCGGACTCAGGGTCACACGGCCCCGAATGGCCGCCAGTCCCGGCTTACAAACGTGTCAGGATCAGCGCTACGGGAAATATCTGGAAATGCTTGAGGCCGAGGCACTTCCGCTCGCACAGGCTGAATTCCAGATCTCTGGCAAGTCATCATGGGTGGGTTGGGAGGGGCTTCGCGCAGCAACGACTAACTTCCACATGAAGAGCTTCACCCCAGGGCTACTCTTGCACGTTTCCTAGTGTTTGATTTCAGAACACTGCAGGAGGAAAAACTCCCTGAACCAGCAATGGTTCAAGGTGTGCAAAGAAAAGAGATGGAGAGACAATAAAAATGCCTTTTCAAACAAAAAAAGTGAATTCTTTCTCTGAAAAGCAACTTTCAGATTCACAACTGTGATTGATTTGGAAGATAAATGGTTAAGTAAGTACAGTGCGCTCGAACCTTTAATTGTGGGGTACTTCACTCTTTTATCATTTCCTATAATAGACTAAAGCCTTAAATTGAAACCAATCTCAAACACAAGTCTTACTGTACCTCCCAAACTTAGAAAAAATGTCATAAAATTCACCGACAAAATAGTAAGTTCATACGGAAGTGTCTCCATTTTGTGAAATGTTCGATACGGCATGAAGTGGGCTGTCTTCACTCCTAAACTGTAGGTTGGCCTCGCCTCGTCTAGACATGAACCTACTGGCTGCGTTAGTGAACCTCCTCCTGAAAGTGTCCCCCGCCAGAAAGTACAGGATAGGGTCCACGCAGCTATTGAGGCTGGCGAGACCCCTGGTCACTTGATACGTGGCGTAAACCCTCCTGTTCCACTCGCATGTGTCTTGCCCCTGGTAATAAAGTCTGGACTGAAGATTCAGGTTCTTCATCACGTGGAAGGGGAGGTAGGAGACCGCAAAGACCGCCAGCACGATGATGACAAGACGCACGGACTTGCCCCGGAGAGGAGTCCTCATGTCGTTGGATATTAGCGCCTTCACTATAAATCCGTAACAGACCAGGATGGTGGAGAAGGGGATGCAGAAGCCGAAGAACGTAGTGAGCATGCTGTAAACGAAGTATGTGTGCAAGAGCTCTTTTGACGTTGTATCGTAACATGTAATAGTTTTATTTCTCTTCAGTCCTGTTCTGGAGAAGTACAGTATCGGGGCAATGCCAGCCATGACTATAGCCCACACACACACGCACACAATGGTGGCCGATTTTTTCTTCAACCTGCCCAGTGATTTCATGGGGTGGACTACCCCCGTGTACCTGTGGACACTGATGCAGGTCAGAAACAAGATGCTGCCGTATAAGTTAACATGGAAAATAAACCTTTGCAGTTTGCACATGATCTCCCCGAAGATCCAGTCGGTTTTGTTGAAATAATAAAATATTAAAACCGGCAGAGAGAAGACGTACAAGAGGTCAGCCAGGGCGAGATTGAACATGTAAACGGTGATGCTGCTCCAAGGCCTCATGTGGAAGATGAACATCCAGAGGGCAACACTGTTTCCGATGAATCCGGTGACAAAGACTATAATGTACATGATGGGCAGATAGTAAAACTGGAAACCCTTGTTTAAGGAGCAGGTTTTGTTGATGCTGGCAGTCAGGTCACTGGACAAATTTGAAAAACTTGATAATGCCTCCTCCATTGTATCAAACTCAAGGTCGCCCATTTGGAATCAACAGGATGGTCCGCGTCCCTTCAAGGGACAGAAGATCTGAAACAGTAAACAAGCAAGCTTTAAATTTGCATGATTTTTGGCACGTGATATTTAGTCATTCATGATTATTTTTCCCTTCAGGAAAATATTCTCATTCTACCAAAACTCTGCTAAAGGCAAACAAATGGATTTGTAACGATGCAACAAAAGAACAAACTTGCATTGATATAGCGCCTGGTAACATCTTCAGGATGCCCCAAAGCTGCTTTGCACCCAATGAATTACTTCTTGATCTGATGTTATATAGGTAAATATGAAAGCCAGGTTGCGCATAGCAAAGTCCTACAACAACAACAACTTGCATTTATATAGCACCTTTAGGGGGGAAAATTCAGTATCGCCCCATTAGGGGCGCAATTATCGGCCGGACGCAAAGATTAGCGCCTGGCGCTAATTATCGCCTCCGACTGCAAACTTGGCTTTTATCACCCCTGGAGGTGATTGGAGCGCTAAATCAGGCGCTTCACACCTGTCTTAAGGCGCAAAGGCCGAGGAGCGAGGCGCTACGTCAGAGCGCTGGCGAAGCTCATGTGATGTCAGTCAGCAATGGAACACAGACACACTGGCGCCGGCCAGTTCTTAAAGGGGAGGGTTGATCTTGCTCTCCATCCACATCCTGCTCATTGCAGCCTTGAATCTTGTAGTGTATGTGCCTTTAAGTCAGAACTACTTTTACAGCTCCTGTATACTGTAGTACCGGCAGTGACCACACCTGTATATAAGCTTTGCGCATGCCTCTGTACCCCCAGTCTTGAGACTACCCTCCTCCAGTAAAGACCTGTTTATTGTTAATGTACAGCATCCGTGTGATTATTTAATAACAGCATATCCACTGAACCACGGATCCAACAAATCTCAGCCTGGAGAGACCTGTACATCAAATCTGCTGGAAAGAACAATGGAGAGACCCAGGGAAAGAGCTCAGAGTGCAGCCCCCACAATCTCTTCTAAATTGATAAAAGGAAGGGCAAATCAAAATGAACCTGCAAAGTGCTGTTCAGTACCCAAAACTCCTTCACTCAGCGTTGAATCTCTCCAGAAGTCTCTCTCTCTCTCTCTCTCAGAATGCGTGGTGCAAAAATGTCACCAACAAAAAAAGGCAGGAAGCGGTCGCCTTTAAATAGCGCTCCCCCGTCCCTTCCTGACTGCAAAACGCTCCCCTCAGCCTGTTGTTGCTAGCGCCAGGCGGTAAGGCAGGGGGCGCCACTCAATATCCAGTCCGGGGCACTACCGGGGCATTGCGCACTCGACTGACATCACAATCTGCCGGCGCAGGAGATTGTGGCGGTAGTGTTAAGCGCTGCCGCAAAATGTCTAGTTAATTTCGTGAGCGGCGCAAACATCGCCGCACCCGGGCGCTAGTTGCTTTGCGCCCCATTAGCGCCCTCTTAAGGCGCTAACGGGAGGCGCAAACCAACTGAATTTTTCCCCCTTAATGTAGTAAAATGTCCCACGGCGCTTCACAGGAGCGTTATCAAACAAAATTTGACACCGAGCCTGGTCAAAGAGGTAGATTTGAAGGAGTGTTTTAAAGGAGAGGGAGGTAGAGAGGCAGAGAGGTTTAGGGAGGGAATTCCAGAGGTTAGGGCCGAGGCAACAGAAGGCACGGCCACCAATGGTGGAGCGTAGGAAATCGGGGATGCTCAAGAGGCCAGAATTGGAGGGGCGCAGTGATCTCAGAGGGCTGTAGGGCTGGAAGAGATTACAGAGATAGGGAGGGGCGAGGGCCATGGAGGGATTTGAAAACAAGGATGAAAATTTTTTAATTGAGGCATTGCCGGACCAGGTGTCAAAGTACAAACAATAAAGAACAAATAAACAAATGACAAGATGATGGGCCAGATTTTCAGTGTGCCGTGAGGCGGGCTTTTAGGCATGCGGGGAGCAAAAATCCCGAATTTGGGGGTCCCGACACCATCCTGCCCAAAGCCCGCCTCCATGTAAGTTTCAAGGGAGGCGAGTAGCCGCCCCGCACTGGGACCCGCCGACCCGAGGCGGGAAGGGATTAGTGCCAATTAACTGCCTGTTAACAGGTAGTTAACAGGCAGTTTTTAGCCTAATCCCTATTTTGAGGGGTTTCGTATAGGATTCCCGACGGCTCCAAACCACGCCAGGTTACAGCAGGCGGGCCATCGGGTTGAAGGACTTGGAGGGGTCGCGATGTTGGTGTTCAGGTGAGTTATGGGTGCATGAGTGCAAAGGTAAGTGTGTTTGGTGTGTCTGAAGTGCGTAAAGAAGTTTTACTTACCTGTACTTACCTTAACAGCCTTTCTTCCTCTAGGTGTCGGGAGTCCATCACTCAGCCAGAAGTGAAAGCTGAATGGCTGCGAACTGTCAAAAGTGACAGCCTTCAGCTTTCAGTGCCGGTGAGAGTTCTAACTGAGTCTGTGCAGAAGGACTCAGGTTAGAAGTCAGACTGTCAGTGTTTTGACAGCTTCAAGCAGCTGTGAAACACTGATATTTCACCTGTCAAAAACTCTTGACAGATGAAATTTCAGTCTGTGACATCACCTGTTGCCGGGTGGCCCTTAATTAGCCTGCTGAGCCCGCTGGGCGGACTCAACAAGGCCAATCAAGGGAAAATCGCGTGGATTGGCCGTACATCGATGGAGGCAGGACTAAAACCCAAAACTTGTAGTCCCGCCTCCTTCCCGACAGTTTAATAAAAATCCAGCCCGATGTGTATTAGTGGTGTTTGTTGAGGAAGGGATATCAGCCAGGAAACTAGGAAAAGCCCCTGCAAAGAGTGCCACAGAATCCTTTACACCCAATTCAGCAGGCAGAAGGGACCTTGGGTTAACGTCTCATCTGAAAGGTGGTTGAGCTTCAGTAGGTTCTTCCCAACCTTTCTCCACTTCTGAAAGCCCAAACTCAAACTGTGGTCTAAGGGTTCAGTCATGCTACAACTGGAACGTTGCTGCGTAGCAATTACGCCTCACGCTGATACTGCACTTATCGTGTAGCTGTGGCCTGAAACTGAGGTCTGGGACTGATCTGGAATTGGCATGAAGCAGAGTGAGACTCTCTGGAGGGGACAGACTCACTCCACTTTGTTGTGATCACCCGTGACACTCAATTTATACAACAACAACAACTTGCATTTATATAGCACCTTTAATGTAGCCATGATCGCATTGAATGGCGGAGCAGGCTTGAGGTGCCGAATGGCCTACTCCTGCTCCTATCTTCTATGTTTCTATGGCCTAGAAATTGGGTTGGGGCGCCAAAGTGGCGCAAATGTCGCCTGAGCGCAGGATTTAGCGCAGCGATCGGAGCTTTAGCGATCGTCAGATATTCAGTTCCATTGCCCCTAGAGGGAGGCGGGGCGAGGCTCGAGGTGCTCCGCGTCCCTCTTAGGGCGCTGAAACTGAATATCGCAGCGCAACGTGCCGCAGCGCCACACGCTGCGGCATGGCACGCTGCGGTACTGCAGGCCTTCCTCCCATTGTTAAGGGGGAGGGGCCTGCAACAGCACGATCCCCGCTCGCGAGTGCCGGCAAACGAGCCCGGCACCAAGGAGAAGTGCTGGGCTCGCGGGAAACAGCCGGCAATGCCGCGAGGGGGGGGGGTTAGGAGGCCGAGGACGGAGGTGCTGGCAGCCGGCCGCCGAAAAAGGCGGCCGCCCCGCACCTCCACCTTAACTTGCGCCGTTGCCGGCACAGTAAGGCCCCGTGAACCGGGCGCGGGTAGCGAACGGCGCAACTGCGGCGTTCGCTACCAAATATCGCGAACGGGGCGCGAATGGGGCACTGCGCACACCGATGACATCATCGGTGGCGGCACAGCGCAAATGGCTAACGCCACCATTAGCGCCCCTGCTAAATATCGTGGGAGGCGCAGCCAGTGGCGCTACAGCCACTGACTGCCTCTTTAGGCGCTAACAGGTGGCGCTACTCACCCAATTTCTCCCCCTATGTTTCTAAAACATCCCAAGGCACTTCACAGGTGCAATATCAGATACAATTTGACACCGAGCCACATAAGGAGATATTAAGACAGGTGACCAAAAGCTTGGTCAATGAGGTAGGTTGTAAGGAGCGATTTAAAGGAGGAGAGAGAGGTAGAGAGGTAGAGAGGTTCAGGGAGGGAATCCCAAAGCTTAGGGCCCAGGCAGCTGAAGGCACGGCCATCTAATGGTGGAGCGATTAAAATCGGGGATGGGCAAGAGGTCAGAATTGGAGGAGCGCAGATATCTCGGAGGGTTGTAGGGCTGGAAGAGGTTACAGAGATAGGGAGGGGCAAGACCATGGAGGGATTTAAACAAAAGATGAGAATTTTAAAATTGAGGTGTTGCCGGTCCAGGAGTCAATGTACATCAGCAAGGGCAGGGGTGATGGTTGAACAGGACTTGGTGCGATTCAGGGCACGGACAGCAGAGTTTTGAATGAGCTCAAGTTTACAGAGGGTGGTTGGTGGGAGACTGGCCAGGGGAGCATTGGAATAGTCAAATCTGGAGGTACCAAAGGCATCATACAGGTTTAGCATTGTTGAGAAGCCATATCGCCTTCACACCAACATTTACAATGTAATTGCAGCCTAAAAAAAAGTTTGCTTTTATATAGTGCCACATCACCTCGTTCAGATTTCTCTCAATGTACTTAACATACAGTGAATGACCATAAAAAGCACTGAATGTTGTCATGCATACAAAAGGAGCCCACTAACAATAATGAGATTAATGAGCGGGCGATGTTGGTGAAGAGAGGAATGTTGACTAGGACAACTCCCAGCTCGTCTCCGAATAGTGCTATGGGTTTTAGAAACATAGAAACATAGAAGATAGGAGCAGGAGTAGGCCATTCGGCCCCTCGAGCCTGCTCCGCCATTCAAAATGATCATGGCTGATCATCCAAACTCAGTACCCTGTCCCCTGCCTTCTCCTCATATCCCTTGATAGAAACATAGAAGATAGGTTATAAACTCCACCTGAACCACTAG
Organism: Somniosus microcephalus; assembly: GCF_052327205.1. Classification (NCBI taxonomy): domain Eukaryota; kingdom Metazoa; phylum Chordata; class Chondrichthyes; order Squaliformes; family Somniosidae; genus Somniosus; species Somniosus microcephalus. Next base: position 16,114,956 of record NC_140992.1, read on the forward strand.
GACAGGTAGATGGGACACCTACATCTTGTCTGAAGGATGGACCGGCCCGCCTAGATTACGTGTTCAAGTCCTTGAGAGGGAAGTTTAAACCCACAATCTGCTGACTCAAACGGGAACGTTACTAACTTAGCCAAACTACGGAGTACTTAATTCTACAAGCTCCAACAAACCTTCCAGTACCTCTCCCAAGCAATGAGACATATGCAAACTTTGTCATAATTGAGTACAGTCTCAGGACTGCCTCACGTGTATTAGAACTGAGAGATGACTATCTGCTCTCACAGAGAGAACCCTCACTCTAACTGCTCTCCAATCTTTGAAAAAGTAGGTGACCTCTAATAAACAAACCTAGCTGTCCCTAGACTCTTTGGGGGAAAAATTCAGTTGGTTTGCGCCTCCCGTTAGTGCCTTAAGAGGGTGCTAATGGGGCGCAAAGCAACTAGCGCCCGGGCGCGGCGATGTTTGCGCCGCTCACGAAATTAACTAGACATTTTGCGGCGGCGCTAAACACTACCGCCACGATCTCCTGCGCCGGCAGATCGTGACGACAGTCGAGTGCGCAACACCCCGGACCGGATATTGAGTGGCGCCCCCTGCTTTACCGCCTGCCGCTAGCAACGACAGGTTGAGGGGAGCATTTTGCAGTCAGGAAGGGACTGCGGGAGCGCTATTTAAAGGCGACCGCTTCTTGCCTTTTTTTGTCGGTGACATTTTTGCACCACGCATTCTGAGAGAGCGAGAGAGAGAGAGACTTCTGGAGAGATTCAACGCTGTGTGAAGGAGTTTTGGGTACTGAGCAGCACTTTGCAGGTTCATTTTGATTTGCCCTTCCTTGTATCGATTTAGAAGAGACTGTGGGGGCTGCACTCAGCTCTTTCCCTGGGCCTCTCCATTGTTCTTTCCAGCAGATTTGATATACAGGTCTCTCCAGGCCGAGATTCAAGGCTGCAATGAGCAGGGTGTGGATGGAGAGCAAGATCAACCCTTCCCTTTAAGAACTGGCCGGCGCCAGTGTGTCTGTGTTCCATTGCTGACTGACATCACATGAGCTTCGCCAGCGCTCTGAGGTAGCATCTCGCTCCTCGGCCTTTGCGCCTTAAGAGAGGTGTGAAGCACCTGATTTAGCGCTCCAATTAACTCCAGGGGCGATAAAAGCCAAGTTTGCAGTTGGAGGCGATAATTAGCGCCAGGCGCTAAACTTTGCGCACGGCCGATAATGGCGCCCCAAACGGGGCGATACTGAACTTTTCCCCCTTTATTACTTATCACCAACCCCCCGCCCCCACCCCATTTTTCTCTCCTGAAGATTTACTAGAATGATTACCACAAGGTATTGGTGAGACCGCACCTGGAATACTGCATACCGTTTTGGTGTCCATACTTAAGAAAAGATATACTTGCTCTCGAGTCAGTACAAAGAAGGTTCACTCGGTTAATCCCGGGGATGAGGGGGTGGTCATATGAGGAGAGGTTGAGTAGATTGGGACTCTACTCATTGGAGTTCAGAAGAATGAGAGGCGATCTTATTGAAACATATAAGATTGTGAAGGGGTTGGATCGGGTGGATGCGGTGAGGATGTTCCCAATGATGGGTGAAACTAGAACTAGGGGGCATAGTCTTAGAATAAGGGGCTGCTCTTTCAAAACTGAGATGAGGAGAAACTTCTTCACTCAGAGGGTAGTAGGTTTGTGGAATTTGCTGCCCCAGAAAGCTGTGGAAGCTACATCATTAAATAAATTTAAAACAGAAATAGTTTCCTAGAAGTAAAGGGAATTAAGGGTTACGGGGAGCGGGCAGGAAATGGGACATGAGTCTATGTTCGGAATGGTCATGGCCCTGTGGGTAGTGGAGTGGGCCCAGGGGCTGTGTAGCCTGGTTCTGCTCCTACTTCTTGTGTTCTAATTCTGTGTTAGATTTCAGGATATGGTTTTATTCCTGTTCCTGGCTGGGGTGGAGATCGCCTTTACAGAAGGTAAGTACTGTAGAAAATATAGGGACAGAGTGATCTCCTGGAAGAATTTCGATCGCCTAGATGGGTCGGAGAGGAATTTCCCAGATTTTTTCTCCAAAATTGGCCATTGGGTCTTTTATCTGGTTTCTCGCCTCTCCCGGGAGATCACATGGGTTCGGGTGGATGGAGAGTGATAGAAGATTTGAGGTTAGGATCAGATCAGCCATGATCTTATTGAATGGTGGAGCAGGCTCGAGGAGCCGATTGGCCTACTCCTGCTCCTATTTCATGTTCTTATGTTCTTATGATACCAGAACTGAGAGGTTATACCTATCAGGAAAGATTGAACAGGTTGGGTCTTTAAGATTATCAAAAGATTTGATAGGGTAGAAGTAGAGAAGATGTTTCCACTTGCAAACAAGATCAGAACTATAGGCCATAAATATAAGACAGTCACTAATAAATCCAATAGGGAATTCAGGAGAAACTTCTTTACCCAGAGAGTGGTTAGAATGTGGAACTCGCTACCACAGGGAGTGCTTGAGGCGAATCGTATAGATACATTTAAGGGGAAGCTAGATAAGCACATGAGAAAGAAAGGAATAGAAGGGTATGCTGATAGGGTGAGATGAAGAGGGATGGGAGGAGGTCCATGTGGAGCACAGATGCCAGCATAGACCAGTTAGGCTGAATGATTTGTTTCTGTGCTGTAGAGTTGATGTAACTCGATGTCACTCGATAAAAGGGATTTTGTTTCAAAAGTTTAATAGAACAATTATTGAACTGTACCAGTCTTGGTCCACTTGCCCTCGTGTTAACATACAGTCCTCTCCCTTATAAATGATGCCAAGAAGGAAATAGTATTCTGATCTCGTGATGCATTGTTGTAGTGATCCATGCAAATGAATGTATGGGTTCACTGAATAATTACTCATGGTTGTAGAACTTTTAGCTAACTCACTTACGCTAGTATAAACTGAGTCGTAAGGAAAGAACTTGCATTTATATAGCGCCTTTCATGACCTCAGGATGTTCCAAAGAGCTTTACAGCCAAGGAAGTACTTTTGAAGTGTAGTCACTGATGTAATTTAAGAAATGCGGCAGTCACAGCAAGCAACAACAATGCAATAAATAATCAGATCAAAATCAAATCAAATCAAATCAAATCAACTTTTATTGTCATTGTTAGTGCACAAGTGCAGTACAACGAAATGTAGGCTTGCGGCTCCCGAGAGTGTACATTTGGATTAAGACATTTAAACATTCAACATACATTTGGCTTGTAGTATATTAACATAAATATAACCATAATAAAGTGCATTGGCAGATGTGCAGGCTTTAGAGTTTATTTGTGGAGTTCAGTAGGATGACAGCCCTGGGAAAGAAGCTGTTCCTAATCTGGTCGTACGGGTGCGAATGCATCTGTAGCGTCTCCCAGATGGCAGGAGGGCGAACAGACTGTGGCTGGGGTGGGTAGGGTCTTTGATGATGGACCGTGGCCTCCGTAGACAGCGTTTCTGGTATATGTGCTCTGTGGTCGGTAGCCGGGTGCCGGTAATGCGTTGGGCAGTTTTGACTACCCGCTGCAGATCATCTGTTTGTTGAGGGATAAATGTTGGCCAGGACACCAGGACAATTCCCCTGCACTGCTTCGAATGTTACTGTGGGATCTTTTACTTCCACCTCAGCAGTGTTGGTTTCACATCTCATCCGAAAGACGGCACTTCAAACAGTGCAGCACTCCTTCAGTCCTGCACTGAAGTGTCAGCCTTTATTTTGTGCTCAAGTCACTGAAGTGGGACTTAAACCCAGAATCTTCAGACTCAAGAGACAAGAGTGCTTCCAACTGAGCCACAGCTGACACTGCACTCAGGGATGCAGCTTGGGCTGTTGACCTTTAATCAGGGCGCATGAAGTACGGAATCAGCGAATTAACACGCGCAGCACCCGGCTTTGCTTCCTTTGGCCATAAGTTGCCGAGAATAAAAAGAAGACAATATGGTTAAACAAAACTCTTGAAGGCAGAGGTCTTCAAAGTTTAATGTTTTTGTGGACTGTACAGATGGGTACTATAGAGCCTATAGGACCACATGTAAAAGTTAAACGTACACGGGTCATTTTCACTTTCACCCACTGGGTGGAAATCTCCCGTTGTACAACCCACCTGATCATCATCCCTTCGGTTTGCTCCGCCAGATTACTGACCAGGCAGTGAAGGTGAAAATTACCACCACGTTCCTATTAATTTGCCAATATCGCAATTTGATTTAACACCTCCAGGCTCATAAAATTCAACCAGAACAGCCCAGCCAGTAAGAAATATAAGGACGAGTAGGGTTGAGTAGCCAGGGCTTTGAGGCACAGGCTTGAAAGCTACCTGTGGCTCAATAGCCAAAGTTTAGACAACTCAATTGTGCTGCTCTGGTTCAGTCCAAAAATTGCCAAGATGTCCTGTCCCAGGACCTTTAAATGGCTTGGGAGCATCCCTGGTGCAGGCCCATCTGTTTTTATTAATTCATTCTCAGGATATGGGTATGTCTGGCAATCCTGGCATTTATTGCTCTTGAGAAGGTGGTGGTGAGCCTCCTTCTTGAAACGCTGCAGTCCGTGCGGTGAAGGTACTCCCACAGTGCTGTTAGGTAGGAAGTGGCAGGATTTTGACCCAGCAATGATGAAGGAATGGCGATATATTTCCAAGTCAGGACGGGGTGTGACATGGAGGGGAGCTTGGAGGTGATGGTGTCCTCATGCTGCCCTTGGCCTTCTAAGTGGTGGAGGTCACAGGTTTGGGAGGCACTGCCGAAGAAGCCTCATCGAGATGTTCCAGCGCATCCTGTGCACACTGCAGCTGGTGGAAGGAGTGGATGTTTAAGCTGGTGGATGGGGTGCCGATCAAGTGGGCTGCTTTGTCCTGGGTGGTGTCGAGCTTCTTGAGTGTTGTTGCAGCTGCACCCGTCCAGGCAAGTGGAGAGTATCCCATCACTAGCAGCAGGGGAAGGAAAGCCAGGGGCAAACTGCAGATTTGGTAAATCACGATCATGGCTGCTGATGGGAATCGGCAACCAGAAGTTCCCAATTGGATTGAAATATCTTTGAGGAGCGTTGGTGGTGGGATGGGGAGCAGGAGGAGAACGAAAGCTGAATTACCATGCAGTTCTTTGCCTGATCCTCAGGACCATTGCACGCCGGGGTCCGGGAGCAGGCTGCAGCGACATGTTTTCTAGGTACCCCCATGCTGGGGCAGGGAATGAGGGCTAGGGATGCCAACCCTCCAGGGTTGCCCTGGAGTCTCCAGGAATTAAAGATTAAGCTGTGAGAAAAAATATCACAGTGACATTAAACATTGTGAGGGGGGGTTTTGTTTACTAGTTATAAATATATCAGGCATGGGACAAAAGGCTCTTTGACTGACAGTCTCAAATCATCCAATCAGGTAATGAAGAGTCTGTTCACTTTCCAATTGGCCGAGGGAAGGCGGGGCGCTGCCACCAATAGCGGGAGTGTAGGGGCGGGGCGAGTGGAGGTCATGTGATGCCACCTCCAGGAATATGTCCAACCAGAGTTGGTAACCCAAGAGGGAGCGGGGGGAGGGAAGGGGTGCAGGAATACACCCCCCCCACCCCCCCAGCTCATTTGAATAGCTCTGGCTGGTCTGTTCTTCCTGCAGGGGTGACAAGCGCTGGATATTGAACCTTCATGACGCCCAGAACTTCAGTGCTGTGCTTGGTGCTGAATTAAAATAAAACATCACAGGGGGGATGCTGCCTTCCCAGATTTTACCCTTTGTATCTCATAGTTGTCAAGGACGTCTTGCTGCAGTTGTACAGGGCCTTGGTGAGACCACACCTTGAGTATTGTTTGCAGTTTTGGTCGCCTTATCTGAGGAAGGATGTTCTTGCCATGGAGAGACTGCAGCGTAAGATTCACCAGACTGATACCTGGGATGGCAGGAATGACGTATGAAGAGAGATTGGGTCGATTGGGCTTATACTCGCTGGAGTTTAGAAGAATGAGAGGGGATCTCATTGAAACTTATAAAATTCTAACAGGACTGGACAGACTGGATGCAGGAAGGCTGTTGCCGATGGCGGGTGAGTCCAGAACCAGGGGTACAGTCTAAGGATAAGGGGTAAGCCATTTAGGACAGAGATGAGGAGGAATTTCTTCACCCAGAGAATGGTGAACCTGTGGAATTCTCTACCACAGAAGGCAGTAGAGGCCAATTCATTAAATATATTCAAGAAGGAGTTAGATATATTTCTTAAGGCTAAAGGGATCAAGGGGTATGGGGAGAAAGCAGGGACAGGGTACTGAGTTTGGATGATCAGCCATGATCTCATTGAATGGCGGAGCAGGCTCGAGGGGCCGAAAGGCCTACTCCTGCTCCTATCTTCTATGTTTCTATGTCACGAGGGCAGTATAGCATCGAGTGAAGTTGAGGGTGCGTCTAAGTGCTGTCATGTCATCCTGTGGCAATGGCGTTTGTGGGGCTGGGCAAACAAGCACAGAAAGGCCGTGATGGCCCCAATGTACAGGACACCTGACCTTGAGCCATAAACCACGACAAGGTTTACTTTGGATATGAACCTAAAGCACTTTCAGTTGTTGCGAAACACTCACAAAAATGACTTTTTTGGTATTCTTTTCCTTTAGTAATTATTTAGCTCCCATGCACCGTCAAGTTTAGTAATTCTTTTAAGCAAATGCCAACTCGATATCAATGACACTCACTGTTCAAATCATAGAATCACACAGCACAGATGGGACCATTCAGCCCACTGTGTCTGTGATGGCTCTTTGAAAGAGCTATCCAATTAGACCCGGTGACAAAAAAAGCTATTTTTTATTTAGTAGAAACTGTTAGAAAAAGGAGTTCGTAGTGTCAGCTGTGGCTTAGTGGGTAGCACTTTCGCCTCCCCTGTCCAGAAGGTTGAGGGTTCAAGTTTCACTCCAGAGAGTTGAGCACGTAATCTAGGTTGACACTTCGGTGCAGCACTGAGGGAGTGCAGCGCTGTCGGTCAGGTGAAGCATTAAACCAATGCCCCATCTGCCCTTGCAGGTGGATATAAAAGATCGCACGGTAGAATTTGAAGAAAAGCAGGGATTCAGGCCAACGTTTTATCCCTCAAATGGCGTCAACAAAACAGATATTCTGCTGATTTATCTCATTGCTGTTGGTGGCCTTTTGCTGTGCACAAATTGGCTGCTGTGGTTGTCGACGTCATAACAGTGACTACACTTCCAAAAAAGATATGAATTTTTTTGGGCGATGACTCACTTTGGAACGTCCTGCGGAAATGACAGGCACTGTGGAAATGCAAGTTCTTATTTCTCAATGAAAATTCTTGTAACCATTTGAATCAAAGCCTGCTCTGACAGTGAGATTCCTTCCCAGAATGAACTGCCAGGGGATGCTCCGAGAAGTCTAATAGATAAAGCACCTTTTAAAGTAAGGATTAAACTTTAGCATTGGCTTGGCTCAGTGGCAGCCCTGTCAACTTGGAGTTCAAGCCTCACTTCTGACGTGAGTGCCCAACCTAGGCTGACATGTCCGTGCGGCACTGAGGGGGTGCTGCAGCACCGGAGGCGCCGCCTTTCTGATGAGACGATTCACTAGGTTAATTCCAGAGATGAGGGGGTTGACCTATGAAGAAATGTTGAGCAGGCTGGGCCTATGCTCGTCGAAACATATAAGATTCTGAGGGGGCTCGACAAGGTAGATACAGAAAGGATGTTTCCCCTCATGGAGGAATCTAGAACTCGGGGGCATAGTTTCAGAATAAAGGGTCGCCCTTTTAGAACTGAGATGAGGAGGAATTTCTTCTCTCAGAGGGTCGTAAATCTGTGGAACTCTCTGCCCCAGAGAGCTGTGGAGGCTGGGTCATTAAATACATTTAAGGTGGAGATAGACAGATTTTTGCAAGATAAGGGAGTGAAGGGTTACGGGGAGTGGGCGGGGAAGTTTCTTTGAGCCCAAGATCAGCCATGATCTTATTGAATGGCGGAGCAGGCTCGAGGGGCCTAGTGGTCTATTCCTGCTCCTATTTCTTATGTTCTTATGAGACGTTAAACCGAGGCCCCCGCCTGCCTGTTCGGTCGGAATGTAAAAGATCTCACGGCACTTCCTTGAAGAAGAGAGAATTCTCGTTCGCGTCCTGCCTTTTATTCCGCCCTCAACCAACAGCACTTTAAACTGGTTAATATAAAATAAAAACAGAAAATGCTGGAGAAGCTCAGCAGGTCAGGCAGCATCTGTGAAGAGAGAAACAGAGTTAACGTTTCAGGTCGAAGACCTTTCGTCAGAACTGGAAAAAAGCAGGAAATGGAACAGATTTTTAAGCAAGTTTAGGGGCTGGGAAATGGGGGAGGGGATGAAAGAACAAAAGGGAAGGTCTGTGATAGGATAGAAGGCGGGAGAGGTTAAGAGACATTAAGAGATATTCAAGGCAAAAGGAGACGGTAATGGGACAGGTTAAGAAACGAAGGATGGTTCTAGATGAAGTGTAACTGGTAAACTGGTTAACTGATCATTCAATATACTGCTGTTTGTGGGACCTTGCTGTGCACCAATTGGCTGCCATGTTTGCCTCTACAACAGTGAGTGCACGTCAAAAGTAATTCATTGGCTTTGAAGCTATAATGATGTTCTGAGGATGTGAGGAGCGCTATGTAAATGCAAGTTCTTTCTTTCAGATTAGAAGTCTGCCAATCATCAAAACTTTTCCATCTTGCTGCATGTGATTTATGGCTAAGAGACTGGTATTGACTATAAATAGAGGGAATAATCTGGATTGTCAGCATCTGTCCAGTGAAAAGACAAGTTAACATGTTGAGAACATAGGAATTGCTAGATGAAAAAAGACCAAGGTCCATTTAGTTCGCCTTCTACCATCCTGTTAGTCGCATGGCACAACGACAATGGAGCTGTTGGCTCATCACCGCAATCAATCTCTATCAATGAGTCTTCAACAGACCCAGACATGAGGTGAGGAAAACCCCCAGTGGTGGAGAGCTTGGGAAACCATAGGTCCAAAGTCACCCGTTCCTCCCAAGCGTGCTACACTCGCCACATATCATGTCTCCAATTACTCATATAATGGATCGCAAAATGTTATTTTCTGAAAGAAATCTATCTAATTTGTAGATGAATGTTGCATGCATACCCTTCATCGAAATGACCAATTGATAAATAAAATGACAAATCATTAACTTGTGTTTTCTCTCTTGAATACTGGCTGAGTTGCATTGTACGGTTGTTAAAATGCTGCTAATTGCTGCCACTGCACTGAGTTTATATAGGTACCAAAACAATTCATTCCGGTAGGAATATGAGTCACAGGGTCAGAGGACTTGGCTCAATTCATAGCAGTCTTATTCCTAAAATCAGAAGGTCGTGGGTTGAAGCCCCACTGCGGACTCAAGCATGTAATCCAGGCTGACCGAGGGAGTGCTGCACTGTTGGAGGTGCCGTCTTTCAGATGAGATGTTAAACTGAAGCCCCGTCTCAAGTGGATGTAAAGGATCCCCTGGCACTATTTCCGAAGAAGAGCAGGGGTGTTCTCCCTGGTGTCCTCGCCAATATTTATCCCTCAATCAATATCACTAAAAAACAGATAATCTCGTCATTATCACATTGCTGTTTGTGGGAGCTTGCTGTGCACAAGATGGTGTTCTACATAACAACAGTGACTACACATCAAACAGTACTTCATTGGTTGTAAAGAGCTTTGGGATGTCTTGGAGTCGTGAAAGGTGCTATAGAAATGCAATTATTTCTTCTCTCCCCTGGCACGAGGCAGTGAGATTGGCCTGGCGTGATTAACGTTACAAATAACCATTGTGCACATGTACTAATGGAATCAGATTTGAGACAGAAAAACAAAACTGGCTTTTCTTCTCAATAAAGACACTTGGAATACCGCAAAGTCAGAAACAGCCCCAGCAAGAGTCCTTGTAGATAGATGGTTTACTTTCATAAGGACTATTTTTGGATTTGTAAAAGCTTTTCAGCTCTTGCCAGGAGGTAGCAGGGGGTGGAGGAAAACAGACATAAAAAATTCTCGTTTGCAAGTAAAGTGTCACAACGTGTGAGTCAATCCACGGCCTCGGCCTTGTACAACTGTTGCTACAGTACAAATAATGCAGAGATAATTTACCAGCCTTGGCGGTGAGAATTTCTCTGGTCACTTTGTGGAGCAACATCATCACTGGAAGCATAGGCGCAATCTTTCATGAAGCCACTAACACACAGCGACCAGAGGATATCGTCCTGCTCTGTTTACAGAGTCACTAACACAGCGACCAGAGGATATCGTCCTGCTCTGTTTACAATGTCACTAACACACAGCAACCAGAGGATATCGTCCTGCTCTGTTTACAATGTCACAAAAAGCTCATCATGCAGGTATGTGCAAGACTCCCAGGCAGCTGCCATGACGCTTTCATCCTGCATCAGTCACCCCCCGCCCCCCCCAGAGCTCTGTGGACCTCAAAGCAGAGTTATCGGCTGGCTCCTTGGAGACAAGGGCTACCCCCTGAAGACATGGCTGATGGGGGTAGAATTAGGCTTGCTTCTGATATTAGCAACCGAGAACCGGGGCGATGTTAACCCTACTTGCTCAGCAGAAACCTGGCGGGTGGGCAGTTAAAATCGCCCTGGCTCGTGCCTGTCCGAAGGCCACCACGACTGCAACATCTGCAATTTTAACCTGCTCTCCTGAACAGGTGGCGAGGCTACGCGCCCGGAGCCAACATGGTCCTTCTTTACATATGCATGTTGTGGCCCGATGGCATCATTGAGATCTGACTGTAATTTTAGCTCGGGCCTGAGCGGGGAATCCTGGGGTTAAAATTGGGGCCAAACACAAAAAGAACAGTGAATTCCACCTGAGACAGTGAATTCCCGACATTCCATCACTCCTATAAAAACAGCATCAGAATGGTAAAGGTGCAGTGATTGTGAGAGGGAGAACTTCTGTACCCTTGAAGCAACAGCAACAATGCACCAGCATTATTGGTTCCAGGGATGAGGGGGCTGCCCTATGAGGAGAGATTGAGTAGATTGGGTCTGTACTCTCTGGAGTTTAGAAGAATGAGAGGTGATCTCATTGAAAAGTATAAAATTCTTAGAGGGCTTGACAGGGTAGATGCAGGGAGGATGTTTCCCCTGGCTGGGGAGTCTAGAACCAGGGGTCACAGTCTCAGAATAAGAACATAAGAAACAGGAGCAGGAGAAGGCCAATCGGCCCCTCAAGCCTGCTCCGCCATTCAATAAGATCATGGCTGATCCAATCTTGTCCTCAACACCACTTTCCCGCTCTCTCCCCATACCCCTCGACTCCCTTGTAGTTCAAATGTCTGTCAATCTCCGCCTTGAATATATTCAGTGACTCCGCCTCCACAGCTCTCTGGGGTAGAGAATTCCAAAGATTCACGACCCTCTGAGTGAAGAAATTCTTCCTCAACGCCGTCTTAAATGGGCGGCCCCTTATTCTGAAACTATGCCCCCGAGTTCTAGATACCCCCACTAGGGGAAACATCCTCTCAGCATCCACCCTGTCAATCCCCCTCAGAATCTTATATGTTTCAATAAGATCCCCTCTCATTCTTCTAAACTCCAATGAGTATAGGCCCAACCTGCTCAACCTTTCATCATACGTCAACCCCTTCATCCCAGGAATCAACCTAGTGAACCATCTCTGCACTGCCAACAATGCAAGTATATCCTTCCTTAAATATGGAGACCACAACTGTACGCAATACTCCAGCTGCGGTCTCACCAGCGCCCTGTAAAGTTGCATCAAAACTTCCTACTTTTATACTCCATACCCCTTGCAATAAAGGCCAACATTCCATTAGCCTTCCTAATTACTTGCTGTACCTGCATGCTAACTTTTTGTGTTTCATGTACTAGGACCCCCAGATCCCTTTGTGCCGCAGCATTTTGTAGTCTCACCCCATTTAAATAATAATTTGCTTTTTCATTCTTCCTTCCAAGGTGGATAACCTCACATTTTCCCACATTGTACTCCATCTGCCAAATTTTTGCCCACTCACTTAACCTATCTATAACCCTTTGCAGACTCTTTGTGTCCTCCTCACAACTTGCTAACCCACCTATCTTTGTATCTTCAGCAAATTTGGCTACAGTACACTCGGTCCCTTCATCCAAGTCATTAATATAGATTGTAAATAATTGAAGCCCCAGCACTGATCCCTGTGGCACTCCACTAGTTACTGATTGCCACCCAGAAAATGACCCATTTATCCCGAATCTGTTTGTTCCGCTTTATCCACCCTGTTTGTTACATCCTCAAAGAACTCCAGCAAATTTGTCAAACATGATTTCCCTTTCATAAAACCATGCTAACTCTGTTTGATCGTCTTATGATTTTCTAAATGTCCTGCTATTACTTCCTTAATAATGGATTCCAGCATTTTCCCAATGACAGATGTTAGGCTAACTGGCCCATAATTTCCTGCTTTCTGCCTCCCTCCTTTCTTGATTAGTGGCGTTACATTTGTGGTTTTCCAATCCGCTGGAACCTCTCCAGAATCCAGGGAATGTTGGTAGATTACAACCAACGCATCCACTATCTCTGCAGCCACTTCTTTTAAGACCCTAGGATGCAGGCCATCAGGTCCAGGGGACTTGTCGGCCTTTAGCTCCATTAGTTTGCCTAGCACTTTTTCTCTAGTGATAGAGATTGTTTTAAGTTCCTCCCTCCTTGATTATCTATTATTATTGGGATATTTTTAGTGTCTTCTACCTTGAAGACTGATCCAAAATAATTGTTTAGAGTCTCTGCCATTTCTCTATTTCCCATTATTAATTCCCCAGTCTCATCCTCTAAGGGACCAACGTTTACTTTAGCTACTCTCTTCCTTTCTTTATATCTGTAGAAGCTCTTACTGTCTGTTTTTATATTATTTGCTAGTTTACTCTCATACTCTATCTTCTCCCTTTGCTGGTTTCTAAAAATCTCCCAATCCTCTGGCCTACCACTAAACTTTGCAACATTGTCTGCCTTTTCTTTCAATTTGATACCATCCTTAACTTCCTTAGTTAGCCATGGATGGTGCAGCCTTCTTGAAGAGCCTTTCTTTCTCACTGGAATTTACCTTTGCTGAGATTTATGAAATATCTCCTTAAATGTCTGCCGCTGCTGATCTACCGTCTTACCCTTTAATCTATTTTCCCAGTCCACTTTAGCCACCTCTGTCCTCATACCCTTGTAATTGCCTTTATTTAAGTTTAGGACACTAGTTTCAGATCCCAGTTTCTCACCCTCAAACTGAATTTGAAATTCTACCATGCTATGATCACTCTTTCCTAGGGGATCCTTTACTATGAGAACATTAATTAATCCTGTCTCATTACATATTACCAGATCTAAAATAACCCACTCCCTGGTTGGTTCCTCAATGTATTGCTCTAAGGAACTATCCTGAATACACTCTATGAACTTGTCCTCAAGGCTACCCTTGCTAATTTGATTTGTCCAATCTATATAATGATTAAAATTGCCCATGATTATTGCAGTACCTTTCTTACAAGCCACCATTATTTCTTGATATAAGGGGTTGGCCATTTAGGACTGAGATGAGGAGAAATTTCTTCACTCAGGGTTGTAAATCTTTGGAATAGTCTAACCCAAAGGGCTGTGGATGCTCAGTCATTGAGTATATTCAAGGCTGAGGTTGACAGATTCTTGAGCATTAATGGCATCAAGAAATATGGGGATCGGGCGGGAAAGTGGGATTGATGTGGAAGATCAGCCGGAAGATCAGCCATGATATTATTGAATGGCAGAGCAGGCTCGAGGGGTCATATGGCCTAACCCTGTTCCTATTTCTTATGTTCTTATGAGTGAGATATCTTCTGAAATATATGCCGATGTGGTGTATCTTTCTGTAGGGGGTGGGTGGGAAGGGAGCTTCTGGTGATCATACAACAACAACAACTTGTATTTATATAGCGTCTTTAATGTAGTAAAACATCCCAAGGTGCTTCAGAGAAGCATTATCAAACAAAATTTGGCCATGAGCCACATAAGGAGGTATTAGGACAGGGTGGTCAAAGAGGTAGATTTTAAGGAGCGTCTTAAAGGAGCAGAGAGAGATAAAGAGGGAATTCCAGAGCCAAGGGCCTTGGCAGCTGAAGGCACGGCCGCCAATGGTAGAGCGATGAAAATCAGCGATAGAAACATAGAAGATAGGAGCAGGAGTCGGCCATTCGGCCCCTCAAGCCTGCTCCGCCATTCAATGAGATCATGGCTGATCATCCAAATTCAGTACCCGGTCCCTGCCTTCTCCCCATATCCCTTGATCCCTTTAGCCTTAAGAAATATATCTAACTCCTTCTTGAATATATTTAATGAATTGGCCTCCACCGCCCTCTGTGGTAGAGAATTCCACAGGTTCACCACTCTCTGGGTGAAGAAATTCCTCCTCATCTCTGTCCTAAATGGCTTACCCCTTATCTTTAGACTGTGACCCCTGGTTCTGGACTCCCCCGCCATCGGGAACATCCTTCCTGCATCTAGTCTGTCTAGTCCTGTTAGAATTTTATAAGTTTCAATGAGATCCCCTCTCATTCTTCTAAACTCCAGCAAATATAAGCCCAATCGACCCAATCTCTCCTCATACATCATTCCTGCCATCCCAGGTATCAGTCTGGTGAATCTTTGCTGCACTCCTTCCATGGCAAGAACACCCTTCCTCAGATAAGGCGACCAAAACTGCACACAATACTCAAGGTGTGGTCTCACCAAGGCCCTGTACAACTGCAGCAAGACATCCTTGCTCCTGTACTCGAATCCTCTCGCTATGAAGGCCAACATACCATTTGCTGCCTTAACCGCCTGCTGCACCTGCATGCTTACCTTCAGCGACTGGTGCACAAAGACACCCAGGTCTCGTTGCACTTCCCCTTCTCCCAATCTATTGCCATTCAGATAATAATCTGCCTTCCTGTTTTTGCCACCAAAGTGGATAACCTTGCATTTATCCATATTATACTGCATCTGCCATGCATCTGCCCAATCACCCAACCTGTCCAAATCATACTGGAGTTTCTTGGCATCCTCCTCACAGCACACACGCCCACCCAGCTTTGTGTCATCTGCAAAGTTGGAGATATTACATCCAGTTCCCTCGAATAGATCATTAATATATATTGTGAACAGCTGGGGTCCTAGGACCGATCCCTGCAGTACCCCACTAGTCACTGCCTGCCACACAGAAAAAGACCCGTTTATTCCAACTCTTTGCTTCCTGTCTGCCAATCAGTTCTCTATCCAAGTCAGTACCTTACCCCCAATCCCATGTGCTTTAACTTTACATGCTAATCTCTTATGCGGGATCTTATGCAGGCCTTTTGAAAGTCCAAATACACCACATCCACTGGTTCTCCCTTATCTATTCTACCAGTTACATCCTCAAAAAATTCCAGTAGATTAGTCAAGCATGATTTACCTTTTGTAAACCCATGTTGACTTTGTCCGACCCTGTCACTGTTTTCCAAGTGCTCTGCTATTACATCTTTTATAATGGACTCTAGCATTTTCCCCACTACCGATGTCAGGCTCAAGAGGTGAGAATTGGAGGAGTGTAGAGATCGCGGAGGGTTATGGGGCTGGAGGAGGTTACAGAGATAGGGAGGGGCGAGGCCATGGAGGGGTTTGAAAACAAGGATGAGAATCTAAAATCGAGGCAGTGCCGGACCGGGAGCCAATGTAAGTCAGTGAGCACAGGGGTGATGGGCGAACGGGACTTAGTGTGAATTAGGATCAAGGCAGCAGAGTTTTAGATGAGCTCAGGTTTATGGAGGGTACAAGGTGGGAGACCGGCCAGGGGAGCATTGGAATAGTCGAGTCTGGAGGTAACAAAGGTATGGATGATGGTTTCAGAGCAGATAAGCTGAGGCAGGGGCGAGACGGGCGACGTTATGGAGGAGGAAGTTGGCGGTCTGATGATGGAGAGGATATGGGGTCGGAAGCTCAGTTTGGGATAAGTAGAACGCCAAGTTTGCAAAAGTTCTGGTGCAGCCTCAGGGAGAATGATCGAGTTGGTGGCTAGGGATCGGAGTTCATGCCCTGAAATCCCATCGCATCAACCATTACATCCTGAAGTCATGCGTTAAACACAAAAAGTTCCTTTACCCACTCACATCTACTGCGACTCATGCAATGGTATTCACCCACATCCAGAACCAGACTGCGTTTGAAAGAATCCTAATTACAAGTCCACCATTTAGAGTACTTTTTAAATATAAACAGGCATCTATAGACCAATTCTGTGGCTTGTAATGCCAACCCCAGCCCTTCAATTTGAATGATTTCCTTGCCATTTACTCACAAGTCTCCATTATCCGGCAGTTTATTCCGTGGGTGGGAATGGCAGTCTCACCCCTCGCACACTGGCGTTTCAGGGGTGCAAAGTCAGAACGGGCAAATGCGAAAGGAGGCGTCACGGCGTCTGAGAAACCGCGGAAACCGAGTCAAGATGCTGGGCTGCCGACCGGACACTGAGGGTTGAGGTTGGTCGCTGGCCGAAGATCAGACAAACAGAAATGGATAAATCTGCTGACCCACATAAGACAAACCTCAGTGACCATATTGATAGAGCGAGCTCTTGTCCTATGCCTACACAGGCGGGCAGTAAGAAAGCATTGCCCAATGAACACCAAGCGTCCTTTCATTTCAGTAAAGGATTGCTAATGAACACTTGCAACTCTGCTTTATCCACATGGTCATAGAATCAGACAGCATAGGAGGCGGCCATTCGGCCCATCATGCCTCTTTGTGAGAACTATCCAATTCCTCCCACTCCCCACCACCCCCAGTTCTTTCCCCAATATAATTCTTTTTTCTTTTTCAAGTATATATCCAATTCCCCTTTTTGAAAGTTCCTAATGAATCTGCTTCCACCACCCTTTCAGGCAGGGCATTCCAGGTCACCACAACTCGCTGTGTTTAAACAAAAAATAAATCTCCGTTCTGGCTCTTTTGCCAATCATCTTAAATCTGGGTGCTGTGGTTTACCGACCCTCCTGGCAGTAGCAACAGTTTCTGCTTACTTACTCGATCAAAAGCCTTAATTCATTCTGAACACATCTATTAAACCTCCCCTTAACCTTCTCTGCTCTAAGGAGAACAATCCCAGTTTACCATGAGCTGCTTTGACTCACCGCCACTGCCGATAACATACACACACATTCAAGCCTCACACTGTCAACCCACACACGCTTTCTAATTTTTTTTAAAATTTGCATACAATTATTTCATAATTGCGTATTGTACACCCTTCCACGGCGCATATCCACCATGCTGTCTCAATTAAACCGAAAATCGCTGAGAAAAAGTTTAGCACTGAGGACTTTTACCATGAAAAAAACGAGTTGATTGAGCGCTCCCTGCGGCCCCAGTGAAAGATGTACAAGGGCGAGATTAAATAAATAAACAGGCAAAACACCGAAGTAAGTCAAAAGAGGAATCGCAGCTGTGCTCCTGATGCCACTCACAGGGCCAAACGCATGTTTAACTTCATGTTGCCTAGGTTAAACTTTCCTACCACATTTTTTGCCGACCTTTTAACAGCCAACAGGAGCTCCGGGCCAGGGGGTCACATACAGTAAGATCCACCAGGAACGTGTGGGGAGAGAGCAACACACAGGGTTAAACGTAACTCTTTTCCTCTTTTTGTGAATTCTGATTTCTTCCATTGAAAGTCCGGCTCCTCCCGACAGATCTCACGCTTTTTTTTTTGAACAGCGCCCTGTACGTTTCTCAAATGTCAACTCTACCCCCTCGTTCTCTCTCTCTCTCTCTCTCTCTGGTGAAAGCGTCACTGGGCAGGCGTGGCGCTGAAACTCTCCCACTTTTTTTTTCTGCAAACAATATTACAGCTTCTGCATCGGATTTCATCTCACACCCCAGCCGGTCCGATTGTGAAACAGACATGAGCCCTGAGCTAGTCAGTTTCATTTCCTGCTCAGTCCACATTGGAACCAAGATCAGGGTTATTTTTTTTTGTTGCAAACCAACCTCCTTTAAGATCACAGCGTTCCCCAAACTTAATTCTGATACTTCCTGTAATTTAAAAAAAAAAATTGGTTAAAAAAAAACTGCAAAAATGTGCAATTCTTCGGATTTGTGTTTGTTGCACCTTAACAAAGATAATCGTCAATGGCACAACTCGCATTAACTTGCACACCGTCGCGGAAGTGAAGGCTTTTCTCCCAGAGAGGGATTGTTGTTTAGACCTGAGTGGTTGACGTGAGCAGCTCAACCCAACCAGACTGTAAGAGATGTCATAGCTTTTATAATATAAATAGTTTTGTGCAGATTTGAAACACAGTTGTCCTTCAAAGGATTTGGCACGCTTCAGTCAAGCATATATGCGCAGTTATTCGTGGGAATCGTTCCAAAAAGGCAATTGCATTATTTATTATGATGCAATTTGCTGTATATGTTTAAGCCATGGGATAACACATCTTGTTTATTTTAAAATTCATGGCTTGGTGCTTGATTCAACGTGTCAGCCACTGGCTCAGTCCGAGCCAGAAAGGTTGTGGGTTGAAGTCCCGCTCAGAGACTTGGAACATAGGAACAGGAGTAGGCCATTCAGCCCCTCCACCATTCAATGAGATCATGGCTGATCTGCGACCTAACTCCATATACCCGCCTTTGGCCCATATCCCTTAATACCTGTGGTTAACAGAAAGCTATCAATCTCCGATTTAAAATTAACAATGGATCTAGCATCAATTGCTGTTTGTAGAAGAGAGTTCCAAACTTCTACCACCCTTTGTGTGTAGAAGTGTTTCCTAATTTCACTCCTGAAAGGTCTGGCTCTAATTTTTAGATTCTGTCCCCTAGTCCTAGAATCCCCAACCAGCGGAAATAGTTTCTCTCTATCTACCCTATCTGTTCCCCTTAATATCTTGAAAACTTTGATCAGATCACCCCTTAACCTTCTAAATTCTAGCGAATACAATCTTAATTTGTGTAATCTCTCCTCGTAACTTAACCCTTGGAGTCCAGGTATCATTCTGGTAAACCTACGCTGCACTCGCTCCAAGGCCAATCTTCTTAGGCAGTCCCTCGGAACCGAGGATGACTTGCTTCCACATTAAAAATGAGTTCGCAGGTGACTGAGTCCAATGCAGGACCTACAGTCTCTGTCACAGGTGGGGCAGACGGTGGTTGAAGGGGGCGGGTGGGTGGGGTGCTTGGGTTGACGTGTGCTCCTTGCGCTGCCTGCGCTTGGCTTCCGCTTGCTCCCAGTGAAGAGACTCGAGGCGTTCGGCGCTTTCCCGGATGCTTCTCCTCCACTTTATGCGGTCTTGGGCCAGGGATTCCCAGGTGTCGGTGGGGATGTTACACTTTTTCAAGGAGGCTTGCAATTTTTCAAGGAGGCTTTTCAATATATCCTTCCTAAGGTGTGGTGTCCAGAACTACTCACAGTACTCCAGGTGTGGTCGAACCAGGGTTTTATACAGCTGTAGCATAACTTCTATCCCCTTGTACTCTAGTCCTCTCAATATAAAGGCCCACATCCCATTAGCCTTTGAATAGGCTGGCACTTCTGTGTAGTAGGGAGGGAGTGCTGCACTCTTAGAGGTGCTATCCCTTGTATAAGATGTTAAACTGAGGCCCCGCCGGCACTGGATGTAAAAGACTTTAAAGAACAGCAGGGTGTCTTGGCTAATATTTACCACTCAACCAACACTTAAAAATCAGATGATCTGGCAATTTATCTTATTCCTGTTTGTGGGAGCTTGCTGTGCACAAATTGGCCGCTGTGCTTCCTACAGTACAACAGTGAGTACGCTTCAAAAGTACTTAATTGTCGGTGAAGCATGTCGAGCCATCCCGAGATTGTGAATGGCGCTGTATAAATCCAAATTCTTTCCTTCTTTTTGTTATTTCATACAAACACGTAATTTTAACTCTGTGCGATGGTGTAAAATGAGCGACATCGGATTGGCCGCCCGTTATATGCCTTGCCTGATTTTCTCTTCCATCGCCGCCAATGGAATGGAATATGGGGCATGGTGTATAATACGCGCTGATGCGATAGCGTCCATTTTACAACAGCGGCCGAAGTATAAGTGACCCCCCCCAGTAAGTTTGTAGGATAATAGAAACATAGAAACATAGAAGATAGGAGCAGGAGTAACAGAGCACTAACAGAGCACCCACCCAGTCCAAACGCTTTTCCCCCCATGACAAGATTAAACATTTACTGTTGCCTTCAAGGTTGTTTCTAATTGCACCACGGCCCAAGCATCAACTGCGGGGGGAATGAACTATAGAAAATAAAGCTAATGATTTGTTTGTGGTGAATTTTTTTGAGCAGGTAAAGGTGATAGTTTATCACTTGACAAACATCATTGAGCATGTTGCTACACATTAGGCTCAAGGGAAAGGAATGTGGCAGCTCGAATGTGCCAGCTATTGAAGTCCGCCTTCATAGGAGCATAGACAATGCTGGATGAAGAAAGACCAAGGTCCATCTAAATCATCCTGGTGGTCACCTGATACAATGATAATGGAGTTGTTCACTAATCATAGCAATCAATCTCTGTCAATTAGTCTACTGTGTAAACTATCCCATGGCACTATCTCAAAGAGGAACAGGGGAGTTCTCCCCGGTGTCCTGGCCAATATCCCTCAACCAACATCACTAAAGCAGGTTATCTGGTTATTATCACATTTGTGTTTGTGGGAGCTTGCTGTGCACAAATTGGCTGCTGCACTTCCTACATTACAACAGTGCCTACACTTCAACAGTTCTGCACTGTCTGTAAAGTGCTTTGGGACGGCACCTCCGACAGTACTTAACAAGAGTGTTAGCTGAGATTTTGTACTTGAGTTTCTGGAGCGGGATTTGAACCACTGACCTATCTGACTCCGAGACACAAAAGCTACCATTGAACCAAGGTTGACACCACATAGACTATCCTGTAAGATTACTGCCCTGTAATCACTCCTGGGTATTGGCTAGTTTTGGTTTCATTCACGTTTGTCTCATTCTACTTTGTGTGAACTCTAATTTTCCTTGCTGGGTGTGGGCGAGGGTTGGAAGGAAAGAGGAATTGAAACACTGGAGGTTTTGTTTGCGGGGCAGTTTTCTGCTGCAGTCCCTTGTATCCAGAGATTAATAAAAACCTTACACTCGAGGCCGAGGAGGAGGTGGAGATGAGCTTGCAAGTTTAACACCTCCCCATTAACCTTGAGTGCATACAGGGATCGTTAAGTCATTGATTTTGAGCAGGAGAAAGTGAAGTGAACTTGGCAAAGCTGTAACCTATGAACCAGCTCCAGGCAAGGCAGCATAGTTACAGTAATAGGAGTAGACTGAATTTCTAAGACCGCCCCTAATGGACAATCTTCTTCCAGCACTGGAAGCTCTCAATGTTATCTATCCCTCAGGTCCTGCAGTACCAGTGTCGTATCTTGACCCGTGCTTATTCACTGTCCCTGCCCAGGCTGCCTGAGCCACTGAACAGAGATAAGGCACTTATGAAGAGTTAAACAGGAAGGCTAGACATTGGGGAATAGAGTTACAAGCAGCTATTCAAATGAATAGGATGCACGAAAAGTATTATGTGTGGGAGCATTTATACAAAGAATTATAACATTGTGCTTTAAGTTTCTGAACTGGGGTCCCCAGACTCGAGAGGGCCCATATGAATATCCCAGGGGATATATGAGGACATCAGGTTTCTGTATTTATTGAGTTACTGGTAGGTTATTTTTGTTGCAGTATACTGTAAAAAAAAATTTGTGTAATGATAGGACTGGCTTCCTTTGGATAGAGGGTCCCTGCGAGTGCATTGCTACTTGCAAGGCCCACCTGGAATGTGTCAATAGTCGCTGTGGTTGGGAACACCAAAAAGTTTGAAAGGGAAAGGAAAGCAAAGGAAAGGCCTTACATTTCTCCAGTGCCTTTCACCACCTCAGGACATCCCAAAGCGCTTTACAGCCAATGAAGTACTTTTTGCAGTGCAGTCACTGTTGTAATGTTGCTATCACGTTGATGACTGTGGGACCTTGCTGGGCGCAAATTGGCTGCTGCGTTTCCTTAATTACAACAGTGACTACATTTCATTGGCAGTGAAGCGCTTTGGGACGTGCTGAGGTCGTGGAAGATGCTATGTCAATGCTAGTTCTTTCTTTTTTAATGTAGGAAATGAGGCAGCCAATTTACACACTGCAAACTTCCACAAACAGCAAGATGATCACGATCAGATCATGTTTTAGTGATGTTGGTTGAGGGATAAATATTGGCCCCAGGACACCAGGGAGAATGCCCCTGCTCTTCTTCAAAATAGTGCCTTGGGATCTTTTACACCCAGCTGGGAGGGCAGACGGGACTTCGGTTTAATGGCTCATTCGAAAAAAAAAACACTGCTTTGCGCCCAATTCCACGTAGTTTGCCTTTGTGTGTCTGAGGCAGCCACTGCTCTGGTGTTGTGGGCTGGGAGGGCAGATTTTATTTTTCAAAATCAGGTTGAGTCAAGCCCGGATTTTGTAGGGGCTAATTTGGTGAGGTGCTGCTCCGCTCGCAGGGCCTCGCACGCAGCTGGCACATGCCGGAAAACATGTCGGAAAACTGCGGCTGTACTGTTTGGGATTGCGCGTTCTTCGATTTGGATGGAAAATTGTGGGCAGCATGCGAGTTCCTGTCGCTGAAGGTAAGCGTGCAGGTGCAGAAGGCGGTTAAGAAGGCAAATGGAATGTTGGCCTTCATAGCAAGAGGATTCGAGTACAGTGTAATGTATGTACCTTTAAGGGGGAGAACTACTTTATACAGCTCCTGTATCCTGTAGTACCGGCAGTGACCACACCTGTATATAAACCCTGAGTAGTGATCTGTATAGCTGGTTCTAGGGTAACCCTCATTCAGTAAACACCTGTTGATTGTTCCCTGCAGTCTTTTGTCTGATTATTGAAGGACACAACATTAAGATACACGGATCTAACATTGGCGACGACGCAGATTCGAACCTACCTGCAACTCTGCATCACCTCCCAGGGATTCGCTCCTGGAGAACAGTGGAAGAAGGTCGAGTCCAGAAGCATGGGCGTCGACCACGGGCAACCGCCCAGTCATCCAGCGGAGATTTGAGCATCGCAGGGGAGGCTGTCGAGAGCCAGGCTTGGCTTTACAGTCACGGAGGTCCAGCGAAACGGGCTGGCAACAGGTACTGCGCAGACCCTTCCCGGACAGCGGCGGCTAGAGCCGACCGAGCGGCACAGAAAAAGGCCGAGCAGCGTAGACGGGGGAGAGAGAGAGAGCAGAGTACACAGGGTGCAGCCGGTGTTCAGGACCGAGCGGCATCAACGGGGGAGAGAGGCGAGAGAGAGCAGAGTGCAGCTGGTGTTCAAGGGCCGAGCAGCGTCAACGGGGGAGAGAGGCGTGCAGGAAAATGCGAGGCGCTGCCATTGCCACGAGGACCGCAGAGAGCGGCATTGGCAGCAGTGCAGGAGCAGCGCACGAAACCCACAGGGCGTCGCCATTTGCCACAAGGACCGGCGAGAGCGGTGTTGGCATCAGCGCGGGAGACGCCATTTTAAGCCACAGCGGGGAAGAAAGGAAAGCGCGGGAGACGCCATTTTAAGCTGCAGCGGGGAAGAAAGGAAAGCGTGGGAGACGCCATTTTAAGCCAGTCTAACCACACCCAAAAATGCCGAAGAGTGGCAGTATCACAGCATTCGACAATGAAGTCGAAGATTAGACGACATATGTCGAACGCATAGAAGTATACTGCAAGGCGAATGAAGTGCCCGATGACAAGAAAGCGCTGGTATTGTTGAATTCAATGGGTGCAAAAACATATGGCTTACTACGAAACCTAGTAACTCCAGAGAAGCCAGTAGAAAAGGATTTTGAAAACATAGTGTCAATCCTACAGGACCACTTAAACCCCACACCGCTGCTGATAGCAGAAAGATTTAAGTTTCACAAAAGGAACCAGCATAAAGATGAAAGTAATGCTGAGTATTTAACGGAACTGCGCAAGCTATCGAAACACTGCCAGTTTGGAATGGGACTAGCAGATACTTTAAGGGACAAGTTTGTGTGTGGGCTTCAAAGTGAAGGAACCCAGAAACGGCTTCTATCAGAAAAGGATCTTACGCTGGACAAGGCTTTCAGCATTGCAGTATCACATGAAGCAGCTGCACAGGGCGCTGCAGAGATACAACGGAGACTGCAAGAATATGGCACAAATGAAATGTCATACGGAACAGTGAAGTGCTATCGCTGCGGCAGAACAACACACGACCATAATGATTGCTGGTTCAAGGACAAAGTGTGCAGACAGTGTGGAAAAGTAGAACACATAGCAAGAGTCTGCAGGTCGGGAAAGAAAACCAGCAGCAAGAAATCTCCACAGGAGAAGTACAAAAAGGTACATAAGGTGACGGAGAGTAGTTCGGACGAACAGAAGAGTGATACAGACTCCGGAAGCAAGGAGCTGGGTTGTCTGAAACTACATAATGTGATCAAAACGGAGGATCACCAAACTATCTGGGTCATGCTCAAGATAGCAGGAGTCCAAGTGAAAATGGAATTGGACACAGGATCAGCCCTAACAGTCATAAACCGAAGGGACTACAAGCGGCTATTCTCACATATACCCTTGAGAGATACAAAGATTGTTTTGAAGACGTACACAGGGCAAAAAGTCTACCCCAAAGGAAAAATAAGGGTGAACGTTATATATAACGGCAAGGAAACACCAAAAATGGACCTATATGTATTGCCAGATGGAGGACCACCACTACTAGGACGTGAATGGATCCGGAAGATACAGCTAGATTGGCATTCCATACAAGAACTGACTGTAGATGCCAAAAAGGATGATGACGTCACACCTGGATGACTGTCAAAAATGCTAACAGACGCACGAGAAGTGTTCCAGCAGGGACTCAGAACACTAAAAGGCATAAAAGCGACGATCAAAATAGAGGAAAATGCAAGCCCAAATTTTTTAAGGCCAGACCGGTACCTTATGCGATCCGCCCAGCCGTCGAAGCAGAGCTGGAAGCTTTGGAATGTTCAGGAGTACTGTCCAAAGTGGACTGGAGCGAGTGGGCTACACCCATCATTCCGGTAATGAAGAGGTCGTTGAGTAATACGCCTGGGGAACCAAAGAAGGTTCGCATCTGTGGGGGCTTTAAGGTGACAGTGAACCCAGTCCTTCACACTGTACAATATCCGCTTCCGCGGATTGAAGATATTTTCGCCTCGCTATCCGGAGGGAAATGCTTCACTAAGATTGATCTGGCCCAGGCGTACCTGCAAATGGAGGTAGAAGAAGCTTCGAAACAGTACCTCACGATCAACACTCATAAAGGTCTCTACCAATACAACCGGCTGGTGTTCGGCGTAGCATCAGCTCCGGCTATTTGGCAAAGGGCAATGGAACAAGTCCTGCAAGGGATTCCAGGGACCCAGTGTTATTTGGACGACATCCTGGTCACTGGCGAAAATGAAAGTGATCACCTCGCCAACCTGGAGCAGGTGCTCACTAGATTGAAGGAATATGGGCTCCGAGCTAATCGCCACAAATGCGAGTTTTTTCAGACGCAGATCTCGTATTGTGGCCACGTTATTGATAAAGAGGGGTTACATAAGTCCCCTGAAAAGATTGAGGCAGTAGTCAAGGCTCCAGCACCGGAAAATGTGTCACAACTGAGGTCGTTCCTCGGGCTGGTGAGCTACTACCATAAGTTCTTGCCGAATTTGTCTACCGTACTACACCCACTGAACACCCTACCGCAAACGGGGGTACCATGGAAGTAGAATGATGAATGTAAACAAGCTTTCCAGAAGAGCAAAGCATTGATCACATCAAAAGAGGTGTTGGCTCATTTCAACCCAGCACTACCAATTCGGTTGGCATGTGATGCACCACCCTATGGCATTGGAGCGGTGCTGTCGCACAAATTCCCGGACAGCTCAGAGAGGCCAGTAGCCTTTGCGTCTCGGTCACTAACCTCAGCCAAGCGTAACTACGCCCAGATTGACAGGGAGGCCCTCAGCCTAGTGTGGGGAGTGATAAAGTTCAATCACTATCTGCAAGGGCAGAAGTTCACCTTGCTGACTGACCACCAACCACTTGTTTCCATCTTTAATCCAAAGAAGGGCGTTCCGGTGATGACTGCGCAACGGCTACAAAGATGGTCCCTTTTCTAGGGGCGCACCAATATGAAATCAAGTATAAGGGCACGAAACAGCATGGAAACGCTGATGGGCTATCACACCTGCCACTGCCTACTGCGGAGGAAGCACCAGCAGTGGATCCTGTCGAAATATTTCATTCGACTATAATTGAATGCTTGCCAGTAACTAACGCTGGTATGGAGAAGGAGACCCGAAATGACCCGACGCTGTCTCGGGTATATGATTTGACGGTGAAGGGATGGCCAGCACATGGCGACTCACTGTTGCCAGCATTCTCATCCAGAAGAGAACAGCTGTCAGTATGCCAGGGGACCTTGATGTGTGGATCCCGAGTGGTAATTCCACCCAAGTTAAGGGAGAGAGTGCTCAATGAGCTTCACGAAGGTCATCTGGGAGGGGTGAAAATGAAAAGCCTCGCTAGGGCTTATGTGTGGTGGCCGGGGATCGATCAGCAAATCGAGGACCTGACAAAGAGCTGCTCAGGATGCCAGAAGGTCCAAAATGCACCACCACATGCCCCTCTACACCCATGGGAGCGGCCCTCATCTCCATGGCAACGGGTGCATATTGATTTTGCTGGTCCATTCATGGACTCAATGTTTTTAATAGCCATGGATACGCACTCAAAATGGCCTGAGGTGATCAAAATGTCCTCCACCACCACGGAGAAACTATTGCAGTCCTACGGACCATTTTTGCCAGGAACGGCTTGCCAGAGCAGATTTGCTCTGATAACGGACCACAGTTTGTGTCCAAAGAGTTTTGAAGATTTATGAAAAGGAATGGGGTAAGGCATTACACATCTGCCCCGTATGATCCAGCCACAAATGGATTGGCTGAGAGGTTCGTACAAACCTTTAAAAAAGCAGTAAAGGCCATGTGCGATGATAACATTCCACTGCAACATAAGGTGGACAATTTCCTGTTAGCCTACAGAAATGCGACACATGCAGTCACCAACCAGGCCCCGGCCATGATGTTCTTTAACCGGAGGTTGAGATCTTGTCTGGATTTGCTCAGACCAAATGTACGAAGAGATGTTGAGAATAAGCAATTCCAGCACATCAATGAGAAGCCAACAAGGAGCTTCAATGTAGGGCAACCAGTCTTGGCCCGCGACTACCGAACAGAGAAATGGCAACCAGGAACGATATGCACACGGCAGGGGCCATTAATGTACACAGTGGATGTTGGGGAGAACATTGTGAGATGCCATGCTGACCATATCCTAGAGTCACAGGAACGAGTCAACCCCATGTCTCAGCCATACGTACCTGGTGAGAAACCCGACGTACAGGTCGCATCTACCTCAGAAACAATAGCATTGGAAGCTGATGAATCAACTGACGACAGGGTGTTAGAATCGCCTCCGCACCAAGAGCGAGACACTCGGGAAAAGCGTTATCCAGAAAGAATCAGGAAGCCTCCCCAAAGACTGAATTTATAAATAGACTATTTTCAGTTAATGTTGCATGTTAAAAGTGTTAATTGTAATTAGTTTGATATTTAATTGTTAAATGAGTGTTATGGTACTGTTAATCTAAAAGGGGAGGAATTGTAATGTATGTACCTTTAAGGGGGAGAACTACTTTTTACAGCTCCTGTATCCTGTAGTACTGGCAGTGACTGATGTGCCTCAATAAATCCAAGACTCGATGTTAGCGAAACAAAACAAGGCTTTTATTGACTTAGAAGGTAACACACAGAGGAGAATGTATCTTCCATCCAGAGGTCTGCCGTACTGGATGTGCTGCAGGCTGGGCCAGCTTACATAGGAGCCAGGTATGGGCGGAGCCCTACACACAGTACAATACAATGGAAATGAAACTGAAACCAACCACAGTCACAGGCAGAGAAATACTGATGAGTGATGAATGGAATATTTCATCACATTCACCCCTTCTATAGATTTAGTCTGTTCGGGGGTTTGATAGTCCTCTGCGACCGACGTGGCTGTTGCGGTGCCGCGGGTGTCGGCTGGGTGTCCCCGGTGGCCTCCTGGGTCTCTGCCGGGGGTGCCGCCAGGGTTGTTGAAGGGGTAGTTGGTGGGGGTACCGTTGGTCGATGTTCTTCCGGGGGTGATGAAAGAGTAGTGGGTGGGTAAGAGTTGCTGTGGTCGTTGTTGCTGCTGTTGTCGTGGTTGTTGTCGTTACCGGCTGGGGCGACGTCTTTTATGGACACGGTGTCCTCCCTTCCGTCGGCGTGCCGGACATACGCGTATTGGGGGTTGGCGTGGAGTAGGTGCACTGACTCCACGAGAGGGTCCGTCTTGTGGCCCCTCACATGCCTTCGCACGAATACCGGACCTGGGGTGGAGAGCCATGACGGCATGGATACGCCTGAGGTGGATTTCCGGGGAAAGACAAACATTCGCTCGTGAGGCGTGGCATTAGTGGCAGTACACAATAGCGACCGTATCGAATGGAGCACATCTGGGAGGACTTCCTGCCAGCGGGAGATAGGGAGGCCTTTGGTCCTTAAAGCTAGAGTGACTGCTTTCCATACTGTCCCGTTCTCTCGCTCCACTTGACCGTTACCCCGGGGGTTGTAGCTGGTGGTACGGCTCGTGGCGATCCCCCTGGACAGCATGTACTGGCGTAGCTCTTCACTCGTGAAGGACGCCCCCCTATCCGTATGGATGTAGCTCAGCATACCGAACAGGCAGAACAGGCTGTTGAGGCATTTAATGACCGTGGCGCTGGTCATGTCTGGGCAGGGGAAGGCGAATGGGAAACGAGAGTATTCGTCCACAATGTTCAGGAAGTAAACATTGCGGTCGACGGACGGGAGGGGGCCCTTGAAATCTAAGCTGAGCTGCTCAAAGGGCCGTGTAGCTTTGATTAAGTGGGCTCTATCTGGACGGTAGAACCGAGGCTTGCACTCAGCGCAAGTGCGACAGTTCCTGGTCAGGGACCGAACTTCCTCAATCGAGTAGGGTAAGTTGTGGGACTTTATGAAGTGGAACAGCCGCGTGACCCCTGGGTGGCAGAGGTCATTTTGGAGGGTCTGTAGCCGATCCCCGGTGGCGCTGGCACACATCCCTCGTGAGAGGGCGTCGGGGGATTCGTTAAGGGCCCCTGGCCGGTAAATGATGACATAATCGAAGGTGGAGAGCTCGATCCACCACCTAAGAATCTTATCATTTTTAATCTTCCCCCTCTGTTTATTATTGAACATAAACGCTACCGACCGCTGGTCGGTAAGTAGGGTGAAGCGTTTGCCGGCTAGGTAGTGGCGCCAGTGGCGCACTGCCTCCACGATGGCTTGGGCCTCCTTTTCTACAGAGGAGTGTCTGATCTCAGGCCCTTGGAGGGTCCTCGAGAAGAAAACTACGGGCCGCCCCGCCTGGTTGAGGGTGGCCGCCAAGGCAAAGTCAGACGCATCACTTTCCACTTGAAAGGGAGTGTTCTCGTCCACTGCCTGTAGCGTGGCCCGCTCAATATCCTGCTTAATGCTTTTGAAGGCGGCATGGGCCTCAGCAGAGAGCGGAAAAGAGGATGCTTTCAAGAGGGGGCGGGCTTTGTCGGAGTAATTGGGGACCCATTGGGAATAATAAGAAAATAACCCCAGGCACCTTTTCAGGGCTTTGGGAGTGTTGGGCAGGGGCATCTCCCGTAGGGGGTGCAATTGGTCGGGGTCTGGTCCGATTTCCCCATTCTCCACCATGCTGCCTAGTATGCAGAGGCGCGTGGTGTTGTAAACGCACTTGTCCTCGTTGTAGGTGAGGTTGAGTTTTTGTGCGGTTTTCAGGAACCTCTCGAGGTTCGAGTCGTGATCCTGCTGGTTGTGACCACATTGGTGACGTTGTCGAGGTAGGGGAAGGTTGCCTGCAAGTGGTGGTCATCGACCATGCGGTCCATCTCCCTCTGGAAGACCGAGACCCCATTCGTCACCCCAAAGGGGACTCTGAGGAATTGGTAGAGGCGTCCGTTCGCCTCGAAGGCAGTGTACGGGCGGTCCTCTGGTCTGATAGGGAGCTGGTGGTACGCTGACTTGAGGTCGATGGTGGAGAACACCCGGTATTGGGCGATTTGGTTCACCATTTCTGATATGCGGGGTAGCGGGTAGGCGTCTAGTTGGGTGTACCCATTGATCGTTTGGCTATAGTCGATCACCATCCGTTTCTTCTCGCTACCCCTTACCACCACCACTTGGGCGCGCCACGGGCTATTTCTGCGTTCAATAATGCGCTCTTTCAGGAGCCTGTCTACCTCGGTCGCGATAAACCGCCTGTCCTCCCAGCTGTACCTCCTGCTTTTGGTCGCTATTGGCCGGCAGTTAGGGGTAAGGTTCGCGAATAGCGAAGGCGGCTTTACCTTCAGGGTAGCCAGACCGCACACTGTGAGGGGCGGCTGGGACCCACCGTAATTGAGCGTGATGCTTTGGTGGTAGCACTGGAAATCCAGGCCCAAGATCACGCTCGCACATAGATTCTTCATGATTAATACTTTAAAATTATCGTATACAGTTCCGTTAACGGACAATTGTACCGTGCAGTAACCCATAATGGTCGATATCTGGGTTTTATCAACCATAGAGATGGTACCCCGAGTAGGGACCACCTTTAGGGAGAGTTGTTGTACCAGTTCAGGGTGGATAAAACTCTCCGTGCTTCCACTGTCAATTAAACATTTAACCCTGCACCCATTTACCTTGATGTCCACCATTGATTTGGATAGCGGGTGCGGCCTGGTCTGGTCCACTGTGACCGATGCCACTGTAGGGCCCTGATCGAGACAAGATGGCGTCCACGCTGTCTGCTCACAAGATGGCGGACCCCACGAGGTCGGGCAAGATGGCGTCCAAGATGGCCGCTCCCACGGCGCACACGCGGCGGTGGCGGGTTTTCCGGCGGGGTTCCCTCTGCACACCTTCCCGAAGTGCCCCTTCTTACCGCACTTAAAGCAGGTGGTGCCTTTCGCCGGGCACAGGTTTCTGGTGTGCTTCGGCTGCCCGCAGAAGTAGCAGTTGGGTCCCCGACGCGTCGCGGCTGTCGTAGGGCTTCTGGGGGGAGAGCGGGGCCCCGACGGTGTCGGGCTGCCGGGCGGGGAAGATGCCTTCCAAGATGGCGGCACCCTTGGTGCACACGTGGCGGCGTGGACGGCACGGGCTGAAGAGTAGGCGTCCGAGTTTCTCTGGGCCACATCCAGGGATCGTGCTGTGTCCGCAGCCTGTTTCAGGTCCAATCCCGTTTTTTCCAGCAGTCTCTGCCGGATGTAAGTGGAGCTGAGGCCTGTGATAAAGGCATCGCGAACAAGCTCGTCAGTGTACACTGCAGCTTTTACATCTTGGCACTTGCAGTCTTTGCCAAGCGTTTTCAGGGTGCCTAGGAACTCCTCCACCGATTCCCCAGGTCGCTGTGCGCGAGTAGCGAGCAGATGCCTAGCATACACCTCATTCGTAGGCTGCTGGTAATGCGCCTTTAAGATGTCGCAGGCGGCCGGGTACGTGTCGGCGTCTTGGATGAGGGGGTAAACCCGGTGGCTTACCCAATTCTGCAGAATTCCGAGTTTCATACTCGCAGCGTCCGTAGCGTCTTTGACGGCTGCGGAATTGTCCAGGAAGAATTCCATACACATAAACCAGTGTCCGAAGCGTGCCGATGCGTCCGAAGCATGCTGGTCCAAATCCAAACGTTCGGGTTTCAAGAGTTGATCCATTGTGTTGAAAATTAAGTCAATAAAATTGATGTGCCTCAATAAATCCGAGACTCGATGTTAGCGAAACAAAACAAGGCTTTTATTGACTTAGAAGGTAACACACAGAGGAGAATGTATCTTCCATCCAGAGGTCTGCCGTACTGGATGTGCTGCAGGCTGGGCCAGCTTACATAGAAGCCAGGTATGGGCGGAGCCCTACACACAGTACAATACAATGGAAATGAAACTGAAACCAACCACAGTCACAGGCAGAGAAATAATGATGAGTGATGAATGGAATATTTCATCACAGTGACCACACCTGTATATAAACCCTGAGTAGTGATCTGTACAGTCAGTTGCAGTTTGAACCCTCATTCAGTAAACACCTGTTGATCGTTCCCTGCAGTCTTTTGTCTGATTATTGAAGGACACAACATTAAGATACCCGGATCTAACATACAGGAGCAAGGATGTCTTGCTGCAGTTGTACAGGGCCTTGGTGAGACCACACCTTGAGTATTGTGTGCAGTTTTGGTCGCCTAATCTGAGGAAGGATGTTCTTGCCATGGAGAGAGTGCAGCAAAGATTCACCAGACTGATACCTGGGATGACAGGAATGACGTATGAGGAGAGATTGGGTTGATTATGCTTATATTCCATAGAGTTTAGAAGAATGAGAGGGGATCTCATTGAAACTTATAAAATTCTAACAGGGCTAGGCAGACTAGATGCAGGAAGGATATTCCCGATGGCGGGGGAGTCCAGAACCAGGAGTCACAGTCTAAGGATAAGGGGTAAGCCATTTCGGACAGAGATGAGGAGGAATTTCTTCACACAGAGAGTGGTGAACCTGTGGAATTCTCTAACACACAAGAAGGCAGTAGAGGCCAATTCACTAAATATGTTCAAGAAGGAGTTAGATATATTTCTTTGAGGCTAAAGGGATCAAGGGATATGGGGAGAAGGCAGGGACAGGGTACTGAATTTGGATGATCAGCCATGATCTCATTGAATGGCGGAGCGGGCTCGAGGGGCCGAATGGCCTACTCCTGCTCCTATCTTCTATGTTTCTATGTTTCTGTCAGCAGAGCGAGGCCGTGCAAAATTTACCCTTATGCATCAAATCATCCGTGGGCTAGCATGCTGAGTGGGGCAGCACAGGACTTAATTTACCCAATTTCTGTGGTGGGTAAGAGGGTCTTTATGCTTCTTCCCATTTCAACAACAATTTGCATTGATATAGCACCTTTTAATGTTGTATAAAGAACCCAAGGCACTTCACCGGAGCGCAATCAGAAAAAGATTCGACACCGAAACACATAAAGAGCTATTAGGACAGGTAAGCAAAAGATTGGTCAAAGAGGTAGGTTTTAAGGAGCGACTTAAAGGAGGAAAAAGAACAGAAGAAATAGCTGCATTTATAAAGCGCATTTCACGACCTCAGCGTGCTTTACAGCCAATGAAGTACTTTAGTATTGCAGTCACTGTTGTAATGTAGGAAACGCGATAACCAATTTGCGCACAGCAAAGAGAGATGTAGAGAGCCGGAGAGGTTCAGGAAGAGAATTCCAGAGCTTAGGACCTAAGCAGCTGAAGGCACGGCCGCCAATGGTGGAGCAAAGAAAATTGGGGATGCGCTAAAGGCCAGAATTGGAGGAACGCAGAGATCTTGGAGGCCTGTAGGAGCTGGAGGAGGTTACAGAGATACAGGAGGAGAGGTGTTCCCCATGTTACTTCACTGTCCATGACCATCTAGCAAGAGAGTCCTCACTGACCTTGGCCATTTCGTATGTAGTCATTGTTTATCTTAAACATTGGAACTTAGGAATTACTGGTCAAAAAAGGACCAAGGTCCATCTAGTTCACCTTCTACCATCCTGGTAGTCGCATGATCCAACAATAAAGGAGTTGTTGACTAATCACAGCAATCAATCTCTATCAATTAGTCTACAACAGACCCAGACATGAGGCGAGGAAAACCCCCAGTGGGGGAGAGCTTGGGGAACCACAGGTCCAAATTCCCCTGTTCCTCCCGAGCTCGCTGCACTCACCACACGTCATGTCTCAAATTATTCATATACTGGATCCCAAAATAGTACAGGAAACTTTGCGATATCCGGCACCGACGGGACCGAGCTGCTGCCGATCTATCAAAACTTCCGGATAGACCAGCGCTAATGTTGAAGGATACGGAGGTTTTCATCTCCATATCTGACAACAAACACTGTTGCTTAGCAACAGCTTGTAAACACTCGGCACGTACCTTGGAAGCGTCTCTGAAGCTGTTGCTAAGCTACAGAGATGCTTTCCAGAGCCTAACTGTTAAAAAAATGCTAGGAGAAGAAAAAAAACCTAACCAAAATGGCTGCTGATTTCTGCCGTTAGATCGAGGTTTCCGGACATACAACCTCCAGATAAACCAAAGTTTCCTGTATTCCTGGAAAGAATTCTATCTAATTTGCATTTGAATGAATCAACAGCACCTTCTCCCACCATCTCCCTAGGGAGCCTGTTTCATAGATTTGCTTTACAGCCTTCCGGACTCAATATCGACTTCAACAATTTCAAATCATAACCTCGGTCCCTATTACATTTTTACTTATACTTTTTACCCACACCTTTGTTTTGGCCCTTTCCCCCCCTTTCTTTTTTTTCCTCTCTCCCACATGGCAGCTGTCTCCCATTCTGCCAGCAGATTTCACACCTAATCTAGAGCTGTCTTTTGTCTCCACTAGTCCTATCACCATCTCGTCTCGTTTAGAATACCTCTTAATGTCTCTTCACTTCTCTTTTGTTCTCTCCCAGCCTGGCCTCTTAATCTATTTCATTTCCTGTGCCTCTTTAGCCTTGACAAAGGGTTCACCCGAAACGTTGACTCTATTTTCTCTCCACGGATGCTGCCTGGCCTGCTGAGTTTTTTCAGCATTTTCTGTTGTTATTTCGGATTTCCAGCATCTGCAGTATTTTGCTATCATCATAGATTTGCTCATTGTGCACAGACTAGATTTTCAATTTACCCCCTCAAAGGGCAGGCCGTGTCCTCTGATTCTACTTTCTTGTCAAGGTGAAACACTTCATCATAGCCAACCCTTTCTTTTCCAGTGAGAAAATGCCCAATTTATATAATGTCACATCATAGCTCCAATCTTCCCATCTCCTCAATCAATCTGGATGTTCTCTTCAGCATCCGCTCAATAAGCTGCCATATCCTTTATGTACTGCGGCGACCAGCACTGTACACTAGTCTAAGTGCGGCCGCACCAATGATTTATAAAGCAGCTGGGATTCCAGCTGAATTTCAGCTCAATATTGACCTTTTAATACTTCCAACATCTGATTTACTGCCACTGAGCATTGTTACGATACATAAGAACATAAGAACATAAGAAGTAGGAGCAGGAGTAGGCCATACGGCCCCTCGGGCCTGCTCCGCCATTCAATAGGATCATGGCTGATCCGAACCTAGGCTCACGTCCACTTCCCTGCCCCGCTCCCCATTACCCCTAATTCCCTTATCAGCTAGCAAACTGTCTATCTCCGTTTTAAATTTATTTAATGTCGCAGCTTCCACAGCTCTCTGAGGTAGCAAATTCCATAGATTTACTACCCTCTGAGTGAAGAAGTTTCTCCTCATCTCAGTTTTGAAACGGCAGCCCCTTATTCTAAGATTATGCCCCCTAGTTCTAGTCTCACCCATCAGTGGAAACATCCTCACCGCATCCACCCGATCAAGCCCCCTCACAATCTTATATGTTTCGATAAGATCGCCTCTCATTCTTCTGAATTCCAATGAGTAGAGGCCCAACCTACTCAACCTTTCCTCATAAGTCAACCCCCTCATCTCCAGAATCAACCGAGTGAACCTTCTCTGAACTGCCTCGAGAGCAAGTATATCTTTTCTTAAATATGGAAACCAAAACTGCACACAGTATTCCAGGTGTGGCCTCACCAGTACCCTGTATAACTGAAGCAAGACTTCCCTGCTTTTATACTCCATTCCCCTTGCAATAAAAGCCAAGATTCCATTGGCCTTCCTGATCACCTGCTGTACCTGCATACTAACCTTCTGTGTTTCATGCACCAGGACCCCCAGATCCCTTTGTACTGTAGCACTTTGCAGTTTCTTTCCATTTAGATAATAACTTGCTCTTTGATTTTTTCTGCCAAAGTGCATAACCTCACTCTTTCCAACATTATATTCCATCTGCCAAATTTCTGCCCACTCACTTAGCCTGTCTATGTCCTTTTGCAGACTTTTTATGTCCTCCTCACTCACTGCTTTCCCGCCCATCTTTGTATCGTCGGCAAACTTGGATACGTTGCACTTGGTCCCCTCCTCCAAATCATTAATATAGATTGTAAAGAGTTGGGGTCCCAGCACTGACCCCTGCGGAACACCACTAGTTACTGATTGCCAACCCAAGACTGAACCATTTATCCCCACTCTCTGTTTTCTGTTAGATAGCCAATCTTCCACCCATGCCAGTATATTACTCCCAATCCCGTGATTTTTTATCTTGTGCAGTAATCTTTTGTGTGGCACCTTGTCAAATGCCTTTTGGAAGTCCAAATACACCACATCCACTGGTTCCCCTTTATCCACCCTGGTTTATTACGTCCTCAAAGAATTCGAGCAAATTTGTCAAACATGACTTCCCCTTCATAAAACCATGCTGACTCTGTCTGATTAAATTATGCTTATCCAAATGTCCTGTTACTGCTTCCTTAATAATGGACTCCAACGTTTTACCAACCACAAATGTTAGGCTAACTGGTCTATAGTTTCCAGCCTTTTGTCTACCTCCCTTTTTAAATAAGGGCATTACATTAGCAGTTTTCCAATCTGCTGGGAGCTTTCCTGAATCCAGGGAGTTTTGGAAAATAATCACCAATGCATCCACAATCCCTACCGCTACTTCTATCAAGACCCTAGGATGTAAGCCATCAGGTCCAGGGGATTTATCTGCCTTAAGTCCCATTATCTTACCGAGTACCATCTCCTTAGTGATTTTAATCGTGTTTAGCTCCTCCCCCCCATTGCCCCCTGTTTGTCCAGTGTTGGGATATTTTTAGTGTCCTCTACTGTAAAGACTGATACAAAATATTTGTTCAGCGTATTTGCCACCTCTATGTTCCCCACTACTAATTTCTCGGTCTCGTCCTCTAAGGGACCAACATTCACTTTAGCCACCCTTTTTCTTTTTATATAACTGTAGAAACTCTTGCTATCTGTTTTTATATTTTTTGCTAGTTTACTTTCATAATCTATCTTCCCTTTCTTAATTAATCTTTTAGTTATTCTTTGCTGGCTTTTAAATGCTTCCCAATCTTCTATCCTCCCACTAGATTTGGCTACTTTATATGCCCTTGTTTTCAGTCGGATACTGTCCTTTATTACTTTACTTAGCCACGGATGGCTGTCTTTTCTTTTACGCCCCTTTTTCCTCAGTGGAATATATTTTTCTTGAAAGTTGTGAAATATCTCCTTGAATGTACACCACTGCTCATGTACCATCTTACACCTTAATCTATTTTCCCAGTCTACTCGAGTCAACTCTGCTCTCATACCTTCATAGTCTCCTTTATTTAAGCTTAGTACGCTGGTTTGAGATCCAACTCTCTCACCCTCCAACTGAATTTGGAATTCAACCATGTTATGGTCACTCATTCCAAGGGGATCCTTTACTAGGACATTTTTTATTAATCCTGTCTCATGACACAGGACCAGATCTAAGATTGCCTGCCCCCTGGTTGGTTCAGTTACATACTGCTCAAGGAACCCATCCCTAATGCACTCTATGAACTCTTCCTCAAGGCTGCCCTGCCCAATTTGATGTGTCCAGTCAATATGAAAGTTAAAATCTCCCATGATTATAGCTGTTCCCTTATTACAAGCCCCAACTATTTCCTGATTTATACTCCGACCAATAGAGTTGCAACTGTTAGGAGGCATATAGACTATGCCCACTAGTGACTTTTTCCCCTTGTTATTCCTTATCTCCACCCAAACTGTTTCACTATCCTGATCCTTTGACCCAATATCATTTCTCACTATTGCAATGATTCCATCCTTTATTAACATAAGCACCCCACCTCCCTTTCCTTCCTGTCTGTCCTTCCTACTAGTCAAATACCCCTGGATGTTTAGTTCCCAGTCATGGTCACCTCGCAGCCATGTTTCTGTAATGGCCACCAGATCATACCCATGTGTAGTTATTTGTACTGTCAACTCGTCTATTTTGTTACGAATGCTGCGTGCATTCAGATAAAGAACTTTTAAATATGTTTTGTGACAATTTATTCCTGCTTTTACCCCCTTTACTACTTTACCTTTATCTTTATATATTCTGTCCCTTCCTGACACGCTCTGGTTTTTAATTTCCCCACTGCTACTTTGCTCTATTGCCTTCTCCGCTGACATTTTTATTTTTCGCTCTCTTGAAACCTCCCCCCCACTAATTAGTTTAAAGCCCTCTCTACAGCCCTAGTTATTCGATTCGCCAGGATTCTAGTCCCAGCACTGGCCAAGAGAAGTCCGTCCCAACGGAACAGCTCTCTCCTGTCCCAGTACTGGTGCCAGTGTCCCAAGAAGCAAAACTCATTTCTCCCACACCAGTCTTTGAGCCACGCATTTAACTCTCTGATTCTATTTACCCTAGCCAAATTTGCTTGTGGCTCAGGTAGTAATCCAGAGATTATTACCCTTGTGGTTCTGCTTTTTAATTTGGCCCCTAGCTGCTCATACTCCCTCAGCAGAACCTCTTTCCTTGTCCTATCTATGTCATTGGTACCAACATGGACCACGACAACTGGATCCTCCCCCTCCCACTCCAAATTTCTCTCCAGCCCAGGGGAGATGTACTTAACCCTGGCACCGGGCAGGCAACACAACCTTCGGGACTCTCGCTCTCGGCTGCAAAGAACCCTATCTATCCCCCTTATGATACTATCCCCTACCACTACAACATTTCTTTTTACTTCCCCCACTTGAATGGCCCCTCGTTCCACGGTGCTGTGGCCAGGTTGCTCATCCTCCCTGCAGTCCCCGTTCCCGTCCTCACAGGGAGTAAGAGCCTTGAGCCTGTTGGACAAGAGCAAGGGCTGCGGCTCCTCCAACGCTATCTCCTGGATCCCCGTACCTGCCTCATTCATAGTCACACCATCCTGACCCTGGCCACAGAATACATCTGAATTAGTTAATCTAATTGGTGTGACTAATTCCTGGAACACAGAGTCCAGGTAACTCTCCCCCTCCCTGATGTGTCGCAGTGTTTGAAGCTCGGACTCCAGCTCTTCAACACGGAGCCAGAGTTCCTCGAGCAGCCAGCACTTACTGCAAATGTGATCACTGTGAGCATCAATGGTGTCCACCAGCCCCCACATATTGCAGCAGTATCACATCACCTGCTCTCCCATTCGATGTAATTAATTAAATTTATTAATATTATTTTTAAATACCCGCTGCCCCGATTCTAGATGATGAATATCACACCTCTAGTTTAAAAAGAGAGAAATACTCACCAACCAAACACTTACCTGCTTTCTGGTGACATCACACCTTGATTACTTTTTACTTCTCTCCTTCCCTCTGAGTTCCGAGACTGGTAAGCCTACCTGGATCTCTAGAGCCTTTTATAGCCCCGCTGCTGCTGCTGAAATTCCCGCCGATGCACTGAGGCCTACCTGGGTCTCTGGAGCCTTTTATAGTCCCGCTGCTGCCGCTGAAATTCCTGCCAACGCACTGAGGCCTACCTGGGTCTCTGGAGCCTTTTATAGCCCCGCTGCTGCTGCTGAAATTCCCGCCAACGCACTGAGGCCTACCTGGGTCTCTGGAGCCTTTTATAGCCCCGCTGCTGCTGCTGAAATTCCCGCCAACGCACTGAGGCCTACCTGGGTCTCTGGAGCCTTATATAGCCCCGCTGCTGCCGCTGAAATTCCCGCTGACACACTGAGGCCTACCTGGGTCTCTGGAGCCTTTTATAGCCCCGCTGCTGCCGCTGAAATTCCCGCCGACACACTGAGGCCTACCTGGGTCTCTGGAGCCTTTTATAGCCCCGCTGCTGCCGCTGAAATTCCCGCCGACGCACTGAGGCCTACCTGGGTCTCTGGAGCCTTTTATAGCCCCTCTTCTGCCGCTGAAATTCCCACCAACGCACTGAGGCCTACCTGGGTCTCTGGAGCCTTTTATAGTCCTTCAATTTATTGTCAATCAGGACCTCCAGATCTCTTTCATTCTCCATACGCACTATTTTCTTTCTAATTAAGTAATAGTCTCTTCCTGGATTTTCTGTACCCATGGGAAACACTTTGTGAAACGATTTTCTGCATTGAATTTCATCTGTCCAATTACTGAAGAAATGCAGCTTTGTTGGGGTTGCGTTCTTTTGGATGGAAGGTTGAACCAAGGCCCCAGTTGCTTGTTTAGGTAGATATAAAAAAGCCAACAGCATTATTTGAAGAAAAGTATTTTCTCAGAATCCTGACCAATATCACCAAAATAGATTATTATTTTTAAAAATTCATTCTCGGGTCATGGGCGTCGCTAGCATTTATTGCCCATCCCTAGCTGCCCTTGAGAAGGTGGTGGTGGGCCTTCTTCTTGAACTACTACAGTCTGTGTGGTGCAGTGTAGTCACTATTGTTATGTAGGCAAATGCAGATGCTAAGTTGTGGCCGCACCAAGTCCTGTTAGCCCATCACCCGCTGTGCTCACATTGGCTCCCGGTCCGGCAATGCCGCAATTTTAAAATTCTCCTCCTTGTTTTCAAATCCCGTCATGGCCTCACTCCTCCCTATCTCTGTAATCTCCTCCAGCCCTGCAACCCCACCGAGATATCTGCGCTCCTCCAATTCTGGCCTCTTGCACATCCCCGATTTTCATCGCTCCACCATCAACGGCCTTGCTTTCAGCTGCCTGGGCCCTAAGCTCTGGCATTCCCTACCTAAACGTCTCTGCCTCACTACCTCTCTCTCCTCCTTTAAGACTGTCCTTAAAACCTACTTCTTTGACCAAGCTTTTGGTCACCTGCCCTAATATCTCCTTGTGTGGCTCGGTGTCAAATTTTGTTTGGTAACGCCCCTGTGAAGTACTTTGGGACAGTTTACTATGTTAAAGGCGCTGTATAAATGCAAGGTTTTGTTGTTGTTGTCATTGGTGAAGGTACTCCCACAGTGCTGTTAGTTAGGGAGTTACAGGATTTTGACCCAGCGACGATGAAGGAAGGATGATAAGTTGGGCTGGTGTGTGACTTGGAGGGGAACTTGTATCTACGTGGCAATTTATCTGATTTGCTATTTGTGGGACCGTGCTGTGTGCAACTTGGAATCTGTGTTCACCTACATAACAACAATGACTCTACTTCAAAAGGTATTACAAAGTATCGCAAAGTATTTACAGCATAGAAACAAGCCATTCAGCCCAACAGGTTGCCCGCAAGTGGAAGCATCTTCACTATGTTTACCTTATCAAACCCTTTCTTAATCTTGAAGGCCTCTGTTAGGTAACCCCTCAGTCTTCTCTTTTCTAGAGAAAAGAGCCCCAGCCTGCTCAACCTTTCCTGATAGGCATAACTTCTCAGTTCTAAGGACATAAGAAATAAGAGCAGGAGTCGGCCATACGGCTCCTCAAGCCTGCTCCGCCATTCAATAAGATCACGGCTGATCTTCGACCTCAACTCCACTTTCCCATCCCATCCCCATATCCCTTGATTCCCCTAAGTCCAAAAATCTATCGATCTCAGCCTTAATTATACTCAAAGACTCAGCATCCACAGCACCTCTGGGGCAGAGAATTCCAAAGATTCACAACCCTCTGAGTGAAGAAATTCCTCCTCATCTCAGTGTTAAATGGCCGACCCATTATCATGAGACTATGCCCCCTAGTTCTAGACACTCCAGCCAGGGGAAACAACCTCTCAGCATCTACCCTGTCAATCCCCTTCAGAATCTTGTATGTTTCAATGAGATCACCTCTCATTCTTCTAAACTCCAGAGAGTATCGGCCCATTCTACACAATCTCTCCTCATAGGACAGCCCTCTCTCTCATCCCAGGAATCAATCAGTTCTGGCATCATTCCAGCAACTTCTCCAGTGACTCTATATCCTTTTTATAATATGGAGACCAGAACTGTTCACTGTACTCCAAGTGTGGTCTCACCAAGGTTCTATACAAGCTTAACATAACTTCTCTCTTTTTCAATTCTAGCTCTCTCGAAATGCTTTGTTTGCTTTTTATGGCCTTATTAACCTGTGTTGTTACTTTTAGTGATTTGTGTATCTGTACCCCCGATCCCTTTGCTCATCTACCCCATTTAGACTCTTATTTTCCAAGGGGTATGTGGCCTCCTTATTCTTCCTACCAAAATGTATTAACTCACAATTATCTATAGTGAGGTTTATTTGCCAATTACATGCCTGTTCTGCAAGTTTATTAATGTCTTCCTGTATTTTGTCGCAGTCCTCCTCAGTATCAAACACAACACCACCGCCCCCCCCCCCACCCCCACCCCCACCCCAGTTTGGTGTCACGGCAAATTTTGATTCTTTGGTATTCTTTGATTGTTAAGGTGGGTCAGTCTTGGCTTAGTGGTAGCAGTCTTACCCCGGAATCAGAACATTATGGGTTCAAGCTCCACTCCAGAGACTTGAATGCATAACCTAGGCTGATGCTTCAGTGTAGTACTGAGGAAGTGTGGCATTATTGGTTGAGATGTTAAACTGAGGCCTCATCTGCCCTCTCAAGTAGATATAAAGATTTCATGGCACCAGTTGAAAACAAGCAGGGGAGTTGCCCTGGTCAATATTTATCCCTGAACCAACACTGCCAAAACAGATTAGCCACCTTATCGCTGTTTGTGGGACCTTGCTGTACACAGATTGGCTGCTGCATTTTCCTACATTACAGCAGTAAATGTACTTCAAAAAACAAGTCATTGACTGTGGGACATTTTGATGTCCTGAGGTAGTGAAAGACACTATACAAATACAAGTTCTTCCTGTCTTAAGTGCTCACTTTAGGAAGGCCTGAGGTCATGAAAGGCACTACAGTATATCAATGCAAATGATTTCAAGTGCATGTATTATGAGTCCTTTGTGCTTTTCGATTCTATGATAAGTCAGTTTCTGCTGCTGTTCTTGCTGCACTGGGAGTGATAAATATTTACGATTGAAGTCACATTTTTTTTCTCTTGTTAACTTGGACGAGGAAGTGAGGTGGTGGGTGGTCTCTGCCTACTGTTTGTAGTGTATGTACCTTTAAGAGAGAACTACTTTTACAGCTCCTGTATACTGTAGTACCGGCAGTGACCACACATGTATATAAGCCTTGAGCAGGCTCCTGCACTGTTAGTCTTTAGACTACCCTCCTCCAGTAAACACCTGTTGATTGTTAATCTACAGCCTCCGTGTTGTTATTGAAGAACACTACACTTTAAGATTCACGGATTCAACAGTGGCGACGAGGTCGATTCGAATCTATCTGCAACTCTGCATTTCCTTAGGATTCGCTCCGGGAGGACGGTGGAAGAAAGTCGAGGCCAGAAGCACGGGCGTCGACCACGAGCAACCGCCCAGTCATCTGGCAAAGAGTGAACACCGCAGGGGAGGCTGTGGAGAGCGGGGCTTGGTTCCACAGCCACGACGATCCAGCAACAGACTGGCAACAGGTACAGCGCAGACCCTTCCCTGACAGCGGCGGCTGGAGCCGACCGACGGCACAGAAAAGGCTGAGCAGCGTCGACGGGGTAAGAGAGAGGGTAAAGCGCACAGGGTGCAGCCGGGGGTTGAAGACCGAGCGGCGTCGACGGAAAACAAAAAAAAAAGAGAGAGAGGGTAACGCACAGCCAGGGTTTAGGACCGAGCGGCGGCAATGAGAGAGGCGCACAGGAGAATGCGCAGAGCGCAGCCTGGGCTCAAGGGCTGAGCAGCGTCCACGGGGAAAGAAAGGGAGCGCGGGAGACGCCATTGAGCCGCGGAGAAGAAGGGAGAGCGCGGGAGACGCCATTGAGCCGAGGAGAAGGGAGAGCGCGGGAGATGCCATTTTTGAAGCTGTAGCGGAGAAGAAGGGCGAGCGCAGGAAGAAAGGAAAGCGCGGGAAATGCCATTTTGAACCAGTGGAGAAGAAGGGAGAGCGCGGGAGATGCCATTTTAGCCAGTCTAACCACACCCAGGGATGCCGAAGAGTGGCAGTGTCACAGCGTTCGATGGTGAGGTCGAGGATTGGGCAACATATGTGGAACGCACTGAGGTGTACTGCAAGGCGAATGAAGTGCCAGATGCCAGGAAAGCACTGGTTTTGTTGAATTCCATGGGTGCAAAAATGTATGGCTTACTGCGAAACCTAATAACCCCAGA
Source organism: Somniosus microcephalus (assembly GCF_052327205.1). Taxonomy (NCBI): domain Eukaryota; kingdom Metazoa; phylum Chordata; class Chondrichthyes; order Squaliformes; family Somniosidae; genus Somniosus; species Somniosus microcephalus. The sequence continues at coordinate 16,159,103 of NC_140992.1, forward strand.
GAAGCCAGTGGATAAGGATTTCGAAAGCATAGTGGAAATCCTACAGGACCACTTAAACCCCACACCACTGCTGATAGCAGAAAGATTTAAGTTCCACAAAAGGAACCAGCAGAAAGACGAAAGTAATGCGGAGTACTTAACGGAACTGCGCAAGCTATCGAAACACTGCCAGTTTGGATTGGGACTAGCAGATATGTTAAGGGACAAGTTTGTGTGTGGGCTTCAAAGTGAAGGAACCCAGAAACGGCTTCTATCAGAAAAGGATCTTACGCTGGAAAAGGGTTTCACCATGGCAGTATCACACGAAGCAGCCGCACGGGGCGCTGCAGAGATACAACGGAGACCGCAAGAATATGGCACAAATGAAATGTCATATGGAGCAGGGAAGTGTTATCGCTGCGGCAGAACAACACAGGGCCAGAAGGATTGTTGGTTCAAGGACCAAGTGTGCAGACGGTGTGGAAAAGCAGGACACTTAGCAAGAGTCTGCAGGTCGGGAAAGAAAACCAGCAGCAAGAAATCTCCGCAGGAAAAGTACAAAAAGGTGCATAAGTTGATGGAGAGTAGTTCAGACGAACAGAAAAGTGATACAGACTCCGGAAGCAAGGAGCTGGGTTGTCTGAAACTACATAACGCAATCAAAATGAAGGATCACCAAACTATCTGGGTCACGCTCAAGATAGATGGAGTCCAAGTGAAAATGGAATTGGACACAGGATCAGCCCTAACAGTCATAAACTGAAGAGACTACAAGCGGCTATTTCCACATATACCCTTGAGAGATACAGAGATTGTCTTGAAGACGTACACGGGGCAAAAATTCTACCCCAAAGGAAAAAGAAGGGTGAACGTGATATACAACGGCCAGGAAATACCAAAAATGGACCTATATGTATTGCCGGATGGAGGACCACCACTACTAGGAAGTGAATGTATCCGGAAGATAAAATTAGATTGGCATTCCATACAGGCACTGATGGTAGAGGCCAAAAAGGATGACGATGCCACACCTGGACGACTGTCAAAAATGCTAACTGACGCACAAGAAGTGTTCCAGGAGGGACTCGGACCTCTAAAAGGAATAACAGCGACGATTAAGAAAGAGGAAAATGCAAGCCCAAAGTTTTGTAAGGCCAGACCGGTGCCTTATGCGATCTGCCCAGCCGTCGAAGCAGAGCTGGAAGGTTTGGAACGTTCAGGAGTACTGTCCAAAGTGGACTGGAGTGAGTGGGCTACACCCATCATTCCTGTAATGAAGAGGTCATTGAGTAATACGCCTGGGGAACCAAAGAAGGTTCGCATCTGTGGGGACTTTAAGGTGACAGTGAACCCAGCCCTTCACACGGTACAATATCTGCTTCCGCGGATTGAAGATATTTTCGCCTTGCTATCTGGAGGAAAACGCTTCACTAAGATTCATCTGGCCCAGGCTTACCTGCAAATGGAGGTAGAAGAAGCCTTGAAACAATACCTCACGATCAACACTCACAAAGGTCTCCACCAATACAATCGGCTGTTGTTCGGTGTCGCATCGGCTCCGGCTATTTGGCAAAGGGCAATGGATCAAGTCCTGCAAGGGATTCCAGGGACCCAGTGTTATTTGGACGACATCCTGGTCACGGGCAAAAATGACAGTGATCACCTCGCCAACCTGGAGCAGGTGCTCACTAGATTGAAGGGATATGGGCTACGAGCTAATCGCCAAAAGTGCGAGTTTTTCCAGAAGCAGATCTCGTATTGTGGCCACGTTATTGATGAAGAGGGGTTACATAAGTCCCCTGAAAAGATTGAGGCAGTAGTCAAGGCTCCAGCACCGGAAAATGTGTCACAACTGAGGTCGTTCCTTGGGCTGGTGAACTACTACCATAAGTTCTTACCAAATTTGTCTACAGTATTACACCCACTGAACACCCTACTGCAGACGGGGGTACCATGGAAGTGGAATGACGAATGTAAACGAGCTTTCCAGAAGTGCAAAGAATTGATCACATCAAAAGAGGTATTGGCCCATTTCAACCCAGCACTACCAATTCGGTTGGCGTGTGATGCATCACCTTATGGTATTGGAGTGGTGCTGTTGCACAAATTCCCAGATGGGTTGGAGAGGCCAGTAGCCTTTGCGTCTCGGTCACTAACCTCAGCTGAGCGCAACTATGCCCAGATTGACAGGGAGGCCCTCAGCCTAGTATAGGGAGTAAAAAAAATTTAACCACTATCTGCATGGGCAGAAGTTCACCTTGCTGACTGACCACCAACCACTTGTCTCCAACTTTAATCCAAAGAAGGGCGTTCCGGTGATGACTGCACAACGGCTGCAAAGATGGTCCCTTTTTCTAGGGGCGAACCAATATGAAATAGAGTATAAAGGCACGAAACAGCATGGAAACACTGATGGGCTATCACGCCTGCCACTGCCTACTGCGGAGGAAGCACCAGCAGTGGACCCTATCGCAATATTTTATTTGTCAATAATTGAACGCTTGCCAGTAACTAACGCGGATATAGAGAAGGAGACCCGAAATGATCCGACACTGTCTCGGGTATATGATTTGACGGTGAAGGGATGGCCAACACATGGCGACTCACTGTTGCCAGCATTCTCATCCTGAAGAGAACAGCTGTCAGTATGCCAGGGGACAGTGATGTGTGGATCCCGAGTGGTAATTCCACCCAAGTTAAGGGAGAGAGTGCTCAATGAGCTTCACGAAGGCCATCTGGGAGGGGTGAAAATGAAAAGCCTTGCTCGGGCTTATGTGTGGTGGCCGGGGATCGATCAACAAATCGAGGACCTAACAAAGAGCTGCTCAGGATGCCAGAAAGTCCAAAATGCACCACCACATGCCCCTCTACACCCATGGGAGTGGCCCTCCTCTCCATGGCAATGGGTGCATATTGATTTTGCTGGTCCATTCATGGACTCAATGTTCTTAATAGCCGTGGATGCGCACTCGAAATGGCCTGAGGTGATCAAAATGTCCTCCACCACTACAGAGAAAACGATTGCAGTCCTATGGACCATATTTGCCAGGAACGGCTTGCGAGAGCAGATTTGCTCTGAGGGCAGCACGGTGGCATAGCGGTTAGCACTGTTGCCTCACAGCGCCAGGGACCCGGGTTCAAATCCAGCCTCGGGTGACTGTCTGTGTGGAGTTTGCACATTCTCCCCGTGTTTACGTGGGTTTCCTCCGGGTGCTCCGGTTTCCTCCCACAGTCCAAAGATGTGCGGGTTAGGTTGATTGGCCATGATAATAAAATTGGCCCATAGTGTTAGGGGGGGATTAAATACATGGGGTTACGGGGTTAGGGCTTGGGTGGGATGGCTGTCGGTGTAGGGACCGGGTGCTAGGGTTTGGATGATCAGCCATGATCTCGTTGAATGGCGGAGCAGGCTCGAAGGGCTGAATGGCCTACTCCTGCTCCTAGTTTCTATGTTTCTATGTTTCTATAATGGACCACAGTTTGTGTCCGAAGAGTTTCGGAAATTTATGAGAAGGAATGGGGTAAGGCATTACACATCCGCCCCGTATCATCCAGCCACAAATGGATTGGCTGAGAGGTTCGTAAAAACCTTAAAAAAGGCAGTAAGGGCCATGTGCGATGACGGCATTCCACTGCAGCATAAGGTGGACAATTTCCTGTTAGCCTACCGAAACGCGACACATGCAGTTACCAACCAGGCCCCGGCCATGATGTTCTTTAACCGAAGGTTGAGATCTCGTCTGGATTTGCTCAGACCAAATGTGCGAAGAAATGTTGAGAATAAGCAATTCCAGCCGATCAATGAGAAGCCGACAAGGAGCTTCAATGTAGGGCAACCAGTCTTGGCCCGCAACTACCGAACAGAGAACTGGCAACCCGGAACGATATGCACACGGCAGGGGCCACTAATGTACACAATGGATGTCGGGGAGAACATTGTGAGACACCATGTCGACCAGATCCTAGCGTCACAGGAATGAGTCAACCCCATGTCTCGCGTACCTGGTGATGAACCCAACATACCGGTAGCAACTACCCCAGAAACAGTAGCATCGGAAACTGATGAACTCACCGACGACAGGGGGCCAGAATCGCCTCCGCACCAAGAGCAAGACACTCAGGAAAGGCGCTATCCAGAAAGGATCAGGAAGCCGCCCCAAAGACTGAATCTATAAATGGACTATTTCAGTTAAATGTGCATGTTAAAGTGTTAACTGTTATTTGAATGTTATGGTACTGTTAATCTAAAAGGGGAGGAATTGTCGTGTATGTACCTTTAAGAGAGAACTACTTTTACAGCTCCTGTATACTGTAGTACCGGCAGTGACCACACCTGTATATAAGCCTTGAGCAGGCTCCTGTACTGTTAGTCTTCAGACTACCCTCCTCCAGTAAACACCTGTTGATTGTTAATCTACAGCCTCCGTGTTGTTATTGAAGAACACTATACTTTAAGATTCACGGATTCAACACTGTTGATCATGTTTGGGGTCATCATCCTTGCCTGTATGTGGGTTAGTCACTGTTGTATTTTTCAGTGCATTGTGGAGTTTCACTTGGAGCTGGGGTACTTCCCCATGGTCTTTGACCCTTTCCAACACGCCATGCTTGGCCAGCTCCCCCGGGGGCAGCATCAGGTGGACACATGGCGGTCTGGATCTCCCAAGCGTTGGCGGTTGAGTGCTCATTGTAATTGGCCTTGAAAATGTCGTTCACAAAGGGGGTCGTGATGCTCGTGGCCTTGGAGGAGATGCCGGTGATGGGGGTGAACCTACTTCATCACTTTGTAGATGTAGAAGGAGCAAACTCTCCTTCCTCCACCTTCTCCGCTTCCTGTCGCCCTTTGATGGCGCCTTATTCAAGGCTTCCTTGGCACTGATCTGCATTCTCTTTCTGCCAGATGGTTTGGTTGTTTGGAGAGGAGAGAGGAGACGGAAAATTGCACATGATGAACGTCCAAAAAATGGGACGCAGGTTGTTTGGTATATCTCCAATACTGGGCCGAGGCTGACCATCACTCAGTCAGACTGGGTTAGACCTCAAAAGGTGCTTCAGCCACAGGTTTACATTCGGGGAAGGCTACATCCTACACTAGTGAGGCTTTGTACCTTCTTGCAGCTAGTAGTGAGAACTGGAAGCGTTTAATTTTGTAGTGCGGAACTAACACTGACAGAGTAATTGGGTTAGTCTCTCTTTTTTTTTTGCTTCTCCCAGGAGATTACATAACTGCGGGGGCAGGGGAGGGAGGGAGAGCGGAAGGGAGGAAGTGTTTAGTCAATGATGTTCCTGCCATCATGAGATGTGGGGCAGGTTTGAGGAACCAGTTGGTCTTTTTCTGCTCGTACTTTAATGTGAGTATTTCAGGGTCAGAGTATGGGAGCTGAAACTCTAAGAAGACGGCTAACCCAGCAGGACTGAAATTTCCTGGGCCTGCTGGTGCTCCAAGAGCTAATTGGAATATCCTGTAACTGAAGGAAATAACGAGGCAGTTTTCACCAGAACAGGATTTCCAAAGTGAAGAAAACAACAGCTGATCGTACAGTTAGCCGCAGAAATCTTCATTCCTGTCTCTGGTTCTTTTCGCTGTTGCGTTGAAAAGCGAAGAAAGTTTCAGGGCTTTACAAAACCGTGCACTTACACTGGGCTTTACAGTCGTTTAGAACACGCGTTAGAATAACAGGAAGACCAGACGAGGGCACTGCAGTGGATGTGGTATCCATAGACTTCAGGAAGGCCTTCGATAAGGTGCCACACAAGAGACTCATAGCAAAGGTCAGGGTGTGTGGAGTTAGGGGCCAGGTAGAAGAATGGGTTGAACCATGGCTACAAAACAGAGGGTAGGATTTCAGAGAAGTTCCTTGCACTGGCAGAAAGTAGGAAGTGATGCCCCTCAGGGATCTGTGCTGGGACCACTGTTTTTCACCGTATACATGACTAATTTGGGGGGTGAAATTGGTCTACGACAACAGCGCCATAAAAACCGATAAGGCCATAAAGAGCGCAAACAAATTACTGGGGTTCATTTGTAGTGGAATAGAATACTAAAACAGGGAGGCAATCTTAAATTTATATAGAACCTTGGTTTGGCTACATGGCATACTGTGAACAATTCTAGTCTCCATACTACAAAAAGGATATTGAAGGACTGGAGAACGTGCAGTGAAAATTGACAAGGATATTATCAGGCTGGGGCTCTTTTCTTTAGAAAGGTCAGTCCCTGATACAGGTCTTTAAAATTGTGAAGGGATTCAACAGGGTGGATGTGGAGAAACTGAAGGGTTTTGCAAGAGTAAATGTCCAATGGCTAAAGGATCGATGACCAGAGGACACAGATTTAAGGTGATTGGCAAAAGAACCAGAAGCGACATGAGGAAAAACTTTTTTACACAACGAGTGGTTAGGATTTGCAATGCACTGCCTGATAGGGTGGTGGAGGCAGATTCAATAGTAGCCTTCAAAAGGGAATTGGAGAAATACTCGAAGGAGAAAGAATTTCAGCGATCTGGGGAAAGAGCAAGGGGAGTGGAACTAACTGGCTTGCTCTTCGAAAGAGCTGGCGCAGACTCGATGGGCCGAGTGGCCTCCTTCTGTGCTGTACTATTCGATGATTCTGTAAGCCTTTCTCTTATTACTGTTCGGACTTCGAGAATTACGAATAAGCGTAACAATGACAGACAAATATGTGATCAATAGAATTGGTCTTTATTCACACTATAGTTCAAAATTCAAGTGTACAATCGCAATCAATATGCACCCAATTTACCTGTATGTAAATGTAACCCCAGTAACTCATATGCTACCCCTGGCAATTTATATCCCAAGTCAACCATACATAAAAGTACCCTTTTAACAATATCTAAGCTCTATGTCCGACTTTCATACATACTCCTTTATCTCTGGGTGATCAATCCAGAAAAGTTGTAAGTCGAAACGTAGACTGGCCAGCTTTTTCTGTTCGTCTTTTCTTCCATTCGGTCTCCTTTATTCTGAAATTCCCGCCTATGGGTCACTCTTTATAGTGCCTTTCTGCCAGCCTCCCTCGTATATCACTGTCTGCTCACCTCTGATTGGTCAGTTTCACTCCAAACCGTCCCTGATTGGAATTCCTTCCGCATGACACGTTCATGTTCCTGTGAGGTGTGTGGGGGCGGGACTTCCTTGTCAGTCCTGTTCCTTCCTGTCCATGTGGCCTTTCAAACAAAGGACCATGTGCTGACCACCAGGCAAAGGAACCCCTGCTGACTTCCTCCATTTTGTATCCGTCTGTAACCATTTCACAATTCAATCTGAGCTTCGATCTCCACATGATAGCAGCAGTTTTATTACAGTTTTTGGAATCTTACAATTCTATGAAACTGTTTCCATTTGCAGGTGAGTCCAGAACAAGATGGGCATAAATATAAGATAGTCACTAATGGATCAAATGAAGAATTTTGGAAGGGCTTTGTGCACACAGAATGGTGAGAATGTGGAGCTGGCTGCCACATGGAGTGGCTGGAGCAGAGAGCAGTGATGCATTTAAGGAGAGGCTTGACGTATACATGAGGAAGAAGGAAAATCGAGGGATACAGGAGCAGGGTGGCAAGAGGTAATGAGCGTGGGAGGAGGCTCGTGTGGAGGATAAACACCAGCACAGAGCAGTTGGGTCGAATGGACTGTTTCTGTGCTGTAGATTCTGTGCTGTAATTCTCTGCAATTCTATGTAATTATATATAACAATCAAAATCCTCCTTTAGAACTGACGTAATAAAACTCACTACACACTTGGTTTGAGTATAAAGCAAGGCTTTAATCAACTTGTTTCAGAACATGGAGGTCTAGTTGTACTTCACTAGTTCCTTGTCTTACAAAATGTCCCTGGGCAAGCTGGGGCCCACGCCCGAGTATTTATACTCCTTGGACGGCGCCACCAGCTGGCCGTCCAGCGTTATTTCACGAGTAGTTTCTTGATGAATTATGAGATTTATAACAAGAACTATCCCTCTATTAAGATTTTAAAAAGCCGTTCATAACTGCTCTACCCGATGCTTCAGCGGGTAACTGCACTGCCAAGTGTGGAACTGAGTTATACTGTCCACATGGGTTCTAGATTTGAGCCGCGGTCTCTGTTGGCTAGCTGATGTTAACCGGGACAGCGGCCAAGGTGCTATAACTGGTGTTAGGGAGAGGAAGAATCAGCTGGGGTTGCCATTCCCAGCGACTCATAAAACTGAAAGAGAAACCAAGTAATATAAATGTTTGTGTCGAATTTCTCCACTAGCTCAAAGGTTGGGGGTGGGGGGGATGGTGGGGGAGGTCAAAGTACATCCCCTGATTTGTTGATAGCCGTGAACTGGTAGCAAAAAAGCCCCAGGGACAACTGGTGTGTGCGCGAGCAGAGGGATGTCTTAGCCAGTCTGCTGCGTGGAGGAAGAGGAGGAGGGGAAGTCTATCCGTGATACACAAGAAAGACTCAAGTCATCAATTCAGCAATCTGCAAGTTATTAAGTTTAAGTTGCATTCAATGTTTTTGGCATATAAGATCGAGTGAGTACAATTCAAGATTTAATTGAAGACAGCAGCTGGGAATTGAGCAACTGTGTACACGTCCGACATTCCGTCACGCCAGTGCAACAGTGATGTATTATTGGTAACTGTTTTTGGATAGGGACACGACGGGATCACTTTAACATTGATTCTTTCTTCGCTTTGTCACACTAAGAACCGGACCCCAAATTAGCAATCTCCGTCCTGCGTAGGTCGTTCCAACACACAGCTGTTTATGGTACGGCCAATAAGAAAGCAATAGAGCGTAGCATGACAGCTGCTGGGGAAAGCTTTTTCTGGAGTCTGGGGATGAGACTAGGCGCTGTTGTATCCAGCGTTTGGTGCCCAGCATGATTGGGGGCAGGGAGATAAGTATTTCCAACTAGAACTGGAATGACTATTCAACGGGTTATGGCCTGCATCCACGATATTGTCAGATGGATGGACTGCAGCAACTCACCAAGGTTATATTGGCCCAGTAATTCCGGGCCCAACGCATGAGTAAGGACGGGGTACTCACGCGTGTGCCCGGAGGAATTGCCGGTTTTCAGCATGCACAGTGCATGCGCTGAAAACCGGCATTTCCTGTCCTCTGTCCCAAGGGGTTAAGAGGCTGAACGCGTGCGCGGTATCGGGCAGCGCGTGCGACTTGGATTTCCTCTATTTTTAGAGAGTTGCGCGTGTGTAAAGGCCTCCGGTATTTACGCATTGAAAAACCACACGTAAGTACTTCGTTTTTCAGGTAAGTGGTCTATTAATACAATTGAGAATTTTTTTTCCCACAGGTTTGTTATTTTTAAAGAATTTTACAGTAAGGTAAGTTTAGTTTTAGCCCCGATTTTTTATATAAATTTTTTTTTCAAATTTTATAATTATTGTTTAAAATAGTTTTTCAGAGTTCTTTATGGTTCATTTAAGTAGTGCAATGTTTTTTTAAATTTTCTTCCAGGTTTAAGTAGTGTTTTGGGGCCAGGAGTTTTCATGAGTTTGACAGCTCTTACTGTCAAACTCATGAATGAACTTTTGCAACCTCCCATTGGTTGCCCTGTGCTCACGTGATCCCAGCCGGCTCATCGCACTAAGTACGCTGCTGGTTCACGCATGCACAGCGCGGCAGGACCTCAAGCGGGCCAGTCAGAGGAAATGCAATGCGGGCCAGAATTAAAATGTCAGCGCGCTGGGTAAGTGAACATCGGGGGCTTGCACACGCGGCGAGCTCCCGATCCTAATTTCAGGGCCATTGACTGCGCCTCCCTCCCCTGTGGCCTCCACCACCAAGAGGGACAAGGGCAGCAAACAGAAACTCGGCTCAGGTGGCTTTCTTTGGTTTAAAAAAATCATAAGCATGGTGAGCGATTTCCACTTGTGTCAGGCACTCTTCCTCCTTGCTTTCCACTTTCCAGTTTTGGATGAGCAGAAATTTCCTCCCGTATCGGGAAGACCGAAGCCATTGTCTTCGGTTCCCACCACAAATTCCGTTCCCTAGCCACCGACTCCATCCTTCTCCCTGGCAACTGTCTGAGGCTGAACCAGACTGTTCCCAACCTTGGTGTCATATTTGACCTCAAGATGAGCTTCCGACCACATATCCGCGACATCACTAAGACTGCTTATTTCCACCTCAGGAACATCGGCCGACTCTGTCCCTGCCTCAGCTCATAGAAACATAGAAGATAGGAGCAGGAGTAGGCCATTCGGCCCTTCGAGCCTGCTCCACCATTCAACGAGATCATGGCTGATCATCTAAACCCAGCACCCGGTCCCTACACCGACAGCCATCCCACCCAAGCCCTAGTCCCCGTAACCCCGTAACCCCACGTATTTAATCCCCCCTAACACTAAGGGCCAATTTTTATCATGGCCAATCAACCTAACCCACACATCTTTGGACTGTGGGAGGAAACCGGAGCACCCGGAGAAAACCCACGCAAACACGGGGAGAATGTGCAAACTCCACACAGACAGTCACCCGAGGCCGGATTTGAACCCGGGTCCCTGGCGCTGTGAGGCAACAGTGCTAACCGCTATGCCACCTCATCTGCTGCTGAAACCCTCATCGATGCCTTTGTTACCTCTAGACTGGACTATTCCAATGGCCGGCCTCCCATCTTCCACCCTCCATAAACTTGAACTCCTCCAAAGCTCTGCTGCCCCGTGTCCTAACTCGCACCAAGTCCCGTTCACCCATCTCACCTGTGCTTGCCGACTTGCATTGGCTCCCAGTTAAGCAACGCCTCAATTTTAAAATTTTCATCCTTCTTTTCAAATCCCTCTATGGCCTCGCCCCTCCCTGTCTCTGTAATCTCCTCCAGCCACACAACCCTCCGAGATCTCTGCGCTCCTCCAATTCTGCCCTCTTGCGCATCCCTGATTTTAATCGCTCCACCATTGGCGGCCGTGCCTTCAGCTGCCTGGGTCCTAAGCTCTGGAATTCCCTCCCTGAACCTCTCCGCCTCTCTACCTCTCTTTCCTCCTTTAAGACGCTCCTTAAAAACTACTTCTTTGACCAATCTGTTGGTCATCTGCCCTAATATCCCCTTATGTGGCTCGGTGTCAAATTTTGTTTGAGAACGCTCCTGTGAAGCACCTTAGGATACTTTAATCATTAAAGGTGCTATATAAATAGAAGTTGTTGTTGTTGTTGCTGTGACAGGCACTCTTTCCACTTGTGTCAGAAACCTGAACGAACAAAGAAAAGCAAATCAGTTTTTAGTCCTTCTAGATGTATACACGCAAACTCTATCTCACATTTAGACCCTCTGCTTTTGCCTCTCCAGCTCTTAAGACCTGAATATACCAGGATCCCATCCAATCCATCCTTTCAGCCATGCGAAAGACTTTGGTTCAGAAGGAGCCTAATAAAGACAGAGAGTTGTGCACATGAGGTGGGGAGAAGAGATTAGTCAGTGAGTTGTAACAAGTCTGGTCATAGATGCCTCAGGCATTTGCAATTAAGTTCTCCTTTCTGCCAGAGACTACAGCAATGTCCCATTTATGCTTTCCCTGTACATAGTCCCACAATCTTGGAATCAGCCTTCTACATGGGATTATCCTCGTTGGGACCCATTACCTTCCAGAAGGTGCCCCTCTTCCGCCATTCAGGGCACACGCCATGCCCTTCGTGACCTGCCTTCTTTAACGTGTTCTATGACTGTACACTGGTGGCTCCCTCTCATTGTTTCAGCATTGGTCTTTCTGTCCTTTCTGCAGTGTACACCAGGCCTCTTGTCTGTGCCTTTGCCAAAGTCCAGCTCCCAGCACTGAACACACCAGCACCTGCAGAAACATTGACGTTTTCACCACAGGGGGAGTGGAGACAAAGTCAATAGCAAAGCTCGGTTATGAATTAAACCTGCTAATGTTAAGCAAGCAAAATGTAAGCAATCAAACTACAAAAATGGGATATGATAGCATTATTTACACATTTCGTTATTATATCCAAATAACCTTACCGCAAAGTCGATGAGCAGTTTTACACCTCGCACCCGAATTTACTCTCCACTGAAACTATCAGCCATGTCAGCCATGGCTCAGTGGGCAGCACTCTCGCCTCTGAGTCAGAAGGTTGCGAGTTCATAGTCCCAGTCCAGAGACTTGAGCACCAAAATCTGGGCTGACACTCCAGTGGAGTACTGAGGGAGTGCTGCACTGTTGGAGGTGCCGTCTTTCGGATGAGATGTTAAACCGAGTCTGCCCTCTCAGGTAGACGTAAAAGATCCCATGGCACTATTTCGAAGAAGAGCAGGGGGAGTTATCCCTGGTGTCCTGGAGCCAATGTTTATCCCTCAATCAACATCACTAAAAAACAGATTATCTGCTCATTATCACATTGCTGTTTGTGGGAGCTTGCTGTGCACAATTTGGCTGCCATGATTCAACAGTGACTACACTTCAAAAGTACTTGATTGGCTGTAAAGCGCTTTGGGGCGTCCTGAGGTCACAAAAGGCGCTATAGAAATGCAAGTCTTTCTTTTCTTTCTTTTTTATACTGGGCAGGGTGTAAAACCGGCGTTCCACCCGATCCTGTGGGATTCTCGCCCGGCGAGTTAGGTTACAATGACCCCCCAATTATTGGAATCGGGGAAGGAGGCAGTGATTCAGGATTGAAAGGAGCATCTAGACCTACCAGAACATTGTGTGGCATTGTCTAAGTATTGCTTTTCATTTATTTATTGATTGGCTCGGCAAATAATAGCAATCAAAAGATTTTGTTTTTTCGAGTGGGACCCGCAGGCAGTTTCAGAAAGTCACATGAGCGTTGCTTGGGTTCATTGCATGCCAAGTCCACGAACTGCCTTCAGAAGGAATAAAATCCCCAAACTTGACAGATGAAGCCTCCTGGGACTCAATTGCAGAACGACATAATCTCTCTCTCGATGCTTTGTGGCGAGATTTGCCAAGGGCAGTGTTTACAGAAGGCCTGTCTTCCCACAGCACGCAAAGATTGGATAATCCTGGCGGGCATCTGTCCAATTATCCAGCACTTCCATTAGCATTTGCCTCCTTGACCATTTGGGTGAGACAATGAGTGACTTATGCGAATCTAAACTGCCGCTAGTAAATGAAGACTCTGTTCTCGCCGTTTAACATTCTGCTGGTGAAACAATACTTTATGTAGCTCAGTGCGTCAGTTGATTCATGAGGGAGAGCGTAGGAGTTTCATGAGTTATTGAGCTCTGAGGGGTGTGGGAACATTCGCAATCCATAGTCGGGAAAAATGTAGTAAATACTTTCCGCCTCCCCAGTACCAGGTTTTTTTTGGACACTAAGGGAAGTAAGGGATATGGGGATAGGGCGGGAAAGTGGAGTTGAGGGAGTAGATTGGCCATGATCTTATCGAATAGTGGAGCCGGCGTGAAGGCCGTACGGCCTACTGCTGCACCAGAGCCGTACAAAGCATTGTGGTGCTAGGTTCAATCTTTGGTTTGTGCAGATCTCAGCTGGTCTCAGTGATGGCTGGGGCAAAGAAAGGGGAAATTTAAAAAAAATCAGCCAAGGTTCGCCCTCCTACTTGCTACCCAGCAGCCCTTGCTAGAAAGTGTGAGTGTGTGCTGGTGGCAATAGGAGGACAAGGTTCGCGCTCGACAACGATGATCTCTGCAGTTGAACAGCCAATGTGTGACAGCCACTCGCTAGGCTCATGCATGAGGAATGGCCACTTGAGCGAGGTATTGGATGGCTGCCAACGTCCGGAGAACTGAAGCCCAGCACGAGTCAGGAGAAGAGGGGCAAAACTGAGCCAGCAACGAGGTAATGGTAGTGTAGCAACCCTGCGGTTGTGAATTCAAACACCGCGATGGCAAGATATGAAATTGAATTGAATAACTCTGGTAATTTATGGGCTAGTACCAGAATAATAACCATGAAAACTGCTGTCCGTATCCTAACTCCCATTCACCATCACCCCTGTGCTCGATGTCCTACATTGGCTCCCGGTCCTGTAACCGTTCGATTTTAAAATTCTCATCCTTATTTTTAATTCACTCCATGGCCTCACACCTCCCTAACTCTGTAACCTCGTCGAGCCCTGCAACTCTTCGAGATCTCTGAGCTCCTCATAGGATTACATCAGATATATGGCACAGAAGCAGGCCATTCGGCCCAACCAGTCCATGCCGGCGTTTATGCTCCACTCGAGCCTCCTCCCGTCTTTCCTCATCTAACTCTATCAGCATAACCCTCTATTCCCTTCTCCCTCATATGTTTGTCTAGCCTCCCCATTAAATATCAAACTAATTACAATTAACACTTTTAACATGCTACATTAACTGAAAATAGTCTATTTATAAATTCAGTCTTTGGGGAGGCTTCCTGATCCTTTCTGGATAGCGCCTTTCCCGAGTGTCTTGCTCTTGGTGCGGAGGCGATTCTGGCCACCTGTCGTCGGTTGGTTCATCAGCTTCCGATGCTACTGCTTCTGAGGTAGCTGCGACCTGTTCGTCGGGTTCCTCACCAGGTACATATGGCCGAGACATGGGGTTGACTAGTTCCTGTGACTCTAGGATCTGGTCAGCATGGCGTCTCACAATGTTCTCCCCAACATCCACTGTGTACATTAGTGGCCCCTGCCGTGTGCATATCATTCCTGGTTGCCATTTCTCTGTTCGGTAGTCATGGGCCAAGACTGGTTGCCCTACATTGAAGCTCCTTGTCGGCTTCTCATTGATGTGCTGGAATTGCTTACTCTCAAGATCTCTTCGTACATTTGGTCTGAGCAAATCCAGACGAGATCTCAACCTTCGGTTAAAGAACATCATGGCCGGGGCCTGGATGGTGACTGCATGTGTCGCATTTCTGTAGGCTAACAGGAAATTGTCCACCTTATGCTGCAGTGGAATCTTGTCATCGCACATGGCATTTACTGCTTTTTTAAAGGTTTGTACGAACCTCTCAGCCAATCCATTTGTGGCTGGATGATACGGGCCGGATGTGTAATGCCTTACCCCATTCCTTTTCATAAATCTTCGAAACTCTTCGGACACAAACTGTGGTCCGTTATCAGAGCAAATCTGCTCTGGCAAGCCGTTCCTGGCAAAAATGGTCCGTAGGACTGCAATAGTTTTCTCCGTGGTAGTGGAGGACATTTTGATCACCTCAGGCCATTTCGAGTGCGCATCCACGGCTATTAAAAACATTGAGTCCATGAATGGACCAGCAAAATCAATATGCACCCGTTGCCATGGAGATGAGGGCCACTCCCATGGGTGTAGAGGGGCATGTGGTGGTGCATTTTGGACCTTCTGGCAGCCTGAGCAGCTCTTTGTCAGGTCCTCGATTTGCTGATCGATCCCCGGCCACCACACATAAGCCCTAGCAAGGCTTTTCATTTTCACCCCTCCCAGATGACCTTCGTGAAGCTCATTGAGCACTTTCTCCCTTAACTTGGGTGGAATTACCACTCGGGATCCACACATCAAGGTCCCCTGGCATACTGACAGCTGTTCTCTTCTGGATGAGAATGCTGGCAACAGTGAGTCGCCATGTGCTGGCCATCCCTTCACCGTCAAATCATATACCCGAGACAGCGTCGGGTCATTTCGGGTCTCCTTCTCTATACCAGCGTTAGTTACTGGCAAGCATTCAATTATAGTCGAATGAAATATTTCGACAGGATCCACTGCTGGTGCTTCCTCCGCAGTAGGCAGTGGCAGGCATGATAGCCCATCAGCGTTTCCATGCTGTTTCGTGCCCTTATACTCGATTTCATATTGGTGCACCCCTAGAAAAAGGGACCATCTATGTAGCCGTTGCGCAGTCATCACCGGAACGCCCTTCTTTGAATTAAAGATGGAGGCAAGTGGTTGGTGGTCAGTCAGCAAGGTGAACCTCTGCCCGTGCAGATAGTGATTGAACTTTTTCACTCCCCACACTAGGCTGAGGGCCTCCCTGTCAATCTGGGCGTAGTTACGCTCGGCTGAGGTTAGTGACCGAGATGCAAAGGCTACTGGCCTCTCCGAGCCGTCCGGGAATTTGTGCGACAGCACCGCTCCAATGCCATAGGGTGATGCATCACACGCCAACCGAATTGGTAGTGCTGGGTTGAAATGAGCCAACACCTCTTTTGATGTGATCAATGCTTTGCTCTTCTGGAAAGCTTGTTTACATTCGTCACGCCACTTCCATGGTACCCCCGTTTGCAGTCGGGTGTTCAGTGGGTTTAGTACGGTAGACAAATTCGGCAAGAACTTATGGTAGTAGTTCACCAGCCCGAGGAACGACTTCAGTTGTGACACATTTTCCGGTGCTGGAGCCTTGACTACTGCCTCAATCTTTTCAGGGGACTTAAGTAACCCCTCTTTATCAATAACGTGGCCACAATACGAGATCTGCTTCTGGAAAAACTCGCATTTGTGGCGATTAGCTCGGAGCCCATATTCCTTCAATCTAGTGAGCACCTGCTCCAGGTTGGCGAGGTGATCACTGTCATTTTCGCCGGTGACCAGGATGTCGTCCAAATAACACTGGGTCCCTGGAATCCCTTGCAGGACTTGTTCCATTGTCCTTTGCCAAATAGCCAGAGCTGATGCTACCCTGAACACCAGCCGGTTGTATTGGTAGAGACCTTTATGAGTGTTGATCGTAAGGTACTGTTTCGAGGCTTCTTCTACCTCCATTTGCAAGTACGCCTGGGCCAGATCAATCTTAGTGAAGCGTTTCCCTCCAGATAGCAAGGCAAAAATACCTTCAATCCGCGGAAGCGGATATTGTACAGTGTGAAGGACTGGGTTCACTGTCACCTTAAAGTCCCCACAGATGCGAACCTTCTTTGGTTCCCAGGCGTATTACTCAACGACCTCTTCATTACAGGAACGATGGGTGTAGCCCACTCGCTCCAGTCCACTTTGGACAGTACTCCTGAATGTTCCAAACCTTCCAGCTCTGCTTCGACAGCTGGGCGGATCGCATAAGGTACCGGTCTGGCCTTAAAAAACTTTGGGCTTGCATTTTCCTCTATTTTGATCGTTGCTGTTATGCCTTTTAGTGTTCCGAGTCCCTGCTGGAACACTTCTTGTGCAGCAGTTAGCATTTTTGACAGTCGTCCAGGTGTGATGTCATCATCCTTTTTGGCATCTGCAGTCAGTGCTTGTATGGAATGCCAATCTAGCTGTATCTTCCGGATCCATTCACGTCCTAGTAGTGGTGGTCCTCCATCTGGCAATACATATAGGTCCATTTTTGGTGTTTCCTTGTCGTTATATAACGTTCACCCTTATTTTTCCTTTGGGGTAGACTTTTTGCCCCGTGTACGTCTTCAAGACAATCTTTGTGTCTCTCAAGGGTATATGTGAGAATAGCCGCTTGTAGTCCCTTCGGTTTATGACTGTTAGGGCTGATCCTGTGTCCAATTCCATTTTCACTTGGACTCCTGCTATCTTGAGCATGACCCAGATAGTTTGGTGATCCTCCATTTTGATCACCTTATGTCGTTTCAGACAACCCAGCTCCTTGCTTCCGGAGTCTGTATCACTTTTTTGTTCGTCTGAACTACTCTCCGTCGCCTTATGCACCTTCTTGTACTTCTCCTGTGGAGATTTCTTGCTGCTGGTTTTCTTTCCCGACCTGCAGACTCTTGCTATGTGTCCTACTTTTCCACACTGTCTGCACACTTTGTCCTTGAACCAGCAATCATTATGGTCGTGTGTTGTTCTGCCGCAGCGATAGCACTTCTCTGTTCCGTATGACATTTCATTTGTGCCATATTCTTGCGGTCTCCGTTGTATCTCTGCAACACCCCGTGCGGCTGCTTCGTGTGATACTGCAATGCTGAAAGCCTTGTCCAGCGTAAGATCCTTTTCTGATAGAAGCTGTTTCTGGGTTCCTTCACTTTGAAGCCCACACACAAACCTGTCCCTTAAAGTACCTGCTAGTCCCGTTCCAAACTGGCAGTGTTTCGATAGCTTGTGCAGTTCCGTTAAATACTCAGCATTACTTTCATCTTTATGCTGGTTCCTTTTGTGAAACTTAAATCTTTCTGCTATCAGCAGCGGTGTGGGGTTTAAGTGGTCCTGTAGGATTGACACTATGTTTTCAAAATCCTTTTCTACTGGCTTCTCTTGGGTTACTCGGTTTCGTAGTAAGTGGTGTGCCTCAATAAATCCGAGACTCAATGTTAGTGAAACAAAACAAGGCTTTTATTGACTTAGAAGGTAACACACAGAGGAGAATGTATCTTCCATCCAGAGGTCTGCCGTACTGGATGTGCTGCAGGCTGGGCCAGCTTACATAGGAGCCAGGTATGGGCGGAGCCCTACACACAGTACAATACAATGGAAATGAAACTGAAACCAACCACAGTCACAGGCAGAGAAATACTGATGAGTGATGAATGGAATATTTCATCACAGTAAGCCATATGTTTTTGCACCCATTGAATTCAACAATACCAGCGCTTTCTTGTCATCTGGCACTTCATTCGCCTTGCAGTATACTTCTGTGCGTTCGACATATGTCGTCCAATCTTCGACTTCATTGTCGAACGCTGTGTTATGGCCACTCTTCGGCATTTTTGGGTGTGGTTAGACTGGCTTAAAATGGCATCTCCTGCGCTTTCCTTTCTTCCCCGCTGCGGCTTAAAATGGCGTCTCCTGCGCTTTCCTTTCTTCCCCGCTGCAGCTTAAAATGGCGTCTCCCGCGCTGCTGCCAACGCCGCTCTCGGCGGTCCTCGTGGCAAATGGCGACGCCCTGTGGGTTTCGTGCGCTGCTCCTGCGCTGCTGCCAATGCCGCTCTCTGCGGTCCTCATTGCAATGGCAGCGCCTCGCGTTTTCCTGCACGCCTCTCTCCCCCGTTGACGCTGCTCGGCCCTTGAACACCGGCTGCGCTCTACTCTCTCTCGCCTCTCTCCCCCGTTGACGCTGCTCGGCCCTTGAACACTGGCTGCGCTCTGCTCTCTCTCGTCTCTCTCCCCGTTGACGCCGCTCGGTCCTGAACACCGGCTGCGCCCTGTGCGCTCTGCCCTCTCTCTCTCCCCCATCGACACTGCTCAGCCTTTTTCTGTGCCGCTCGGTCGGGCTCTAGCCACCGCTGTCCGGGAAGGGTCTGCGCAGTACCTGTTGCCAGCCCGTTTCGCTGGACCACCGTGACTGGAAAGCCAAGCCTGTCACTCGACAGCCTCCCCTGCGATGTTCAAATCTCCGCTGGATGACTGGGCGGTTGCCCGTGGTCGACGTCCGTGCTTCTGGACTCGACCTCCTTCCACTGTTCTCCAGGAGCAAATCCCTGGGAGGTGATGCAGAGTTGCAGGTAGGTTCGAATCTGCGTCGTCGCCAATGTTAGATCCGTGTATCTTAATGTTGTGTCCTTCAATAATCAGACAACAGACTGCAGGGAACGATCAACAGGTGTTTACTGAATGAAGGTTACTCTAGAACTAAATGTACAGACTACTACTCAGGGTTTATATACAGGTGTGGTCACTGCCGGTACTACAGTATACAGGAGCTGTAAAAAGTAGTTCTCCCCTTAAAGGTACATACATTACACATTCTTTCCTGATATATACACCCTCGCATTTCTAAACTCTTGAGCATCCCTGATTTTAATCGCTCCACCATTGGCGGCCGTGCCTTCAGTTGCCAAGGCCCTATGCTCTGGAATTCCCTCCCTAAACCTCTCCGCCTTTCTACCTCTTTCTCCTCTTCTAAGATGCTGCTTAAAACCTACCTCTTTGACCAAGCTATTGGCCACCTGTCCTAATATCTCCTTACAAGGCTCGGTGTCAGGATTTGCCTGATAACGCTCCTGTGAAGTGCCTTGGGAGGTTTGTGCTATGTTAAGGGCGCTCTATAAATGCAAGTCATTGTTGTTGTGCCAGGGGCAGGGACCCCTAAGCCAAAGCTCCCATCCCTGGACCTGCTGTTGCAGTGGAGCCAGTATGCTTAGTGAAGTCGGGCATAACCATCTCAGGCACGAACATGTTAACCATTGGGGAGCTCTAGGCCATGTCGCCAGCCTGCACCGCCAAAATTTTAAAATTAAAAATAAAATCCATGGATCACCAACCCCCCACCGCACCCCCCACCTCATCCATTGTTGGTGGTGACCAATTGGAGCAGAGCCGAGGTCGGGGTAGGCGGAAACCATTTTCCCACGGGCAGAGCAATGCTGGGATTTCTACGGGCATGAGGCAGGCGCGGAGGTGGGTATTTTTTTTGATTCAAGGCATGTGTGCGTCACGGGCAAGGCCAGCATTTATTGCCCATCTCTAGTCATCCTCGAGAAGGTGGTGGTGAGCCGCCTTCTTGAACCGCTGCAGTCCGTATGGTGAAGGTACTCGCACAGTGCTGTTAGGGAGTGAGCTCCAGGATTTTGACCCAGCGATGATGAAGGATGCTTTATGAGGCTTGGAGGGAAACTCGGAGGTGATATAAATAAATAATAAATATAAATAAGAGCTTTATGAATAGAGGCAGAGAGTACAAAGGCCAGGAAGTTATGCTAAACTTGTATAAAACATTAGTTCTGCCCCAGCTGGATTACTGTGTCCAATTCTGGGTACCATATTTTAGGAAGGACGTGAAGGCTTGTGAGAGCTTACAGAAGAGATTTACTTGAATGGTTCCAAGGATGAGGGACTTCAGTTACATGGATAGACAGGAGAAGCTGGGGTTCTTCTCCTTGGAGCAGAGAAGGTTGAGAGGAGATTTGATAGAGGTGTTCAAAATTATGAGGGGTCTAGACAGAGTAGATAGAGAGAAACTGTTCCCATTGGCTGAAGGGTCGATAACCAGAGGGCACAGCTTTCAAAAGGGAATGGGTAAATACTTGAAGGAGAAAAAACTGCAGGGATATGGGGAAAGAGCGGGGGACTGGGACTAACTGGATTGCTCTTCGAAAGAGCCGGCGCAGACTCCGTGGGCCGGGTGGCCTCCTTCTGTGCTGTACTATTCTATGACTCTTTGATGATGCTCTCAAGCACCTGCTGCCCTTATCCTTTTAGCTGGTAGAGGTCGCGGGTTTCGTTTGGGAGGTGCTGTTGAAGAAGCCTTGGCAAGTTGCCAGAGAAGTGCTTCAAGTACCATGTGCACCCAGCTGTCCCACAATAATGAGGTGACCTCCCATTGACCCCGCGAACTGCAGCAGTGTTACCGCTGGAGAGCACCATGGGCACGATCCCGACGTAACTGCGAGAGGGGAGTGGGGGCGAGTGGGGTGGGTGGGGGGGGGGGGCGGCGGAATGATTGCGGCCTGAACAAATCGGAGGCTAAACTTCCCTAAGCAACAGCCATCAGCTTCTAACTGACCTCGATGCACATTAGGCTTTGCGATCCATTTACACATGTTTTTTTTTATTTGTTCCTGGGATGTGGGCAACGCTGGCAAGGCCAGCATTTATTGTCCATCCCTAATCGCCCTTGAGAAGGTGGTGGTGAGCCACCTTCTTGAACCGCCTCAGTCCGTGCGGTGAAGGTGCTCCCACAGTGCTGTTAGGGAGGGAGTTCCAGGATTTTAACCCAGTGAGGATGAAGGAACTGCCGATATATTTCCAAGTCAGGATGGTGTGTGACTTGGAGGGGAACTTGGAGGTGCCCTTATCCTTTGAGGTGGTAGAGCATGCGGGTTTGGGAGGTGCTGCCGAAGAAGCCTTGGCGAGTTGCTGCAGTGCATCTTGTAGCTGGTACACACTGCAGACATGGTTACACAGGCTCTTACATCAGCTGGAACCTTCTATCTCAAACAGCTGAACTGCACGACTGCCAGAGAGAGCAGCAGCTCCCGAGAATTTAGTGATAAATATAAACAGTGCTTGGTACACATTATAAGAGAACAGAAATGGCTGGCAGAGGCACAGGAAAGTAATTGAATCAAGGAGCTTGGTGCACTTGCAAACAGAGCACATATGGTTCAAGTACTCCAGTGCAGTACTGAGGGAGCGCTGCACTGTCGGAGGTGCTGTCTGTCGGATGAGACGTTAAACCGGGGCCCTCTCAGGTGGATGTAAAAGATCCCGTGGCATTATTTCGAAGAAGAGCAGGGGAGTTATCCCCGGTGTCTTGACCAATATTTATCCCTCAATCAACATCACCAAAAAACAGATTATCTGGTCATTATCACATTGGTGTTTGTGGGAGCTTGCTGTGTGCAAATTGCTGCCACATTTTCCACATTACAACAGTGACTACACTTCAAAAGCACTTCATTGGCTGTAAAGCATTTTGGGGCATCCTGAGGTCGTGAAAGGCGCTATAGAAATGCAAATCTTTCTTTTTTTTGTTCAATTTCTTTATATATATGTATATATATATATCACCTTATATGCTCCGACCGACCATTCCCGTTATTATTTAAAGTTGCTTATTTGGGATAGGTGGACTGAGTGTGCCCTTGTCTCACTGATTCATGAGCCCCGTGGGCTTAGCATGCTGTCCCATTCTTACTGCCGAGTTTCGGAGAAAGCAATCCGTGGTTGATTGCTGGCAAATTCTGTGTGTCTGATGTACAGTTGGAACAATTCTTAGTGCTTACCATCTGCTGCTCCCAGCAGCTGGGTGGTCTTCATGGTAGGAATCCAAATGGTGCCTGCACAAGATCATTTTTTGATGAACTTTGTTCCCAGTCTAAGAAATATTACATCAAATTACATAGAAATTATAGCACAGGACAGGCCATTCGGCCCAACTGGTCAGTGCCGGTGTTTATGCTCCACACAAGCCTCCTCCCACCCTCTTCATCTCACCCTATCAGCATAACTTTATATTTTGGGTGCTGGGAAATGGAACACCTCAACAACAACAACTTGTATTTATATAGCGCCTTTAATGCGGTAAAACATCCCAAGATGCTTCACAGAAGCGATTATCAAACAAAATTTGACACCGAGCCACATATAAGGAGATATTAGGACAAGTGACCAAAAGCTTGGTCAAAGAGGTAGGTTTTAAGGAGCGTCTTAATGGAGGAGAGCGAGGTAGAGAGGCGGGGAGGTTTAGGGAGGGAATTCCAGAGCTTAGGGCCCAGGCAGCTGAAGGCACGGCCGTCAATGGTGGAGCGATTAAAATCGGGGATGCTCAAGAGGCCAGAATTACAGGAGCGCAGACATCTCGGGGGGGTTGTGGGGCTGGAGGAGGTTACAGTTATAGGGAAGGGCGAGTCCATGGAGGGATTTGAAAACAAAGATGAGAAATTTTAAATTGAAGCGTGGCCGGACCGGGAGCCAGTGTAGGTCAGCGAGCACAGGGGTGATGGGTGAATGGGACTTGGTGCGAGTTTGGATGACCTCAAGTTTATGGGCATCAACTTCAGACATCAAGAACTCTCGAGGCCAGGCCTGGCATGATTAAGTTCAGAATAGAGGATGGATTGTCCTCTGATTGCACTTGACCGCAAATCTTCAGCTGGGCACAGCACAAGGAGTAAAATCAGGTGAGGAGGATCACAAGCCCTGCCTAATTTTCTATCCATTAATTTGGACACATCCGTTTTAGGTTGTGCCCAGGAGATCCTATGGCCTAGAAATTCGTTGGGCTGCGTCACCAGTTAGCGCCCAAAGAGGGCACTTAGTGGTTTTAGCGCCACTGGCCACACCTCCCGCGAAATTTAGCAGGGTATAAGAATTCGCAATAATTTACAGTTCTGATGATTCATGTTTTTTGATTAAAGTATCCCTGGGCAATGTGCTTTTTAAATTTCCAGGGATAAAATGGCAGTCACCACATGGCCGAGACAAAAAGGCTTGGAATGCAGCTTTCTGTGTCTGGAAGTAAGGTTCGATGAAGACAAAGGACAATGCTTTGTTTACAAAGCAACTGAATGCTATTAGCATTTGTTTAGATACACCTGAAACTGCAGAAGAGACTTTTGCACCTTGAATGGGAATCGTTCAAGATTTGAAATGGGTTTCCAATCACCCAGTACTGGACTATAGAGCAGATGTAGCTCCCTTTTGTTTCAGCACAGGGAGCTCTGAAAATCACATTAACTCAATCTAACCACTTTGAGTTAGCCTATCACAGCTTTGGGGTTAATTTTGCACACAGCCCTTGCAAGGCACGGATGTGAGGGGCTCACCAGGTATAAAAAAAAGGCTGAGCAGCCAGCTCGCTCTCTTGACTCTTGGCTCTTGACTTCCTGGGACGATAAGGTGAGCTCTCTCTCTCTCTCTCTCTCTCTCTCTCTTCGCTGGACCATGTGAGCAGAGATTTTCTGACTCTCAACAAGGCAACCTAGCAGGAGTTAAGGGGGGGATGGTGATTTAAGGGAATTGCTAAGATTGTTTAAATACATTGTAGCCATTGTACCCCTCGTTTTTGCCGTGTGTACCCCCTTGTTATATAGTTTTACAATTTTAGTGTGTTCGTGTGGGATAGTTTGATATTGTGATTATAGTTTCTTTTAGTTAATAAAGCTTGATTTTGTTCTCTCATCCAAACCACTTGTTCCGTTTAATATCATTAATTATAAGTTCCTCCACTCAGAACTAAAGGAGGGGTAGCGATTCGAAACCGCTGTTTGTAAATTGGTTTAGAGTGCAGCAGCAAAAAGACTGCTGGCCAGGTAGATTACCTTAAACCAGTTTAAAAGAAGCCCCCGTAATCCTTACAAGGGCGCTAATGGCGGCGTTAGCCTGTAGCGCTGCACTGCCACCGATGACGTCATCGGTGTGCGCAGCGCCCCGCTACCGCCCCGATCGCGATATTTGGTCGCGCCCCCCGCTGTAGCGCCGGTTGCAAATTGCGACCGGTTCAGGGGGGCCTACCTGCGGCGGTAGTGGCGCTAATTAAAAGGGAGGTGCGGGGCGGTCATTTTTTTCACTGGCCGCCTGCCAGCACCTCCTCGCGCCGCCGTCCCCGGCCTCCTGATCCCCCCACCCCCCCGGGCAGTGCCGGCTGTCTCCCAAGAGCCCGGCACTTCTCCTCGGTGCCGGGCTCTTTTGCCGGCACTCGCGATCGGAGATCGCGCTGGTGCAGGCCCCTCCCCTTTAAGAAGGGGAGGAAGGCCTGCAGTACCGCAGCGCGCCGTGCCACAGCGTGTGGCGCTGCGGCACATTGTGCTGCGATATTCAGTTGCAGCGCCCCAAGACGGATGCGGGGCGCCTCGAGCAGTGCCCCGCTTCCATTTGGGGTGCAGAAACTGAGTATCGCGCTGGTGCAAGCGACTCTTTCCGGGGTGGGACTCCCGACGCCCAGGCGAGACTGGTGCCCCAAATGGGGCGCCACTGAATTTTTAGCCCTATATCTCCAAGTGTAAGGAGGCAATCTGCCCCTAAATCTCCCTCAATTCTATTCCAATAATGTGGCTTAGACCCAAGATGAGAAAAGTAGCCCGTGCTACACTAGTGTGACATCATTGCATCTCCCATTCCACCCGCTTTGAGTGAGACCGCCCTTTATGCCAATTCACTAGCTGAGGGCTAACCAGTGATTTATAAATGCTTAGCATAACTTCTTAGCTTTGGTGCTCCATGCCTCTACTAATCAAACCAAGGATCCTCTATGGTTTTTTTTTATCAGCCTTCTCGCTTTGTCCTGCCGCCTTCAAAGATGTGTGTATGTGAACCACCAGGTCGCTCTGTTCCTGCACACTGGCTCAGTCTTCTGATCTTGGGCCTATGCCATATTGTTCGAATAGAGTACAGGGAGATTTAGGGGCAGATTTTCCCTTACTACACTTGGGCAGCAAGTCAAATTGGGCTGGATCAATGCCACTGAGGTGAAAGGCCAGGGAGCTGACCATTCAGTCCCCCCGCCCCCCCAAATTATTCGAGGACACGCACTGGCCTTTTAAAGGCCGATTAAAATGAATGGACGGAAAAAATCACAGGCCGCGATTTTTTGACGTGCTCCCTGTAAGTGCTGCTCCTCACTGGGAGCACCTGATCATGAACTCAGCCCTTTCCTTTCCTCCTTGTGCACTGGAATTGTCTAAGATTCTAAGAATCTTCAGCAGTAGCCCTTATCCACAATTGGACACAATCAGAATTCCACTGATGGGTGAGACTAGAACTAGGGGGCATAGTCTTAGAATAAGGGGCTGCCCTTTCAAAACTGAGATGAGGAGAAACTTCTTCACTCAGAGGGTAGTAAATCTATGGAATTTGCTACCCCAGAGAGCCGTGGAAGCTGCAACATTAAATAAATTTAAAATGGAGATAGACATTGTCCTAGCAGATAAGGGAATTAGGGGTTACGGGGAGAGGGCAGGGAAGTGGACGTGAGTCTAGATTTGGATCAGCCATGATCCTATTGAATGGCGGAGCAGGCCTGAGGGGCCGTATGGCCTACTCCTGCTCCTACTTCTTATGTTCTTATGTTCTTATGACACAATACGAATTCACAAATCATTAAAAGCAGCAACACAGCTTAACAAAGCCATAAAAAGTGCAAACATAGCAATGGGGTTCATTTCTGGAGGGATGGAATCCAAAAGCAGAAACGTTATGTTAAACTTATATCGAACCTTGGTTAGGCCACAGCTGGGAGCATTGTGCACAGCTCTGGTCTCCATATTACAAAAAGGATATAGAAGAACTGGAGAAAGTGCAAAAAATATTTACAAAGATGATACCAGAACTGAGAGGTTATATCTATCAGGAAAGACTGAACAGCCTGGAGCTCTTTTCTCTAGAAGAGAGAAGACTGAGAGGTGACCAGATAGAGGTCATTAACGTTATGAAGGTGTTCAATAGGGTAGATGTAGAGAAGATGTTTCCACTTGTGGAGGGAATCCAAAACTAGGAGCCATAAATATAAGATAATCACTAATAAATCCAATGGGGAATTCAGGAGAAACTTCTTTACCCGGAGAGTGGTGAGAATGTGGAACTCGCTACCACAGGGAGTGGTTGAGGCGAATAGTATAGATACGTTTAAGGGGAAGCTAGATAAACACATGAGGGAGAAAGGAATAGAAGGATATGCTGATAGGGTGAGATAATGTAGGGTGGGAGGAGGCTCATGTGGAGCACAAACACCGGCATGGACTAGTTGGGCCGAATGGCCTGTTTCTGTGCTGTAAGTTCCATGTCATTTTATGCATAATACATAATGCAGCGTCTACTAGGCCGAGGAAGAGTGCTCTGAATTTCAAACGAAAACAGGAGACCCAATTCTGTGTGACCAGAATAAATTGGCTGGCTTCACTGTGCCAGCTTTGTTTAATGTGTGTTGCTTGCACTGGCTCTGTTTAGCATATTAGGAGCATAATATAGCAACAGGGCACTTTTAACTCGGGAAAGGGAAGGGTCAAGTCCTACGCTACATTCCAACGTAGAGTGAACAGCCAACAATATTACATATTTTCATCTCCCAAATTATGTTCATGTTAAACAAATTGTGTTTTTTTCTTAAGCGAACAGTTTTTTTTTCTGTCACATTAAATAGAGATACACAGGTTGACTCAGCCTTTTGCAGGATGTCTAAATGTGGAGGGGGGGATGTTTGGAAGGCCAGTCCAGCTATTATAAACCTATGTGGGTCAGCTAAATGGCACGGATACAGCAGCAACAGTCAGCGAGCAATAAGACTATCAAGTGTCTAACCTGCTAATTTTAGAGAAGTCTCACTACCAAACTGACTGCCCCAGTTTGCTTCACATACCTAGGAGATGGTGACTATTTGCTTTCTTAAAGCCTTATGGTGTTAAAGATAATTAATATAGTGAAATACTTTTAAATTACTCTTGGGTGATAGTCTCAGTGGTATTCTTCGCGCCTCTGAATCAGAAGGATGTGGATTCAACGAAGACAGGGGACCCAATTCTGTGTGGTCAGAATTAATTGGCTGGCTTCACTGTGCCAGCATTGTTTTGAGCATATAGAGGGGGTTGGGGGGGGGGAGGGGGGCGGGGGGTGGTGGTGGTTAGAGTTTCTGCTTGTTTGTGAAATTCGCCCGAAATTGGCATAACCCGCGCAAAAGATCGCGGAATTTGAAGCGCAAATTACGTCCAACACAAGTGGAGTTTCCGCGATCTCTTGCGCGAGATGAAAAAAGATGCCGCTAGCAGCCAACCCGCCCACAAAATTGGCAACAGCCCCAGCTCGAATTAATCACCATTGGGGGTTTCCGCTGATCGTGCCCGTTTGCGGGTCTTTCGAGAAGGTTCTCAAAATTAAGCTGGTTCTTTTTTTAAAATTCGTTCATGGGATGTGGGCGGCGCTGGCAAGGCCAACATTTATCGCCCATCCCTAATTGCCCTCGAGAAGGTGGTGGTGAGCCGCCTTCTCAAGTATTGTCAGCTGTGGGTCAGTGGGTAGCACACTTGCCTCTGAGTCAGAAAGTTGTGGGTTCATGTCCCACTCCAGGGACCTGAGCATATAAATCTGGGCCGACATTCCCAGTGCAGTACTGAGGGAGTGCTGCACTATCGGAGGTGCTGTCTTTCGGAATTGACGTTAAAACCGAGGCCCTGTCTGCCCTCTCAGGTGGACGTAAAAGATCCCATGACACTATTTCGAAGAAGAGCAGGGGAGTTATCCCTGGTGACCTAGCCAATATTTATCACTCAATCAACATAACAAAAACAGATTATTGCTGTTTGTGGGAGCTTGCTGTGTGCAAATTGGGTGCTATGTTTCCCACATTACAACAGTGACTACACTCCAAAAGTACTTAATTGGCTGTAAAGCGCTTTGAGAAGTTCGATGCTCATGAAAGGCGATATATAAATGCAAGTCTTTCTTTCTTGAACCGCTGCAGTCTGTGTGGTAAAGGTGCTCCCACAGTGCTGTTAGAGAGGGAGTTCCAGGATTTTGATGCAGCGACGATGAAGGAATGGTGATATATTTCCAAGTCAGGATGGTGTGTGACTTGGAGGGGAACTTGGAGCTGGTGGTGTTCCCATGCGCCTGCTGCCCTTGTCCTTCTAAGTGGAAGAGGTCGCGGGTTTGGGAGGTGCTGCCGAAGAACCCTTGGTGAGTTGCTGCAATGCACCTTGTAGATGGTACACACTGTAGCCACGATACGCCAGGGGTGGAGGGAGTGAATGTTTAAGGTGGTAGATGGGCTGCCAATAAAACGGGCTGCTTTGTCCTGGATGGTGTTGAGCTTCTTGAGTGTTGTTGGAGCTGCACTCATCCAGGCAAGTGGAAAGTATTCCATCACACTCCTTACTTGTGCCTTGTAAATGGTGGAAAGGCTTTGGGGAGTCAGGAGGTGAGACACTCGCCGCAGAATACCTAGCCTCTGACCTGCTTTTGTTGACACAGTATTTATGTGGATGGTCCTGTTAAGTTTCTGGTCAATGTTGACCCCCAGGATATTGAGGGTGGGGGATTCGGCGATGGTGATGCCGTTGAATGTCAAGGGGCGGTGGTTAGACTCTCGCTTGTTGGAGATAGTCATTGCCTGGCACTTCTGTGCCGCAAATGTTACCTGCCACTTATCAGCCCAAGCCTGAACGTCATCCAGGTCTTGTTGCATGCGGGCATGGACTGCTTCATTATCTGAGGAGTTGTGAATGGCACTGAACACTGTGCAGTCATCAGCGAACATCCCCATTTCTGACCTTATGTTGGAGGAAAGTTAATTGATGAAGCAGCTGAAGATGGTTGGGCCTAGCACACTGTCCTGAGGAACTCCTACAGTGATGTCCTGGGGCTGTGATGATTGAGCTCCAACCACCAGAACCATCTTTCTTTGTGCTAGGCATGACTCCAGCCAGTGGAGACTTTTACCCCAGATTCCCATTGACTTCAGTTTTACTAAGGCTCCTTGATGCCACACTCGGTCAAATGCTGCCTTGATGTCAAGGGCAGTCACTTTCACCACGCCTCTGGAATTCAGCTCCTTTGTCCATGTTTGGACCAAGGCAGTAATTGTAGTGTATGTAACTGTTCTACCTTTAAGAGAACTATTGTATGTAACCGTCCACCTTTAAGAGAACTATTTTAGGTGTGGCACTACTTTATCTTGGCTGCTGTATACTGTAATACCGACGGTGACCACACCGGTATATAAGTGCTGTGTCAGGATTTATTGGGCAGATTCGCCCTGACCTTCGAATAGTAAAGTCCTGTTAAAGTTACTCTTGTAGTCTGTGTATTAATTCGCCATAATACCTACAGGCCTAGAAATTCACTAGCCTTAGCGCCGCTTTTGAGGCGCTAGAGGGACTAGCGCCAGAGTTATGACCAGTTGAAAAATTCCCTGGGGCCCTAAAGCGGCGTTGCACCGGTAGCGCTGCGCCGGTTGCCATGCCGACGGGCCCCAGCGCCGAAATTCAGTTGCGGCCGCCTCGCCCGTGGCAGCCGCAACTAAGACTCTGGCAACAGAGTCCAACATGTGTTTGCACCGGCGCATTAAAGGCCCCGCGGCGTCCGGCCGCTTTCCCGCCGGCCGCCTGCCCGCAGCTCCCTCCCCGGACTTCTCCCCCCCCCCCCCCCCCCCGGAACAGATGCAAGCCCGGCACTTGTCCGAGGTGCCGGGCTCATTTTTAAACAGATTTGCGCGGGCCGCGGCCGGGTGCAGGCAGCTCCTCCTTAACGGAAGGAGGAGGCCTGCACTTCCCCAGCCTGCCGCACCGCATCGGGTGCCGCAGCGCCGGAATTGCGGCGCTAAACGGCAGTTAGCGCCCTTTTCCAGGCGCTAAGACCCTTCAGTAGCGCCGGCAGCCGTTTGGGCGCGGCGCTACTGAATTTTTGGCGCGCGCAGGGGGACTTAGCGCCGGCACTAACTTCCGGCGCTAAAGCCCTGGCTAAGCCAAAACCCAATTTCTAGGCCACAGACTTTACAGTGGCGACGAGTTCGATCTTACCCTGCGGCAACAATACTTCCGAAGCAGTTAACGAGCGTCGAGAAGAGGCACCCGCCCTCGTCGTTCTGCTGAGAGAAAACTCGAGTCTGCAGAGCAAGGAAGAAGGAAGAATTCAGACACGAAGCCTTCCATCAGCAACAGGCACTGATTGTCCCTTCTGCCACGGTGGTGAGTGAGCCGATCAGCACGAGAAGCAAGTCGGCCACGGTGACTGTGAGTAAAGGGAAACTAAAAAAAATAAACGGAGGATAAGGGCGGTGAACTCGACCACGGTCGGGGGAAAGGAGCCGGACAGAAGTCGGGCCCAGAGGCGCTGCGACCGGGATCGTAAGGCGCGGGAAGATATAAAAATAAATAAACCGCGGTGAACTCAGCCGCAGCTGGGGAGGAAAGCACCGGACTGCGAGAGGGCTGGGAGGCGCAATTGGAGTGAAAAAGGCCGGGCAGCGACCGAGGCCACGAAGCGCTGTGACCGGGATCGTAAGGCGCGGGAAGATATAAAAATAAATAAATCGTGGAGAACTCAGCCGCAGCCGGGGAGGAAAGCACCGGACTGCGAGAGGGCTGGGAGGCGCGATTGGAAGCCGCTGAGGGAGAGACAGAGCCCGAGCGAGCGGGAGAGACAGAGCCCGAGCGAGGGAGACTGAGCGAGATCCAGCCCAGCGGCTGAAACTGTTCGCCGTCAACGGGTTGTACCCAGCGCCGGGTGCCCTGCCGAGAAAAGGGAACAAGGAACGCACTGAAGCCGACGCGCAGGCTGCGAACCCCGAAAGCCAGCGGTCGTCCCCCGAGGGAAAAGCTTACCCCTCCCGCCAGGGGAAGAAACGCGGGAAGCCGCCAGTAGGTGGGGAAGAAGACAGAAGCGGGAAACCGCCATTTTGAAAGTGGGCGGGGAAAGAAGACAAGCGCGGGAAACCGCCATTTTGAAAAAAAAAAAGTTAAAGAAATATTTCGTTGTTGTTTCTCAGGAAGAGTGTGAAGATGCCTAAGCGTAGTAACATCAACGGTTTCGATTCCGATGTGGAAGATTGGGCCACGTATGTAGAACGCATCGAGATATATTGTAAGGTCAATAAGATAGCAAATTATAACAAAGCTCTAACCTTACTAAACTCAATGGGTGCGAAGACATATGGGTTATTGAAGCATCTTCTATCACCAGCTAAACCGGAGGATCAGTCTTTCGCTAATATTGTTGCTGTCCTGAAGGATCATTTTAACCCCGCACCGCTGATGTTAGTGGAACGATCAAAATTTTACGTGAGAACGCAACGAAAAGAGGAAAGCAACGCTGAGTACCTGGTTGAACTGCGTAGGCTAGCAAAATACTGTCAGTTTGGGGTAAATCTGACAGAGGCACTGAGAGACAAGTTCATGTGCGGGATGTCGAAGGAAGGAACACAAAAACGACTGCTTGAAGAGAACGACCTTACACTTGATAAGGCTGTCCTTATTGCAGCATCGCACGAAGCCGCAGCGAGAGGCACGGCGGAAATGCAGCGGAAGACAGCGGTACTCAGTGTGGATCAAATGACTTCGGGTACAACGAAATGTTATCGTTGTGGGAAGACAACACACGACCAGAACCAATGCTGGTTTAAAAACCAGGAATGTAGAAAATGTGGCAAGCTTGGTCACATAGCTAAGGTATGCCGGTCAGGAAAGAAGACCAGCAATAATAAGTCACCGCAGAAGAAGTACAGAAAGGTACATAAGGTGACTGGGAAGAGTCCAGATGAACAGAATTCGGACTCAGACTCCAACAGCAAGGAACTGGGTAGTCTGAGGATTCACAATGTGAGTGAAGAAGCTGACCGACAAACTATCTGGGTCACACTACAGATTGCAAAAGTCCAAGTGAAGATGGAAGTGGACACCGGATCGGCGTTGACGGTCATGAATAAGCAAGATTACAAAAAGTTATTCAAACATATTCCCCTACGGGATACGGAGATAGTATTGCAGACATACACGGGGCACAAAGCATACCCCATCGGAAAGATAAAAGTCAAGGTGAGATACAAGGACAAAGATCACCAAGGGATGGACATGTATGTGCTGCCCAAGGGAGGTCCACCACTTCTGGGACGGGAGTGGATCAGGAAAATAAAGATAGACTGGCATTCACTAAACACAATGACGGTAGATTCCGGAAAGGAAGATGTTAAACCTGAACGGTTGTCCAGAATATTGGGCGAAGCTAAAGAGGTATTCCAGCAAGGACTGGGAACACTGAGAGGAATTAAAGCAAAAATCAAGATTGCAGAACATGCAAGCCCAAAATTTTTCAAAGCCAGATCGGTACCTTACGCGATACGACCTGCTGTGGAGGCAGAACTGGAAGAGCTTGAACGTTCAGGGGTACTGTCTAAGGTGGACTGGAGTGAGTGGGCCACGCCCATTGTTCCCGTCATGAAGTCTTCATCAAGTAACAAGCCAGGGGGACCGGGAAAGGTCCGCATCTGCGGAGACTTCAAGATCACAGTTAATCCGGTGCTTCACACGGTACAATACCCGCTCCCGCGGATTGAGGATATCTTTGCTTCATTGTCTGGCGGGAAACACTTCACCAAGATAGACCTGGTACAAGCATACTTACAAATGGAAGTCGAGGAAGAGTCGCGCCAGTATCTCACAATCAACACGCACAGAGGCTTGTATCGTTATAATAGACTGGTTTTTGGAGTAGCTTCGGCTCCAGCAATTTGGCAGAGGGCCATGGAGCAGGTCTTACAGGGTATTCCAAGCACGCAGTGTTACTTGGACGATATCCTGATTACGGGAGAAGACGAGGAGGAACACCTCACAAATTTGAAACTGGTGCTCACCAGGTTGAAGGAATATGGCCTTCGAGTTAATCGCCAGAAATGTGAGTTCTTCCAGAAACGGATCTCGTACTGCGGTCATGTCATTGACCAAGAGGGGCTGCACAAGTCACCTGACAAGATAGAAGCTGTCGTGAAGGCCCCCGCTCCGGAAAATGTATCACAGTTGAGATCGTTTCTGGGGTTGATTAATTATTACCACAAGTTTCTGCCAAATCTATCCACGGTGCTGCATCCGCTGAATGCTCTGTTGCGGAAAGAAGTACCATGGAAGTGGAGCGAGGACTGTAAGAAGGCCTTTCGCAGAAGCAAGGCGTTGATTACCTCTGAGGAAGTGTTGGCTCATTTCAACCCAACGTTACCTCTTCGTCTAGCTTGTGATGCTTCCCCTTATGGAATTGGAGCAGTACTTTCACACAAGTTACCAAATGGCTCGGAAAGGCCAGTCGCATTTGCGTCCCGATCATTGACCTCCGCTGAGCGAAATTATGCTCAAATAGATAGGGAGGCCCTCAGCCTTGTGTGGGGAGTAAAGAAATTCAATCATTACCTGCAGGGCAAGAAGTTCACATTACTGACAGACCACCAGCCGTTGGTGTCCATATTCAACCCTAACAAGGCCGTTTCCACTATGACAGCGCAAAAGCTACAGAGGTGGTCCGTGTTACTTGGGGCACACCAATATGACATCGAATACAAAAGGTCCAAACAGCATGGAAATGCTGATGGGTTATCGCGCCTACCGTTGCCAGTAGTAGAAGAGGCGGCTACAGTGGACCCGGTAGAGATGTTCCACTCATCCATAGTGGAATGTCTACCAGTAACAAATTCGATGATCGAAAATGAAACAAGAAATGACCCGACTCTCTCACGAGTCTACGATTTAACAGTGGAGGGATGGCCAGCATATGGCGAACCAACGCTGCCCGCATTTTCGCAAAGAAAAGAACAGCTGTCAGTGTGCCGAGGAACCTTGATGTGTAGATCTAGAGTGGTGATTCCACCCAAACTTCAGCATAAGGTGCTAAAGGAGCTTCACGAGGGGCATCTGGGTGGAGTGAAAATGAAGAACCTAGCAAGAGCGTTTGTGTGGTGGCCAGGTATTGATGGAGACATCGAAGAAATAACCAAGAGCTGTCTAGGATGCCAGAAGGTCCAAAACGCGCCACCACAAGCTCCTCTGCATCCATGGGAGTGGCCCTCATCTCCTTGGCAAAGGGTACACGTCGACTTTGCTGGTCCATTTATGGACTCAATGTTTCTAATAGCGGTGGATGCACACTCCAAGTGGCCGGAGGTAATAAAGATGTCCTCTACCACCACGGAAAAAACCATCACAGTATTAAGGACCATATTTGCCAGGAATGGGCTGCCGGAACAGATCTGTTCTGATAATGGACCGCAATTTGTGTTCGAAGAATTCAGGAAGTTCTTAAAAAGGAATGGGGTCAAGCACTACACGTCAGCCCCATACCATCCCGCCACCAATGGATTAGCTGAAAGGTTTGTCCAGACCTTCAAGAAGGCATAAAGGCCATGGGTAATGAAGACATCAACCTACAACATAAGGTAGATAACTTCTTGTTGGCGTACAGGAATGCAACACATGCGGTCACAAACCAAACTCCCGCCATGATGTTTTTCAATAGAAGACTAAGATGCCGGCTGGATTTGATTAAGCCAAATGTCAGAAGGGACGTAGAGAACCGGCAATTTCAGGGCATGAATGAAAGGCCAACTAGATCCTTTCAGATAGGTCAACAAGTTTTGGCCCGGGACTACCGTACCGAGAAATGGCAGCCTGGAACTATTGGGAAAAGGCTAGGGCCGCTGATGTATACCGTGGACATTGGTGACAGCATTGACCAGATCATAGGGTCATCCACAAAGGACCAACCTACTCCACAACCTGACACGGCTAATGTTGAAGCAGAGATACCCAGAGCACCTACCTCCGATCTGGTAATACTGGAATCAGATGAACCTGACACTGTCCTTCAAGCCGAATCGACCTTGCCAGAAGAACCTACTACCCCGCCGAAAACTACTACACCACCGAGGCGTTATCCGGACAGAGTCAGGAAGCCTCCAGAGAGACTGAATCTGTGAACTGTTTTGCATAAGTTGTATATATGTTATGATGTTATGTTAATGGGGAATAAGTATGTTGCAAGCTAAAAAGGGAGGATTGTAGTGTATGTAACTGTTCTACCTTTAAGAGAACTATTGTATGTAACCGTCCACCTTTAAGAGAACTATTTTAGGTGTGGCACTACTTTATCTTGGCTGCTGTATACTGTAATACCGACGGTGACCACACCGGTATATAAGTGCTGTGTCAGGATTTATTGGGCAGATTCGCCCTGACCTTCGAATAGTAAAGTCCTGTTAAAGTTATTCTTGTAGTCTGTGTATTAATTCGCCATAATACCTACAGACTTTACAGTAATGAGGTCGGGAGTCGAGTGGTCTTGGCGGAACACAAACTGGGCATCAGTGAGCAGGTTATTGGTGAGTAAGTGCCGCTTGATAGCACTGTTGATGACACCTTCCATCACTTTGCTGATGATTGAGAGTAGACTGAAGGGGTGGTAATTGACCGGATTGGATTTGTCCTGCTTTTTGTGGACAGGACATACCTGGGCAGTTTTCCACATTGTCAGTTAGATGCCAATGTTGTAGCTGTATTGGAACAGTTTGGCTAGAGGCGCGGCTAGTTCTGGAACACAAGTCTTCAGCACGACAGCTGGGATGATGTCGGGGCCCATAGCCTTTGCTGTATCCAGTGCGCTCAGCTATTTCTTGATATCACGTGGAGTGAATCAAATTGGCTGAAGACTGGCTTCTGTGATGGTGGGGACCTCAAGAGGAGGCCGATATGGATCATCCACTCGGCACTTCTGGCTGAAGCGGTTTCAAACGCTTCAGCCTTGTCTTTTGCACTCATGTGCTGGGCTCCACCATCATTGAGGATGGGGATACTCATGGAGCCTCCTCCTCCCACTAGTTGTTTAATGGTCCACCACCATTCATGACTGGATGTGGCAGGACTGCAGAGCTTTGATCTGATCCATTGATTGTGGGATCGCTTAGCTCTGTCTATAGCATGCTGCTTCTGCTTTTTAGCATGCATGTAGTCCTGTGTTGCATTTTCCCCAGGTTGGCACCTCATCTTTAGGTACACCTGGTGTTGCTCCTGGCATGCTCTTCTACACTCCTTGTTGAACCAGGGTTGGTCCCCTGGCTTGATGATAATGGTAGAGTGAGGGACATGCCGGGCCATGAGGTTACAGATTGTGGTGGAATACAATTCTGCTGCTGCTGTTACTCTCAGTACTGATTCATCAGCTGAGGGAGGTTGGTAAGTGGTCATCAGCAGGAGGTTTCCTTTCCCATGCTTGACCTGAAGCCATGAGACTTCATGGGGTCTGGAGTCAATGTTGAGGACCGGACATACCCAGGGAAGGTGATGGTGGAGTTCGGGACATTGGCTGAAAGGTATGATTCTGTGAGTATGACTATGTCAGGCTGTTGCTTGACTAGTCTGTGGGACAGCTCTCCCAATTTTGGCACAAGTTCCCAGATGTTGGTGAGGAGGACTGGGCTGGGCGTGCTGTTGTCGTGTCTGTAGCTGGTGCCGAGGTCGATGCCAGGTGGTCCGTCCGGTTTTATTCTTATTAATGTGTTTCGTAGCGGTTTGTTACAACTGAGTGGCTTGCTCGGCCATTTCAGAGGACAGTTAAGAACCAACCACATTACTGTGGGTCTGGAGTCACATATCGGCCAGACCAGGTAAGGACGGCAGATTTCCTTCCCTAAAGGGCATCAGTGAACCAGATGGGTTTTTAATGACAATCCGATAGTTTCATTGTCACCATTACGGATATTAGCTTTTTATTCCAGATTTATTTAATTAGCTGGATTTAAATTCCACAGCTGCCGTGGTGGAGATTTGAACTCACGTCTCTGGATCATTAGTCCAGGCCCCTGGATTACTAGCCCAGTGACATTACCACTATGCTACAAGGACAGCACAAGGTCACTAATAGGTATGTTTTCAAAGCTCTTGAATATATATTTTTTTAATTTACTAAGAAACTGACTGCTGTACTCCAGTATAACTAGCAAATGGTTCTGTATATTTAAAAAAAATCATTTTCAGTTATTTAAAATTCGGTTACTCACAGATGGTGGATTGACACTCTGATTGAAAATGCTTATTTTTTGTAATAAACCCATTTTCAGCAGTATTAATCAAACTTTACCAAGTTACCTTTCTTAAATATATCAAGGAATATTTTTTTTAAAATATTTTTTTATTTAATGCTTTTAGAGAGGAATTGCATGCCCTATGTAGGATTTCAAATAATATACAGCTATCTCTATTGTGTTCGCGTGTTTGGTTTTTTAAGGGGCTTATCACGCAGTAGACTATAGGAAATCTCTAACTTGTCTGCTGGCATCATCGGTGTAACTTAGAAGTAAGGGAAATACCATTTGGTCCAACGAGCTCATGCATTTGCAACTGATTTCTACTTGTTGTTGATTTCTACCCCACTTAAGTGTTTTCTCACCATGGGGTCAATCTTGCATGCAGTGTAGAGCACCGTGTAATATGTACTCATATCTGGAATTCAGGTCATTGCGCTCCATAAAATGTTCCGCCCAGTTTAGTTATCGGGCAGCAAATTCTGCACGTTATAAGTTCCCAATTTGCAGGAAGCTCTGCACCAGGAACGCTAAGTCGTAAAATCTACTCCTTTGACCCCTGTTTCTCTATCAACAACAAGCTTCTACAACAGTGACTACACTTCAAAAAGTACTTCACTTGCTGTAAAGAGCTTTGGGACGTCCCGAGGTCGTGAAAGGCGCTGCAGAAATGCAAGTCCTTCGCTACACCCAATGCCCATAACTCGCTTTCCTGCAGGAGATCGACAGATTTTTGGACATTAAGGGAATCGAGGGATATGGGGATGTTGCGGGAAAATGAAGATGAGGTCGAAGATCAGCCATGATCTCATTGAATGGTCCGAAGGTCCGAATGGCCGACTCCTGCTCCTATTTCTTACGTACTTAAGCAGGAGTAACTGAATAGCTATCTGGAGCAGTAATCCTGACTGATTTTTACCCTTCCTAGCACTAGGATACTGCAGTCTATTGTAATATCCAACCTTTGAGCCCTGCTGAAATCAGCTAACTCAGCACTGGATCAACCCTGGAATATTTCTGTATGGCTCGAATCCACACCGACCAGTATATTATACTGCCAAATCATTGATGGATCTCTGTTCCATTGGCTGAATTAATTCCATCTTAGACGGCAGCACATTGAGCATATCATACCCTTAACAGCTATTATTTTGCACACCACACTGCGTGCACATTACTAAGGTCGTGTACAACATCAGGAGTTAATTTGGAATTGAGCTGCTATGGAGGTAACAGCTGTGACTAATAATAAATTGGATTAGGAGGTAACATTGGAGCAGTTGATATTATTCAATACGCTGCGAGCTAATAGAAGGCACTTTATCATTTAAGATTGGGTTTTCAATATCTGTCACGTCGGTTCGGGTCTCTGATAGCACTCTTATCTCGGAGTCAGTAGGCTGTGGGTTCAAGCCCCACTCCAGGGCAAGACCACATAATCTAGGCTGACACTACAGTCGAGCGCTGACACTACAGTCGAGCGCTGACACTACTGTCGAGCGCTGCGTTGCTAAAGACATTGGGGTGCAAATACATCAGGGGCGGTAACGCAAAATGGGCGATAGCGAATCGGCGGCCATTTTGCACTCCGCCCGATTTGTTTTCCCCGATTGGCTTTAATAGAAAAGAAAATCGGGCTGATTAGAAAATGGCTGCCGATTTTCTGTCGTCTGCTTTGTGCTACCACATGTAATATATGTGGGTAGAACAATTGAAGGACAGAGACAGGATCAGTTGCTAGTCATGGTGCTTGTTTACTTGGCCAGAGCGAATTGAGCATGCTCATACTAAACCATGTGACAAACCATGTAATAATACATTACACACCTTTCCCCTTAAAAAAAAATGTACATATTCCCCTCTCAAATAAAACAAAACACCTTTCCCAGCATTACATGCAGCACATAACAAAAACTCCTGGCTTTTTTTTCTTTTAAATGAACTACAAATGAACCACAAATCCAGTTTAATACAGGTTGCGCGTCCCAAATCCAGAGATCCAGACTCCGGGACAATTGGTGGCAGGGGTCCGGAATCCGTAAAATGTTCCGGAATCTGGACACCCTGAGAGAGGCTTACTGAAAAATCGGAAATAGCGCAACCTGGGCCCAGGCATTTCCGGACTCGGAACGTGTTTCTGATGTCCGAAGTCCGGAAATATCGCAACCTGGGCTCGGGCGTTTTCAGACTTCGGACATCACAAACACGTTCCGAAGTCCGGAAAAACCCAAAAACCGGCTCGGCCTCGGTCCCGAGGTTGCCGGATTCGGGACGCTCAACCTGTAACAGGTTTGCGAAGCCTCCCTGATCTCCTAAAAGAAGTAGGTACCACCACTTTGTTTCCCCACTTGATACAAACTTGCTCACAAGACAATTCAGTACGGTGGTTATGGAATGGTTTCAACTCTGTGTCCAGACACTGATCAGTCCATCCATTCAAGGTGTCTTCATACACTCTTTTCAGTACTGAGTCCTTTTGAGTCTCATTTGCAGTATCAGTTGCATTCACGGGAAAGTCTTTGTCAACTGCAGCTAGCATGAAAATCTCACCTTCACGCTCAACACGAGTCTTCATGTGGCAACCTGGACAAGGCATCTGCAATTGCGTTTTGCTTTGCAGTGCGATATTCAATCGTGTAGTCATAGTGTGACAACAACACTGCCTAATCTTGATGCGGCCATTGCAGGGATGGCAGGTTTGGGCCCCAATATTGCGGGGAGCGGTTTGTGATCGGTTATCAGGGTAAACTTTCTGCCAATCAGGAACTGTTGAAATTTTTTGATTCTAGACACTATGGCGAGTGTTTCCTTTTCAATTTGTGCGTAGTTTCTTTCGCTCTTTGTGAGGGTTCATGATGCAAACGTGATTGGGTTCTCTTGGCCGTCATCCATTACGTGGCTTATGACAGCTCCCACACCATAGCTGGAAGCATCACACGCTAACTTAAGCTCACGCTCTGTGTCATAGTGCGCAAGTAGAGCATCACTGGAGAGACTTCTCTCACAAGTCTCGTAAGCTTCCTGTTGTGCTTTTGCCCACTTCCACTGGACATCCTTCTTGAGGAACTTGTGCAATGGAACTATCATGGTCACTAACTCAGATAAGAAATGTGTACAGTACTGGACCATTCCAAGGAAAGATCTTAACTCAGACACGTTCTGTGGCTTTGGAGCATTGATGACAGCATCAACCTTTTCCTTCACTGGTTGCAAGCCATTTGCATCAACTTTCAGCACAAGGTACACAACCTCGGGCTGCACAAAAGCACATTTGCTCCTTTTCAATTTGACATTGTGGGAATTCAACCTTTGAAGCACTAAATTTAAAACTTCTAGATTTTCTTCCTCGCTGCTTGTTGCGATCAGCACATCGTCTTGATTGCATAAGCAATTTGGAATTCCTTGCAAAATCTTATCCACCGTAGCCTGGAAGATTTTCGGGAAGGACTTTACGCCATATGGCAGCTCGGTGTAGGAGTACAGTCCCTTGTGTGTGTTGATGGTGAGATACTGTTGACTCTCTTTGTCAACATTCAGCTGAGTGTAAGCATACGACAGGTCAAGCTTGGGGAAAACCTTTGACCCCGAGAGTGCTGCATACAAATCTTACAATGTAGGTAACGGGTACTGCTCATCATCAACTGCTTGGTTGATAGTAATCTTGTAGTCACTGCACAAGTGTACAGTTTTGTCTGCTTTGGGCACTACCATGTTAGAAATAGCAACTTAGAAACATAGAAAAATAGGAGCAGAAGTAGGCCATTTGGCCCTTCGAGCCTGCTCCACCATTCAATATGATCATGGCTGATCATCTATCTCGATACCATATTCCCGCTCTCTCCCCATACCCCTTGATGCCTTTTGTGTCTAGAAATCTATCAATCTCCTTCTTAAATATATTCAGTGACTTGGCTTCCACAGCCTTCTGTGCTAGAGAATTCCATAGGTTCACCACACTCTGAGTGAAGAAATGTATCCTCATCTCAGTCCTAAATGGCCTACCCCATATCCGGAGATTGTGACCCCTCGTTCTAGATGCCCCAGCCAGGGGAAACATCCTCCCTGCATCCAGTCTGTCTAGCCCTGTCAGAATTTTATACATTTCAATGAGATCCCCTCTCATTCTTCTAAACTCTAGTGAATACAGGCATGGTCGACCCAATCTCTCCTCATACAACAGTCCTGCCATCCCAGGAATCAGTCTGGTGAACCTTCGCTGCACTCCCTCTATGGCAAGTATATCCTTTCTTAGTTATTTACCCACTCACTCAACTTGTCTAAATTGCCTTGAAGCCTCTTTGCATCCTCCTCACAACTCACAATTCTACCTAGTTTCTTGTTGTCAGCAAACTTGGAAATATTACATTTGGTTCCCTCATCCAAATCATTGATATATATTATGAATAGCTGG
Organism: Somniosus microcephalus; assembly: GCF_052327205.1. Classification (NCBI taxonomy): domain Eukaryota; kingdom Metazoa; phylum Chordata; class Chondrichthyes; order Squaliformes; family Somniosidae; genus Somniosus; species Somniosus microcephalus. The sequence continues at coordinate 16,201,239 of NC_140992.1, forward strand.
GGCCCAAGCACTGATCCCTGCGGTACCCCACTAGTCACAGCCTGCCACCCCGAAAACGACCCATTTATTCCTACTCTCTGTTTCCTGTCTGTTAACCAATTTTCAATCCATGCCAGTATATTACCCTGAATCCCATGTGCTTTAATTTTGCACACTAACCTCTTATGTGGGACTTTATCAAAGGCCTTCTGAAAATCCAAATACACCACATCCACTGATTCTCCCTTATCTATTCTACCAGTTACATCCTCAAAAAACTCCAGTCGGTTTGTCAAACATGATTTCCCTTTCATAAATCTATGTTGACTTTGTCTAATCCCGTTGATATTGACTCTAGCATTTTCCCTACTACTGATGTTAGGCTAACCGGTCTGTAGTTCCCTGTTTTCTCTCTCCCTCCTTTTTTAAATAGTGGGGTTACATTTGCCACCCTCCAATCTGCAGGAATTGTTCCATAATCTATAGAATTTTGGAAGATGATAACCAATGCATCCACTATTTCCATGGCTACCTCTTTTAGTACCCTAGGATGCAGATTATCAGGCCCTGGGGATTTATCAGCCTACAGTCCCATTAATTTCTCCAGCGCTATTTTTTTACTAATACTAATTTCCTTTAATTCCTCCTTCTCTCTAGACCCTTGTGCCCAGAAATTCAGTGGGCTGCGCCACCAGTTAGCGCCCAAAGAGGGCACTTAGTGGGTTTTGCGCCACTGGCCATGCCTCCCGCTAAATTTAGCGGGGCGCTAATGGTGGCGCTAGCCGTTAGCGCTGCGGCACCACCGATGACGTCATCGGTGTGCGCAGCGCCCCGCTACCACCCCGATTGCCAAATTTGGTAGCGCCCCCTGCTTTAACGCCGGTCGCAATTTGCGACCGGTTCAGGGGGGCCTACCTGCGGCGGTAGAGGCGCTGAGTTGTGGAGCGGCCATTTTTTTTGCTGGCTGCCTGCAAGCACCTCTTCGCACCACCGTCCCCAGCCTCCTGAGCACCAACCCCCCCGCGTTGTGCCGGCTGTGTCCCAAGAGCCCGGCACTTCTCCTCGGTGCCGGACTCTTTTGCCGGCACTCGCGATCACTGATCGCGCTGCAGCATGCCCCTCCCCTTTAAGAAGGGGAGGAAGGCTTGCAGTACCGCAGCACGCCATGCTGCAGCGTGTGGCGCTGTGGCATGTTGCACCGCGATTTTCAGTTGCAGCGGCCCAAGAGGGATGCGGGACGCCTCGATTAGCGCCGCGCTTCCGTTTGGGGCACTGAAACTGAATTTCCAGCGGGCGCTCGTGACTCCTTCCGGGGTGGTACTTCCGGCGCCCTGGTGAGACTGGCACCCCAAACAGGGCGCCAGTGAATTTCTAGGCCTTGGTTCCTTAGTATTTCTGGGAAGTTATTTGTGTCCTCTACCGTGAAGACAGAATCAAAGTATTTGTTTAATTGCTCTTCCATTTCCTTGTTCCCCATTATAAATTCTCCCATTTCTGACTGTAAGGGACCTACATTTGTCTTCACTAACCTTTTTCTTTTTATATAGAATCGGGGGAGCCCATTCACTTTAATCAGTATTTACTAGCACTCCGTTCTCTCTGAGCTTCACTAGCTCTTCCTCCACCTGACTTTTCAACACATAGGGGACCTTGCCTTACAATAGATCGGCTTTGCATTGGACTTGATGCGGATATGCACGTCATACCCAGTGATGCCCTCATAACTGTCTGTGAACATGCTTTCGTACTTCTTCAGAATTGTGTCAAGTCGCTTCATTGAAGCATCTACACTGAAGACGTTTTTCCAGTCTAGTTTTAACTTTCTCAACCAGTCTGTGCCCATGAGGGTTGGCCTGTTGTTGTAGCTCGCTACACTAATAGGCAGCTTTACTGACTGGCCATTGTGTTGAACTGTATATTCCATTTACCCACATGTCTCTAGGATTTCTCTGGATTAGGTTTTTAACTCTACAGTACTCTTTGTAAGTGGTATTTGATTAAACTTACTCTCATATGTGTCCTTACTCATGATAGAGCAGTCCGCCGCCATGTTGATACACATATCAATATATTGGTCATTGATCAAAAGTTTTGTACGGAAGTCTTTCTCATGACTGCTAACATTGCCGCTAGTGGCACAGATACTGTAGATGCCGAGTTCTTCAACATCAGGTGTGTTCACGTCAATATTGTGAATTCCTCCCTTTTGTTGTTGCTGCTTTGCATTGCCACTAGAATGGTTCTTACTTCCTGCTTTCGATCTAGCTCTGCAAGTTGTTGAAATATGACCTTGCTTCTGGCAGTGAAAACATTTTGCATTTCTGTATTGGCAGGATTGTGGTGAGTGATTTCCATTGCAGCGGTAACAGTTCACTGAACTGCTCTCACCGACATGCTTTTGACTCCTTCTCACAGCTTTAGGTTTGGCGGTGGCCTTGTGACTATCGACCTCAGCTGCACTAGTCACTTGAGTTGGACGGAGCCCCCTAGCATTTTTAGATGCCATCTCCATAGATAGGGCAATTTTGCATGCTATGTCAAACGTTAGGTTCAGAGTGTTCAGTAACTTGGATTGTATGCGCTTATCCACCAGTCCACACACAAACTTATCTCACAATGCACGATCCAACAATGTGTCGAAGTTACAATGCAAAGACAGGTTTTTAAGAGCTACAATGTACTCACTGATGGTTTCACTTTATTTTTGGTTTCTGGTACCAAACTTGCCATTTCTAATGGCTTTTGGTCGAAATGGTCCTCGAGTTTCTCGACAATGTCTTCAAACGACACATCCTTTGCTTCCCTTGGCGTGAGTAGGCTTGTCAACATTCTGTAGACATCTGGCCTGATTACCGTTAGAAAAATTGCTTTTTTACATTCACGAATTACTTTATTTTGAGCTTGAACATTCTCATCTGCACCTTCGGTCTCAATAATGTTATTGTCCCTCAAAAACATCTCCATCCACTCAATGTAAGAATTGAATGGTTCACGGGGTCGGTCATACATGCCGAGGCTTCCGATGAATCCCGTAGGTGTGGCCATGATTGTCCCGATCCCGTCGAACAGTGACTCAGCTCGCTACCTGTGTACCTGTGAGAATCAATGCCGCTGTTGCTGTGTGTACATACCCGCGAAGGTGAAGCACAGACAATTCTGTACTAGCATTAACAGTAAAACATCGCAAAAGTTCAGTTTAGGTGTCACAAATTCACCTTAAACTTGTCCACTCGAAGGTTGAACATTGTGTCCTTCCATGATCCTAAAAAACCTGCAAGGGGACATAGACAGGCTAAGTAAGTGGGCAGAGATTTGGCAGATGGAATACAATACTGGAAAGTGTGAGGTTATGCACTTTGGCAGGAAAAATCGTAGAGCAAGTTATTATCTTAATGGCAAGAAACTGGAAAGTACTGAAGTACAAAGGGATCTGGGGGTCCTGGTGCACGAAACTCAAAAGGTTAGTATGCAGGTGCAGCAAGTGATTAAGAAGGCCAATGGAATGTTGGCTTTCATTGCTAGGGGGATAGAATATAAAAATAGAGAGGTATTGCTTCAGTTGTACAAGGTATTGGTGAGACCGCACCTGGAATACTGCGTACAGTTTTGGTGTCTATACTTAAGAAAAGACATACTTGCTCTCGAGTCAGTACAAAGAAGGTTCACTCGGTTAATCCCGGGGATGAGGGGATGGACATATGAGGAGAGGTTGAGTAGATTGGGACTCTGCTCATTGGAGTTCAGAAAAATGAGAGGCGATCTTATTGAAACATATAAGATTGTGAAGGGGTTGGATCGGGTGGATGCGGGGAGGATGTTCCCGATGATGGGTGAAACTAGAACTAGGGGGCATAGTCTTAGAATAAGGGGCTGCTCTTTCAAAACTGAGATGAGGAGGAACTACTTCACACAGAGGGTGGTATGTCCATGGAATATGCTGCCCCAAAAAGCTGTAGAAGCTACATCATTACATAAATTTAAAACAGAAATAGACAGTTTCCTAGAAGTGAAGGGAATTAAGGGTTACGGGGAGCGGGCAGGAATTTGGACATGAGTCTAGGTTCGGATCGGACATGGCCCTGTGGGTAGCGGAGCGGGCCCAGGGGCCATGTAGCCTGATCCTGCTCCTATTTCGTGTGTCTAATTCTGTTAGATTCAGGAGATGGTTCTGTGATAGTAGATTGGCGGTTAGGATCAGATCAGCCATGATCTTATTGAATGGCGGAGCAGGCTCGAGGGGCCGATTGGCCTACTCCTGCTCCTATTTCTTATGTTCTTATGTTCTTACAGGGATTTAGCCATGTAACTGCCTCTGTGGAATCGATGTTACAGATTTGCTTATTTAAGTGGAAATACCTTACTGGAAAAAATAGTAGGCCAATTTAAATAAAACATTTAAAAATGTAAAAAAACAAACTGGGGGAGTCTAGAACTAGGGATCACAGTCTCAGAATAAGGGATCAGCCATTTAGGACTGAGATGAGGAGAAATTTCTTCACTCAGAAGGTGGTGAATCTCTGGAATTCTCTGCCCCAGAGGGCTGTGGAGGCTCAGTCATTCAGTATATTCAAGATTGAGATATTTGCGTATTAAGGGAATCAAAAGGATATGGGGATAGTGTGAGAAGGTGGAGTTCACATAGAAGATCACCCACAATCTTATTGAATGGTGGAGCAGGCTCAAAGGCCCGCATGATAGCAAAATACTGCAGATGCTGGAAATCCGAAATAACAACAGAAAATGCTGGAAAAACTCAGCAGGCCAGGCAACATCCGTGGAGAGAAAATAGAGTCAACGTTTTGGGTCAAACCCCTTTATCAAGACATGCATGTTCTTTTTGCTTATGCTCTTAAAATAGTGATGGAAATCGCATCAAAAACACAGGGTGTGTGTGGCACTGCCATGAGGAATGACCCATGATTTGCTCTTCCATCTCAGCAAATCAAATAGAAACATAGAAGATAGGAGCAGGAGTAGGCCATACGGCCCCTCGAACCTGTTCCACCATTCAATGAGATCATGGCTGATCATCCAAACTCTGTACCCTGACCAGTAACTCATCCTGCCTCTGTCCCTCATTTGTTCTACCCACATATATTACATTTTTGACGACGAGGGTGGGATCCCAAAGCCATTTTTTGGGATAAGAACATAAGAACATAAGAAATAGGAGCAGGAGTAGGCCAATCGGCCCCTCGAGCCTGCTCCGCCATTCAATAAGATCATGGCTGATCTGATCCTAATGGCGGGGGAGCCCAGAACCAGGGCTCACAGTCTAAGGATAAGGGGTAAGCCATTTAGGACAGAGATGAGGAGGAATTTCTTCACCCAGAGAGTGGTGAACCTGTGGAATTCTCTACCACAGAAGGCAGTTGAGGCCAAATCATTAAATATATTCAAGAAGGAGTTAGATATATTTCTTAAGGATAAAGGGGTCAAGGGATATGGGGAGAAAACAGGGTCAGGGTACAGAGTTTGGATGATCAGCCATGATCTCATTGAATGGTGGAACAGGTTCGAGGGGCCGTATGGCCTACTCCTGCTCCTATCTTCTATGTTTCTATTTGATTTGCTGAGATGGAAGAGCAAATCATGGGTCATTCCTCATGGCAGTGCCACACACACCCTGTGTTTTTGATGCGATTTCCATCACTATTTTAAGAGCATAAGCAAAAAGAACATGCATGTCTTGATAAAGGGGTTTGACCCAAAACGTTGACTCTATTTTCTCTCCACGGATGTTGCCTGGCCTGCTGAGTTTTTCCAGCATTTTCTGTTGTTATTTCGGATTTCCAGCATCTGCAGTATTTTGCTATCATGCGGGCCTTTGAGCCTGCTCCACCATTCAATAAGATTGTGGGTGATCTTCTATGTGAACTCCACCTTCTCACACTATCCCCATATCCTTTTGATTCCCTTAATACGCAAATATCTCAATCTTGAATATACTGAATGACTGAGCCTCCACAGCCCTCTGGGGCAGAGAATTCCAGAGATTCACCACCTTCTGAGTGAAGAAATTTCTCCTCATCTCAGTCCTAAATGGCTGATCCCTTATTCTGAGACTGTGATCCCTAGTTCTAGACTCCCCCAGTTTGTTTTTTTACATTTTTAAATGTTTTATTTAAATTGGCCTACTATTTTTTCCAGTAAGGTATTTCCACTTAAATAAGCAAATCTGTAACATCGATTCCACAGAGGCAGTTACATGGCTAAATCCCTGTAAGAACATAAGAACATAAGAAATAGGAGCAGGAGTAGGCCAATCGGCCCCTCGAGCCTGCTCCGCCATTCAATAAGATCATGGCTGATCTGATCCTAACCGCCAATCTACTATCACAGAACCATCTCCTGAATCTAACAGAATTAGACACACGAAATAGGAGCAGGATCAGGCTACATGGCCCCTGGGCCCGCTCCGCTACCCACAGGGCCATGTCCGATCCGAACCTAGACTCATGTCCAAATTCCTGCCCGCTCCCCGTAACCCTTAATTCCCTTCACTTCTAGGAAACTGTCTATTTCTGTTTTAAATTTATGTAATGATGTAGCTTCTACAGCTTTTTGGGGCAGCATATTCCATGGACCTACCACCCTCTGAGTGAAGTAGTCCCTCCTCATCTCAGTTTTGAAAGAGCAGCCCCTTATTCTAAGACTATGCCCCCTAGTTCTAGTTTCACCCATCATCGGGAACATCCTCCCCGCATCCACCCGATCCAACCCCTTCACAATGTTTCAATAAGATCGCCTCTCATTCTTCTGAACTCCAATGAGTAGAGTCCCAATCTACTCAACCTCACCTCATATGTCCATCCCCTCATCCCCGGGATTAACCGAGTGAACCTTCTTTGTACTGACTCGAGAGCAAGTATGTCTTTTCTTAAGTATAGACACCAAAACTGTATGCAGTATTCCAGGTGCGGTCTCACCAATACCTTGTACAACTGAAGCAATACCTCCCTATTTTTATATTCTATCCCCCTAGCAATGAAAGCCAACATTCCATTGGCCTTCTTAATCACTTGCTGCACCTGCATACTAACCTTTTGAGTTTCGTGCACCAGAACCCCCGATCCCTTTGTACTTCGGTACTTTCCAGTTTCTTGCCATTAAGATAATAACTTGCTCTACGATTTTTCCTGCCAAAGTGCATAACCTCACACTTTCCAGTATTGTATTCCATCTGCCAAATCTCTGCCCACTTACTTAGCCTGTCTATGTCCCCTTGCAGGTTTTTTATGTCCTCCTCACTCACTACTTTCCCTCCCATCTTAGCATCATCTGCAAACTTTGATATGTTACACTCGGTCCCCTCCTCCAAATCGTTAATATAGATTGTAAAGAGTTGGGGACCCAGCACTGACCCCTGTGGAACACCACTAGTTACTGATTGCCAGTCTGAGAATGAACCATTTATCCCAACTCTCTGCCTTCTGTTAGATAGCCAATCCTCTATCCATGCCAGAATATTACCCCCAATCCCGTGATTTTTTATCTTAAGCAATAATCTTTTGTGTGGCACCTTGTCAAATGCCTTTTGGAAGTCTAAATACACTACGTCCACTGGTTCCCCTTTATCCACCCTATATGTTACTTCCTCAAAGAACTGCAGCAAATTTGTCAAACATGACTTCCCCTTCATAAAACCATGCTGACTTTGTCCTATTAAATGATGATTATCCAAATGTACTGTTACTGTCTCCTTAATAATGGACTCCAAAATTTTACCGACCACAGATGTTAGGCTAACCAGTCTATAGTTTCCAGCCTTCTGTCTACTGCCCTTTTTAAATAAGGGTGTTACATTAGCAGTTTTCCAGTCTGCCGGGACCTTTGATGAGTCCAGGGAGTTTTGGAAAATTATTACCAATGCATCCACAATCCCTACCGCCACTTCCCTCAAGACCCTAGGATGTAAGCCATCAGGTCCAGGTGATTTATCCGCCTTGAGTCCCATTATTTTACCGAGTACCACTTCCTTAGTGATTTTGATCGTGTTTAGCTCCTCCCCCCCTATAGCCCCCTGTTTGTCCAGTGTTGGGATATTCTTAGTGTCCTCTACTGTAAAGACTGATACAAAATATTCATTCAGTGTTTTTGCCATCTCCATATTTCCCACCATTAATTTCCCGGTCTCATCCTCTAAGGGACCAACATTTACTTTAGCCACCCTTTTTCTTTTTATATAACTATAAAAACTCTTACTATCTATTTTTATATTTTTTGCTAATTTACTTTCATAATCTATCTTCCCTTTCTTAATCAATCTTTTTGTTATTTTTTCCTGTCTTTTAAAGTTTTCCCAATCCTCTATCCTCCCACTAGATTTGGCTACCTTATATGCCCTTGTTTTTAGTCGAATACTATCCTTAATTTCTTTACTTAGCCACGGATGGCTGTCTTTTCTTTTACACCCTTTTCTTCTCAGTGGAATATATATTTTTTGGAAGTTGTAAAATAACTCCTTAAATGTACACCACTGATCATGTGTCGTTTTACCCTTTAATCTATTTTCCCAATCCACTCTACTCAATTCCATTCTCATACCTTCATAGTCTCCTTTATTCAAGCTTAGCACGCTTGTTTGAGATGCAACCGTCTCACCCTCTAATTGAATATGGAATTCAACCATGTTATGGTCACTCATTCCAAGGGGATCCTTTACTAGGACATTTTTAATTAATCCTGTCTCGTTACACAGGACCAGATCTAAGGTTGCTTGCCCCCTGGTCGGTTCAGTTACATACTGCTAAAGAAACCCATCCCTAATACTCTCAATGAACTCATCCTCAAGGCAGCCCTGCCCAATTTGATTTGTCCAATTAATATGATAGTTAAAATCTCCCATAATTATAGATGTTCCCTTATTACAAGCCTCAACTATTTCCTGATTGATACTCCGTCCAACAGAGTTGCAACTGTTTAGGCCTATAGACTACACCCACTAGTGTTTTTTTCCCCTTATTATTCCTTACCTCCACCCAAACTGTTTCATTACCCTGATCTTTTGACCCAATATCATTTCTCTGTATTACAGTGATTCCTTCCTTTATTAACATAGCCACCCCACCTCCCCTTCCTTCCTGCCTGTCCTTCCTGATCGTTAAATAACCTGGTATGTTTAATTCCCAGGCATTGTCACTCTGCAGCCATGTTTCTGTAATGGCCACAAGATCATACCCATATGTAGTTATTTGTGGCATTAACTCGTCTATTTTGTTACGAATGCTACGTGCATTCAGATAGAGAACTTTCAAATATGTTTTGTGACACTCAGTTCCTGCTTTTGCCCTTTTTATTACTTTACCTTTTACTCTATACCTTCTGCCCCTTCCTGACACGCTCTGGTTTTTAATTTCCCCACTGCTACCTAAATTTATGACCTTCTCTGTTGCCATTTTTATTATTTGCACTCTAGGAACCTCCCCCCCACTAGTTAGTTTAAAGCCCTCTCTACAGCCCTAGTTATATGATCTGCCAGGACTCTAGTCCCAGCACTGGCCAAGTGAAGCCTGTCCCAATGGAACAGCTCCCTCCTGCCCCAGTACTGGTGCCAGTGTCCCAGGAAGCAAAACCCATTTCTCCCACACCAGTCTTTGAGCCATGCATTTAACTCTCTAATTTTATTTGTCCTAGCCAAATTCGCTCGTGGCTCAGGTAATAATCCAGAGATTATTACGCTTGAGGTTCTGTTTTTTAATTTGACCCCTAGCTGCTCACACTCCTTTAACAGAACCAGCTTCCTAGTCCTATCTACGTCGTTTGTACCAACATGGACCACGACAACTGGATCCACCCCCTCCCACTACAAGTTTCTTTCCAGCCCAGAGGAGATGTCCTTAACCCTGGCACCGGGTAGGCAACACAGCCTTCGGGACTCTCGCTCTCGGCTGCAGAGAACTCTATCTATCCCCCTAATAATACTATCCCCTACCACTACAACATTTCTATTTACTCCCCACTCTTGAATGGCCCCCCGTTCCATGGTGCTGTGGCCAGGTTGCTCATCCTCCCTGCAGTCCCTGCTCCTGTCCCCACAGGGAGTAAGAACCTCGAACCTGTTGGACAAGAGCAAGGGCTGCAGCTCCTCCAGCTCTACCTCCTGGATCCCTGTACCTGCCTCACTTCTAGTCACACCGTCCTGTCCCTGACCATGGGCTACATCTGAATTAATTAACTTCATAGGTGTGACCACCTCCTGATACACAGAGTCCAGGTACTTCTCCCCCTCCCTGATGTGTCGCAGTGTCTGAAGCTCAGACTCCAGCTCATCAACACGGAGCTGGAGTTCCTGTAGCAGCAGGCACTTGTCACAGACGTAATCACCGTGAGCCTCAATGGGGTTCACCGGCTCCCACATCTCGCAACAGTAACACATCACCTGCTCCATTCTATGTAATTAATTAAATTTTTTATTGTTAGTTATGGACACCCTCTGCCCGATTTTAGATGCTAGTATCCCCTTTAATTAATTGGATTTAAATTAAATCAATCCCTCTAGTTACACCAGTTAAATGGTTTACCAACAGTCACTCTGCACCAGAAAGGACTTATTAACTACAACCCACAGAGTTAAAGTTTGAAAAGAGCACCTAACACCCCACTTATCCTAACTCACACTTACCCAAACTCACAGCACTCTTTGATGAGTCGCACTCAGTGCTTGCTCGCACTAGGGCTGGTCCTTTTATACTGTTTGTTTGTTTACAGCCAAATGAGTCACCCCTGCTGATTGGTTAGAAAACTGGTTTCCACTGCCTGCTGTGCCAATTTACTCCTCCTGCAGTGTAACCTTGTTTTACTCTTCTTAAACCAACAGAATCCCAAATATTTAACTTTTCCCCTTTACTTAAACTGCTTAAGTAATCTTATCAAGAATGATATAAAGAGAAATAACAATTAAAGAACTCTCACACTTACCCAAACTCACAGCACTCTGATGACTCACACTCAGTGCTTGCTCGCACTAGGACTGGTCTTTTTATACTGTTTGTTTGTTTACAGCCAAATGAGTCACCCCTGCTGATTGGTTAAAAAACTGGTTTCCACTGCCTGCTGTGCCAATTTACTCCTACTGCAGTGTAACCTTGTTTTACTCTTCTTAAACCAACAGAATCCCAAATATTTAACTTTTCCCCTTCTTAAACTGCTTAAGTAATCTTATCAAGAATGATTTAAAGAGAAATAACAATTAAAGAACTCTCACACTTACCCAAACTCACAGCACTCTTTGATGACTCGCACTCATTGCTTGCTCGCACTAGGACTGGTCTTTTTATACTGTTTGTTTGTTTACAGCCAAATGAGTCACCCCTGCTGATTGGTTAGAAAACTGGTTTCCACTGCCTGCTGTGCCAATTTACTCCTACTGCAGTGTAACCTTGTTTTACTCTTCTTAAACCAACAGAATCCCAAATATTTAACTTTTCCCCTTTACTTAAACTGCTTAAGTAATCTTATCAAGAATGATAGCAGCACGGTGGCATAGTGGTTAGCACTGTTGCCTCACAGCGCCAGAGACCCGGGTTCGAATCTGGCCTCGGGCGACTGTCTGTGTGGAGCTTGTACATTCTCCCCGTGTTTGCGTGGGTTTTCTCCGGGTGCTCCGGTTTCCTCCCACAGTCCAAAGATGTGCGGGTTAGGTTGATTGGCTATGATAAATTGACCCTTAGTGTTAGGGGGATTAAATACGTGGGGTTACAGGGATAGGGTGGGACATGTGTTGGTGTAGGGGTTACGGGGATCGGGTGGGATATGTGTCAGTGCAGGCTCGATGGGCCGAAATGGCCTCTATCTGCACTGTGGGGTTTCTGTGATTTCTGTGTGATTCTGTGATTTAAAGAGAAATAACAATTAAAGAGCTCTCACACTTACCCAAACTCACAGCACTCTTTGATGACTCGCACTCAAACTGGTAAAGTCGCATGACATCAGCTTCCTCCTTGACACTTTACAGGCAAATGCTTTCAGAGGGTGAGGCAGAGTTCAGAGTCACACCCTGAGGAGAACCGCTGCAGTCCGTGCGGTGAAGGTGCTCCCACTGTGCTGTCAGGGAGGGAGTTCCAGGAATTTGACCCAGCGACAATGAAGGAACAGCAGATATATGTCCAAGTTGGGATGACGTGTGTGACTTGGAGGGGAACTCGGAGGTGGTGGTGTTCCCACGCACCCGCTGCCCATGTCCTTCTAGGTGGTGGAGGTCACAGGGTTGGATTGTGCTGGGCTACAGTTCACCTGGTACCAGTCATTCTCTTGCACCTCCCTCAAGTGGCTGTTCCTCAGGTGGACCACCATCACAGTGGAAGGCGTTTTATTAACCATGGTGGGGGCGGGGGTGAGGTCATCACAGCCGGACGCCAATCCTGTCCTCATCTGAAGACCAGAGATGTGGATCTTCCAGCAGAGCTCCATGAATGGTGATCTGAAGCAGGGTCCTTGGCTGATTAGTTTTCGTCACCATAGCCTAAGAACTCAGTTGTCGAGCCCCACCTACTGCCTGGTGGCAATCAGCTAACTTAGCTGCTGCAAGTGACTCCTCTCTACAGGAAACTCTCGATTTACCGGCACCCAAACAACTGGAAATCTCGGTTAACCAGCAAAATTCAGGAGTAGGTTCAGTTAAGTTTTTCTTCATATTAGTGGCCGTTTCTTGATTCTTGGCTGTGTAATCGGGGGTTCCTGCACTTGTTGCTAAGCAACAGGGACGCTTGGTCTGTGGCCGGGCTTCTTGCACCTGTTGCTAAGCAACAGGGAAGCTTGGATTTGTTTCTGTGTACAGAGCTCTCGTACCTTTTAACTATAACTCTCTGTAATCCGGACTTTTTGATAAGCCGGCACCACGGCGGTCCCGTCGGTGCCGGATAAAAAAGAGTTTCCTGTATTTTAAAGCCATCTCATATAGTAGCGCATTTGGGAGCAGAGGGTAGCACCCTCGCTATTGACTCAGAAGGTTGTGGGTTCAAGTCCCACGCCAGAGACTTGAGCACAACATCTAAGTTGACACTCCCCGTGCAGTACTGAGGGAGTGCTGCACTGTCAGAGGTGCCGTCCTTTGGACAAGATATTCAACTGAGGTCCCGCCTGCCCTCTCACATGGACATAAACGATCCCACACCACTATTTTGAAGAAGAGCAATGGAGGTCAGCCAGTGTCCTGCTCAATATTTATCCCTTAAGCAACATCACTAAAACAGATTATTTGGCCATTATCACATTGTTCTTTGTGGGAGCTTGCTGTGCGCAAATTGGCTGCCGTGTATCCTGCAACAGTGACTACACTTCAAAAGTACTTCATTGGCTATAGAGCACTCTGCGACGTCCTGAGGTTGTGAAAGGCGCTGTATAATTAGCAATATTTCATTCAATTATTCTTTGGCAGATAAGAAAAGAAATGGAGGAGCAAAGAGATCTGGGAATGCAAATCTCTAAATCTAGCAATGCAAGTCGATAAGATCATAAAGAGTACAAACAAAGCACTGGGGTTCATTTCTAAAAGAACAGAGGAGACAAGCAGGGAGGTAATGTTAAATTTATATAGAACTTTGGTTAGACCACACGAGAGTACTGGGGGCAACTGAAGCCAATCGGGAGAGGCGCCTAACGGGCGGCCGATCTAATATCCCCTAATATCTAATATCGCCAAAAGTTACAATTACCCCCGCTGTGGGCAGTTCTGGTCTCCATGCTAAAAAAAAAAGGATATTGAAGGACTGGAGAAAGTGCAGAAAAGATTTACAAGGATGTTACCAGAAATGAGAGGAAGTGACTATCGGGAAAGATTGAGCAGGCAGGAGTCCATTGCCCTTTAGAGTCATAGAGTCATAGAGTTATACAGCACGGATAGAGGCCCTTCGGCCCATCGTGTCCGCGCCGGCCATCACGCCCTGTCTAATCTAATCCCATATTCCAGCATTTGGTCCGTAGCCTTGTATGCTATGGCATTTCAAGTGCTCATCCAAATGCTTCTTGAATGTTGTGAGGGTTCCAGCCTCCACAACCCTTTCAGGCAGTGAGTTCCAGACTCCAACCACCCTCTGGGTGAAAAAGTTCTTTCTCAAATCCCCTCTAAACCTCCCGCCCTTTACCTTGAATCTATGCCCCCTAGTTATTGACCCTTCTACTAAGGGAAAAAGCTCCTTAGTATCCATCCTATCTATGCCCCTCATAATTTTGTACACCTCAATCATGTCCCCCCTCAGCCTCCTCTGCTCCAAGGGAAACAAACCCAATCTGCCCAGTCTCTCTTCATAGCTGAAGCGTTCCAGCCCTGGTAGCATCCTGGTGAATCTCCTCTGCACCCTCTCCAAAGCTATCACATCCTTCCTGTAGTGTGGCAACCAAGGGGGGGCATAAATAACTGAAGATGGTCACTGACAGATCAAATAAAGAATTTAGGAGGCAGTTCTTTCCACAGAGAGTGGTGTGAACGTGGCGCTCACTGCCACAGGGAGTTGATAAGGCCAGAAAGAGTGCAAACAAAGTACTGGGGTTGACTGAAGCAGATAGCTTGGACACATTTAAGGGGAGACTTGAAGGAGCGGGGAATAGAGGAACACAAGGGCAGGGCGGGAAGCAGTAAGCAGAGTGGGAGTAAGTTCGTGTGGGGTATAAACACCGGCATAGACCACTTAGGCCGAATCGCCTGTTTCTGTGCTGTAGACTCTACGTAATCCCAGGAGATTGCATGGTTGCGGGCGGCGGGGTGGGGGCGGGGGGGGTGGCGGGGGCACATTGGGGGGAGAGAGGAGAGAGGGGTGGAGATGAAGGGCTGGGAAGGGAAGAAGTGTCTAGTCATGGTGCTCCGGCTATCGTGGCATGGAGGAGGCTTGATGGGCCAGGTGGTCCTCTCCTGCCCATCAATTTTGTATGACCCTGGGACAGCTGAGGCTAAGAGGAGGTCAGCCAGGCTGGCGATGGCCTTGCTCCTTCACTGCTGTGAACAGCCGTGTGGAAAGTGCAGCGAGTGGACTGATAGCAAAAGTGTGGGCTTAGTTTATTCCAAATTCACATGGTTACAGTGAGGAAAAACAGGTGCAGAATCACCACAATATATATTTTTTTGACAACTCACATTTGCCATAATAAACAAGGCCTTGAAATGGCACTGTGGGATAATAGTGTGGGAATATAAATAATCCATCTGAAATTCTTCTAATCTGAAGCATTAACATGGCCTTTTGGCACCAATTTGTATATAATGCTTTTGAGTGGGTTTGGGACAACCGCACAGGCCAGTTAATGTCTTTACTCATTGTGGCCGCATTAAGAAGGGCTGTCTAGACAGTTGACTTTCATCCCATTACTCTGGCCTGGGAAGATCGTGTTGTCCCAGGGTTCAAATACTCCCTGCCACCCAATTCCCTTTGATCTAGCCTCTCATGGAATCAGCCTTTCGATTACTGTGAATTGAATCACTTGTATTTATTCTCTGGCGTTTAAATGATTTACATTAAAGGTTCAAAATAAGCCCGCAAGTTTTATAACCTTGAAGAACGCCTTTGTTGTTCTGAATTTTAAGTTGTTCTGCCGGAGGATTCAACTTATTGATATTGAGTTCACGCATTGACAGCTTTTTGTAAAATTCCTGTGTGCAAAATTCTAACAAGCCATTAACTAGTTTATTTTCAAGGGATTAACAACTTGCTGGAACTTTACAAGAGTGTGCTCACCAGTGATAGTGCTCAGTAGAGTTTTAGCTCTGAAAGGTTGACTTTATCCTTGCCCGTCTGGTGCAGGCAGGGCCGGGCAGGGCGGGCAGTTAAAATGGCGGCGCGACATGCTTGCTCCGATCCCGCTCCCTTCCCGTGGGTTGTAATTCTAACCTGCTCTTCTGATCAGGTGAGCAGGATGACCCACAGAAAGGCAGCGGAGTCTTTCTTTAAATATGCGGATCGGGCTCCGATTATGTCATCAGGACCCAACCGCAATTGTAACCCTAGGCCAGCGCGGTGCAAGCCACCTTGGTGGCAAACTGCCGGCAATCGAGTCCCGGGCTAGGCGTGGCCCAGGAAACAAAGGAATTTGGAATTACTTTTTGTTTCCTTGTGGGCCAGGAGGAGCAGGAGTTCGCCTCGGGACTGCACGAGGAAACCTTAGGCCTCCCGTGTCCTGGGCTACCCGCCCAGCCCCCTCCCCCGACTGCGATGCCACCCCGATCCCCCCCGGCCCTAAGCACCTAGCAGAGTGTAGGACTCCAGCCTTCGGGTCCCCAGTTGACAGCCTCCTGCCTCCCGAATCCCACCGCCGACCACCACCCAGCTAGTACTTCCTTACTGGTGGGCTCCCTCTTTACATAGAAATTACAGCACAGCAACAGGCCATTCGGCCCAAAATTTATTGTCCACACGCGCCACCTCCCACCCCTCTTCATCTCACCCTATCAGCTTATCCTTCTATTCCTTTCTCCCTCGTGTGTTTTTCTAGCTTCCCCTTGAATGCATCACAGAAAGTTAACATGCAGGTACAGCAAGCAATTAGGAAAGCAAATGGTGACATGAATCTTGCCATTCATGTAGAAATGACATGAAATAATACTGGGCGGCCTGCTGGTGGCGCTGTCCAGGGAGAGTATAAATACTCGGGCACGGGTCCAGCTTGCTCAGGACATTTTGTAAACAGGAACTAGTGAAGGACAACTAGATCTCCATGTTGTGAAACAGTCGATTAAAGCCTTGTTTAATACTCAGACCAAGTGCCTAGTAGTTTTCTTACGTCAAATGGTATGTTAGCTTTTGTTACAAAGGGATTAGAGTATAAGAGTAAGAAGTCTTACTACAGTTATACAGGGCATTGGTGAGGCCACACCTGGAGTACTGTGTACAGTGCTGGTCTCCTTACCTAAGGAAAGAAATACTTGCCTTAGAGGGAGTGCAGCGAAGGTTCACCAGACTGGTTCCTGGGATGGGGGATTGTCCTGTGAGGAGAGATTGAGTAGACTAGGCCGATATTCCCAAGAGTTTAGAAGAATGAGAGGTGATCTCATTGAAACATATAAAATTCTTAAGGGTCTTGACAGGGTTAATGCTGGGAAAATATTTCCCCTGGCTGGGGAATCTAGAACACGGGGTCACAGTCACAGAATAAGGGGTCAACCATTTAGGACTGAGATGAGGAGAAATTTCTTCACTCAAAGGGTGGTGAATCTTTGGAATTCTCTACCCCAGAGAGCTGTGGATGCTCAGTCATTGAGTATATTCAAGACAGAGGTCGATAAAATTTTGGGAACAAAGGGAATTAAGGGATATGGGGATAGTGCGGGAAAGTGGAGTTGAGTTAGAAGATCAGCCATAATCTTATTGAATGGCGGAGCAGGCTCGAGGGGCCAAATGGCTTAATCCAGCTCCTATTTCTTATGTTCTTATGTTCTTATCTATGCTATTGACCTCAACTACTCCCTGTGGTAGTGAGTTCCACATTCTAACCACTCTCTGAGTGAAGAAGTTTCTCCTGAATTCCTTATTGGATTTATTAGTGACGATCTTATATTTATGGTCCCTAGTTTTGGTGGAAACATCTTCTCTCTGTCTACCCTGTCAAACCCCTTCGTAATTTTGAAGACCTCTATTAGGTCACCCTTCAACAGGAATCCCATCGAGGGCCCGCCATGCATATCGACTGAGCCCCCCCCCAACTCACCATCCACCACCGGCCCGACCCTATGGAATGGATTGGGATGCGGGGGAGGGGAGGTTCTGGAATGGTAAGCGGAAGATCTGCCCCACCTGAACTCTACCTGGAAGAGGAGACTCCCAGCGTACAGGTTTATTTTCAGTGCAAAGTATCTCCCACTTCGCGCAAGTGCTAAACTTGACTAGTGTACATAGAAAGAATTTATGCATTTATGTCGCATCTCTCACAACATCAGGATGTCCCAAAGCGCTTTACAGCCAATGAAGTACTGTTGACGTGCAGTCACTGTTTTAATGTAGGAAACGTGGCAGCCAATTGCGCGCAGCAAGCTCCCACAAACAGCAACTTGATAATGACCAGATAATCTGTTTTAGCGGTGTTGGTTGAGGGATAACTATTGTCCAGGACATCAAGGGAGAACTCCCCAGCTCTTCTTCCAATAGTGCCGTGGGATCTTTTACGTCCACCTGAGAGAGCAGACGGGGCCCCGGTTTAACATCTCACCCGAAAGATGTCACCTCCCGACAGTGCAAGTATTAATCCGGGGCAAAGCCCTGAGCTGATCCTGCAGCAAAGGTGAAGCAGGACTCCCCTCTGTAACTCCAGGGTCGGATGTGAATCGGTTGTACTGTAAATATTGCCTCAGAGTGATTCCCCATGCCAGATGTGTACTGTGTCCCTGGCAGGAACTGGGCGCTGCCTCTCCCTGGGCACAATTCAATCGAGAAGCGCATATTCCCACATTTTCCCACACTGTTCCCTGCCACTCACAGTGGGATGCGGGGAATTGCACACAATGCCAGTTTGAAGATGATGATTTGTCACAGTCCTCTTTGCCAAGTTTCTCGGCGTATTATATAAATAGCACAGTCGCTGGTGAACAAGATGAGCCAAGCCAAAGCTGTCCGTACTAGGCGAGGAGGGACTATTTAGTTGCGTTTCCAATTATTTAATTCACAAGCATGTTCATTAGATACAGTGAAGGTGAAATGTAATAAATTTCATATACTGGCCATGGAAAGGAAAAGGCAACATAGCTTATAATAACAACAGCAGCAACTTGCATTTATAAAGCGCCTTTAACATAGTAAAACATCACAAGGCACTTCACAATTCAATTCAATTCAATTCAATTTTATTTGTCATATATGCAGCAGACGTGTGTACTGCACAATGAAATGTTGATTTTTACGAGTCCTCCCAACATTGGAATAAATATGGCATAACAATGATAAAAATACTAATAGAAATACTAATAGAAAGACAGCAATAATAAATAAAACAACAGTAATAAATAATAATAAATTAATCGTTCATGAGTCTTATGGCCTGGGGGTAGAAGCTGTTTCGAAACCTATTGGTATGAGACCGTATGCTTCGGTATCTCTTACCGGACGGGAGCAGGGTGAAGAGGTTGTGGCTGGGGTGACTTGCGTCTTTAATGATTCTCAGGGCCTTCCCCCGGCACCTCTCGGGGTAGATATCCTGCACAGCAGGTAGTTTAATTCCTATAGTGTGTTGTGCAGCTTTCACCACCATCTGTAGAGCCTTGCGGTCTGTGGCGGTGCAGTTGCCATACCAGGTAGTGATGCAGCCGGACAGGATACTCTCGATGGTGCACCGGTAGAAGTTGGTGAGAATCTGGGGTCATACGGTGAAAAATTGGGTTGATTTGCACCTCCCGTTAGCCTCTTAGGGCGCTAACAGGGCGCAAAGCAACTAGCGCCTGGGCATGGCGCTGCCAACGCCACTCGTGAAATTCAGTGGGAGGTTAGCAGCGGCGCTAACCATTAGCGCCCCGTGGCGCTGCACCACCAGCGATGACATCATCGCCGTGCGCAGCGCCCCGCTCACGCCCCAGCCACGATCTTAGGCAGCGCCCCCTGACTTACCACCGGACGCTATGTCCGACGGGGTCAGGTGGGCCTACCTGCGGCCGGGGAGGCGCTATTTAAAGGCGCGGTGTGGGGCGGCCATTATTGTTGCCTGCCGCCTGCCAACATCTGCCTGCGCGCCTGTCCCCGGCCTCCTGAACCCTGAACCCCCCCCCCCACGGAGTGCCAGCTGCGCTCCATGAGCCCGGCACTTCTCTTGAGTGCCGGGCTCTTTTGCCAGCACTCCCAATCCCCGGGGGCCCAACTGGGCCCCTGGCCGGGCTGCGCAAGGCCCCTCCGCTTTAAGAAGGGGAGGAAGGCCTGCGATAAAGCGGCAAGTAGCGCCGTGATATTCCCTCGCAGCGCCCCAAGAGGGTAGCGGGGAGCTTCCAGCCTCTTGGGGCGCTACCACTCAATTTCTGTCATGGAGGTGCTAATTTTACCGGATCGCTAAAAGTAGCACCCTGGCGAAGTTAGCGCCCCAAAGGGATCACTGCTCAATTTTTAGCCCATAGAGTCATAACGGCACAGAAGGAGGCCATTCGGCCCATCAAGTCCATGCCGGCTCTCTGTAGAGCAATCCAGTCAGTCCCATTCCCCCGCTCTATCCCCGTAGCCCTGCAAGTTTATTTCTCTCACGTGCCTACCCAGTCTCCCCTTGAAAACATTGAGTGTCTCCGCTTCCACCACTTCCGTCGGCAGCGAGTTCCAGGTCCTCACCACTCGCTGCGTAAAAAAGTTTTTCCTCACGTCCCCCCTGTGTCTTTTGCCCAAAACCTTAAATCTGTGTCCCCTAGTCCTTGTACCATCAACTAGTGGAAACAGCCTTTCCCCATCTAGCCTATCCAAACCTGTCATAATCTTGTACACCTCTATCAAATCACCCCTCAACCTCCTTTGCTCTAATGAAAACAAATCCAGCTTCTCCAACCTGTCCTTGTAGCTAAGATCCCCCATCCCCGGAACCATTCTGGTAAATCTCCTCTGCACCCTCTCAAGGGCCTTCACATCCTTCCTAAAGTGTGGTGACCAGAACTGGATGAATACTCCAGTTGTGGCCTAACCAGCACTTTATAAAGGGCATCACTTCTCTACTTTTGTACTTAATACCTCTATTTATGAAGCCCAAGGTCCCATATGCTTTGTTAACCACTCTCTCAATATGTCCTGCCACCTTCATGGACCTATGCACATTAACTCCCAGGTCCCTCTGTCCCTGCGCACTCTTTGAAACTGTACCATTAAGTGTATATTGCCTCTCCCTGTTCTTTCTGCCAAAATGCATCACCTCACACTTCTCTGTATTAAATTCCATCTGCCACTTGTCTGCCCATTCTGCTCGCTTTTCTATGTCCTGTTGCAGTCGATTGGTATCATCATCACTGTTTGCCACACCCCCAAGTTTGGTGTAATCGGCAAATTTAGAAATTCTACTCTGTATTCCAATACCCAGGTCATTTATATATATATATCAAAAAAAGCAGAGGCCCCAGCACTGACCCTTGGGGAACACCATTGTCTACCATCCTCCAGTCTGAAAAACAGCCATTTACCACAACGCGCTGTTTTCTGTCCTTAAGCCATTTCCTTATCCAAGCTGCCACTGACCCACCTATTCCATGAGCCTCAGTTTTGTTAACCAGCCTTCTATGTGGTATTTTGTCAGACACCTTCCGAAAATCCATGTAGACAACATCCATTGCATTCCCTTCATCAATCCTCTCTGTTACTTCATCAAAAAATTCAATTAGATTATTCAAACACGATCTTCCTTTTACAAACTCCTTAGTTAGCTTAAACCTCTCCAAGTACCCGAGTGTTATAAGGCAACTCGCTGGAGTTCAGAAGAATGAGAGCGGATCCCAAAGTGCTTTGCAGCCAATTTTACAGCCAGCTTTACTTTTAAAATGTAGTCACTCTTGTCATTTAAAAAAAATCGTTTATGGGGTGTGGGCGTCGCTGGCAAGGCCAGCATTTATTGCCCATCCCTAATTGCCCTCGAGAAGGTGGCGGTGAGCCGCCCCCTTGAACCGCTGCAGTCCGTGTGGTGAAGGTACTCCCACAGTGCTGTTAGGGAGGGAGTTCCAGGATTTTGACCCAGCGACAATGAAGGATCGGCGATATACTTCTAAGTCAGGATGGTGTGTGACTTGGAGGGGAACTTGGAGGTGGTGGTGTTCCCATGCGCCTGCTGCCCTTGCCCTTCTAGGTGGAAGAGGTCACGGGTTTGGGAGGTGCTGTCGAAGAAGCACCTCCCAACCCCGTAATGTGGGAAACGCAGCAGCCAATCTGCACTCAGCAAGCTCCCACAAACAGCAATGTGATAATGACCAGATAATCTCTTTCAGGTGTTGGTTAAGGGATAAATGTTGGCCAGGCCACCGGGGAGAATATTTATCTAACACTGATCATAATATGATCAAATTCAATATTAGGTTTGAAAAGGAGAAACTTGGCACAGTTACTAAGATTCTAGATTTTGGTATGGCTTAACTTTAACAGACTGAGACAGAGACTGACGGCAGCAAACTGGTCAAAACTGTTATTGGTAAAATTACATTTGAACAGTTGGAGGCATTCAAAACAAATGTAGCTTAACACAGAACCCGTATATATCGCTAAGTGCAAAAGCTCTACTTACCGAACCAAACCTTCCTGGTCATTATCAGCTGTGGCTCAGTGATAGCACTCTCTGGGTGGGAGGGGCTAGGAGTGAGCAGGTGCTGCTGGATGCTTGATTGCTGCAGGGAGTTGGACTGAGTTTGTAAAAAGTTGGTGTTGGTTTTTTTTCAGGTTTTAGGGCCTTTTGGTCCTTAAACAGCAGCCAGGTGGCTGCTGAGGGGCCTGGAACGTCAGGCTCCTCAGAGGACAATGTTCTCAGGATGAATTTAATCAGGGGAGAAAATGTTGGTGGAAGGGAGGATAAAAGGCACAAAGATTTGGGCCGGAATCCCAGGAGGTTTGGAAAAGAAAACGCGGTAGTGGTTCAGTGCAAGGATAAGGAGATACGAGCTTGGGATATTATCCAGGCGGTACATGAGGACTGCGGTGAGGGAAGCTGCTTTGCCTGCCGACCAAAGCCGAATGTTGGGTTCGAGGTGACGGTCAGTGGCCGAGAGGAGGTGGAAAGACTTTCACTGAGTTTGAAGGTTGGAGATAAGTTCTTGGAGGTATCTCTGCTATATTCGGAAGAGGTGGTGGTCTCATTCTTAAACCTGCTGGTTCATATTGAGGACGATGTGTTAATCAAAAAGTTGGGTCGTGGGACATTAAAATCTGCTTGGCAATAAAGAGGAAATACTATTCAGGAACGCAGGTAGCAGATGTAACCCATTATGTAAAGGTGGGTTCCCAGAGGGGGTGAAGTCATTGCCATATAGCATGAAATTCGAGACAATGGAAGGAGGGCAGTACATCCGGGTACTGCATGATAACCAGGTGAAGGTTTGTTATTATTGTCTTGGACATCTTGTAAAAAGCTGTCCAGATTTGTATTGTTATAACTGCAGCGAGTCTGGGCACATCGCTCGGAGCTGCAAGGTGGAGAGCTGTGGGGTGTGTCACAAAGGCCCCACCCGCTGTGAGTGTGAAGCAGAAGGAAGCCCCTTGAGTGACAAGGAGATGGGAAAAGGAGCAGGAGGTGTGAGTGGAGCTGCTGGAGGAGCGGAGCAGGCAGAGGACACAGCTGGTAAATGGAAGGTAAAAAGAACGCAGGAAGAGGCAGAAAATTGCAGAGCAGTGAACAGGATGGAGATGGTGGAAAACACATCAAGTACGGTGGAAAAGGACAAAGACAGTAGCGGGCAGCATGGGTCGAGGGGAAGTCGAGCCATAATATGGCTCGGCTCTCCCTAAAGAATCTGGTGTCCGCGGGGGGAGAGGAGGCAGGAGCGGGGTGCGGGGTAAGTGTAAGTACTCCAAAGAAAGACGGGGAGTCAGATATCTCAGGGAGCAGGAGGAGGCAAGACAAGGAGAGGGTGCAAGAGGCAGGAGCCTTAAAGGGGCAGCAGGATGGGAGCGGGGAGACAAAGGTGCCAGAAGGGAGCAAGGTAGGTGCAGATGTGCCATTGTCCCAGAGAGAGAAGAAACGGGGAGCAAGGGTCAGCGGTGGAGATGAGGCTGAAGGGAGCGGCACTGTTGGAGAAACCATGATAGCAGGAAGACTCTCTAAGGGAGATTATGTATCTGATGGGGAGCAGGGACGGGTGGTTACCGAAGAGCTTGAGAGTGAGGAGTCAGAGGGGGACAGAGACATAGAAGTGGGGGGTGGGGTGGCATTGTGTGGAAAGGGAAACATTAGTGAGGGGCAGAAGCAGGGAGAAGGGGCAGCTCCTCGGCCCAAACCTAATGCAAGGAAGAGGCTGAAATTGCAGGGAAGGTTCAAACAGGAGGTGAAAAAGAGCCGGAGGCTGCAGGAGAAAGCAACAGCTGCCTGAAAAGTTGAGAAGGAGCATGAGAGGAGGGAAGGGCCGGAGATTAAATGATGGGGGGATTATCAGGCACACTTCCCTTATTTGGAGACATGATTATTGATCAATTTTGAAAGTACAATAGATTAGTATATATTATGGGAAACAAACTAAACTTCAGGTTTTGAATGGCTGTGCAGAGCGGCGGAATGGATTTGTATGATACAATGGAATGATCACGATGTTGTAAATGTTTCTAATGTTCAATAAATAATATATAATTAAAGAAAAGTGGGTAGCAGACTCGCCTCTGAGTCATGAGGTTGTGGGTTTGAAGGGATATTTACTAGTCCGAGCCCTTTGGGGCTATCCCGGATCAGGCGTATTTCTCAGACGCTCACTTTCAACTAAAGTTTGAGGTAGCCGAATCCTAAAGACGCTTAACTGGGTCTAAAGGTCCGGGCTATCTCTCCCTAAAGGAAAGGAACAACCCGAGAATGTTACCGTCTTCCAGATAGCACTTTTAATAAGTTTAGCCAGACTGTAACGTCCCGGATATTATTAGAGTCCGGAGATCTCCTTCAGAAATCTACCTCTCCACCAAAGAGTGTACAGAGATTGAGTTCGCGAGTTATTGATACAGAAGGCTTATGTGAGACAATTCTAAAAATATACAGAGATTTATTAAAAGAACCAACATGCAATTTACAGTTGGTGAATCAGTCAATCTCAACATTAACAGTTCTAAAAAGAGAAAAAATACTATCTTATTAACAGAGAATCTTACTTTTAAATCTTAACTTCGCTACAGTATTACAGTTCTTAAAATTTTCTACACGGGATATCCATCAATATCAAAATACCTTTGATCACGAGGTACGAGGAGTGGAAGACCACAGAGCCGCCTCTGTAGTCGAGAATCACTTTGACCGATTAAAGCGACTCTGATATCTCATTTGAGACTTCAATATTTATACCCTTTTTCAGTTGTATCCCATAAGGTTTCTGCTGATCCAAGTTAATTATCACTATTCATCTT
Source organism: Somniosus microcephalus (assembly GCF_052327205.1). NCBI lineage: Eukaryota > Metazoa > Chordata > Chondrichthyes > Squaliformes > Somniosidae > Somniosus > Somniosus microcephalus. Next base: position 16,226,168 of record NC_140992.1, read on the forward strand.
TCTGTTGACCTCTTACAATTCTTACTGCTACATCGGCAATAGTGATTGGGAGTTTTACCATATAGGTGTGAAGGCAGATGCCCCTTATTTCATGTGTCATCTTTACGAGGACAGATGTTCCTTATCTTATGTGCCATCTTTACGAAGTTTAATTTAAATCACTTATCCAGGGTTGACCATTGTTTTGTTCCCAAAAGGTCAGCCACTCGGACCCATCCATTCTTCTGTATCAATAAGTTTATTTATACAGGGCCAACAACTTGTCATGTTTCAATAGCCAGAATTCTTTCATAGCTATTTCATAGTTAGGTTTCTAAATTTCCAAACCCAGTTTGTCATGTTTTAAAGAATTTATAGGGTAGAGTTCCTTATAAGGTACTCTTCAAGGTCAACCACTGTCTTATCTCAACAAGGCCAGAATTCTTTCATTGGATAGTGTATTTTTCTAAAAAGGCTATATAGTATATTTTTCTAAAAAGATTATATAGTATATTCCTTCACAGGTTCAAGTCCTACTCCAGAGACTTGAGCACATAAAGCTACACTGACACTCCAGTGCTGTACTGAGGGAGTGCTGCACTTTTGAAGGTGCTGTATTTTGGATGAGATGTTAAACCGAGGCCCCGTCTGCCATCTCAGGTGGATGTAAGAAATCCCATGGCACTATTTCAAAGATCGGCAGAGGAGTTATCCCCAGTGTCCTGGCCAATATTTATCCCTCAATCAACATCGCTAAAACAGATTATCTGGTCATTCTCACATTGCTGTTTGTGGGAGTTGGCTGAATGCAAATTGGCTGCCACGTTTCCTACATTACAACAGTGTCGACACTCCAAAAATGCTTCATTGGCTGTAAAGTGATTTGAGACGTCCGGTGGTCGTGAAAGGCGCTATATAAATGCAAGTCTTTCTTTCTTTTTATGTTCGACAAAGGGGTGAGAGATAACATAAAACTAAAGGAAAGTGCATATAAGAGTGCAAAGTACTCTAAGGCTGTAGGAACGGAGGTTCCTATCAAAAGACTGAGTTCGACTCAGATAATTAAATTAATGAACTTTAATGAAAACAAACGAGTTTAAACTGGAAACTGCTAGGACACATCAATAACAGGTCTATTCTCTCTGAGGACTCTTCGAGGACTGATCCCCTGATCAGGAGAATGACATCATGACGTCATCACGTTCTTCCCACCGTTGGGGCATCACGTGACTAACGGCATGACGTCATCACGTGCTGTAAAGGTAACTGGCATTGTACAGTCAAACAGTGTAATTAAAGGCACAGGCACAGACAGTAACTACATTGCTGTTAAAGGAATTATGTACAACCGCTCTGAGTCCTTTGGTGGCTCCGCCACATGCGCCCCCCCAGAATTGTCTTTAACAGAAAAGGTGAGGCGAGGAGGAGGCCTGATGAGCCTGTCCGATCGACTTCGATACCCTGGTAGAGGAAGCTGACGACCGGTGGACATGTTGGCAGACGGTGGCGGCTGAGCAGGCGCGGCGAGCGCAGGCGGGATGTCAGACGGCTTTGGTTGATCAGGTGCGGTGGCCATGGGCGGTCGGCCACGTTTGGGTGGTTGAGCGACTACGACAGGGTGATCCAGGTCCAGGTGAGCCGGCTTCAAGCGGTCCACTGAGATGTGATCCGGTTTCCCTCCGACGTCGACCAAAATGGATTTGTCACCCGGTTCGATGTCGCGGAAAGGACCAGTGTAAGGAGGCTTGAGTGGACCTCGGTGAGCGTCGTGTCGGATGAATACATACTCCGCAGTCTTCAGTCCCAGTGGCACGAAAGAGGTCTGCAAACCATGATTGGACGTAGGGATCGGGGCAAAGCATCTGGCTGCTTCTTGGTGGCGAACGAGTTGCCGGGAGGCGGACCATGGCTCTGTGGGCGAAGGGAGGAAATCTCCTGGTACCCGGAGCGGCTGGCCATAGACGAGTTCAGCTGAAGACGATTGTAGATCATCTTTGGGCGCCGTACGGAGACCCAACAGGACCCATGGGAGTCTGTTCACCCATCCTGCGCCTTGAAGACTGGCCTGCAGAGAGGCTTTAAGCGACCTGTGGAATCGCTCGCAAAGGCCGTTTGCCTGAGGATGGTAGGCGGTGGTAAAAGTTAACCATCCCCAGGAACTCCTGCAAGGCCTTGACTGTCGACGGCTGCAGGAAAGAAGTAACCGCCTCAACCTTCGTCACCAAAGGGACGGCGCCGTCCGCTTTTATGCGGTGTCCCAGGAAGCTGATTTGTTGCAGGCCGAACTGGCACTTGGCCGGGTTGATGATTAACCCGTGCTGGCTGAGGCGCGTAAAGAGGGAACGCAAATGGGAGATGTGCTCCGCCTTGCTGGCACTGGCGATGAGTATGTTGTCCAGGTAGATGAAAAGGAAATGCAGGTCTCGAAGAACAGAGTCCATTAAATGCTGGAATGCCTGCGCTGCGTTCTTTAAGCCAAATGGCATCCGCAGGAACTCAAAGAGGCCAAAAGGGGTGATGACCGCGGTTTTCGGAACGTCTTGTGGGTGCACTGGAACCTGGTGATATCCACGGACGAGGTCGACTTTAGAGAAGATAGTATTTCCCGCCAAGTGGGCCGAGAAATCCTGGATATGCGGGATCGGGTACCGATCCGGAGCGGTGGCGTCGTTGAGGCGTCGGTAGTCACCGCATGGCCGCCAGCCGCCGCCTGGTTTCGGCACGATGTGGAGAGGCGAAGACCAGGGGCTGTTTGATCACCTAATGATGCCGAGCTGCTCCATTGTGGCAAACTCCGCCTTCGCAGCAGCAAACTTGCCGGGTTCGAGCCTTCTAGCCCATGCATAAACCGGGGAGCCAGTAGTGGTGATGTGATGTTCAACACCATGTTTCGTCATTGAAGAGGAGAAGGTGGGCCTTGTCAGCTCCAGAAACTCCCCGAGGAGCCGCGTGAAATCATCTGGAGGAGGAAAAGCACAGGCAATGGAACGGGCCACGGAGGTACCGTGGAAGCACGGGATCAAGTGGAAGGTGGCCGCGTTGATCAGCCGGCGGTGTCGGACATCGACTAGCAGGCTGTTGGCACACAGAAAATCTGCCCCTAGGATAGGCTGTGAGACTAGCTGTGCCGAAATCCCAAAAGAAGCGCTGACCGCCGAAACAGACTTCGACCCGCCGCTTTCGGAACGTTCGAATAGCTGCGCCATTAGCCGCTATGAGGGAAAAACCGAGGTTCCCAGTCTGTGTGTCGAGCTTCGACGCAGGTAGAATGCTACACTGCGCCCCGGTGTCACAAAGGAAACAGCGGCCCGAGAGGGAATCAGTGATATAGAGGAGTTTCCCCATAGAACCGACGGCCATCGCCACTGTGGAACGCCCGTTAGATTTGGTCATCCGTCGCCAGGGACGCCTTCTTGGTTTTTTTTGGGGCGAAAAACTGCAGGGGGAACGGCAGCATCGTGCTTTCGCGCCAAAACGGGTGTGGTAAGAGCACCAGCCCGCTGTAGAAGAAGCCGGGACCGCATCTGTGGGGGGTGGGTGCCTCGTGGCCGCACAACACTGCTGGGTAACCGTGAAAATCTTATCGGCTTTGGCTGCAAGCTTGGCGCAGTCAGTAATGTCGGAGCTGGCCAGGGCAGCCTAAACCTGTTCCGGCAGTTGGTAGAGGAAAAGCTCCTGGAAGATGAAACATTCCGGTTCAGCACCCAAGTGCGTGAGCATTTGGCTCATGAGCTCGGACGGTTTGGAATCCCCGAGGCCGGGCAGCGTGATGAGCCGGCGAGCATGCTCCGACTTTGATAGCCCGAAAACCTGAAGCAACCGCGCCTTAATTGCATCATACTTGCTGTCAGTAGGAGGATTACCGATGAGGCTGATGATCCGAGATGCAGTTGCGCTGTCGAGGGCGGAGACCACGTAATAATAATGGGTCTGATCCGCGTTGATGTTCCAAATGGCGAACTGGGCTTCAGCCTGGATGAACCAGGCGTCTGGTTGTTGCTCCCAGAACTGTGGCAGTTTCAGCGTGACGGCGTTCATGTCCATGTCGAATCTTCCGCGAGAATCGTTAGTAGAAGTCGGGGTCACCAATGTAGGAATGGAGGTTCCTATCAAAAGACTGAGTTCGACTCAGATAATTAAATTAATGAACTTTAATGAAAACAAACGAGTTTAAACTGGAAACTGCTAGGACACATCAATAACAGGTCTATTCTCTCTGAGGACTCCACGAGGACTGATCCCCTGATCAGGAGAGTGATGTCATGACGTCATCACGTTCTTCCCGCCGTTGGGGCATCACGTGACTAACGGCATGACGTCATCACGTGCTGTAAAGGTAACTAGACATTGTACAGTCAAACAGTGTAATTAAAGGTACAGGCACAGACAGTAACTACATTGCTGTTAAAGGAATTATGTATAACCGCTCTGAGTCCTTTGGTGGCTCCGCCACACGGCAATCATTGGACTCCAGGGGAATCGAGGGATATGGAGATCGGGCAGGAAAGTGGAGTTGAGGTCGACGATCAGCCATGATCTTATTGAATGGCGGAGCAGGTTCGAGGGGCCGAATGGCCGACTCCTGCTCCTAATTCTTATGTTCTTAATAGTGTAAATCCAGGGGACTGGGAGAGATATGAAGAACAGCAAAGGAAGGCATAAAACATAGTAAGAGCTGCAAAAAGTAATACGAAAAGAAAATTGCAAGGGATATCAAGATTAACACAAAACGATTTTTCAATTATATTAGATGAAAGAGGGTAGTCAAGGGTATAGTGGGCCCTTTAAAACAGATGGGAGTAATATTGCAAATGAAAATAAGGAAATGGCAGAATTGTTGAATAATTACTTTGTGTCAGTCTTCACAGTAGAGGAAGAGGATAATATACCCGACATTCCAGGGAAACTAATAATAAATCAAGGACTGCCGCTCACTAAAGTTAATGTGAGCAAGAAAACAGTATCAGAAATAACAATGACACTAAAGACTGACAAATCCCCAGGACCTGATGGTTTCCACCAAGGAAGTAGGTGAGGAAATTACAGATTCCTTAGTCATAAATTTCCAAAGCTCTCTCGATTCAGGAAAATCCCTTAGATTGGAAAATTGCAAATGTAACTCCATTATTTACGAGAGGTGAGGGAAAGAAACCGGGAAATTATAAACCTGTTAGTCCAACATCTGTTGTGGGGAAGTTATTGGAATCAATACTTAAGGACAGAGCACTTAGAGAAATTTGAGCTGATTAGAGAGAGCCAACATGGATTTGCAAAGGGTAGGTCATATCTAACAAACATAATTTTATGAAAGTGAAATTCTGTTTGGCAAATCTTAGAGTTTTTTGATGGTGTAACTAGCAAGATAGATAAGGGGGAACCAGTGGATGTAGTGTATTTGGATTTTCAGAAGGCATGCAACAAGGTGCCACACAAGAGATTGTTGCACAAGATAAGGGCTCGTGGGATTGAGGGTAATATATTAGCATGAATTGGTTAAAATACAGAAAACAGAGAGTAGGAATAAATAGGTCATTTTCAAGATGGCACTGTGTAACTAGTGAACTGCCGCTTGGGCCTCAGCTATTTACAATCTATATCAATGGCTTAGATGAGGGGACTGAGTTGTAATATATCCAAGTTCGATGATGATACAAAGCTAGGTGGGAAAGTAAGCTGTGAGGAGGATGTAAAGAGGCTGCAAAGGGATATAGACAGATTATGTGATTGGGCAAGAAGGTGGCAAATGGAGTATAATGTGGGGAAGTGTGAAATTAGTTATTTTAGTAGGAAGAATGGAAGAAAAAAAGAAAGACTTGCATTTCTATAGTGTTTTTCATGACCATTGGACATCTCAAAGCGCTTTACAGCCAATTAAGTACTTTTTGAAGTGGAGTCACTGTTGTAATGTAGGAAACGCAGCAGCCATTTTGCACAGAGCAAGCTCCCACAAACAGCAATGTGATAATGATCAGATAATCTGTTTTAGAAATGTTGATTGAGGGATAAATATTGGCCAAGACACTGGGGATAACTCCTCTGCAGATCTTTGAAATAGTGCCATGGGATCTCTTACATCCACCTGAGATGGCAGACGGGGCCTCAGTTTAACATCTGATCCAAAAGACAGCACTTCCAACAGTGCAGCACTCCCTCAGTACTGCACTGGAGTGTCAGCCTAGATCTTCGTCCTCAAGTCCCTGGAGTGGGACTATGAATCCACCACCTTCTGACTCAGAGGCAAGGGTGCTACCCACTGAGCCACTGCTGACTCAAATAAAGGAGAATATTTTTAAAAGGTGAGAGACTATTAAATGTTAGGATTTGGGTGTCCTTGTACATGAATCACAGAAAGTTAACATGCTGGTGCAGCAAGCAATTAGGAAGGCAAATGGTATGTTAGCCTTTATTGCAAGGGCGTTGCAGTATAAGATTGGTACATACTCATGTGACTCGGCCAACATTGTCTACCTCATACGTTGCAGGAAAGGATGCCCCGGAGCATGGTACATCGGCGAGACCATGCAGACACTGCGACAACGGACACCGTGCAACAATCGCCAGGCAGGAGTGTTCCCTTCCAGTCGGGGAACACTTCAGCAGTCAAGGACATTCAGCCTCCGATCTTCGGGTAAGCATTCTCCAAGGCAGCCTTCGAGACACACGACAACGCAAAATCGTCGAGCAGAAACTGATAGCCAAGTTCCGCACTCATGAGGACGGCCTCAACCGCGATTTGGGGTTCATGTCACGCTACATGTAACCCCACCTGACGTAGGGTCACCCAGACTCGAGTCGTCGTTGGCTTGTTCTCTCTACACAGATGCGGCCGGACCTGCTGTGATTTCCAGCAAAAAAAATGTTTTTCGGTCTGTTTTTTGTTTTTCATACAGACCCCAGCATCTGCAACATTTGACCCCTTGTGACCCCACCTCATTGTTCTTTGATGTAATGTTTTCCTGACTATTCTGTTTGGACACCATTCACACCTTTGATTGCTGTGATTATCTCTCTGCCGAGGTGTGATAAATGGCAGTTAGAAAGATTACCTGTAATCATCTGGCATTATTCCCTGACTATATAAGCTGTGTCTTTATGCATCTCTCCACTTCACCTGACGAAGGAGCAGCTCTCCGAAAGCTTGTGATTTCAAATAAAACTGCTGGACTATAACCTGGTGTTGTGTGACTTCTTACATTTGTCCACCCCAGTCCAACTCCGGCATCTCCACACCAAGATTAAGGAGGTCTTGCTGTAATTATATAGGGCTTTGGTGAGACCAGACCTGGAGTACTGTGTACAGTTTTGGTCTCCTTACCTCAGGAAGGATATACTGGAGGGGCTGCAACAAAAGTTCAGTAGATTGAATCCTGGGATAAGAGAGTTGGCCTATGAGGAGAAGTTGAGTAGATTGGGCCTGCATCCTCTGAAGCTTAGAATAATGAGAGGCGATCTCATTGAAACAGATCGATGCTGAGAGGCTTTTTCCCCTGGCTGGAGAGTCTAGAATTAGGGGTCATAGTCTCGGAATAAGGGGTCGTAAGAACATAAGAACATAAGAAGTAGGAGCAGGAGTAGGTCATACGGCCCCTCGGGCCTGCTCCGCCATTCAATAGGATCATGGCTGATCCGAACCTAGACTCACGTCCACTTTCCTGCCCGCTCCCCGTAACCCCTAATTCCCTTATCAGCTAGGAAACTGTCTATCTCCGTTTTAAATTTATTTAGTGTCGCCGCTTCCACAGCTCTCTGAGGTAGCAAATTCCATAGATTTACTACCCTCTGAGTGAAGAAGTTTCTCCTCATCTCAGTTTTGAAAGGGCAGCCCCTTATTCTTAGATTATGCCCCCTAGTTCTAGTCTCACCATTTGGTCGGCCATTTAGGACTGAGATGAGGAGAAGTTTCTTCACTCAGAGGGCTGTGAATCTTTGGAATTCTCTACCCCAGAGGGCTGTGGCTGTTCAGTCATTGAGTATATCCAAGACAGAGATTGATAGGTTTTTGGGCACTCAGGGAATCAAGGGATATGGGGATCGGGCAGGAAAGTGGAGTCGAGGTAGAAGATCAGCCATAATCTTATTGAATGGCGGAGCAGGCTCAAGGGGCCATATGGCCTACTCCTGCTCCTAATTCTCATGTTCTTATGTAATTGAATCTTTTGAGGAAGTAACTAAAGTAATAGATAGGGGCATGTGCATGGATGTAATTTATATGGACTTCCAGACGGCATTTGATAAGGTTCCACATAAGAGACTGTTAGCTAAAATGAAAGCTCATAGAATTGTAGGCAAATTATTGAGCTGGCTAAGACAGAGAGTAGGGATAATGGGTATGTACTCAAGTTGGAAGGAAGTGACTAGTGGTGTCCAACAGGGTCTGTGCTGGGGCCTCAACTATTCACAATATTTATTAATGACTTAGATAACACAATAGAGAGTCGTATATCCAAGTTTGCCAATGACACAAAGATTGGTGGCACTGTAAGTAGTGTGGACGGGAACATAAAATTACAAAGAGACATTGGGCCGGATATTCCGATCCCTACGGGTGGGTACGCGCTGTGTACCCACCCGTAGGGACATTGGAAATGTCGGGTTCAGGCACGTACTGCGCATGCACTGGAAACCGGCATTTCCGATCTGTCAAGAAAGTTCTTGACAGATCCTTTGGCTGCCCGGGAGCAGGGCCTCTGCGGGTGGATAGTTCCGCTTTTTGGAGACCCTCCGCCCGCAGAAAACCCTTACAATTCTTGCGCCTGGTAAAAGCAGCCGTAAGGCCTGCTTTTACCAGGATGAGTTGAAAAAAGTATAAAAAAATATTTCCACTGATTTATATCATTTAAAAATACTTTAAAGAAAGGTAAGTTTATTTTCAGCCCCGTTAAAAACTTCAATTATTTTTTTCAAAAATTTAAATTTTTGTTTAAAATAGTTAATTTATGTAATTTCAAGTCATTTTAAAAATGTGATTAAAAAAAATAATTATTTGAAGTTTTACTATGTTTTGGGGGTGATCTCCATTCATATAATGACAGGTCTTCCTGTCAAATGTATGAAGGGAGATTCCTTTCTCTGATTGGCTCCCCATGGCCCAGGTGATCCCAGGGACGCTGCGAACCGCCTGCGCCTCTGGGATACGTGGGCCCTGCGCACCGGCAGTTTGGCGAGGCCCAGCAGCGGAATTGTGCGCCTCCCGGGAGCCCTCAGGTAAGGGCGCGGATTTTTCCAGATCACAGCCCTCCGCCCGCGGGAGGCCTGCGAACGGAATATCTGGGCCAGTAATAGATTAAGTGAGTGGGCGAAATTGTGACAGAGAATTTCAATGCTGGTAAGTTTGAGATCATCCATTTTGGACCAAATTTAAATTAAATAAATTAAATTATTTAAACGGTGAAAAACTAGGAACAGTGGAAGTCCAAAGAGATTTAGGGGTCCATGTACACAGATCACTAAAATATAGTAGTCTGGTACAAAAAATAATTTAAAAGGCTAATGCAAGCTAACTGGAGGGCTAGAATATAAAGGGGAGGATGTTTTGCTACAGCTATACAAAGCTCTGGTTAGACCACATCCAGAGTATTGTGTACAGTTCTGGGCACCACTGTTTAAAAATACTGCGGATGCTGGAAATCTGAAATAACAGAAAATGCTGGAAATACTCAGCAGGCCAGGCAGCATCCGCGGAGAGAGAAACAGAGTTAACGTTTCAGGTCTGGGACCCTTCATCAGAACTGGAAAAAGCTGGAAATGTAACAGATATTAAGCAGGTGCAGAGACAGGGGGGGAGTTTAAGAGGGGAGGAAGGAATTGAAAGAACATACTGTGAAAATGTTGCAAATGGGAATGGCAAAATCATACTGCATGAAAAATGTGGGCTGGGATTATTATCTGAAATTGTTGAACTCGATATTGAGTCTGGAAGGCTGTAAAATGCCTAATTGAAAGATGAGGTGCTGTTCCTCGAGCTTACGTTGAGCTTCGTTGGAACAGTGTAATAGGCCGAGGACAGAGAGATCAGAGTGGGAGTGAAGCGGAGAATTAAAGTGACAGGCTGTGCAGATTCACCAGAATGTTACCAGGACTCCAAGGGTTGGATTATGAGGAGAGATTACATGAACCAGGCTTGTATTCCTTGGAATGTAGAAGGTTAAGGGGTAATTTGATTGAGGTTTTTAGGATTTTGAAAGGAATTTATAGGATAGATAGAGGGAAACGTTTTCTGCTGGTGTGGGAGCATGGGAGGCAAGGGGACATGACCTTAAAATCAGAGCCAGGCCATTCAGGAGAGAAGTTAGGAAATACTTCTTCACACAAAGGGTGGTAGAAATGTGGAAATTTCTCTCACAAAAGATAGCAGGAGATGTGAGCTCAATTAATAATTTTAAATCTGCCGGGGGGACTGGAGTGCATCATCATCCCGGCCAATGTGATTTTAATTTAATTTGATAAGTTTAAAAAATTAATCTAGGGCTTTTTAAGCTTCTTTACAGTCCAATTGTTCGGTCAGGAGAGCGAGAGGCTCCGCTCGGCGATGCAGAGAGCCCTGCAGATGGAGAAGAATGTCAACCAGAGTCTGTCGGATCTGTACCAACCCTCCACTGGGAGCGCCGACCCTCATCTGTGTGAATTCCTGGAGACCCACTATCCGGATGAACAAGTGAAGACGACCAAGAAGCTTGGAGAGACTGGGATCCCTGCCTTGTACGCATGAGGGCATGTGTCTTTATACAAAGAGCTGAGACTTGAGCTCTGTAAATGTCATTTACTGTAAAATGTTCAAAATTTAAATTTAAAAAAAATAATAATTTTAAATCTGAGATCGATAGATTTTTGTTAGCTAAAGGTATTAAGGGATATGGAGCCAAGGCAGGTGGATGGAGTTAGGATATAGATCAGCCACGATATTAAATGGCAGAACAGGCTTGATGGCCTACTCCCGTTCCTATACTCCTACGTTCCTCAAATAGTGCTGTGGGAACTTTTGCATCCACCTGAGAGAGTAGACGGGGCCTCAGTTTAACATCTCATTCGAAAGATGGCACCTCCGACAATGCAGCACTCCCTCAGCACTGCCCTGGTGGGTCAGCCTGGATTATGTGCTCATTTTAATCAGAAGTTTTAAAATCTGGTCTTCATTATCACAGGTGGGTACTGAAGTCAAGTCATTTCCGACATTTAAGTGGGATTTAGATAAATAGGCGCAGAAGAAAATGATTAAAGGGTACAGAGAAAGAGCAGAGGAATGGGACGAGAACCAGTGGGGTGAATTTTGACTTTGCCCGTCGGGAAGAAAACGGGTCGTAGCGGATGGGCTGCTCATTTTACACCCTGCCCGATTTCATTTCCATACGAGTCAATGGAAGCAAAAGCCAGGCAAAGCGAGTGTAAAATGAGTACCCAATCCACCACCGGCCGGCACAGACACGATGGGTCGAATGGCCTCCTTCTGTGCCGTAAATTTCTATGATTCTCTGCCGCTCATTTAGTGCCCAGCTGTAGAACTGAAAATTCACACCATTGGCTCCAATGTAAAGCCAACAGCTGCACGACAGACAGACCGGCCTCGATCTGGTTTGAACGGACTTGATCAGGTTTGAATGGCGATCTGGTTTGAACCGCCTCGATCTGGTTTGAACGGCCTCGATCTGGTTTGAGCGGCCTCGATCTGGTTTGAACGGCCTCGATCTGGTTTGAACGGTGTTAGATCTGTGTATCTTGATGTTGTGTGTCCTTCAATAACTAGACAAGAGACTGCAGGGAACAATCAACAGGTGTTTACTGGATGAGGGTTACTAAAACTAAACGTACAGATCACTACTCAGGGTTTATATACAGGTGTGGTCACTGCCGGTACTACAGTATACAGGAGCTGTAAAAAGTAGTTCTCCCCTTAAAGGTACATACACTACAATTCCTCCCCTTTTAGATTAACAGTACCATAACACTCATTTAACAATTAAATATCAACTAATTACAATTAACACTTTTAACATGCAACATTAACTGAAAATAGTCCATTTATAAATTCAGTCTTTGGGGCAGCTTCCTGATCCTTTCTGGATAGCGCCTTTCCTGAGTGTCTTGCTCTTGGTGCGGAGGCGATTCTGGCCCCCTGTCGTCGGTTGGTTCATCAGTTCCGATGCTACTGTTTCTGGGGTAGATGCTACCTGTATGTCGGGTTCATCACCAGGTATGCGAGACATGGGGTTGACTCGTTCCTGTGACTCTAGGATCTGGTCAACATGGCGTCTCACAATGTTCTCCCCAACATCCACTGTGTACATTAGTGGCCCCTGCCATGTGCATATCGTTCCTGGTTGCCATTTCTCTGTTCGGTAGTCGCGGGCCAAGGCTGGTTGCCCTACATTGAAGCTCCTTGTCGGCTTCTCATTGATGTGCTGGAATTGCTTATTCTCAACATCTCTTCGTACATTTGGTCTGAGCAAATCCAGACGAGATCTCAACCTTCGGTTAAAGAACATCATGGCCGGGGTCTGGTTGGTGACTGCATGTGTCGCATTTCTGTAGGCTAACAGGAAATTGTCCACCTTATGCTGCAGTGGAATGTCGTCATCGCACATGGCCCTTACTGCTTTTTTAAAGGTTTGCACAAACCTCTCAGCCAATCCATTTGTGGCTGGATGATACGGGGCGGATGTGTAATGCCTTACCCCATTCCTTTTCATAAATTTCTGAAACTCTTCGGACAAAAACTGTGGTCCGTTATCAGAGCAAATCTGCTCTGGCAAGCCGTTCCTGGCAAATATGGTCTGTAGGACTGCAATCGTTTTCTCCGTGGTGGTGGAGGATATTTTGATCACCTCAGGCCATTTCGAGTGCGCATCCACGGCTATTAAAAACATTGAGTCCATGAATGGACCAGCAAAAGCAATATGCACCCATTACCATGGAGAGGAGGGCCACTCCCATGGGTGTAGAGGGGCATGCGGTGGTGCGTTTTGGACCTTCTGGCATCCTGAGCAGCTCTTTGTCAATTCCTCGATTTGCTGATCGATCCCCAGCCACCACACATTAGCCCTAGCAAGGCTTTTCATTTTCACCCCTACCAGATGGCCTTCGTGAAGCTCATTGAGCACTCTCTCCCTTAACTTGGGTGGAATTACCACTCGGGATCCACACATCAAGGTCCGCTGGCATACTGACAGCTGTTCTCTTCTGGATGAGAATGCTGGCAACAGTGAGTCGCCATGTGTTAGCCATCCCTTCACCGTCAAGTCATATACCCGAGACAGTGTCGGGTCATTTCGGGTCTCCTTTTCTATATCAGCGTTAGTTACTGGCAAGCGTTCAATTATAGTCGAATAAAATATTTTGACAGGGTCCACTGCTGGTGCTTCCTCCGCAGTAGGCAGTGGCAGGCGTGATAGCTCATCAGCGTTTCCATGCTGTTTCGTGCCCTTATACTTGATTTCATATTGGTTCGCCCCTAGAAAAAGGGACCATCTTTGTAGCCGTTGCGCAGTCATCACCGGAACGCCCTTCTTTGGATTAAAGATGGAGACAAGTGGTTGGTGGTCAGTCAGCAAGGTGAACTTCTGCCCGTGCAGATAGTGGTTGAACTTTTTCACTCCCCACACTAGGCTGAGGGCCTCCCTGTCAATCTGGGCGTAGTTACGCTCGGCTGAGGTTAGTGACCGAGATGCAAAGGCTACTGGCCTCTCCGAGCCGTCCGGGAATTTGTGCGAGCACCGCTCCAATGCCATAGGGTGATGCATCACACGCCAACCGAATTGGTAGTGCTGGGTTGAAATGAGCCAACACCTCTTTTGATGTGATCAATTCTTTGCACTTCTGGAAAGCTCGCTTACATTCGTCATTCCACTTCCATGGTACCCCTGTTTGCAATAGGGTGTTCAGTGGGTGTAGTACTGTAGACAAATTCGGCAAGAACTTATGATAGTAGTTCACCAGCCCGAGGAACGACCTCAGTTGTGACACATTTTCCGGTGCTGGAGCCTTGACTACTGCCTCAAGCTTTTCAGGGGACTTATGTAACCCCTCTTCATCAATAACGTGGCCACAATACGAGATCTGCTTCTGGAAAAACTCGCATTTGTGGCGATTATCTCGGAGCCCATATTCCTTCAATCTAGTGAGCACCTGCTCCAGGTTGGCAAGGTGATCACTGTCATTTTTGCCCGTGACCAGGATGTCATCCAAATAACACTGGGTCCCTGGAATCCCTTGCAGGACTTGATCCATTGCCCTTTGCCAAATAGCCGGAGCTGATGCTACCCCGAACACCAGCCGGTTGTATTGGTAGAGACCTTTATGAGTGTTGATCGTGAGGTACTGTTTCGAGGCTTCTTCTACCTCCATTTGCAGGTACGCCTGGGCCAGATCAATCTTAGTGAAGCGTTTCCCTCCAGATAGCGAGGCGAAAATATCTTCAATCCGCGGAAGCGGATATTGTACCGTTTGAAGGACTGGGTTCACTGTCACCTTAAAGTCCCCACAGATGCGAACCTTCTTTGGTTCCCCAGGCGTATTACTCAACGACCTCTTCATTACAGGAATGATGGGTGTAGCCCACTCGCTCCAGTCCACTTTGGACAGTACTCCTGAACGTTCCAAACCTTCCAGCTCTGCTTCGATGGCTGGGCGGATCGCATAAGGCACTGGTTTGGCCTTAAAACACTTTGGGCTTGCATTTTCCTCTATTTTGATCAATGCTGTTATGCCTTTTAGTGTTCCGAGTCCCTCCTGGAACACTTCTTGTGCGTCAGTTAGCATTCTTGACAGTCGTCCAGGTGTGACGTCGTCATCCTTTTTGGCATCTACAGTCAGTGCTTGTATGGAATGCCAGTCTAGCTGTATCTTCCGGATCCATTCACATCCTAGTAGTGGTGGTCCTCCATCTGGCAATACATATAGGTCCATTTTTGGTGTTTCCTTGCCGTTATATATAACGTTCACCCTTAATTTTCCTTTGGGGTAGACTTTTTGCCCCGTGTACGTCTTCAAGACAATCTCTGTATCTCTCAAGGGTATATGTGAAAATAGCCACTTGTAGTCCCTTCGGTTTATGACTGTTAGGGCTGATTCTGTGTCCAATTCCATTTTCACTTGGACTCCGGCTATCTTGAGCGTGACCCAGATAGTTTGGTGATCCTCCGTTTTGATCACCTTATGTAGTTTCAGACAACCCAGCTCCTTGCTTCCGGAGTCTGTATCACTTTTCTGTTCGTCTGAACTACTCTCCGTCACCTTATGTACCTTCTTGTACTTCTCCTGTGGAGATTTCTTGCTGCTGGTTTTCTTTCCCGACCTGCAGACTCTTGCTATGTGTCCTACTTTTCCACACTGTCTGCACACTTTGTCCTTGAACCAGCAATCATTATGGTCGTGTGTTGTTCTGCCGCAGCGATAGCACTTCACTGTTCCGTATGACATTTCATTTGTGCCATATTCTTGCGGTCTCCGTTGTATCTCTGCAACGCCC
Source organism: Somniosus microcephalus (assembly GCF_052327205.1). Taxonomy (NCBI): domain Eukaryota; kingdom Metazoa; phylum Chordata; class Chondrichthyes; order Squaliformes; family Somniosidae; genus Somniosus; species Somniosus microcephalus. The sequence goes on from NC_140992.1 coordinate 16,241,607, forward strand.
CGTGCGGCTGCTTCATGTGATACCGCCATGCTGAAAGCCTTGTCCAGCGTAAGATCCTTTTCTGATAGAAGCCGTTTCTGGGTTCCTTCACTTTGAAGCCCACACACAAACTTGTCCCTTAAAGTATCTGCTAGTCCCGTTCCAAACTGGCAGTGTTGCGATAGCTTGCGCAGTTCCGTTAAATACTCAGCATTAATTTCATCTTTATGTTGGTTCCTTTTGTGAAACTTAAATCTTTCTGCTATCAGCAGCGGTGCAGGGTTTAAGTGGTCCTGTAGGATTGACACTATGTTTTCAAAATCCTTTTCCACTGGCTTCTCTGGGGTTACTAGGTTTCGTAGTAAGCCATACGTTTTTGCACCCATTGAATTCAACAATACCAGCGCTTTCCTCTCATCTGGCACTTCATTCGCCTTGCAGTACACTTCTATGCGTTCGACATATGTCGTCCAATCTTCGACTTCATTGTCGAACGCTGTGTCACTGCCACTCTTCGGCATCCCTGGTTGTGGTTAGACTGGCTCAAAATGGTGTTTTCCCGCGCTCTCCCTTCTTCTCCGCTGTGGCTCAAAATGGCGTATTCCCGCGCTCTCCCTTCTTCTCCACTGCGGCTCAAAATGGCGTCTCCTGCGCTCTCCCTTCTTCTCCGCTGCGGCTCAAAATGGCATCTTCCGCGCTTTCCTTTCTTCCCCGCTGACGCTGCTCGGCCCTTGAACACCGGCTGTGCTCTGCGTGTTTTCCTGCGCGCCACCCTCTCTCGTTGACGCTGCTCGGCCCTTGAACACCGGCTATGCTCTGCTCTCTCTCATTGACGCCGCTCGGTCCTGAACACCGGCTGCGCCCTGTGCACTCTACCCTCTCTCTTCTCCCGTCGACGCCGCTCGGTCCTGAACACCGGCTGCGCCCTGTGCACTCTACCCTCTCTCTTCTCCCGTCGACGCCGCTCGGTCCTGAACACCGGCTGCGCCCTGTGCGCTCTACCCTCTCTCTTCTCCCATCGACGCCGCTCAGTCCTGAACACCGGCTGCGCCCTGTGCACTCTACCCTCTCTCTTCTCCCGTTGACACTGCTCGGCCTTTTTCTGTGCCGTCAGTCGGCTCTAGCCGCCGCTGTCCGGGAAGGGTCTGCGCCGTACCTGTTGCCAGCCCGTTTCGCTGGACCACCGTGACTGGAGAACCAAGCCCAGCTCTCAACAGCCTCCCCTGCGATGCTCAAGTCTCCGCTGGATGGTCGACGCCCGTGCTTCTAGACTTGGCCTTCTTCTTTCACTTTTCTCCAGGAGCGAATCCCTGGGAGGTGATACAGAGTTGCAGGTAGGTTTGAATCTTCTCGTCGCCAATGTTAGATCCGTGTATCTTGATGTTGTGTGTCCTTCAATAACTAGACAAGAGACTGCAGGGAACAATCAACAGGTGTTTGCTGGATGAGGGTTACTCTAAAACTAAACGTACAGATCACTACTCAGGGTTTATATACAGGTGTGGTCACTGCCGGTACTACAGTATACAGGAGCTGTAAAAAGTAGTTCTCCCCTTAAAGGTACATACGCTACAAACGGCCTCAATCTGGTTTGAGCAGCCTCGATCTGGTTTGAGCAGCCTCGATCTGGTTTGAACGGCTTTGATCTGGTTTGAACGGCCTCGATCTGGTTTGAACCGCCTCGAGCTGGTTTGAATGGCCTCGATCTGGTTTGAACCGCCTCGAGCTGGTTTGAACCGCCTCGAGCTGGTTTGAACGGCCTCGATCTGGTTGAACCGCCTCAATCTGGTTGGAACCGCCTTGTTCTGGGCCAAAATCGTTCATTTCTGAAGAGCAAAACACACTTCAAGTGGTAACGACAACAACTGTTTTGAAGAAGGGTTTCAACCCGAAACGTCAACTCAAATTTCTCTCCACGGATGTTGCCTGACCTGCTGAGTTTTTCCAGCATTCTCTGTTGTTATTTTGGATTTCCAGCATCTGCAGTATTTTGCTATCACACTTCAAGTGGTGTTACTGTTTCAAAGGGGAAATTTCAGACAGACTTGCATTTTGATTTAATCTGTTTTCGAAGCTAAGCTGCCTAAGTGGTGAGTACATTTAAGAGCTCAAAAATTTCGAAGCCATCAAAAGCTCCCACTTACTGTCTCTTATGTGATGGGTGCAGTACTTAATGTCTTGTCTTTAGCATTATATATAGTTCACAAAGTGATCCATGCCAGATAATGTCCTCTTAATTGGTTTTCTCTCTCAGCTCCTGTTACCAATGTGTCAATGTCCTTAGTATTTTCAGCTTCAAAAATTCATTAACAAAATATGGTTCACTTTACCTTTTCTTCATTCTTCAAGCCAATCAATGTTTGTAATGATGTGTTACAAAAACATGCAAATGTATATCTTCCCTGTCAGATATGAGATCAAAGTCACTGCATATTTTTAAAATCAGAAGCAGGTTTACATAACCAAGTTACTAGAAAGAAAGACTTGCATTTATACAACACTTCTCAAGTCCTTAAAATGTCCCAAAGCACTTCACAGCTAATGTATTACTTTTTGAAGTGCAGTCACTGTTGTATGTGGGAAATGCAGCAGCTAGTTTGTGCACAGCAAGCTCCCACAAACAGCAATGTGGTAATAACCAGATAATCTGTTCTTTTAATGATGTTGGTTGAAGGATAAATATTGTCCAGGACACTGGGAATAACTCCCCTGTGTAAGAATAAAAATATATGTTTTGTATGTGTCATGGACTCGAGACTATTAATATAAGATGTATGTAATAATAAAGATAAATTTGATGTGTATGGATCTCTCCTGGGTAAGGCAACGGCGCGAAACTTAACAAAGGAAACCTGCATAACAGGATAACCTCCCACAGAGACGCCATTGAAACTCACCATCGAAACTCAAGAGCCACTAAAAGGTGTCAACAAACAATTAACTTAAGCAAGAAATGGCTCCAGCCACTGCAGACAGACACATGTTCAAAAGAAAGCCAATCAAGAACTGCCATGAATCTAAGACCCAATCATGTGGTCTTAGCATAGAAACATAGAAGCATAGAAGATAGGAGCAGGAGTAGGCCATTCGGCCCCTCGAGCCTGCTCCGCCATTCAATGCGATCATGGCTGATCATCCAAATTCAGTACCCTGTTCCTGCTTTCTCCCCATATCCCTTGATCTCTTTAGCCTTAAGAAATATATCTAACTCCTTCTTGAATATATTTAATGAATTGGCCTCAACTGCCTTCTGTGGTAGAGAATTCCACAGGTTCACCACTCTCTGGGTGAAGAAATTCCTCCTCATTTCTGTCCTAAATGGCTTACCCCTTATCCTTAGACTGTGACCCCTGGTTCTGGACTCCCCGACCATCGGGAACATCCTTCCTGCATCTAGTCTGTCCAGTCCTGTTAGAATTTTATAAGTTTCAATGAGATCCCCTCTCATTCTTCTAAACTCCTGCGAGTATAAGCCCAATCGACCCAATCTCTCCTCATACTCCTTAGGAATTTAGACTAGAGACAATGGACTTAAAAAGATATAAAACAAGGAACCCAAAGGCTCTCTCTCTCTCTCTGGACGACCGCGTGAAAGAATAAGAAGCCCTCCCTCTACAGACCAGATCAAGAGGCAAGGAAAAAGGCCACGTGCATTGCTTAACTCAGGGAGGCACCAGTCTGTGTAAATCTAACCCATTACCTTACGCGTTGTAATCGAGTAGAGTTCATAGGATACCAGTAGGCTATTGTTTTGATGTGCATGAGTGTGTGTGTTTAATAAACTTATTCCAAATTGTTTCAAAAGAATTGGTCTTGCTGTCAATTTAATGCCAGTCGAAATAAAAAGCTTACAAAATTGGGGGCTTGTCCGGGATCTGGCGAGACAGCTTTATATCATTCTTTTAAACAATTGGAAATTTCGGGAGTTGCGATTCTAACCTGTGGTGCGAAATTTAAAAGTAAATTCAAAAGATACAGGATGAAGGGATTGGGGGCAAACAAAAAGCCAGCAAAAGATGTAGCTGTAGCCTACCATGAGAAAATATACGAAAAGGTGTCCATAAGGGACTTGCAAGAGTTACGGGCACGATGCATCTGTAAGGGCCAACATGCATCCTTTGGGGAGCTCGTGGCATTTATCCAGGAGAGGGTAGATGAGGGAAAGCTAAGGCCCAAACAGGCAAATGATCTCTTGGCATTCGGGGCACATTACTGTGCTCAGAGAGATGAGGAATTAATGAGGCAGGATGCAAAAGAGATTCGAGATTCAAAGGGAGAGATACAAGATTTAAAAGAACTAAAAGTCAAAGAGATTCAACTAAAGAAAAAAGAGATTCAAAGTATGAAAGAACAGAAAGAAGAAGGCATCCAGCTTGTTAGGCAGTTAAAGGAGGGAGAAATCCAGCATTTGAGACAAGAAATCGATCGATTAGGCCACAGTATCAGGCAACTAGAAAGAGGAGCCGAGCAAGCAGCTTCGTTGCTACAGCAACATAGCCTCTCAAATTTAAATGCAGGAGCAGCTGTCGCTGCAGCAAATGAAATGAGGTTAGAGTTCAAGAAATATAAATTGGAAAACCTGGGGCTCCGGCAGGAAGTAGAAGATGTTAGGGGGGCATTAAGGGAAGCAATTAAGAAGCCACATAGGGAGGCAGACCACTCCCGGTACCACCTAGAAATAGTGAGGCTAAAGAGTAAATTAGGGCAGCAACAGGCTCTAGTATCTGCAGTAACTCAGGGGAGCCATAACAGCGACAACAGAAGGGGACGAGAGGGAGACAGATTGGGAAGAGGAAGGCAGTCAGTATAATCCCCAGGAGGGGGGTGAAGGATGGGCTACCTTGGAGACACAAGGGCCAACCATAGCAGTAGTGACCACCTCTTTACGGCGTAATGTGCATGGTCACATCACTAGTAACCATAGCGACTCACGGCCCATATTTGGTACTGACGCCACGGTGTGTAGCCATGAGTTGAGGCCCATTAATGATGGGGACGACCCACTGGTAGTTAATAGAAGGTGGGCAGATTTCAGGAGGGGTCACCCCGAGTTAGAAGAAGGAGATTTAACACGAGTCCTCCTCTTGGCCTGTTCCACTTCTTTAAAGAATAATCTGCCAGACGCGATCCTCCAGCGTGACACAGCGACTGATGCAGTCGTGATCGAGATCCTAAACCATTTAGGGATCCAAAACTTAAACTTAGTGGATATGCTTAGTCAGACCAAACAGTGCCCAGATGAGACCCCTGGAGCCTTCAGTAATCACCTGTACGATATCTATGAACGTACCCAAAGCCAGGCACCTGCAAATGCTGCAGCAGCAAAGAATCAGGAACAATTCAAAATGATGCTCCTGACCCAACTCCACTCTTTAGTTAAAACCACCCTGGGCATAGCTGTGAGGCCCATCGATCAGTGGACAGATATAGAGACTAACGAGATGGAAAAAGACCAGTTAAAGGTGAAGTCACCACCCACCGCAAAGAAACCAGTGTCAGCGGTGGAGGGATCTAGGTACTACCCCTTTAGGGGACAGTGCTTTAATTGTAAGAAGGAAGGTCACCTAGCAAAACACTGCAGGAGACCCAGACAGGCATCGGACCACGATACAACTCATAGATACCTCCTGAGGGAGGCACCCAAACCCTCTGGGATGGAACAACAATTGGCTCAGTTAGTTACCCTTCTAAAAAAGGATGAATCCAAGCCCTCTTGGACGGACCAACGATTGGACCAGTTGATAACCCTCATGAATGCCCAAATTGTCACGGGGGAGATGCAAAATTATTTACCGGTGCACGCAATCGCCAATGCACACCCATTGGAGGGGCCCCGCCAAGGATCCACCCTATGATGGGGTTTGGCCCCCAAAGATTGGTCGGAAGTGGGGTTCTGACATGATGGTAGCGGGAGACCAGTAGTTCTTGGTGTCTTAAAAGGGGGCCGGCAGCAGATTATGCTTATAGACACTGGCTCAGCTGTTACCATCATCCACACCCCATACCCTGAACGCCATGCAGCGGCGGGCAAGGGTTGTCCGGGCCTTAAAGGGTTTAATGGTGATACAACTCCCGCGTATACAGGGAAGGCCTCTGAGCTTCAGTTGGAAGGCCTCACCTGTAAGGTCCCAGCGCCGATGCTGATGACCATCCCCGTCAGAAGGGGAATTTTAGGGACTGATGTGTTGGATCAGTATGGCGCGGTAATAGATTACAATCGGGACTGTGTTTGGATGGGATTGAGAAATAATGCAAAAGTGATAGAAATTTCAGATGCTCACTCTGTTTTTGCTATTAAAAAGCCATCCGAGTATGACCCTCCGGGGAGCGAAAATGAAGCTGTGGCAAAACTAATTCAGGAACACCTAGCGGTGTTTGCCACGTGCAAGCGCGATTGTGGAAAAATGGCAGGCAAAGAGTCTATTGAGGGACCCCCCCACTCATTCACCAAACAGTACCCCATCCCAAGGGAGAGTCACCCTTACATCCGAGACACCATAAAATCCCTAGTCAAGCAGGGTGCTGTTAGGACAGGCACTTTCACAACCAATTCACCCACATGGCCGGTTAAAAAGCCTAATAGCAGCTGGCGACTGACAATTGATACAGAAAGTTAAATTCTGTAACGCCAGCCTGCTCACTGGTAGTAAGAGAATCTCCCACCATATTATCTCAAATTCCTGCTGGTTCCAAGTACTTCTCGACCCTCGACATCGCCAATGGATTCTGGAGTATCCCTGTTAAAAGGGAGGACCAGGACAAATTCGCGTTCACATTTGAGGACCAGAGCTACACCTGGACACGCCTGCCTCAGGGGTTCCACAATGCCCCCACGATCTTCCAGAAAAGAATGGCTGCAGTTTTAAAAGACATTTCCCATCCCACCTGCTTGCTCCAGTACGGAGACGATCTACTGCAGGCAACCAATAGCATGGAGGAGCATCTGTCCCTTTTTCACGAACTGTTGGCATTGTTGGCTCAGGCGGGGCTAAAGGTGAATCCCCGTAAGGCTCAGTTGGTAAAGGAACAGGTCACCTTTCTGGGAGTGTCCATTTCTCCAGAGGGATCATCCCACGACTCCCACAAGGTGGAGATAATACAGCGACTACCATTACCCACTTCCGAAAGAGCCCTACGATCATTCTTGAGTTTGGTGGGGTATCAAAGGAACTTTATCCCAGGCTTTGCAGAGTGCGCAAAGCCCCTGTATGATTTGATAAAACTGCAGGGTGATGAAATAAGCCTGGCATGGACTGATGCTCACACCCAGTCTGTGGCCAAATTAAAAACTGCAGTGATACAGGCCGCATGTCTGATTCCTCCGGATCCCGCGCAGCCCTTCCGTTTGGAGGCCGGGGCCACAGAACAAAGCCTCGCCGCAGTTCTGTGCCAAACGCGAGCTGATCGACTGCAGCCCATTGCATATACGCCTCGAATCCTGCAGGGGCCAGAAAAGACGTATACCGCATGCGAGCACCACCTGCTGGCCGTCTTCTGGGGGGTACATCATTTTACCTTTATTTCTGGGCTACAAGCGACCATCCTTCACGGCGCTCACATGCCTCTGAACCTACTGATGAAACCTGGAGAGTCGCTAGTTTCCTTGCAGCGCCTCAGCAAATGGACATTGGAATTTATGGAAAGAGACACTGGTATCATTTCCAAACCCACCATATTGCTGCCACAATTTCTGGTTTATGAGGGGGAACTGTATGAATGTCCGCTACCCCTGATTAACTTTGAGACCCATCCTGTGCAGGAAGAGCCCAGACAGGGAGCCCCAGATGTCTACATCGATGGGTCCTCATATCACATCGAGGGATCCTCCCACACCGGGAATGCTGTGGTATTGCCAGAGAGAACCATCCAACAACGATGCAACTGACTGTCCTCACAATACGCAGAAATCGCCGTGAAAGAAACCTCAGATAGACCTGTGAATATTTGGTCCGATAGTGCCTATACTATAAACACCATGCTCTCCTTGCCCAATACCACAAAAATGACTACGATACAATCGACGGTAAGGCCCTGGTCCACGGGCCCTGGTTACGCCTGCTCTGATCATGCCTTAAACAGCGATCCCAGCCCGGTTTCATAGGAAAGGTAGCAGCCCACAGAAAAGGGGGCCCACATAGTGAGGGAAATTCCAGAGCAGCCAAGGACGCTGCGATTGTTGGGGCGATAGAGGATGTAGTTGTTGAGCCCTGCAATGCTGTTAGCAAGGGCTCCCCAACAGATCACCTAGATTTAAAATCCCTGCAGCAGCAATACTGGCCATGTGCCATTGTAAGCGCCTGGCATGTGGAAGGCTGACCCCTTCCCCAACCGACAGCCTGGGCCCCCAATACCACACTAGACACTGCCCCTGACAGACCCCTTCCCCAACCGACAGCCTGGGCCCCCAGTACCGCACTAGACACGGCCCCTGACAGACCCCTTCCCCAACCGACAGCCTGGGCCCCCAATACCACACTAGGCACTGCCCCTGACAGACCCCTTCCCCAACCGACAGCCTGGGCCCCCAATACCACACTAGACACTGCCCCTGAGAGACCCCTTCCCCAACCGACAGCCTGGGCCCCCAATACCACACTAGACACGGTCCCTGGCAGACCCCTTCCTCAACTGACAGCCTGGGCCCCCAATACCGCACTAGACACTGCCCCTGACAGACCCCTTCCCTAACCGACAGCCTGAGCCCCCAATACCACACTAGACACTGCCCCTGACAGACCCCTTCCTCAACTGACAGCCTGGGCCCCCAATACCGCACTAGACACTGCCCCTGAGAGACCCCTTCCTCAACCGACAGCCAGGGCCCCCAATACCACACTAGACACTGCCCCTGACAGACCCCTTCCCCAACCGACAACCTGGGCCCCCAATACCGCACTAGACACTGCCCCTGAGAGACCCCTTCCTCAACCGACAGCCTGGGCCCCCAATACCACACTAGGCACTGCCCCTGACAGACCCCTTCCCTAACCGACAGCCTGAGCCCCCAATACCACGCTAGACACGGCCCCTGACAGACCCCTTCCCCAACCAACAGCCGGGGCCCCCAATACCACACTAGACATGGCCCTTGACAGACCCCTTCCCCAACCGACAGCCTGGGCCCCCAATACCACACTAGACACTGCCCCTGACACAGCGGAGCAGTTGCTGATGTTCAAAAGAAAGCCACACGCTTGCCCGGTGGTGTGTGTTCCACCAGAGGTGGGTCAGGAACTGCTCTCCCTCTTTCACTCCCAGCCCACGGCAGGGCACTATTCGGCCTTGGTAATCTTCTATAAGGTATCATCCACAGCTTGGTGGCCTTCCATGAGGGAAACAATCAACCTTTATGTGGCACGATGCCTACCGTGCCTGTAGCACAATCCTCCCACGTACACTAACCGAGCCTTGCTTCAAAGAGCGCCCCCACCTCAAGGGCCTTGGACTCACCTTCAGATAGATTTCATTGGACCACTTCCACAGGCGCAGGGCAATTTTCAGCATGCCCTGGTGGTGGTGGATCAATTCACTAAATGGATCGAAGCATTTCCCTGCCGCTCCAACACCGCAAGCGTGGCAGCCAAAACACTCGTAAATCATGTGTTTTGTAGGTGGGGAGTACCGGTACAAGTGGACAGTGATGAAGGTTCACACTTTACTGGTAAGATTTTTACCCATCTGCAGGAAATGTTGGGGATAAAACACAAACTACACATTGCCCACCACCCCCAATCATCCGGAGAGGTCGAAAGGGGGAACAGGGCCCTCAAGTTAATGTTAAAAAAATTGTGTGCGGACCACCCCACTCAACGGGCTAACATGCTGCCAATGTGCTTAATGGCAATGAAGTCCACACCTCATGAAACAACAGGAATCTCCCCATAACAGGCCATGACAGGGAGACTCATGAAAACGCCAGGCCAGCTAACACTAACGGGAATGAGCCCCTTGACAATGGAACCATGTACTGTAGTTCCAAGTGGCTGGAACAAGTGGTAGATCACATCAATCAGATGAATCAATTTGTGGCCACAAAATTGGGGAAGTCAAAAAGACAAATTAAAAGGTACTTTGACAAGAAAGTACGTCCCTTTGAGTATCAGGTGGGGGACACTGTAATGATTCCAAATTATGGGAAAAAGAAGCATGTCTTTGAGGCCAGGTGGTGGGGATCGCATACGATTATAGACCGATTGAACCCCACGATTTATTTGATTCAATTACCGGGGGAAAAGGGTGTTAAGTACAAGAAATGGTATCATATTAACCAGTTAAAAACTGCCAAAGAGTAAATACTACACTGATCTTGCTTCCCACAGGGCCATGATATGAGTACAGATGACACAGAACAATGCCATAAACAGCAGAGCTATACAAAAGCTAGGAGCCAGCCCATGGTGGGAAACAATGTATAATGTAGGATAACACCCCTGGCTCAGAACCCTCTCAATGCTTATGATACTGCGGCACAAGCCATACTTGTAGTGGTGGGGATCATCATGATCTGCTACCTGAGAAAACTCCTTAGGAAACCCTGAGGAGATAAACCAAATGAGGGGTCAATAAGGATATTTCCCCCTCAAGGCAGGGAATCTGTAAAAATAAAAATATATGTTTTTTATGTGTGATGGACTTGAGACTATTAATTTAAGATGTATGTAATAAAGATGAATTTGATGTGTATGGATCTCCCCTGGGTAAGGCAATGGCACAAAACTTAACAAAGGAAACCTGCATAACAGGATAACCCCCCACAGAGACACCATCGAAACTCACCATCGAAAATCAAGAGCCACTAAAAGGTGTCAGCAAACAATTAACTTAAGCAAGAAATGGCACCAGCCACTGCAGACAGACACATGTTCAAAGGAAATCCAATCAGGAACTGCCATGAATTTAAGACCCAATCATGGGGTCTTAGCAATTTAGAGTCGAGACAATGGACTTAAAAAGATATAAAACCAGGAACCCAAAGGCTCTCTCTCTCTCTTTGGATGACCACATGGAGGAACAAGAAGCCCTCCCTCTACAGACCAGACCAAGAAGCAAGGAAAAAGTCAATAAACACCAGTAGGCTATTGTTTTGATGTGCATGAGTGTGTGTGTTTAATAAACTTATTCCAAATTGTTTCAAAAGAATTGGTCTTGCTGTCAATTTAATGCCAGTCAAAATAAAAAGCTTATACCTGCTCTTCTTCTAAATATTGCCATGGGATCTTTTATGTCCACCTGAGAGCAGGCGGGGCCTCGGTTTAACGTCTCATCCAAAAGACAGCACCTCCGACAGTTGAAGAGATCGCAAAGTCTCTGTTTGAAGAATGGACTCAGTCGAGAACATTTTTGTGGACTTTATGGGCTGAGGGTGTTTTCCCTGTGGTGGGATCGCCCTGTGCAAATGCGTGGGGGACTGGTTTGTTAAAACTCCAGAGAACGCATGGCAGTTGGCTGTGACAAAAGAACTGTCAGTCATCCAGAATGTATGGGTTCGCCCGACAGTCCTGGAAAAAGGAAGGGGGCCATTGAACTTGATTAAAAGGCCACTCTAATATGCAAAGCACTTCTCACCTCCATCTCAGAAGAGAAGCAGAACAATGAACCCACTGGCCTCAGCCAGCCGAAAAGGAGCCAGTTTTTTCCCAACACAAAGGCCGAAAGATATGTCCCAGACTTAGGGCCATTAATCCAATACTCATGGGTCCGAGGACGACCCATCACTGATTAAGCACTGGAGTGCTTAGAATCAAAAGGATTTTAAAGATTGGCAGGAAAGATAGGGGTGGCAAGACTCCTACAAGAGATAGATTCTTTTCCACCATTCTCTCTCTCTCTCTCTCGCTTCCTCACTCCACCAAGATCGACTTAACAAGAAGTACCAGAGAAAGAAGCTGCTGAGCGAAGCGATCGAGCCAAGCCGGTAACCAGATATCCCAGGCAAGCTGGGTGAGCTGTAAGGGGCTCAGAGTTTTCTCAGAAGTGAAGTTTTTGGGCTATTCCGAGGGTGGGAGCTTCGTTTGGTTCAGCCAGGTGAAGGGGTTTATGCGACTGGGTAATTTGTTGGTAGGGGTGGAGTTAGAGTCCACCATAGCAACAAGGGAATTACTGCTTGTTATAGTCCCCAGTTTTGTACTGTATGTGTATTGTTTGTAACCTGGATTTTATTCTCCACAGGGACAGTGATTTTGTTTAGTAGTGCATGTTTTAGCCAGTGTATGTTAGACCAAATAAATATAGGTTTGATTTTTCACCGAAGCGTTCCTGTCCGTGACTTATTTCATTTACACTCTGAATAATAATTCCCGGGTATAGAACTTTCGTAAGGCGGGGGCGATTCGAACCGTCCGTCTAACAATTGGGCTAGGATCAAAAACCGCTTACACAGTGCAGCGCTCCCTCAGCACTGCACTGGAGTGTCAGTCTAGATTATGTGCTCAAATCTCTGGAGTAGGACTTAAACCCACAACCTTCTGACTCAGAGGCAAGAGCGATATCTACTAAGCCAAGGATGACACAACTAAGTTGTGAATAACCACAGATCATTTTTCAGACAGCAGCTGTTGGTAATGAATCTGTCATTCCCATTTAAACCTTCTCTAGATCCCACCTTTTGTTTCTTTACTTGTCCCATTGCCATCCCCTTTTACCTTGTACCATTATCCCTTTTGCCATTTAATCACTCCTGCCTTCCCCCCTATGACCGACCCTCCCTTTTGATCTTTCCTCCCCTTCCCACTTTCCCTGCCTCTGTACAGGAAACTTTGGTTTATCCGGAGGTTGTATGTCCGGAAACCTCGATCTAACGGCAGAAATCAGCAGCCGTTTTTGTAATGTATATACCTTTAAGGGGGGAACTATGTTTTACAGCTCATGTATACTGCAGTACCGTCAGTGACCACACCTGTATATAGCACTGAGTAGTAATCTGTACAGATCAGTTGCAGTGTGAGCCACGTTGAGTAAACACCTGTTGTACTGTACCCGCAGTCTGTGTCTTATTATACACGGACGCAACATTGGCGGCGAGGCAGGTTCGAACCTACCTGCAACTCTGCATCACCTCCCGGGGATTCGTTCCTGGAGATCAGTGGATTGGAGGTCAAGGCCAGAGACTCAGGCGTCGACCACGGGCAACCACCCAGTCATCCAGCAGAGACTCGAGAATTGCGAGGGAGGCTGTCGAGAGCCAGGCTTGGCTTTCCAGTCGAGGTGGTCCAGCGAAACGGGCTGGCAACAGGTAGTGCGCAGAACTTCCCCGACAGCGGCGGGCTAGAGCCCGACCGAGCGGCACAGCAAAGGGCCGAGCAGCGTTGACGGGGAAGAGAGAGAGAGGGCAGAGCGCACAGGGCGCAGCCGGTGTTCAGGGGCCAAGCAGCGTCGGAGAGAGTGAGAGAGAGACGCGCAAAAACCTGCGAGGCGCCGCCATTGCCATGAGGACCGCCGAGAGCGGCGTTGGCAGCAGTGCAGGAGAAGCACGCGAAACCTACAGGGCACCGCCATTGCCACGAGAACCGCCGGGAGCGGCGCTGGCAGCAGCGGGGGAGGAAGGAAAGCGCGGGAGACGCCATTTTAAGCCATTGGGAGATGCCATTTTAAACCACACCCAAAATGCCGAAGAGTGGCAGTATCACCGCATTTGCCAATGAAGTCGAAGATTGGACTACATATGTCGAACGAATAGAGGTGTACTGCAAGGCAAATGAGGTGTCAGATGACAAGAAAGCATCGGTATTGTTAAATTTAATGGGTGCAAAGACATATGATTTATTACGAAATCTAGTAACCCCAACGAAGCCAATGGAAAAGAGTTTTGAAGACATAGTAACGATACTAAAGGAACATTTAAACCCCACACCGCTGCTGATAGCAGAAAGATTCAAGTTTCACAAACGGAACCAGCATAAGGATGAAAGCAATGCTGATTATTTAACAGAACTGCGCAAACTATCGAAACACTGCCAGTTTGGAGCGGGAGTGGCAGATACCTTAAGGGACAAGTTTGTGTGTGGGCTTCAAAGTGAAGGAACCCAGAAACGGCTTTTATCTGAAAAGGACCTTATGCTGGAAAAGGCTTTCAGCATTGCGGTATCATATGAAGCAGCAGCACGGGGCGCTGCAGAGATACAACAGAGACCGCAAGAATATGGCACAAACGAAATGTCATATGGAACAGAGAAGTGCTATCGCTGCGGCAGAACAACACATGACCAGAATGATTGCTGGTTCAAAGACAAAGTGTGCAGACAGTGTGGAAAAGTAGGACACATAGCACGAGTCTGCAGGTCGGGAAAGAAAACCCGCAATAAGAAACCTACCAAAGGAAAGTACAAGAAGGTACATAAGATGACGGAGAATAGTTCAGACGAACAAAAAAGTGATAACGACTCCGAAAGCAGGGAACTGAGTTGTCTGAAACTACATAATGTGATCACAAACGGAGGATCACCGAACCACTTGGGTCACTCTCAAGTTAGCAAGATTCCAGGTAAATATGGAATTGGACACAAGATCAGCCCTAACAGTCATAAACCGACGGGACTACGAGCGGCTATTCTCACACATACCCTTGAGAGACACAAAAATTATTTTGAAGACGTACACGGGGCAAAAAGTCTACCCCAAATGAAAAATAAGGGTGACCGTTATATATAACGGTAAGGAAACACCAAAACTAGACCTGTATGTATTGCAAGATGGAGGACCACCATCACTGGGACGTGAGTGGATCCGGAAAATACAACTGGATTGGCATTCCATACAGGCACTGACTGTGGCTGATAAAAAGGATGACGACGTCACACCTGGGCGACTGTCAAAGATCCTAACTGACGCGAAAGAAGTGTTCCAGCAAGGACTCGGAACACTAAAAGGCATGACAGCGACGATTAAAATTGAAGAAAACGCAAGCCCAAAATTTTTTAAGGCCAGACCGGTACCTTATGCGATCCGTCCAGCCGTCGAAGCAGAGCTGGAGAGTCTGGAACGTTCAGGTGTACTGTCCAAGGTAGACTGGAGCGAGTGGGCTACACCCATCATACCTGTGATGAAAAAGTTGTTGAGCAGCACGCCTGGGGAACCAAGGAAGGTTTGCATCTGTGGAGACTTTAAGGTAACAGTGAACCCGGTCCTTCACACCGTACAATATCCACTTCCGCGGATTGAAGATATTTTCGCCTCACTATCTGGAGGGAAACGCTTCACTAAGATTGATCTGGCCCAGGCGTATCTGCAAATGGAGGTAGAAGAAGCATCAAAAAAGTATCTCACAATCAACACCCATAAAGGTCTCTACCAATACAACCGGCTGGTATTCAGGGTAGCATCAGCTCCGGCTATTTGGCAGAGGGCAATGGAACAAGTCCTGCAAGGGATCCCAGGGACCCAGTGTTATTTGGACGACATCCTGGTCACGGGCAAAAATGAGAGTGATCACCTTGCCAACCTGGAGCAGGTGCTCACTAGGTTGCAGGAATATGGGCTCCGAGCTAACCGCCCCAAATGCGTGTTTTTAGAAAACAGATCTCGTATTGTGGCCACGTTATCGATAAAGAGGGGTTACATAAGTCCCCAGAGAAGATTGAGGCAGTAGTCAAGGCTCCAGCACCGGGAAATGTGTCACAACTGAGGTCGTTCCTCGGGCTGGTAAACTACTACCATAAGTTCTTGCCAAATTTGTCTACAATACTACACCCACTGAACACCCTACTGCAAACTGGGGTGCCACGGAAGTGGAGTGATGAATGTAGATGAGCTTTCCAGAAGAGCAAAACACTAATCACATGGAAAGAGGTATTGGCCCATTACAACCCGGCATTACCAATTCGGTTGGCATGTGATGCGTCACCCTACGGCATTGGAGCGGTGCTGTCGCACAAATTCTCGGACGGCTCAGAGAGGCCAATAGCCTTTGCGTCACGATCACTAACCTCAGCCGAGCGTAACTACGCCCAAATTGACAGGGAGGCCCTCAGCCTAGTGTGGGGAGTGAAAAAGTTCAATCACTATCTGCACGGGCAGAAATTCACCTTGCTGACTGATCACCAGCCTCTGGTCTCCATTTTTAATCCGAAGAAGGGCGTTCCGGTGATGACTGCGCAACGACTACGAAGATGGTCACTTTTTCTAGGGGCGCACCACTATGAGATTGAATATAAGGGCACGAAACAGCATGGAAATGCTGATGGGCTATCACGCCTGCCACTGCCTACTGCAGAGGAAGCACCAGCTGTGGATCCTGTCGAAATATTCCATTCGACTATAGTTGAATACCTACCGGTAACTAACGCTTGTATCGAAAAGGAAACCCGAAATGACCCGACACTGTCTCGGGTATATGATTTGACGGTGAAGGGATGGCCAGCACATGGCGACTCACTGTTGCCAGCATTCTCGACAAGGAGAGAACAGCTGTCAGTGTGCCGGGGGACCTTGATGTGTGGATCCCGAGTGGTAATTCCACCCAAGTTAAGGGATAGAGTGCTCAATGAGCTTCATGAGGGTCATCTGGGAGGGGTAAAAATGAAAAGCCTAGCCAGGGCTTATGTGTGGTGGCCGGGAATCGATAAACAAATCGAGGACCTGACCAAGAGCTGCTCAGGATGCCAGAAAATCCAAAATGCACCATCACAGGCCCCTCTACACCCATGAGAGTGGCCCTCATCTCCATGGCAATGGGTGCATATTGATTTTGCTGGTCCATTCATGGACTCAATGTTTTTAATAGCCGTGGATGCGCACTCGAAATGGCCTGAGGTCATCAAAATGTCCTCCACCACCACGGAGAAAACTATTGCAGTCCTACGGACCATTTTTGCCAGGAATGGCTTGCCAGAACAGATTTGCTCCGACAACGGACCACAGTTTGTGTCCGAAGAGTTCCGGAGGTTCTTGAAAAAGAATGGGGTAAGGCATTACACATCCGCCCCGTATCATCCAGCCATAAATGGATTGGCTGAGAGGTTCGTACAAACCTTTAAGAAGGCAATAAAGGCTATGTACAATGACAGCATTCCACTGCAGCACAAGGTGGACAATTTCCTGTTCGCCTACCGGAATGCGACACATGCAGTCACCAACCAGGCCCCAGCCATGATGTTCTTCAACCGAAGGTTAAGATCTCGCCTGGATTTGCTCAGACCAAATGTACGAAGAGATGTTGAGAGTAAGCAATTCCAGCACATCCATGAGAAGCCAACAAGGAGCTTCAATGTAGGGCAACCAGTCTTGGCCCGCGACTACCGAACAGAAAAATGGCAGGCAGGAATGATATGCACACGGCAGGGCCCACTAATGTACACAGTGGATGTTGGGGAGAGCATCGTGAGACGCCATGCTGACCAGATCCTAGAGTCACAGGAACAAGTCAACCCCATGCCTCACCCATACGTACCTGGTGATGAACCCGACGTACATGTCGCATCTACCCCAGAAACAGTAGCATCGGAAGCTGATGAACCAACCGACGACAGGGGGCCAGAAACGCCTCCGCACCAAGAGCAAGACACTCGGGAAAGGCGCTATCCAGAAAGGATCAGGAAGCCTCCCCAAAGACTGAATATATAAATAGACTATTTTCAGCTAATGTTGCATGTTAAAAGTGTTAATTGTAATTAGTTTGATATTTAATTGTTAAATGAGTGTTATGGTACTGTTAATCTAAAAGGGGAGGAATTGTAATGTATATACCTTTAAGGGGGGAACTATGTTTTACAGCTCATGTATACTGCAGTACCGTCAGTGATCACACCTGTTTATAGCACTGAGTAGTAACCTGTACAGATCAGTTGCAGTGTGAGCCACGTTGAGTAAACACCTGTTGTACTGTTCTCCGCAGTCTGTGTCTTATTATACACGGACGCAACAGTTTTGGTTAGGTTTTTTTTCTTCCCCTAGCATTTTTTTAAACAGTCAGGCTGTGGAAAGTGTCTCTGTAGCTTAGCAACACCTTCAGAGATGCTTCCAAGGTACGGGCCGAGTGTTTACAAGCTGTTGCTAAGCAACAGTGTTTGTTGTCAGATACGGAGATGAAAACCTCCATATCCTTCAACATTAGCGCTGGTCTATCCGGAAGTTTTGATCTAACGGCACCAGCTCAGTCCTGTCGGTGCCGGATATCGCGAAGTTTCCTGTACATGCTTAAAACCTCTAACTTTTTCCAGTTCTGATAAAAGGTCATTAACCTGAAATGTTAGCTTAGTTTCTCTCTCCACTGAGTATTTCCAGCATTTTCTATTTTTATCTAAGTTGTACTTGTATTTTGTAATACATTTTTAAAGCAATGTCAAATGGTTCTTGATGACGTAACCAAATGAGTAAGTCTTGATTGAATCAGCAATTCTAGAGCCTGGCAAAGAGTCAAGATACAATGGAAGAAAAGTAATGGTGAAGAAATGTATTATTCTATTGCAAAACCAAGGCACAGAGCCAAGGTCTACGGGCACTGGGCACCATCAAAGTTGAAAAGAGTAGGAGACGAGATAAAGTAAATTAGGAAGCGATGTCAAGTGATGCCAAGCTTGGCTATCCAAAGTCTGTAGCTTGTGGGAAGAAGGGTAAACTCAGGGGCGCAATTTCCTGTGACCAGAGTTTCTTTCTTCAGTGAACAGCAAAGCAAATAAAGTCTATTTACAGGGTCTATTTAAAGAGAGTCTCTATGAACTGCAGCAAACAGAACTCGTGACCGAAACTACAGCAGTGTCTCCCGATAAAAGCAGGGTGATTTCTCCAGCAAAATGCAGTGAGTGGAGGATGGTTACATTGTACAAATTATGTGTGTAACCTCAATCCCAGGCATGGACTCAATGGGCCGAATGGCCTCCTTCTGTGCCGCTATGACTCTATGGGGGAAAAATTCGGTTGCTTTGCACCTCCTGTTAGGGCGCTAATGGGGTGCGAAGCAAATAGCACCCGGGCGCAGCGATTTTTGCGCCGCTCGCGAAATTGACCAGACATTTTGTGGCAGCGCTAAACACTACCGCCACGATCTCCTGCGCCTGTAGATCATGACGTCAGTCGAGCGTGCAATGCTCCGGTAGCGTCCCGGACCGGATATTGAGTGGCGCCCCCTGCCTTTCCGCCTGCCGTTAGCAACGACAGGTTGAGGGGAACGTTTTGCAGTCAGGAATGGACTGGGGGAGCGCTATTTAAAGGCGACCGCTTCCTGCCTTTTTTTGTCTGTGACATTTTTGCACCACGCATTCTGAGAGAGAGAGAAAGACTTCTGGAGAGATTCAACGCTGTGTGAAGGAGTTTTGGGTACTGAGCAGCACTTTGCAGGTTCATTTTGATTTGATCTTCCTTGCATCAATTTAGAAGAGACTATGGGGGCTGCACTCTGAGCTCTTTCCCTGGACCTCTCCATTGTTCTTTCCAGCAGATTTGATGTACAGGTCTCTCCAGGCCGAGATTCAAGGCTGCAATGAGCAGGGTGTGGATGGAGAGCAAGATCAACCCTCCCCTTTAAGAACTGGCCGGCGCCAGTGTGTCTGTGTTCCATTGCTGACTGACATCACATGAGCTTCGCCAGCGCTCGGAGTTAGCGCCTCGCTCCTCGGCGTTAGCGCCTTAAGACAGATGTGTAGCACCTGATTTAGCACACCAATCACCTCCAGGGGCGATAGAAGCCAAGTTTGCAGTTGGAGGCAATAATTTGCGCCAGGGGCTAAACTTTGCGCCCGGCCGATAATTGCGCCCCAAACGGGGCGATACCAAATTTCTCCCTCAATGACTTACAGCAGTGTGGTCTCCAGGCGTGATTGATGGGGGAATTACCCAATAATCTCCATTCTGGCCGAGAATATTGATGTCATTATATGCGGCCCTGTGATTTTAAGATCCAAGGGAAGAATTGGATTAGAGGATGACATTAAGCGTCTTGAACTCTGTGAGGTTCCGGGAGGAGGAAGATTGCATAGGTTAGTGCATTTCGAGCATAGGAAAGGAAACGTCAGGGGTGTAATGTCCATAGATCCATTCAGAAAATAGAAGATAGCAAAAGAAGAGATCACAAGGTCATTTAAGATGAAGAAGACCCTTAAGTCCATTTGATCTCAATAACAACTACTACTTGCATTTATATAGCGCCTTTAACATAGTAAAACGTCCCGAGGAGCTTCACAGGAGCGATTATCAAACAACATTTGATACCGAGCCACACAAAGCAATATTAGGACAGGTGACCAAAAGCTTGGTCAAAGAGGTAGGTTTTAAGGAGCATCTTAAAGAAGGAGAGAGAGGTGGAGAGATTTAGGGAGGGAATGCCAGAACTTAGGGCCGAGGCAGCTGAAGGCACGGCCATCAATGGTGGTGCAATTTTAATCGGGGATGGGCCAGAATTGGAGGAGTGCAGAGATCTCGGAACATTGTAGGGTTGGAGGAGGTTCATCCTTCCATAGTACTCTACTATAATTCCATTGCATCCTCTATCTGTTTCTTAAATGTCTGCAACCACCCTTCCTGCTATCTTGTGATGTGTGATCTCCATTTGAGACCAGAGGAGAAAGTGAGACCAAGATCATTGACTGGGGATATATATTTGCTGTATTTTGGATCAATAACAGATTGTTAATCACACAGTAATCATCAGTCACGTATCTTCCCATCACTACCTTGAGAGTTGTATTAAATGTAGCCCCCAGTTTTAGAAGTACCACATGACCAGGATAGAATACTTCATTGCAGACTCCTAGAACTTGCACGGTTGCCTTCATGACTTGGAGAGGAATTTCTCAGAGTTTTTCCCTAAATTGGCCAAGGTGGTTTTTTTTTGTCCCTTGCAGGAGATTGCATGTGTGGTGGTGGATTAGGGTCCATAGAGTCATGGAATCCGAGAGTCAAAACGGCACAGAAGAAGGTCATTCATCCCATCGAGTCCGTGCCGGCAATCCAGTCAGTCCCATTCCCCCGCTCTATCCCTGTAGTCCTGCAAGTTTATTTCCCTCATGTGCCTACCCAGTCTCCCCTTGAAAACATTGAGTGTCTCCGCTTCCACCACTTCTGTCGGCAGCGAGTTCCAGTTCTGTAATGATATGCAGTAACATGTCATTCTAGAATGGTACACTAGGTGTGGCTGTATGTTTTAGTAGTGAGCTACATCTATATGGGTTGTCTTGTTTAACATGAGGCACTGGTTGAGAGAGACAACATGGCTACTGTATACAAGTCAACATGGCTGAATAAATGACTAGCACAAGCTAGCTGTTCATAATAAAAACGTCTATTTATTTATGAACATAACAAGTTCCTCACCACTCGCTGCGTAAAAAGTTTTTCCTCACGTCCCCCTGTATCTCTTGCCCAAAACCTTAAATCTGTGTCCCCTAGTCCTTGTACCATCAACTAGTGGGAACAGCCTTTCCCCGTCTAGCCTATCCAAACCCGTCATAATCTTGTACACCTCTATCAAATCACCCCTCAACCTCCTTTGCTCTAATGAAAACAAATCCAGCTTCTCCAACCTGTCCTTGTAGCTAAGATCCCCCATCCCCGAAACCATTCTGGTAAATCTCCTCTGCACCCTCTCAAGTGCCTTCACATCCTTCCTAAAGTGTGGTGACCAGAACTGGATGCAAGTTGTGGCCTAACCAGCGCTTTATAAAGGTTCAGCATAACTTCTCTACTTTTGTACTCAATGGGCAGGATTTTCATTGGGCTGTGGAGGCGGGATTGGAGGCGTGTGGGGGGTTAGAATCTCAAAATCGGGGGGAGCACGAACCCATCCTGCCCCCAACACGCCTCCATGCCAGTTTCAAAGGAGGCGGATACCCGACTTGTGCTGGGAGCCGCCTCCCCGAGGCGGGAAGGGGATTAGTGCCAATTAAATGCCTGTTAACAGGTAGTTAACAGGCAGTTTTTAGCCTAATCCCTATTTTTATTCCTGAAGTGTGGGATTCCCGACGGCTCCAAACCACGGCAAGTTAGCGAGGCGGACCGTCGGGCTGAAGGGCTTGGAGGGTTCCAGATGTCCGTTGTTCAGGTGAGTAATGGGTGCATGAGTGCAGAGGTAAGTGTGTTTGGTGGGTGTAAAGTGTTTAAAGAAGTTTTACTTACCTTTTCTTACCTTTACAGCCTTCCTTCCTTCAGGTTTCGGGAGTCCCTCATCTCACCGGCACAGAAAGCAGAATGGCCGCGAGCTGTCAAAAGTTGCAGCATTCAGCTTTCTGTTCTGGGGAGATCTCTAAATCAGCCTGAGAGGAAGGAATTAACTTGGAGTACAGATTGTCAGTGCTTGACAGCTTCAAAGAGCTGTCAAACGCTGATATTTCATCTGTCAAAAGCTCTTGACAGATGAAATGTCAATCTGTGACATCACCTGTTGCTGGGTGGCCCTTAATTGGCCTGCTGAGCTCGCTGGGTGGGCTCAACAAGGTCAATCAACTCAAAATCGCGTGGGTTGGCCACAACTCGATGGAGGCGGGACTACAACCCCGAAAGTTGTAGTCCCGCCTCCTACACGCCTCCAGTATTAAAGTCCAGCCCGATGCCTCTATTTATGAAACCGAAGATCCCATATGCTTTGCTAACCACTCTCTCAATATATCCCGCCACCTTCAGGGACCTATGCACATTAACTCCCAGGTCCCTCTGTCCCTGCACACTCATTGGTGCACAAGAATGTACCATTTTTTAGATGGGGCGGGTTTGATGGAATAAATGGTCTTTTCTGGTCCCTGGTGAACTATTTGTGTATAATCCCCTTTAACTTTCCCCCTCCTATCACAACAGGCATCACAGAAGACCCATCAAATCTCAACCGATTGATTTAATCATAAAAATCAGAGCTCAGCAAGCTAAGGAACGTAAATGACACACAGACATTGAGCAAGAAGTAGAGGAGAACGTTGCAAGTAGACCGAAGGCACCGTCACAGAGGAAAGCTTTACAGGAGGCTGTTGAAGGTGCTGAGAAAAGTCGTGAAGATTGCCGTATCACATTTCTCAAACTGCAGATGGGATGAAATACTTGAAAATACAGTGACTATTGATATGCAGGCAAACGTGGCATTCATTTTGTGCACAGCAAGATCCCACAAACAGCACTGAGGTGAATTTTTTTTTTAACCACAGTATTGCTTGAGGGAGGAATGTTGGCCAGGGTACTAGGAGAACCATCCTGCTATTCTTCGAACGGTGCCATGAGATGTTAAACATTCACTTGAACTGAGGAAACAGTGCAGACAAGGACCTCCGTTTTATGTCCTATCTGAAGAGCACCACCTCTGATAATACAATACTCCCTGACCAGTGTTCTGAATGGTGGCTGAAAGCTTTGCCATCAGTGGTGGAGTGAAGTGCGAGGTGTAATATACCAGATCCAGAAGAGCGGGGGGGTGGGGGGGTGTGTGCGTGATAAGGCATGGGGGCTAGGGAAACATAGAAACATATAAGATCGGAGCAGGAGTAGGCCATTCGGCCCCTCGAGCCTGCTCCGCCATTCAATGAGATCATGGCTGATCATCCAAATTCAGTACCCTGTCCCTGCCTTCTCCCCATACCCCTTGATCCCTTTAGCCTTAAGAAATATACCTAACTCCTTCTTGAATATATTTAATAAGTTGGCCTCAACTGCCTTCTGTGGTAGAGAATTCCACAGGTTCACCACTCTCTGGGTGAAGAAATTCCTCCTCATCTCTGTCCTAAATGGCTTACCCCTTATCCTTAGACTGTGACCCCTGGTTCTGGACGCCCCGGCCATCGGGAACATCCTTCCTGCATCCAGTCTGTCCAGTCCTGTTAGAATTTTATAAGTTTCAATGAGATCCCCTCTCATTCTTCTAAACTCCAGCGAGTATAAGCCCAATCGACCCAATCTCTCCTCATACGTCATTCCTGCCATCCCAGGTATCAGTCTGGTGAATCTTCGCTGCACTCCCTCCATGGCAAGAACATCCTTCCTCAGATAAGGCGACCAAAACTGCACACAATACTCAAGGTGTGGTCTCACCAAGGCCCTGTACAACTGCAGCAAGACATCCTTGTTCTTGTACTCGAACCCTCTCGCTCCGAAGGCCAACATACCAAAAGTGGCGTGAAGTGAAGCTATTGCGAGACCTGAAGACAAGGATGAGGACTTTGAAGTTGATACATTGGGAGGGGGAACAGGGAGTCCCATAACAACAGAGTGGCATTGCAGCTTGGAGTTTAACAAGAAATATGTGACAGAAATTTCCTGGAGCGTTCTTCAGATCGGGCTCCATAACTTTAGCGGAATAGTAGCAGAATCCCTGTTTACGCGCTTATCCAGAGTTTCCTTCTGCCGAAGTTCCAGTAACCAATTGGGAGGAAATTCCCACCGATGGTCTCCTGAATCTATTCTGAACACAAGAGCACAGTGGCTGTGGGATAGGAATATGCCTGCATATCTATGGGATTGTAATGATTCCTTTTCCCCCATCCCTTCATCAGCATGTAGTAACGTAATATAGAGCACAGTACAATTTCCATTGTGTCCAGTCTTAGCATTTATGAACATTAAAAAAAATACAATTCTTGCTTCCCAATAGTACAATCCTTATGGAAAATGCATAACTTAATTGTATATCTTAACAAGCACACTGGAAAAATGACACACACTGAGAGGTTACTCCCATCAGGAAAAACTGAACAGGCTCCTTTCTCTAGGAAAGAGAAGGCTGAGGGGTGACCTGATAGAGGTCTTTAAAATGATGAAGGGGTTTGTTGGGTAGACGTAGAGAAGATGTTTCCACTTGTGGGGAAGACCAAAAACTAGGGGCCATAAATATAAGATAGTTACTAATAAATGCAATCAGGAATTCAGGAGAAACTTCTTTACCCAGAGAGCGGTTGGAATGTGGAACTCAGTACCACAGGGAGTGGTTGAGGTGAGTCGCATAGATACATTTAAGGGGAAGCTAGACATACACATGAGGGAGAAAGGAATAGAAGGATGTGCTGATAGGGTGAGATGAAGAGGGGCGGGAGGAGCATCAACACTGGCATGGACCAGTTGGGCCGAATGGCCTGTTTCTGTGCTGTAAATTCCCTGTAATTCTAGGTAATATACAATGAAGAAGAGCTATTCTACCATAAGACCGTAAATGCCAAACAGATGATGTGTGAAAAATGCTATGAAACCTCCTCAACAGAGATACCTTCAGAGGTTGCTGCAAATGACTTCCCCTTCCATCACAGACAAGTTTAAGGAGCATTCTCAGATCAGATTCTCATTGAATAAAATACCTTTAACATTCTCAGCTTGCCTATTGTCCTCTTTTAGATTATACCTCGGAAGATTGACTGTTAAGAGATATGTGGGAGCTTCTAAAAGATGGCTCACGCCTTTCTTTTGTTGTATTATCTGGATTAACCTTAAAACCTGGATAACGTAGAATCTTTTTGGACAGTGCACCTCATTCCTTTGATTCGTGACCTGTGATTTCCATTTTCCATTGATGGTGAGCCATCTGGTAAATTGAGAAGATCGGGTTTGAAGTGCTGTAAGAATTTAATTATGCCGCTGCCCTTTCTACCTCCCTGCAGAACAATCAGATGACTATCGTTCCTGTGGCCAACTCGACGTGAGAATGACCCATTATATTTTTCCCGCTAACCCTCCTTTCATTTCTCGGAAACATGTATCCAATGTTCCAGGTCACTAAGTCTTTTCTGCCTATTGCTCAGTCCTCTTTCCAAATGCTAACTATTACTTCCACATCATTGACTCTCATTGAGAGAGCAACAATGTGGATGAGTTGCCTCAATGGTTATTTAAATACCATTCAACTTCATTCTCCGCTCCATTTTGTCCCAGTCTGGCACAGACCACTTCCTTGTAAAACCTTTCAGAAATGCTAGGTGGGGATAACTATATAGCTTCCATTTTTAGAGTTCCTCTTTTAAAAAGAAAAGTATCGGGTTTTTTAAATGTTGAAAGGATTTGATAGGGTAGATTCAGAGAAACTATTTCCTCTGTCCGCAAGAGGCTGTGGATGCTGGGATAATTGGAAATTTCAAGATTGAGATCGATAGATTTTTGTTAGGTAAAAAGGGAGATGGAGCAAAGGCGGGAATACGGTGTTGAGGTGCAGATGAGCCATGATCTACTTAAATGGCAGAGCAAGCCCGAGGGGCTGAATGGCCTCCTCCTGCTCTTGGTTTTTCCCAGATTTTCTTCCTTAGCACATTCTCAACTCCAAGCTTTATTTTTTTAAGCCTCATTTTGTGGCAATTCTTCAAAGAACTTTATGTCTGGGACAATGGATTACCTTCCCCCCTTGCCCAAAATGACCAATTAAGAATTGTCACTGTCACTCTGCTATTACAATGCAGCCAGGTAATGAATTGAGGTTTGACATTGGGCACTGGAGGTTCACAGCAGGAGTGGGCAGGCAGGTGCCAGAGATGTGTACAAAGTAGTGCCTGACCCATGCCGATGAGGAGTGATGTAAGAAACTACTAGGCACTTGGTCTAAGCATTAAACAAAGATTTAATCAACTGTTTTACAACATGGAGGTCTAGTTGTGTCCTTCACTAGTTCCTGTTAAGAATGTCCTGCGCAAGCTGGGCCCGTGCCCGAGTATTTATACTCTCCCTGGACAGCGCCACCCGCAGGCCGCTCAGTATTATTTCGTATAAGTCTTTCTTTCATGAATGACTGATTCATGTCAAGGAGTCTCCCACTGACCCCACAAATTTCAACAGTGTTAACTCCAGAGGGTGCCAAGAGCCTGATCCCAGTATAACCACTGGGGTCGTGACCCATGGAAGAGAGAGGCATATGTCCGTGTCTGACATTCAAATCCAAACCCATTATCGTAGAAATGAGGTTACTTCACCCGCCCCCCACCCCACTCTCTTCATGTACCTGTTTTACACTCTTTACTGTAGAAAATGTGAACATTCAACTTGGTCGGGGGGTAGTCCAGATCTCAATATTGCAAGCGATAGGTCTGAATATTTCCATCACTAACATTTTGATTTTGGCCTACTGAGTGATTCACTCCAAATTAGTTGAATATTTTTTGAGATGTGCACGGCCCCTTTAACTTGTCTGGAATGCTCAACAAAGACCCATTCATCAGCCAAAACCACAGCCCAATTGTGCATCGAGTACACCAGTGGCCTCATTAATAGTGCAGGCCACGCACAAGCCTGAATTTGCACTCAGGCACATATCAGAAACCTACGCTCACATCCATGCCCCATCCATCAGGTTGCAAGTAACTCCCCTTGTTGACTAATATTGCTTGGCTTAACTCCCAGCTCACTGAGCAAAACACAATTTAGATTAGATCAAGAAAAAACAGGAAAAGCAAGGCATGATTTTACAAGAAAATCTCCTTACGATAGCAGTCAGTATTTCTATTTCTGCTGTAGTGGCCAATCTTCTTGTGCCCATTAATTAGTTTGACAAGCATTCTTTCTGTACTGTTTTATAGCCAAATTAAACATTCAGGTGCTGCCAGTGACCTGTCACCAAGGAAGCAGCCTTCAACCAGAATCATTGGTTTCTCAATAATAGTCAATAAAGGATTAAAGCAGATAAGTGCAAAACTCACAGAGCCCTGAGGAAGGTTAAAGGTAGAAACCACACTTCCCCTCCCCCTCCCCGCCCATAGTGGACACATGGGGCAGCCTCCCAGCCATGGTAGTTGATTCAGGATTAAGTGGACAGCTTTAAACAACAACAGCAAGAATAACAACTTGCATTTATGTAGCACCTTTAACATAGAAAAAACGTCCCAAGGTACTTCGCAGGAGCGATTATCGGACAAAATTTGACGCTGAGCCACATAAGAAGATATTAGGACAGGTGACCAAAAAGCTTGATCAAAGAGGTAGGTTTTAAGGAGGAGAGAGAGGCAGAGAGGTGGAGAGGTTTAGGGAGGCAATTCCAGAGCTTAGGGTTTGGGTAGCTGAAGGCACGGCCGCCAATGGGTGGAGCGATTATAATCGGGGGTGCTCAAGAGGCCAGATTTGGAGGAGCGCAGAGATCTTGGAGGGTTGTAGGGCTGGAGGAGGTTATAGAGATAGGGAGGGGTGAGGCCATGGAGGGATTTGAAAATAAAGATGAGAATTTTAAAATTCAGGCGTTGCTCAACCGGGAGCCAACGTTGGTCAGTGAGCACAGGGGGTGATGGGTGAACGGGACTTGGTGCGAGTTAGAATATGGCAGACGGAATTGATAAGTAAGGAGGGATTGAGGATGTTATTATTTTTCTTGGGAGGTGGGGAAGGAAATTAATGTCCCTCAAAGAAAATAATCAATAACTGGTAGGGAGTCCATGATAAATGGACTGAGGATGGGCCAAGACTTTGTGAGGGGAAAATCGCGCAGTTGGACAAAGACGCAAAAACTAAGATTTTGAATGAGGCGTTAAACCGAGGTCTATCTGCCTTCTTATGTGGACGCAAAATATCCCACGGCACTATTTGAAGAAGAGCTGGGGAGTTCATCCCGGTGTCCTGGCCAATATTTATCCCTCAACCAACATTACAAAAACAGATTAGCTGGTCATTTATCTAAATGCTGTTTGAGGGTCCTTGCTGTGTGCGAATTGGCTATCATATTTCCTACATTACATTAGTGATGATAATTCAAAAATATTTAATTGACTGTAAAGCACTTTGGGACCTCCTGAGGTTGTGAAAGGTGCTATATAAATGCAAATTATTTCTTTCTTTCTTTAACCTGGTGAACATTCATATTAATAAAAAGTCAAATTCTGTCTCTGAGGGACTAAGGGGGAGAAATTCGGTGGAACCGCAAGCGGGGCGCCTAGCTCGCCTGGGCGCCGGAATTACCGCTGCGATCAGAGCAGTTGCGCCCGCTGGAAATTCATCTTGAACGCCCCAAGAGGGACTCGGGGCGCTGTTCGAGGCGCCCCGCGTCCCTCTTAGGGCGCTGTAACTGAATATCACAGCGCAAAGTGCCGCAGCGCCACACGCTGCGGCACGACGTGCTGCGGTACTGCAGGCCTTCCTGCCCTTCTTAAGGGGGAGGGGCCTGCACCAGCACGATGAGCGATCGCGAGTGCCGGCAAAAGTGCCCGGCACCGAGGAGAAGTGCCGGGCTCTTGGGACACAGCCGGCACTGCCCGGGGGGGGGGGGATCAGGAGGCCGGGGACGGAGGTGCTGGCAGGCGGCCACTGAAAAAAATGGCCGCCCCGCACCTCCACCTTAATTTGCGCCACTGCCGCCACAGGTAGGCCCCATGAACCGGGCGTGATTTGCGACCGGCGTTACAGAGGCGGGCGCTAACAAATATCGCGATCGGGGTGGTAGCGGGGCGCTGCGCACACCGATGACATCATTGGTGGCGGCGCAATGCAACAGGCTAACGCCGCCATTAGCGCCCCACTAAATATCGCGGGAGGCGTGGCCAGTGGCGCTAAAGCCACTGAGTGCCCTCTTTAAGCGCTAACTGGTGGCGCAGCCCACCGAATTTCTAGACCTAAGAGTTAGAATAAATGAACCACATCTCCACAATAGAATGTAGATCAGTTTAGCATGAAGAAAAAAATGCAATACTGTGCCTTCCTTTTCTAAGGCAGGTAAACTGTTAAATGTAGTATAACAAAACCTGTCCAGAATTTTGCCGGTGCGCAGTGGATGGGATCGGTGGCGGGTCGACAGCTAAATTTGAATTGAAGGACAAGTTAGGAACCCGCTGACATAACGCGCACACTTGCCTTTCCCAATGTTGGGTCTGCCAGCGCTGAGCAGACCCGACAAGCAGCGGCGGGGGAGCCAATTTAAATGATTAGGGGCCTGTTTACAGCCACTTAACAATGGTTTTAAATGTACCTTTTGAATTTGACAGCTCGCCCACGGGTTTCACGCTGTTGCTAGACCACATCTGTGAAGCTGAGGCGGGAGGTCAGTGGCCATTGAATCAGCTGATGAGTTGACAGCTTCAAATGTCAAGTAAAAGCTCCCACCTTACAGAGATATCTTCCCTCAGCCACAAGCTCTTCCTCACTGCATTTTCACAAAAGATTCACCATGCTGCAAGTCTTTACACAAGTCTCCATCCGGTCTGACCTTGTTACCTCTCTCACCATTGGCAGATCACTTCTGTCATCTCTACTTCACCTGCCATCTATTCTATCAGCATGAGTGCCATTTATACTCTCTCACCTTGGTCCTCAGAATCCCACCACGATCAGCCCTACCACCAGCAGCACCAGGCACGCCAGCAGCACCAACAACAACACCAACCTTCTCCGCAATCAACGGATGCTGCACAGGACAGAGGGCATCAGCGCCCGACCACATTGCTGCCCGGGAGGCCAGGGATGGCCTCACCATGGCAAGATTTACTTCACTTGACGCTGTACACCCTGGCTGCCACATGATGCGCCAGGTTGGCACCACCCCACACCAGCACCATAAAGCATCCCTACAATGCCCAAGCCATTCCTTTCACACTCACCACCATTGCGGGGGGTGCCGTTATATCTCACCATTCACTGCAACTCACTAAGACACTTCCAAATGTGCACACAAATCTGTCCAAGAATGCAAAGTGTTGAAAATAAAGGTTTCAATGTTTGACACCACATTAGCAGAAACTTTACATGGACATTGCATTAAACACCCAAATGCCTACCCTTGACTGTTGTTAGTTGGTATGATTGCACTAGGATGAGGGTGAGTGTGAGGGGTGGCTAGTGAGATGGGGATGTGATAATATAGATAAAGTGAGATGGGTGGAGGTCCAAGGTAAGTTGGTGTGAGTAATAATGTGCAGTAGTAGGGTAGGGAAGGCAAAATGATGGGGATGTGATGAGAGGCACAGTAGGATGAGGTTGAGTGTGGCTTTGTACTAACTTTTCGTGATCTACTGAGATCATTGAAACATTTGCAGCACTACTGCCAGGTCCTCCTGATGACATCCCTGCTTGTGCCCTCCTCTGCAATGTGCAGCCAGGCTGTGATGATCTCCTGGGGAGGTCTCTTTCGCACATGGGAAGGGAAGAGGACCTCCCTGCATGCTCTGACTCCCTCCATAAGCATCTAAGATAGATATGAGATAAGCAAAATCACAGCCTTACTGTCCCTCCCCCCCCCATAGAAACATAGAAACATAGAAGATAGGAGCAGGAGTAGGCCATTCGGCCCTTTGAGCCTGCTCCGCCATTCAACGAGATCATGGCTGATCATCCAAACCCTAGCACCCGGTCCCTACACCGACAGCCATCCCACCCAAGCCCTATCCCCGTAACCCCGCGCATTTAATCCCCCCTAACACTAAGGGCCAATTTTTTCATGGCCAATCAACCTAACCCGCACATCTTTGGCCTGTGGGAGGAAACCGGAGCACCCGGAGGAAACCCACACAAACACGGGGAGAATGTGCAAACTCCACACAGACAGTCACCCGAGGCCAGATTTGAACCCGGGTCCCTGGCGCTGTGAGGCAACAGTGCTAACTACTATGCCACCGTGCTGCCCATGTGCCATCTTCATCAGGCTTCAAGCAATGATAGGGCTCAACACATTGGCGTCTGCATTACATAGGATTGCATAGGATATACAGCCAGTCCATGCCGTCGTTTATGCTCCACGCGAGCCATCTAACTCTATCAACAGAACCCTCTATTCCCTTCTCCCTCGTATGCTATCTAGCCTCCCCT
Organism: Somniosus microcephalus; assembly: GCF_052327205.1. Taxonomy (NCBI): domain Eukaryota; kingdom Metazoa; phylum Chordata; class Chondrichthyes; order Squaliformes; family Somniosidae; genus Somniosus; species Somniosus microcephalus. Next base: position 16,273,176 of record NC_140992.1, read on the forward strand.
TAAATACATCTATACTATTCGCCTCAACCACTCCCTGTGATGGAGAGTTTCACATTCTCACCACTCTCTGGGTAAATGAGATTCTTCACAACAGTGACTACTCTTGAAAACTACTTCATTGGCTGTAAAGTGCTTTGGGGTGTCCTCAAATGTGCTAGATTTCTTTCTTTCTTTTGTTCCTTCCTTCCTTCTTTCTTTCTTTTTTTTTCTCTCTCTCACGTTAAGACTCCCGCTCTTCAAAATTCATAAAATACTGTTCCTGTCAACCAGAAACATACACAGGAAGTCTACAAAATAAGACCTTTGCCATAATTTTAAAAAACCAGTGCAAATTATATTTTTGACCATTCTCATTGTCTCTTCCTTGACATTTGAAAATGATTAAAATTTAAAGAAAGAATACACAGCTGAGTAAATGGTCACACTTAGGACTAAACTACAAATTATACAACGCATGTAGAGGGTAATGCAAAACATTCCAACTTTATTCATTGTCTAATCAAATTAGAATCGATTTTCTTCCAGGGAATGAAGATGGGGGATTATAAAGTAATCCGTGTGAATGTCCATCTCTATTGGCAAGACTTTAAGTCAAAGTCTATTGATTTATAAAAATAAATCTACTCGCATAATGTAATTCTAAGATGCACACTTGCACTCATGACTGACACCGACTCCTGCATATTACCTCCTTTTAAATGCTTAATGCATCCAGAATGATAGCTGAGAAAATGGAGGGGAGTGGAACTTGGAAGAGATAATGGCGAAATAAATATCTATGTGACATTGATAACATGGTTTATGTGACGGGCAGGCAGGGTGGGTGGAATGCAATTTATCGGAGCACTAGCCCGCTCCCGACACACTTCCAGTGAAGTTAGGGCAGCGGGAGGCGGAACAGCTGCAAGGAAATCCACGGACACAATATATATTAATGATCTAGGCAAGGGAATTAGATGTAATATCTCCAAATTTGCAGACGACACAAAGCTGGGTGGGCGTGTGTGCGGTGAGGAGGATGCCAAGAAACTCCAGGATGATTTGGACAGGTTGGCTGATTGGGCAGAAGCATGGCAGATGCAATATAACGTGGATAAATGTGAGGTTATCCACTTTGGTGGCAAAAACAGGAAGGTAGATTATTATCTGAATGGCAATAGATTGGGAGAAGGGGAAGTGCAATGATACCTGGGCGTCCTTGTGCACCAGTCGCTGAAGGTAAGCATGCAGGTGTAGTAGGCGGTTAAGAAGGCAAATGGTATGTTGGCCTTCGTAGTGAGAAGGTTCGAGTACAGGAACAAGGATGTCTTGCTGCAGTTGTACAGGGCCTTGGTGAGACCACATCTTGAGTATTGTGTGCAGTTTTGGTCGCCTTATCTGAGGAAGGATGTTCTTGCCATGGAAGGAGTTCAGCGAAGATTCACCAGGCTGATACCTGGGATGGCAGGAATGACGTATGAGGAGAGATTGTGTCGATTGGGCTTGTACTCGCAGGAGTTTAGAAGAATGAGAGGGGATCTCATTGAAACTGATAAAATTCTGACAGGGCCAGACAGACTAGATGCGGGAAGGATGTTCCCGATGGTTGGGGAATCCAGAACCAGGGGTCACAGTCTAAGGATAAGGAGTAGGCCATTTAGGACAGAAATGAGGAGGAATTTCTTCACCCAGAGAGTGGTGAACCTGTGGAATTCTCTACCACAGAAGGCAGTAGAGGCCAATTCATTAAATATATTCAAGAAGGAGTTGGATATATTTCTTAAGGCTAAAGGGATCAAGGGATATGGGGAGAAAGCAGGGACCGGGTACTGAATTTGGATGATCAGCCATGATCGCATTGAATGGCGGAGCAGGCTCGAGGGGCCGAATGACCTACTCCTGCTCCTATCTTCTATGTTTCTATGTTTCTATACAAAAATACTGCAGCAAATGATCAAAAAGCTTAACACATATGTACCTTTCAGTAACTATTTTCCTTGTACAGTGGATGGTATTTGATTCCTGTCAGGAAACCAGTTCATGTCCAAATCCTGGCAGCCCACCTATTTTTTTCACTGCACCGGTGAGAGGATGCTTACTGACCTACAGACAGAATCTCTTATCTGAGGCAATGTTAACAAGCCAGCCAGTCTTGAAGATTGCACTAGAGAGGGTGCAGAGGAGGTTTACGAGGATGTTGCCAGGACTGGAGAGGTTTAGCTATGAGGAAAGATTGGATAGGCTGGGGTTGTTTACTTTGGAACAGAGGAGGCTGAGGGGAGATTTAATTGAGGTGTATAAAATTATGAGTGGCCTTGATAGAGTGGATAGGAAGGGCCTATTTCCCTTAGCAGAGAGGTCAATATCCAGGGGGAGTAGATTTAAAGTAATTAGTTGAAGGGTCAGAGGGGAGTTGAGGAGAACTTTTTCACCCAGAGGGTGGTGGGGGTCTGGAGCTCACTGCCTGAAAGGGTAGTCGAGGCAGAAACCCTCATCACATTTAAAAAACACTTGGATATGCGCTTGAAGTGCCGTAACCTGCATGGCTACGGATCAAGAGCTGGAAAGTGGGATTAGGCTGGAGAGCTCTTTTTCAGCTGGCACATTGACAATGGGCCGAATGGCCTCCTCCTGTGTCATAAACTTCTATGATTCTATGAATCTATGATAAGCCCGGAGACATGTTTCTGCATTTCATAAATAGCCACCTAGTTTCCTTAGCAGCGCACAGCAAGATGCATTCACATTACACAATGGACTGAGAAGACTTGAGAAGTGTGCACTCAAATTGAGATGGCTTTGAATCCCCACCTCCCCAAACCCTGAAGAAGGTGAAATTCCCACCAGTGAAAATGACCGTTGGATCATCAGCACCGCAACGCGATTTTAGCTAGAAAAGTCGTAAAGCCCGCACAGTGCGGAATTTGGCAGGAGGCAACAGAGTGCCCAAAAGAGGCCAAAGTAAGTATTATTTTTTTAAATTTCTGTGAGGTATTCACTGTGGGGCCCGGAGGAGCAAGAGTGCCCCTCTGGGCCCGACAAGAAATCCTTGGGACTCCCCAAACCTGGCCTTCCCTTTCCCTCCCAACACCAGCATCTGTTTGGAACCATCACCACCACTCCCACCCTGCCCGCCCCCTCCCCATCCCAGCAATTACATTATCCCGTGGATCGTTCCCTTGGGTCCCCGGCAGCGTCCGGCTCATGCGCGAATTTCCCGCTCCCAGCCGCCAGCCATGACACCATTCCCGCCGGCTATCAACGGGAGACAGACCAGAACAATTCAAGTTAGGCCCGGGAGTTAAAATGGCCGGATTGTCACTCTCTGCTGGGGTTTACCACCCACACAGTTTCATACAGGCAGTTTCTTCCTAACCTGCATTTTCACAATTTCTCTGTCGGTCCAGCCTGGGTCATGATCAGGGAAAGACTGAACAGGCTGAGGCTCTTTTCTTCTAGAAAAATAGAAGGCTGTGGGGTGACCTAATTGAGGCATTTAAAATTATGAAAGGGTCAATGTAGAGAAGATGTTTCCACTTGTTGGAAGACTCCAAAACTAGGGTCCATAAATATAAGATAGTTTCTAATAAATCCAATAGGGAATTCAGGAAAAACTTCTTTACCCAGAGAATGGTTAGAATGTGGAACTTGCTACCATATGGAGTAGCTGAGCAGAATAGCATAGATGTATTTAAGGGAAAGCTTGCTAAGTACACGAGGGAGAAAGGAATAGAAGGATGTGCTGATGGGGTGAGTTGAAGAGGGGTGGGAAGAGGCTCGTGTGGAACATAAACACCGGCATGGACCAGTTGGGCCAAATGGCCTATTTCTGTGCTGTAAATTCTACGTAATTCTATGTACTATTTGGTCTGTTGATCTACCAGTAGGTTCTAATCTCTGGGCCCATCCACCTCCACCCTCTTCCTGTGGCCTTGAAGGGATAATTACTAGTCCTAACCCTTTTTGGGCTACCCCGGATCAGGCGTATTCCCCAGGCGTTCACCTCCAACTAAAGTTAGAGATAGCCGAATTCTATAAGACGCTTAATTGGGTCTAAAGGTCCAGGCTATCTCTCTCTAAAGGAAAGGAACGACTTGAAGATGTTACCATCCTCCAGATAGCACTTTTAATAAGTTTAACTAGACTGTAACCTTCCGGATATTATGAGGGTCCAGAATACTCCCCCAGAATTCTGTAACTCCTCACCAAAGAGTATACAGAGATTGAGTTCGCGAGTTTGATACAGAAATACTCTGTGAGACAATTCTAAAAATATATAGATTTATTAAAGAACCGACATGTAGTTAACAGCTGGTGATTCAATTGCAACTTTAACAGTTCAAAAACAAATAGCTTACATTTCTTATTCTCAGAGATCCTTATTCTCAAATCTTAACTTCGTTACATTTTTACATTTCTTATTCTTATTTCTAATCCAGGATATCCACCAAAATCAACTAAAAGCACCTTTTTGATCCCCGAGACTCAAAGAGTTAAAAACTTACAGAGCCTGCCCCTGAAGTTAAGAATCGCTTGCCCCTTCCAGTGACTTCTGATTTTCTATCTGGAAGTTCCATATTTTATACCCTTTTTGAGTGGTATATCCTTTGAAGTTTTCTGCTGATGTAAGCTAATTATCTCTCGTCATTCTTTCTGTTGACTTCTTTCTAATCTTACTGTCAGTTCAGCTGTTAACTTACAGAATCCTGTCTCTACCTTTAGGTGTTCAAATTTTATCATAAAAAATGGTTATGACTGATGTATCTATTTGATGCCATTCTTACGAAGGTCTTCCATTCAATTTTTAAATCACCTTTGCTGTTTATAAGCAGACGTCGTGTCTCCTAACTGTTCCATTTTCAACACAAACACAATGTGATTGCTTGGTGCGTCTATTGAAGTCATATTTACAAAGTCTTCTGTTTGTACCTTTTACAATATGTAAATCAAAAACACTTCAACCGAATACTTGTTTGTTTTCCTATTTACTTCAATTGGTTGTAAGCAGGCTTCTGTCTCCTTGTTCTAAGTTTAACATAAAACTATTTTACGGCAGGTATTTCTTTTACTTGATGTCATTTTTTCAAAGGCACCTGTTTTTCTAATGTTCTGAGTTTCTGTTCGAAGTGTTAGTTTTTAACACTTTAAACTGGGTGTAGCTAATGGCCCAGAAATTCAGGTCGGGGGCTTCCCGCGGGTGCAAGCCCCCGACCTACACTTACATAGCACGCCGACAGTTGAGGCCTGGGCCTGCGTGGATTTCCGGCCTGTGGCCCGCTCCAGCTCCCGGCGCGCTGTGCTTGCGTGATCCAGCGGCGTAGTTAGTTCGATGCGTCGGCTGGGATCACGTGAGCACTGGGCAACCAATCGGAGGATGCAAAAGTCCATTCATGAGTTAGACATAAGACCTGTCAAACTCATGAAAACTCCGGGTGCCCAAAACAGTACATAACCTTAAAAGAAATTTTTAAAAAACATCACACTATTTATATCAACTATAAATAACATTAAATAACCATTTTAAACAATAATTTAAATTTTTGAAAAAAATAATTTTATAAAAAATCAGAGCTAAAAATACACTTACCTTACTGTAAAGTATTTAAAAATAATAAACCTGTGGAAAAAATGTTCTAATTTTAATTAATTGACCACTTACCTTTTAAAATGAAGTCCTTACGTCTGCTTTTTTAACGTGTAAAAAGTGGAGGCCTTCACGCACGGGCAAACCTGTAAAAAAATGGAAGTTCAACGCGCACGCGCAGACTCCTGCACACACGCGTTCGATCTCTGAACCCCTTCGTTCAGAGGATCGGAAATGCCGGTTTCCCGCGCATGCGTAGTGCATGCAAGAAACTGGCACTTCCATCGGGTCCACGCGTGGGTACTCCATCCGTACTCACGCGTTGGGACCCGAATTTCTGGGCCATTGTGTTTTTTCCAAACTGCAGACTTCTTGGAAACTCCAACCCTTTGCTTCAATAGGGCCATTGTTTTAGTATTAACAATCAATTCCCATTTCAAAAGCTTGTGTGGTGTTTACAGCTTGTGTTAACACTTCATCTTATCTCAGAAGCCTGTATTCTGTTTACCGCCTGTGTCATTGAGGCTTTTAGATTTTTAAATCCAGTTTTCATGTATTAATAAAGTCAAAAGTTCCGTTCATTGGATGGTGTATCTTTCTGAAATATGGCTATTCCTTTATAGCCTCAGCCAACTTCCAGGAAGCCATAATTTCTGCTTGTTCTTCAAATATTCCTGGGCCTTCCCACTACCTCACAGAACACAGTACCCCACCCTTCAGTGCTCCAATGAAAACCTCAATGACTGACACTTTTCTCCTCGCCTTCACTGTTGCTGTAGCTCCTGTTTGCTTAAAGCTTCTTTCACAGAAGTAAGTCTGGATACAAAGAAACATTGCACAGTCATCCTGCAGAAGAGAAAGTGGCAGGAAAGGAAGACACACACTGACAGGAGGGTCTGTGCTAAACAACAACAACAACAACTTGTCTTTATATGGTGCCTTTAAGTTGGTAAAACGTCCCAAGGCGCTTCACAGGAGCTTTATAAGACAAAAAAATTAACACCGAGCCACACAAGGAGAAATTAGGGCAGGTGACCAAAAGATTGATCAAAGTGGTTGGTTTTAAGGAGCGTCTTAAAGGAGGAAAGAGAGGTAGCGAGGCGGAGAGTTTTAGGCAGGGAATTCCAGAGCTTAGGGCCGAGGCAACAGAAGGCACGGCCACCAATGATTGAACGGTTATAATCAGGGATGCTCAAGAGGGCAGAATTAGAGGAGCGCAGATATCTCGGGGGGGGGGGGGTTGTTGGGCTGGAGGAGATTACAGAGATAGGGAGGGGCGAGGCCATGGAGGGAATTGAAAACAAGGATGAGAGTTTTGAAATCATGGCGTTGCTTAAGCAGAAGCCAATGTAGGTCAGCGAGCACAGGGGCGATTGGTGAATGAGATTTGATGCGAGTTAGGACACGGGCAACCATATTTTGGAATACCTCAAGTTTACGTAGGGTAGAATGTGGGAGGCCAGCCAGGAGTGCATTGGAATAGTCGAGTCTAGAGGTAACAAAGGCATGGATGAGGGGAAAAAAAGCTACAATTGGCCAGCTTATATAAAGAAAGAAAAATCAAAACAGCCATGAAGAGCATTTTGGACGGATAGACTTCTGTATTTAAATCTCAATCAAACAGCAACTGCTTCTAATATACCATCTGTCATCACTTTAATTCTCAACTCCATGGAGATGGGGATTTCTTTATCAAAATATTATTGGAAGTGTGGTCACTGTGGTGCTACAATCTACTGGAGCACCAAAGAGTGATAAGACAGGAGCTCACTCAGTCAATTACACTCAAAGCGCCGCTGAGTTTAAATCCACAGCAGTCACGCTGGCGCTGTACGACGCTCTCATCAAGGCTACGCCTGGTGTGCGATGTGCAGTTCTGGTTGCCGTGACAAAAGGGGGCTAAGACTGGGCTTGGAGGAGGTTCACAGGAAATCCTTAGGGACACAAAGGGCAGGATTTTCATTGGGCCGTGGAGGCGGGATTGGAGGCGTGTGGGGGGTTAAAATCCCGAAATCGGGGGGGCACGAACCCATCCCGCCCCCAACCCGCCTCCATGCCAGTTTCAAAGGAGGCGGGTACCCGACCCGCACTGGGACCCGCCTCCCCGAGGCGGGAAGGGGATTAGTGCCAATTAACTGCCTGTTAACAGGTAGTTAACAAGCAGTTTTTAGCCTGATTCCCGACAGCTTCAAACCACACCAAGTTAGCAAGGCGGACCGTCGAGCTGAAGGGCTTGGAGGGGTCGAGATGTCTGGTGTTCAGGTGAGTGATGGGTGCATGAGTGCAGAGGTAAGTGTGTTTAAAGTGTTTAAAGAAGTTTTACTTACCTTTACAGCCTTCCTTCCTTCAGGTCTCGGGAGTCCCTCATCTCACCGGCACAGAAAGCAGAATGGCCGCCAGCTGTCAAAAATTGCAGCCTTCAGCTTTCTGTTCTGGAGAGAACTCTAAATCATCCTGAGAGGAAGGATTTAACTTGGAGTACAGATTGTCAGTGTTTGACAGCTTCAAACAGCTGTGAAACGCTGATATTTCATCTGTCAAAAGGTCTTGACAGATAAAGTATCAATCTGTGACGTCACCTGTTGCCAGGTGGCCCTTAATTGGCCTGCTGAGCCCACTGGGTGGGCTCAACAAGGTCAATCAAGTCAAAATCGCGTGGGTTGGCTACAACTCGATGGAGGCGGGACTACAACCCCGAAAGTTGTAGTCCCGCCTCCTAGCCGCCTCCTCAATGAAAGTCCAGCCCAAAGGGTGAGCAACAGCTAGAGGCTTCATCCAAACCTATCTTGTGACGTTGTCTGGAGAATGGAGCAGATGCTTGACACTTGCCCACAGGAAGGAAGGGGAAACTAGGCCAGACCTTCTTAGCCATCTCCTAGAACACAGCTGCAGAGCGACATTGAACAATACCTTGGAGATAATCACTAGCCTGCCATCTCAGCTGAGGATAGAACATGTTATGGGGAGGCTATCAAAAGGACAACCTGGAAAAATGAAAGTTTGATTATTTATGTAATAAAAACGCATGACTAGTCAATTTTGGCACAAGTCCCCAGATGTTGGTGAGGAGGACTTTGCAGGGTCGACTGGGCTGGGTGTGCCGTTGCCATGGCCGAGGTGGATGCCCGGTCGTCCGCCCGGTTTCATTCTTATTATTGTGTATCGTAGCAGTTTGTTCCAACTGAGTGGCTTGCTAGGCCAGAGGGCCAGAGTCAACCCCATTGCTGCGGCCAGACCAGGTAAGGAAAGCAGATTTCCTTCCTAGATGGGTTTTTGCGACAATCTGGTAGTTTCGTGGTACTGATAGTGGCTTTTTATTTCAGACTTATTTAATTAACTAAATTTAAATTTCCCAGCTTCCATGGTGGGATTTGAACTCGCGTCTCTGGATCATTAGCCCAGACGCTACCATTCCCTGTGTAGTACAGAAGGTTAAGGAGTGATCTGACTGAGGTGTTTAAGATAATTAAACGAGTTGATAGAGTAATTAGAGGAAAAATATTTTCTTCACACAAAGAGTAGTGGAAATTGGGAACTCCTCCCGAAAAAACACTGTTGAGGCTGGGGGTCAATTGAAAATTTCAAAACTGAGATTGATTGTTTTTTGTTAGGTAAGGGTATTAGGGGATTTGGATCCAAGGTGGGTAGATGGAGCTGAGATACAGATCAGCCATGATCTCATTGAATGGCGGAACAGGCTCGAGGTTCCTACTTACAAAGTGCATCAGTTGATTGACTGCGTAACGTGGTAACTTCCTCCAGAGTATTGAGGACACAAGTTAATGCAGCGGCGTCAGAGAGGTTGCATAGAGACAACAGTAAAGTGTGAACAATGAAGGAAAGATGAGGTTAACTGGATTTAACTAAGATTGCAGGGAGGCGATCTTCGACAATTAATTTAGGTGCTAAAGAGGTAAAGAGGTGGCCAAGGAGGGGTCTTGAGCTGGAACGCTGGTTTAGCCCACGTTTAGCGCAAGACGCCATCTTGGTACTGTGGTGTATGTGCCTTTAAGAGCCCCAGGTGTGCTGTAATGCCGGTAATTGCCACTCGGGCTATATAAACCTATATATTGTGTATATCCGTTAGAACCCCCCCAGACTTTGCTTAGTAAATACCTATGAACCAACTCCTGTCTTCAGTGTCTTTATCAACACACGGACACTACAGTGGCAACGAGGATGGGATGGCCAGCACATGGCGAACCACTGTTGCCAGCATTCTCGCAAAGAAGAGAACAGCTGTCAGTGTGCCGAGGAACCTTGATGTGTGGATCCAGAGTGGTGATTCCACCCAAACTCCAGGATAAAGTGCTAAAGGAGCTTCACGAGGGGCATCTGGGTGGAGTGAAAATGAGGAACCTAGCTAGGGCATTTGTATGGTGGCCAGGTATCGATGGAGACATTGAAAAAATGACCAAGAGCTGCCTAGGATGCCAGAAGGTCCAAAACGCTCCACCACAAGCCCCTCTACATCCATGGGAGTGGCCCTCATCTCCCTGGCAAAGGGTGCACATCGACTTTGCTGGTCCATTTATGGACTCAATGTTCTTAATCGCGGTTGATGCACACTCCAAGTGGCCGGAGGTAATAAAGATGTCCTCCACCACCACCGAAAAAACCATCACAGTATTAAGGACCATATTTGCCAGGAATGGGCTGCCGGAACAGATATGTTCTGATAATGGGCTGCAATTTGTGTCCGAAGAATTCAGAAAGTTCTTAAAAAACAATGGGGTTAAGCACTACACGTCCGCCCCATACCATCCCGCCACCAATGGATTGGCTGAAAGGTTTGTCCAGACCTTCAAGAAGGCCATAAAGGCCATGGGTAATGAAGACATAAAACTTCAGCACAAGGTGGATAACTTCTTATTCGCATACAGGAATGCAACACATATGGTTACCAACCAAACTCCCGCCATGATGTTCTTCAATAGAAACCTAAGATGCCGGCTGGATTTGGTCAAGCCCAACATCAGAAGGGACGTGGAGAACCGACAGTTTCAAGGCATGAATGAAAGGCCAACTAGGGCCTTCCAGATAGGTCAACAGGTTTTGGCCCGGGACTACCGTACCGAGAAATGGCAGCCTGGAACTATCTGCACACGACTAGGACCACTGATGTATACCGTGGACATCGGAGAAAGCATAATAAGGCGCCACGCTGACCAAATCATAAAGTCATCCGAAAAGGGACAACCTACACCACAACTCTATACATCTAACGATGAAGTAGAGATACCCATATCTACCTCCGATCCGGTGATACTGGAACCCGATGAACCCGACACTGGCATTCAAGCCGAATCAGCCTTGCCAGAAGAACCTACTACACCACCAGGAACTACTACACCCCCGAGGCGTTATCCGGACCGAGTCAGGAAGCCTCCTGAGAGACTACTGTTAAGTCTGTGTGTTATATTGAGAATTACTACACAGACCACAAGAGTAAAATTTAACAGGTCTTTACTAGTCGAAGGTCAGGGCGGAACTGCCCAATAAATCATTACACAGTACTTATATACTGGTGTGGTCACCACCGGTATTACAGTATACAGCAGCCAAGATAAAGTAGTGCAACCCTTAAAATAGTTCTCTTAAAGGTGGAACGGTTACATACACTACAATCCTCCCTTTTTAGCTTAACAGTATATATTCCTCATTAAACATAACATCATAACATATATACACAACTTCATGTAAACACAGTTCACAGATTCAGTCTCTCTGGAGGCTTCCTGACTCGGTCCGGATAACGCCTCGGTGGTGTAGTAGTTTTCGGTGGTGTAGTAGGTTCTTTCGGCAAGGTCGATTCGGCTTGAATGCCAGTGTCGGGTTCATCTGATTCCAGTATTACCGGATCGGAGGTAGATACTATGGGTATCTCTGCTTCATCATTAGGCGTATAGAGTTGTGGAGTAGGTTGGCCCTTTTCGGATGACTCTATGATCTGGTCAACATGGCGCCTTATTATGCTTTCACCAATGTCCACGGTATACATCAGCGGTCCTAGTCGTGTGCAAATAGTTCCAGGCTGCCATTTCTCGGTACGGTAGTCCCGGGCCAAAACTTGTTGACCTATCTGGAAGGTTCTAGTTGGCCTTTCACTCATGCCTTGAAATTGCCGGTTCTCTACGTCCCTTCTGATGTTTGGCTTGATCAAATCCAGCCGGCATCTTAGTCTTCTATTGAAAAACATCATGGCGGGAGTTTGGCTTGTGACCGCATGTGTTGCATTCCTGTACGCCAACAAGAAGTTATCTACCTTATGTTGTAGATTTATGTCTTCATTGCCCATGGTCTTTATGGCCTTCTTGAAGGTCTGGACAAACCTTTCAGCTAATCCATTGGTGGCGGGATGGTATGGGGCGGACGTGTAGTGCTTAACCCCATTCTTTTTTAAGAGCTTCCTGAATTCTTTGGACACAAATTGCGGTCCATTATCAGAACAGATCTGTTCCGGCAGCCCATTCCTGGCAAACATGGTCTTTAATACTGTGATGGTTTTTTCCGTGGTGGTGGAGGACATCTTTATTACCTCCGGCCACTTGGAGTGTGCATCCACCGCGATTAAGAACATTGAGTCCATAAATGGACCAGCAAAGTCGATATGTACCCTTTGCCATGGAGATGAGGGCCACTCCCATGGATGTAGAGGGGCTTGTGGTGGGGCGTTTTGGACCTTCTGGCATCCTAGACAGCTCTTGGTCATTTCTTCGATGTCTCCATCGATACCTGGCCACCACACAAACGCTCTGGCTAGGTTCTTCATTTTCACTCCACCCAGATGCCCCTCGTGAAGCTCCTTTAGCACTTTATGCTGAAGTTTGGGTGGAATCACCACTCTGGCTCCACACATCAAGGTTCCTCGGCACACTGACAGCTGTTCTCTTCTTTGCGAGAATGCTGGCAACAGTGGCTCGCCATGTGCTGGCCATCCCTTCACCGTTAAATCGTAGACTCGTGAGAGAGTCGGGTCATTTCTCTTTTACTTTTCAATGGTAGAATTTGTTACTGGTAGACATTCCACTATGGTTGAGTGGAACATCTCCACTGGGTCCACTGTAGGCGCCTCTTCTACCGTTGGCAACGGTAGGCGCGATAAACCGTCAGCATTCCCATGCTGTTTTGATCCTTTGTATTCTATGTCATATTGGTGTGCCCCTAGGAAAAGGGATCACCTCTGTAGCCTTTGCGCTGTCATAATGGAAACGCCCTTTTTAGGGTTGAATATGGATACCAACGGCTGGTGGTCTGTCAGCAGTGTAAACTTCTTGCCCTGCAGGTAATGATTGAACTTCTTTACTCCCCACACAAGGCTGAGAGCCTCCCTATCTATCTGAGCATAGTTGCGCTCAGCGGAGGTCAATGATCTGGATGCAAATGCGACTGGCCTTTCCAAGCCATTTGGCAACTTGTGTGAGAGTACTGCTCCAATACCATAAGGGGAAGCATCACAAGCTAGACGAATAGGTAGCGTTGGGTTGAAGTGAGCCAACACTTCCTCTGAGGTGATCAATGCCTTGCTTTTGCGAAAGGCCTTCTCACAGTCCTCGCTCCACTTCCATGGTACTTCTTTCTGCAACAGAGCATTCAGTGGGTGCAGCACCGTGGATAGATTTGGCAGAAACTTATGGTAATAGTTAATCAACCCTAGGAACGACCTCAACTGGGATACATTTTCCGGAGCGGGAGCCTTCACAACAGCTTCGATCTTGTCAGGTGAATTGTGCAGCCCCTCCTGGTCAATGACATGACCACAGTACGAGATCCGTTTCTGAAAGAACTCACATTTCTGGCGATTAACTCGAAGGCCATATTCCTTCAACCTGGTGAGCACCAGTTTCAAATTTGCGAGGTGTTCCTCATCGTCCTCTCCGGTAATCAGGATATTGTCCAAGTAACATTGAGTGCTTGGAATTCCCTGTAATACCTGCTCCATGGCCCTCTGCCAAATTGCTGGAGCCGAAGCCACTCCAAAAACCAGTCTATTATATCAATACAAGCCTCTGTGCGTGTTGATTGTGAGATACTGGCGCGACTCTTCCTCAACTTCCATCTGTAAGTACACTTGCGCCAGGTCTATCTTGGTGAAGTGTTTCCCGCCAGACAATGAAGCAAAGATATCCTCAATCCGCGGAAGCGGATATTGCAACGTGTGAAGCACCGGATTAACTGTGATCTTGAAGTCTCCACAGATGCGGACCTTCCCCGGTTCCCCTGGCTTGTTACTCGATGAACACTTCATGACGGGAACAATGGGCGTGGCCCACTCACTCCAGTCCACCTTAGACAGTACTCCTGAACGTTCAAGCCCTTCCAGTTCAGCTTCCACAGCAGGTCGTATCGCATAAGGTATCGGTCTGACTTTGAAAAATTTTGGGTTTGCATGTTCTGCAATCTTGATTTTTGCCTTAATTCCTCTCAGTGTTCCCAGTCCCTGTTGGAACACCTCTTTAGCCTCATCCAATATTCTGGACAATCGTTCAGGTTTGACATCTTTCTTTCCGGAATCTACCGTTATTGCTTGTAGGGAGTGCCAGTCCATATTTATTTTCCTGATCCACTCCCGTCCCAGAAGTGGTGGACCTCCCTCAGGTAGTACATATATGTCCATTCCTTGGTGTTCTTTGTCCTTGTGTATCACCTTGACTTTTATCTTTCCGATGGGGTATACTTTTTGCCCCGTGTATGTCTGCAATACTATCTCCGTATCCCGTAGGTGAATATGTGTGAATAACTTTTTGTAATCTTGCTTATTCATGACCGTCAATGCCGATCCGGTGTCCAATTCCATCTTCACATGGACTCCTGCTATCTGCAGTGTGACCCAGATAGTTTGTCGGTCAGCTTTCTTACTCACATTGTGAATTCTCAGACTACCCAGTTCCTTGCTGTTGGAGTCTGAATCCGAATTCTGTTCATCCGAACTCTTCTCAGCCACCTTACGTACCTTTCTGCACTTTTCCTGCGGTGACTCTTTGTTGCTGGTCTTCTTTCCTGACCGGCATACTTTAGCTATGTGACCAAGCTTGCCACATTTTCTACATTCCTGGTTTTTAAACCAGCATTGGTTCTGATCGTGTTTTGTCTTCCCACAACGATAACATTTCGTTGTACCCAAAGCCATTTGATCTACGCCGAGTACCGCTGCCTTCAGCTGCATTTCCGCAGTGCCTCTCGCTGCGGCTTCGTGCGATGCTGCAATAGAGACAGCCTTATCAAGTGTAAGATCATTCTCTTCAAGCAGCCGCTTTTGTGTTCCTTCTTTCGACAATCCGCACACGAATTTGTCTCTCAGTGCCTCTGTCAGACATTCCCCAAACTGACAGTATTTCGCTAGCTTACGCAGTTCAATTAAGTACTCCGCGTTGCTTTCCTCTTTCAGTTGCGTTCTCGCATAAAATTTAAATCGTTCCGCTAACATCAGCGGTGTGGGGTTCAAATGATCCTTCAGGACAGCAACAATATTAGCAAAAGTCTGATCCGCCAGTTTAGCTGGTGATAGAAGATGCTTCAATAGCCCGTATGTCTTTGCACCCATTGAGTTTAGTAAGGTTATTGCTTTATCTTCATTTGATATTTTATTTGCCTTACAATATATCTCTATGCGTTCTACATACGTGGCCCAATCTTCAACATCGGGATCGAAATCGTTGATGTTACCACGCTTAGGCATCCTCGCAATCTTCTTGAGAAACAAAAAGAAATTTTTTTTTTCTTTAACTTTTTTTTTCAAAATGGCGGTTTCCCGCGCTTGTCTTCTTCCCCGCCCACGAAAATGGCGGCTTCCCGCGTTTGCCTTTCTCCCCCCCCCGCTGGCTGTAATGGCGATTGCCGTATTGCTGCATTCGCCCTCCCCAGCGGTTCTCGAATCGTGCCTCCCAGCCCCTCTTGCAGTCCGGTCCTTTCCCCCCCGGCTGCGGCTGAGTTCTCTGCGTTTTTTTTTTTTTTTTTTCTCCCGCGCCTTTCGCTGTCCCGGTCGCTGCGCCTCGCGGCCTCGGTAGCTGCCCGGCCTTTTTCACCGGTCGCGGTCGAGCTTGCTCTCGACGCTGTTGCGTCTCCCAGCCCGCTTGCAGCCCGGTCTCTCACACCGGCTGCGTTTGCATTCACCGCGGCTTCCGTGCCTTACGCTGCCCCAGTCTCAGCGCCTCTGGCCCCGACTTCTGTCCGGCTCTTTTCCCCGGCCGTGGTCGAGTTCTCCGCCCTTATATCCTCCGATCTTCCCTCCCCTATTTCACAGCCAACGTGGCCGACTTGCTGCTCGTCGCTGATCGGCTTACCCACCACCGTGATAGAAGGGATGATCACTGCCTGTTGCTGATGGAAGGCTTCGTGTCAGAATTCTTCCTTTGCTCTGCAGACCCGAGTCTTCTCTCAGCAGAATGATGAGGGCGGATGCCTCCTCTCGACGCCTGTTAAACTGCCTTGGATGTATCTCTGCCGCAGGGTAAGATCGTATTCATCGCCACTGTTAAGTCTGTGTGTTATATTGAGAATTACTACACAGACCACAAGAGTAAAATTTAACAGGTCTTTACTAGTCGAAGGTCAGGGCGGAACTGCCCAATAAATCATTACACAGCACTTATATACTGGTGTGGTCACCACCGGTATTACAGTATACAGCAGCCAAGATAAAGTAGTGCAACCCTTAAAATAGTTCTCTTAAAGGTAGAACGGTTACATACACTACAACTACCTTATAATTAATTAACTACAGCAATGTATATTATTTTGCTTATAACATGTAATTAATAATTACTTATAATATGATGTACTGGTTAGCTAAAAGGGGAGGAATTGTGGTGTATGTGCCTTTAAGAGCTCCAGGTGTGCTGTAATGCCGGTAATTGCCACTCCGGCTATATAAACCTGTATATTGTGTATATCCGTTAGAACCCCCCCCCAGACTTTGCTTAGTAAATACCTATGAACCAACTCCTGTCTTCAGTGTCTTTATCAACACACGGACACTACAGGTACAGAAGTTGAAACCAGTGCTAGGAACAGCTGCCCAGAGGCTTGTTAACCAGCTGATTGCCACTTAAAATGCCTGCTCGCCCTCATTAAAGAAACTGCAGAACATTTTGCCAGCTAGCGCTTCAACTAATGCCCTCTCCTAGCGGCGACCAGCTGTCTGGGAGTAAACGGGGCGTTGATGTAAATTTCCATCACTAGGGGAACACTCATCATTTCATGGTCATTGCTGCTGGAGCTGTGAATAGGACCTCTGAAAAACCTCGGGAGACTTCCTGGGACACTTTGTCAAGACTTCACCAACACTCGAGCAATCTTGCAATGTGCCGCTGTGTGCCAGTCAGAAAACTCCAGACCTTCATTGGAAGTGAGTGGGAGGAACACAGATATACTGCTCCACGAAAATCAACAGTTGAGCGCTAAACCTGTAGGTTTCTGGTTAGCACCTCCAGGCAAGTTCAAATTATAGTAATCAACAATTAGAACCCAAATTGTGTGCTAAATCCAAACTTTCAAACAGGCGTGTCTTATTAGCAAAGTACCCATTTAGCATCTGTTTTCACACTTTGGCCAAAATTACCCCTACAATATTTCAGGCTACAACAGCTTCACAACAAGCTCTGCCTTCAGGATCTCTTTAAACTGGATATGGCAAAGGGCGTGGCTAGGAGATTGATGATCATAAATGTGCTGTCGGTTATTGCTAATCAGTAGGAAGAGGGGATGAAAAATGTTCAAGGTAAGAGTGGTTTGGAACGTCAAGCGATAGTAAGGGATGATGTAACAGCCATTTGAAAGGGTGGAACCAAAGCAATTTAGATAGAAATGATAGGGATAACATAGCAATAATTGGCAAACAGAAAGGGTTGGTAGGCCGAGTTAACATGCAGATACTGGGTTGTTTGTACATGTACGAAAGGCAGAGAAGAATCAAAGAAAGAAAGAAAGACTTGCATTTCTATAGCGCTTTTCATGAACTCAGGACGTCCCAAAGTGCTTCACAGCCAATGAAGTATTTTTTTGAAGTGTAGTCACTGTTGTACTTTAGGAAACACACCAGCCAATTTTTGCACAGCAAGCTTCCACAAACAGCAATGAGATAGTGACCAGAGAATCTGTTTTTAGTGATGTTGGTTGAGGGATAAATATTGGCCAGGACACCAGGGATAACTCCCCTGCTCTTCTTTGAAATAGTGGCCGTGGGATCTATTACATCCACCTGAGAGAGCAGATGGGGCCTCGATTTAATGTCTCATCCAAAAGGCAGCACCTTCGACAGTGCAGCACTCCCTCAGTACTGCCATGGAGTGTCAGCCTAGCTTTATGTGCTCAAGTCTCTGGAGTGGGACTATGAACCCATGACCTTCATGACCCAGAGGCGAGAGCGCTACCCACTAAGCCACAGCTGACACTAAGGCCGCGATTTTCTTTGAGGAGGCGGGTTGGAGTCGGGTTGCCTGGTGGGCGGGTTTCGGTCCTGCTGCCAGTTTCAGCCGCTCCCAATTCACGATTTTAAATTAAGTGGGCTCATTAAGGCCACCATGCGCGCTACCCGGCCCAATGAGTGGGAGCGGGTCTGCTGCTCGCCTCTGATGATGTCATTCCTTCAGTTGTTTTTAAGGGGCCCATGTAGTCTTAGCTTATCATTTTGTTTGTTCTGCTCGAGAAATCGGCCCAGGTCACCGTGACTGCTGCAAGAGCAAAGGCTGCTCCACGCTTTGATGAGGACTCCCTCCAAGCTCTTGTGGAGGGAGTAAGAGGGTGCAGGGAGATTCTGTTCCCTCCCGATGGCTGGAGGAAGACTCCCCTGCAGCCGAAGACAGCCTGGCTGCAAATTGCTGAGGAGGTAAGCGCAAAGTCCTTATGCTCACGCACCTGGGTGCAGTGCCAAAAATGGTTCAATGATTTTCTGCGCTTATCAAAAGTGAGTATCACATTACACTTTCCTTCAATCTGCTTCCCTTCTCGTCTCATCGCCAGCACTCTGCATTGTCAGCCTGCTCCTCCACATCCCACCTTACCCTGACTTCCCTTGCACCCTTACCTATCCCTCTCTCTCTCTATGTACTGAACCACTTCACCATCCTACTATGCACTCCTCACACTCGCTCTCATTGTTATGCAATGACAACAACTAACAATGCACAGGGAGGCACCTTCCTCTTGGCACCTCACTCCATCTTGGTCTCCCTCTAAGCTTCTATGTTATGGATTCTTCACAGTCACTCCATCAATCTCACTGAAACTCCACTTGTGTCCCTACTTGCAGGAAAAGATAGCCCACAATAGGAGGGAGAGAGCGACGACAGGAGGCGGGCCACCATCCCTCACAAGTTTGACAAGCGGTGAGGAGGCTGCTCATGACATCGTGGGAGGTAGCGAGGAACTGGAAATGGGGGACGGAGAGACGGGCGCAGTAGAGGAAGCTGGTGATAGAATAGATTTTCAACCCTCTCATTTAGATTTCATGATTGACTGAAATGGCATATGATGTTCATAGAGATTGACTTTTGATCATCTGCACAATAGGATGTGTCTGCTACCTAAATATCAGATGTCTAACTCATGTCTTTAGTCTCCCACAGGACCTTTGAGAACCCCCCTCCCCACTGTCCAGGAGGAAGAGCTGGACGACTCCTCAGAGGAACCTGCAGTCTCTGAAGGAGCAGCATCACCAGGACTCAGCGCACCCAGCACCAGCGCAGAGACACACACCTCAGCGGGGCCTTCGCGACATAGTGTAATATTGTCACCTGGTGTATCACAGCTCACAAGTGGGCATCAGCAGATGGTGGAGGCAGCGACAGCAGTGGAGAGTCCTCGTTGGAAGTCACAGGACGCTCCTACCTCTGCTCAGCTACAAGTAGACGCTGTGCCTTTGGGGCCACCCAGAACTAGAGTGGTGCTGGAGCTTCAGGAACAAGTGCAGGAGCCTCTGACAGGGTTTGCATCCAGGGTGACTGCGAGTGAATCCATCTCAAACATGAGCACTGCCTTGGTGGAGGCAATGGCGCATGAGTGTGCCGCCATGGAGAGGGTGGCAACCTCCATGGAGGAGATAACTTACCAGACTCAACAGAGCATGGTGACTCTTCTAAATAGATGGTCAGCTATGGAGGATAGATGGGCATCTATTGAGGAGAGACACCAGAGGAACATGGAAGTCCCAGTTATGAGGACTGTCAGTGCAGAGACGGGTCCTCATGGCCCCACTGATGTTCACCAAGGTGCTCTCCAGCCAATTGCTAGCACTGAAGTGTGGGTGACCCATGAGAGGGATGATGGTAGCTGACAACAAGGAAGTGTGGGCTCCTCTCCAAGCGTTCACACAACCATGCCACTGTGGAGCCCTCAGTCAGAGCCCCAGATTCCTCACCCAACTGAGATGGCCGTCTCAGCCCTTGCACAGCCCCAGGAAGAGCAGATGGTTGAGGTTGACCTCCCAGGCTCCCAAACCCAGAGGATGCCCGCCAAAGGCATCTAAGCAGGTGCAGCATAATAGTGAGCAAGGTGCCTCTACATCTGCTGAAGCCACAGGGGAAGCACCATGTAGAAGCACGCGTAAGAGAAAGTTAACACATAAATAGTCACAAGGGTAGTCACTTGGGTGTTTTCTTGTGTAACAAAGTAGTGATTGTCATCCTGATTATCATTTTATTAAACAAAAGTGATGGCAAAGAATTGAAGATTTGGACTATGTGTGCTGAGAAATGGAAGTTGCACAGTAAGGGCTCAGGTTCAGACATTCACCTCCATCTGCCAGCCACCTGCGGTTGAAGCGTGAGCTTACGCGAATCTGGCATGGATGAGTGCATCCCTTGCCTGACGGCCAGCTATGTGGTCATGTGCTGGTTGAATTGGCACATCCGGGCCCGCAAGGTGTCACTCAACTGCCACCTCCTCCTCCTCCTTATCCTCCTCCTCCGCCTCCTCCTCCTCCTCCTCTTCCAAGGAGGCTCTGCGCTGTGCCACTTGTTCCTCAGGCAGCGCTAAGCCACGCTACTGTGCGATGTTGTGCAGGGCACAGCAGACCATGATATTTCTGGAGACCCTGGCTGGTGCATACTGCGGGGCTCCACCAGATCTGTTGAGGCATCGGAATCGCAGTTTTACCATGCTGATGGTTTACTCTATGATGATTCTGGTGGAAATGTGGCTCAGATTGTAGCGCTCCTCATTGGTGTCATTGGGGATAGCCCTTGTCGCCAAGAAGCGATCCAGAAAGTTGGGTTGGCGGATTGAAGAGCTAAGGCAGAGTAGATTGCCACAGGATGCAGGAGTCATGGCAACTGCCAGGATACTTGGCGCAAACATGGAAAATGATCTTCCTGTGGTTGCACACCAGCTGCACGTTGAGGGAGTGGAAGCCCTTGTGGTTCACAAATACAACTGGGTTGTGATGGTGTGCCCTAATGGCCACATGTGTTCAGTCGATGGCACCCTGCACCCTTGGGAATCCTGCCATATTTACAAAGCCAATCGTACGCGTGGTTACACTTGCTTCATCCGTGGAGAAGTGGATGTAATTGTGCGACTTTGCAAAGAGGGCATCGGTAACCTGCGTGATGCAAGTGTGTGTGGTCGACTGGGAGATGCCGCTGATGTCTGCTGCTGATCCCAGGAAGGAGCCCAAAGCAAAGATGTTGAGTGCGGTGGTGACTTTGACAGCCACTGGTAAGGGGTGTCCACCCGCTCCTCTGGGCTCCAGGTGTTAGTGTAGCATTGCGCAGATGTCTGCGACTACCTCTCGCAAAAGTCTCAGCCTCCTTTGGCACTGCTGCTCAGTCATGTTGAGGAAGCTCATCCTTGGCCTGTAAACCCTGTGGTGGGGGTAACTCCTGCAGCGAGGTGCAGACCGTGTGGTGAAGGTGCTCCCACAGTGCTGTTAGGGAGGGAGTTCCAGGATATTGACCCAGCGACGATATATTTCCATGTCAGGATGGTGCGTGGCTTGGAGGGGAACTTGGAGGCGAAGACAAGTTCAGCTGAGTCGAGATAGTGAGATCGTTTCACATGCTTTGCACAATCTGTGTCCAGGGACATCAATCTGAATTTGCAATCTACATTTGCAAATACTGGTCAAAGCATTAAAAAAACAAATTGTTCTTGGGATACGGACAACAGCAGCAATGCCCAAACCTATTTGCCTTAAGGACATTAAGGCTCAACCACATAGTGTGGGACTGGGGTCACCTGTAAGCCAGACTGGGTAAGGGTTCCCCTCTTGAAGGACATTAGCGAGCCAGCTATTTATTTTACGACAGTCCAATCGTAATGTGATCGTAATGAGAGTTGTGGAATAAGCTGCGGAATAAGTTATCACGGGAGGGTGCTGAAATGGACAGTATAAATGGAGGCAAGGGGCATTTAGATGGATTTCTGAAGGGTAAGGGAGTTGAAGATATGGTAGGGAGTTGGACATTTTGGGTTGGAAGTGGGTCTTGCTCTGTTCCTAAGAGTTGTTGCATTCTTAAACCTTCTGCCTGGATGAGTTATTAGTATAAATTATTGTGGGAGCAAATTGTGCAAATTTAATATGGACAAAATGGACAAAATCTTGCACTTTGCAGTTAATAAAGATATAGAATATTCTGTACAAAAATATTTCATTCCCAGCATGGAAAGCACTCAACGTAATGAGCACTCAAGCTAGATGGTGCATTAATTGTCAAAAATTATTGAACATTTTTAGCTGTTCAAATAGCAAAGCCACTCAAAGATCACAACCTTCTACATAATGGGCCTAATGGAAGCTTATGTCCATTACCACCAGTTCAATCCATCTATATTTCTGTTCTGTAACAGAAAATAAAAATGTCAATTTGTGGTATATGAACTAATGGAACTCTCTGAGTCCAACAGAATTAGATCTAAGATGTCAGATAAACTTTCAAAACATTGGGCCAGAAATTCGGGTCGGAGGCTTCCCGCGGGTGCAAGCCCCCGACCTGCACTTACCTAGCGCGCCGGCCATTGCGCTGTGGGGCCGCGTGGGATTCCGATTCTGGGCCTCCTCCAACTGCCGGTGTGCAGTGCTTGCGTATCCCAGGGGCGCAGTTCGTTCGCAGCATCCCCTGGGATCACGTGGGCCATGGGGAGCCAATTGGAGCAGGGAATCTCTAATCATAGATTTGACAGGAAGACCTGTCAAATCTATGAATAGAGATCGGCCCCAAAACCTAAGTAGAACTTCAAATACATTTTTTTTTTAATCACATTTTTAAAATAACTATAAATTACATAAATGAACTATTTTAAACAAAAATTTAAATTTTTGGAAAAATTAATTAAAGTTTTTTACAGGGCTAAAAATAAACTTACGTTTCTTTAAAGTATTTTAAAATGATAAACCTGTGGAAAAAATGTTTTAATTTTACTTAATTAACCCCTTACCTTGTTAAAAGCTGGCCTTGCGGCTGCTTTTTTCATGCGCAGCTGCGAGAGACTTACCCTCCCGGAGAAACCTGTAAAAAAATTGGAAGTTCCAGGCGTACGCGCTGCCTCTCCGGCGCACGCGTTTGACCTGTGAACCCCTTCCTTCAAGGGAACGGAAGTTCCGGTTTCCAGCGCATGCGCAGCGCATGCATGAAACCGGCACTTTCGTTGGCCCTACACGTGAGTACCCCGTGCGTACTCACCCGTGGGGACCCGAATTTCTGGCCCGCTCACTGTTCATCAATTGCAAGATGTTGTTAAAATGACTTGCATCTCACAATTATTCCCTTTGAGCAGAAGTTAGATTTACAGGTTAATTATGTAAAATGCTTTGAATTGATTTTCAGTAGCTTATCGAAATAGTGTCTAATGAACTCAAATGATTTAAACATTCAGTAAGGATCACCCAGAACTGCCCAATGTGTTAGCTTCAAGTACAAAAGCGTCCAAGCGATCGCTGGGAGCAGCCTGAATCACATTCTTTATTTTTGGGGGTGGGTGTGGGGGGAGGTAGATGGGGGTGCGGGGGGAGGCAAGTAGAAAAATTCTGGACCCAAATTTCTGAAACAGATTAAGAAAAGTTAATACGACCATTTGAACAGGCAAAGACCCTCTGGTCCATTGAGCCTGTCCCACACAATTGCAATAATATGGGCTGGATTTTACCAGGCCTGAGAAGGCAGGTTTGGAGGCGGGACTGCTGGCAAAATCAAAAAGAATGGGAGTGGGTCCCAAACCCGCTCCCAACCCGCCCCCAAAAAATCTTCCCGGGAGTCATGTCCCTGATTTGCGCAGGGACCTGAATCCTAGTGGCGGGAAGAGAATTATAGCCACTTAACTGCCTGTTAACAGGTAGGTAATAGGCTGGTAAGAGGCTTTTTCCCATTTTGAGACTTCTGCTCTGGGCTTCCCAACGTCAGAGAACCCTGCCAGGGTAAATGAGGCGTGCTGTGGGTCTGTTGTAATGCAGAAGTGGTGTGAAGGATCCAATAGAAGTGGTTGTGTAGCCTCCCCTCATTGGGAGAATGACAGATCACTTCTGTAACCTCACCTGCAGCTGCCATCTGTTTTATCCTAAGGAGAGAGTCATTGGAGAGCCTGGGTACAAGGGCTCACCTTTGTACAGTGATTGTCAGTATTTGACAGCATCTCAATGCAGTCAAACACAGACAAATCATCTGTCAAAAATAAATGGTACATGTCCCTTTAAGAAAACCGGCAGATGAAGCGTCATCGACTGACATAATCTGACACTGGCTTTCTCTTAATTGGCTGGCAAGCCCGCTGTGCGAGCTTAACAAGGTCAATCAGGGGAAAATAGCGTCTGTGCGTCAGACATCGCTGGGGCGAGACTAGAACCCAGAAGGCAGCAGTCCCATTCCCCAACTCGTCTCAGCAGGTAAAATCCAGCCCGTTGTTTATCGCAATATATACAGGCCACCCCACCCGAAATCATATGATCGCCTGGGAGAGGCGAAAAACCAGATTAAAAAACTCAGGCCCAAATCAACTTGGGGTAAAAAAAAAAGTGGGAAATTCCTCTCCGACCCATCTAGGCGATTGGAACTAGTCCAGGAGATCGCACTGGCCCTGAGTTCCCTGCAGTGCCAATCTTCTCTAAGAGGTGATCTCCGCCCCAGCCAGAAACAGGTCCAGCTCTCGTTTGAAGGAATTCAGCGAATCCTCATCCACCGCACGAGACAGCGGCCTGTTCCAGAGGTAATGTTTGACTGATAACATTCAAAGTCAGTTTGAAACTCCCATGTTCCTTTTCTGCTCGCTCCCTCTACAAAGTGATTTTTCTGTCCTTCTTGACTTCGATGGAAAAGAAATTCCGGCGGGGTGTAAAGCCAGCTGCTGATTTGCTATTGTCCCATTTTCCACATCGCCGAAGACCAATTTCACCCCCAGAGTATTTTACGATTGGGGTGTATCTGCAAGAAAGAGAGCCAAGTGCGGCAAGTGGAACATACGAATAAACTTCGTTATAAGAATCATTGTTTAAAAGTTTGAACTTTCCTATGTTTAGAGCTACCTTGGAGCTGTTCCATTCTTTGTAGACGGTTTTTCATGGTCTGGTGCAGGTCTTGCAAACATGGAAGTCATGGATGGGAGTCTATCAATGTAGAATGAGCTACTCAGAGCTAAGCACATTAAATTTGGGGATAATTGTAGTAAATGTAATGACTTTATGATTGCTGGGGTGGCACTTATAGGAACATAGGAACAGGAGAAGGCAACATCAGTAGTTCTTATGAAAGGTCATTGACCTGAAATGCTAACTCTTGTTTCTCTCTCCACAGATGGGTCTTGCTTCTCTCTCGTCGCTGGTTCAAAATCCTGGAACACCCTCCTTAACAGCACTGTGGGAGCACCTTCACCACACGGACTATAGCGGTTCAAAAAGGCGGCTCACCACCACCTTCTCAAGGGCAGTTAGGGATAGGCAATACAGAATTTGTTCATCCCTGTCTGGCATAAAAATAAAACAAAAAAGGTGGCGCAACCGTGGCTAACAAGGGATAGCATAAGATCCAAGGAGAGGACATATAAATTGGCCAGAAAAAGTAGCAAACCTGAGGATTGGGAGCAGTTTAGGATTCAGCAAAGGAGGTCAAAAGGATTAATTAAGTGGGGGAAAATAGTATATGAGTGTAAGCTTGCAGGGAACATAAAAATTGACTATAAAAGCTTCTATAGGTATGTGAAGAGAAAAAGATTGGTGAAGTCAAGCGTAGGTCCCTTGCAGTCAGAATCAGGGGAATTTATAATGGGGAACAAAGAAATGGCTGACCAATTAAATACATACTTTGGTTCTGTCTTCACAAAGGAGGACACAAATAACCTCCCAGAGATGTCGGGGAACATAGGGTCTAATGAGAGGGAGGAACTGAATTAAATCAGTATTTGTAGGGAAATGGTGTTAGGGAAATTGATGGGATTGAAGGCCGATAAATCCCCAAGGCCTGATAATCTACATCCTAGGGTGCTTAAGGAAGTGGCCCTGGAAATAGTAGATGCATTGCTGGTCATCTTCCAGAACTCGATAGACTCTGGCACAGTTCCCATGGATTGGAGGGTAGCTAATGTAACCTCACTATTCAAAAAAGGTGGTAAAGAGAAAACGGGGAATTATAGACCGGTAAGCCTGATATCGGTAGTGGGGAAAATGCTAGAGTCCATTATAAAAGATGTAATAGCAGAGCACTTGGAAAACATTGACAGGATCGGACAAAGTCAACATGGATTTACAAAAGGTAAATCATGCTTGACTAATCTACTGGAATTTTTTGAGGATGTAACTGGTAGAATAGATAAGGGAGAACCAGTGGATGTGGTGTATTTGGACTTTCAGAAGGCTTTCGATAAGGTCCCGCATAAGAGATTAGCGTGTAAAGTTAAAGCACATGGGATTGGGGGTAAAGTACTGACTTGGATAGAGAACTGGTTGGCAGACAGGAAGCAAAGAGTTGGAATAAATGGGTCTTTTTCCGAGTGGCAGGCAGTGACTAGTGGGATACCGCAGGGATCGGTGCTAGGACCCCAGCTATTCACAATATATATTAATGATCTAGACGAGGGAACTAGATGTAATATCTCCAAGTTTGCAGATGACACAAAGCTGGGTGGGCGTGTGTGCTGTGAGGAGGAGGCAGAGAAACTCCAGTATGATTTGGACAGGTTGGGTGATTGGGCAGATGCATGGCAGATGCAGTATAATGTGGATAAATGAGAGGTTATCCACTTTGGTGGCAAAAACAGGAATGCAGATTATTATCTGAACGGCAATAGATTGGGAGAAGGGAAAGGCAGCGAGACCTGGGTGTCCTTGTGCACCAGTCACTGAAGGTAAGCATGCAGGTGCAGCAGGCGGTTAAGAAGGCAAATGGTATGTTGGCCTTCATAGCGAGAGGATTCGAGTACAGGAGCAAGGATGTCTTGCTGCAGTTGTACAGGGACTTGGTGAGACCACACCTTGAGTATTGTGTAGTTTTTGTCGTGTATTTTGAATGTGTATTAGAATTGTCCCACATGGGATACCGTAGTGGTGATTTGCAATGCACTATAGGAAATGTAGTGCATTGAGTGAAGAAGCACATTGTAAATAAAATGGCCGTTAACTAAACTCTCCACCCCGGAGTCCTTCTTAATTGTTATATAGGTAAGGGTATAAAACCCCTTGAGACACAACAAAACTGGCGACGAGGACGACGTTCTTGCGCATCACTTTGCACTGGAATCGGCGATGTTTAAAGTCAGAAGTTCCTGTCTTTTCTTAATGGCGCGCCCGCAGTTTAGTGCTGATGCAATCGCCTCGTAAAGGTGGCGGTTCGTGTGTTACACAAATAAGAAGGGGGAGAGTAATGATACAGTGAAACGAAGTGGAGGAAAAGGACTGTAAAAATTTTTAAAAATAGTGGATAAAAGGACTGTTAAGGAAAAAATAAATAAAACAAAATGGCTATGCTAACTGGAGCGTTTGGACCATTTGATGAAATGGCGGAGCAATGGAGTGCTTATACAGAGTGTTTCAGATTTTTCGTGACTGCAAATGGCATTAAAGATGACGTGAAAGTGGTGACATTCCTCAGTGTGATCGGAGCAAAAACATTTGGCTTGTTACGGTGTTTGATGCACCCGGATAAGCCCGGCGCTAAGACATATGATCAGATTGTGGAAGTTTTGGAAACACATTTCGCACCTAAGCCGCTGCTGATTGCCAAAAGGTTCAGGTTTCACAAACCAAACCAAGGGGAGGGTGAGTCCATAGCCGAATATGTTGCAGTGCTAAAGAAGCTAACTGAGCATTGTGAGTTTGGTGAAACTCTAAATGACACTGTCCGTGATAGGTTTGTGTGTGGATTAAGATGTGAAGCAACACAGAAGCGCTTGCTCACGACTGACAAACTGACGCTTAAATCAGCAGTGGAGCTCGCTGTGTCTATGGAGTTAGCAGCTAAAGATGCACAGCTGTTGGGGGCTGCAACAAGAGTGCACAGGGTAGCAGCTACACCGGATAAGCATGCAAGGGGCGCCAGAGAGTGTTACAGATGTGGAAGGTCAGGTCATCAGCCATCTGACTGCTGGTGTAAAGACCTGACCTGTCGGAAATGTGAAAAAAAAGGAAACATTGAACATGTGTGTAAAGGGCAAAGCAAACAATCCTACACAGAGACACACAAAAACAATCAAGGAAACACATCCAACTGGCGTTCTAAAAAGAAAAACCTACACATGGTGAAACAAGAACAGGAAGACAGTGACACAGACTCTGATGGGGAGCTGAATCTCCATGTGTTAACAGTGAATGGAGGCTCATCAGGCTATGGAGTCACTCCACTACTAGAGGGAATACCGGTCAAAATGGAGTTGGATACGGGGGCCGCTGTCTCCTTGATTTCAGAGAAGCTATTCAAAGAAAAACTGAACCACCTATCACTGACGCCGGCCAAGCTCATTTTAAAAACCTACACTGGGGAAACAGTCCCAATGCTGGGTAAGACGGAGGTCAAGGTGGAGCTTAATGGACAAACCATGATGCTGCCAGTTTACGTGGTCAAGGGTGACTATCCATCCCTGATGGGCAGGCCATGTTTGGAGAAAATTCATCTGGATTTGAAAAAAGTGAATGCGGTGTCAGTCAAAGAGGCAGGGCTAGCGGCAGTGTTGACAAAGCATGCGGCTGTCTTTGACGGAGAATTGGGGAGTATGAAGGGGATTACGGTCAAACTCAAGGTGAAGCCTGACAGCCAGCCACAATTCCTGAAGGCCAGGAACGTTCCCTCAGACCAAAGGTGGAGGCTGACCTGGAGTATCTGGTCAAGATCGGGGTCCTGGTGCCGGTTTCGCACAGTGAGTGGGCCACGCCCGTGGTACCAGTGATGAAGAGTGATGGCGCGGTTCGCTTATGTGGAGATTTCAAAGTAACAGTGAATCCTGTGCTCTCAGCTGAACAGTACCCCCTCCCCATCATTGAAGATCTTCTCGTGGGTCTAGCAGGCGGTCAGAAGTTTAGCAAGATTGATCTATGCCAAGCCTACTTGCAGATACATGTAGAAGAGGACTCACAGAAGTACCTCACCATCACCACCCACAAGGGCCTCTACAGGTACTGCCGCCTACCCTTTGGTATAACGTCAGCACCAGCATTGTTTCAGCGGGCTATGGACCAGATCTTAAGCGGCATTCCAGGGGTACAATGTTATCTCGACGATATCCGTGTCACAGGAAAGGATGACAACGAGCATCTGCAGAACCTGATGAAGACACTGGGAAGACTTGAAGAATATGACTTACGCGTTCGCAAGGCCAAATGCAAATTTTTCAAGCCATCAGTGGAGTAGCTAGGTCATGTCATCGACGCGGACGGCCTACACACAGCACCGTCGAAAGTGAAAGCCATTGCCGACGCTCCTGCACCTACAAATATCGGCCAGCTGCGGTCATTCTTAGGTCTGCTGAACTATTACGGAAAGTTTATTCCACAGTTGGCATCACTGTTGAAGCCATTACATGAGTTGCTGTATCAGGGCAAGGCCTGGGCATGGATGAAGGACTGTGAAGCTGCATTCAAGAAAGCCAAAGCAGCTTTGACTGACCCCAGAGTGTTGACGCACTTTGACCCGTCATTGCAGATTCAGCTGGCCTGTGACACGTCGCCTTATGGTGTCAGCGCGGCCGTGTCCCACATCTTTCCCTCAGGCGAAGAGAAGCCGATTGCATTCGCGTCAAGGTCCCTGAACAAGGCGGAGGTGAAATACCCGCAGATCGAAAAAGAGGCTTTGGGCATCATCTTTGGAATCAAAAAGTTCCATCACTACTTGTTCGGAAGGAAATTCACCTTGCTGACGGATCATTGTCCTCTGACATCGATCTTTGGTCCACACACAGGAATACCCTCCCTGGCAGCGTGCAGGATGCAGCACTGGGCGCTGATGTTAAGCGCTCACAATTACAACATCAAATACCGGAGGTCAGCAGCACATGGCAATGCAGATGGATTGTCAAGACTTCCGCTGCCTGTGCCCTCTGAAGGCTGTGAGCAGAAGATTTTCTACTTTGACATGGTGAGCAATGCCCCTATCATGGCCCGGCAGGTCAAGAAAGAGACCAGAGTGGACCCTACGCTATCCAAGGTGCTGGATCGGGTGATGCGAGGAGATGGATCACGGGTGTCAGATGCACCACCTGAGCCCCTACCTTACCTGTCAAGAGGGAAGGAGTTGTCTGTCATGTCAGGATGCCTCCTTTGGGGCATGCGAGTGATAATACCACCAAAGCTGCGGAAACATGTCCTCAACGAGCTGCACTCAAGACATTGTGGTATTGTCCGGATGAAGGAGCTGGCACGAAGCTACTTCTGGTGGCCCGGTCTAGATCATGAAATTGAGGTTGAAGCGAAATCATGCCCATCATGCGAGACAACCAGGGATACGCCAAGAGCAGCGCCACTGCATCCATGGGAATGGCCGGCGACACCGTGGCAACGGATCCATCTGGACTTCGCGGGACCAGTGGAAGGAGCGATGTTCCTGGTCGCGGTGGACTCCCATTCCAAATGGCCGGAGGTTGCAGTAATGTCCACTACCACTAGGGAGAAAACCATCGAGACTCTGAGAGAGATGTTCGGGCGATTTGGTCTGCCAGAGCAGATCGTAACCGACAATGGAACACAGTTCACATCCCAGGAGATGGAGGATTTCCTCAAGAGCAATAGAATCCAGCATACGTTCTCCGCGCCTTATCATCCATCCATGAATGGACTGGCGGAGAGATTTGTCAGGACGCTGAAACGCGCGTTGAAAGCGGCAAGAAGTGATGCTCCTCTAAAGCAGCGCCTGAATGCTTTCTTGCTGAAATACCGAAACACGCCTCATGCTACGACTGGAGCATCTCCTGCTTACCTACTCATGGGAAGGCAGCTACGGACACGCCTTGACCTGCTGAGGCCAACGTCCACAGAAGCAGTGGTGCACGCCAATCAGCAGGATCAAGTCAGCAGACGAGCTCAGAGGTCCAAAGAACGACACTTTGTGGTGGGGGGCAAAGTCCTCGCGCGTAACTACACCACCACGGAGCGGTGGGTCCCGGCTACGGTCATTCAAAAGACGGGCCCCGTTTCATACCGAGTCCGCACCGGAGACGACCGAACATGGAGACGGCATGTAGACCAGTTACTGCCAAGACAGTTGCCACAGGTAACCCAAGAAACAGAGGATCAAGGACCTGCTGGGGGCTCCAGCAGGGACTGGTCGTCCGACCCTGAGACGGTGGCACCATCCACTCTTGTGCCATCGAGGGAGGAAGCCACGCCTGCAGGGTCACGGGAGAGCCAGCCAGAGCCTGCTCCTGAGACTAGGCGTTACCCACAAAGAGAAAGGCAGCCTCCAGAGCGCCTTAGTTACAGTTAGTGCTAACCTGTGTGCATGGGGCAGAATAATCCCCAGGGTTAGCAGAATATAGAGGCAGTCTACCCTCTCTTCCAAAGTGTTCGATCCGTGGTTCAGTGGATATGCTGTTATTAAATAATCACACGGATGCTGTACATTAACAATAAACAGGTCTTTACTGGAGGAGGGTAGTCTCAAGACTGGGGGTACAGAGGCATGCGCAAAGCTTATATACAGGTGTGGTCACTGCCGGTACTACAGTATACAGGAGCTGTAAAAGTAGTTCTGACTTAAAGGCACATAATCTACACAAAGTTATAGTCATTTTCAGTTATTCTGTTTTGTGGACATTCTATTTTAAGGGGGAGGAAATATGTTGTGTATTTTGAATGTGTATTAGAATTGTCCCACATGGGATACCGTAGTGGTGATTTGCAATGCACTATGGGAAATGTAGTGCATTGAGTGAAGAAGCACATTGTAAATAAAATGGCCGTTAACTAAACTCTCCACCCCGGAGTCCTTCTTAATTGTTATATAGGTAAGGGTATAAAACCCCTTGAGACACAACAGTTTTGGTTGCCTTATCTGAGGAAGGATGTTCTTGCCATGGAGGGAGTGCAGCGAAGATTCACCAGACTGATACCTGGGATGGCAGGAATGACGTATGAGGAGAGATTGGGCCAATTGGGCTTATATTCGCTGGAGTTTAGAAGAATGAGAGGAGATCTCATTGAAACTTATAAAATTCTAACAGGACTAGACAGACTAGATGCAGGAAGGATGTTCCTGATGGCGGGGGAGTCCAGAACCAGGGGTCACAGTCTAAGGATAAGGGGTAAGCCATTTAGGACAGAGATGAGGAGGAATTTCTTCACCCAGAGAGTGGTGAACCTGTGGAATTCTCTACCACAGAAGGCAGTGGAGGCCAATTCATTAAATATATTCAAGAAGGAGTTAGATATATTTCTTAAGGCTAAAGGGATCAAGGGATATGGGGACTAAGCAGGGACAGGGTACTGAATTTGGATGATCAGCCATGATCTCATTAAATGGCGGAGCAGGCTCGAGGGGCCGAATGGCCTACTCCTGCTCCTATCTTCTTTGTTTCTATAAATGCTGGCATTGCCAGCGATGCCCACATCCTGTGAACGAATAAAGTAAAAGATGCTGCCTGAACTGCTGAGTGTTTCCAGCATTTTCTGTTTTTATTTCAGCCCCTCGAGCCTGCTCCGCTATTCAATTCGATCATGGCCGATCTGTACGTCAATTCCATTTACCCGCCTTAGCTATATACCTGTATTCCTTTATACCTTTACCTAACAAAAATCTATCAAACTCAAGGAGTACACACAGGACAAGGCTTTTTAAATAATACATCATTAATTCGTCTTCCATGTAGTTACTCACCAAGAATTCTTAAAGAAAATAGAGAAAAAAAAGGTCAAAGCAGCAGAAAGTAAAAATATAAAAGGAACTTAGTTCAGGAAACTTTGTGCTATCCGGCACCCACGGGACCGAGCTGCTGCCGTTGCCTCAAAACTGCCGTACTCTCCAGAGTTAATGTTGAGAGATACGGAGATTCTTATCTCCGTATTTGACAACAAACACTGTTGCTTAGCAACAGCTTCTATACACTCGGGTGTGGCCTGCAAGCTCTGTAGCTGAAGCTGTTGCTATAGCTACAGACCTTGCACAGTTTGACTGTTCAAACAAAGCAAAAAAAACAAAAAAAAGAATAAAAAACGGCTGCTGATTTTTGCCGGTGGCTCCAGATTGCCGGATAGCTCACCTCCGGATAGCACAAAAGTTTCCTGTTATTGGATTATGCGTGTAATTAATATTTATTTATTAAAGGGTCATATTGTGAAAAAGGAATATAAGTGGACAATCCATGCAGTATCCAGGGAATATATGAGGCCTTGCAAAGTAGGACTTGCTGAGTAAGAGAAAAAGAAAGGATATCTCATTGCTGTTTTTGGGAGCTTGCTGTGCACAAATTGACTGCCGGCTTTCCTACTTAACAACAATGACTAAATTTGAAATGTGCTTCATTGGCTGTAAAGCACTTTTGGGCGTTGTGAGGTCGTGAAAGACGCTATAGAAATGCAAATCTTTCTTTTCTGTAGAGGTGTTCCTGGATGGAGTTTCTAAGTACCACTATCCATCGGTCTCTGTGGGAGAGCTGTGGTCTTGTAGCTGGAGATGGAGATAGAAGGCGCTGTGCACTTGTTCCTTCACGCAAGCTGTGTTGACCCAAGGTGGAAGAGGCCATCTGTCAGGCACTTGCGTATATGTAACGGGCTGCTTCTATTCCTGGACGTTTTGTACAAAATTACTTGGGAATAGGAGTAGGTTGTTGGGATTGGTGTTGACGAAATATCCCACAGTGCTTTTATGTTTCTCCTGGCCTGCAATAATTCAACGTGAGAATGAGCAGCACATGCGAAGAGGGGAGGGTGTGATGATTGCATGAAGGGTCTTAGAAGGAAGTGAGAGGCAAAACATCACACATACACTGATAGCATTGATGCAATATAGTGGAGTGGGGAATTAGTATGGACCGAAACACTGGGAACAGTGATGGGCTTATGGGAATGGAAGGCAAATCTGTGACCATACAAAGAGGAGAGTCTGTAGAGGGGAAAGTGGCTGAAGGTACACAAGTATGCAATGGGTGAGCTTATTTGAAACGTTTTGCGTTGGCTTTTAGAAATTTGGAATTTTTTATACTTTTATGATGTTGGGGCACAAGGTGAGGTGGTTGAACAATCAACATGGCCACTGAAAGAATTTGGAAGCAGGTTTTGCAAGCGGTGCCTTTGCCGCCTACTCCAAAGAGTAGGTTAAATCGGATGCAGTGAGATATAGGCGGCTTTCTGGTGGCTAAGTAACCAGGGGCATTTTAACCCACACGCCCGGTTTCCATATGGTAGGATTAAAATCCACCCTCCTTCCCTTCGATTAAGGGGCGATCTAATTGAGGTGTTTAAGATGATTAAAGGAGTTGATAGGGTGGATAGAGAGAAACTATTTCCTCTGGTCGGGGGAGTCCAGAACAAGGGGGGCATAACCTTAAAATTAGAGCCAGGCCGTTCAAGGGGTGATGTCAGGAAGCACATCTTCACACAAAGGGTGGTTGAAATCTGGAACTCTCTCCCCTAAAATGCTGTTGAGGCTGGGGAGGTCAATTGAAAACTCCAAAACTGAGATTGATAAGATTTTTGTTAGGCAAGGGGATTAAGGATTATGGAACTAAGGCGGGTAAATGGAGTTAAGATAGAGATCAGCCATGATCTAATTGAATAGCGGAGCAGGATCGAGCAGCTAAATGGCCTCCTCCTGTTCCTATCTGTACTGTCGACCTGGAATAGGAGATTGACTTAACAACTTGATCTAGTATCTACTGACTATGGTCCGCTTATTATGCTGATTCACAGTTTGTTATTTTTAATCTTGCAGGACTACAAGTGCAAAGTGCAATAAACCTTCTGACAGACCAATAAATCCTTCTGTATTCAGGGGAACAGTAGACCTGACCTATGTCCTGCTCGCTAACTAACTCTGGACTAGCAGTTAACAGAAAGTGACGTCGCACGAGATTTATATTCCCAGGCATGAATATTCCATGTTCTGCGGACTGCACAATCTTCCTACGTTGCCCACTCTGCAAGTTATTTGCCCACGTCCGTAGGTGTGACAGCCCAGCCTGTGATAGCAAGTGAAAGAACACACATTTATATAGCGCCTGATTACAGCGTCAGGCTGTCCCAAAGTGCTGTAAACCAATGGATCTCATTTCATAGAATCATAGAATCGTACAGCACAGAAGGAGGTCATTCTATCCATCGAGTCTGGACACTTTGACCTGTCTGATGCGCTATCGATTCTAATAAAAGGCCGAGTAGAGTTCAGAACAACAGGCTTTTATTAACTACTGAATGCAACTACAAACAGATCAGGACTATGCCTCTAGTGGACGACCGAATGGCAGAGAGCTGCTGCGCAGCCGTCCTTATACCAGGTAGCCAAGGGCGGAGTCAGCTGAGGCATAGTCAGGTATAACAGTGAAACAAGAGTGAACGACAACAACAACAACAACAACAATAGTGAACACAGTGAACGACAGTGGTTTACCACACTGTCTTATGCCTGTAAAATGGGCACAGCGTCATTAGATTTCTAGGGCACTGATTCTCCAAACCTTAAATAGGTTAATGTTGGTCTTTTTAGGTACATTTACACTGAGTGCAGCACCTGCGTTTCCCATTGCCTGGTTCCTGTCTGGCTGACGGTTTGAGGCCGAGCTCCTCCTCTTCAGGGCGATAGTTGGACTTTTGCTTGCCCTCCGAATCTGCTCCAACCAGCGACCCATTTCCGTGGGTCGGGGTCATTGGAGATGCACAACGGGCTCCCGGCAAGATTCCCGTTGTCAAGCGGGAGCCCACCAGTGACAAGAGGAGAATCCCAATGGTGCTGTCGCAGTATCTGTGCTGCACATTAAAGGGGCTGATGAGCCCCCAATATCAGAAGCTGAGGCCCACTTGGCCGAGATCGGGGCTGTCAGCGGGTACGTCTTGGGGCTGGGAGATATGAGCAGGAGTATTCCATGCGGCCCCTCGGGCCTGCTCTATCATTCAATATCATGGCTGATCTTCTACATCAACTTTCCCACATTTCTCCATATCCCTTGATTCCCTTAGTGCCCAAAACTATATCGATCCCATCTCAAACAATTACAGAAAAGGCAACAAAAAAATCCAGAAGGAACTGAAATAGGAAGGCTGGTATAGAAATTGAAATGTCACACTGGAACAGCAGGAGTTCCCCTCCGAGCATATTGTTGAGGAAGAGTGGAGGGCAGTTTGCTCTGCATGCACTCCACACTGAGAGTAACTTGAGGCTGGTTGATAATGAGAGTGGTAGCAACAGTGTGACATACCTCACACTGTTGGGAACAAATATTAATTTCCCTTTGTATTAATTTTAAATTTCTACTCTGGCATCTGTTAGAGAAACACTTTTGCTGCCTTCCTCTTGTCACCCCCTTAGCATTCAGATAGCCTCACTCGTAGAATGACCTGGCAATTGCACTGCCATTGCAGGTTCTCCACTGGTTTACAGCCTGGACTGAATACTGCACCCAGGGCCAATGCTGGCTTGATGGAAACCTCATCATAGAGTCATAGAGTCATAGGGCAGGATTTTCATTGGGCCGTGGAGGCGTGATTGGAGGCATGTGGGGGGTTAAAATCATGAAATCGGGGGGGCACGAACCCATCCCGCCCCCAACCCGCCTCCATGCCAGTTTCAAAGGAGGCAGATACCCGACCTGTGCTGGGACCTGCCTCCCCAAGGCGGGAAGGGGATTCGTACCAATTAACTGCCTGTTAACAGGTAGTTAACAGGCAGGTTTTAGCCTAATCCCTATTTTAATTCCTGAAGTGTGGGATTTCCGATGGCTCCAAACCACGCCAAGTTAGCGAGGTGGACCGTCGGGCTGAAGGGCTTGGAGGATTCGAGATATCAGTGTTCAGGTGAGTGATGGGTGCATGAGTGCAGAGGTAAGTGTGTTTGGTGTGTGTAAAGTGTTTAAAGAAGTTTAATTACCTTTACTTACCTTTACAGCCTTCCTTCCTTCAGGTCTCGGGAGTCCCTCATCTCACCGGCACAGAAAGCAGAATGGTCGCGAGCTGTCAAAATCTGCAGCATTCAGCTTTCTGTTCTGGAGAGATCTCTAAATCAGCCTGACAGATGAAATGTCAATCTGTGACGTCACCTGTTGCCGGGTGGCCCTTAATTGGCGGGCTCAGCAGGGTCAATCAAATGGAAACCAAATGAAAATTGCGTGGGTTGGCCACAACTCGATGGAGGCGGGACTACAGCCCCAAAAGTTGTAGTCCCGCCTCCTACACACCTCCAGTATCAAAATCCAGCCCATGGAGTCATGTCTGCACAGAAGGAGGCCATTTGACCCATCGAGTCCGTGCCGGCTCTCTGTAGAGCAATCCAGTCAGTCCCATTCCTCCGCTCTATTCCCGTAGCCCTGCAAGTTTATTTCCCTCAAGTGCCTAGCCAGTCTCCCTTTGAAAACACTGAGTGTCTCCGCTTCCACCACTTCCGTCGGCAGCGAGTTTCAGGTCCTCACCACTCGCTGCGTAAAAAAGTTTTCCCTCACATCCCCCCTGTATCTCTTGCCCAAAACCTTAAATCTGTGTCCCCTAGTCCTTGTACCATCAACTCGTGGGAACAGCCTTTCCCCGTCTAGCCTACCCAGGCCCGTCATAATCTTGTACACCTCGATCAAATCACAGAAAATACATAGCAGAAAAAGGTCATAATATAGTCATTGAAGAAATGCAAGAGTATTTCGAGGTGTTGAAAGTTTTGGTCTATTTGAAGCAGTCAGTTCTACGAGTGCCATGGAATAAAGACCAATTGTTTGCTTCAGTCACTATTAATCCTCAGTGTTCAGTCCAGCGGAGACAGAATTGATGCTTGTTAAGAGAAAAATGCAAAGCCCAGATGCTTTCCTGGAGCCGTGCCAAGCAGCGTGGCCGGTGCCAGGATAAATAGTGGTGAGAGTTAGAATCGTGCGATTGTGTTGGGACATCAAGATCTTCAATGCTGCTGTCAGGTGCCTTAGGAAAAAAATGTTGGAACTAAACAACAGCAGATGCGTTAATTAAAGTAAAATAGCTGTGTTAACATTATACAGGAAACTCTCGATTTCCCGGCACCTAAATAACCGGAAATCTCTGTCAACCGGCAAAATTCAGGAGTAGGTTCAGGTAAGCTTTACTTCATATTAGTGGCCGTTCCTGGATCTGTGGCAGTGTAACCGGGGTTCCTTCACCTGTTGCTAAGCAACAGGGACGCCTGGGTCTTGTGGCGGGGATCCTGCACCTGTTGCTAAGCAACAGGGAAGCTTGGATCTGTTGCTGTGTACGGCGCTCTCGTACCTTTTACTATACCTCTCTGTAATCCGGACTTTTTGATAAACCGGCACCACGCCGGTCCCATCGGTTTCGGATAAAAAAGAGTTTCCTGTAGAATGGAACAGCTTTGTGTACAATGCAGCCTAAATCTAAAATAGGGAAGGTAGACATTTTGGCTTGTTTTAAGCATGGATTTGGAGTAGTCTGGGCTGGGGGAGGAGGACTTTGTGATAGAACAGGATTGCTAAATTTGGGGTGGGCACCTCTTCTACCAGCCCGCTGCCACCACCCCCCACCATCCCCCGGCTCCATGCTGATGTTATATTCGGGGTGTGACTTGCAGGGATGCTGGGCAATCCTGCCGGTTCCATACAACATGCAGCCAATGTACAGGATGAATGAGACCCAGAATGCCATCTATATATATAAATCGGTCCTTCTGTCTGTCCTTCTGTCTGTCATTCTGCCTGTCTGTCATCGCGTGTGCATCTGTCGAGCTATGCGCTTGAAAGTTACAGGGCGTACCTACGCGCGCGTTACCTCCAAAGAAAGCTTACGCTTCCGAGACGGTTTTAAGCGTATTTACGTTTCAGCCGGGCTAAAATCGCGCCCGCGGTATCCGAAAAACCTTAACATTCCGCTCATTAGCATCTCATTATTTGCTCATTAGCGACAGAGTGACCTCGAGGTCGACCAATCGTACGGCGGCTTGCTGCCGCGTGCGGCCGGGCCCTCCTACGGTCGAGTGACGGGACGATTGACCAATCCTACGCTTTGGTGACCTGACGGTCGACCAATCAGTGCGTGTGTGGGCGGGCCTTATCGTTCTGAACCGAGGTGAGCCGCCGCCATCTTGCTTCCATTCTTTTTCCTGCTTTTTGCGTCTTTCTTTTCAAATATACATTTCCACCAAAATAAAATTGAATTTATAAATTGTTTTTAAAAAAATCACTCATTTGTAAATATTTTCTCTAACCTGAACATTCTTTTTCCTACCTTTCCCCGTTTTTTTCTTAGGCCTGAAAGCCTGCGCCTTTCTTGCCCAGCCACGCCCGAGCTAGGTGATTGGGCTTCTGCTAAGCTCCTCACCCCCTCCCCCGTGTCACGTTACCCAGGGCAACGGCGTCAGCCACGAGGGTCAGGGTGCGCGCGCAGCAGCAGCAGGTGAGACGCGGCGTCTCTGTTCCGCGCTCGGCTCGGGCGGGTGGGGGCGGGGCTCTCGACAGTGCTCTCGGCCTTGGTGAGTGTTCCGCGCTCGGCTCGGGCGGGTGGGGGGCGGGGCTCTCGACAGTGCTCTCGGCCTTGGTGAGTGTTCCGCGCTCGGCTCGGGCGGTGGGGGGCGGGGCTCTCGACAGTGCTCTCAGCCTTGGTGAGTGTTCCGCGCTTGGCTCGGGCGGGGGGGGGCGGGGCTCGGACAGCGGGGCGGCTGGGGCTTGGAGAGCAGGGCTCTCGAGAGTGCGGGGCGGGGGCTCCGAGAGCGGCCCCTTCCCCCCCGCCCCACTTCCCGCCCCCCCCGCCCCCCCTTCCCCCCCGCCCCCCTCCCCCCTCCCCCCGCCCCCCCTTCCCCCCCGCGCCCCCCTTCCCCCCCGCCCCTTCCCCCCGCCCTCCCTTCCCCCCACCCGCCCTCCCCTCCCCCCACCCGCTCTCTCTCTTCCCCCCAGTTGCTCTCTCTCTTCCCCCCAGTCGCTCTCTCTCTTCCCCCCAGTCGCTCTCTCTCTCTCTTCCAACAACAACATGCCCTCGAAAAAGCCTCGGCACCGCCGGGCACTTCAGCTAGTATATATATATGCAAACAATGTTTGATCTCAGAGAAAGAAAGAAAGGACTTGCATTTATATAGCACCTTTCACGACCTCAAGACAGCGCAAAACACTTTACAGCCAATGAAGTTCTTCTTGAACTGCAGTCACTATTGCAATGTAGGGAGGCACGGCAGCCAATGTGTGCACAGCAAGCTCCCACAAACAGCAATGAGGTAATGAGCAGTTAATCTTGTTTTAGAGATGTTGCTCGAGGGAAAAATATTAGCCAGAGTGATTGATTACCATCAGGATAGCAGTACACCATCAAAGGAAGTTCGGAGACTAAATTTATTTTTCTCAGCTACTTTGGCTAACTCGGCTGGTATCCCCTTCCCCTCCCCCAATGCAGACTCAAGGTGCCACTTTGAATTCTGGTACCCCTGTGGGAAAGGCAATAATGGCACAGCCATTTGGTCCTATGTGTATGGTGAGGCGCAGAAGGTGCCACAACCACACCAGGCCCCTTTCCATGGCTCAGGAGTAGCAGATGTCGACTTAGGGAGTCCTCACCCCTAGCTCCGCCCCCGGCCCATCACTTGACTTGCAAGGGACCAACACAAGTTCCACCCTTAAAACTCAATGCAGAAACTCCCATAAAGCAGCGGAGGCCAAAGATAATTGACTCTCCGATTTCTGTGGGGGCTCAGCCCCTGGAATTACAGCAAGAGACTGCAACAACAACAACTTGAATTGTAAAATGTCCCAAGGCGCTTCACAGGAGTGTAGTCAGACAAAATTTGACACCGAGCCAAAAAAGAAGACATTAGAACAGGTAACCAAAAGCTTGGTCAATAAGGTAGGTTTTATGGAGAGCCCTAATGGATGAAAGAGATGTGGAGAGGCGGAGAGGTTTAGGGAGGGAATTCCAGAGCTTAGGGCCTAGACGGCTGAAGGCACGGCTGCCAATGGTGTGGCGATGGAAATCGGGGTTAGACAAGAGGCCATAATTGGTGGAACGCAGTGTTCTCAGGGGTTGTAGGGCTGGAGGTGGTTACAGAGATAGGTTACCAGCATAACCCATGAGGGATTTCAGAGCCACCCTATTCATATGGGCGTTATACTCAACTGAGGAGCCTGAAAGTACATACTGACTCCTCCTCCAGCACCTCTACACTTGTAGACATTGGCTGCTGTAAGAAGACACGTCTTCTTGTGTCTTCTCGCTGTTCCTTTGGGGAACAGTGTGAAGTAGTGGAAGGGTTG
Organism: Somniosus microcephalus; assembly: GCF_052327205.1. Taxonomy (NCBI): domain Eukaryota; kingdom Metazoa; phylum Chordata; class Chondrichthyes; order Squaliformes; family Somniosidae; genus Somniosus; species Somniosus microcephalus. Next base: position 16,314,487 of record NC_140992.1, read on the forward strand.
GGCAGGCTGATTAACGCTCCTTCCATGGCCATAACCATCTCTATACCAGCCGATAGGGTGGTTAGTCCTACACGGCGGGAGAGTTTTACGGGTTCCCACAACCCATACGATGGGGGGGGGATGTGGAGGGGGCACCTACACCCATCGGACGTGAGTATCCCGCTGTGGTCGGGTTCGAACCTTGCACCTTCTGGCCCAAAGGCGGGAATGCTACCACTGCACCCAAGGCTCACTCCCAAGAAGACACTTATCTAGTGCTCAGCAAGCACATATTACCTAACAAGACAGTAAAAAAGACATACATGAGAATTTAAAATTCTCATCCCAGTGTTTAAATCCCTCCATGGCCTCTGCTCCCCTATCTCTGCAACCTCCTCCAACCCTACCACGCTCCAAGATCACTGCGCTCCTCCAATTCTGGCCTCTTGTACATCCCCGATTTTAATCGCTCCACCATTGGCGGCCGCGCCCTCAGCTGCCTGGGCCCTAAGCTCTGGAATTCCCTCCCTAAACCTCTCCGTCTCGCTACCTCTTTTAAGATGCTCCTTAAAACCTACCTTTTTAACCAATCAGTCCTAATGGCCCAGAAATTCGGGTCGGGGGCTTCCCGCGGGTGCAAGCCCCCGACCTGCACTTACCTTGCGCGCCGGCTGTTGAGCTGTGGGCTCGCGTGGAATTCCAATCCTGGGCCTGCTCCAACTGCCGGCGCGCAGTGCTTGCGTATCCCAGGGGCGCAGTTAGTTCGATGCGTCCCCATGGATCACGTGGGCCATGGAGAGCCGATGGTAGCAGGGAATGCTTCATTCATAAGTTTGACAGGAAGACCTGTCAAAACTTAGAAATACTACGGGCCCCAAAACATCACTAAATCTTCAAATACATTTTTAAAAAACATCACATTTTTAAAATAAACTATAAATTACATGAAATAACTATTTTAAACAATAATTTAAATTTTTGAAAAAAATAATTTTATTTTCTAACGGGGCTAAAAATAAACTTACCTTTCTTTAAAGTATTTAAAAATAATAAACCTGTGGAAAAAATGTTTTAATTTTAATTAATTCGCCACTTACCTTGCAAAAAGCAGGCCTTGCGACTGCTTTTTACATGTCTAACTTCTGGAGACTTACCCTCCCGGGAAAACCTGCAAAAAAAACGTAAGTTCGATGCGCACGCGCTGCCTCTCCCGCGCACGCGTTCGAACTCTGAACCCCTTCTTTCAGGGGAACGGAGGGGCCGGTTTCCCGCGCATGCGCAGTGCATGCACGAAACCGGCACTTCCATTGGGCCTACGGGTGAGTACCCCGTGCGTACTCACCCGTGGAGACCCGAAGTTCTGGGCCAATATCTCCTTATGTGGCTCGCTGTCACATTTTGTTTGATGACGCTCCTGTGAAGCACCTTGGGACATTTTACTACATTAATGGCGCTGTATAAATGCAGGTTGTTGTTGTTACATAAGGCATTCATTACAGTCATGAAAGAACAGTGCTATTTTCCCCAAGCATAATGCAACAAGAGGGATGATTTATGAGGGATGGTTAAAAAAGCTTAGCCTAAAGAGAAGGTGCTTGGGGAGGCGACAACTCAGGTAAACATATAGGCCTAGAAATTGAGTGCCCTTAGCGCCGATTTTGCGGCGCTAGAGGGCCTAGCGCTGCAATTGGCGCCGGCGCCGAAATTGCCTGGGGCCCTTCCGCCGCGGTAGACCGGTAGCGCTGCGCCGGCACCGATGACGTCATCGGTGTGCGCAGCGTCCCGGTTGCCATGCCGACGGGCCCCAGCGCCGAAATTCAGTTGCGGCCGCCTCGCCCGTGACAGCCGCAACTAAGGCCTAGAAATTGAGTTTTGGCTTAGCCAGGGCTTTAGCGCCGGAAGTTAGTGCCGGCGCTAAGTCCCCCTGCGCGCGCCAAAAATTCAGCAGGGCCGCGCCCAAACAGCTGCCGGCGCTACTGAAGGGTCTTTGCGGCGGTAAATCGGCGCTAACTGCCGTTTCGCGCCGCAATTCCGGCGCTGCGGCACCCGATGCGGTGCGGCAGGCTCGGGAAGTGCAGGCCTCCTCCTTCCCTTAAGGAGGAGCTGCCTGCACCCGGCCGCGGCCCGCGAAAATCTTTTTAAAAATGAGCCCGGCACCTCGGACAAGTGCCGGGCTTGCTTCTGTTCCGGGGCGGGGGGGGGGGGGGAAGTCCGGGGAGGGAGCTGCGGCCAGGCGGCCGGCGGGAAAGCGGCCGGCCGCCGCGGGGCCTTTAATGCGCCGGCGCAAAGACTTGTAAGACTCTGTTGCCAGAGTCTTAGTTGCGGCTGTCACGGGCGAGGCGGCCGCAACTGAATTTCGGCGCTGGGGCCCGTCGGCATGGCAACCGGGACGCTGCGCACACCGATGACGTCATCGGTGCCGGCGCAGCGCTACCGGTCTACCGCGGCGGAAGGGCCCCAGGCAATTTCGGCGCCGGCGCCAATTGCAGCGCTAGGCCCTCTAGCGCCGCAAAATCGGCGCTAAGGGCACTCAATTTCTAGGCCTAAGACTCTGGCAACAGAGTCTTACAAGTCTTTGCGCCGGCGCATTAAAGGCCCCGCGGCGGCCGGCCGCTTTCCCGCCGGCCGCCTGGCCGCAGCTCCCTCCCCGGACTTCCCCCCCCCCCCCCGCCCCGGAACAGAAGCAAGCCCGGCACTTGTCCGAGGTGCCGGGCTCATTTTTAAAAAGATTTTCGCGGGCCGCGGCCGGGTGCAGGCAGCTCCTCCTTAAGGGAAGGAGGAGGCCTGCACTTCCCGAGCCTGCCGCACCGCATCGGGTGCCGCAGCGCCGGAATTGCGGCGCGAAACGGCAGTTAGCGCCGATTTACCGCCGCAAAGACCCTTCAGTAGCGCCGGCAGCCGTTTGGGCGCGGCCCTGCTGAATTTTTGGCGCGCGCAGGGGGACTTAGCGCCGGCACTAACTTCCGGCGCTAAAGCCCTGGCTAAGCCAAAACTCAATTTCTAGGCCATAAAATATTAAATAGCTTCGATAAAGCAGATGCTAAATATTAAAGGAGGCAATAGAATCATCATAGGTTATAAACATAAACTAGTGAAAAGTAAATTATGACCAATTACCAGAAAGAACTACTTCACACAAAGGATGATATATCTATGGATTAACCTGCCAGGGAGGCTTCAGGGGTGTTTAAAACACCATTGGATGCTGGGTTGAGTGAGCCTGGGGCCTAGAGATACAGGCATCTGTGGAACAAACACCTGTTCTCATTCTTGGCTTATGTGCTTATCACAACAAAAGATAAATAGCCCACGTTGGAAGCATCTCTCTGAAACTCTGCAGAGTATTTATTGCATGGTATTTGAGGTCACATGCTATTTAGGGTAACTTTATGTCCCAGTCGCAGTGTTCACGATCTTAAAGCGTCCCTGGTATGATCATTTGTGTTTGTGTTCAAGCGGCATAGAGCCGTACAACTGGATTCTGTTCACACCAGCACGATAAGGTCACCTCGAACCATTACTGTTAATGGACACAAGCGCTGGAGTGATTTATGGTGATTTCAGAATGGGCATATGTACATGGCTTGAAACTAGTTAGTCACAGCTCACTACCAGAATGTATACTACAACAATAACAACAACTTGCATTCATACAGTGTCTTTAACGTAGTATAATGTCCCTAAGGTGCTTCACAGGAGCGTTATCAGACAAAACTTGACATCGAGCCACATAAGGAGATATTAAGACAGGTGACCAAAAGCTTGGTCAAAGAGGTAGATTTTAAAGTGTGTCTTAAAGGAGCAGAGAGAGGTGGAGAGAAGGAGAGGCTTAGGGAGGGAATTCCAGAGCTTGGGGCCTAGGCAGCTGAAGGCACAGCCGCCAATGGTGGAGCGATGAAAATCGGGAATGCGCAAGAGGCCAGAATTGGAGGAGCGCAGCGATCTCGGAGGGTTGCAGGGCTGGTGGAGGTTACAGAGATAGGGAGGGACGAGGCCATGGAGGGATTTTGAAAACCCGGATGAGAATTTTACTATAAAATAGTGGCCTTCTAGTCATTGATCACATCAAGCTTTTAATCTGATGCCATTAAATTGTGTGTTGATGGGACACTCTGACATTAGCTCGGCCAGGGTTCATTCTCTGCTGGCAAAGCCATCCACTAACCTAGGACCATCCTGGAGGGCAATGACATAGAAACATAGAAACATAGAAGATAGGAGCAGGAGTAGGATATTCGGCCCCTCGAGCCTGCTCTGCTATTCAATGAGATCATGGCTGATCATTCAAATTCATTACCCTGTCCCTGCTTTCTCCCCATATCCCCTGATCCCCTTAGTCTTAAGAAATATATCTAACTCCTTCTTGAATATATTTAATGAATTTGCCTCAACTGTCTTCTGTGGTAGAGAATTCCACAGGTTCACCACTCTCTGGGTGAAGAAATTACTCCTCATCTCAGTCCTAAATGGCTTACCCCTTATCTTAGACTGTGACCCCTGGTTCTGGACTCCCTTGCCATCGGTAACAGCCTTCCTGCTTCTAGTCTGTCTAGTCCTGTTAGAATTTTATAAGTTTCAATGAGATCCCCTCTCATTCTTCTAAACTCCAGCGAATATAAGCCTAATTGAACCAATCTCTCTTCATACGTCATTCCTGCCATCCTAGGTATCAGTCTGGTGAATCTTCACTGCACTCCCTCCATGGCAAGAACATCCTTCCTCTGATAAGGCGACCAAAACTGCACACAATACTCAAGGTGTGGTCTCACCAAGACCCTGTACAACTGCAGCAAGACATCCTTGCTCCTGTACTCGAATCCTCTCGCTATGAAGGCCAGCATACCATTTGCCTTCTTAACCGACTGCTGCACCTGCATGCTTACCTTCAATGACAACCACATGCTAAACTGTCTCCTTAAACCTCCACTCCCTTGCCCTCTCCACCTGCACCTCTAACAAGTGTGAGGAGTTCATGGAATTTTTTTTACTACCAACATAGAGACAGTCCATTCTGATGTCTCTGGGCAGATGATGGAAAGTATCGCCAGTGTGGTAGAACACAAACTACGGATCATCCCCACATTTGTCTGTTGTAATTTTATGGTTTCTCCTTTGATTTTCATATTTCATCTAAGTACCACCTGGTGTCATTAATGTGGTTGGCTCCCCACATTTACAACGAACCTATTTGGACAGGCTTGGGCCCCCTCTTAGAGCCACTGGGGGAAAAATTCAGTTGTTTGCGCCTCCCGTTAGTGCCTTAAGAGGGCACTAATGGGGCGCAGAGCAACTAGAGCCCGGGCGCGGTGATGTTTGCGCCGCTCGCAAAATTAACTGGAAGTGGGGCCTGGATACTGATGTCCTGTGATCTTCAGGAGAGCAGACCTAATGAAGATCACTAAGGTTCCCTCAACCCCTGAGACAGAGGGAGGCTGTTGTCCTTCAAACCCTCTGAGGTCCTGCCCTGGAGAAATCGGAAATCTGGTACTCATTGATTTCTCCATTTGATCGTCCAAGGCCTACAAGCCATTGGGAACCTAAGGAACAGGAGGAGGCCACTCAGCCCCTCGGACCTGCTCCGCCATTGAATGAGATAATGGCTGATCTGCACCTCAACTCCATTAATAACTGCTTGCACAGTTGGAGGTATTTAGTGACCTTGAGTCTTCTCTGCCACAGGAAGGAGGATGGAGCGTTCTGGCTGCGAGCACTGGCTCCAGAATGCACTGCCCTGACGAGCATCTCTCTCTGAGGGTGCCGCACATCATGGTAGAACATGCAGCCTCCATAGGTGAATGATGCTTTGCCAACACCCTTCATTGCAAGACCCCTGAGAGCATGCTCCAAATCCAGGAACGGACTTTGAAATCAGTGGAATTAAAATTGGGAGGGTTATATAAAGGGTGGGAGATCCGTTATGCCAGATTTTTACCCAGGCAGTGAAGGTGAAACTCTACCCCATTATTTGAAAGGAACTTTACCCATTACCACCCCTTTTGCCTCGCACCATCATCCCTTTTGTCATTTAATCACTCCTGCCTTCCACCCTATCACAGACCTTCCCTTTCGTTCTTTCCTCCCCTCCCCCCACCCCCCTTTCCCTGCTTCTGTACTTGCTTAAAACATGTTAAATAGAATCATAGAATTCATAGAATGATACAACACAGAAGGAGGCCATTCGGCCTATCGTGCCTGTACCGGCTCTTTGAAAGAGCGATCCAATTAGTCCCACATCCCCGATCTTTCCCCATAGCCCTGCAGATTTCGCCTTTTCAAGTATTTATCCAATTCCATTTTGAAAGTTACTATCGAATCTGCTTCCACCGCCCTTTCAGGCAGCGCATTTCAGATCATGACGACTCGCTGCGTTAACAAATTTCTCCTCGTCTCCCCTTTGTTTCTTTTGCCAATTAACTTAAATCTGTGTCCTCTGGTTACTGACCCTTCTGCCACTGGAAACAGTTCCTCCTTATTTACTCTATCAAAACCGTTCATAATTAAATCTCCCTGACATAAGAAAACTACTAGGCACTTGGTCTAAGCGTTAAACAAAGCTTTAATCAACTGTTTTACAACATGGAGGTCTAGTTGTGTCCTTCACTAGTTCCTGTTAAGAATGTCCTGAGCAAGCTGGGCCCGTGCCCGAGTATTTATACTCTCCCTGGACAGCACCACCCGCAGGCTGCTCAGTATTATTTCATAAGTCGTTCTTTCATGAATGACTGATTCATGTCACTCCCCTTGACCATCTCTGATCTAAGGAGAGCAATCCCAGCTTCTCCAGTTTCTCATCCATGGTACCATTCTGGTGAATCTTCTCTCCACCCTCTACAAGGCCATGGCGTCCTTGATGTTACATATCGAACTTTTGCCAGTTCTGACGAAAGGTCATCGGGCTGAAACGTTGACTCCGTTTCTCTCTCCACAGATGCCTCCTGACCTGCCGAGGGTTTCCAGCATTTTCTGTTTTTATTTAAAAGTAACTATTTTGTCCCAAAATTCCCTGTGGAGAAATGGTGAAAAGACCCTGAAACAGGACCCCCACACATGGGATCCTTTACTGTGAACCATATCCTAGGAAAAACAATCTTGGAGGAATAGGAACGCCATCACTGGCTAGGGGTTCCTCAATAAGTGAGAACATTTGATTTGGTTTGTGCACTGGCTGGTCCTTGTGTTGCTACCACTGAAAAGAGGCTCGCAGAAGAAAGCTGGCACCTGAAAGAGGAACGTGAAAGTCTGGATCCAGAGAGAGGGAGGGCCGTGGGAGACCGTGGGCTACTCAAGAGGGGAACACTGGTGAGGGGCTGTAGGAGATTGGGAACCAGAAAGAGGGGCACAGGTAACACGAACCTGTGAAGGAATAAGCCATATAACCTATTCAGAAAAATACACCATTCTATGAAAGAATTCCGGCCTTATTAAAACATGACAAACTGGGTCTGGAAATCTAGAAACCTAAATATGGAAAAGCTGTGATAGCATTCTGGCTATTGAGATAAGATAAGTTGTTGGCACTGAATCAATAACCTTATTGAAACAGAAGGTTAAAGGCTCCTGACAGTCTGAACCTTTGGGAACAAGACAATAGTTCACCCTGTACAAGGTGTTCTAATTTACACCTCGTAAAGAAGCACATAAAAGTAACTAACATCTGCCTTCATAAAAATGATACCAAGTAAAGTGCACCTGCTCTTACACCTATGATAAACTTAGAACACCTAGAGGAGGGATATGGTTCTGTAGTGCTACCAGCTGAAGTGACTGTAAGAATTGCAGGGGTCCGCAGAAAAATGACTAGAGATAATTAGCTTACATCAGCAGAAAATCTTAAAGGAAATACCACTGGAAAAGGGAATAAATATTGAAATCTCAAATGGGATAGTAGACTCGCTTTAAAGGGGCAAAGCGATTTTTGGCTTCAGAGCCAGCTCTGTAAGTCTCCAACTCTTTTTACCTCGAGGATCAAAGGTATTTGATTGTGGTGGATATCCTGAATAGAACTTTAAGAACTGTAAAACTGTAGTGAAGTTAAGATTTGAGAATAGGTTCTCTGATAATAGCTTTCTTTTTTTGGAACTGTTAATGTTGCGATTGACTCACCAACTGTAAATTATATGTCAGTTCTTTAATAAATCTATATATTTTTAGAATTGTCTCACGTAATACTTCTGTATCAAACTCGCAAACTCAATCTCTGTACACTCTTTGGTGAGGAGTTGCAGGATTCTGGGGGAGTTATCCGAACCCTCATAATATCCAGAACATTACAGTCTAGCTAAACTTATTAAAAGTGCTATCTGGAGGACGGTAACATTTTCAGGTTGTTCCTTTCCTTTAGGGAGAGATAGCCCAGACCTTTAGACCCAATTAACCATCTTTAGGATTCGGCTACCTCAAACTTTAGTTGAAAGTGAACATCTGAGAAATACACCTGATCCGGGGTAGCTCTAAAGGGGCTAGGATTAGTAATTATCCCTTCAAACCCAGAGAGAGAGGAGTGGGAGGCATGGAGCTTCAGAGAGGACAGTGGGCAACTGGGAGACACAGAGACACAGAGAAACAAGAAAGAAAGAAAGAAAGAAAGAAACAATGAATGGAAGGACTTACATTTATATAGTGCCGTTCACGATCTCAGCAATGAAATGAAGTGTAGTCACTGTTGTAATGTAGGGAAACATAGCAGCCAAATTGCGCACAGCAAGCTCCCACAAAGAGCCATCTGGGGAGCACACTCTAAACAGGAGAAAGGGACTAGGCCAAGAGCAGTAAGTGCACTGCCAACGGTGAGCTGTTTTACAATGTTTAACGTATAACACGTGCACATTTGACCCCTACATTTCCAGTAAATGGCAAATTAGGCAGAGCCAATCTCACCTCCAAAGTTTACCGTGAAAGTTTGGCTTTGCGTGTTTTATAGAGACAGACAATTGATGTTGAAATCTGAATTATTAATATATATAACAGCACAATGATAAGTGGTCATTGTAGGCAGGCAGGTATTTCTTTAAGGTTTCTCTTGTCCTACATGGCAAACATTTCCTACATTACAATGGTGACTACACTTCAAAAGTACTTAATTGACTGTAAAGCGCTTTGGGGCATCCTGAGGTCGTGAAAGGCGCTATAGAAATGCAGGTCTTTCTTCCTTTTATATTTCTATTGAAAACACAGAATACAAATTAAGAGCTGGAATTAGTTCATATAATAAGAGAAAGTTACATTTATATAGTGTCTTTTCATGTCCTCAGGACATCCTAAAGCACTTACAGCCAATGAAGTACGTTTTAAGTGTAGTCAATGGTGTAATGTAGGAAACGCGGCAGTCAAGTTTGCGCACAGCAAGGTTCCACAACTAGCAATTAGATAAGGGCCAGTTAGTCTGATTTGGTGGTGTTGGCGGAGAGATTAAATTAGGGACTCCTCAGCTTTCCTAAAAGGGTTAAATTATGAAGACAGGTTGCATAGACTAGGCTTGTATTCCCTCGAGTATAGAAGATTAAGGGTGACCTATTTGAGATGTTTAAGATGATCAAAGGAGCTATTAGCGTAGATAGAGAGAAACTATTTCCTCTGGCGGGGAAATGCAGAACAAGGGGGCATAACCTTAAAATTAGACTCAGGCTGTTCAGGGGGTAGTGGAAATATGGAACTCTCTCCCCCAAAAAGTTGTTGAGGCTAGTTCAATTGAAAATGTAAAAACTGAGATTTCAACAACAAAAAATTATTCGTTCATGGGATGTGGGCATCGCTGGCAAGGCCAGCATTTAATGCCCATCCCTAATTGCCCTTGAGAAGGTGGTGGTGAGCCGCCTTCTTGAACCGCTGCAGTCCGTGTGGTGAAGGGTCTCCCACAGTGCTGTTGGGGGAGGGAGTTCCAGGATTTTGACCCAGTGACGATGGAGGAACGGCGATATGCTTCCAAGTCAGGATCGTGTGTGACTTGGAGGGGAACTTGAAGGTGGTGGTGGTGGTGTTCCCATGCGCTTCCTTCTAGGTGGTAGAAGTCGTGGGTTTGGGAGATGCTGTTGAAGAAGCCTTGGCGAGTTGCTGCAGTGCATCCTGTGAATGGTACACACTGCAGCCACGGTGCATGTTTAAGGTGGTGGATGGGGTGCCAATCATTGATAGATTTTTGTTAGGCAAGTATATTAAGGGTTACGGAACCAAGACTGGTAGATGGAGTTAAGATGCAGATCAGCCATGATCTAATTGAATGGCAGAACAGGCTCGGGGGGGTTGGGGGGGCCGTGGTGCTGGCTGAATGGCCTACTCCTGTTCCTATGTTCCTTCCTAACTAGTGTCATGGGATCTTTCAATGTTCACCGGAACAGAACGACGGGGCTTTAGTCTAACGTCTTAGCTGAAAGACAGCACTCCCCTCAGTGCTGCACTGGAGTGTCATCCTAGAATACATACTCAAATCCTTCCGACTCAAGAGGCAAGTGCGAAAAGACTGAGCCAAGCTGACAATGTTTTGTTTTTGCAGCAGCATCCATGGCAACCACACACCCACCTAAACAAATAGCAGCGCAGTTCATCTGAGTGCAACACAAATCCTTAATTCAGTGAGATTACTTTCGCATTTAAACATGGATTTATCCTCAGACTGGGTGTGTTGCGTTTCAAATGCAGATCAAAAGTTTAAAATTAGTAACCCTTTCAGGCACTCAAGTGGTGGCTTTGAATTCCAAAAATAAAGTAATAAAGCATGATACGCCACTTTAGAATAATGGAAGGTATGGATTACAGGAGAGGTAAGCAGAGTTTTTAGATTTGGCAATGAGCTCAAGGACATGATTACAAAATGCACACGTCTCGAACATAGTTAAAGATTGGGTCCTGGGGGGAAAAATTCAGTTGTTTGCGCCTCCCGTTAGTGCCTTAAGAGGGCGCCAAGTGGGGCGCAAAGCAACTAGCGCCCGGGCGCAGCGATGTTTGCGCCGCTTGCGAAATTAACTAGACATTTTGCAGCGGGGCTAAACACTGCCGCCACGATCTCCTGCGCCGGCAGATCGTGATGTCAGTCGAGTGCGCAACGCCCCGTTAGCGCCCCGGACCGGATATTGAGTGGCGCCCCCTGCCTTACCGCCTGCCGCTAGCAACGACAGGTTGAGGGGAGCGTTATGCTGACAGAAAGGGACAAGGAGAGCGCTATTTAAAGGCGACGCCTTCCTGCCTTTTTTAGTTGGTGACATTTTTGCACCATGCATTCTGAGAGAGAGAGAGACTTCTGGAGAGATTCAACGCTGTGTGAAGGAGTTTTGGGTACTGAGCAGCACTTTGCAGGTTTATTTTGATTTGCCCTTCCTTGTATCGATTTAGAAGAGGCTGTGGGGTCTGCACTCTGAGCTCTTTCCCTGGGCCTCTCCATTGTTCTTTCCAGCAGATTTGATGTACAGGTCTCTCCAGGCTGAGATTCAGGCCGAGATTCAAGGCTGCAATGAGCAGAATGTGGATGGAGAGCAAGATCAACCCTCCCGTTTAAGATAAAAACAGAAAATGCAGGAGAAACTCAGCAGGTCAAGCAGCATCTGTGAAGGAAGAAACAGAGTTAACGTTTCAGGTCGATGAACTTTCGTCAGAACTCCTCTTTAAGAACTGTCCGGCGCCAGTGTGTCTGTGTTCCATTGCTGACTGACATCACATGGGCTTCGCGAGCGCTGTGAGGTAGCGCCTCGCTCCTCGGCCTTAGCGCCTTAAGAGAGGTGCGTAGCAGCTGTATTAGCACTCCAATCACCTCCAGGGGCGATAAAAGCCAAGTTTGCTGTCGGAGGCGATAATTAGTGCCAAGCTAAACTTTGCGCACCGCCAATAATGGCGCCCCAAATGGGGCGATACCGAATTTTTCACCCTAGGTTTTCCAATGGTGCTGGATGGGCCAAATTACCTTTTCTCATTCCCAGCTGTCTTATCTTCTTAATTGAATCAAAGGCCCCGATTTTAACTCGGGGTGCAAGTGAAAGGTGCAAGTGTAATGTATGTACCTTTAAGGGGGGAACTATCTTTTACAGCTCATGTATACTGCAGTACCGGCAGTGACCACACCTGTATATAGCACTGAGTAGTAATCTGTACAGATCAGTTCCAGTGTGAGCCACGTTTAGTAAACACCTGTTGTACCGTTCTCCTGCAGTCTGTGTCTTATTATACATGGACACAACATTGGCGACAATGCAAGTTCGAACCTACCTGCAACTCTGCATCACCTCCCGGGGATTCGTTCCTGGAGATCAGTGGATTGGAGGTCAAGGCCAGAGATTCGGGCGTCGACCACGGGCAATCGCCCAGTCATCCAGCAGAGACTTGAGAATTGCGGGGGAGGCTGTCGAGAGCCAGGCTTGGCTTTCCAGTCGAGGTGGTCCAGCGAAACGGGCTGGCAACAGGTAGTGCGCAGACCCTTCCCGGACAGCGGCGGGCTAGAGCCCGACCGAGCGGCACAGCAAAGGGCCGAGCAGCGTCGATGGGGGAGAGAGAGAGAGGGCAGAGTGCACAGGGCGCAGCCGGTGTTCAGGGGCAGAACAGTGTCGGAGAGAGGGAGAGAGAGACGCACAGAAACCTGCGAGGCGCCGACATTGCCATGAGGGCCGCCGAGAGCGGCATTGGCAGCAGCGCAGGAGAAGCGCGCAAAACCTACAGGGCGCCGCCATTGCCACGAGAACCGCCGGGAGCGGCGTTGGCAGCAGCGGGGGAGGAAGGAAAGCGCGGGAAATGCCATTTTAAGTCATTGGGAGACGCCATTTTAAACTACACCCAAAATGCCGAAGAGTGGCAGTATCACCGCATTTGACAATGAAGTCGAAGATTGGACTACATATGTCGAACGAATAAAGGTATACTGCAAGGCAAATGAGGTGTCAGATGATAAGAAAGCGTCGGTATTATTCAATTTAATGGGTGCAAAGACGTATGGTTTATTACAAAATCTAGTAACCCCAACGAAGCCAATGGAAAAGAGTTTTGAAGACATAGTAACGATACTACAGGAACATTTAAACCCCACACCGCTGCTGATAGCAGAAAGATTCAAGTTTCACAAACGGAACCAGCATAAGGATGAAAGCAATGCTGATTATTTAACAGAACTGCGCAAACTATCGAAACACTGCCAGTTTGGAGCGGGACTGGCAGATACCTTAAGGGACAAGTTTGTGTGTGGGCTTCAAAGTGAAGGAACCCAGAAACGGCTTTTATCTGAAAAGGACCTTACGCTGGAAAAGGCTTTCAGCATTGCAGTATCATATGAAGCAGCAGCACGGGGCGCTGCAGAGATACAACAGAGACCACAAGAATATGGCACAAACGAAATGTCATATGGAACAGAGAAATGCTATCGCTGCGGCAGAACAACACACGACCAGAATGATTGCTGGTTCAAAGACAAAGTGTGCAGACAGTGTGGAAAAGTAGAACACATAGCACGAGTCTGCAGGTCGGGAAAGAAAAAAATCAGCAATAAGAAACCTACCAAAGGAAAGTACAAGAAGGTACATAAGATGACGAAGAATAGTTCAGACGAACAAAAGAGTGATAACGACTCCGAAAGCAGGGAACTGAGTTGTCTGAAACTACATAATGTGATCACAACGGAGGATCACCGAACCATTTGGGTCACTCTCAAGATAGCAGGAGTCCAGGTAAAGATAGAATTGGACACAGGATCAGCCCTAACAGTCATAAACCGATGGGACTATGAGCGGTTATTCTCACACATACCCTTGAGAGACGCAAAAATTATTTTGAAGACGTACACGGGGCAAAAAGTCTACCCCAAAGGAAAAATAATGTCCGATGTTCAGGTGAGTGATGGGTGCATGAATACAGAGGTATGTGTGTTTGGTGCGTGTAAAGTGTTTAAAGAAGTTTTACTTACCTTTATTCACCTTTACAGCCTTCCTTCCTTCAGGTCTCGGGAGTCCCTCATCTCACCGGCACAGAAAGCAGAATGGCTGCGAGCTGTCAAAAGTTGCAGCATTCAGCTTTCTGTTCTGGAGAGATCTCTAAATCAGCCTGAGAGGAAGGAATTAACTTGGAGTACAGATTGTCAGTGTTTGACAGTTTCAAAGAGCTGTCAAACGCTGATATTTCATCTGTCTAAAGCTCTTGACAGGTGAAATGTCAATCTGTGACATCACCTGTTGCCGGGTGGCCCTTAATTGGCCTGCTGAGCCCGCTGGGCAAGCTCAACAAGGACAATCAAGTGAAAATCGCGTGGGTTGGCTAGAACTCGATGGAGGCGGGACTACAACCCTGAAACTTGTAGTCCCACCTCCTACACGCCTCCTCAATGAAAATCCAGCCCAACGTTTCAGGTCCATGACCTTTCGTCAGAACTGACGAAATTCTGATGAAAGGTCATCAACCTGAAACGTTAACTCTGTTTCTCTCCTCACAGATGCTGCCTGACCTGCTGAATACCTCCAGCATTTTCTGCTTTTATATCTATCCTATGCATGAAATCTTACAATGTTTGATGTAAGTATACGACTATCAAAAATCATCAGTTCAGCAGCATTTCGAGCGACAGCAATATCCCCCAGTCCAAAGGTAGCTGGTCGGGGAGGGGAGGCTGGAGGGGATTGCAGTCTGGGGAGCAGGAGGGCCATGGTTTTCTTGGTGGATGGGGAGGGGTACTGCTGCTCCTCCTGGCCCACAAGCAAACCATTACAAAATGACCTCTTCGGGACCCGTCCATGCTTTGCCACCAAGCTTCACTGGTGGGTCAGGCACTGTGAGCGACTTGCATGATTGGGAGTTAAAATCGCGCCACGGTGCTAATTGCGTCATTCTTACATACTAACGAGGCCTGCACCTGCCTACGGTGGGCAGCCGTGACGCTGCTGAAAACCCGGAAGTTCAAATGACGGCGGGGTGGGAGTCCATCAAGATTGGAGAGGGAAGTACCCGACCCCTATTTTAACCCCCTGCCTGGCTTAATTTTGTGGGCTACGGGAGGGTAAGACAGAAGATAAAGTTCATAGAATCATAGAATCATGGAATAGCACAGCACAAAAGGAGGCCATTTGGCCCACTGAGTCTGCACCAGCACTTTCGAAGAGCAATCCAGTTAGTCCCACTCCCCCGCTCTTTCCCCATATCCCTGCAATTTTTTCTCCTTCAAGTATTTATCCAATTACCTTCTGAAGGCTCCTATTGAACTCTCGGGGAATCAAGGGATATGGAGATCGGGCGGGAAAGTGGAGTTGAGGTCGATGATCAGCCATGATCTTATTGAATGGCGGAGCAGGCTCGAGGGGTCGTATGGCCGACTCCTGCTCCTATTTCTTATGTTCTTATGTTCTTATGAATCTGTATTCACCACCCTATCAGGCAGTTCATTCCAAATCCCAACCACTCATTGTGTAAAAAATGTTTTTCCTCATATTGTCTCTGGTTGTTTTGCTAATCACCGTAAATCTTTGCCTTCTCATTGTTGACCCTTCAGATGTCAGCTTTTCTCAATTTTTGCCACTGTATCAAGTCTCATTCCAGCACGTAATTCAGGCCATCACTCCAGTGCGGTGCTCAGTACCATTGGAAGTGCCTTTGTTTGGATGAGAATGTTGCACTTTGGTGTTTTCATACTGGATAGTTTCCTCAGGTTCAATGTCTCAAAACCAGCTCCCCTAGGTGAGCCCTTGCTCCCTATGTCCCGGAGTGCGCCTTTACCTGCCCAACATCAAGGGAATTTACAATGAGCCACAGGGAGCATGAAGAAATCCCTGGTCACTATATGTTGGTTTTTTAGTTATATCGCGTGCCTTTGTGAGTTTTCTTGAACTCAAAAGGGATGCAAAGCAACATTTCTGTAGACTGTAGCTTAGGCTATTAGCCGCTAAACAGATTTTTTAACCAGTAAATGGGTAAGTGAAACAAAGTGCTGGCGCACCGTAGACGTACGGTAGTTACAAGCTTAATTATCCCTCAAAAAATGTTTTAAAAGCCGCATGTACTGTGCTGTGCACTAATGTGAACTGGAACAGACGTTAGGGGGTCACGTTGACTTTGGCTGTCAATGGAATTGGAAATCGGGACAAATGTATTACGGATGGCTGAATCGATATCACCCATTATACACCATCACCCAAAGTCAAAGTCACCGCCATAAAGTCCCTGAATAAAAAGACTTACATTTATATAGCACCATTCGCAACCACCAGACGTCCCAAAGCACTTTACAGCCAATTAAATAATTTTTGAGGTGTAGTCACTGTTTTAATGTAGGAAACGCAGCAGCCAATTTGCGCACAGCAAGCTCCCACAAACAGCAATATGAGGTATTGAGTACATAGAAACATAGAAACATAGAAGATAGGAGCAGGAGTAGGCCATTCGGCCCCTCGAGCCTGCTCTGCCATTTAATGAGATCATGGCTGATCATCCAAATTCAGTACCCTGTCCCTGCCTTCTTCCCATATTCCTTGATCCCTTTAGCCTTAAGAAATATATCTAACTCCTTCTTGAATATATTTAATGAATTGGCCTCAACTGCCTTTTGTGGTAGAGAATTCCAAAGGTTCACCACTCTCTGGGTGAAGAACATAAGAACATAAGAACATAAGAAGTAGGATCAGGAGTAGGCCATACGGCCCCTCGGGCCTGCTCCACCATTCAATAGGATCATGGCTCCTCAATTCCTCCTCATCTCTGTCCTAAATGGCTTACCCCTTATCTTAAGACTGTGACCCTTGGTTCTGGACTCCCCCACCATCGGGAACATCCTTCCTGCATCTAGTCTGTCTAGTCCTGATAGAATTTTATAAGTTTCAATGAGATCCCCTCTCATTCTTCTAAACTCCAACGAATATAAGCCCAATCGACCCAATCTCTCCTCATACATCATTCCTGCCATCCCAGGTATCAGTCTGGTGAATCTTCGCTGCACTCCCTCCATGGCAAGAACATCGTTCCTCAGATAAGGCGACCAGAACTGCACACAATACTCAAGATGTGGTCTCACCAAGGCCCTGTACAACTGCAGCAAGACATCCTTGCTCCTGTACTCGAATCCTCTCGCTATGAAGGCCAACACACCATTTGCCTTCTTAACCACCTGCTGCACCTGCATGCTTACCTTCAGCGACTGGTGCACAAGGACTCCCAGGTCTCGTTGCACTTCCCCTTCTCCCAATCTATTGCCGTTCAGATAATAATCTGCCTTCCTGTTTTTGCCACCAAAGTGGATAACCTCGCATTTATCCACATTATACTGCATCTGCCATGCATCTGCCCAATCACCCAACCTGTCCAAATCATACTGGAGTTTCTCAGCATCCTCCTCACAGCAGACACGCTCACCCAGCTTTGTGTCGTCTGCAAACTTGGAGATATTACATCTAGATCCCTCGTCTAGATCATTAATATATACTGTGAACAGCTGGGGTCCTAGCACCGATTCCTGCGGTACCCCACTAGTCACTGCCTGCCACTCAGAAAAAGACCTGTTTATTCCAACTCTTTGCTTCCTGTCTGCCAACCAGTTCTCTATCCAAGTCAGTACCTTACCCCCAATCCCATGTGCTTCAACTTTACACGCTAATCTCTTATGCGGGACAAAAGTACAAAAGTAGAGAAGTTATGCTGAACCTTTATAAAGCGCTGGTTAGGCCACAACTGGAGTATTGCGTCCAGTTCTGGTCACCACACTTTAGGAAGGATGTGAAGGCCCTTGAGAGGGTGCAGAGGAGATTTACCAGAATGGTTCCAGGGATGGGGGATCTTACCTCCAAGGACAGGTTGGAGAAGCTGGATTTGTTTTCATTAGAGCAACGGAGGTTGAGTGGTGATTTGATAGAGGTGTACAAAATTATGACGGGTTTGGATAGGCTAGACGGGGAAAGGCTGTTCCCATTAGTTGATGGTGCAAGGACTAGGGGACACAGATTTAAGGTTTTGGACAAGAGATACAGGGGGGATGTGAGGAAAAACTTTTTTACGCAGTGAGTGATAAGGACATGGAACTCGCTGCCGACGGAAATGGTGGAAGCGGAAACACTCAATGCTTTCAAGGGGAGACTGGATAGGCACTTGAGGGAAATAAACTTGCAGGGCTACGGGGACAGAGCGGGGGAATGGGACTGACTGGATTGCTTTACAGAGAGCCGGCTGACTCGATGGGCCGAATGGCCTCCTTCTGTGCCATATGACTCTATGATAATGACCAGATAATCTGTTTTTTTGTGATGTTGATTGAGTGATAAATATTGGCCAGGACACAGGGAATAACTCCCCTGCTCTTCTTCGAAATAGTGCCGTGGGATCTTTTACGCCCACCTGAGAGGGCAGACGGGACCTCGGTTTAACGTCTCACCTGAAAAACAGATATTGCCAACAACAACAGCAACAACTTGCTCTTTCTCATTTCGACCAGTGCATTCCCATCAGCTGCTACCCCACGCCTCCAGGAATCTGATTTTTAAAGGCTCCCTCGCCTTCCTGATACCAGTCCTTGCGGATTTCAATCTCTTCTCCATGTACCTAACTGCAACAACTTGCATTTCTATAGCGCTTTTAACATGGTAAAACATCCCAAGGCGCTTCACAGGAGCGATTATTAAAACAAAATTTGACACCGAGCCACTTCAGGAGATATTTAGGGCAGGTGACCAAAAGCTTGGTCAAAGAGGTTAGGTTAAAAGGAGCGTCTTATAACGAGAAAGTCTTCTCTTCTCTTCTTAGGCAGTCCCTCGGAACCGAGGATGACTTGCTTCCACATTCAAAATGAGTTCTCAGGTGACTGATGAGTCCAATGCGGGACCAACAGTCTCTGTCACAGGTGGGGCAGACGGTGGTTGAAGGGGCGGGTGGGTGGGGTGCTTGGGTTGACGTGCGCTCCTTGCGCTGCCTGCGCTTGGCTTCCGCTTGCTCCCGGCGAAGAGACTCGAGGTGTTCAGCGCCTTCCCGGGTGCTTCTCCTCCACTTTTTGCGGTCTTGGGCCAGGGATTCCCAAGTGTCGGTGGGGATGTTGCACTTTTGCAAGGTGGCTTTGAGGGTGTCCTTGAAGCATTTCCTCTGCCCACCTGGGGCTCTCTTGCCGTGTCGGAGCTCCGAGTAGAGCGCTTATTTTGGGAGTCTCGTATCAGGCATGCGGACGATGTGACCTGTCCATCGGAGCTGATTGAGTGTGGTCAAAGCTTCGATGCTGGGGATGTTGGCCTGAGCGAGAACACTGACATTGGTGCGCCTATCCTGCCAATGGATTTGCAGGATCTTGCGGAGGCAGTGTTGGTGGTACCTCTCCAGTGCTTTGAGGTGCCTGCTGTACATGGTCCATGTCTCTGAGGCATACAGCAGGGTGGGTATCACTGCTGCTCTGTAGACCATGAGCTTAGTACTGGGTTTGAGGTCCTGGTCTTCAAACATTCTCTTCCTCAGGCGACCGAAGGCTGCACTGGCACTCTGAAGGCGGTGTTGGACTTTATCATCGAAAGTAGCTTGCTGCTAACTATCCATGGAGCCTCTCTGGCACTCAATGTATGTCTCAAATGCCTTCTGATGGCCTACTCAATTTGAACACAATCAGCGGAGGAGATACCTTTTGAGGAAAAATGAATGGATCAAAAGAAATTTAAATCTGTCTCTCTTGGAGTCAAAAAGAGCTGCCAATCAAACTCCTATTGAAAAGAGACCCACGAGATGTTGGCGCTTGCAATGAAAGGATTTGCACACTCCCAGACAGAATGACTATATTCTGAGGCCGTTGCATCAAAAGAGGCTGTGCCATTTCAGTAGGAGAACCATGTATTAACCCCTTATACACCATGACAAACAAAGGAACCGATTACCACGGCGTATTATGGAACTGAATGCTTCATTTTTGTGGCAGAGATCTTAAATCAAATCAAATCCCCATCTGTCAGTTCTGGTGGACGTTAAAATTCCCACGGCACCATTGGAAGAATAGTAGGAAGTTCTCCTGGTAATCTGGCCAATAACCTTCCCTCAACCAGCACGACCAAAATAGATTACAACAACAACAACAACCTGTATTTATATAGCGCCTTTAACGTAGTAAAACATCCCAAGGCGCTTCACAGAAGTGTTATAAGACAAAGATTTGACACCAAGCCACATAAGAAATCTAGAGCTGTCTTTTGTCTCCACTAGTCCTATCACCATCTCGTCTCGTCTTGAATACCTCTTAATGTCTCTTCACTTCTCTTTTGTTCTCTCCCATCCTGGCCTCTTAATCTATTTCATTTCCTGTGCTTTTCCAGTCTTGACAAAGTGTTTGATCCAAAACGTTGACTCTATTTTCTCTCCACGAATGTTGCCTGGCCTGCTGAGTTTTTCCAGCATTTTCTGTTGTTATTAAGAAATTAGGACAGACTTGGTCAAAGAGGTAGGTTTTAAGGAGCATCTTAAAGGAGGAAAGAGAGGTAGTGATGCGGAGAGGTTTAAGGAGGGAATTCCAGAGCTTAGGGCCTAGGTAGCTGAAGGCACGGCCGCCAATGGTGGAGCGATTAAAATCAGGGATGCTCAAAGGACCAGAATTAGAGGAGCGCAGATATCTCGGGGGGGTTGTGGAACTGGAGGAGGTTACAGCGCTAGGGAGGGGCGAGGACATGGAGGGATTTGAAAACAAGGATGAGAATTTTGAAATCGAGGCGTTGCATAAACGGGAGCGAGTGTAGGTCAGCGAGCACAGGGGAGATGGGTGAACGGGATGTGGTACGAGTTAGGACACGGGTAGCTGAGTTTTGGATGACCTCAGGTTTGCGTAGGGTAGAATGTGGGAGGCCAGCCAGGGGTGCATTGGAATAGTCTGGTTATTCACCTCAATGCAGCTTGTGTTAACTTGCTTTATGCTGCCACATTTGCCTACCCCACAATGACTCAATAATTCACTGTATCTGAATCACTTGTAGATTCTCCGAGGAATATGATAAGATGCTCTATTATTTCTCCCTTATTTTTCGTTTGTTTTCTATATACAGCACCGGGTCGTCCCAGAATTTTCACAGATCACACCAGCTCAGAACCTCAGATGGTTCAGCTCCTGATAGTTAACATCATTCAGAAAGCACTTTCATTCAAAGTTACATTTAGTGCAATGGTAAAAAGAGGGGAATTGTAAATGGGTTTCATTAAATGAACCTTAAAATAATTGGAAGTAACAAGGACCTTGGATATTCCATTACACAACAAACAACATAGACCAGTACCATCCAAACTATCAATTAAGTGCATTTGGTAGTTGTATTTGTTGTGTCAGCTTGACTCTCCCCTCTGAGTCATAAGGTTGTTGCTACAAGCTTCAATCCAGGGTTTGAGCACGTAATCTAGGCTGACACTTCAATGCAGTTCTGAGGGAGTGCTGCATGTTGGGAATGATGGGGGTTAAATTCAACTTTGGCGGATCGGCAGCCCATTTTACCCTCGCCCACATCAATGGTGGGAGCCATAGCTTAGCTGTGGCTCAGTTGGGAGCACTCTTGTCCACTGAGTCACAAGGTTGTGGGTTCTAAGTCCCATTCCAGCAACGTGAACACATTGGGCCAGAATTTTCTCTAAGAACAGTGAGTTCATGATGCGCACTGTTATTAAGGTGAAAATTGGCTAGCAAAGTCAGAGGGTTAAGAGATATGTAGAACTTGGTGGTTGATTGATGTCACCCTGCTATTTGCACCTCGTCCTTAGCCTCACCATTATTTTTCAGAACTTGCTGGATTCATTGCCCATTAAACTCACCACAGAATGTTAAGTCTGGTAATTAACAACGTGATAATTGTTAATGTAATGCCAATCAACCTCTCTGGCCCAAGAATTGAACAATTTAAACAGTGGAGTCTCATTCCGTCTGATTGTAAATTGTTCTTAGAGATTTTAAAGATGTCAATTTTTATTTAAAAATTCTTACTCTTCCTTTCTGTCCCTTATTTCTCTCTTTCTAAATCTAATCTTTCTTTCCCTCTCTTTATTTCTCTTTCCGTTCCTGATTTGACTCTACTTCCTTCGCTGTCGCTCTTTTGGTTCTTTCTCAATCCTTAAATCTCATTGGTTAAGAAGATAGACTGTTGGTCCCATCGTTCGCCAAGCTCCCAGATGCCTCGTTGCCCTCACTGCGCCATTATCAGCTCGCACTTCCAGCAAGTTACAGCTCAAAAAACGTTTGAGCTGAAGGGTGCAGGAAAAGGTTTAACTAACAGGGCATGATGCGAGGTGCCCCAGTACAGCAAGATCCAGCCCTTTATCCAGGCTGGCACTCCAGTGCAGTACTGAGGGAGTACCGCCCTGTCGGAGGTGCCATCTTTCGGATGAGACATTAAACCGAGGCCCCGTCTGCTCTCTCAGGTGGACGTAAAAGATCCCATGGTCACTATTTTGAAGAAGAGCAGGGGAGTTCTCCCCGGCGACCTGGTCAATATTTATCCCTCTATCAACATAACAAACATAGATTATCTGGTCGTTATCACATTGCTGTTTGTGGGAGCTTGCTGTGCGTAGTTGGCTGCTGCGTTTCCTATATTAAAAGAGTGACTAGACTTCAAAAGTACTTCATTAGCTGTAAACTGCTTTGGGGGGGGGAGTCATGAGGCCGTGAAAGGCGCTATATAAATACAAGCCTTTCTTTTTTTTACCCTGAGGGCAGCTTTGGGACGTCCTGAGATGATGCTGGCATGGAATCAGGAGAGGAACAATTGTCTTCCACAGATTGTTTTATCATCTCTGGCCATATGGCTGTCCCATCCTCTGTCGTCAAATTACAGTATGCAGAAGATGCTTGCGTCTGCGCTCACTCGGAGGTCGAACTCCAAACCATCGTCAACACCTTCACCGAAGCATAAGAGAGCATGGACCTTACATTAAACATCCGTAAGACAAAGGTCCTCTACCAACCTGCCCCCACCACACAGTACTACCCCCCGATTATCAAAATCCACGACAAGGCCTTGGACAACGTGGACCACTTTTCATACCTTGGGAGTCTACTGTCAACAAGGGCAGACGTCGACGACGAAGTCCAACACCGCCTTCAGTGTGCCAGTGCAGCCTTCGGTCGCCTGAGGAAGAGAGTGTTTGAAGACCAGGACCTCAAACCCAGCACCAAGCTCATGGTCTACAGGGCAGCAGTGATACCCGCCCTGCTGTATGCCTCAGAGACATGGACCATGTACAACAGGCACCTCAAAGCACTGGAGAGGTACCACCAATGCTGCCCCCGCAAGATCCTGCAAATCCATTGGCAGGATAGGCGCACCAACGTCAGTGTTCTTGATCAGGCCAACATCCCCAGCATCGAAGCTTTAACCACGCTCGATCAGCTCCGATGGACAGGTCACATTGTCCGCATGCCCGATACGAGACTCCCAAAACAAGTGCTCTACTCGGAGCTCCTGCACGGCAAGAGAGCCCCAGGTGGGCAGAGGAAACGCTTCAAGCACACCCACAAAGCCTCCTTGAAAAAGTGTAACATCCCCACCGACACCTGGGAATCCCTGGCCCAAGACTGCACAAAGTGGAGGAGAAGCATCCGGGAAGGCGCCGAACACCTCGAGCCTCTTCGCCGGGAGCAAGCGGAAGCCAAGCGCAGGCAGCGCAAGGAGCGCACGTCAACCCAAGCACCCCACCCACCCACCCCTTCAACCACCGTCTGCCCCACCTGTGACAGAGACGGTAGGTCCCGCATTGGACTCATCAGTCACCTGAGAACTCATTTTGAATGTGGAATCAAGTCATCCTCGGTTCCGAGGGACTGCCTAAGAGAGACTGTGCAACTGGTAACTGTAGATTGGGCCAGGTTTTGCGGTCAGCGGCGAATGAATGGCGCGCGCCATTCACCACGCTTGCACTTGCCCCACAGGCCTTTCTGTGGGGCTTTGGACTCGAACTTACTCGGTGCGGCACCCTCTACAGGGGATCTGGGAACTGCATGAACAGGGCAAGCGACTGTGCATCTCCTTGACCAATCAAATTGAAGGATCGTTAATGAGCAGCGCAGAGTCTGAACCAGGAAGTGTAAGTTAGAATACTTCATTCAATAAAAATGCAAAATAAAGAGGGGGGAAAGAAAGATGGGATTAAGCGAGAGAGAAAAAAGGGACAGAATGTAACAGTAAAAATTAATTATTTAAATTGTTTTATTTTTATAAAAATCTCAAAGAATAATTAAAAGCTGAAGGTTTGAGACTCCACACTTATAAAAGTTAATTTTCTGTGGTTGTTCAGTAATTAAGACTTACCACACCGTTAGAAATGTACTTACACTGGAATGGACAAGCCCTAACTTTTTCCAGCGAGTTTCCATCCTGTAAGTACAGCAACTTCACACCGTTCCATATGTTTCAATGGCGAGTCTCTCGGTGAGATACCGGTGCAGCGAAGCTTGTAGAGGAGCAGGACAGCTTGGACAGCAACTTCCTGATTCCCGCGTTTAACTGCGTATGTGCGGTCGCCGGAGGTTGATTTGCATGTTAATAATGTTGAGTGCTGATAGCCTCACCGTTATTTTTTTAACCGCCAAATCCGGGCCGATATGAAGTGCAGCCGGCGGGACCATGTTGTATTCTGGTCGGAAAGTAGCTGGCATTAAACCAGGGTCCTGCCGCCCAACTGGTGAGCAGAAGTGATGCCCTTGAGGAAGTACAGGAACGTGCAATTGAGATGACTTTTTTTACATTTTTAAGCACACCGCACCTCTATTAGATAGTTCCATGGTTGGGAAAGGCCAGGGCCTCCATGGAAACAAGTATGAACAGTAAGGTTCTTATTGCATATCCATGCTAGCAATCAGTGTAAGCAGAGCAGTGTAAGCATGGGTCAGTCTAAGGTCAAACAGTCTCAAGACTCTTCTGCAGGAAAGACATGTCTTTTGAAGGAAGTGGTTTTCATTAAGCGAGTGCAGCTGGTTGATGCAAACTTGCCAATGCCAAATAGAAAACAGCAATCCCTAATCTCTTAAGGTTTAGAGACTGCTAGTGTGGCTCCATCTATGAAGGAAGTATTCCTGTCACAGATTTTTTTCATAAATATTAAATATGCATTACCGTATATACACACATATAAAATGAGAAATTAGTAGCAATCTTTTTGGGTTAAAAGAGTAGGGCTGTCTTATGAGAGGCGATCTTATCGAAACATATAAGATTGTGAGGGGGCTTGATCGGGTGGATGCGGGGAGGATGTTTCCACTGATGGGTGAGACTAGAACTAGGGGGCATAATCTTAGAATAAGGGGCTGCCGTTTCAAAACTGAGATGAGGAGAAACTTCTTCACTCAGAGGGTAGTAAATCTATGGAATTTGCTACCCCAGAGAGCTGTGGAAGCTGCGACATTAAATAAATTTAAAACGGAGATAGACAGTTTCCTAGCTGATAAGGGAATTAGGGGTTACGGGGAGAGGGCAGGGAAGTGGACGTGAGTCTAGGTTCGGATCAGCCATGATCCTATTGAATGGCGAAGCAGGCCCGAGGGGCCGTATGGCCTACTCCTGCTCCTACTTCTTATGTTCTTATGTTCTTATACCTAAGTATAAAGCGGTGCAGTAGACCGGCACTGGATGAAGTGGAACAGGAGACTGGCGTGGGATAAAGTGGAACAGGAGACTGGCACTGGATAAAGTGGAACAGGAGACTGGCACGGGATAAAGTGGAACAGGAGACTGGCGCGGGATGAAGTGGAACAGGAGACTGGCGCGGGATAAAGTGGAACAGGAGACCGGCGCGGGATAAAGTGGAACAGGAGACTGGCGCGGGATGAAGTGGAACAGGAGACTGGCGCGGGATAAAGTGGAACAGGAGACTGGCGCGGGATAAAGTGGAACAGGAGACCGGCGCGGGATAAAGTGGAACAGGAGACTGGCGCGGGATGAAGTGGAACAGGAGACTGGCGCGGGATAAAGTGGAACAGGAGACTGGCGCGGGATGAAGTGGAACAGGAGACTGGCGCGGGATAAAGTGGAACAGGAGACTGACGCGGGATGAAGTGGAACAGGAGACCGGCGCGGGATAAAGTGGAACAGGAGACTGGCGCGGGATAAAGTGGAACAGGAGACTGGCGCGGGATAAAGTGGAACAGGAGACCGGCGCAGGATAAAGTGGAACAGGAGACCGGCGCGGGATAAAGTGGAACAGGAGACCGGCGCGGGATGAAGTGGAACAGGAGACTGACGCGGGATAAAGTGGAACAGGAGACCGGCGCAAGATAAAGTGGAACAGGAGACCGGCGCGGGATAAAGTGGAACAGGAGACTGGCGCAGGATAAAGTGGAACAGGAGACCGGCGCAGGATAAAGTGGAACAGGAGACCGGCGCGGGATAAAGTGGAACAGGAGACTGGCGCAGGATAAAGTGGAACAGGAGACCGGCGCGGGATAAAGTGGAACAGGAGACCGGCGCGGGATAAAGTGGAACAGGAGACTGGCGCGGGATAAAGTGGAACAGGAGACTGGCGCGGGATAAAGTGGAACAGGAGACTGGCGCGGGATAAAGTGGAACAGGAGACTGGCGCAAGATAAAGTGGAACAGGAGACCGGCACGGGATAAAGTGGAACAGGAGACCGGCGCGGGATAAAGTGGAACAGGAGACTGGCGCGGGATAAAGTGGAACAGGAGACTGGCGCGGGATAAAGTGGAACAGGAGACCGGCACGGGATAAAGTGGAACAGGAGACTGGCGCGGGATAAAGTGGAACAGGAGACTGGCGCGGGATAAAGTGGAACAGGAGACCGGTGCGGGATGAAGTAAAGCTGAAGTCTTGTGCTACCGAGTGGAAGGTTGAGTCACTCAATTTACAGACTGCATGCCTCCAGCCCTACAACCCTCCGAGATCTCTGCGCTCCTCCAATCCTGGCCTCTTGAGCATCCCCGATTTTCATCGTTCCACCATTGGCGGCCGTGCCTTCAGCTGCCTGGGGCCTTAAGCTCTGGAATTCCCTCCCTAAACCTTTCCACATCTCTCTCCTCCTCTAAGACGCTCCTGAAACCTACCTCTTTGACCAAGCTTTTGGTCACCTGCTCTAATAACTCCTTATGTGGATTGTGTCAATTTCTGTCTCATTATGCTCCTGTGTAGCGCCATGGGGTATTTTACTGTGTTAAAGGAGTTATATAAATGCAAGTAGTTGTTGTTGTATTTGTGATGCTGTGACCATTCTCCTACTGGATGAAGTTGAGCAGTGCTGCAAGTATAATGCTGAGTTTCCGCTCAATAGGCGGAGTTTTAACTTGAGTGTGGTCGGCCCGTAGATCGCACAGGCTTGCCCCATGAGAGGTGCTGCGAGAGGCCGGGTCCATTTTAATGGCTAGGACTCATTAACATAGATGGGGCAATCTGCCTGTCCCAAACGGGCCTCCAAATGTAGCTCAATAGAAGAATATCAGGTAGCCTGAAGTCTGACCGGCCTCTGTGCAGGGGGATGGGGGGGGAGGGGTTCGAAAGAGGGTTTCACAAATGCGGAAGGGTGGAAGCCTTAAATTTCTTTGTGGGGCCTCTTGCTCTTCCTATCCATGCCAAAAAAATAGTTTGTACACTTACCCACGAAGGCCTATGCTTCAGAGTTCTATGTACGTGATAGAACCTCCATTTATATGGGCGAGCAACTCAACCACCCAAGAAACCAATGGTGTGAGGATGGCCACAGTGAGCGCTTGGATTTTAACTCCCATTCTGCCCGGGGATTAAAATTCCCCCTAATGTAACACTCCAGTGCACCCGTCTCACGTTCTATCTCAGAAAGGCCATCTTATATTTAGATACCTTATAGACAAGTACGTGCAACAGACATTTAACGCAATTTATTAACCGATAGAAGCTTCCTCAAAGAATGTGTTGTCACTGCATTGGGCAACTTTCAGACAGGCAACATTCCTGGGGCAGGGAGGAACAGCGTGCTGCTGAAACAGCCGGGGTATGTTCGCGTTGGTTCATATTCTGTACTTGATGTGATGTAAGCTCGTGCTAAATGCTTGTCTAACAAAAAGCTTACCTTGGAATTAAAGGGACACAGTCTTCATGAAGAAGTGTTGGGGAACCTTAATTAATTTAATAGCAAATAAAAGCAAGAAAGAACTTGCATCTATATAGCACCTTTCACCACCTCAGGAAGTCCCAAAGCGCTTTGCAGTCAATGGCGTATTTTTGAAGTGTAGTCAGTGTAGTAATGCAACGTGATGATGTAACTGGCATTGAAATGACACGTCCGGTCACTGGCGGAAATAATAGGTAACAATTATCAGTTAAGGACATAAGAATTAGGAGCAGGAGTCGGACATACGGCCCCTCGAGCCTGCTCCGCCATTCAATAAGATCATGGCTGATCTTCGACCTCAACTCTCTTCCTTTTTACATACTTGTAAAAGCTCTGACAATCTGTTTTTATATTTCTGGCTCATTTACTCTCGTGTTCTATTTTCTCCCTTTTTATCAATTTTTTGGTCATCCTTTGCTGGTTTCAAAAACTCCCAATCCTTAGGCATCCTACTATTCTCTGCCACATTATAAGCCTCTTCTTCTAATCTAATACTATCCTTAACTTCTTTAGTTAGCCATGGATGGATCACTTTTCCCGTGGAGTTTTTATTTCTCAATGGAGTTCTTCTGGAACTGAACACGGACTGGCAAGATATTGCCCCATTGTAGTTTCTTCTGTAGACCTTCGGAAGAGACAGGGGCCCTTTAAAGCCTTTAAGAAACCAGACACCAATAGAAACATAGGGATATTAATTCCTGGCTGCTGTAATAGCGGCCTACTGAATTTCCCAGGGCTGTCATCCTACTGAACTCCACAAATAAACTCTAAAGCCTGCACATCTGCCAATGCACTTTATTATGGTTATGTTTATGTTAATGTATTACAAGCCAAATGTATGTTGAATGTTTAAATGTCTTAATCTAAATGTACACTCTCGGGAGCCGCAAGCCTACATTTCGTTGTACTGCACTTGTGCACTAACAATGACAATAGAGTTAATTATGATTATGATTATGATTATGAATGCTAAAGAGGGCCTCTGACTGAGTTAGAAGAAAGATGAAAAAGCTTGTATTTATAAATCATCTTTCAAGACCTCGGGACATCCCAAAGTGATTCACAGCCAATGAAGTGATTTTGAAGTGCAGTAATGTAGGAAAATACTGCAGCCAATTTGCACACAGCAAGCTCCCATAAACAGTAATGAAACAAATAACTAGATATCAGGAAACTCTCGATTTACCAGCACCTAAATAACCAGAAATCTCTGTTAACCGGCAAAATTCAGGAGTAGGTTCAGGTAAGTTTTACTTCATATTAGTGGCCGTTCCTGGATCTGTGGCTGTGTAACCGGGGTTCCTGCACCTGTTGCTAAGCAACAGGGACGCTTGGATCTTGTGGTCGGGGTTCCTGCACCTGTTGCTAAGCAACAGGGACGCTTGGATCTTGTGGCCAGGGTTCCTGCACCTGTTGCTAAGCAACAGGGATGCTTGGATCTTGTGGCCGGGGTTCCTGCACCTGTTGCTAAGCAACAGGGACGCTTGGATCTTGTGGCCGGGGTTCCTGCACCTGTTGCTAAGCAACAGGGACGCCTGGATCTGTGGCCGTGTACGGGGCTCTCGTACCTTTTACTATACCTCTCTGTAATCCGGACTTTTTGATAAACCGGCAGCACGCCGGTCCCGTCGGTGCTGGATAAAAAAGAGTTTCCTGTTATCTGATTTTTGGGTTATTGGTTGGGTTGAGGGACAAACATTGGCAGGACTCTAGAAGAAATTTCCTTTTCTACTTCAAATCATGCCATGGGATCATTTACATCCAGAGGGCAGACGGGGGGCCTCGGTTTAACGACTCATCACAAAGACGGCCCCTCCGACAGTGCAGCACTCCCTCAGCACTGCACTGGAGTGGCAGCCTGGATTATGTGCTCAAGTGGAGCTTGAACCTGCAACCTTCCGAGTCAATGGCGAGAGTGGTACCACTGAGGAAAAGCTGGCACTATGACCTAGAAATTGGTCTCGGGCGATGGCGAGGAACGGGCGGTATCGGATCGGGCGCCCGTTATACGCAGCGCCTGATATTCCGTTCCATTGACTGCATTGACTTCTTTCTGGTCTATTTTGGGTTAGTCCTCCCTCATTAATATAATTTCTTTAATGTCTCAACCTACTTCATCTGACTGTCCGGACACCTGTGTATTACAATGTATTTACACCACAGAAACAGGCCATTCGGCCCAACAGGTCTACGCCGGTGTTTATGCTCCACACGAGCCTCCTCCCGCCCCTCTTCATCTCACCCCATCAACATATCCTTCGCTTCCTTTCTCCCTCGTGTGTGTATCTAGCTTTCCCCTTAAATGCATCTATGCTATTCACCTCCACTACTCCTTGTGGTAGCGGGTTGCACATTCTAACCACTCTCATATGGCTGGGAAAGTGCCAATATAACATCAGCTATCTCGACCTTCGATCCTATTTATGTTGGAATGAGGTTTGAGGAAACTTGGTCAAATTAACGATCAGAACCTTAGGAAAGGAAATAAAAATCCAGAGAGAGAGGGAGGTAAGTCTGTAAAAGGTTCCCCCAGAGTCCCCCTAAGAAGGCTATTTATTGACACAAAGATTTGCTTACACCCCTCAGTGCTTTCCATGAAGCAATCCATTAGTCATACAGCAAATGGACTCAAACGCAATATTTAAGCAATTAAACATGATTTTTTTCCAGCTTGATATCTGAAAATGTCACTGACTGCCTAATGGACCTGATCCCATGTGGTACTCACAACCCCTGCTGCATTTTCCGTAACATCAACATTTCCTTTCTCCATTGTTTCATTGTTATAACTTAGGCATCACCTTAAAGGGAAATTGACACCATTTTTCTGAAAGAAACATTTGTTTGAGGGGGGGGTGTGGGGTGGCCAAACAAACGACATGTGCATCATGATGACGTCAAACACAAATGGCTCAATGAGGTGTTTTGACGCAGGTATTGGCCTTGCCAACTCTGGTTGGACGCCGTCCTGGAGGATTCATCACATGACCTCCCACCTCTGACCAGTCAAACAGCCTCTCTTCCCCCCTCATTTCCAATAGTTTTTGTGTTACTTAATAAATGAAAGTGTTCAAAGAAAATGAGTAAAACACACAACTTTTAATCTTCAATTCCTGGAGACTCCAGGACAATCCTGGAAGGTTGGCAACCCCACAGTAGATGCTAAGGGCCAGATTTTCAGTGTGCCGTGAGGCGGGCTTTTAGGCGTGTGGGGGGCAAAAATCCCGAATTCGGGGGTCCCGACACCATCCCGCCCACAACCCGCCTCCATGTAAGTTTCAAAGGAGGCGGGTACTCGCCCCGCACTGGGACCCACCGACCCGAGGCGGGAAGGGATTAGTGCCAATTAACTGCCTGTTAACTGGTAGTTAACAGGCAGTTTTTAGCCTAATCCCTATTTTGAGGGGTGTCGTGTGGGATTCCCGATGGCTCCAAACCACGCCAGGTTAGAGCAGGCAGGCCGTCGGGTTGAAGGACTTGGAGGGGTCGAGATGTCGGTGTTCAGGTGAGTGATGGGTGCATGAGTGCAAAGGTAAGTGTGTTTGGTGTGTTTAAAGTGTGCAAAGAAGTTTAAATTACCTGTACTTACCTTAACAGCCTTTCTTCCTCTAGGTTTTGGGAGTCCATCACTCAGCCGGTACTGAAAGCTGAATGGCTGTGATCTGTCAAAAGTGACAGCCTGCAGCTTTCAGTGCCGGTGAGAGTTCTAACTGACTGTCTGTGTGGAGTTTGCACATTCTCCCCGTGTTTGCGTGGGTTTCCTCCGGGTGCCCCGGTTTCCTCCCACAGTCCAAAGATGTGCGGGTTAGGTTGATTGGCTATGATAAATTGACCCTTAGTGTTAGGGGGATTAAATACGTGGGGTTACGGGGATAGGGTGGGATATGTGTTGGTGTCGGGGTTACAGGGATCGGGTGGGATATGTGTCGGTGCAGGCTCGATGGGCCGAAATGGCCTCTATCTGCACTGTGGGGTTTCTGTGATTGTGTGATTCTGTGAGTCTGCGTAGAAGGACTCAGGTTAGAAGTCAGACTGTCAGTGTTTGACAGCTTCAAACAGCTGTGAAACAATGATATTTCATCTGTCAGGACCTCTTGACAGATGAAATTTCAGTCTGTGACGTTACCTGTTGCCGGGTGGCCCTTAATTGGCCTGCTGAGCCCGCTGGGCGGGCTCAACAAGGTCAATCAAGGGGAAATCGCGTGGATTGGCCGGACGTCTATGGAGGCGGGACTAAAACCCAAAAGTTGTAGTCCCGCCTCCTTCCCGACTGCTGAATGAAAATCCAGCCCTAAGTCTTTGTGAGAAAATCTTTACTAAACTCTTCTCTACAAAATGACATCGCGTCAATTTTTACAACTGTATAGCAGCACACTATTGTTACGAAGACTCAAGTCACGCTTGTAAAAGATAAAACTGCTTGAAGCCATGTTAAAGCATTTAGGTTCTTTATCCAAGGCCTTCACCAGACAAAAGAGCAACATTTATAATGCATCCCTAATGTTTTATTTAGTTCTCAAAGGGAAACTGATATGTTAAGTGTTTTTTGTTTTGTTTTTCAAATTGATCTCTTGAATGGATGCACAGCCACTGTTGCCCTACCACACAACACTCAAAGGAGCTTCCATTAGCCACATTGCTAGTTGCAGTTTCCTACATTTCTGACATTACAACAGTCTCTACACTTCAAAAGGTACCTCATTGGCTGTACAGCGCTTTGGGACATCCTGAGGCCATGAAAGGCGCGATAGAATAGTAAGTTCTTTCTTTCTTGCTTTCTTTCAGTGGACATAGAGGTCATCTCATTCCCAGAACAACTGCAGATTACAAAGCTTTCCTCCATCTTCATGTCAATGGGTTATTGATTAACACGTTCTAACTACAATTACAGTGATCATTTTCCTTTCATTTTACTGAATAGATGCTTTGGCAACTACTTCACCAATGACAAACAATACAACAAAAATAGCTTTAAATAAAACTGCCCATTTTTTTTGTTCCCATATATTTCTCCGTTAGTGGTACTGGTCTGTCATTTATCAGAAGAAGCCACAATATGAGTATGTTTTCCTACCCTGAAACAGAAGACATGGGGGGGAAAATTTGGTTGGTTTGCACCTCCCGTTAGCGCCTTAAGAGGGCGCTAATGGGGCACAAAGCAACTAGCGCCCGGGCGCGGCGATGTTTGCGCCACTGACAAAATTAACTAGATATTCTGCGGCGCCGATAAACACTACCGCCACGATCTCCTGCGCCTGCAGATCGTGACGTCAGTCAAGCGTGCAACACCCCAGTGTCGGGTTGGAGGCGGGACTACAACTTTCGGGGTTGTAGTCCCGCCTCCATCGAGATGCGGCCAATCCACGCGATTTTCACTTGATTGACCTTGTTGAGCCCGCCCAGCGGGCCAATTAAGGGCCACCCAGCAACAGGTGATGTCACAGACTGAAATTTCATCTGTCAAGACGTTCTGACAGATGAAATATCAGTGTTTCACAGCTGTTTGAAGCTGTCAAACACTGACAGTCTTACTTCTAACATGAGTCCTTCTCCATAGACTCAGTTAGAAATCTCTCCTGCACAGAAAGCTGCAGGCTGTCACTTTTGACAGATCGCAGCCATTCTGTTTTCTGTGCCAGTGAGATGAGGGGCTCCCCGAACCTAAAGGAAGGAAGGCTGAAAAGGTAAGAAAATGTATGTAAAACTTATTTAATCACTTTAGACACACCAAACACACTTACCTTTGCACTCATGTACACATCACTCACCTGAACACCGACATCTCGACCCCTCCAAGCCCTTCAACCCGACGGCCCAACTCCTCCAACATGGCGTGGTTTGGAGCCGTCAGGAATCCTTCAGTTCAAGCTTTAAAATAGGGATTAGGCTAAAAACTGCCTGTTAACTACCTGTTAACAGGCAGTTAATTGGCACTAATCCCTTCCCGCCTCGGGTAGGCGGGTCCCAGTGCGGGGCAGATACCCACCTCCTTTGAAATTGGCATGGGGCGGGTTGGGGGCAAGATGGGGTCGGGACCCCCGATTTTGGGAATTTAACCCCCGCACGCCTCCAAACCCAACTCCACGGCACACTGAAAATCGAGCTCAATATTTCAGGTCGATGGCCTTTCTTCAAAGCTGGAAGAAGTTAGAGATTTAACAGTTTATAAGCAAGTACAGAGCCAGGGATCTGGAAAGGAAAGAACAAAGGGGAAGGTTCGCTGTGATAGGGTGGAGGGCAGAAGTGAATTAATAGCACAGATAAAAATAAATGGGTTTGATCTAATAGCCATTACAGAGACGTGGTTGCAGAATGGTCAAGGTTGGGAACTAAATATTCCAGGATACTTGACTTTTAGAAGAGATAGGCAAAATGTAAAAGGAGAGGGGTAGCCCTGATAATAAAGGATGGGATAAAAGCAGTAGAGAGAAAGGATCTTAGCTCGTAAAATCAAGATGTAGAATCAGTTTGGGTGGAGCTAAGAAACAAAAAGGGGCAGAAAACACTGGTGGGAGTAGTTTATAGGCCCCCTAACAGTAGTTGTAGTGTCGGACCAAGTATAAATCAGGAAATTAGAGGCGCATGTAACAAGTGTAATACAGTAATCATGGGGGACTTTAATCTTCATATAGACTGGGCAAACCAAATTTGCAGTAATAATGTGGAGGATGAGTTCATGGAATGCACTCAAGATAGTTTTCTAGATCAGTATGTCGAGGAACCAACTAGGGAAAAGACTATTTTGCAATGTGACAGGGTTAATTAATAACCTTGTAGTAAAGGAGCCTCTAGGGAAGAGTGATCATAATATGATAAAACTTTGCATTGAGCTTGAGATGATTTTAGTTAAGTACAAAACTAGGGTCTTAAATCTGAACAAAGCAAGGTATGAGGGACAAGTTGGCTAAGGTAGATTAGGAAACTAGATTAAATGATATGATGGTGGATAAGGAGTATATATAAGGCGCCGAACACCTCAAGTCTCTTCGCCGGGAGCAAGTGGAAGCTAAGTGCAGGCAGCGCAAGGAGCGCACGTCAACCCAAGCACCCCACCCACCCATCCCTTCAACCACCGTCTGCCCCACCTGTGACAGAGACTGTAGGTCCTGCATTGGACTCATCAGTCACCTGTGAACTCATTTTTAATGTGGAAGCAAGTCATCCTCGGTTCCGAGGGAGTGCCTAAGAAGAAGGAGATAAGGAGTGATTGAATGAACAAAGGGATGATAGTGCAAGGTAAAATGGGGATGTAATGGGACAAATGCAGACGCAGACATAGGTGCAGACTCAGATTCAGCTGAAGACATAAACTTAGACGCAGACTCAGATGCAGACAAAGACATAAGCCCAGAAGCAGATGCAAACTCAGACGTAGACATAAACCTAGATGAAGACACAGCCATAGACAAAGACATGAACAGCCTCTTCAGAGCCTGCAGTTTTGGAGTGACAAGCGATGGTGATGATTAGCAATCTGGTGCTTAGCCACAACTTCCATGCTGTTCACAACTAATATAAATCCCTTGCGACACTGCACATGTCTAGGAATGGAGGGTTGGAACCCATCTCTTATTTGGCTGAAATGCTTTCAGATGCCTGTATATTATATACAGCTGCTGCTGGAATCAACAAACTTGAGTGCACTTCCTGTTTAAGTAACTTTAAAAGCTTTTCAGTGGCGTCGCAATACTTTGGGAGTCAAAATGTTCGAGATGTTTGCTCCGTGACTTGGCAATTTCGAAGAAGCAAATTGCTATTGTGTTTGCTGATATAGCAGTCACTACATTTAAAATTAATTTGTTCTCTGTGAAGAAAGAACTTGCATTGATTGAACACATTTCACATCCTCAGGAAGTGTTGACAACCAATTAATTTAATTTTGAGGTGTTATCAATGTTGTTAAGTAGGTAAATTGTCCAGCCAATTTGTACACAGCATTAACCCCCCCGCCCGCAACCAAGATAATCTGACCCTGAATTTCTGTGGAGCCTTTCCGTCATGGTCCTGTCTCACTCCAGGCTTATCTTCTTATTAATATTTATTTAAGGCATTTGTTAATGCGAGGTTATCCACTTTGGTGGCAAAAACAGGAAGGCAGATTATTATCTGAACGGCAATAGATTGGGAGAAGGTGAAGTGCAGCGAGGCCTGGGTGTCCTTGTGCACCAGTCGCTGAAGGTAAGCATGCAGGTGCAGCAGGCAGTTAAGAAGGCAAATGGTATGTTGGCCTTCGTAGCGAGAGGGTTCGAGTACAAGAACAAGGATGTCTTGCTGCAGTTGTATCGGGCCTTGGTGAGACCACACCTTGAGTATTGTGTGCAGTTTTGGTTGCCTTATCTGAGGAAGGATGTTCTTGCCATGGAGGGAGTGCAGCGAAGATTCACCAGACTGATACCTGGGATGGCAGGAATGACGTATGAGGAGAGATTGGGTAAATTGGGCCTATACTCACTGGAGTTTAGAAGAATGAGAGGGGATCTCATTGAAACTTATAAAATTCTAACAGGACTAGACAGACTAAATGCAGGAAGGATGTTCCCAATGACCGGGGAGTCCAGTACCAGGGGCCACAGTCTAAGGATAAGGGGTAAGCCATTTAGGACAGAGATGAGGAGGAATTTCTTCTCAGAGAGTGGTGAACCTGTGGAACTCTCTACCACAGAAGGCAGTGGAGGCCAATTCATTAAATATATTCAAGAAGGAGTTAGATATATTTCTTAAGGCTCAAGGGATATGGGGAGAAGGCAGGGGCAGGGTACTGAATTTGGATGATCAGCCATGATCTCATTGAATGGCAGAGCAGGCTCGAGGGGCCGAATGGCCTACTCCTGCTCCTATCTTCTATGTTTCTATGTTTCTATGTTCTTCCCTTCCCTTGTTCCTATTCTCCCAAGCACCATTCCTGGCCAAGAAGGTGGCATTAGCAGCCTGCTCCGAGGCAACTCTCTATGTTGCTCTGTGACTTTGTTCCCAGATCTGTGAGGCCAACCCGGGGCACATCTCCCTCTGTGCGATGAAGTGATGCGTTAGATACAGTGAGCTTAGTCTGTCAACCATATTAAAGCCCGGGCTTGTAGCAACTGATAATATTTAAAATTCTCATTCTTGCTTTCAAATGTCTCCATGGCCTCGCTCCCTCCCTATCTCGGTATCTCCTCAAGCCCTACAACCTTCCTACTCTGGCCTCTTGCGCATCTCTGATTTTCATCGCTCTGCCATTGCCGGCCGTGTTTTCAGCTGCCTGGGCCCTATGCTCTGGAATTCACTCCCTAAACCTCTTGCCTCTCGACCTCTCTCTCAATCTGTAAGATGCTCCTTAAAACCTACCTCTTTGGCCCAAGCCTAAGGTCACCAGTACTAATGGCTCCTTGTGTAGCTTGGTGTCAAATTATATTTGATAACGCTGTAGTGAAGCACCTTGGGATGTTTTAAAGGTGCTATATAAATGCAAGTTGTATTTTGTTGGAACATTCACATAATTTCCTGGAATTCCAGGGGCACTGCATGTTGGGAGTGCCAGGGAACTAATATAACAGGACGGGCACCAAAGTGGGGGAACCGAGCAGGGAGGCACGGTGGGCCCGGGGCAAAGAGGCCAGGGCTTTTAAAAAAATATATGTCAGGCTTCGCTTCAGCACCAATTCCAATGTTGCTCCAGGAGCCTAATGAGCCTTGCGTCAGGTGGTGCGAGGCTCACGGTCCCCTTTGCAGTGGCCACCCACTTTGAGGTGTGCCTGGCACCTCAGACCTCCCCGCTAGCTCAATGTAGACGCCAGCTACTGTCACCTCTCCTCTGGCATTCAGCTCTTGCATCCTATCTGGAGCAAGGCTTGGATGAGATCCGGAGTTGAATGGCTCTGAGTGTCAATGAGCAGGTTGTTGGTGAATAGATGTGGCTTGATGACGTTGCTGAAGACTTCTTTCATTGCTTTGTTGGTAACTGCGAGGGGACTGAGAGGCTGGTAATTGGCCGAGCTACATGAGTTCCTTTTTTTGCGAAGATCACAAACCTGGGTAATTCTCCACACTCTTCTTCTTAGGCAGTCCCTCGGAACCGGGGATGACTTGCTTCCACATTAAAAATGAGCTCGCAGGTGACTGATGAGTCCAATGCGGGACCTACAGTCTCTGTCACAGGTGGGGCAGACGGTGGTTGAAGGGGCGGGTGGGTGGGGTGCTTGGGTTGACATGCGCTCCTTCTGCTGTTTGCGCTTGGCTTCCGCTTGCTCCCGGCGAAGAGACTCGAGGTGTTCGGCGCCTTCCTGGCCTTTGTGTGGTCTTGGGCCAGGGATTCCCAGGTGTCGGTGGGGGTGTTACACTTTTTCAAGGAGGCTTTGAGGGTGTCCTTGTAGGGAAAGCCAACTCCACGCTAATGGGCAGATGTCAGTGTTATAGCTGCTCTGTAATAGTTGGCTAAGGGGCTGGCTAGTTCTAGTGCACAGGTCACCAGCACTACTGCCACGATATTATCACCTCTTAATGCCATTGACTCTGGATATGTAAGACCTCCCTTTTCCACACACAATAATGTTGCTGTCCTGTGGTGCTCATTTTGAAAGGCTGGTGTTAACTCTGGATGTGACTTCCATCTCCAATATGGGAGCCCAATGGCTGCACGCAATGCACTCACCAGCATAGAGTGTTCATCCATAATGAAGTTCCCACATATTCCTTGCAGGAGCAAAGAGCAGCAGCAGGCAATGCAGAGGAGAGAATAGCGTAGTGCCCATTATGTGTGAGGTTCAGTAAGCGTCAATTTTCCAGTACCAGTTTGCTCATTGCTCACCAGTGGGACTGTTCATGCTGGTCAGAACATCTACCCTCCAATAACCGCCTCCAAAAAAAAAATAGTGCTATTACAGGTAGACTATCCTTTATCCGAAAACCTCGGGACCAGCCGTGTTTCGGTTTACGGAGAATTTCGGATTTCGGAAGGTGGGTCGGCGGGGGTCCGCGGGGGGGTTGGCGGCGGTCTGCGGGGGGGTCGTGCACACGACTTACGCTGATGCTCAGCGTAAGTCGGCGGGGGTCCGCGGGGGGGTCGGCGGGGGGATCGGCGGGGGTCGGCGGGGGTCGGGGCCGGCGGGGGGGTCGGCGGGGGGGTCGGCGGGGGTCGGGGTCGGCGGGGGTCTGCGGGGGGATCCGTGGGGGGTCGTGCGCACGACTTACCCTTTATCCGAACTTCCGAAACCAGAACCCTCTAAAAACCGAAGGTTTTTTTGTTCAGCGTAAGTCGTGCGCAAGACTTACGCTGAACGAAAAAACCTTCGGTTTTTAGAGGGTTTCGGTTTTCGGAAGTTTGGATAAAGGGTAGTCTACCTGTAGTATGTCCATAAACCTCCTTTTTAAAAGTGTGCAGGAGCTCCAAATATCTACATCAGGAAAAAAAACTCCATAAGAATTCTTACAAAAGGTGGAAAGCATACAAGATACAAGCCTTCGCTCCTTGTCCTCTGGTCAGCTTTTTGGCTCTCAGTTGCACACTTAATAGCATTATTACAAATGTAAGTTTTCATTAACACACTGGCCATAAAAAAAAACACTTCTTTGGATGTTTGAAAAAAACCCTCAAATGCCAATTTAACTACTTTGTCTAGGGCCGGAATTTTCCCCTAAAACATCGGGTAGGTTTGGAGCGCGGGGGTAGTTAAATTGTTCAAAGTGGATTCCACACCTGATCCTGCCTCCAACCTGCCCATTTCCGGTTTTCCCGGAAGCGGGACGGGAAGGGTGGGGGTGGGGCGAGCAGCAAACCCGTTGCCGGGGGCGGAACGTCAATTTAAATATTGTAATGAGGCTGGAAGCCTCCATTTTTAATTTAACTGCTTGGGGACGGGTTTCACCCAAGTTGTGAAACCCCGCAGTTAAACCATGGCGGGAACTGCTGCATCCAGGAAGTCAGTCGCTTTATACTTACCTCCTGGATACAGGGTCCCGACCGTACCCATCTCCCGTGATTGGAGACCCCCTCACAAGGCCTCCAATCGCCACCATGTGGCCTCCCCCAGGCCTCTCCCCTCCACCGATGATGCTAAGGCCGATTCTCCGTGCCCCACCCCCATCCCTGGCCGACCTCCCCCTGATCGCAGAGCGCCCCCCCCGATCGCTGACCCGCCCCCCGATCACTGATCCCCCTCCCCCTGATCGCAGAGCGCCCCCCCCGATCGCTGACCCGCCCCCCGATCACTGATCCCCCTCCCCCTGATCGCAGAGCGCCCCCCCTCCGATCACTGATCCTCCACCCCGCGATCGCTGACCCCGCCCCCCCTCCGATCACTGATCCTCCTCCCCTCCGATCGCAGGGCGGCCCCCCCGATCACTGATCCTCCTCCCCCCGATCACAGAGTGCCCCCCCTCCGATCACTGATCCTCCTCCCCCGATCGCAGAGCGCCCCCCCTCCGATCACTGATCCCCCTCCCCACGATCGTAGAGTGGCCCCTCCTCCGATCACTGATCCCCCTCCCCCCGATCGTAGAGCGCCCCCCCTCCGATCACTGATCCTCCTCCCCCGATCGCAGAGCGCCCCCCCTCCGATCACTGATCCTCCTCCCCCGATCGCTGACCCACCCCCTCCAATCACTGATCCTCCTCCCCCCGATCGCTGACCCACCCCCCCCGATCACTGATCCTCCTCCCCCTGATCGCAGAGCGGCACCCCCTCCGATCACTGATCCTCCTGCCCCGATTGCAGAGCGCCCCCCTCCGATCACTGATCCTCCTCCCCCGATCGCAGAGCGACCCCTCCGATCACTGATCCTCCTCCCCCCGATCGCTGACCCACCCCCCCGATCACTGATCCTCCTCCCCCTGATCGCAGAGCGGCCCCCCTCCGATCACTGATCCTCCTCCCCCGATCGCAGAGTGCCCCCCTCCGATCACTGATCCTCCTCCCGATCGCAGAGCGCCCCCCCGATCACTGATCCTCCGCCCCCCGATCGCAGAACGGCCCCTCCTCCGATCATTGATCCTCCTCCCCCCAATCGCTGACCCCGCCCCCCCACCCTCGGCGATGCCGACCCCTGGACCGGCGATCCCGGACCTCCCCCGGCAATTCCGGATGCCGGACTGGCAACACCGACTGTGGCCTACCCGCCTCCAACCCGCCTACCAGGAGAAAATCATTGGCTTGGGCTGTGGGCCGTGATTTTACTTACCTCAGCGGGTCCGAGGCAGGCGATGTTGGTGGCAGGTCCCGACCCCTCTGCTGGCTCCATCCCGCTCTGTGAAATGACTTTCCGTTGATTGAGCTTGTTGAGCCTGTCCAGCGCGTTTCCCAGGCCAATTCGAGGAAGCAGGTTTGGTGACGTCATTTCATGACACGTCATCAGCTGGTTACCTGAAAGAGACCATGTCCAACTTTATCTTGACAATTGTGCTGTCAGTGTTCTACACCATTGAGGTACTGCAAACACTGACAGTGACTGCACAGATGCACAGGGCTGCACCCAGGTTCTCCCATGACTCCCTCCATATGCTTATGGAGGGAGTCAGTGCACACAGGGAAGTCATCTTCCCTTCTGATGGGCGGAAGAGACCTCCCCAGGAGATCTAACCAGCCTGGTTGCACATTGCAGAGGAGGGCACAAGCAGGGATGTGGTCAGGACGACCTGGGTGCAGTGGCACAATCCTTTGAATTATCTCATTAGATCACCCGGTGTGGACACGATGGGCCGAAGGGCCTCTTTCTGTGCTGTATAACTCTATGACTATGACACGAAACGTTAGTACAAAGCCACATTCACCTTCATCCTGCTGTGCCTCTCATCACAGCCCCATCACTCTGCCTTCCCTACCCGACTCCTGCACATCCTTACTCACACTAGCTTACCTTGCACCTCCACCCAGCCCCCTCTATCTACATTATCACTTCCCCATCTCAGTAGCCACCCCTCACACTCACCCTCATCCTAGTCCTATCATACCAACAACAACACACAAGGGTAGGCACTTGAGTGTTTTATCCAATGTTTATGTAAAGTTTCTGTTAATGTAGTGTCAAACATTGAAACCTTTATTTTTAACACTGCATTCTTGGACAGATTTGTGTGCACCTTTGGAAGTGGCTTAGTGAGTTGCAGTGAATGGTGAGACATAACGGTATCCCCCGCAATGGTGATGAGTGTGAAAGGAATGGCTTGGGCATTGTAGGGATGCTTTATGGTGTTGGTGTGGGGTGGTGCCAACCTGACGCATCATGTGGCAGCCAGAGTGTACAGCGTCAAGTGAAGTAAATCTGGCCATGGTGAGACCATCCCTGGCCTCCTGGGCAGCAATATGGTCGGGTGCTGATGCCCTGTGTCCTGTGCAGCTTCAGGTATTGTGGAGAAGTTTGATGTTCTTGTTGGCGCTGCTGGTGTGCCTGGTGCTGCTGGTGTTGTGGCTGATCATG
Organism: Somniosus microcephalus; assembly: GCF_052327205.1. Classification (NCBI taxonomy): domain Eukaryota; kingdom Metazoa; phylum Chordata; class Chondrichthyes; order Squaliformes; family Somniosidae; genus Somniosus; species Somniosus microcephalus. Next base: position 16,356,824 of record NC_140992.1, read on the forward strand.
GTGGGATTCTGAGGACCAGGGTGAGAGAGTATAAAGGGCACCCATGCTGATGGAATAGATGGCAGTTGAAGTTGAGACGACAGAAGCAAACTGTCAATGGTGAGAGAGGTTGTTCCAATGAGGTGACACTGGATAGAGAGTTTGCTCCAAACATTTGCAACCTGCATAAAGCTCAATCTGTCTTCCAAATGGAGTAAGCAACAGCTTCTGAGCTTGGAAAGTGAATAGCTGTGAGGTGGGAGCTTTTATAGCACATTTCAAGCTCTCCAGTAATCAACTCATTCAATGGCCATTCAACGCCCACCTCAGCTTAACAGACGTGACCCCCGAGCAGCGAGGACCCCGTGGGCAAGCAGTTAAAGGGAAAAGGTAAGATAAAATGTATTCTCAATGATCTGTCAACAAGGCAATAATCAGCTTAATTGGGTCCACCGCCGCTTCATGTCGGGTCTGCTCAGCGCTGACAGACCCAACATTGGGAAAGGCACGTGGCGGCGGATTGACAGTGGGGTCCCGATCCACTGTCAAAAATAAGCACTTTCCCTCCCAACCCACCACCGATCCCGCCTGCTGACCCCCATGGAAAATTCCGGCCATGGATTCTGTTCCACATACTCACTGCCCTATTTTTACAATATGTACAATTGGCCAGTTTCGGCCAATTTGGTGTCCCAATAAAATGACAAACTTTAAAGAAAAAAGAGAGAAAGACTTGCATTTATATAGCAGCTTTCATGACCTCAGGACATCCCAAAGCAATTTACAGCTGATAAAGTACTTTTTGAAGCGTAGTCACTGTTATAATGTAGGAAACACAGCAGCCAATTTGCGCACAGCAAGGTCCCACAAACAGCAATGAGATAATGACCAGATAATCTGTTTTTAGTGATGTTGATTGAGAGATAAATATTAGCCAGGACACCGGGGAGAACGCCCCTGCTCTTCTTCGAAATAGTGCCATGGGATCTTTTACATCCACCTGAGGGGGTAGACTGGGCCTCGGTTTAACGTCTCTCCAAAAGACGGCACCAACGACAATGCAGTACAGCACTGGAGTGTCAGCCTAGATTTTGTCCTGCAGAAATGGGGCTTGAACCCACGACCTTCTGATTCACAGGCGAACTGAGCCACGGCTGACAACTTTACACTGTCGTGGTCACTCTTAGGCTCATTCATGCATTCCACATTGCTCAACACAAGAAAGAGAATCCATGAATGACACAATGCTGTGTTAGCATACAGACTTGCAAAAAAAACCAGTATGGTAATATTAAATGATGGGGTATATTGGAAGCTGGGCAGAGGGGAGCTGTTAATAGAGGGTGCACAGAGTATAAAGAAAGAGTTGAATTATAGAGCGGGTTATCAAAAATCTGGGAAATGCCTTCTCAACATGTTTCACATGCAATGAGTGACTTTGCGCTCTCTGGCACTCATCCCTGACCTTTGGAACGGAAGTTCCTTGACAGCTGGGGCGCACCTCTTTAACTAGCACCCTGCCAGCCGCCAGCCAGCTAGTTCACGCCTCCGCTCCCTGGTGCTGTCGGCGCCAGGCGGTAAGGCGGGGGGCGCTACTGAAGTTTGCAGATCGGGCGCCCAGCGAGCGTTGCACACTCGCTGACGTCACGATCTGCGTGGCGCAAGGTGCAGAGGCGCTAACTGTTATTGCCGACGCTAGGAGCTGGCGAATTTGCCGTGCAATGCGGGTTTCGCCCGGCTGCGGTGCTACTGCCTGAGCGCACCGTCAGCGCCCCCGCCAGGCGCTAACTGGGGGTGCTAACATGCCGAATTTTTCCCCCTTAGACTCTAAACAACAGAACATTAAGTAGAGAAAGCGTTAAGGAGAATGAAACCCATAGCCACAGGGCAATGATGTGCCTGGCTCCAATTACCAGTCAGCTCTCCTTTCTGAAGCCTCTTGTCTATGCCACAGCTTTCAAGAGTAAATGGTTGGAGTTCAGATAATTATTGACTGCAAATTAGATGACACAGTAATAAATTTGTCTTGGACTGTGTAATCGTGTCTGATTTTTCAATGAGTACATGTAACATGCAGCAGCAAAGGGCACAATTAGAAAATGCAGCACAGCCTTCACAACATCACAAAGTGGGACAAGTGAAAGTTTGTATTTGACGCTTTGCATGGCTTCTTTATTTTGCCATCTGCTCTGAGTGGTTGGACGAATCTCTTTTATTTTAGACTAGCAGGGGGTACCCGGCGTTGCCAGGGCAATTTTGGGGCGCACGGCCTCCCTGCCCCTGTCTGTCCCCTCTGTCTGTCCCTCTCCCTCCGTCCCCTCCGTCCCCCTCTCTATGTCCCTCCCTCCCCTCTCCCTGCCTAGCGCGTCAGGCCCGGTGCCGTTGTGATGCTGGCGGTGCGGGGCCTAGCGCTTGAGGCCCGGCCGGGCTCTGGGGCTGAGACGGACCCCAGCTGAGCTCCCCCGCGGATTGCGTGGTTGACGGCCGGCCACTGCCCGTTGTGTGTAAACTCACCTGCCGCTCCCGGAGTCGCAATGTGGGGGTTTGTTTGGCTGGTGCTGTCCCTGTGGGGATGAAAAAAATGGCGGCGAAGTTTAGGGAGACTGAAGGATTAGGTCCCACCCGTGATGCACCGATTGGTGAACCATCAGGTCACTGAACTGTAGGATTGGTCAAGCAGCACGTCACTCAACGCTAATGAGAGGTAGGATTGGTCAACGGCTAATGAACGGAGTTTTGAGGATTTTTGAACGATTTTTGTATACTGTCCAAACAATTTTTGTGTGACCAAAACGTAAATATGCCTATGAGAGTCCCCTAATGATAAGCTTTCTTTTGATATAAGATATGTGTAGGTACGCTCTATAACTTTTGATTGTATAGCCGGACAGAAAGACGGAAAGACAGACGGAAAGAGGGAAAGACGGAAAGAGAGACGGACCGTTTTATATATATAGATGTGTATGAGAGAGAAAATGCAAAAAAAACAAGAGCAGCAGAGGAAAGGATTAAGCTGGGTGTCAGCCTCGGCTCAGTGGGTAGCACTCTGGCCTCTGAGTCTTAGACCTGTTCCTGGGACTAGGGACAGGGTCGCTGACAAGGCTTGGAAGCTAAGCTAGAGCTAGGCCTGGTTAGTATCCTGGAGGGGTGACCATCAGGGAAGACCAGGTGCAGAAGGTCACGGAAGGAGCCCCGAGGAGGGGCGGTTGGTGAGAAGGTCACAGAAGGAGGAGCGGCTGGTGAGCAGGCCAAGGCGTTGGGCTGAAGATAGGAGGAATGGTGGAAATGGAATGGCGGCGCGCACCGACGCAGCGGCTTTACTTCTCCCAGTCATGGGAGCTTGCAAGATCACATTTCATTGTTCATGTACTTATGCAATGACAATAAAATTGAATTATTATTATTAGAAGGCTGTGAGCTCAAGCTCCACTCCAGGACTTCTGAGCACATAATCCAGGCTGACACATCCACTGCAGTACAGAGGGAGTGCTGCACTGTCAGAGACGCCGTCTATCAGGTGAGACGTTAAACTGAAGCCCCGTCTGCCCTCTCAGGCTGACGTTAAAGATTTTGAAGAAGAAACAGCGAAGTTCGACCCGGCCAATATTTATCACTCAACCAACATGGCTAAGAATCAAGTCAATTACCTCATTAATGTTTGTAGGATCTTGCTGTGTGCAATTTGGGTGTCATGTTTATTACATTACAAGAGTGACTACACTTCAAAAATACTTAATTGGCTGTGAAGCACTTTGGGACGTCCTGAGGTTGTGAAAGGTGCTATATCAGTAAGAACATAAGAAATAGAAGCAAGAGTCGGCCATTCGGCCCCTCCAGCCCACTCCACCATTCAATAAGATCATGGCTGATCTTCTACCTCATCTCCACTTTCCTGCACTATCCCCATATATCTTGATTCCCTTAATATCCAAAAATCTATCCATCTCTGTTTTGAATATACTCAATGACTGAGCCTCCACAGCCTTCCAGGATAGAGGATTCCAAAGATTCACCACCCTCTGAATGAAGAAATTTCTCCTCATCTCAGTCCTAAATGGCCGACCCCTTATTCTGATACTGTGACCCCTGATTCTAGACTCCCCAGCCAGGGGGAAACATCCTCCCTGCATTGACCCTGTCAAGCCCTGTAAGAATTTTGTATGTTTCAATGAGATCACCTCTCATTCTTCTAAACTCTAGAGAATATAGGCCTAGTCTACGCAATCTCTCCTCATAGGACAATCCCCCCATCCCAGGAATCAGTCTGGTGAACCTTCATTGCACTCCCTCTATGGCAAGTATATCCTTCCTTAGGTAAGGAGGCCAAGGGCTGGATTTTGTCAATGGGGACGTGATAGAGGCGGGACTCCCACTTTTTGGGTTGTAGTCCCGCCTCCATCGACTTGTGGCCAACCCACGCTATTTTTCCTTGATTGACCAGTGGGTTCAGCAGGCCAATTAAGGGACACCTGGTTACTGGTGATGTCAGTAATTGACATTTCATCTGTCGAGCTTTTGACAGATGAAAAATCAGCGTTTGGCAGCTCTGTGAAGCTGTCAAACACTGACAATCTGTCTTCTAACTTGAGTCCTCCTACTCAGACTCAGTTAGAGAGCTCTCCAGACCAGAAAGCAGAGGCTGCAACTTTTGACAGTTCAGCGGCCATTCTGCTTTCTGTGCCGGTGAGCTGAGGGACTCCCGAGAACTGAAGAGAGGGAGCCTGCAGGAGAAAGTAAAGGTAAGTAAAACTTATTAAAACACTTTACACTTACCTCACACACTTACCTCTGCACACATGCACTCATCACTCACATGCACAACAGGCATCTCGACCCCTCCAACCCCTTCAGACCGACGGTGCGCCTCGCTAACTTGGCGTGGTTCGGAGCCATCAGGAAGCCTACACTTCAGGGCTAAAAATAGGGATTAGGCAAAAAACTGCCTGTTAACTACCTATTAACAGGCAGTTAATAGGCACTAATCCCCTTCCCGCCTCGGGGAGGCGGCTCCCAGCACAGGGCGGATACCCGCCTCCTGGGACATTGGCACAGAGGCGGGTTGGGGGCAGGATGGGTTCCTGCCCCCCGATTCTGCAATTTTCCCACCACTACCGCCTCCAAACCCGCCTCCACGGGGCTTGGAAACTCGAGCCCCAAAACTGTACACAGTGCTCCAGGTATGGTCGCACCAGGGCTCTATATAATTGTAGTAAAACGTCTTCACTCTTATACTCAAATTCTCTTGTAATAAAGACCAACATATCGTTTGCTTTCATAATTGTTTGCTTTACCTGCAAGTTAACTTTCAGTGATTCATGTACAAGAACACTCGGGTCCCTCTGAAGATCAACATTTCCTAATCTCTCACCATTTAAAAAATACTCTGCTTTTCTATTTTCCCTACCAAAGTGGATAACTTCACATTTCTCCACATTATATTCCATTTACCATGTTCTTGCCCAGTCACTTAGCCTGTTTATATCCCCTTGAAGCCTCTGTGCATCCTACTCACAACTTACATTCCCACCCAGCTTTGCATCATCAGCAAACCTGCATATATTACATTTGGTCCCCTCATTCAAATTATTGATATAGATTGTGAATAGCTGAGGCCCAAACACTGATTTTTTTTTTATTCGTTTATTGGATGTGGGCATCGCTGGTGATGCCCAGCATTTATTGCCCATCCATAATTGGCCTTGAGAAGGTGGTGGTGAGCTGCCTTCTTGAACCGCTGCAGTCCGTGTGGTGAAGGTACTCCCACAGTGCTGTTAGGTAGGGAGTTCCAGGATTTTGGCCCAGCGACGATGAAGGTTCAGCGATATACTTCTAAGTCGGGATGGTGTGTGACTTGGAGGGAAACTTGGAGGTGGTGGTGTTCCCATGTGCTTGCTGCACTTGTCCTTCTAGGTGGAAGAGGTCGCAGGTTTGGGAGGTGCTGCCGAAGAAGCCTTGGCGAGTTGCTGCAGTGCATCTTGTAGATGGTACACACTGCAGTCACAATACGCCAGTGGAGGAGGAAGTGAATGGTTAAGTTGGTAGATGGGGCACCAATCAAGCGGGCTGATTTGTCCTGTATGGTGTAGAGCTTCTTGAGTGTTGTTGGAGCTGCACTCATCCAGGCAAGTGGAGAGTATTCCATCACACTCCTGACTTGTGCCTTGGAGATGGTGGAAAGGCTTTGGGGAGTCAGGAGGTGAGACACTCCCCACAGAATACTTAGCCTCTGACCTGCTCTTGTTGCCACAGTATTTATGTGGCTGGTCCAGTTAAGTTTCTGGTCAATGGTGTCCCCCAGGATGTTGATGGTGGAGTTTCGGCGATGGTAATGCCATTGAATGTCAAGGGGAGGTGGTTAGACTCTCGCTTGTTGGAGATAGTCATTGCCTGGCACTTCTGTGGCGCGAATGTTACCTGCCACTTATCAGCCCAAGCCTGAACATCGTCCAGGTCTTGTTGCATGTGGGCATGGACTGCTTCATTATCTGAGGAGTTGTGAATGGCACTGAACACTGTGCAGTCATCAGCGAACATCCCCATTTATGATGGAGGGAAGGTCATTGATGAAGCAGTTCAAGGTGTTTTGGCCTAGGACACTGCCCTGAGGAACTCCTGCAGCGATGTCCTGGGGCTGTGATGATTGACATTAAATCACCACAACCATCTTCCTTTGTGCTAGGTATGACTCCAGCCAGTGGAGAGTTTCCCCCCCAATCCCCATTGACTTCAGTTTTGCGAGGGCTCCTTCATGCCACACTCGCTCAAATGCTGCCTTGATGTCAAGGGTAGTCACTCTCACCTCACCTCTGGAAATCAGCTCCTTTGTCCATGTTTGGAACAAGGCTGTAATGAGGTCAGGAGCAGAGTTGTCTTGGCAGAACCCAAACTGGGCATCAGTGAGCAGGTTATTGGTGAGTAAGTGCCACTTGATAGCACTGTCGATGACACCTTCCATCACTTTGCTGATGATTGAGAGTAGACTGATGTGGCGTTAATTGGCCGGATTGGATTTGTTCTGCTTTTTGTGGACAGGACATACCTGACCAGTTTTCCACATTGTCAGATAGATACCAGTGTTGTAGCAATACTGGAACAGCTTGGCTAGAGGCGCGGCTAGTTCTGGAGCACAAGTCTTCAGCACGATAGCCAGGATGTTGTTGGGGCCCATAGCATATGCTGTATCCAGTGCGCTCAGCCATTTCTTGATATCATGTGGAGTGAATCGAATTAGCTGAAGACTGGCTTCTGTGATGGTGGGGACCTCAGGAGTAGGCCGATATGGATCATCCACTTGGCACTTCTGGCTGAAGATGGTTGTAAACACTTCAGACTTGTCTTTTGCACTCACGTGCTGGGCTCCACCATCATTGAGGATGGGGATATTCATGGAGCCTCCTCCTTCTGTTAGTAATTTAATGATCCACAACTGGATGTGGCAGGACTGCAGAGCTTTGATCTGATCCGTTGATTGTGGGATCGCTTAGCCCTGTCTATAGCATGCTGCTTCTGCATTTTAGCCTGCATGTAGTCCTGTGTTGCAGTTTCCCCAGGTTGGCACCTCATTTTTAGGTACGCCTGGTGCTACTCCTGGCATGCTCTTCTACACTCCTTATTGAACCAGGGTTAGTCCCCTGGCTTGATGGTAATGGTAGATTGAGGGATATGCCGGGCCATGAGATTACAGATTGTGGTGGAATACAATTCTGCTGCTACTGATGGCCCATAACACCTCATGGATGCCCAGTTTTGAGCTGCTAGATCTGTTCTGAACCTATCCCATTTAGCACGGTGGTAGTGCCACACAACACGATGGACGGTGTCCTCAGTGTGAAGACGGGACTTTGTCTCCTCAATGACTGTGCGGTGGTCACTTCTACCAATACTGTCATGGACAGATGCATCTGCGACAGGTAGATTGGTGAGGATGAGTTCAAGTAGGTTTTTCCCTCATGTTGGTTCTCTCACCACCTGTCGAAGGCCCAGACTGGCAGTTATGTCCTTCAGGAATCGGCCAGCTCGGTCAGTAGTGGTGCTACCGAGCCGCTCTTGGTGATAGACATTGAAGTCCCCCAACCAGAGTACATTCTGTGCCCTTACTACTCTCAGTGCTTCTTCCAAGTGGTGTTCAACATAGCGGAGTACTGATTCATCTGCTGAGGGGGGGCGGTAGGTGGTAATCAGCAGGAGGTTTCCTTGCCCGTAGCTTGACCTGAGGCCATGAGACTTCATGGGGTCCAGAGTCAATGTTGAGGACTCCCAGGGCCACTCCTTCCCATAGTATACCATTGTGCCACCACCTCTGGTGGGTCTGTCCTGCCGGTTGGATGGTGATGGAGGAGTTGGGACATTGACTGAAAATATGATTCTGTGAGTATGACCATGTCAGGCTATTGCTTGACTAGTCCATGGGACAGCTCTCCCAATTTTGTCATAAGTCCCCAGGTGTTGGTGAGGAGGACTTTGCAGGGTCGACTGGGCTGGGTGTGCTGTTTCCGTTTCCATAGCCGATGCCGAGTGGTCCGTCCGGTTTTCTTATTATTATTTAGTTTGTTTCGTAGCAGTTTGTTACAACTGAGTGACTTGTTGGGCCATTTCAGGGGGCAGTTAAGAGTCAACCACATTGCTGTGGGTCTGGAGTCACATATAGGCCAGACCAGGTAAGGACAGCAGATTTCCTTCCATAAAGGGCATAATGAACCAAATGGGTTTTTACGACATCTGATAGTTTCATGGTTACCATTACTGATACTAGCTTTTGATTCCAGATTTATATAATTAACTGAATTTAAATTCCCCAGCTTCCATGGTGGGACTTAAACTCACAGTCTCTGGGCCATTAGTCCAGGTTTTACTGGATTACTAGCCCTGTGACATTACCACTACACTATCGTTCTCTTGGACTACCCTGCTAGTTACAGCCTGCCAACCTGAAAATGACCCGTTTATTCCTTCTCTCTGTTTTCTGTCCGTTAACCAATCATCAACATGCTAGTATATTACCCCCATGAACCCTAATTTTGAATAATAACCTCTTGTGTGGCACCTTATCAAATCCCTTCTGAAAATCCAAATACACCACATCCACTGGTTCCCCTTTATCTATTCTACTAGTTACAACCTCAAAAAACTCTAACAGATTCGTAAAACATGATTTCCCTTTCATAAATCCTTGTTGATGCTGCCCAATCCTATTATTATTTTCTAAGTGCCCTGTTACCACGTCCTTAATAATTGATTCTAACATTTTCCCTACTGCTGATGTAAGGCTAAATGCAAGTCTTTCTTACCTACTTTATGGAGAAGCACATCCAATGCTCCCTTGCTGGACTGGGGAGGCTCTCAGCCATCTTGCCAGCAATACAGACATTCCTGAGATAAGTAAAGGTGAATCGTGCTGCCAAAAATAAATTCTGCCGGCGGGTCACTCTTAAGCTGCTGCAGGCCTTTAAATCCTGCAGCAGCGCACAACATCTCACTCCCTTCCCACCCCCAAATGACGAGCTCCTAATCAGAGTTGGTACGACTGACTGGAGTTGGCCTGCGATGCTAAAATTAGGCCGACCCTGAAAAATTCAGTGGGGATCAGCCCAATTTTCATTCAGTCCATTCTTGCCGGGCGGGTTTTTCTGCCTTTTTGAGATTTTGCCATATGGTGTTTTTTCCTCTTTCAATAAGTAGATTTACAAAGAAAGCATTTGACAGAAGAACGTACCGTGAAATGATTTCATGCATCCCAATTAAATATGACAGGATCAATCATCCAGAAAACAAAGCGCAATTGCAGTGGTGAAGCAGTCCAACATGTCATGCAATCTGTCATGTTAAGTGGGCAAATACATGGCATATGTAGTATAACATGGATAAATGTGAAGTTATCCACTTCGGTGGGAAAAACAGAAAGGCAGAGTATTATTTAAATGGTGATAGACTGGGAAATGGTGTCCTTGTACACCAGTCACTGAAAGCAAACATGCAGGTGCAGCAAGCAGTTAGGAAGGCAAATGGTATTTTGGCCTTCATTGCAAGAGGATTTGAGTACAGGAACAAGGATGTCTTACTACAGTTATACAGGGCCTTGGTGAGACCACACCTGGAGTACTGTGTGCAGTTTTGGTCTCCTTACCTAAGAAAGGATATACTTGCCATAGAGGGAGTGCAGCGAAGGTTCACCAAACTGATTCCTGGGATGACAGGACTGTCATATGAGGAGAGATTGGGTCAACTAGGCTTGTATTCACTAGAATTTAGAAGAATGAGAGGGGATCTCATTGAAACGTATAAAATCCTGACAGGGCTAGACAGACTGGATGCAGGGAGGATGTTTCCCCTGGCTGGGGGGTCTAGAACGAGTGGTCACAGTCTCAGGATATGGGGTAGGACATTTAGGACTGAGATGAGGAGAAATGTCTTCACTCAGAGGGTGGTGAACCTGTGGAATTCTCTACCACAGAAGGCTGTGGAGGCCAAGTCACTGAATATATTTAAGAAGGAGATAGATAGATTTCTGGACGCAAAAGGCATCAAGGGGTATGGGGAGAGAGCGGGAATATGGTATTGAGATAGAGGATCAGCCATGATCATATTGAATGGCGGAGCAGCCTCGAAGGGCCGACTGGCCTACTCCTGTTCCTATTTTTCTATGTTTCTATGTTTCTATCTCCTTGGATTTTATGAGTTGAATAACTAGGATCGCCACACAGGAAATGAACTCAGTGACAGTAAGCTACAAACTGCATATTATTTACTTGCCGCTGGCAAACGATTCAGGGGTGAAGCAATGATGAAACATTGCCGTGGAGCTCAAAGTACTGTGTGATTGTCATACCTGTATAGATTATATGAGCGGGCATGCCCAAACAATGAACAGGGGCAGCCAGCCAGAGGCAAGCTGGCGCAAGTTTGTAGTTGAATCCGTACATCCTCCGGGTGCTCCGGTTTCCTCCCACAGTCCAAAGATGTGCGGGTTAGGTTGATTGGCTATGATAAATTGACCCTTAGTGTTAGGGGAATTAAATACGTGGGGTTACGGGGATAGGGTGGGATATGTGTTGGTGTAGGGGTTACGGGGATCGGGTGGGATATGTGTCGGTGCAGGCTCGATGGGCCGAAATGGCCTCTATCTGCACTGTGAGGTTTCTGTGATTCTGTGATTATAGAGTCATAGAGTTATACAGCACTGAAAGAGGCCCTTCGGCCCATCGTGTCTGCGCCGGCCATCAAGCCCTGTCTATTCTAATCCCATTTACCAGCACTTGGTCCGGAGCCTTGTATGCTATGGCGTTTCAAGTGCTCTTCTAAATGCTTCTTGAATGTTGTGAGGGTTCCTGCCTCTACCACCCTTTCAGGCAGTGAGTTCCAGATTCCAACCACCCTCTGGGTGAAAAAGTTTTTTCCTCAAATCCCCTCTAAACCTCCTGCCCCTTACCTTGAAACTATGCCCCCTGGTTATTGACCCCTCTACTAAGGGGAAAAGTTCCTTTCTATCTACCCTATCTATGCCCCTCATAATTTTGTGCACCTCAATCAGGTCCCCCCCTCAGCCTTCTCTGCTCTAAGGAAAACAACCCCAGCCTGTCCAGTCTCCCTTCATAGCTGAAGCGCTCCAGCCCAGGTAACATCCTGGTGAATCTCCTCTGCACCCTCTCCAATGTAATTACATCCTTCCTATAGTGTGGCGACCAGAACTGCACACAGCATTACAGCTGTGGCCTAACTAGCATTTTTTACAACTCCATCATAACCTCCCTGCTCTTATATTCTATGCCTTGGCTAATGAATTTTCCACGCTCTTTGGGGACGGGGGAATTGTGATGGGGCATCTCCCGGGACCAGGAGCGTAGTTAAGAACATATGTACACAAGAAATAGAAGCAGGAATAGGCCATACGGCACCATGAGCCTGCTCCGCCAGTCAATAAGATCATTCCCTTAGTGCCCAAGAATCTATCGATCTCTGTCTTGAATACACTCAACGACTGAGCCTCCACAGCCCTTTGGGGCAGAGAATTCCAAAGATTCACCACCCTCTGAGTGAAGAAATTCCTCCTCATCTCAGTCCTAAAATGGCCGACCCCTTACCCTGAGACTATGCCCTCTAGTTCTAGACTCTCCAGCCAGGGGACAGAACCTCTCAACATTTATCCTGTCAAGCCCTCTAAGAATTGTATACATTTCAATGAGATCACCTCTCATTCTTCTAAACTCCAGAGAGTATAGGCCCAATCTGCTCAGTCTCTCCTCACAGGACAACCCTCTCATCCCAGGAGTCAATCTTGTGAACCTTTGTTGCACCTCCTCTAAGGCAAGTATATCATTCCATATGTAAATTTGAATACAGCAATACGTGCAGAAAAGCAGGCACATCTGGAAATCGGTCTGCCCTAAACAAGGTGGAGGCAATCCTCCCAGTTTGGAACTATATTGCACTCTCAGTATTGTCGTTGGAGAGAAGTCACTCCCTCCCCTCTGCACCTACTCACGTAACCTCAGAAACACATCCACCAGTCTGAACTTTTGGTTTCCCATACCAGCCAAGGAATGTTACAATCTCATTGGCCAATCTTGCTTGCGACACCAATTTGCCAATAAACGTCTTGGTACTGTCGGGAGTGTATTTGTGTAATAATATATAGTCAAAGGCTGCAGTCCTGCCTACGTGCCATTAATAGTTCAAGACACGGAGTCAAACACTTGGAGGTTTATTAAAAGTTAAATGAACCAATATACAGGAAACTCTCGTTTAAACAGCACCTAAATATCCAGAATTCTCTATTAACAGGCAAAATTCTCACTCCGAAAACAACACCTCAATAATCGGCAATGTCGCCGAGTCTGAGTTTCCCGCGGTGGCCGAGTTAGTCAGTGGGGGTAGTTCTCCAAACTGCCACTACTCGGCTTCTTGGCGCTGTCGGAAGTCGGAACACCTCAATCCCCCTGTAACAGGAGTCTGACTCTCCCACGCTGCCGGTAGTCCCTTCTGATCCGCCATTTTACTGGGGTACTGTGTGTCTCCCATGCTGCTGGTAGTCATTGCATTGCATTACCCTCAACTGGCAGTACTGTACTTAATCAAGCATCTTCCACCATCCATTTAACACAACATTCTGTAGGTGAGGACCCAATTACTGTATACTGCACATTTCTTGATTTTTTTTACTTTTCTTTGTTAAAAATAGCTTCAGTAGATAACCCTCTCCGTCATCCGGAATTTTTGATCAACCGGCAACACGCCGGTCCCGTCGGTGCTGGATACCAAAGAGTTTCCTGTATTCATAGCCAACAACGAAATTACATAAAATGTCCTTGTAGAAGAACAGCATGTTACAGCCAGTTGAGACCAGGCTCGCCCTTCCAAATTCTTCCAACTTATGGCTACGATCTCACCTCATTTATAATGTTTCCAGCTGCACTAATCCATAGGCATCTGCATTACTTAACCCTTTATACACATACTCTCAGTCATGTTGTTCCAGACCTGCTCACCATTTATCTGTATCCTGAAGTCTTAAGGACTTGAAAGTGCTCAGAAAACAGCAGAGTTTAGGGTTAGGGATAGTGAGGGAAAGTGGAGTGGAGAGGAGAAGATCAGCTTTGATCTTATTGAATGGCGGAGCGGGCTTGAGGGGCCGAATGGTCGACTCCTGCTCCTATTTCCTATGTTCTTATGTTAGCAGGGCGAAAAAGGAGTTTGGAGCGATGAAGAGAATCTAAATGTTAACGGGCTGTAGTTAACCTCTTTAAAGATATTTTAAGCTGCTTTTGCAGTTTTCGTGATTAACGATCTTCGTGGTTAACGATCGAACGAATATAAAATGGATTCTTCTCTCGATCTTGATCTCTAACGGTACCATGTCATGGACACTCCAGATTTTGGGATTTGTTGAGATCTCAAGGACATAGCAGAGGTCAATAAAAATGGATTAATTAGCTGACCTTAAAATATCTCAAGGGTTCTCCTGGTCTCCTGGGGTCATACTGGCGGGAGACTTAGGACCAGGAGATCAACGTACCCAGCAGGGAAATGGCGTAAACAGCCACCTTCAGCCATTTGCCTGAGGGGGCCCACCAATGTTGCCTTGGCAGCGGACCAATTGTGGGATAAGAAAGTCAGCTCGAGGCTGAGCAGAACGGTGAGTTCCACATCACCTGGTCCAGCCTGAGTGGGTCGATGGACAAATTGAGCTGGAGCCAGCAACAAGTAGGTGCTGATGGGAACCAACAGGCTATAGCTTTAGTTTTAACAACATTGGTTTTTATTTTAACAGGATGTGGGCGATCCCACGTCACTCTGACAGCTGATTGGCTTAATAGTCCATTAAGAGTCAACCACATAATGTGGACTTGAGTCACGTGCAGAGCAGACCAGGCAATGGTGGCAAGTTCCTTTTCCTGAATGATATTAGTGAGCCAATTAGGCATTTAGGACAATCCAATGGCTCCAAATGAACATTTTTTGATTCCTGCTGCCAGCCCACAAATAACCACATTTATTTAACTTAGCAATTAATCCTGGTGGAATTTGAACTCAAAACCTCAGAGTTTTTAGTCTAGGCCCATAACCACTACGCCACCATAACCGTTGCGCTGAGGGTAATTCTGGTTCCTTTGTGACTTGATGTCAGACAACAACAGCAAGTTGCATTTATATAGCACCTTTAACATAGTATAGTAATCTGGGATGTAATGTTTAAGTTATCCACCAGATGGAGCCAAATATTAAGGGATCACATTCACCAGTGTTTAAGGTAATGGGTCATGCACTCAATGTCCTGGTACACCAGTTATTAAGGTAATGTGGCATTGCATTATGGGTATGACTCAGAGGTGAATCCTCCATCTTAGCTCGTGCAGTAAGAAATTGTGTGTTTTGCTTGCAGCCTGTAAGAGATGTTTCTCTGCTACACCGGGTAATTAAACAGTTGGGTTTTGTTCCTAATATCTCGTTTCTCTCGGTATCTGACCTTACTACTCGGATATCACACGTAGTAAAATGTCCCCAAGACGCTTCAATGAAATTTGACACCGAGCCACACAAGGAGATATTAGGGCAGGTGGCCAAAAGCTTAGTCAAAGAGGTAGGTTTGAAGGAGCATCTTAAAGGAGGAGAGAGGCGGAGAGGTTTAGGGAGGGAATTCCAGAGATTAGGCCCTTAGAGGATGAGACTGGGGGATTAATAATGGGAAACAGGGAAATGGCAGAGACTTTGAACAAATATTTTGTATCGGCCGTCACGGTAGAAGACATTAAAAGCATTCCAATAATAATAGATAATCAAAGGGCTATAGGAAGGGAGGAACTCAAAACAATCACTATCACTAGAGAAAAAGTACTAGGCAAGCTAATGGGACTAAAGGTGGACAAGTCCCCTTGGACCTGATGGCCTGCATCCTAGAGTCTTAAAAGAAGTGGCTGCAGAGATAGTGCATGCATTGGTTGTAATCTACAAAAAATCCCTGGATTCTGGAGAGGTCCCAGCGGATTGGAAAACTGCAAATGTAACGCACCTATTCAAGAAAGGAGGGAGACAGAAAGCAGGACACGATAGACCAGTTAGCCTAACATCTGTCATTGGGAAAATGCTGGAGTCCATTATTAAGGAAGTAGTAGCAGGACATTTAGAAAATCGTAATACAATCTAGCAGAGTCAGCATGGTTTTATGAAAGGGAAATCATGTTTGACAAATTTGCTAGAATTCTTTGAGGATGTAATGAGCAGGGTGGATGATGAGGAACCAGTAGATGTCGTGTATTTGGATTTCCAGAAGGCATTCGACAAGATCGCACATAAAAGGTTACTGCACAAGATAAGAGCTCATGGGGTTGGGGGTAATATATTAGGATGGATAGAGGATTGGCTAACTAACAGAAAACAGAGAGTTGGAATAAATGGGTCATTCTCAGGTTGGAAAACCGTAACTAGTGGGGTGCCACAGAGATCAGTGGTGGGGCCTCAAATATTTACAATGTATATTAATGACTTGGATGAAGTGACCGAGTGTACTGTAGCTAAATTTGCTGATGATACAAAGATAGGTGGGAAAGCAAGTTGTGAGGAGGACTCAAAGAGTCTGCAGAGGGATATAGATAGGTTAAGTGAGTGGGCAAAAATTTGGCAGATGGAGTATAATGTGGGAAAATGTGAGGTTATCCACTTTGGTAGGAAGAATAAAAAAGCAAATTATTATTTAAATGGAGAGAGACTACAGAATGCGACGGTACAGAGGGATCTGGGAGGTCCTCGTACATGAAACACAAAAAGTTAGCAGGCAGGTACAGCAAGTAATTAGGAAGGCAAATGGAATGTTGGCCTTTATTGCAAAGGGGGATGGAGTATAAAAGTAGGGAAGTCTTGCTACAACTGTACAGGGCATTGGTGAGACCACACCTGGAGTACTGCGTACAGTTTTGGTCTCCTTATTTAAGGAGGGATATACTTGCATTGGAGGCAGTGCAGAGAAGGTTCACGAGGTTGATTCCTGAGATGAAGGGGTTGTCTTATGAAGAAAGGTTGAGCAGGTTGGGCCTATACTCATTGGAGTTTAGAAGAATGAGAGGTGATCTTACTGAAACATATAAGTTTCTGAGGGGGCTTGACAGGGTAGATGCAGCGAGGATGTTTCCCCTCGTGGGGGAATCTAGAATTAGGGGGCATAGTTTCAGAATAAGGAGCAGGAGTAGGCCATTCGGCCCATCGAGCCTGCACCGCCATTCAATAAGATCATGGCTGATCTGATCTTGGCCTCAACTCCACTTCCCTGCCCGCTCCCCATAACCCTCGACTCCCCTATAGTTCAAAAATCTGTCTATCTCCACCTTAAATATATTCAGTCACACAACACCAGGTTATAGTCCAACAGCTTTATTTGAAATCACGAGCTTTCGGAGCGCTGCTCCTTCATCCAACACCGGCATCTCCACATCTTAAATATATTCAATGACCCAGCCTCCAACCTTTGAGAGAAGAAATTCCTCCTCATCTCCGTTTTAAATGGGCGCCCCCTTACTTAATGGTTAGAGTTGAATTAGCTTAAATACACTTCCCGCTGATAAATGCGTGCATATCAGAGTCAATATCAGGTCAGAGGGCTGTACAGCACCTAATAGAATGATAAGGTGCTGTTCCTTGAGCTTGCGTTGAGCTCCATTGGAACAGTGCAGAAGCCCAAAGATAAAGAGCTCAGAGTGGGGTTGGGGCAGAGAATGTAAGTGGCAAACAATTGGGAGGTTGCAAACAGAACGGAGGTGTTTGACAAAGCGATCACCTAATTTGCGTTTGATCTCAACGACCGCGTTCTACCACTACAAAAAGAAAAAGAAAGACTTTCACTTACATAGCGCCTTTCACAACCTCAGGACATCCCAAAGGGCTTTACAGCCAATGAAGTGCTTTTGAAGTGTAGTCACTGTTGTAATGTGGGAAGCGCGGCAGCCAATTTGCGCACAGCAAGCTCCCACAAACAGCAATGTCATAATGACCAGATCATCTGTTTTTAGTGATGCTGATTGAGGGATAAATATTGGCCCAGGACACCGGGGAGATCTCCTCTGCGCTTCTTCAGCTGTGGCTCAGTTGGTAGCCTCTGAGTCAGAAGGTTGTGGGATCAAGTCCCACTCCAGTGACTTGAGCACATAAAGCTAGGCTGGCACTCCCGTGCAGTACTGAGGAAGTGCGGCACTGTCGGAGCTGCCGTCTTTCGGCGGAGACATTAAACCTGTCTGCTCTCTCAGGTGGACATAAAAGATCCCATGGCACTATTTCAAAGAAGAGCAGGGGAGTTCTCTCTGGTGTCCTGGCCAGTATTTATCCCTCAACCAACATAACAAAAACAGATTATCTGGTCATTATCACATTGCTGTTTGTGGGCGCTTGCTGTGCGCAAATTGGCTGCCATGTTTCCCACATTACAACAGTGACTACACTTCAAAAGTACTTCATTGGCTGGAAAGCGCTTTGAGACGTCCGGTGGTCGTGAAAGGCACTATAGAAATGCAAGTCTTTCTTTCTTCGAAATAGTGCCGCGGGATCTTTTAAGTTTACCTGTGAGAGCAGACGGGGGCCTCGGTTTAACGTCTCATCCGAAAGACGGCGGACTCGATTTTGCCAGGCCCGAAGAGGCGGGATTGGAAGAGCATGAGGTGCAAAAAATGGCATGTGGGCCTGATCCCGCCTCCATCCTGCCTCCGAGCAATTTTCCCAGAATCGGTGTTTCAGACCCCGTTTCCATCCCGCCTCCAAGAGGCCTTTAAGGCCCTTAACAACCACTTAATTGCCTCTATAATCCAATTTTGAGAAGCCTTTCTGATTTTTAGACTTTTTCCCCATCCTACACGCCTCCTCTGGAACACGCCAGGTAATCCTGGCGGACTCACAAGTGGATTGCTTACTAACTGCTGCAGCTCCACCATTAAAAAGGAGTTTTCAGCAATTATCATTTGCAGATGGCAGAACAGTGTTGTCTCATGTCTGGGGGAACTTTTATCAGGCCTACTCATTGTTGTGGAAGTTTGGAGCCTGACACCCATCTCCAGTGTGACCTCCTGGGAAACACCTCTCCGCACCTTGACTGAGCGCTTCCTCAACTGAGGCATATACCAGAAGCATGGGAACCATTTATTTCCTTTCTTCCTTAGACATCAGATTCGGACGAAGACCAGTCGCGGTATTAGCAGAACCCTGAACAACAGCAGCACCAACAGTAGGAGCATCAACAGGAACGCCAAGCTGCTGCTCAACCACCTGAAACTGCACAGGCCAGAAGGCGCCAGAGCACGATCACATTGCTGCCCAGGATGCAAGGGGCGCGCTCATGTTGACCAGATTTGCTTAGCCTGCACAATCAAACACTTTTGTTTCGCACCTTCTTACCAGAGCATCGACAATGGACAAGGACCTGCATATTCCTGTCACTCTGACCACCATTCTGACAATTGCAAGTCGCCCTAAGCCCTCAATGTGAAAGTCCCATTTGTGAAATGACACAAGCCACAACTTCAACAATTTGCCATCAAATCTGTTTATGATACCATGACAAGGATGGCTGGTCCAAATACAATAGATCACAGCATCCAAGTGACTACACTTGTGACTACTTTTTTTTAAATTCGTTTATGGGATCTGGGCGTCGCTGGCAAGGCCAGCATTTATTGCCCATCCCTAGTTGCCCTCGAGAAGGTGTTGGTGAGCCTCCTTCTTGAACCGCTGCAGTCCGTGTGGTGATGGTATCCCCACAGTGCTGTTAGGGAGGGAGTTTCAGGTTTTTAACCCAGCGACGATGAAAGATCGGCGATATACTTCTAAGTCAGGATGGTGTGTGACTTGGAGTGGAACTTGGAGGTGGTGGTGTTCCCACGCGCCTGCTGCCCTTGTCCTTCTAGGTGGAAGAGGTCACGGGTTTGGGAGGTGCTGCCGAAGAAGCCTTGGTGAGTTGCTGCAGTGCATCTTGTAGATGGTACACAATGCAGCCACGGTACGCCGGTGGTGGAGTGAGTGAATGTTTAAGGTGGTGGATGGGGTGCCGATCAAGCGGGCTGCTTTGTCCTGGATGGTGTTGAGCTTCTTGAGTGTTGTTGGAGCCGCACTCATCCAAGCAAGTGAAGAGTATTCCATCACATTCCTTACTTGTGCCTTATAGATGATGGAAAGGCTTTGGGGAGTCAGGAGGTGAGACACCTGCTCTTGTTGTCACAGTATTTATGTGGCTGGTCCAGTTAAGTTTCTGGTCAATGGTGACCCCCAGGATGTTGATAGTGCAGGATTCGGCGATAGTAATGCCGTTGAGTGTCAAGGGGAGGTGGTTAGACTCTCGCTTTTTGGAGGTAGTCATTGCCTGGCACTTCTGTGGCGCAAATGTTACCTGCCACTTATCAGCCCAAGCCTGAATGTCATCCAGGTCTTGTTGCATGCGGGCATGGGCTGCTTCATTAACTGTGGAGTTGTGAATGGCGCTGAACACTGTGCAGTCATTAGCAAACATCCCCATTTCTGACCTTATGTTGGAGGAAAGTTCATTGATGAAGCAGCTGAAGATGGTTGGGCCTAGGACACTGCCCTGAGGAACTCCTGCAGCGATGTCCTGGGGCTGTGATGATTGACCTTCAACCACCACAACCATCTTCCTTTGTGCTAGGTATGACTCCAGCCAGTGGAGCATTTCCCCCCTGGTATCCATTGACTTCAGTTTCACTAGGGCTCCTTGATGCCAGATTCGGTCAAATGATGCCTTGATGTCAAGGGCAGTCACTCTCACCTCACCTCTGAAATTCAGCTCCTTTGTCCATGTTTGGACCAAGGCTGTAATGAGGTTGGGAGCCGAGTGGTCTTGGCGGAACCCAATCTGGGCATCAGTGAGCAGGTTATTGGTGAGTAAGTGCCGCTTGATAGTACTCTCGATGACACCTTCCATCACTTTGCTGATGATTGAGAGTAGACTGATGAGGCGGCAATTAGCCGGGTTGGATTTGTCCAGCTTTGTATGGACAGGACATACCTGGGCAGTTTTCCACATTGTCGGATAGATGCCAGTGTTGTAGCTGTACTGGAACAGCTTAGCTAGAGGCGCGGCTAGTTCTGGAGCACAAGTCTTCAGCACGATAGCTAGGATGTTGTCGGGGCCCACAGCCTTTGCTGTATCCAGTGCGCTCAGCCGTTTCTTGATATCACGTGGAGTGAATCGAATTGGCTGAAGACTGGCTTCTGTGGGGACTTCGGGAGTAGGCTGATATGGATCATCCACTCGGCACTTCTGGCTGAAGTTGGTTGCAAATGCTTCAGCCTTGTCTTTTGCACGCACGTGCTGGGCTCCACCATCATTGAGGATGGGGATATTCATGGAGCCTCCTCCTCCCGTTAGTTGTTTAATGGTCCACCACCATTCACGACTGGATGTGGCAGGACTGCAGAGCTTTGATTGTGGGATTGCTTAGCCCTGTCTATAGCATGCTGCTTCTGCTTTTTAGCATGCATGTAGTCCTGTGTTGCAGCTTCCCCAGGTTGGCACTGCATTTTTATATACGCTGGTGCTGCTCCTGGCATGCTCTTCTACACTCGTTGTTGAACCAGGGTTGGTGGTAATGGTAGAATGAGGGATACGCCGGGCCATGAGGTTACAGATTGTGGTGGAATACAGTTCTGCTGCTGCCACACAGCACCTTATGGATGCCCAGTTTTGAGCTGCTAGATCTGTTCTGAATCTATCCCATTTAGCACCACACAATACAATGGAGGGTGTCCTCAGTGTGAAGATGGGACTTCGTCTCCACAATGACTGCGGTGGTCACTGCTGCATCTGCGACAGGTAGATTGGTGAAGACGAGGTCAAGTAGGTTCTTCCCTTGTGTTGGTTCACTCACCACCTGTCGCAGGCCCATACTGGCAGTTATGTCCTTCAGGATTCGGCCAGCTGTGGTGCTACCGAGCCAATCTTGGTGATGGACATTGAAGTCCCCCACCCAGAGTACATTCTGTGCCCTTGCTACTCTCAGTGCTCCTTCCAATTGGTTGTCAACATGGAGGAGTGCTGATTCATCAGCTGAGGGAGGGCAGTAGGTGGTAATAAGCAGGAGGTTTCCTTGCCCATAGCTTGACCTGCAGCCATGAGGCCCGGAGTCAATGTTGAGGACTCCCAGGGCCATTCATTCCCAACTGTATACCACTGTGCCACCAACCCTAGTGGTTCTGTCCTGCCGGTGGGACAGGACATACCCAGGGATGGTGATGGAGGAGTTTGGGACATTGGCTAAAAGGTATGATTCTGTGAGTATGTCAGGCTGTTGCTTGACTAGTCTGTGGGACTGCTCTCCCAATTTTGGCACAAGTCCCCAGAAGTTGACTGAGCCGCAGCCAAGTGGTCCATCCGGTTTCATTCTTATTATCGTAGCCGTTCGTTACAACTGAGTGATTTGCTAGACCATTTCAGAGGGCAGTTAAGAGTCAACCACATTGCTGTGGGTCTGGAGTCACATATAGGTCAGACCAGGTAAGGACAGCAGAGTTCCTTCCCTAAAAGACATTAGTGAACCAGATGTTTGCACAACAATTTCATGGTTGCCAGATTTATTTATCAACTGAATTGAAATTCTTCAGCTGGTGTGGTGGAACTTGAACTCACATCTTTGGATCATTAGTCCAGGCCTCTGGATTACTAGCCCAGGGACATAACCACTATGCTACCACACCCTTGTGCATTAGCTTCCCCTTACATGTGCTCCTACGTGGTGCTTCCCCTGTGGCTTCAGCAGATGTGGAAGCCCCTTGCTCACATTGTTGCTGCTTCTGTCTCGACGCCTTTGGTGGGCGTTCTCTGGGGTTGCGAACCTGTGAGGACTCGGCAACAGTCTGCTGCTCCTGTGCACAGCAGATGGTGGAGACAGAGACAGCGCCCGTCTCAGTTGGGTGAGGACTCTGGTGGGGCTCTGACCGAGGGCTTTGCTGTGACATGATCGTGTGAGTGCTTGGAGAGGAGCCCCACTTCCTTGTTGTCTGCCACCAACATCCCTCTCATGGGTCAGTCCCACTTCAGAGCTAGCAAGTGGCTTGACAGCACCTTGCTGCACTTCAGGGGGGGCATGAGGGCCCGTTTCTGCACTGGAAGTCCTACTCCAGAGGACTTCCATGAAGGTCTGGTTTCTATGCTCAATAACTGACCATCGCTCCTCAAGGGATGTCATTCTATTCTGAACAATGACCATGTTTTCAATACCCTGGCGACTAAGCTCCGCTATGGAGGTAGCCATCCTTTCCACGGAGGTTACCATCCTTTTTGTGGTGATGCATTCATGTGCCAATGCCTCCACAAAGACTCTGCTCATGTTCGCGATGGACTCCTCCATTCGCTCCACGCTCACAGCGACCCTGGATACAAAACCTGCCAGCGACTCCTGCACCTGCTCCTGGAGTTCCAGCACCGCTCTCCTTCTGGATGGACTCGGAGGCACAGGGCCGACATGCAGCGGAGCCGAGCTGGCAGAGTCCTGCGCCCTATGACAGGGACTCTCCACTGCTGTCCCTGTCTCCACCATCTGCTGATGCTCACTTGTGATCTGTGATACACCAGGTGACAACACTACTCTATCTTGCGAAGGTCCCACCGAGGTGTGAGTGTCTGCGCTGGTGCTGGGTGCGCTGAATTCTGCTGACGCTGCGCCCTCAGAGGTTGCAGCTTCCTCTGAGGAGTCTGGAAGCTCAGGCTGTTCCTCCTGGACAGTGGGTACGGGGGCTCTCGATGGTCTTGTGGGGGAGTAAAGGAAAGAGTTAGAGATGTGAGGTCAAGGTTACATGCACATTGAATATTGCAGATGATCATAAGTCCATCTGTTAGAGCTTCAGAATCATTATCAGTGACTCATGCAATGTCAATGAGAGAGATACCAAACTGTTCTGTCACCAGCTTGCTGTGATGCGCCCATCTGTCCGTCCCCAACTTGGGAATCCTCCTCGATCCCGGCGATTTCCAGGGCCGCCTCCTCCCAGGCGGTGAGCTGGGCTACTGAGGGTGGCCCTCCTCTGTCCTCGCACTTTCCCTCTTATTGTGGGCTCTCTTTTCCTGCAGTGAGGGACACAAGTGGAGTTTGAGTGAGAATGAAGGAGTTAGTGTAGAGAATGCATAGCATAGATGCTTAAAAGGAGACAAAGGGCCCTCCCTGTGTTGTTGCATCACAGTGATAGGGAGTGTGAGGGCTACATGGTCGAATAGTTAAGTGAATGTGACCATCGAGAGAGAGGGAATGGGTAAAGGTGCAGGGAAGTGTCAAGTGCCATGTGGAGGAAGAGGTTGGCAAAGCAGAGTGCTGGTGAGGAGAGGCGATGGGGATGAGATTGAGGGTGATGAGAAAGTCATACTCACTTTTCCTGTGCGGAGAAGGTCATGAAACCTCTTCCTGCACTGCAGCCAGGTTCTGCAGCTCATCGAAATGGAGTTGGCCTCCTGGGCCACTTGCAGCTGCACAGCTTTAGTCTGCTGGGGTGGCTTTTTCCTCCCTGAGGAAGGGAAGAGCACCTCCTTATTCGATCTTGCTCCCTCCACCAGAGCTTGGAGGGAGGGCTCATCGAAGCGTGGAGCACACTTTTGCCTGCTGGTGGACATAATCGATCAATGAAATCCTCACTACAATCACCATAAAGTTTGCAGTCTCCAGAATAAGCAAGGCTGCTTGCAGACCTTAAATCCAGCAGCATTGATGTCGTCATCGGAGGCGACTTTCTGTATGAAGAGACTCATTGGGTCAGGGGTTCCCACACGCTGGAAATCAATTGCCCAATTAGGGGAAAATCGCACTTTTTCCCCACTTCACTTCAGGGTCGGGGTCCTGACACGAATGCCACCTGACACGCCCCAGCCCGCCCACACTGGCAAAATTGAGCCCGGCATCTCCGACAGTGCAGCACTCCCTCAGTACAGTCACTGTCACTGAAGATGTAACTCTTCCCCCCAGCAAAAGCTATTGCCACTTTCATCCACTTAGTGAAACATCTGTGGCCATAAATCAGTTACCAGTATCTTCATTCATTTTTTTTCTTCTTTGCAGTGTCTAGATGAGAATTTGTGATCGCTAATGAATCGTGACTCCCCACACACATCAATAACGATATTCCTGTTTGTTCCAACATGACTGTGATTATCTTCTTCTTCTTCTTCCTCTTAGGCAGTCCCTCGGAACCGAGGATGACTTGCTTCCACATTAAAAATGAGTTCTCAGGTGACTGATGAGTCCAATGCGGGACCTACAGTCTCTGTCACAGGTGGGGCAGGCGGTGGTTGAAGGGGCGGGTGGGTGGGGTCCTTGCGCTGCCTGCGCTTGGCTTCCGCTTGCTCCCGGCGAAGAGACTCGAGATGTTTGGTGCCTTCCCGGATGCTTCTCCTCCACTTTGTGCGGTCTTGGGCCAGGGATTCCCAGGTGTTGGTGGGGATGTTACACCAGCAGCAGGGTCGGGGTCCAGGGAAGGTGCGGCATGGGCCAACAGCGAGGTCGGGAGGACCACAATGCATCCTATGATACCCAAGCAGAGACTATGATTATAATTAATTGGCTGTGAAGCGCTTTGGAGCATGCTGAGGACGTGAAAGGTCCTATGTAAATGCAAGCTTTTCTTTGATTTCTTCTTTCTCTGTACATTTAGTAAGAGGAAGCATTTGCTGTTGAGAAGACTCGGGTATCTGTAAGGAACTGGCCAATGGTCCAGGACAATAAGAAAGGCATCAGTGGCAGAAAATGCCTCTTTAGTTCTCTGCTGCTGAGGGCCTATTTGGAAGCTGATGTAACAAGTTGTTCTGCTGAGCAATACGACATCGAAACATAGGAGCAGGAGTAGGCCATTCGGCCCTTCGAGCCTGCTCCGCCATTCAATATGATCATGGCTGTCCGGCTGCATCACTACCTGGTATGGCAACTGCACCGCCATAGACCGCAAGGCTCTACAGATGCTGGTGAAAGCTGCACAACATACTATAGGAATTAAACTACCTGCTGTGCAGGATATCTACCCCGAGAGGTGCCGGGGGAAGGCCCTGAGAATCATTAAAGACGCGAGCCACCCCAGCCACAACCTCTTCGCCCTGCTCCCGTCCGGCAAGAGATACCGAAGCATACGGTCTCGTACCAGCAGGTTTTGAAACAGCTTCTACCCCCAGGCCATAAGACTCATGAACGAATAATTTATTATTATTTATTACTGTTGTTTTATTTATTATTACTGTATTTCTATTAGTATTTTTATCATTGTTATGCCATATTTATTCCAATGTTGGGAGGACTCGTAAAAATCAACATTTCATTGTGCAGTACACACGTCTGCTGCATATATGACAAATAAAATTGAATTGAATTGAATTGAATTGAATTGATCCTCTATCTCAATACCATATTCCCGCTCTCTCCCCATACCCCTTGATGCCTTTTGTGTCTAGAAATCTATCTATCTCCTTCTTAAATATATTCAGTGATTTGGCCTCCACAGCCTTCTGTGGTAGAGAATTCCACAGGTTCACCGCCCTCTGAGTGAAGAAATTTGTTCCTCATCTCAGTCCTAAATGTCCTACCCCGTATCCTGAGACTTTGACCCCTTGTTCTCGACCCCCTAGCCAGGGGAAACATCCTCCCTGCATCCAGCCTATCTAGCCCTGTCAGAATTTTAGACGTTTCAATGAGATCCCCTCTCATTCGTCTAAACTCTAGTGAATACAGGCCTAGTCGACCCAAACTCTCCTCATACGACAGTCCTGCCATCACAGGAATCAGTCTGGTGAACCTTCGCTGCACTCCCTCTCTGGCAAGTATATCCTTTCTTAGGTCAGGAGACATGATATTACATTACATAGAATTACATTCATTCTGCAGCACAGAAACAGGCCATTCAGCCCAACTGGTCTATGCTGGCATTTATGTTCCACACGAGCCTCCTCCTAACCCTTTCAGCATATCCTTCGATTCCTTCCTCCCTCATGTACTTATCTAGCTTCCCCTTAACTGCATCTGTGCTATTCACCTCAACCACTCCATGTGATAGCGAGTTCCACATTCTCACAACTCTCTGGGTGGAGAATTTTCTCCTGAATTCCCTATTGGATTTATTAGTGACTATCTTATATTTATGGCCCCTGGTTCTGGCCTCCCCCGTAAGTGGAAACATCTTCTCTCCGTCTACCCTATCAAAGACTTTCCTAATCTTAACAACCTCTAACAGGTCACCCCTCAGCCTTCTGAGACCCAGCCTGTTCAGCATTTCCTGATAAGTATATCCTCTCAGTTCTGGTGTCAACCTTGTGAAATTTTTTGCACTTTCTCCAGTGCCTCGATATCCTTTTTATAATATGGAGACCAGAACTGTTCATAGTGCTCTAAAGGGGAAAAATTCGGTCGCGTCCCCTTTGAGGCGTTAACTTCGCCGGATCGCTACTTTTAGCGCCTCGAAAAAGTTAATGCCCCTGTGCCATAAATTGCACCCTAAGCAGGAGACGGGGCGCTACAGGAAGCGCTCCCCCTCCCTCCTGGGGCGCTACCATTCAATATCGTGGCGCTACGTGCAACAGCGCCACGCGCGTTGGCACATAGCGCCGCGGTGTTACAGGCTTCCTTCCCCTGTTTAAAGGGGAGGAGCCTAGCGCCGCACGCACTCCGGACACCAGGGCCCTGCTGGACCACCGGGGATCGGGGTGCCGGGCTGACCGATCGCGGCCTGTACCCCGCATGAGGAGGCGAAAGGGGGCAGGTGCTGGCAGGCGGCCCAAAAAAAAGGCCGCCCGGCCCGGCACCTGCACTTTAAGTTGCACCACCGCAGCCGCAAAAACACCACCCTGACCCTGTCGGACATATTGTCCGGCGGTAGGTCAGGGGCCGCGAGCGGGGTGCTGCGCACACCGGTGACGTCATCGCCAGAGGCACAGCGCCGCGGGGCGCTGCTGGCTACCACCGCCACTAACCTCCCACTGAATTTCATGGGAGGCATTAGCGGCGCTGCGCCCAGGCGCTAGTTGCTCTGCGCCCCGTTAGTTCCCCCTGGGGCGCTAACAGGAGGCACAAAGCAACCCAATTTTTCCCCCTAAGTGTGTTCCAACCAAGGTTCAATATAAGTTTAACATAACTTCTCTACTTTACAATTCTATCCCTCTAGAAATGAGCCCCCGTGATTGGTTTGCTTTTTTTATGGCCGAGAGATGAGAAATATCTTTCGACATGGCTGACTGGCTGGTGCTCCTAGTTACCACAGGTTGTGTCTGGAAATTGCTGGTAACATTGAAGGTTGCAACATTCGCCATCGCAGGATTCTCTACTGTGTAATTTATGGGACTCACTATAGCTTCCCTATCCATCGATTCTCCTGCTGACTTCAATGCCATATAACTATGGTCCTTCAAATGACCTCCCGCTCCTGTCAAGCAGACGTTAACACGGGCCATCTTCACTTGCCCAAGCAAAGTATCAGCTGTGACTCAGTTGGTAGCGCCCTCACGTCTGTGTTAGAAGGTTGCGGGTTCAAGTCCCACTCCAGGGACTTGAGCACAAATTCTAGGCTGACACTCCAGGGGAGTGCTGCATTGTCGAAGGTGCTGTCTTTTGGGTGAGACATAAAACCAAGGCCCCATCTGCCCTTCTCAGGTGGATGTAAGAGGTCCCATGGCACTATTTTGAAGAAGAGCAGGGGAGTTATCCCGGGTGTCCTGGCCAATATTTAACCCTCAACCAATATCACTAAAAAACAGATTATCTGGGCATTATCACATTGCAGTTTGCGGGAGCTTACTGTGGGCAAATTGGCTGCTGTGTTTCCTACACTTCAAAAAGTACTTCATTGGCTGTAAAGTGCTTTGGGACATCCTGAGGTCGTGAAAGGCGCTGTAGAAATGCAAGCCTTTCTTTGATTCTTCTCTGTCTTTCCTACTTGTACGTACAACCTGTATCTGCATGTTAACTTGCTGCTGCATTTCCTACATTACAACAGCGACCACACTTCAAAAGTGCTTCATTGGCTGTAAAGCGCTTGGGGACGTCCGGTGGATGTTACAGAAATGCAAGTCTTTCCGTTTTTCTTTCAAAGTCTTCAAGAAGATCGTGTTTTGTGCCTCTGGCCAAACTGGCTGTGTTGCCGGAGTGAAGGAGTCAGCCAGATGCGTGAAGCAGCAACAGGCTTGAGGAGGGTTAACAGGAAGACAGCATAAGTGGTCATCATTAACACGGGAGGAACCAGTTGGGAGGGAGCTGAACTGGTCTCTGCAGCTCAAGCTTAAACAGAGCAAACAAGATGCTGCAGCCAATGATGAACAATGTGCCAAAAGAATGTGATAGTCTTGAATCGGGCCTGTCTCAACAGACCTCTCTTACTAAATTTCAACAGGATTTGTGTCGACCCCACTGCAGATGTTACAAACTAAAGGAAACTAATTATTACCACAAAGCGTAAACACTTAAAGGGGAAGGTAACCCTTTGGATAAGGATGGTTGGCGGTAGGTACTCAGTCATAGGGCTTCTCTCTGGGTTTAATCATTTTTCCCCCCTTTTGTGATTGTGCGTCAAACATCTACAAGGCACAAGTCAGGAGTGTGATGGAATACTCTCCACTTGCCTGGACGAGTGCATCTCCAACAACACTCCTGAAGCTCGACACCATCCAGGAGAAAGCAGCCCACTTGATCGGCGCCCCATCCACCACCTTAAACATTCACTCCCTCAGCTGTCAGTCTGGAGCATGTAACATCGCTCTTTAGCCCTCGATTCCACCTCAGTTTAATTCATCAAACTACAGAACAAGGATGGGCTACATGTCTGTGCAGGAGTGGGGATGCCCGCGGCTTCCGAAGGAGCTGGTTTAACCTCGCTGAATGACTGAAGGTTAACAGAATATGCACACCAGAAACAGACTCAGGAGCATCACAGACAGAAGCCCTTTTCATTTGGGAAACAAATCATGTGCGTTATGGAAGAACTGGAGGAAATTAGGGTAGTTACTGGGAGTTATACCGGACACGCCAGTCTGGAACTGGTTCACCTTCTAATGCGCAGCTGTGGCATAGATCAGAGTTAAACTGGCATTCAGATTTCTTGAATTTTTCAGCCATTCCATAAAGTTGGTTTCAGGCTTCAAGACATATGCATAAATTGGTACGACGGTGCATGTATATTCATGTTCGTGCATGTACGCCCTATCAAAAGGGAAAGTGAAAATGTAAGATACTTTTGCTGAACATACTGGGCTATATACACAAACGAACCATACCATGCCGTGTGGTGGTTCTTGCAGTGCTGACGTCACCATGTCCTGGCATCATAGAAGGAGGCCATTCGGCCCATCGTTCCTGTGCCGGCTCTTTGAAAGAGCTGTCCAATTAATCCCGCTCTCCCGCTCTTTACCCATAGCCCTACAAATTTTCTCTTCAAGTATTTATCCAATTCCCTTTTGAAAGTTACTATTGAATCTGCTTCCACTGCCCTTTCAGGCAGTGCATTCCAGATCACAACTCGCTGCGTAAAGAAAAATTCTCCTCATCTCCCCCCTGGTTCTTTTGCCAATTACCTCACATCTGTGTCCCCTGGTTACTGACCCACCAGTGGAAAAGATTTCTCCATATTTACTCTATCAATATCCATCATAATCCTGAACACCTCTATTAAATCTCCCCTTAACCTTCTTTGCTGTAAGGAGAACAATAATTATGAAATATAAATATCTCACAAATTGTACAAACTCTGTGCAATGGTCAATTAATTTCACTTGACCGCATTGGTTGTAGTAGATCGGGAAATAAGATGAAGACACACGCTAATGATAATGATCAGAAAACTCAGAGGTCTCGCTGATACATTTTTGAATAGCTTTCAGTCATACTGTGTTATCTGTATGTAAACGCAAGAATAATTCATAACGTCAAAAACCCCATTACTGCTGTTCAGAAGATAGCAAGCATCGACGTAAGAATAGCAAGATTTCCTGAGCAAAAGTATGCATATCAAAATCTGTTTTACCAGCACAGATGAAATGGTACAAATAAAGTCACGCTGGAACACAGCTATTTGAGCTCTTTCCCCAAAACAAATTATCTTGTCATTTAACTCATTGCTGCTTGCTGTGCACAAATTGACTATTGTATTTCCCTTGATTACAACAGTGACAACTTTTCGAGAATACTTCATTGGAAGTGGAGTGCTTTGAGATATCTATACTATTACAGTTTGAGGCATATCTTGGTGGTGAGGGTCTGGAACTCACTACCTGAAAGGGTGGTAGAGGCAGAAACCCTCATCGCATTTAACAAGTACTTGGATATGCGCTTGAAGTGCTGTAACCTACAGGGCTACGGACCAAGAGCTGGAAAGTGGGATTAGGCTAGATGGCTCTTTGTCGGCCGGCACAGATTCGATGGGCTGAATGCCCTCCCTCTGTGCCATATACTTCTATAATTCTATATCTTTTGACTGATGGTGTTCTTGTACAAATACTTAACAATGTCCTAATAAATCCCTCTGTTGTGCTTCCTAATGCAGTCGGGGTTAATGCAGTGTTAAAATGTTCACAGAGGGATTTCATCGAAGTTCATCGAGGCTTCATATGAGAACGTTGCTGTTCAGATAATCTACCCCATTGAAATAGTTCCGTATTAGGAGTCTGAAGATTAAAAGGGTTTGAGCAATGCCATGAATCACGCCAGCCAGAGTTGTGGTGACATCTTATCTCAAACCGGCGGATAAACAATGTTTAGGAGTTGACTTAGCCTTGGCTTAGTGGTAGAGCTCGTGCCTCTGAGTCAGAAAAATGAGAAAGACTTGCATTTATATAGCGCCTTTCACGACCACCGGACGTCCCAAAGTGCTTTACAGCCAATGAAGTACTTTTTGAAGTGTAGTCACTGTTGTAATGTGGGAAACGCAGCAGCCAATTTTCCCACCGCAAGCTCCCGCTAACAGCAATGTGATAATGACCAGATAATCTGGTTTTTAGTGATATTGATTGAGGGATAAATATTAGCCTCAGGACATCGGGGATAATTCCCCAGCTCCTCTTCGAAATAGTGCCACGGGAGCTTTTACATCCACCTGAGAGAGCAGACGTCTCAGCCAAGAGTCAGCACCTCCGACAGTGCAGCACTCCCCTGGAGTGTCAGCCTAGATTTTAGCACTCAAGTCCCTGAAGTAGGACTTGAGCCCACTACTTGAACTTGCAACCAACTGAGCCACAGCTGATACTTTGAGAGGGAATGTGCTGACCTCGTGCAAGTGAAGATGGCCCATGCCAACATTTATCCTTCAACCAATTTCACTAAAACAGATTATCTAGTCATTTATCTCATTGCTGTATGTAAGGCCTTGTACGCAAATTGGCTGCTATCTTTCCCTCGATTACAACGGTGACCAGACTTCAAAAATACTTAATTGAAGTGCTTTGGGACATCCTGAGGTTGTGAAAGGTGTTTTATAAATGGGATGTTTTACGTCCACCTGAAAGTGTAGTTGGGGCCTTGGTTTAACGCCTCATCCAAAATACTGCACCCCTGACAGTGCAGCACTCCCTCAGTACTACACTGGAGCGTCAGCCTAGATTATGTGCTCAAGTGCTGGGACTGGGACTTGAACCAAGAACTTTCAGAGGCGAGGGTGCTACCACTGAGCCTCGGGCTGACTCACAATGTAAGCAATGTGGGCTTCTTGATTTAGTGGGATACGGCCTGTGAATATACGAACATACAAAGTTGACGGGCAGGAAAAGACCAGACTGCCCCACACCACGATGGCCAGAGCATCATGGCTAAACACCACTTCCCTCCCCCACTCCACCTCACACCTACCCTGCAGCCATGTGACCTCCTGTAACTAAGCCATACAAGCCAGGAAGATTCAAGGTGGGAGCACAGACTGTGCTGATCTCCATTGGGCCAGCAGTTGGGTTGCTGTAATTGGACTCCCCCCTGGATTAGGGAAAGAAAAATTAAATATCTGACCAGGCTCCTGTCCAGTGACAAGTGATAGAAAGTGTATGTTGTACACATCTTACCGGCCGAGCGCACATTGTCACATTATCACATTCAGAATGTCCAACCCTGTCCTGGTTCCAATGCCATGTACACCACAGATCTGCACCTCCTGCTCGTGCCCAAATGGACACTCAATACATACGAAGTTACTCACGACCACGGATACTACTTGTTGCACCACAATTCTTTTCCCGGTCCCTGTTTGATTAAAGGTGAGTTCCTTGTAGGTGCCTAGAACATCAAATTTGCCATGCATGGCGCTCATAAAATAAGCCATACTCACACTCCTTCAGTGAAAGCCACGTGGCACAGCAGAAGCAACAGTGCTCGTTGGTTCTTCCTGGTGATATCTGGAAAGCAAAAATGCATATGGGTATCCGGTCGTCACCGGGACCCAGTTATTGACTTGTAATCTTATCCCTTATAGGGTTGTAACTGGGACCAATGTTTCCATTGGTCCTTTCCCTGCATATCCAAACAAGCGCAGGTGTCACTTGTCATGATTACTTCATACGGGCCTATCCATTTTGGTGCCAACCCTGGTTTTCCTGGTACTATTTTGACCATTACCTTGTCTCCTACTTCTGGCACCTTAGCTTTTTCTTCCATCACATCGGTTTCCAAATCGCGGATCGCCTGTTGGTCCGCAACTTCACGTCGTAAACCATGTAACTGCCAGCATAGTTCCCTCACTACCCTCTTGACCCGTTCTCGGGCTGGTCCTACATCCTCACTCCCTGTCACAACATCCCCTGGCAGTCTCATTGCCCGCCCAGTCATCAATTCCTAGGGTATTAGTCCTACAGTCCTATTTGGTGTGGCCCTCAGTGCCATCAATATACTTGGCAGCAAGTCCGCCCTTCCTTTACCTGTCTCTGTTATGGCCTTGGCTAATGCTCTTTTTAGGGTCTGATTCATGCGTTCTACCATCCCTGAACTCTGGGGGTGGTAGGGTATGTGGATTTTCTGTTTTATCCCCATTAGTTGGCACACTGCCTTTAACACTTGCCCTGTAAAATGTGTTCCCCTGTCTGAATCTATCTGCAAAAGTACTCCCAACCTTGGGATGATTTCTTCAGCTAATATCCACGCTAAGGTATTAGCTGAGCAGTCTCGGATGGCGAAAGCCTCCACCCATCATTGGTCAATAATCACCAAGCAATAAGTCTTTCCCTGAGTAGGGGGTAGGGGTCCTGTAAAGCCGATCTGTATTTGTTCCCACGGCCCCTGGGGTCTGGGTTGATGACCCATCTTAACTTTAATCGGGCAACCCTCATTATGCTGGAGGCATATCATGCATCTCTGGCAATACTTTGCTACATCTCTTCCCACACCTGGCCACCACCAACACCGAGTCATGCGGCCTACCATGGCCTCACGTCCATGATGTGATGCACCATGGTAGATGTTTATGAGGTTCAGGTGTGTAGAGTGAGGTGCCGCCACCCTACCATCTTTGCGCCATATCTGGTCCGGTTCCTTAACCGCCCCTTTCTGTTCCCATTCCTTAACTTCCCCCTCTGGGGTATCTTTGTGTAATTCTACTATGTTAACTTCCTCTGGTCGTATGGCGGCCGCTGCCACCCGACACATGGGCATCTCTAGCGCCACTCGTCTTGCCGCTTCATCAGCATTTCTGTTGCCTACTTGTAGGGGATCGCTTCCTTTCTGATGAGCTTTCATCTTAATTACTGCTGCTTGTTGAGGTAGTTTTACAGCTTCCACTAACGTCTTTACTGCTTTCTCACGCTGTACCGCTCCTCCACTTGAGGTGATGTACCCTCTCCTACTCCAGGCTGTCATATAGTCATGTACCACTCCAAAGGCATACCTACTGTCCGTATAAATATTAGCTGTCCTGCCCTCAGTCAGCTTCAGGGCTTCTGTGAGCGCTATCAATTCTGCTACTTGGGCTGACATTTCCCCGGGCAGTTTTCCTTGCAATATTATTTCTCCTTCTCCGTTTACGATTGCCCATCCGGTGTCCCGTCCACATATCGTCTAGACCCATCGACAAACAACGTCATTTCTGCCTCCTCTAATTCCTCCTCCTTCAGTATACTGTAGAAGTCCGTTTCTAATTCAGTCACACAGTTATGCTCCTCTTCTTCTGTCAGCATACCTTCCGCTGGGTTAAACCTATTCTCTTTCACTATCAAAATCGATTTATCCCTAGGTAACAGGATGACTTCCCATGCTGCTTGTCTGCTGTCTGAGGTCGTTCTCAGTTTCCCAGTGCTTCCTTTCTAAGTTAAATGATTCACTGATCTGATGCTCAGTGAAATTTGTTGTATGATTTAACGTAACTGTAGTTAAGGAAAATCTGAGTGTTTCACAACTCTACTATGGTGTGTTTGGTGTGCAATATAATTTCTCCTGTCATCAGTATTGGTTCACTAACCTTAACTGCCCATGTGGC
This sequence comes from Somniosus microcephalus, assembly GCF_052327205.1. Classification (NCBI taxonomy): domain Eukaryota; kingdom Metazoa; phylum Chordata; class Chondrichthyes; order Squaliformes; family Somniosidae; genus Somniosus; species Somniosus microcephalus. The sequence goes on from NC_140992.1 coordinate 16,391,675, forward strand.
GCAGTCTATGGCCGCAATACACCGGGGCAGTCCTTTCGTCACTGGTGATTCTTTGGTGGAAAAGTATGCTACAGGTCTCATCCTATCCCCATGCTGCTGGGCTAGTACTGCACTATAATAGCCACACTCATTATGTACAAACAGATGGAACAGCTTTCCCATACAAGGGAGTCCTAATGCCGGGGCCTGTACTAAAGCCCGTTTTAACTCACTATAAAACTTATCTTGCTCCTCTCCCCACTCTACCAAGGCGCCCGGTGGATGACCCCCCTTAACTAGTCTCTGGGTCTCGGCATTCCCTCGATAGCCCTTTTACGGTCTTTGGGCATGCTGCGCTGCCCTCGTGCGCTGTTATACCCCAGATACCGCACCTGACTTTTCCCTACCTGAGCCTTCTTGGGACTTGCCTTCAGCCCTGCCTTGTCTAAGGCTTGTAGTCTGGTCAGCACTGCTTGCACATGACCATTCTTGGATTTGGAGGCTATGAGTAGGTCGTCCACATATTGGATAACTGTACTCCCATCCTCCAACTGGACTCCTTCTAGTACTTGGTTATGCAATGTTCAGGTGACAATCCATTAAAAATGGTGGCAGGACCAGCTACTATGGGGTATTCTCTTGGTGTCACCTCATTCAGGTGCCACACAAAAGGTTACTGCACAAGATAAGAAATCACGGGATTGGGGGTAATATGCTGGCATGGGTGGAAGATTGGCTATCTAACAGAAAACAGAGAATTGGGATAAATGGTTAATTCTCGGGTTGGCAATCAGTAACTAGTGGTGTTCCGCAGGGGTCACTGCTGGAACCCCAACTCTTTACAATCTATATTAACAATTTGGAGGAAGGGACCGAGTGCAACATATCCAAGTTTGCCGACGATACAAAGATGGGAGGGAAAGCAGTGAGTGAGGAGGACATAAAAAACCTGCAAAAGGACATAGACAGGCTAAGTGAGTGGGCAGAAATTTGGCAGATGGAATGTAATGTTGGAAAGTGTGAGGTTATGCACTTTGGCAGAAAAAATCAAAGAGCAAGTTATTATCTAAATGGAGAGAAACTGCAAAGTGCTACAGTACAAAGGGATCTGGGGGTCCTGGTGCATGAAACACAAAAAGTTAGTATGCAGGTGCAGCAGGTGATCAGGAAGGCCAATGGAATCTTGGCTTTTATTGCAAGGGGGATGGAGTATAAAAACAGGGAAGTCTTGCTTCAGTTATACAGGGTACTGGTGAGGCCACACCTGGAATACTGCGTACAGTTTTGGTTTCCATATTTAAGAAAAGATATACTTGCTCTCAAGGCAGTACAGAGAAGGTTCACTCGGTTGATTCCGGAGATGAGGGGGTTGACTTATGAGGAAAGGTTGAGTAGTTTGGGCCTCTACTCATTGGAATTCAGAAGAATGAGAGGTGATCTTATCGAAACATATAAGATTGTGAGGGGGCTTGATCGGGTGGATGCGGTGAGGATGTTTCCACTGATGGGTGAGACTAGAACTAGGGGGCATAATCTTAGAATAAGGGGCTGCCCTTTCAAAACTGAGATGAGGAGAAACTTCTTCACTCAGAGGGTAGTAAATCTATGGAATTTGCTACCTCAGAGAGCTGTGGAAGCTGCGACATTAAATAAATTGAAAACGGAGATAGACAGTTTCCTAGCTGATAAGGGAATTAGGGGTTACGGGGAGCGGGCAGGGAAATGGACGTGAGTCTAGGTTCGGATCAGCCATGATCCTATTGAATGGCGGAGCAGGCCTGAGGGGCCGTATGGCCTACTCCTGCTCCTACTTCTTATGTTCTTATGTTCTTATGTTCTTATTCAAGGTGGTATAATCTATCGTTAAACAGTATGAGCCGTCCACCTTGCCTACGGCCACACCGGTGAATTTGTGGTGGATTGGGTTTCTCTCACTACTCTTCATTCTTCTAATTCTTTCGCTATCCTAACCACCGCTTCCTGTGCTTCCCTTTTTATAGGGTATTTGTGCGGGATGTGCTCTGGTCCAGGGACGTGGAGGGGTTCCATTACCACTTTCCCACAGTCCTGTTTATGTTTTGCCCATACCCCACTAACTTGTTGACACAAGATTCCCCGGGGTCCATGCTGTTCTCAAGGGTCTTCATTAACGGTCGTTAAGGCGGTCACTGTGCCTCCCTTTCTTTTTCTACGTTCAGGGGTTTGCAAGATGATCCCCCCCTTTTGGGCCGAGAAACTCCAGTATGATTTGGACAGGTTGGGTGATTGGGCAGATGCATGGCAGATGCAGTATAATGTGGATAAATGCGAGGTTATCGACTTTGGTGTCAAAAACAGGAAGACAGATTATTATCTGAATGGCAATAGATTGGGAGAAGGGGAAGTGCAACGAGAACTGGGTGTCCTTGTGCACCAGTCGCTGAAGGTAAGCATGCAGGTACAGCAGTCGGTTAAGAAGGCAAATGGTATGTTGGCCTTTGTAGCGAGAGGGTTTGAGTACAGGAACAAGGATGTCTTGCTACAGTTGTACAGGGCCTTGGTGAGACCACACCTTGAGTATTGTGTGCAGTTTTGGTTGCCTTATCTGAGGAAGAATGTTCTTGCCATGGAGGGAGTGCAGCGAAGATTCACCAGGCTGATACCTGGGATGGCAGGAATGACGTATGAGGAGAGATTGGGTCGGTTGGGCTTATACTCGTTGGAGTTTAGAAGAATGAGAGGGGATCTCATTGAAACTTATAAAATTCTGACAGGACTGGACAGACTAGATGCAGGAAGGATGTTCCCGATGGCGGGGGAGTCCAGAACCAGGGGTCACAGTCCAAGGATAAGGGGGTAAGCCATTTAGGACAGAGATGAGGAGGAATTTCTTCACCCAGAGAGTGGTGAACCTGTGGAATTCTCTACCACAGAAGGCAGTAGAGGCCAATTCATTAAATATATTCAAGAAGGAGTTGGATATATTTCTTAAGGCTAAGGGGATCAAGGGATATGGGGAGAAAGCAGGGACAGGGTACTGAATTTGGATGATCAGCCATGATCGCATTGAATGGTGGAGCAGGCTCGAGGGGCCGAATGGCCGACTCCTGCTCCTATCTTCTATGTTTCTATGTTTCTATAATGGTCCCTAATTCCCTTAATAGGTCCAACCCTAGGGTAGTACCTTCAGTATTCTTACATACCCAGATGCGGGCGGGGATCATTACCCCGGCCGCTTCCAGGAGTGCTGGTTCACTTCTCTTAGGTTTAATGTTACATCCCCCCACCGCAGTCACCTGAATAGATTGTGCGGTGGTCAGGAGGTCTAAATCCGTAACTAAGACTGATGTCCCCGTATCTACTAACATCTGACACTGGTGGCCCCCCCAGATTTGCTTCTATGAATGGGCGGGGGTCTATCTCTTAACTGGTTTCGCTGGGGGCCGCTGCTACCAATTTCTGAGTCAGCTCGACCACCAGTTCCCGGACTGGTTGTTCAGTTAGTCTGGTGTTGGGTCCAGAGTTCCCTTGGTCCCTTTTGCCAAGGTCCCTGTCCTTCCTTTCCTCCGCTAAGCTATTCCAGTCAATGTCTTTGTCATCATCACTACTGTCGTATGGTGGCGACAAGACCGCTACCTTTTCTGTCCTTTCTTGGGTTTTGTGGAGCCGATATTTTCACTTGTCTACATAGTCCTAAATACAGATTGGTGAGTATTACTACGGCTTGCCCTTCCTTGTCCTTCTTTTGCGCTACCCACCATGCTTTCTGAGCTTCCGGAGATTCGTCCGGGTCCCAGACATCTTTTCTCATTTTCTCAATTTGTTTCTTATTCTTATTCGCCAGATAACCCGTTATAGAGCCCTGGGGGCCCCAGTCCAGGTCTGACTTTTCTGTCTGTGACATGGCTTCTTCTCAAAATTCTCTATTACACTTCCGGGCCTGTGCGACGTCTAACTGGCGCGTGGTGTCTACAATCCACCTGGTTCTACTCTAACCAGCCTCTGCCACCCGCCTGGTTCTACTCTAACCAGCATCTGAAACCCGCCTGGCTCTACTCCAACCAGCGTCTACAACCCGCCTGGTTCTACACTAACCAGCATCTACAACCCGCCTGGTTCTACACTAACCAGCGTCTACAACCCGCCTGGTTCTACACTAACCAGTGTCTACAACCAGCCTGGTTCTACACTAACCAGCATCTACAACCCGCCTGGTTCTACACTAACCAGTGTCTACAACCCGCCTGGTTCTACACTAACCAGCGTCTACAACCCGCCTGGTTCTACACTAACCAGTGTCTACAACCAGCCTGGTTCTACTCTAACCAGCGTCTACAACCCGCCTGGTTCTACACTAACCAGTGTCTACAACCCGCCTGGTTCTACACTAACCAGCATCTACAACCCGCCTGGTTCTACACTAACCAGTGTCTACAACCAGCCTGGTTCTACACTAACCAGCATCTACAACCCGCCTGGTTCTACACTAACCAGTGTCTACAACCCGCCTGGTTCTACACTAACCAGCGTCTACAACCCGCCTGGTTCTACTCTAACCAGTGTCTACAACCCGCCTGGTTCTACTCTAACCAGCGTCTACAACCAGCCTGGTTCTACTCTAACCAGCGTCTACAACCCGCCTGGTTCTACACTAACCAGTGTCTACAACCCGCCTGGTTCTACTCTAACCAGTGTCTACAACCCGCCTGGTTCTACTCTAACCAGCGTCTACAACCCGCCTGGTTTTACTCTAACCAGTGTCTACAACCCGCCTGGTTCTACTCTAACCAGTGTCTACAACCCGCCTGGTTTTACTCTAACCAGTGTCTACAACCCACCTGGTTCTACTCTAACCAGTGTCTACAACCCGCCTGGTTCTACTCTAACCAGCGTCTACAACCCGCCTGGTTCTACTCTAACCAGCGTCTACAACCCGCCTGGTTCTACACTAACCAGTGTCTACAACCCGCCTAGTTCTACTCTAACCAGTGTCTACAACCCGCCTGGTTCTACTCTAACCAGTGTCTACAACCCGCCTGGTTTTACTCTAACCAGTGTCTACAACCCGCCTGGTTCTACACTAACCAGTGTCTACAACCCGCCTGGTTCTACTCTAACCAGTGTCTACAACCCGCCTGGTTCTACTCTAACCAGTGTCTACAACCCGCCTGGTTCTACACTAACCAGCGTCTACAACCCGCCTGGTTCTACTCTAACCAGTGTCTACAACCAGCCTGGTTCTACTCTAACCAGTGTCTACAACCCGCCTGGTTCTACACTAACCAGCGTCTACAACCCGCCTGGTTCTACTCTAACCAGAGTCTACAACCCGCCTGGTTCTACTCTAACCAGCGTCTACAACCCGCCTGGTTCTACTCTAACCAGTGTCTACAACCCGCCTGGTTCTACTCTAACCAGTGTCTACAACCCGCCTGGTTCTACTCTAACCAGTGTCTACAACCTGCCTGGTTCTACTCTAACCAGCGTCTACAACCAGCCTGGTTCTACTCTAACCAGTGTCTGAAACCCGCCTGGCTCTACACTAACCAACTCCCTCGGCTCGACTCTCTCGGCCATTGCCGTGGATTGGTTCTGACCACCTCTAGCTTTCGTTTGTGGTTCGCACCACCTCCCTGGGCTAGGCTCTCTCGGCCTCTCACTGTGGGTCATTTTTGACCAGCTCTATGAGGCGCCTCAGTCTCTCTACCGTCCGACCTGGCCGGTCCCCACAACTCACAGATTCACAGATACCCACTCGTTATCCATTCCACCGTTCCGATTATGTAAGACATAAAAATTATACTCACTCGACTGTCCAGTGTTGTGGATCCGATAAGGGTATCCTGCCGACTACGCCAGAACTGTTGTGGTTAAAAGGACTCAGCAGAGACTTCGGTACGGTACAACGATCGATTTGCTCAAGTGCACCGGGAGAAGTCTCTGTTCCACCAAGGGTCAAGAGGATTTCTAATTTTACAGCAAGAAGCGAGTTTCTTTTATGCTCGAAAGCCACAAAAATCAACATGCCATGTCGCACGTACACATCTTTCTTTGAAAAACTGCAGGCATACAGGGTACTGAATTTGGATGATCAGTCATGATCTCATTGAATGGCGGAGCAGGCTCAAGGGGCCGAATGGCCTACTCCTGCTCCTATCTTCTATGTTTCTATGTTTCTATACACTTTGACTGTGGTTTCTGCTTGTCACAGTCATTTGTCTATCACCTGGGCTGTCTGAATAGTTCAGACACTTATCTACACACTTTGTGGTTTCTGTTATCTGGGAAATAATGTTAAGACTCAGCTTAATAGTTTAGGTACCCTAACAGTGTGCATCTGTGGAGAGAAAATTAAAAAGGGAGTGCGCTGCAATGCCTCCCTTGGTAAAATAGCCCACTGACTGCCAATGTCTAGGCTCACATAAATTAGCAAGGTACTGGCAGGCAAGTTGCAGCTGAGGAACCATACCCTCAGCATGAGTCAACGCAGTATAGCACTGAAGCATTAGCCAAGGTTGGACAGTAACATAGGAACAGGAGTAGGCCATTCAGTCCCTTGAACCTGTTTCATGATTCAATTAGATCATGGCTAATCTGTATCTTACCCACCTTAGTTCCCTTAACTAACAAAAATCTATCAATTTCAGTTTTGAAATTTTCAATTGACCGAGCCTCAACTGTGTTTTGGGGGAGAGAGTTCCAGATTTCCACTCCCCTTTGTGTGAAGAAGTGCTTCCTGACATCACCCCTGACCGGCCTGGCTCTAATTTTAAGGTTATGCCTCCCTTGTTCTGGACTCCCCCACCAGTGCAAATAGCTTAGCTCTATCTGCCCTATCGAATCCTTTAATCATCTTAGTTAGGTTTAATAACTTCCAAAAGGGAATTGAATAAATACTTGAAAAGCAAAAATTTGCAGGGCTCTGGGGAAAGGGCTGGGGAGTGGGGCTAATTGAATAGTTCTTTCAGAGAGACGGCACGGGCATGATGGGCTGAATGGCAGCATCATCCTATGATTCTATGGGGGAAAAATTGGGTGGCGCCCATTCACGGCACTACGTGCAGCAGTGTCACGCGCGTCGGCACGTAGCGCCGCGTCATTGCAGGTGTTCCTCCCCTGATCAAAGGGGAGGGACATGGTGCTGCGCTCACCGGGGCCCTGCCGAATCACCGGGGAGCGGGGCACCGTGGAAACAGCCCGGCACTCAAGAGGAGGTGCAGGCAGTCGACCAAAATTAAAATGGCCGCCCGACACCGGCCCTTAAATGGCGCCACCACCGCCAAACCGCCCCCCCTGATCCTGTCGGACATATCGTCTGGCGATAGGTCAGGGGGCGTAAGGGAAGTTTGCGGCCAGGGTGCGAGCGGGGCACTACGCACGGCGATGACGAGCAGCGGCGCGGGGCACTACCGGCTACCGCCGCCGCTAAGCTCCTGCTGAATTTCGCGGGAGGCGTTAGTGGTGCCGCGCTCGGGCGCGCTAACGAGAGGCGCAAAGCAACCCAATTTCTCCCCCTCTGATTCTACTGGAGTGGGGCTTGTACCAATCACCACCAGCCTCAAACACTAGAGTGTGACTGTTTGAGCTAAATGGCCACTTGCTATGACAATGCTATCAATCTCTCAGGAAAATGACTGAAATGGGTCTGCAGATAGAGGGAAAGCAATTGAGTTGAACCGTGTAGTACAGTACTCACCATCAAACTGTAAACCAGGCGTAACAATGGTATAAAAACAGAAAATGCTGGAAATACTCAGCAGGTCAGGCAGCATCTGCGGAGAGAGAAACAGAGTTAACGTTTCAGGTCGATGACCCTTCATCAGAACTGGAAAAAGCTGGAGATGGAACAGATTTTTAAGCAAGTGTAGGGGCAGGGAAAGGGGGGAGGGGAGGAAAGAACAAAAGGGAAGGTCTGTGATAGGCTGGAAGGCAGGAGAGATTAAGAGACAAAAGGGATGATGGTGCAAGGCAAAAGGAGAGGGTAATGGGACAAGTTAAGAAACAAAAGATGGCTCTAGATGAAGTGTAAATGGCAATGGCAGAATGATCGACAGCCGCCATGTGAGAGAGCGAAAAAAAAGATAGGGGCAGAGGTTATGGTCTGAAATTGTTGAACTCGATATTGAGTCCGGAAGGCTGTAAAGTGCCTAATCGGAAGATGAGGTGCTGTTCCTCGAGCTTACGCTGGGTTTCCGTGGAACAGTGTAAGAGACCGAGGACAGAGAGATCAGAGTGGGAGTGAAGCGGAGAATTAAAGTGACGACCAGAAGCTCAGGGTCACGCTTACGGACTGAACGGAGGTGGTGCAAAGTAGTAATGGTACTTTGGGCTATGTTAATCATAGAATCATTCATAGAACCATAGAATTCATAGAATAGTACAGCACAGAAGGAGGCCATTCGGCCCATCAAGTCTGCGCCGGCTCTTTCAAAGAACAGTCTAGTTAGTCCCAGCGTCTCCCACCAGCTCTTTCCCCATGGCCCTGCAAATCTTTCTCCTTCATGTTAAGATTTTAGACTGGATGGGGAATCATTGGAAAATCTCGTTGTTTTCAAAAGCAGCAGGGAGATTGCAGGCAAGGGGAGAGACAGGCTAAAAAGAAAAATCTGGAAAAACGAGAATGATTTAACTGAAAGGATTGTAATAACAATGATTTAACTGAAAGGATTTACAGCTTATTTTCTGGTGAAAGAAAATGGCAATTAACTAAGTACTTATCTTATTAACATTGCTACTAATGAGGCAGTATTCAAGTGTTTAAGATCAAACTGTTTTGCAACAGTCAATCATAATCATTCACCAAATCAATAATGAATATCCTGCTGCTATAGTAACTGAGGGATCATTTAACATTAAAACTCTGATATGCTGCAGTCTTGGCAAGGAAAATATTCTACTGTAATTACCTGTGTATAAGGCTACACATTTTTATCACTGGGGTTGAAAGTATTTCAAAGTATTTACAGCACAGAAACAGGCCATTCGGCCCAACCAGTGTTTATGCTCCATATGAGCCTCCTCCCACCCCACATCATCTAACCCCATCAACATATCCTTCTATTCCTTTCTCCCTCGTTATCCAGCTTCCTCTTAAATGTATCTATGCTACTCACCTCAACTACTCCCTGTGGTAGCGAGTTCCACATTCTAACCACTCTCTGGGTAAAGAAGTTTCTCCTGAATTCCCTATTGGATTTATTAGTGACTATCTTATATTTATGGTCCCTAGTTTGGACTCCCCCCACAAGTAAAAACATCTTCTCTACCTCTACTCTATCAAAACCTTTCATAATTTTAAAGGCCTCTATCAGGTCACCTTTAACCTTCTCTTTTCTAGAGAAAAGAGCCCCAGCCCGTTCAATCTTTCCTGATAGGTATAACCTAGTTCTGGTATCATTCCAGTAAATCTTTTATGCACCTTCTCTAGTGCCTCCATATCCTTTTTTATAATATGGAGAAGAGAACCATGCGCGCTACACCAAGTGTGGTCTAACCGAGGTTCTACACAAAAGTAGATGGGGGTTGATTATATGTGAGTCATTGCAGTGAATGGCATTGTAGCTCATACTGGGCAGTGCATTCATGTCCTCCTGGCCAGGTCCTGCACTAGTATTTGCTCTAGACTGTCCACCACCACTCACTTTTCTCCGACTCCCAGTATGCTGCTCTTTGCTCAGGTTCCTGTCTTCTGCTTCCCTCTCTCTAACCACTGGTCTCTTGCTTTTTACTTTCAAGTTCCTGATCTCTTGCTTCCTTCTCTCTGACTGCTGGAATTGAGTATTTCCCGGTAGAAAATGAGTCCGTGAGTAAAACGCGCAGCCGGTCCACTATCGTTTCCCCACCCACCAGTAAGATTGAAAATTCACCCCCTGATCTCTTCCTCACTTCTATCCAACTACTGCCCTCCCAATTGTAATGATCAGTAACCTGTCATTCTGGAATGGTACACTAGGTGGTGCTGTATGTATATAAGAGTGGGCTACCCACAATGCACTAGGCTACCCACAAGGCAGCAGTCAAAATGGAGGCCTCTACAGATACTGTACCTAGTCCACATGTGCTCAATAAAGTGTCTAGCAAAAGCTAGCTGTTCTTAATAAAAACGACCAGTTATTAATGAACATAACTGGTACCAGGATTGGTAAGATCTGCTGAATATTGTGCAACACGACATGGAGAATTTGAAGCCACCAGAGCATTTGAAACTCACAGGAAATGTCGACTACAATTGGCAGACTTTTAAACAACAATTCAAAATCTACATTGCTGCCATCGGGTACAGTACGAAGCCAGACGCAAGGAAAATAGCGTTGCTGCTCACGGTTGCAGGCCCACAGGCGATAGAGGTATTTAATACATTTGTATTTAATCCAGAGGAGAACAGAGAAAAATTAGACGATGTGCTAAAGAAGTTTGATACACATTGTTCTCCCAAAAAGAATGAAACCTATGAGAGGTACATCTTCCGTTCTCGGACACAGCAGCAAAATGAGACTTTTGATAGCTTTTTGACTGATCTGAAACTGAAAGCACAGACATGTAATTTCTCTGAGCTGAAAGCATCCATGATTCGTGACCAGATTGTGTTTGGTGTTCATGATTAAAAAGTCAGGGAACGTCTGTTGAGAGAAACCGAACTAACATTGGAAATTGCTGTGAAAATATGCCAAGCTAGCGAGCTAGCTCAAAAGCATGCCAAGACTTTCAGTGAAATCAATGATGATGTGATTGCAGTAAGTGCTGCTGTTGGTGCTGTGTCCTACAAGGGGAAGAAACATGAGCAGAACAGAAGTGAAAAGCAATCGGAGGAAGGAATTTTTAATTGTAAATGCTGTGGTTACAAACACCAGTTAAAACAATGTCCAGCGTTTGGAAAAATGTGCACAAAATGTCATGGAAAGAATCTGTCGACAATGCCGCAACTGAATCTTGTCACTCACCACCAGGACAATCAAACACAAATACACATACAGGCTCTCATGAAAACACATCAGACTTACCTGTGCTGAAAAGATCCACACGTGAAGTAAAAAAGCCTGATAGACTTAATCTTTGAGTACAAAGAAAACTATATTGAAAATGTATTGACTGTTGAAGACGTTTATGTTGTTATTGATTGATATTGATTGATACTGATTTTGTTTAACCTCAAAGAAAGGGGGATGTAATGATCAGTAACCTGTCATTCTGGAATGGTACACTAGGCGGTGCTGTATGTATATAAGAGTGGGTTACCCACGATGCACTAGGCTACCCACAAGGCAGCAGTCAAGATGGAGGCCTCTACAGATACTATACCTAGTCCACATGTGCTCAACAAAGTGTCTAGCAAAAGCTAGCTGTTCTTAATAAAAACGACTAGTTATTAATGAACATAACACCAATCACTTGTTTTCTCAGGCTCTAGGTCTCCCACTCCCTTCTCTCAGGCACCAACTCTCCCACTCTCTTGTTCTCTCAGGCTGTAGGTCTCCCACTCCCTTCTCTCAAGCACCAACTCTCCCACTCGCTTGTTCTCTCAGGCTCTAGGAATCCCACTCCCTTCTCTCAGGCACCCAGCTCTCCTACTCCCTTCTCTCAGGCTCCTGGTTTCCTGCTTTTTCCCTTGGACTCTCGGTCTACCATTCCCTCTCTGTACGGAGCAGTGGCACCAAGCAGAACACCCAGGGTGCATAAAATCAAATATCCTGCCCAGTGGGAAGCCAGGGTTGTAGATTTTCTTTTATTATTTTTGGCTAGAAAGTAAGAATGTTGTCGAACCCATGGGTCACCTCATACATGAGTAGATACAGTAATCTATATGTGGTCTATGGAAAATCACCCTGTGGCAATATTCTTTAGCAAGCCTTTGTATTTCTAATCTACCATATAAGCAATTTAATATTATGGGGAGAAATTGGGTTGAGGCGCCAAAGTGGCGCCAAGTTCGCCTGGGCGCTGATTTTTGCGCAGCGTTCGGAGCATTAACGAACGTCAGAAATTCAGTTTCAGCGCCCCTAGAGGGAGACGGGGCGAGGCTCGAGGCGCTCCGCGTCCCTCTTAGGGCGCTGAAACTGAATATCGCAGCGCAACGTGCCGCAACGCCACACGCTGCGGCACGGCACACTGCGGCACTGCAGGCCTTCCTCCCATTGTTAAGGGGGAGGGGCCTGCGACAGCACGATCCCCGATCGCGAGTGCCGGCAAAAGAGCCCGGCACCGAGGAGAAGTGCCGGGCTCTCGGGAAATAGCCGGCAATGCCGCGGGGCGGGGGGGTCAGGAGGCCAGGGACGGAGGTGCTGGCAGGCGGCCGCCGAAAAAGGCGGCTGCCCCGCACCTCCACCTTAACTTGCGCCACTGCCGGCACAGCAAGGCCCCATGAACCGGGCACGGGCAGCGAACGGCGCTACAGCGGCGTTCGCTACCAAATATCGCGATCGGGGCGCTAATGGGGCGCTGCACACACCGATGACATCATCGGTGGCGGCGCAGCGCAACAGGCTAACGCCACCATTAGCGCCCCTGCTGAATATCGCGGGAGGCACGGCCAGTGGTGCTACAGCCACTGACTGCCCTCTTTAGGCGCTAATAGGTGGCGCTACATACCCAATTTCTCCCCTTCTTGACACAATGCCAGTAATATCACAAGAATTTGTTTACAGCTTTAGTCTAAAAAGAGGAGGTCAGGCAATTGCATTGGCACTTAAATCCTTAGAAGCAGGATATGGGGGCAGGGATAACGAGCAGAGTGCTAACAATTGTTAGCAATTGGCACATAAATATTCCAGGGCAGTGTAAACCGCAAACTACCACAAATGCACTTGCAGTCTAAAATGAGAACCAAAAGATATTTGGCAAGTGCATCTGCTATTGTCCATGCAGCAAGATCCCACCAACAGCAACGAGATGACTCACCAGTTCATCTACTGGTATCATTTGAGGGGGAAGTGTTGGCCGAGGCTTTGGGAGAGCTCCCTTCTCTTCAAATAGTGCCAGTCGAACATCTCACCTGAAGGGCGGCACCTCCAACAGTGCAGCACTCCCTCAGTACCGCGCTTGCGGCACGACCTCAGATTATGTGCTGAAGCCTTTGAATGGGTCTTGAACCCATCAACTTCAGATCCATAGGCACACAGACACCCAATATTAATCATATACAGGCCAGTCGTACAGAAATAGTAACAAGTTAGAATAAAAGCACTGCACATGAGTTTTAATCATTGAAAGGATTAATTAGCAATCTTGTTGTGCGAGGCCCCTTGGGTCGGAGCGATCATAATATGATAGAATTCTTCATTAAGATGGAGAGTGAAGTAGTTGACTCAGAGACTAGGGTCCTGAATTTAAAAAAGGAAACTACGATGGTCTGAGGCGTGAGTTGAGAAGGATTGATTGGGGAATGTTACTCAAAGGGTTGACAGTGGATAGGCAATGGCAAACATTTAAAGATCGCATGGATGAACTACAGAATTTGTTCATCCCTGTTTGGCAGATAAATAAAACAAAAAAGGTGACTGAACCGTGGCTAACAAAGGAAATTAGGGATAGCATAATATCCAAGGAAAGGACATATAAATTGGCCAGAAAAAGTAGCAAACCTGAGGATTGGGAGCAGCTTAGGGTTCAGCAAAGGAGGACAAAGGGATTAATTAAGAGGGGGAAAATAGAGTATGAGAGTAAGCTTGCAGAGAACATAAAAACTGACTATAAAAGCTTCTATAGATATGTGAAGAGAAAACGACTGGTGAAGTCAAGCATAGGTCCCTTGCAGTCAGAATCAGGGGAATTTATAATGGGGAACAAAGAAATGGCTGACCAATTAAATACATACTTTGGTTCTGTCTTCACAAAGGAGGACACAAATAACCTGCCAGAGATGTCGGGGAACATAGGGTCTAATGAGAGGGAGGAACTGAATGAAATCAGCATTTGTAGGGAAATGGTGTTAAGGAAATTGACGGGATTGAAGGCCGATAAATCCCCAGGGCCTGATAATCTACATCCTAGGGTACTTAAGGAAGTGGCCCTAGAAATAGTAGATGCATTGCTGGTCACCTTCCTAAATTCTATAGACTCTGGAACAGTTCCCATGGATTGGAGGGTTGCTCATGCAACCCCACTATTTAAAAAATGTGGTAGAGAAAAAACGGGGAATTATAGACCGGTAAGCCTGACATCGGTAGTGGGGAAAATGCTAGAGTCCAGTATAAAAGATGTAATAGCAGAGCACTTGGAAAACAGTGACAGGATCGGACAAAGTCAACATGGATTTACAAAAGGTAAATCGTGCTTGACTAATCTACTGGAATTTTTTGAGGATGTAACTGGTAGAATAGATAAGGGAGAACCAGTGGATGTGGTGTTTTTGGACTTTCAGAAGGCTTTCGATTAGGTCCCACATAAGAGATTAGCGTGTAAAGTTAAAGCACATGAGATTGGGGGCAAGGTACTGACTTGGATAGAGAACTAGCTGGCAGACAGGAAGCAGAGAGTTGGAATAAACGGCTTTTTCCGAGTGGCAGGCAGTGACTAGTGGGGTACCGCAGGGATCGGTGCTAGGACCCCAGCTATTCACAATATATATTAATGATCTAGATGAGGGAACTAGATGTAATATCTCCAAGTTTACAGACGACACAAAGCTGGGTGGGCGTGTGTGCTATGAGGAGGATGCCGAGAAACTCCAGCATGATTTGGACAGGTTGGGTGATTGGTCAGATGCATGGCAGATGCAGTATAATGTGGATAAATGCGAGGTTATCCACTTTGGTGGCAAAAACAGGAAGGCAGATTATTATCTGAATGGCAATAGATTGGGAGAAGGGGAAGTGCAACGAGACCTGGGTGTCCTTGTGCGCCAGCCGCTGAAGTTAAGCATGCAGGTGCAGCAGGCGGTTAAGAAGTCAAATGGTATGTTGGCCTTCGTAGCGAGAGAATTCGAGTACAGGAACAAGGATGTCTTGCTGCAGTTGTACAGGGCCTTGGTGAGACCACACCTTGAGTATTGTGTGCAGTTTTGGTCGCCTTATCTGAGGAAGGATGTTCTTGCCATGGAGGGAGCGCAGCGAAGATTCACCAGACTGATACCTGGGATGGCAGGAATGACGTATGAGGAGAGATTGGGTCGATTGGGCTTATATTCACTGGAGTTTAGAAGAATGAGAGGGGATCTCATTGAAACTTATAAAATTCTAACAGGACTAAACAGACTAGATGCAGGAAGGATGTTCCCGATGGCGGGGGAGTCCAGAACCAGGGATCACAGTCTAAAGATAAGGGGTAAGCCATTTAGGAATGAGATGAGGAGGAATTTCTTCACCTACAGAGTGGTGAACCTGTGGAATTCTCTACCACAGAGGGCAGTTGAGGCCAATTCATTAAATTTTTTTAAGAAGGAGTTAGATATATTTATTAAGGCTAAAGGGATCAAGGGATATGGGGAGAAGGCAGGGACAGGGCACTGAGTTTGGATGATCAGCCATGATCTCATTGAATAGCAGAGCAGGCTCGAGGGGCCGAATGGCCTACTCCTGCTCCTATCTTCTATGTTTCTATGTTTCTATTGCAAATATCAAACAATTACCCTAGCAAAGAGAGGGACATATAAAGCTGTCATTACGCTCAGTGGCAATTTCCTTACATGAACCTTTATGGTCACGGCTATTAAATCAGTGATTTCATCTGTTTATGTTATGTGCCACCAAAATCACAATAATACTGCGACTGTTTGTTTATGGCTTTAGTTCAAAACTCACTTTCAATAATTTAGCTGGTTGTAAAGAAATAATTCCACAGTTTGCTAGCTTTCAAAATTGTGTGTATCTTTTCCATGACAGATTGCACCAAGTGCACTGGGTGATCATTCACTCATTGCTTAGTCTACAGCACTTCCGTCCCAATAGCATATGCAGAGAACTGAATTCATGATCTTTGATAGTAGTATACTTACATCAACCATTGCAAGATTTCATGCATAGGATAAAAGCAATGGAGAAGGTGCAGTGCAGATTCACTAGAATGTGGGAGAATGGAACATAGGAATAGGAGGAGGCCATTCAGCCCCTCGAGCCTGTTCCATCATTCACTGAGATCATGGCTGATCTGTATCCTAACCCCATCCACCCGCATTGGCTCCATATCCCTTAATACCATTGGCTAACAATCTCAAATTTAAAATTATTAATTGAGCTAGCATCTGTTGCTTTTAGTGGGAGTTCCAAACTTCTAGCACCCTTTGTGTGAAGATGCTCTGCAAAGCTGTCAAACACTGGCATTCTCTTTAGTTTGATGAGTCCTTGTGTTGAGGACTCATCAAACCTTTCAAATTTGTAAATTTCACATGGATATTGGAACGGGGGTTCCAACAGATCAAAAGGGCTTTGCTATCCGCCCCCACTTTCTCCGAGTTTACCGGCTGTCCCGTCTCCATGCCCGTCTCCTCGGGGCTTGGAAAATCCAGCCCATTGTGTTATCTAAGTCATTAATAAATAAAATGTGCCATATTTTGTGACCCCCTACGGGTGCATACAAGGTGTGTATGCGCCTGTAGGGGCCGCGCAAGTGCCGGGTTTAGGCATGCGAATCCTCTTGACAGATCCTCCACACGTCCAAGAAAGGTGCCTCTGCGGGTGGGGAGTCGCGCTATTTGCACAACTTCCACCTGCTGAATGCCTGTCAAATTCTTACGCCTGGTAAAAGCAGGCATAAGGCCTGCTTTTACCAGCATAAGAGTTTTAAAAAATAGAAAAATAAAATGTTATCACTCATTAATAAATTAACAATATTCTTCAAAAAGGTAAGTTTATTTTTAGCCCCGTAAAAGCATTTACATTTTTTTCAAAAAATTACATTTTTGTTTAAAATATTTAATTAAATGGCATTTTGATTAATTTTAAATACGTGATGTTATTTTTAAATTTATTTCCTGTGTTGGTGTATTTTTTAAGTGATCCCCATTCATACTTTTGACAGTTCTGTACGTGCGGACCTGTCAAAAGTATGAATGGGGATTCTCTTCTTTTATTGGTTGGGCCGGCCCACATGATCCCAGGAGCGCCTATGAACCGCAAGCGCCCCTGGGATACGTGGGGCTTTGCCCGCGCGGACCCAGAGAGGCCCAGGAGCGCGAGCCGCCATTCTTCCCAGGCCACCAGGTACTTTTGCAGAAATTTTGCAGGTCGGAGGTGTCCGCCCGCGGGAAGCATTCAATCACAAATGTTGGCCCCTTGAATAATTGAGGCCCCAGCACAGATCCTTGTGGGACACCACTAGTCACTCCCTTCCAATTCGAGTACAGAAACTCTGGGGGAAAAATTCAGTTGGTTTGCGCCTCCCGTTAGCGCCTTAAGATGGTGCTAATGGGGCGTGAAGCAACTAGCGCCCGTGCACGGCAATGTTTGCGCCGCTCACGAAATTAACTGGCCATATTGCGGCGCCGCTAAACACTACCGCCATGATCTCCTGCGCCGGCAGATCATGACATCAGTCGAGTGTGCAAAGCCCCGGTAGCGCCCCGGACTGGATATTGAGTGGTGCCCCCTGCCTTACCACCTGCCAACGACAGGTTGAGGGGAGCGTTTTGCAGTCAGGAAGGGACTGTGGGAGCGCTATTTAAAGGCGACCACTTCCTGCCTTTTTTTGTTGGTGACATTTTTGCACCACACATTCTGAGAGAGAGAGAGAGACTTCTGGAGAGATTCAACGCTGTGTGAAGGAGTTTTGGGTACTGAGCAGCACTTTGCAGGTTCATTTTGATTTGACATTGCTTGCATCGATTTAGAAGAGACTGTGGGGGCTGCACTCTGAGCTCTTTCCCTGGGCCTCTCCATTGTTCTTTCCAGCAGATTTGATGTACAGGTCTCTCCAGGCCGAGATTCAAGGCTGCAATGAGTAGGATGTGGATGGAGAGCAAGATCAACCCTCCCCTTTAAGAACTGGCTGGCGCCATTGTGTCTGTGTTCCATTGCTGACTGACATCACATGAGCTTCGCCAGCGCTCTGAGGTAGTGCCTTGCTCCTCGGCCTTTGCGCCTTAAGAGAGGTGCGTAGCGCCTGATTTAGCGCTCCAATCAACTCCGGCGGCGATAAAAGCCAAGTTTGCAGTTGGAGGCGATAATTAGCGCCAGGTGCTAAACTTTGCGCATGGCCGATAATCGCACCCCAAACGGGGCGATAGTGAATTTTTCCCCCTCTCTATCTTCTACCACCTAGCCAATCTCCTAACCAAGTCAATAATTTGCCTTCAATTCCATGAGCTTTCATTTTAGCTGGCATGTTCCAGTTACAAAGAGAGACGTGAGGCTGAGAAGGTTAAAGAGTGATCTGATAGAGGTTTTCAAGATGTGTCAGTGGTAACATTCTCACTTCTGAGTTGTCAGGTTGTGGATTCAAATCCCATAGACATAGAAACATAGAAGATAGGAGCAGGAGTAGGCCATTCGGCCCCTCGAGCCTGCTCCGCCATTCGATGAGATCACGGCTGATCATCCAAACTCAGTACCCCGTACCTGCCTTCTCCCCATATCTCTTGATACCTTTAGCTCTAAGAAATATATCTAACTCCTTCTTGAATATATTGGCCTCAACCGCCTTCTGTGGTAAAGAATTCCACAGGTTCACCACTCTCTGGGTGAAGAAATTCTTCCTCATCTCTGTCCTAAATGGCTTACCCCTTATCCTTAGACTATGACCCCTGGTTCTGGACTCTCCGACCATCGGGAACATTCTACCTGCATCTAGTTTGTCCAGACCTGTCAGAATTTTATAAGATTCGATGAGATCCCCTCTCATTCTTCTAAACTCCAGCGAGCATAAGCCCAATCGACCCAATCTCTCCTCATACGTCATTCCTGCCATCCCAGGGATCAGCATTGTGAATCTTCGCTGAACTCCTTCCATGGCAAGAACATCCTGATGCGCTATCAATTACTCATAAAAGACGGAGAGTTAGGAGAGTAACTAAAGGCTTTTATTAGCAAAGAACAGAGCATGCCTCTCGTGGTTGACTGGGTTCCAAGAAGGCAGGGGGCTGCAGGTCAATCACCTTTATACCTGGTGCCTGTGGGTGGAGCCAGCCGAGACATGTTGAGGCATGCATAGGTACAACAGTGTGCAACAACAACAACAGTGAATAACAATAACAGTGGTTTACCACACATCCTTCCTCAGATAAGGTGACCAAAACTGCACACAATACTCAAGGTGCGGTCTCACCAAGGCCCTGTACAACTGTAGCAGGGCATCCTTGCTCCTGTACTCAAACCCTTTTGCTATGAAGGCCAACATGCCATTTGCCTTCTTCACCGCCTGCTGCACCTGCATGCTTACCTTCAGCGACTGGTGCACAAGGACACCCAGGTCTCGTTGCACTTCCCCTTCTCCCAATCTATTGCCATTCAGATAATAGTCTGCCTTTTTGTTTTTGACACCAAAGTGGATAACCTCGCATTTACCCACATTATATTGCATCTGCCATGCTTCTGCCCAATCACCCAACCTGTCCAAATCATCCTGGACTTTCTCGGTATCCTCCTCGCAGCACACATGCCCACCCAGCTTTGTGTCGTCTGCAAACTTGGAAATATTACATCTAGTTCCTTTATCTAGATCATTAATGTATATTGTGAATAGCTGGGGTCCAAGGACCGATCCCTGTGGTACCCCACTAGTCACTGCCTGCCACTCGGAAAAAGACCCATTAATTCCTACTCTCTGCTTTCTGTCCGCCAACCAGTTCTCTATCCAAGTCAATACCTTGCCCCCAATCGCATGTGCCTTAACTTTACACGCTAATCTCTTATGCGGGACCTTATCGAAAGCCTTTTGAAAGTCCAAATACACCACATCTACTGGTTCTCCCTTATCTATTTTCCCAGTTACATCCTCAAAAAATTCCAGTAGATTAGTCAAGCACGATTTACCTTTTGTAAATCCATGTTGACTTTGTCCGATCCTGTCACTGTTTTCCAAGTGCTCAGCTATTACATCCTTTATAATGGACTCTAGCATTTTCCCCACTACCGATGTCAGGCTTACCGGTCTGTAATTCCCCTTTTTCTCTCTACCACCCTTTTTGAATAGTGGGGTAACATTAGCTACCCTCCAATCCATGGGTACAGTTCCAGATTCCAGCGAATTTTGGAAGATGATCAGCAATGCATCTACTATTTCTAGGGCCACTTCCTTAAGTACCCTAGGATGTAGATTATCAGGCCCTGGGGATTTATCGGCCTTCAATCCCATCAATTTCCCCAACACCATTTCCCTACAAATACTGATTTCTTTCAGTTCCTCCCTCTCATCTGACCCTATGCTCTCCAACATCTCTGGGAGATTATTTGTGTCCTCCTTTGTGAAGACAGAACCAAAATATGCATTTAATTGGTCTGCCATTTCTTTGTTCCCCATTATAACTTCCCCTGCTTCTGACTGCAAGGGACCTACACTTGATTTCACTAATCTTTTTCTCTTCACATATCTATAAAAGCTCTTACAGTCAGCTTTTATGTTCCCTGCAAGCTTACTTTCATATTCTATTTTCCCCTTCTTAATTAATCCCTTTGTCCTCCTTTGTTGAATCCTAAACTGCTCCCAATCCTCAGGGTTACTGCTTTTTCTGGCCAATTTATATGCCCCCTCCCTGGATGTTATGCTATCCCTAATTTCCCTTGTTAGCCACGGTTGAGTCACCCTTTTTGTTTTATTCTTATCCCAAACTGGGATGAACAACTTCTGTAGTTCATCCATGCAGTCTTTGAATGTTTGCCATTGCCTATCCACCGTCAACCCTTTGAGTGACATTCTCCAATCAATCCTACCCAATTCGTGCCTCATACCATTGTAATTTCCTTTATTTAAATTCAGGACCCTAGTATCCGAGTCAACTACTTCATTCTCCATCCTAATGAAGAATTCTATCATATTATGATCGCTCTGACCCAAGGGGCCTCGTACAACAAGATTGCTAATTAATCCTCTCTCATTACATAATATCCAGTCTAAGATGGCCTGTTCTCTGGTTGGTTCCTCGACATATTGGTCCAGAAAACCATCCCGTAAACATTTTAGGAATTCCTCCTCCACAGTATTTTTACTAATTTGGTTAGCCCAATCTATATGTAAATTAAAGTCACCCATGATGACTGCTGTGCCCTTATTGCACGCGTCTCTAATTTCCCATTTAATGCCATCCCCAACCTACGTATTACTGTTTGGAGGTCTATATACCACACCCACTAACGTTTTCTGCCCCTTGATATTTCTCAGTTCTACCCATACAGATTCCGCATCATCAGAGTTAATATCCTTCCTTTCAATTGTGTTAATCCCCTCTTTAACCAGCAATGCTATCCCAGTCCAGAGACTCAAGCACAAAATCTAGCGCAGTACTGAGGGAGTGCTGCACTGTTGGAGGTGCCCTCTTTTGGATGAGATGTTAAACTGAGGTCCTGTCTGCCCTCTCAGATGAATATAAAAGATCCCATGGCACAGGCCAACATTTATCTCACAGCCAGCACCTAAAACAGATCATCTGGTCATTTATTTAATTGCTGTTTGTGGGAGCTTGCTGTGCAAAAATTGGCTGTCGCGCTTCCTACATTACAACAGTGACTACACTTCAACAGTACTTTATTGGTTGTACCTGTAATTTGTTTTGGGACGTCCCGAGATCATGAAAGGCGCATCATGAAAGGCGCTATATAAATGCAAGTTCTTTCTTTAAGATTATGAAGGGTTATGATAAGGTAATTAGTCACAGGTCGTTTCCACTGGTCAGTGAGAGTAACTAAAGGATATAAATTTAAGATAATCACAAAAAGAATTAAAGGAGAGATTATAAAATGTTCTTTACACTGAGGGTGATTAGAGTATCCGCATGCCCGATATGAGACTCCCAAAACAAGCGTTCTACTCGGAACTCCGACACGGCAAGAGTGCCCCAGGTGGGCAGAGGAAACGCTTCAAGGACACCCTCAAAGCCTCCTTGAAAAAGTGTAACATCCCCACCGACACCTGGGAATCCCTGGCCCAAGACCGCACAAAGTGGAGGAGAAGCATTGGGAAGGCGCCGAACACCTCGAGTCTCTTCGCTGGGAGCAAGCAGAAGCCAAGCGCAGGCAGCACAAGGAGCGCACGTCAACCCAAGCACCCCACCCACCCGCCCCTTCAACCACCGTCTGCCCCACCCGTGGCAGAGAGTGTAGGTCCCGCATTGGACTCATCAGTCACCTGCAAACTCATTTTTAATGTGGAAGCAAGTCATCCTCGGTTCCCGAGGGACTGCCTAAGGAGAAGAAGAGAAGATTAGAGTGTGGAATTCTCTTCTATGAACCATTGTTGAAGTAGAGCCTGTAAATTCTTTCAAAAATGAAGCTGGATTGGTTGCTTGGAGGGAAGTGGTAGAGTATGGTGTATTCCTGAACCCCAGTCAACATGCCGTCCCTCCTTTCTTGCCTTTCCTACAGCTGAGTCAACAAGGCATCTCTCTGTTTCCCCTTTTCTTGAACCCCACTGTGATATCCGAGTGGTAAGGTCCGAAACTGAGATAAGCGAGATCTTAAGGAACAAAACCCAACTGTTTATTACACGGTGTAGAGAGAGACGTAGCTCTTACAGGCTGCAGGTATTTCTAACTGCCCGAGTCAAGATGGAGGATTCACCTCTGAGTCATACCCATAATGCAATGCCACATTACCATACTAACTGGTGTACCAGGACATTACCTTAAACACTGGTAAATATGATCCCTTAATCTTTGGCTCCATCTGGTGGATAACTTAAACATTACATCCCAGATTACTATACCCACTCAACAAGGCATCTCTCTGTTTCCCCTTTTCTTGAACCCCCATTCAACATGGCACCTCTCTGTTTCCCTTTTTCCTTAACCCCCACTCAACATGGTAACCCTCCTTTCCACCTTTTCCGGAACCACATTCCACAGTGTCCCTCTCTTCACCCCCTTCTTCCACCCCGTGCTCAACAGGTTGTCCCTCTCTGCCCCCCTTCAACTCATTTTCTTTCACATCACCTATCTCGAGGAGCCCTCGCTGTCTGTCTGATCTCTCTTATTGCATCCAAATAGGATTTTTATCTGTCATGCTCTCCGCCTACCTCTGCTCCTCTCCCCTCGCTTCCCACAAGGAGCTGTGTCCTCCATTCCTTTGCAACAGTGTTTTGTCTCCCTCTCTCTTCTCTTCCTCTTTTCTGCTTCCAATTAAATATTCAGAAGACCAAAGATATTGTTTTCGGTCCCTGCTATAAACTCTGTTCCCTAGCCACCGACTCCAGCCCTCTCCCTAGCATTTGTCTGAGGCTGAACTAGACTGTTTGCAACCTTGGTGTCATATTTGACCCTGAAATGAGCTTCTGACCCCATATCTACATCATCACTAAGACCGCCTATTTTCACCTCAGTAACATCGCCCGACTCCGCCCCTGCCTCAGCTCATCCGCTGCTGAAACCCGCATCCATGCCTTTGTTACCTCTAGACTTGACTATTCCAAGGCTCTCCTGGTCGGCCTCCCACATTCTACCCTTCGTAAACTTGAGGTCATCCAAAACTCTGCTGCCAGTATCCTAACTCGCACTAAGTCCTGTTCGCCCATCACCCCTGTGCTCACTGGCCTGAATTGGCTCCCGGTTAAGCAACGCTTCGATTTTAAAATTCTCATCCTTGCTTTCAAATCTCTCCATGGCCTCACCCTTCCCTATCTCTGTAAACTCTTCCGGCCCAACAACCCTCCAGGATATCTGCGCTTCTCTAATTCTGGCCTCTTGAGCATCCCTGATTATAATCGCTCCACCCTTGGTGGCCGTGCCTCCAGCTGCCTGGACCCTAAACTCTGGAATTCCCTCCCTAAACCTCTCCGCCTCTCTACCTCTCTTTCCTCCTTTAAGACGCTCCTTAAAACCTACCTCTTTGACCCAGTTTTTGGTCACCTGCCTTAACATCGCCTTATGTGGCTCAGAGTCAAATTTTGTTTGGTAACGCTCCTGTGAAGCGCCTTGGGACGTTTTACTATGTTAAAGGCGCTATGTAAATACAAGTTGTTGTTGTTGTGGTTGCTGAGCTAAATGGGAAGTTCCTCATCCTCACCTTCCTTTTTTCCCCATACTCTCCTTCTTCCTTTCAGGGTCCCCTCACGTAAATTTAATGCAGGACCATCTAATAGTATCTGCACTGATTTAAAAACAAGTGGGTCCTTCATGAACCGCCCTGAATCATGATGATCGAACTCAGCTAAGCACAGGCCAGTTGATCTTAACTTATAAAACCCCCAAACCACCCCCCCGACCCATGCCCTCCCCCTCCCACCCCCACCCCACCCCGAGTATGGTTTTAATTAGAATGCTTCACTTTCAAAGAAATTTGGCATAAACTAAGAGGCAATTTAAGATCTGACAAAGATAGGTCAGCTATCTCAATTCCAACAGAGCAATCACTTCCAGGCAGCTCAAAATACAGCTGGATCACTTTTCCAGTAAATGCACACACATGGGTTACGAGAACACGGCCATTAAGAGTTTAATGCTTTTTTGTAAAATTGTTGATTTTGGGTCAATTTACTCAGAATGCTAAATTTATTTGTTTTTTTTTACTCATCATGTTTCAGAAGATTCCGGAATTCTCTTCATGCTTTTGTATAAAATGCGACCATATTTGTGGAATGTGAAATTATTCACTAATGGAGCCAGTCATCTACCTCCAGTCCATGGCCCAGCATCATCTCCTGCAGATCATGAGGAACTAGAGGCCTCAAGTGACTCTCCAAGACCTCAAACATTGGTCATTCTAAGCATCTCAAGGACCAAGACTACAAACATTCCCCATGAAACAGAGGGTCAAACTTCCTCAAAATTTTGCTAAAACCAAAAAATTGATAAAAAGTGAGAAAATAGAATATGAGAGTAAACTAGCAAAAAATATTAAAAAACAGATTGTAAGAGCTTCTACAAGTATGTAAAAAGGAAGAGTGTAGCAAAAGCAAGCGTTGGTCCCTTAGAGGCTGAGACAGGTGACATTATAATGGGGAATAAAGAAATGGCAGAGACTTTAAACATATACAATATTTTGTATCTGTCTTCACAGTAGAAGACACAAAAAGCATACCAAAAATAGTGGGGAACCAAGGGGCTAATAAGAGTGAGGAACTTAAAGTAATTAATATCAGTAGAGAACAACTACTTGAGAATCTTCTGGGACTAAGAGCCGACAAATCCCCTGGACCTGATGGCCTACTTCCTAGGGTTCTAAAAGAGGTGGCTGCAGTGGACACATTGGCTGTGATCTTCCAAAATTCCCTAGATTCTAGAACTGTCCCAATGGATTGGAAGGTAGCAAATGTAACCCTGCTATTCAAGAAAGGAGGGAGAGAGAACACAGGGAACTACAGGCCAGTTAGCCTGACAACAGTCAGCGGGAAAATACTGGCATCCATTATTAAGGAAGTGGTAACAGGGGACTTAGAAAATCATAATATGATTAGGCGGTCTCAACATGGTTTTATGAAAGGGAAATCGTGTTTAATAAATTTATTAGAGTTTTTTTGAGGATATAACTAGCAGGTAGGTAAAGGGGAACCAGTGGATGTAGTATATTTGGATTTCCAAAAGGCATTCGATAAGGTGCCACATAAAAGGTTACTACGCAAGATAAGGGCACATGGAATTGGGGGTAATATATTAACATGGATAGAGGATTGGTTAACGGCCAGAAAGCAGAGAGTAGGGATAAACAGGTCATTTTCCGGTTGGCAGGCTGTAAGTAGTGGGGTGCCACAAGGATCAATTCTTGGGCCTCTGTATTAATGACTTAGATGAAGGGACCGAGTTCAATGTATCCAAGTTTGCTGATGATACAAAGTTAGGTGAGAAAGCCAGCTGTGAGGAGGACACAAGTCTGCAAAGGCATATAGACAGGTTCAGTGAGTGGACAATAAGGTGTCAGATGGAATATAATTTGGGGAAATGTGAGGTTATTCACTTTGGTAGGAAGAATAGAAAAACAGAATACTTTTTAAATAGTGAGAAACTATTACAAGTTGGTATTCAGAGAGATTTAGGCGTCCTCGTACAGGAAACACAGAGAGTTAGCATGCAGGTGCAGCAAGCAATTAGGAAGGCAAATGCATGTTGGCCTTTATTGCAAGGGGGTTGGAGTGCAAGAGCAAGGAAGTCGTACTACAATTGTACAGGGCCTTGGACTCTAGGGGAATCAAGGGATATGGGGATCGGGCAGGAAAGTGCATTTGAGGTCGAATGTTAGCCATGATCTTATTCAATGGCAGAGCAGGCCCAAAGGTCTGCATGGCCTACTCCTGCTCCTAATTCTTATGTTCTTAAAAGGACACAAGTGTTCTTGGGTTGCAGCCAAAACTGTGCTTCTAAGAAAAAAATGTAGTCTAGATCTGATTGGCATAGTCTGGTTTTCTGGTCTGCTATTTCCCAGCACTGATTCACAGTCTGAAACTTGTCAATGATTCAAGGAACAGACCCTGCAACAAAACAAGCAAAACTTAGCGGCAATAGAAACCAGTCCAAGTTTCATTATCAGCTGTAAGAATTCGCAATAATTTACAGTTCTGAAGATCAATTTTTTTGATTAAAGAATCCCTGGGCGTTGTGCTTTTAAATTTCCAGGGATAAAAATGGCTGTCACCACATGGCCGAAGACAAAGGACAATGCTTTGTTTACAAAGCAATTGAATGCTATTAGCATTGGTTTGTATATCGAGTGGGTACATCTAAACTGCAGAAGAGACTTTTGTACCTTGAATGGGAAACGTTTAAGAATTGAATGGGTTTTAAAATCACCCAGCACTGGACAATAGGGCTGTTGCATTCTCTTTTGTTTCAGCCCAGGGAGCTCCGGAAGACACATTAACCCAGTCTAACCACTTTGAGTTAGCCAATCACAGCTTTCTCTTGTGTATTGGACCCTTTGGGCGGGGAATTTTGCACACAGCCCTTGCAGGGCAGAACGGCAGGACCTGACCAGGTATAAAGATAGCTGCTGAGAAGCTATCTCTCTCTTACTTCACTGGACCACAGGTGAGCAGGGTGTTCTGACTCCTCAGCAAAGCAACCTAGCAGGAGTTTGGGGTGGTGATTTGAGGGTAATTGCTAAGATTGTTTAAATAACATTGTAGCCATTTTATCCCTCGTTTTCACCATCTGCAACCCCCCTGTTATATAGTTTTAATGTAATTACTGTGTTCGTGTGGTATAGTTTATTCTTTGGATTGTAGTTTATTTAGGAAATAAAACTTGATTTTTCTCTCATCCAAACCACTTGTTCCGTTTTAATATCATTAATTATAAGTTCCTCCACTCAGAACTGAAGGAGGGGTAGCGATTCGAAACCGCTGTTTTAAAAGTGGTTTTATTGGAATTGGTCTGATTGCAGGCAAAGGCTGCAAGACCAGGAAAATTACTTTAAACCAGTTTAAAGAAGCCCCCAACCCTTACACAGCAATCCCGATAAAAAGAGAGGCAGTTATCAGGACACATAGGCAATGTATGAAACAATTGAGCCATCAAAAGAAAGAAAGAAAGAAAGACTTGCATTTATATAGCGCCTTTCACAACCACCGGATGTCTCAAAGTGTTTAACAGCCAATGAAGTACTTTTTGAAGTGGAGTCACTGTTGTAGGAAACGCGGCAGCCAATTTGCACACAGCAAGCTCCCACAAACAGCAATGTGATAAAGACCAGTTAATCTGTTTTTTTTTTAGTGATGTTGATTGAGGGTTTAATGGTGGCCAGGACACCGGGGATAACTCACCTGCTCTTCTTTGAAATAGTGCCATGGGATCTTTTACATCCACCTAGCGGGCAGACAGGGCCTCGGTTTTAACGTCTCATCTGAAAGAAATGGACATAACATAGCACAGAAATAGGATAAAGTCCAAGTGAATTGAATCTTTAAAGTGTAAGGCCTAGAAATTGGCCTGAGGCGCCCAAGCGGTGCAAAGTTCGCCTGGGCGCTGGAATTTGTGCCGCGATCGGCGCATTAGCGATCGCCGCAAATTCAGTTGAAGTGCCCCTAGAGGGAGACGAGGCGCGGCTCGAGGCGTTCCGCGTCCCTCTTAGGACGCTGAAAGTGAATTTCGCAGTGCTACGTGCCGCAGCGCCACACGCTGCGGCGCGGCACGCTGCGGTACTGCAGGCCTTCCTCCCACTGTTAAGGGGGAGGGGCCTGCAACAGCGCGAGCCCCGATCGCGAGTGCCGGCAAAAGAGCCCGGCACCAAGGAGAAGTGCCGGGCTCTCGGGAAACGTCCGGCAATGCCGCGGGGGGGGGGGGGGGGTGACCAGGAGGCCGGGGACGGAGGTGCTGGCAGGCGGCAGCCAAAAAAGTGGCCGCCCCGCACCTCCACCTTAAATTGCGCCTCTGCCGGCACAGTAAGGCCCCGTGAACCGGGCGCGGGTAGCGAACGGCGCAACTGCGGCGTTCGCGACCAAATATCGCGAATGGGGCGCTGCCCACACCGATGACGTCATCGGCGGCGGCGCAGCGCAAATGTCTAACGCCACCATTAGCGCCCCTGCTGAATATCGCGGGAGGCGCAGCCAGTGTCGCTACAGCCACTGACTGCCTCTTTAGGCGCGAACAGGTGGCGCTACTCACCCAATTTTCCCCCCTAAGTTTCTTTCTCATTTTACTGACTTTTGGAGTTAATGAAATAAACAATACAGGCTTATATATAAATAATATAAATAAAAGAAAAGTAACATAGAAAGAAAGGATTCACATTTATGCAGCACTTTTCACATCCTCAGATGTCCCGAAACACTTCACAATCTAATAAATTACTTTGGAAGTGCAGTTGTTATGTATATTATGTAGGCAAATGCAACAGTAAAGGCCCATTAACAACAAATGAGATAAATGACCAGTAAATATATTTTTATGGTGTTGGTTCTGGGATACATGTTATGAGAATTCCCCTGCTCTCTGTCACATAACGCTATTGATTCTTTTATATCCACCTGAAGAGGCAAATAGAGACTGATAATACAGTATTAGAATCATAGAATGATACAGCACAGACAGAGGCCATTCGGCCCATCATGCCTGTGCCGGCTCTTTGAAAGAGCTATCCAATAAGTTCCACTCCCCCTGTTCTTTCTCCATAACCTTGCAGATTTTTCCCCTTCAAGTATTTATCCAATCTCCTTTGAAAGTCAGTATTGCACCTGCTTCCAGCACCCCTTCAGGCAGTGTATTCCAGATCATAACAACTCGCTGCGTAAAAAAAAATTCTCCTCATCTCGCCTCGGGCCCTTTCGCTCATTACCTTAAATTCCCACAGGAAGGCACTGAAGAGTCAACCTAGAAAATGTGATCAATTCCCTGAAGCATGGCTTGAACCCGTGACCCCTGACTCAGAGGTAAAAGCGCTTCCACTGAGCCAAGCTGACACTTAAGGAATCGTTCAGGGTGGGAGTTTCCTGTTCTTCCACTTGGGCATAATTGATCTCTTGGAGTTAGTGAATACAGGAAAATCAGGTGGGGAGAAGCATTCCAAAATTTCTGTCCATGGTTCTGGAGATTAGCCAATACAACAGTTGTTCAAGAAAGGAATGAAGGATAAATGAGTGAATCTAACGTCAGCTGTAGGAAATCTCTTTCCTGCAATTTGAGATAAAATTAGCGAGCAGTTTCAAATGCATGGCTTCAACAAAGGCAGCCAGCATGAATTTCTTAAATACAAGTCGTATCTGAAAAATTTAGTAAACTTTATCAAAGGCAGTGGATGCAGTACATTTTTGGATTTTCAGAAGGCATTTGATAAGGTGCTGCACAAGAGGCTTGTTAGAAAAATTCAGGCGTATGGGGTAAGAAGAAACGTAACAGCGTGGATAGAGTGTTGGTTGATGGAGAGGAAAAATAGAGGGAGGGCAAATGGGTCTTCGGGGGTCAGTGCTGTGTTCACTTTTGTTTTTTATCAATGTTCTTAGATTGTGGGCATCGCTGGCAAGGCCACATTCATTGACCATCCCAGATAATTTCTTTTAAAATTGGTTCATAAGATGTGGGGGTGACTACATAATTGCTCTTTAATTCCCCGATGCCATCCATGTTGGATATCAAGACTGCAATTTACTATGTGACGCACCCACATAGTGCATGGGTGTGCTCAGTAATAATTTCAGCTATCTCCGGCAAGTTCACATGCGGTGACTGAGAAAAGTGGGGGGAAAAATCCACCTGGGAGAGAAAGAGTAGGTGGAGGAGACTCGGAGGACGCAGCATTCATCGTTGTGTAGGTGCACAAGGTAAAGGGGCAATGTTCGCTTTGCGTTGCTTGGGGGATGATTGAGGTGGATCTCAGCCAACTCAGAGAGTTTGTGCTGAGTTTGCAGCCTTCAGTAGCCTAAAAGTTTTTTTTTAATGTATTCATTCACAGGAAGTGGGCGTCGTTGGCAAGGCCAGCATTTATTGCCCATCCCTAATTGCCCTTGAGAAGGTGGTGGTGAGCCGCCGTCTTGAACCGCTGCAGTCCGTGCGGTGAAGGTGCTCCCGCAGTGCTGTTAGGTAAGGAGTTCCAGGATTTTGACCCAGCGACGATGAAGGATCAGCCGATATATTTTCAAGTCAGGATGGTGTGTGACTTGGAGGGGAACTTGGAGGTGGTGGTGTTCCTAGACGCCTGCTGCCCTTGTCCTTCTAGGTGGTAGAGGTCACGGGTTTGAGAGATGCTGTTGAAGAAGCCTTGCCAATTTAACAAGAGCATCTGTTGTGTATTTACCGTGGCACAAGAGAGGAGGTAGTAAAGGTTCTATGAACAGCAGACTAATGCAGTGCTGTGAATGAGCCACTCAGCTTATCAAACCTGCGGTGGTTGTGATTTACAAAGGACCACACACATAAAGGAAAGCAGGAGGCAGAAAGGAAAGCAGATGACAATTGTGGGAGGGGCAGGGTTGTTTAGTTTCCTTACGCCATCCCATTACTATGATGGAAATTTCATAGCTGACAGAACCAGCTGTTGAGTTCATCCAGAACACACCAAGGCCTAGAAATTCAGTATCGCCACATTTGGGGCGCTACAGTCGAGCGTGCGCTAAATTTAGCACCCGGCGCAACTTAGCGCCACCTTCACCGAAATTGAGTTGCATCACCCCAAGAGGTTGCTGCTGCGCTAAAGCAGGCAGTGCACGACTATCCTAAGGCGCTAAGCCGGCGAGCCGAGGCGCTACCACCGAGGGCGGGCGCAGCGCAGGTGCGGCGAGTTAGCGATTGCAGGCAGACACGTTGGCGCCGGTCACCTCTTAAAGGGGGATGGTTGATTTGGCTTGCAGCCACGCCCTGCACATTGGAGCCCTGATTCTAGGCCTGGACAGATCTGCTGCGACATCGTTACGCCTACGACCATGGAGAAGGCCAGGGAGCAAGCGCAGCGCTTCAGTGAGGGGGCCCTGAAGGTTCTGGTTGGCGCAGTGGAGCGCAGGCGACCTATCCTCTTTCCTGACAGTGGCAGGAGGCCGCTGCCCAGCGAATATAGAAAAGCTTTGAGGGAGGTTGCACACAGAGTGACCTCCAGCAGCATGGTCCCGAGGACACAAACGCAATGCAGGAAAAAGTTCAACGACCTCACTCGGGTTGTCAGGGTGAGTACCCTTTCCAGTATCCTCTTCATCCCTGCATGTGCACCTCACTTTATGGCCAAAGGATCCTGAAAGCCCCAATGCCCAGCCCTCATCCAACACCTATGGGACTCGCATGAAAATCACACGCACATTCACCACTTCACACACTGTTAGGGCTATTCGACCATGGGAGGCAGTGCAGACAAGATCAGGGCTACACACTGTCAGGGCTATTCGACCATGGGAGGCAGTGCAGGCAAGATCAGGGCTTCACACTGTCAGGGCTATTCGACCATGGGAGGCAGTGCAGGCAAGATCAGGGCTACACACTGTCAGGGCTATTCGACCATGGGAGGCAGTGCAGGCAAGATCAGGGCATCACACTGTCAGGGCTATTCCACCATGGGAGGCAGCGCAGGCAAGATCAGGGCTTCACACTGTCAGGGCTATTCGACCATGGGAGGCAGTACAGGCAAGATCAGGGCTTCACACTGTCAGGGCTATTCGACCATGGGAGGCAGTGCAGGCAAGATCAGGGCTTCACACTGTCAGGGCTATTCCACCATGGGAGGCAGTGCAGGCAAGATCAGGGCTTCACACTGTACTCAGAGCCCATCCTTTCTCTTACAGGGCAAGCTGGCCCACAATAGGAGGCAGCAGCAACGGACCAGGGGAGGCCGTCCTGAACTTAAAGACCTCAGCAATCTGGAGCAGCGAGTGGAACGGATTATGGCAGGCCGGCTGATAGGCCCCGTCGCCACTGGAGATGCCGACCCCGTTCTGGACAGCAATGGTAAGGTCATCACCTTTTTGACCTCTCCCTTTCCACTTGTGCCTCACACCAGCATCCTTTGCCACTATCAAACCAATGCAGTGCATTGCAGCACTCATGCCTCCCTCGCTGCCGCCCTATCCTCACACTAAAGCAACTCTTGTACCTCCCTGCTTTCAGATGCTGATTCGTTAGGTGAGGAGGTGGGCCCTCAAGCTGGCACTGTGAGTGAATCGGAAGGCGAGGAGGAGGAAGAGGAAGCCGGAACATCAGTGCCACCCTCAGCCGAGGCAGCCCATGGCCATGATGGGGACATGTCTTCCCTGGAGGGGAGCAGAGGGGAAGGGTCTGAGGAGGGTGAAGCTCCGGGGCCCAGCGGGCTGCAGCAACGCAGGGGGGGGGGGAGGTGGGTAGGGAAGCTCGGCGGCCTTCTCCCCGGAGGGTGAGTGTGGCCTCCAGTCCTGCTACAGTGAGCACAGAGGAGGTGCGGCTCCTTGGTGAAATGGGTGCCCAGGAGGAGCGCAGGCACAGTGAGCTCATGGCTGCAGTGGCAAGGATGCCTGACTCCATAGAGTCACTGGCAAGGAGTTTGCGGAGCGGGTCCGTTCATGTTCTTTCAATGGCACAAGCCATTCCCTGAGAGGGGGCCTAGAACCGACTTGCAATAAGCCGCTGACGGATGGCCCTTGAACTTTGTGCCTCCCTCCCATCTTGGTGCTCCTCCTCCTCCTCCTCTGGTGGTCCTCCAATGTCTGCTGGCAGTGGCTGAGGCCTGGGGATAGCCAGGTTGTGCAGCATGCAGCACACTACA
The DNA here is from genome assembly GCF_052327205.1 of Somniosus microcephalus. Lineage (NCBI taxonomy): Eukaryota > Metazoa > Chordata > Chondrichthyes > Squaliformes > Somniosidae > Somniosus > Somniosus microcephalus. Next base: position 16,424,791 of record NC_140992.1, read on the forward strand.
ACGAAATGGGAGACTCGCTCAGGCGAGTACTGTAGGGCTCCCCCGGAAAGGTCCAGACAGCGGAACCGATGCTTTAGCACGCCGATTGTGTGCTCAATGATGTTCCTGGTCGCTTGATGGCTGTCATTGTATCGCTCTTCAGCAAGGGTGGTGGACACACGGAGCGGGGTCATCAGCCAGGTGCACAAAGGATAGCCCTTGTCCCCGAGAAGCCAGCCTCCTGGGTGAGCCAGGGCTTTGAAAATGTCTGCCACAGAAGTCTGGCGCAGGATGAGGGCGTCGTGGCTGCTGCCTGGAAAGCGGGCATTGACAGCCAGTATCAGCTGCCTGTGGTCACACACCAACTGCACGTTCAACGAATGGAATCCCTTCCGGTTGCGGTAATCCTCGGCATTCTCTAGAGGCGCCCGCAAAGCCACATGCGTGCAGTCAATGGCGCCCTGGACCATGGGGGAGCCCGTTATTCTTGCAAATCCCATTGCACGCTCTTGCTGCTTGTCCAGGGTCATGGGGAAGGAAATGTACTGGCGTCTCCTTTTGAAGAGGGCATTCGTGACCTGGCAGATGCAGCAATGCACCGCAAACTGGGAGACATTGGCAATGTCCCCAGTAGCGGATTGGAAGGAGCCAGTGGCATAGAAGTTGAGAGCCACTGTCACCTTCACTGCCACCGACAGAGACGTCATGCTCCTCAGCTGAGTCTGCAGATCTCTCTGAAGCAGGTGGCAGATCTCAGTGACCACCTCCCTTCTGAATCGCAGCCTCCGAATGCACTGCTCCTCAGACATGTTGAGGTAGGAGAAGTGCTGGCGGTATACCCTGGGAGGGTAAGGCCTCCTGTGCCGACGCCTGTTGGCCCTCCTCCGTCTGGCCATGATTGGCAATCTCTCTCGGCGTCTCTGAGCCCTCTCAATGCAATGGAGAAACCCAACGTTTCCACCCATTGCATCCCCCATTATATGAGGCCACTCAAGGCTTTGGCACTGAAAAATCAATCCAACTGCAAAGCTCTGGGCTGAAGCCAGAAGTATCTGTGCGAGCGCTGAGTCAAAGCAGAAAGCTCTCTCCCTTTGTCTCTCTGCAAATCTCTCTCTCTCTCACACAGAAGGCGTGGTCCAAAATGGCTACCACAAAGAATGCAGGAAGAGTCCCCTTTAAATAGCGCAACCCCCCAGCCCCACAGTGACTGGGAACCGTTCCACTCAACCAGTCGCTGCGAGCGCCAGGTGGAAAGAAGGGGGGCGCCACTGAAGTTCCGGTTCGGGGCGCACCAAGGGCGTTGCACCATGAAATGACGTCAGGATCTGTGCGTGCAGCTGAGCGGGCATTGTTGTTTTGCGCCGCGCTAAATCTTCACTCAAGTTCGCGAGAGGCGCAGATCGTGCCGCGCCCGGGCGCTAGCCGCTTCGCGCCCCACTTATCGCCCTCTTAAGGCACTAGCGGCTGGCGCTATCAACTAAATTTCTAGGCCCAAGTGTTTTCCAGATGATTGCTCTCTAATCCCTGTCCCTATCCATGTTGAATTATCAAGACTGCAACTTATCCAATATCTCGTGGTATCCCTGAAGAATAACAAGAACACAAACCCTTGGCGGATAAATATTGGCTAGGACACTGGGGAGAACTCTCCTACTCTTCTTTGATAATAGGGCCAGGGAACCTTTTACCCTGAGAAGTCCTTCGTTTAACGTTTCATCTGAAAGACAGCACCTCTGACAGTGCAGCACTCCCGCAGTACTGCATTGGAGTGTCAGTCTAGATTATATTCTCAAGTATATGACATGAGACTTGAACCCACGCCCTTCATGACTCAGAAGCAAGTGTGCTTCCCACCAAGCCACAGCTGAGACATCGCTGCACCCTCACAAAGTTGCTCACAGGTAATCCAGAGCACATTTCTAATGCTTAGCTGCCAAATTGGAGCTGTGCTTAACCTGGGCTCTCCTTTTTAAGGTATTCGTGTTGGGGAAATGGCCAACATAGGCACCTTAAGTGGCATTAAATTCCTGATAGGCAGCTGATTGCTTTTCTTCATTAAGCCTTGCGTGTGTACATGACACCTTCGACAGTTGATTAACCTGCCAACATTCACCGTCTATGCTCGCATACGATGAATAACTCCTTCAGTTTGATCTAGTTGGTCTTAGCCGGTGAATCAGTACGAGCACCACAATCAGCCTCGGTGTCCCTCAGAAAATGGCCATGTTGTCTGCTCCTGATTGCTAGTCCATGACCCCATGTCAAAGCCCCCGCTGGCAGTCACTGTCAATATCGCACCAATATTGGGCAAAAATGGCCATTTAGACCGTCTCTCTGGGTTTCACTGCCCTTCTGCTCATGGTACGTAGGGAAAACCCATTTGGAAATGTTGCCCTCTGGTCTTCTTTTGTACTCTCTACAACCTTGGTTATAGCTTGCACTGTGGGCTTTCATCCTTCAGCTAGATCTCTCAATAACAATAAGAGGATTGAATCTCTAACTCCTATATTGCTCATGATGTAGTCAGTCAACAGTTTTAAGATGACCATTACCACTCAGAATTAGTAGGAAGTGTGGCTGTCTCAAGTTGGAGTAAACAATAGATCTCAAAACAGCATCCCACCTACACGGCTATTTAATCATTTCCCGAAATAAAGGAAACAACAATGTAATTCCCAAAGACCTTGAATGCCTTTGGGAATTACAAATGGGATGAATCATTTTGTAATGTTCACAGAGGGCAAGAATAGTGAGAGACTTGCTTCCTCATGGTGACAGTGTCACGACCCCATGTTTGTATTTAGCTGAAGTTTGTTGCCCCAATTCCGGTAAATCAACTTATTTATTAGTGTACAATATTTATAGCTCACGGAAGTTTGTTTATACAGTTGTCATGTTGTTGCAAACTAGCACTGCACTCAAGAGATCTGATTACATCTGCTGGTAATGACCCCTCATTTTCAATGTTTGTCAGATTCCAGCAAGAGCAAAAAGACAAAGATTGTTTCCTGCTTTGACTTCTGTGGGACCCGAAGGCGTGATTTTAAATCTGTAAAGACATAAATATAAGATAGTCACCAATGAATCCAATGTGGAAATCAAGAAAAACCTCTTGACAGAGAGTGGTGAGAATGTGGAACTCGCTACCACATGGAGTAGTTGAGGCGAATAGTATAGATACATTTAAGGGAAAGCTAGATAAGCGCCTGAGTGAGAAAAAGATTAGAAGGATATGTTGATAGGGTGAGATGAAGAGGGGCGGGAGGAGGCTCGTGTGGAGCATAAACACCGGCACGGACCAGTTGGGCTAAATGACCTGTAATTTCTATGTAATTCTGGGTTGTTTTATGTAATTTTACATAAAACTCTCTTGTGTTTGAACTCATGGCAAAAAGAAAATAGTAAACTTGTTCCCAATGGTACACCCTGCGTGAGGGAGAGTAATGCACTTTTGGTCGTAACTATACAGAAATGGAGGGTGACGTAAGAAAACTACTAGGCACTTGGTCTGAGTATTAAACAAGGCTTTAATCAACTGTTTTTCAACATGGAGATCTAGTTGTGTCCTTCACTAGTTCCTGTTAAAGAATGTCCTGAGCAAGCTGGGCCCATGCCCGAGTATTTATACTCTCCCTGGACAGCGCCACCTGCAGGCCGTCCAGTATTATTACATAAGTCATTTTCACATGAATGATAAGATTCATGTCAGAGGGCATTTACTAATGTGCTGTAAGGTTAGCAACATGTACATTCCCATATAGAGAGTTAAACCATCTGTGATAAGGGAGGACGAGTTATTCTCTAACGCACCACTTTAACATCCAGAAATGGACCACTTGATCTTTGGTCATGAGCCTGGCTCAGTTTTCACTGGCATTAGTGGTGTGAAAATGATGTGAGAAGACACAGAAATGACACTTCAATGAGCCCAAACTTTGTGAAGAGGAGCTTTGAACATCAAGAGCAACAGAGCTTTGATCCTCAGTGAGTTAGCACGGCATCCTTTCAACTCTGTGACCTGGCTTTGAATCCAACCCAGGCCGATGGGATGTTAACTCTGAGAGCCCTGTCTAATGTGCTTGGGCAGTTTCAGAGATGTTTCGAGTAAGGGTGGACCACATTCATCAGCTCTAAACTGGCAATCTTCATTTACGGAATCCTTATTTATCAGAATAACTGCCAATAAAGGCTAAACAGGCTGGGGCTCTATTTCACTAGAAAAGAGAAAGCTGAGGGGTGGCCTAATAGGGGCCTTTAGAGGTTTGATAGGGTAAACATAGAGAAAATGTTTCCACTTAGGGGGGAGTCCAAAACTAGGGGCCATAAATAAAAGGTAGTTACTAATCGTAGAATCATAGAATGACACAGCACAGAAGAAGGCAATTCGGCCCATAATTTCAGTGCCGACTCTTTGAAAGAGCTATCCAATTAATCCCACTCCCCTGCTCTTTCCCCATAGCCCTGCACTCTTTTCCCTTTCAAGTATTTATTCAATTCTCCTTTAAAAGTTACTATTAAATCTGCTTTCACCGCCCTTTCAGATAGTGCAATCCCTATCATAGCAACTCGCTGAATAAAATAAATGCTTCCTCGTCGTGCTCTGGGTTCTTTTGCCAATTACCTTAAATCTGTGTCCTCTGGTTACCAGCCCTTCTGTCACTGGGAACAGTTTCTCCTTATTTACTCTAACAGAATCATTCATGATTTTGAACATCTCTATTAAATCTCCCCTTAACCATTTCTGCTCTAAGGAGAACAATCCCCAGCTTCTCTAGTCTCTCCAGGTAACTGAAGTCCCTCATCCCTGGTACCATTCTAGTAAATCTCGTCTGTGCCCTCTCCAAGCCCTTGATGTCCTTCCTAAAGGTGCCCAGAATTGGACACAATACTCCAGCTGAGGCCTAACCTTTAATAAAGGTTTAGCATAACTTCCTTGCTATTGTACTTTATGCCTCTATTTATAAAGCCAAGGATCCTACATGCTTTTTTAACAGCCATATCAACTTGTCCTGCTGCGTTCAAAGACATGTCCACGTACACCCCACCCCCAAGTCTCTCTGTTCCTGCGCTCCCTTTAAAATTGTACCATTTAGTTTATATTGCACCTCCTCATTCTTCTGACCAAAATGCATCGCTTCACGCTACTTGGCATTAAATTGCATCTGCCACATGTCTGCCCATTTCAACAGTCTGCGTACATGGGCCTGAATTCTGTTACTATTCTCCTCATTATTTACTACATTTCCGAGTTTCGTGTCAACTGCAAACTTTTAAATTCTGCCTGTGTAACCCATGTCTAGGTCATTGATATACATCAACAAAGCAGTGGTTCACCACAGGTTTAAAATGCTAATTTTCTAAATGAAAGTCATAACACTGCTTCTAATTATGGCGCAAAAGCATTAGGCAATGATCCAACTCATCAGATCCAGTTTGTGTAACAGATGATAACTGCCGCCCCATTGAGCTTCTGATTGTGCTGTCGACTGTAAGCATTAAGTTATGACTGACCTATATTTAGAATGGATTGTTCGCGGTATTGTGAGCCACACAGGGCCTGATTTTAGTCATCCATTCCCTGGGCCTGGCAGCGTACATTTGTTTTACAGGCGCCAGATATTTTTGGGAGAAGGTTAGTTTTGTCATAACCGATGTCAAGGGAAATTTTACCCTGATGGCGCTGTTGTAGAATGTTGTGATTCTTTCACCAATTATTTGCCAATTGAAAATCTATAATACAGCAAATGTAACTATTGATCTAATTCCACGGAGGGTAGAGATTCTGCTCCCCACAACCTGTAAAAACAAAGTGGCCATTGACAATGCAGAGACAAAATACTGCGGATGCTGGAAATCTGAAATAAAAACAGAAAATGCTGGAAATATTCAACAGGTCAGGCAGTATCCGTGGAGAGGGAAACAAAGTTAACGTTTCAGGCCGATGACGTATCGTCAGAAATCCGAAAGGTTATCGACCTGAAATATTAACTCTGTTTCTCTCTCCACAGATGCTGCCTGACCGGCTAAGTGTTTCCAGCATTTTCTGTTTTTATTATTGACAATGCAGCCTGCCTGAATAAACAGTAACTATTATGAATTATTCACAATGCCTGATTTAGGGAATAGGTTTAGATTAAAGACTAAGGGTTAGGGTATTGGGGTTAGGGGTTAAGATTCAGGTTAGGGTTAGTGGTTAGGGGTTGAAGAAAAGAAAACCTTGTACTTATATAGCACCTTTCATTATCGCAGGACGTCCTGAAGAGCTTCACAGCCATTTAAGTACATTTTTGAAGTGTAGTCACTGTTGTAATGGAGGGAAAGGCAGCCACTAATTTGTGCACAGCAAGCTCCCACACACAGAGATGAAATAAATGACCAGATCATTGGTTGAGGGATAAATGTAAGCCCTTTAAATGAGTTGGGGTTAATGTTAGTGTCAGGGTGTTAGGTTTAGGGTTAGTGTTAGGGTTAATGGTTAGGCAGAACCTGCTACTGACACCGCCATTGTCACTAGGCCTGACCTATCTAAAATGCAGGTGCACCGAGCAGGTGCGTTTCGATCCATAAGCATTTCGACTCCATTCCCCGTGTAATGTGTCAGGTACCGACAGATGCAATAGGCTCACCATTGTACCTGGCACTCCAGCTAGCGTGGAGGGGCATAAGATTGGGTGAGTTGGGCTGCACTGGAGTACCTACTCAAAAAAAGTACATTTTGTTTTTAAATACTCACAGTCTACCAAATGAAAATGTAAATAATATCCACTGATTAATCTGAAATTTCAGATTTGAAAAGATAGCTGTGGAAAAATGAATTTCAAGTATTTTGCTATCCCTCTGACCCCGGATGTGAGAGAGCGATTTTAAAGGGGGTGCAGGAACAGAGAGAGACCTGGAGGTGTACGTACACAAATCTTTGCAGGTGACAGAACAATTTGATAAGGCTGTTAAAAAAAGCATACGGGATCCTGGGTTTTATAAATAGAAACATGGACTACAAACACAAGGAAGTTGTGCTAAACCTTCATTAATCACTGGCTAAACCTCAGCTGGAGTATTGTGTTCAATTCTGGGCACCACACTTTAGGAAGGATGTCAAAGCCTTGGAGAGGGTGCAGAGGAGATTTACTAGAATAGTATCAGAGAGGAGGAACTTCAGTTACATGGAGATGTTAGAGAAACTGAGCTTGTTCTCCTAGAGCAGAGAAGGTTAAGGAGAGATTGAATAGAGGTGTTCAAAATCATGTAGGGTTTTGACAGTGTAAATAAGGAGAAATAGCACCTTCGACTGTGCAGCACTCCTTCAGTACTGCACTGGAGTGTCAGCCCAAATTCTTTTGCTCAAGTCTCCGGAGTGGGACCATGAACCCACAACCTTCTGACTCAGAGGCAAGAGTAGCAACACTGAGCCATGGCTGACATACGACTGAGATCACCTAACTCAGCACCAATCAAGAATCAACCCTAGGATCCCCTCAGTCTGTATGATTTAATTCCACACTGGTTGGTGTGTCTAACCATTGACCTGTCAGGGGAGCGCACACTGACCACTTCCCAAAAAGCCATTTCTGCCACTTGACAAAGAAACACAATTTGAACCCAGATGAAGCAATTTACTGCTGGAAAATATCGCAGCATTATGATACACAATGAAAATAATGCACTGTCAACCTGGGCTCTTTCCCTTCATTGAATATCCTTGATGCCCTTTTAAAGTAGATTGGATCATAATGTGGATAGCAAGAAGCAGCGATCGACAGGACAGAACCTATCTACCTGTCTGAGATAGACATACCCATTACTTTGGCTAGCGTGAATCATTCTGCTTTGATCTACAGACTATGGGCAAATAAGTTAAAGAGAGGATAGGAATTGCAAAATAGCTGTTTACCAGTTTAAGGGATTTTGATGCAAACATTGATGATAAGAATGGTGGTACACTGGATGCCATGTTATGCACAGGGTCAACAGCACTGTATGCAGGGAAAAGTTGGACTTTGTACACTGGAGCAGGGAGACTGGAGGCATTTGAGCTCTAGTGCTGCAGGAGGTTATTGAACATTTGCTTAAGAAGAATGACAAATGAGGCTCCTTGAACTATTACAAGGAAAGGCTCTGATTGTGGAGAAGAAACATGACACACTGTGGACAGAGTGCTTGCGAAAGAAAGCTTTTGGGTTCTTGCTAACTGGAAAACTTAATGATAATACATCAAGAGGCAAGGAGAGAAGATCATGGCAAATGGGGGATGTGATGGAATGGAAAGGTTCACCCTCACTGATACAATCCACCAGTGCAGATGCCAAAAAGTACAGGAAATACTGGAACAGAGGAGGTGCATCGACGATGAAATATTGGCCCGGATTTATGGTCAGCGGTGAACGAACGGCACCTGCCATTCATTACACTTACGCTTACCCACAGAATTTCTTTGGGCTTTTGCACTGGAAGTTGCTTTAATTAGAAGTCCAAAACAGCACAGCACCCTCTACAGGGCATCTGGGACCTGTGTGAACAGGGCAAGAAACTGTGGGTCTCCTCAACCAATCAGATTGAAGAATTGTTACTGAGCCGCGCAGAGTCTGAACCAGGAAGTGTAAGTTTGAATATTTAATTCAATGCTAAATCAGGTACAGAAAGCGAAATAAAGAGAGGGAACAAAAGGTGGAATTAAGAGAAAGAGGTAAAAGAAAGAAAAAGTAAACATTTAAACATTTTTTAATTTGTTAGTTTTTTAAAATGTCCAACAATAATTATAAGTTAAAGGAATGAGATTCCACACTTTTAAAAGTACATTTTCAGCACCAGGAAGGCTGTTTGGCAGTAATTAAGGCTTATCATGCCATTGAAGTGTCAGCTATAGCTCAGTTGGTAGCACACTTGTCTTTGAGTCAGATGGTTGTAAGTTCAGGTCCCACTCCAAGGACTTGAGCACATAAAGCTAGGCTGACACTCCAGTGCAGTGCTGAGAGAGTGCTGCACTGTCGGAGGGGCCGTCTTTTGGATGAGACATTAAACCGAGGCCCGGTCTGCTCTCTCAGGTGGACATAAAAGATCCCGTGGCACTATTTTGAAGAAGAGCAGGGGAGTTATCCCCTGTGTCCTGGCCAATATTTATCCTTCAACCAACATAACAAAAACAGATTATCTGGTTATTTATTTCATCTTTGTTTGTGGGAGCTTGCTGTGCGCAAATTGGCTGCCGCGTTTCCCACATTACAACAGTGACTACACTTCAAAAAGTACTTAATTGGCTGTAAAGCGTTTTGAGACGTCCAAAAGGTACTATATAAATGCAGCCTGTAAGTACAGCAACTTCACGCCGTTCCGTGTGTTTCAATGCCGAGTCTCTCGGCGAGATACCGGTGCAGTGAAGCTTCTGGAGGAGCAGGGCAACTTGGGCAGCAACTTCCGGATTTCCACGTTTAACTGCGCATGTGAGGTCGCAAGAAGTTGCTGTCCAATTTACTCCTTAATAAAGATAAGCGCTGATAGCTTCACCATTGCTTCTACTGCATAATCTGGGCTATATGCTTTTTTTGTTTTCAGGTTTGAATTCGATAACACTGTAACACTGTGAGAACTATTTTCAGGTACCTGGGCCCCAAACTGTAAGTGGGCATTTCCGCATGGATATTCAACGTCGGGTTTCTGCAACTGCTTATCGTCTGTCTTCTTTTCAAGTTGACAAGCGCATCTTACATGCTGTCTCATTCTCTCGCTCTCGCTCACATGCACAGACAATTAGATCCGCAAGCTATGGGACTTCCTGAAGTTGTGAAAGGCGCTTTATAAATGCAAATTCTTCTTCTATAATTCTAAACACCACTTTCAAATCACCTCGTAATCTCTGTTCTCATGTTCTGCTACATTTTGCGTGTCCCTTATCAGATGCACATTCTTAAAAGAAATACAGCTCCTTTAACCGAGATACATGGCAAAATATATATAACAATTCAACGATGGCAATATTTCACTTGTTACACCAGCATGAATTCATTTATGTTGCTTCATCTCATAATCATCATAATCATAATCAGCTTTATTGTCATTGTTAGTGCACAAGTGCAGTACAACGAAATGTAGGCTTGTGGCTCCCGAGAGTGTACATTTAGATTAAGACATTTAAACATTCAACATTCATTTGGCTTGTAATACATTAACATAAACATAACCATAATAAAGTGCATTGGCAGATGTGCAGGCTTTAGAGTTTATTTGTGGAGTTCAGTAGGATGACAGCCCTGGGAAAGAAGCTGTTCCTAAATCTGGTCGTTCGGGTGCGAATGCATCTGTAGCGTCTCCCAGATGGCAGGAGGGCGAACAGACTGTGGCTGGGGTGGGTAGGGTCTTTGATGATGGACCGTGACCTCCGTAAACAGCGTTTCTGGTATATGTGCTCTATGGTCGGTAGCCGGGTGCCGGTAATGCGTACAGGAAGTACAGGTTTCAATGTGCATGCTTTAAAAAACCTTGTTGATAATCTATTTGTGCAATCGGGGCATTTTTGAATGATGGGTGCTATAGAATCATAGAAAGGAGAAAGAAATATATGGCTCCGTTCACAATCGCCGGACGTCTCAAAGCGCTTTACAGCCAATGAAGTACTTTTTGAAGTGTAGTCGCTGTTGTAACGTGGGAAGCGCAGAAGCCAATCTGCACACAGCAAGCTCCCACAATCAGCAATGTGGTAATGACCAAATAATCTGTTTTAGTTTGTGGGTTGAGGGATAAATATTAGCCAGCCAGGACACCACTCCCCTGCGAAATAGTGCTTGGGGATCTTTTACATCCACCTGAGCAGGCAAACAGGGCTTCGGTTTAACGTCTCATTGTAAAGACGGCACCTCCAACAGTGCAGCACTCCCTCAGCACTGCACTGGAGTGTCAGCCTAGCTTTATGTGCTCAAGTCCCTGGAGTGGGACTTGAACCCAGAACCTTCAGACTCAGAAGTGAGCGTGCTACCCACTGAGCCACAGCTTTTTTTAAATTTATTTTTATTATACTTTATTGAACATTAAGAACATTTACAACATCGTGATCATTACATTGTATGATACAAATCAATTCCACCGCCCTGCACAGCCATTCCGCCACCACATTTTAACATCAAAACCTGAAGTTTAATTTGTCACCTGTAACATATATTAATCGATTGCACTTTAAAAATTGGTTGTAAAATACTGTCCTTAAATTCCTTTCTGAATAAAACATCCACAGAGCCTTATAATGGTCTTTTAGCTTATATTTAAAATACTCTTTTAGATTGATTCTCCTCCCCTTAAAAAACAGAGCATTCCTTCTTTGCACAATCACGAATCTAGCCAAACTGAACATTAAATTAATTGCCGCTCCGCTAGACTCTGGCAGACTCTCCTGCAATCCCCATCTCAAAATTGAGTCCCACGGGATTCCCATTCTCGCTGTTCGGTCCCCACCCAGCAAAAAAGCTTCACACAACTGTCGAACATAGTACTTAAAGTCATTTAACTGTGGACATAACACCAGTAAATGGGACAGAGTCTCATCCTGTGTCCCACACATTGGGCAAGTTGCCGCCTCCACTCGTCCAATCTTGCACAAGACCGTCATGGTAAAAATCCGGTTATGAGCCCATTTGAAATCCAGTTCAATCCATTCTGGGCATTTAAAATTCGCCCACACTCCCTTCCAAATCCTGTTGAAGTCCAGCTGTGGGTATATACTCTGCCAAAACTCCTGACCAGCAGGTGTCTTGAATCTCCATTCTCTGAATACCTCATAGAAATCTCGAGTATTACAGTTGTCAAATTGGACTAACTCTCCCCCTTTCTCCAGGACAAAGCTTGGAAAAGCAGGACGCATTTTACTTCCTTTGGAGATTTCTGCATTTATTTCTTCCATCCAATCCTGTGGCATTGCCCTCACAATCTTCTCATACATGATTCCTATTGCTTTTCCTTCTACCTCCTGATCCTCCTCCCACACCATGTCCCTCACTATCGCTTCCGGCAACCAACCTGGAATCACCTCGTATAATACATCTTTCACTGATATAATCCCAGCTTTTATAAAAGCTTGATTAAATAAAACCTCTCCTTCGATGTTGACCCACCTGTTCAAAAATAAGGGCTGTTCTAAAAATTCCTCAGCCCCCTTGGGCATAAACTGCACACTTTTTAAAAATTGAGCCCAAGTCTCTACAACCCCCTTATAAAACCTAGGGAGAAGCTTAATCGATTTCAAAAACATATTATTGTATATTCCATATACAATATCCCCTGCCCTCCTATCCCACTTTGTTTTAAAAAATGCTCAAAACAACTCTTCCAAAAACTTGAATTTGACTTCTGAAGAAATCTCTTCACCCATTTGATTCTAAAGGATTTTTTCTTCAAATCAATATCTGGGAAGTTGAGTCCTCCCTGATTTCTCCGTCCAATGATGGTATTGTAAGCCGCCAAGGCTGGTTTCCCTTCCCATAAAAACCTCACACAAGCCTCTCGGATGGACTTTTCTGCCCACTCAGGAATATCCTCCGCCGTCAATAAGTACCATAGCTTAGCTAGCAGGAGAGCAGACACCACTGTCGCTCTTCCTTGCACTTTCAACCACCTTCTTTCCCATCTTCCCAAAATCTTTTTAATTTTCATAACCTTCGGTTCCCAATTTAATCGATCCACTTCTTCCCTGTCTTTCTTGCACCCCATATGCACCCCCAGAACTTCCAAAACCTCCACCACCTTAAAGGGACATTCCCCCAACCATTCCCCCCTACCCCTCCCTGCGACCAGGCATTGGGACTTACTATAATTCACTCTGGCACCTGAAGCTCTACAATATTCCTCCACTACCTCCATAGCTTTCCTCACTGACTCCCCATTTCTCAATGTTAAGGTTGTGTCATCTGCATATTGGTGTATCACCGACACCAGCCCGGAACTGGGTACCACAATCCCAACTACACCTTGTTTCTTTCGCATCATGTAACCTAATGGTTCTGCTACCAATGTGTACAGCAGTGGGGACAGGGGACAACCTGTCTCACTGATCTCTGTATCGGAAAATACTTAGATAAAAAAACATTACATTTAACACAGCTAAATATGTTTGAATAAAAAATCCTTATCCACTGAATGAAATTTTCCTTGAAACCAAATGCATCCAACACCTTCAATAAAAACTCATGAGAGACCCTATCAAAGTCTTTCTCTTGATCTATCTTTAATACATAAGCCTCCCTCCCACTCTCTTCCATGAGTTCTATCGCATCTCGGATTGAGACCACAGAGTCTGCGATGTCCCGGCCTATGACTCCATAGGACTGAGAGGGCCAAACTATCTCCGGTAACACCTCCTTCAAACGATTTGCCATAACCCTCGCCAAGATCTTATAATCCACATTTAATAGTGTGATGGGCCTCCAATTCTTCAGATCCCATCTATCCCCTTTATTTTTATAAGCTAAGCTTATGATACCTCTCCTCATAGATGGGGCCAGGCTTCCCTCAATTTTAATTTCCTTAAAAACTCCTAAGAGCAATGGACTTAAAATCTCGAAAAATTCCTTATTAAATTCTGCACTTAGTCCATCGGACCCTGGGCTTTTGCCCCCCTTCATTCCACTTATTGCTATTTTTATTTCCGCTAATCCTACTTCTTTATCACACATGCTTCTCTCATCCTCCTTTAAACCCTTTTCAATAAAAGCAGTAACCTTCTCCATCTCCAAATTGGAAATGTCTTCTTTTGTATATAGCTCTTGATAAAAGCTGCTAGCCACCTCCAAAATCTCCTCACTTTCATGAATAATCTTCTCCCCAACCTTCAACTCCTCAATTAACGATAATCTCTGTCACAGCTTCTCTTGCTCTAGAAAATATCTAGTGCATCTTTCGCCCTCCAATGCATCTCTAGCCTTTGCACGGAGAATGGCCCCCTTGCATTTTTCAGCTTGCAATAATTCCCACTCTTCCTTTAGCACCCGGAACTTAGTCTCAGCTCCCTTATCCCCTCCGTCAACTGCTTTACAGACATCCGTAAACCTTTTGTTTATATTCTCTTCTCGATGCCGGTTAGCTGCCGCCCTCTTTTTCCCATAACGTAACGAAAAAACTTTTACCTCATATTTGAAATTGTCCCACCAAACTCTTCTTTCTTTCAAGAACAAAAGTTCCTTCCGAGCATTCTTTATTATATTTATAATCCCTTCTTTATAAGCACTTTCCTTCAGGTATTGATTATTTAAAATCCACACCCCTGAACCGATCTTAACTCTGCTGTTCCTAATTCTAAGAACCAAAGCCGAGTGATCACTAAAAAATACTTTTTTATAATAAATCTCCATCACCTCCGAACTTAACCCTTCCCGCATTAACACAAAATCTATTCGGCTCTGTTTTAAAACATCACCCACCCAACCTGCTCTGGAGAACTCCCTTTTTATGGGGTTCCGGTCCCCCCATAAGTCTCTCAAATTTAAATTTGCCATCATTTTTATAATCATCCCTCTGGAGTTATCCTCTTTAAAGGTCATCTGGGCTGAAATGTCCATCCAAGATAAAAATACATTAAAATCCCCCACTATACAAGGATTTTCCACCTCTGCCACTTCAGAGAATAACCCCCGAAAAAACTCGCGACGCTTGCAATGGTCGTTCGGTGCATAGATATTAAAAAGATCATAATTAAATCCCTCCAATTTTACCCTTAGCCGTAAAAATCTCCCCTCAGTGTCCTTGTCCACCAAGGCAACGTTCTCTTCTATGGACGGACTCACCAAAACAGCCACCCCTCTACGGTTATTGTTTGCACAACTTGCAAACACCTCTCCCTTCCAAACCTTCTGAACTCTTTCTAGAATATCCTCATCCCAAAAGGTTTCTTGCAGACACAACAAGTCCATGCCTTTAAAACCCTGCAACAACTGCTGCAATTTCTTCTCACCCCTCAGTCCGTTCACATTGATCGAGACCAATGTAATCATGGCTCCAAAGAAGGGAAGTATGCCCAATAATCTCCCCATCATTTAATCTCTGGCTCTTCCCTCCTCTCATGCTCCTTCTCAACTTTTCGGGCAGCTGTTGCTTTTTCCTGCAGCCTCCGGCTCTTTTTCCCCTCCTGTTTGACCCCTCCCTGCTGTTTCAGCCTCTTCCTTGCCTTAAGTTTGAACCCAGGAGCTGCCCTTTCTCCCTCCTTCTGCCCCTCACTAACCTTTCCCTTTCCACATGATGCCACCCCACCCCCGACTTCCATGTCTCTGTCCCCCTCTAATTCCTCACACTCAAGCTCTTCTGCAACCCCTTGTGCCTGCTCCCCGTCAGATACATAATCCTGCTCCCCGTCAGATACTTCATCTCCCATTGAGAGTCTTCCTGCTATCGCAGTTTCTCCCACTGTGCCGCTCCCTTCGACCACATCTCTACTTCTGACCCTTGCACCTTGTTCCCTCGCTCCATGGGACAATGGCGCACCTAAATTTTCCATTCTGACGTCTCTATCTCGCTGATCCCATTCTGCTGTCCCTTTAAGGCTCCTGCCTCTTGCACCCTCTCCCCACCCTGCCCCCTCCCGCTCACCAAAATATCCGACTCCCCGCCTCTCCTCGGAGCACTCACTTCCACCACACACCCCGCTCCTGCCTCCTTTCCCCCCGCAGACACCAGACTCCCCAGGGGGAGCCGAACTGCACTAAGGCTCGAGTCTGCACTCGACCCTTGCTGCCCGCTGCTGTCTTTGTTCCCCTCCATAGCACTCGCCGTGTTTTCCGCCATCTCCATCTCGATCTCCGCTGCGCCAACCTCTGCCCCTTCCTGTGCTACTTTTTCCTTCATTTTACCGGCTGTGTCCTCCGACTGCACCGCACCTCCGGCCATTCCACACTCCTCTCCTGCTCCTTCTCCCATCTCCTCTTCACTCATTTCGCTCCCTTCTGCCATACACTCACAGCGGGCGGGGCCTTTACGACACACCCCACAGCTCTCCGCCTTGCAGCTCCGTGCGATATGTCCCGACTCACCGCAATTGTAACAATACATATCAGGACAGTTTCATACGAGATGGTCATGTCCCAGACAATAGTAACACACCTTTACTTGGTTATCGTGCAGCACACGAAAGTATTGTACTCCTTCCAGTGTCTCGAACTTCATACTGTAAGGCAAAGACCTCACCCCCTCTGGGAACCGCACCTTTACATACCGGGTTCCGTCTGCTACCCGTGTTCCCGGATAGTACCTCCTCTTTATTTTGGAACAGATTTTAATGTCCCACGACTCCAACTTTTTGCTCAGCACTTCGTCCTCGATGTACACAGGCAAGTTCAAAAATGAAACCACCACCTCCTCTGAATATAGCAGAGCCACCTCCAAAAATTTCCCCCCAACTTTCAGACTGAGCAGCAGTTTTTCCACCTCCTCACGGCCACTGACCGTCACCTCAAATCCCACATTTGGTTTTGGTCGGCAGGCAAAACAGCTTCCCTCACCACAGTCCTCATGAACCGCCTGGATTATATCCCAGACTTGAATCTTCTTATCTTCACATTGCACCACCACCGTATTTTCTTTACCAAACCTCCTGAGGTCCCGGCCCAAATCTTTGGGCCTTTTTTCCCCCCTTCCCACCACAGTTTCTTCCCTAATAAAATTCCCCTTGGGAATATTGTCCTCTGAGGGGCCCGGCACTCCGGACTCCTCAGCAGCCATCTGGCTGTTTTTTGTGGGCCAAAAAGGCCCTAAAACCTGAAAACAACACCCCAAAACCCTCCACCAACTTTTTACAAAACTTCCTCCAACACCCAGCTGCAATTAGGCAACCAGTCACACCTGGCTCACTCCTAGCCCCTCCCACCTAGAGAGTGCTGCCCACTGAGCCACGGCTGACATGGAATTGCCCTGGAATGTGTTCAGCCACTTTCAGTGCTCACTCCACAACTGCTCTAGTCCCACTTCCCTGTTCTTTTCCTTTCATTCCTCTTGGCTTCAATAGGCATGTTTCCTGATTCCACATTCCACATTCTGCAGTGTAGGCGATCAACAGGATGAACTGCAGCCACTCATCAAGATTACTTCAACAGCACCTCCCTTCCCCTGCGACCTCGACCATTGAGAAGAACCTCAATGTCATGGGAACACCATCGCCTCCAAGTTCCCCTCCAAGTTACACGCCATCCTGACTTGGACATATATCGGCCATCCCTTCATCATCGTTGGGTCAAAATCCTGGAACTCCCTCCCTAATATCACTGTCGTCACCACACGGACTGCAGCAGTTCAAAGAGGAGGCTTACCAACGCCACCTTCTCAAGGGCAACTAGGGACAATAAATGTGGCCTTGCCAGCGACGCTCACGTCCTGAGAACAAATTTAATAAAGCATAAAATTCTAACCGCCCTCTTCCAATAATCCTAATGCTTCCAGATATGCAGTGCTGTAATATTATTAGTTACACTGACTTTTCTGTACAAGTAATGGGGCTGATTTTGCGACCTTACATTCCTGGTGCAGTGTTTCATCAAACAAGTCATTTTACAAGGCACAGAACTTGATGCACATAATTTAAAGCACTCCAAATTTTTCACCCTGCTAAAACTTAGATGAATGACCGGTTAATCTGATTTTGGTGGCATTGGTTGAGGGAGGAATGTTGTCCAGGGCACTGGGGAGAACGCCCTCTCATTCTTGAACAATGCCACGGGATCGTCTACATCGACCTGAAAAGGCAGATGAGGTCTTGATTTAATGTCTTGTGCAAATGAAGGCTGTATAAAAGGTGGGAGTTTGATTATTGCATCATTTGAATTCACACATATCTGGAAGTCTGTGGGGCAAATTTTTCTCCTTTGTGCTGGATCACAAAAACAAGCCTGAGCGGTCTGCCTGGCGTAAAGTCAGGTGGGGACGATCACGTGTCTGTAAAGAGACCACCCAATTTTTCTTCCATTAATTCACATTATAGGCTTCTAGTTTTCTTCTATGCACCCAACCCACGCTCATAAACCTGCCCTTATATTGTCATATATACTGAAATCTGAAATACATATCTGTACCTCTAATAGACATTCCAACTTTCTGTCTGTTCCGATCGCACAAGAAGGCCATGCCGCTTCCCTGGTTTGCATTTTTAGCCCAGCAGCAACATCACTGGGATGAAAATGGAGGGTGGGATGTGGAGAGAGAAAGAGAGAAAGAAAGAAAGAAAGAAAGAAAGAGTGAAAGAAAGAAAGAGAGAAGAACGAGAGAAAGAAAGAAACAAAGAAAGAAAGAAAGAAAGACAGACAGACAGACAGACATTATTTATACAGCGCCTTTCACGACCACCGGACGTCCCAAAGCAATTTACAGCCAATGAAGCACTTTTTGAAGTGTAGTCACTATTATAATTTAGGCAACGTGGCAGCCAATTTGTGCACAGCAAGCACCCACAAATAGCAATGTGATAATGGCCAGATAATCTGTTTTTGTTATGTTGATTGAAGGATAAATATTGGCCAGGACACCGGGGATAACTCCCTTGCAAAATACTGCCATGGGGTCTTTTACATCCACCTGAGAGAGCAGATGGGGCCTCAGCTTAACATCTCCTCTGAAAGACAGCACCTCTGACAATGCTGCAATCCACAGCAAATTATCACTTGATACAGCCGCCATGCCATCTGTGCCAAGCTCCACTGATATCCTGCCTCTCAGCGTATTGACTGTAAGGTCATTGCCCTTGTTTTTGTTTCCCCCCATGGTCTAGTTCTGCTTTACCTGGGTGATGTTCAACAGCTGCACCTCCTAGTCCCTATCCTCCACTCCTCCAACTCTGGATTATTACCCGTTTGGTGCTCCCCCTGCCCCATTATGGTAGGACAATCCTTCAGTCACCATGCCCCTGCATCTTCGAACTCTTTCTCAAAAACATTTTACCTTGAAGTTCTCTGCCTGCCTAGTGTCAGAGAACTATGTTATTTTTTATTAGGTGGGCAGGTACGGGGATCCAGGAGGTAGTGTTGAGGAGCTGCAGCCCTTGCACTTGTCCAACAGGTTCGAGGCTCTTACTCCCTGTGAGGATGGGAACAGGGACTGCGGGGAGGATGAGCAACCTGGCCACAGCACCATGGAGCGGGGGGCCATTCAAGTGGGGGGAGTTAAAAGAAATGTTGTAGTGGTAGGGGATAGTATCATTAGGGGGATAGATAGAGTTCTTTGCAGCCGAGAGTGAGAGTCCCGAAGGCTGTGTTGCCTGCCCGGAGTGAAGGAGTTCCAGGATTTTGACCCGGCGATGATGAAGAAACGGACAATATATTTCCAAGTCAGGATGGCGTGCGACTTGGAGGGGAACTTGGAGGTGGTGGTGCTCCCATGCACCTGCTGCCCTTGTCCATCTACGGGGTAGAGATTGCAGGTTTGGGAGGTGCTGCCGAAGAAGTGAGGAGGATAGGCAGGAAATACTTGGAAGCTTCATCCTTGAAAGGAGGTGAGGGACAGGGGACCTCCTCAAGGTATAGGAGATAATAGGTAAAGTAGAAACATTTGATTCCAAGCGCTATTTTCAGTTGAACCTTGATTTTGGGACAAGGAGACATCAGCAAAAACTGGATAAAGGCGTCGGCGGGAATTCAGCGGCAGCAGCGGGGCTATAAAAGGCCCCAGAGACCAGGTAAGGCCTCACAGCGTCGGCGGGAATTTCAGCGGCAGCAGCGGGGCTATAAAAGGCTCCAGAGACCAGGTAAGGCCTCAGAGCGTCGGCGGGAATTTCAGCGGCAGCAGCGGGGCTATAAAAGGCTCCAGAGACCAGGTAAGGCCTCAGAGCGTCGGCGGGAATTTCAGCGGCAGCAGCGGGGCTATAAAAGGCTCCAGAGACCAGGTAAGGCCTCAGTGCATTGGCGGGTGTTTCAGCAGCAGCAGCGGGGCTATAAAAGGCTCCAGAGACCAGGTAAGGCCTCAGTGCGTTGGCGGGTGTTTCAGCGGCAGCAGCGGGGCTATAAAAGTCCCAGAGACCAGGTAAGGCCTCAGTGCGTTGGCGGGTGTTTCAGCGGCAGCAGCGGGGCTATAAAAGTCCCAGAGACCAGGTAAGGCCTACCAGTCTCCAGTCTGGGAACTCGGAGGGAAGGAGAGAGGTAAAAAGTAATCCAAGTGTGACGTTACCAGAAAGCAGGTAAGTGATTGGTTGGTAAGTATTTCTCCCTTTTTAAGCTTAAATCTCTTTGGTTTATAGTTTCTAAAGTGTGATATTCACCATCTAGAATCGGGGCAGAGGGTATTTAAGAATAATATTAATAAATTTAATTAATTACATAGAATGGGAGATCAGGTGATTTGTTGCTGCTGCAATATGTGGGAGCTGGTGGACACCATTGATGCTCACGGTGATCACAGTTGCAGTAAGTGTTGGCTGCTCGAGGAATTCCGGCTCCGTGTTGAAGAGCTGGAGTCTGAGCTTCAAACACTGAGACACATCAGGGAGGGGGAGAGTTACCTGGACTCTGTGTATCACGAGGTATTCACACCAATTAGATTAATTAATTCAGATGTAGTCCGTGGCCAGGGTCAGGATGGTGTGACTAGAAGTGAGGCAGGTACGGGGATCCAGGAGGTAGTGTTGAGGAGCTGCAGCCCTTGCACTTGTCCAACAGGTTCGAGGCTCTTACTCCCTGTGAGGATGGGAACAGGGACTGCGGGGAGGATGAGCAACCTGGCCACAGCACCATGGAGCGGGGGGCCATTCAAGTGGGGGGAGTTAAAAGAAATGTTGTAGTGGTAGGGGATAGTATCATTAGGGGGATAGATAGAGTTCTTTGCAGCCGAGAGTGACAGTCCCGAAGGCTGTGTTGCCTGCCCGGTGCCAGGGTTAAGGACATCTCCTCTGGACTGGAGAGAAACTTGGAGTGGGAGGGGGAGGATCCAGTTGTCGTGGTCCATGTTGGTACCAACGACATAGATAGGACAAGGAAGGAGGTTCTGCTGAGGGAGTTTGAGCAGCTAGGGGCCAAATTAAAAAGCAGAACCACAAGGGTAATAATGGATTATTACCTGAGCCACGAGCGAATTTGGCTAGGACAAATAAAATTAGAGAGTTAAATGCGTGGCTCAAAGACTGGTGTGGGAGAAATGGGTTTTGCTTCCTGGGACACTGGCACCAGTACTGGGGCAGGAGGGAGCTGTTCCATTGGGACGGGCTTCATTTGGCCAGTGCTGGGACTAGAGTCCAGGCGGATCATATAACTAGGGCTGTAGAGAGGGCTTTAAACTAACTAGTGGGGGGGAGGTTCCTGGAGAGCAAATAATAAAAATGACAACAGAGAAGGTCATAGACTTAGGTAGCAGTGGGGAAATTAAAAACCAGAGCGTGTCAGGAAGGGGCAGAAGGTATGGAGTAAAAGGTAAAGTAATAAAAAGGGCAAAAGCAGGAACTAAGTGTCACAAAACATCTTTGAAAGTTCTCTATCTGAATGCACGTAGCATTTGTAACAAAATAGACGAGTAAATGGCACAAATAACTACATATGGGTATGAGCTTGTGGCCATTACAGAAACATGGCTGCAGGGTGACAATGCCTGGGAATTAAACATACCAGGTTATTTAACGATCAGGAAGGACAGGCAGGAAGGAAGGGGAGGTGGGGTGGCTATGTTAATAAAGGAAGGAATCACTGCAATACAGAGAAATGATATTGGGTCAAAAGATCAGGATAATGAAACAGTTTGGGTGGAGGTAAGGAATAATAAGTGGAAAAAACACGAGTGGGAGTAGTCTATAGGCCTCCGAACAGTGGCAACTCTGTTGGACGGAGTATCAATCAGGAAATAGTTGAGGCTTGTAATAAGGGAACATCTATAATTATGGGGGATTTTAACTATCATATTAATTGGACAAATCAAATTGGGCAGGGCTGCCTTGAGGATGAGTTCATTGAGTGTATTAGGGATGGGTTTCTTGAGCAGTATGTAACTGAACCGACCAGGGGGCAAGCAACCTTAGATCTGGTCCTAGTAAAGGATCCCCTTGGAATGAGTGACCACAACATGGTTGAATTCCATATTCAATTAGAGGGTGAGAAGGTTGGATCTCAAACAAGCATGCTAAGCTTGAATAAAGCAGACTATGAAGGTATGAGAGCGGAATTGAGCATAGTGGATTGGGAAAATAGATTAAAGGGTAAGACGATACATGATCAGTGGTGTACATTTAAGGAGTTATTTTACAACTTCCAAAAAACATATATTCCACTGAGAAGAAAAGGGTGTAAAAGAAAAGACAACCATCCGTGGCTAAGTAAAGAAATCAAGGGCATATAAGGTAGCCAAATCTAGTGGGAGGATAGAGGATTGGGAAAACTTTAAAAGACAGCAAAAAATAACAAAAAGATTGATTAAGAAAGGGAAGATAGATTATGAAAGTAAATTAGCAAAAAATATAAAAACAGATAGTAAGAGTTTTTATAGTTATATAAAAAGAAAAAGGGTGGCTAAAGTAAATGTTGGTCCCTTAGAGGATGAAACCAGGAAATTAATGGTGGGAAATATGGAGATGGCAAAAACACTGAATGAATATTTTACATCAGTCTTTACAGTAGAAGACACTAAGAATATCCCAACACTGGACAAACAGGGGGCTAAAGGGGTGGAGGAGCTAAACACGATCAAAATCACTAAGGAAGTGGTACTCGGTAAAATAATGGGACTCAAGGCGGATAAATCACCTGGACCTGATGGCTTACATCCTAGGGTCTTGAGGGAAGTGGCGGTAGGGATTGTGGATGCATTGGTAATAATTTTCCAAAACTCCCTGGACTCGGCAAAGGTCCCGGCAGACTGGAAAACTGCTAATGTAAAACCCTTATTTAAAAAGGGCAGTAGACAGAAGGCTGGAAACTATAGACCGGTTAGCCTAACATCTGTGGTAGGTAAAATTTTGGAGTCCATTATTAAGGAGACAGTAACAGGACATTTGGATAATCATAATTTAATAGGACAAAGTCAGCATGGTTTTATGAAGGGGAAGTCATGTTTGACAAATTTGCTGGAGTTCTTTGAGGAAGTAACACATAGGGTGGATAAAGGGGAACCAGTGGACGTAGTGTATTTAGACTTCCAAAAGGCATTTGACAAGGTGCCACACAAAAGATTATTGCTTAACATAAAAAATCACGGGATTGGGGTAATATTCTGGCATGGATAGAGGATTGGCTATCTAACAGAAGGCAGAGAGTTGGGATAAATGGTTCATTCTCAGACTGGCAATCAGTAACTAGTGGTGTTCCGCAGGGGTCAGTGCTGGGTCCCCAAATCTTTACAATCTATATTAACGATTTGGAGGAGGGGACCGAGTGTAAAATCTCAAAGTTTGCAGATGATACTAAGATGGGAGGGAAAGTAGTGAGTGAGGAGGACATAAAAAACCTGCAAGGGTGCATAGACAGGCTAAGTAAGTGGGCAGAGATTTGGCAGATGGAATACAATACTGGAAAGTGTGAGGTTATGCACTTTGGCAGGAAAAATCGTAGAGCAAGTTATTATCTTAATGGCAAGAAACTGGAAAGTACTGAAGTACAAAGGGATCTGGGGGTCCTGGTGCACGAAACTCAAAAGGTTAGTATGCAGGTGCAGCAAGTGATTAAGGCGGCCAATGGAATGTTGGCTTTCATTGCTAGGGGGATAGAATATTAAAATAGGGAGGTATTGCTTCAGTTGTACAAGGTATTGGTGAGACCGCACCTGGAATACTGCGTACAGTTTTGGTGTCCATACTTAAGGAAAGACATACTTGCTCTCGAGTCAGTACAAAGAAGGTTCACTCGGTTAATCCCGGGGATGAGGGGATGGACATATGAGGAGAGGTTGAGTAGATTGGGACTCTACTCATTGGAGTTCAGAAGAATGAGAGGCGATCTTATTGAAACATATAAGATTGTGAAGGGGTTGGATCGGGTGGATGCGGGGAGGATGTTCCCGATGATGGGTGAAACTAGAACTAGGGGGCATAGTCTTAGAATAAGGGGCTGCTCTTTCAAAACTGAGATGAGGAGGAACTACTTCACTCAGAGGGTGGTAGGTCCATGGAATATGCTGCCCCAAAAAGCTGTAGAAGCTACATCATTACATAAATTTAAAACAGAAATAGACAGTTTCCTAGAAGTAAAGGGAATAAAGGGTTATGGGGAGCGGGCAGGAATTTGGACATGAGTCTAGGTTCAGATCGGTCATGGCCCTGTGGGTAGCGGAGCAGGCTCGAGGGGCCGATTGGCCTACTCCTGCCCCTATTTCTTATGTTCTTATGTTCTCAAACTTGGCTTTTATCACTCCTAGAGGTGATTGGAGCGCTAAATCAGGTGCTTCACACCTGTCTTAAGGTGCAAAGGCCGAGGAGTGAGGCACTACCTCAGAGCGCTGGCGAAGCAAGGAAGGACAAATCAAAATGAACCTGCAAAGTGCTGCTCAGTACTCAAAACTCCTTCACACAGTGTTGAATCTCTCCAGAAGGTTCACTAATCCCATCCATGAGCAATGCCACAGAGGATTCACTAATATTTATCTGTGAGCAATGCCATGGAAGGCTCACTAACTGTATCCAGGAGCAATGCCACAGAAGAGTCACTAATTTTATCCATGAGCGATGCCACAAGAGATTCACTAAGTCTTTATTCAGAAAGATGGATACAACACTCCTTTTAACTTAGTTCACAGAGAAATTGTTTTTTAATGAAGAAATGTAGAGAACAGTCTTGTTGTTTATTATTTGTTTTCAGCTTTAAATTATGGCAAGTACTAATACACAATGGGATAGATTTTCAACACACGAGCAGGAGGAAGAAGGCTGCCACCGAAATGCCTGAATAATTTTCTCATCCTGTGCCGAATTCTTACCGCAGCTGATGCTGCACAGGCCCCACCTCAATCAAACTCTCGAGGCCCCCCCTCCACTGAAGGCGTTGAACGGGGCAAGGGGGTGGGGGTGGGGAAGCGAGAACATGTCGTATCTACATCCCTGAGCGAGTTTGCACCAATGCCCGCTCCAGATCGCCTGAAAATGGGCAAACGGTATCATAAAATCTGGCCCCATAAGATCAGCATTGGGATGAAATCAAAACTTCTTTCCATCAACACTTCATCTAGAGTCATCTATTGTTTCTTAACTTGTCCCATTACCATCTCCTTTTGCCTTGCACCATCACCCCTCTTGTCTCTTAATCTCTCCCGCCTTCCATCCTATCACAGAACTTCCCTTTTGTTATTTCCTCCCCTCCCCCCTTTCCCTGCTTAATAACCTGTTACATCTCCAGCCTTTTCCAGTTCTGACGAAGGGTCATCGACCTGAAAGGTTAACTCTGTTTCTCTCTCCACAGATGCTGCCTGACCTGCTGAGTGTTCCCAGCATTTCTGTTTTTAGTTCCGATTTCCAGCATCCGCAGTATTTTGCTTCTGTTTCCATCAACACCAACTGTGCAATGTGAATGCACTGTTCAGCCTTTTTAATTGTTTTATTGCGTTGTCTGGACATTGAAACAGACAATGTCTACTCTCAATCCCGGGGGTAGATCTTGACTTTGTGCGATTGAGTAAAGCAGGTGATTGTCAGTCGACAGCCTTTGAAGTCAATAGAAATAACAATCAGGAGAGATGTCAAACGGGCTGCTGACTCACTATCGCCCGTTTTACACTCTCACACAAAGTCAAAGATCTACCCCTACCCAGGCTCTTTCTAATTCGAGCCCATTGGTTGAAGACTTTGCGCCACATTTTTGGCGCTTGTTAACTATAAAGTAAACCATGGCCTCCCCCCCCCCTCCCTATCTCTGTAACCTCCTCCAGCCCTACAACCCTCCGAGATCTCTGCGTTCCCCCAATTCCGGCCTCTGGAGCATCCCCAATTTTATTCGCTCCACCATTGGCAGCTGTTCCTTCAGATGCCTGGGCCTGACGCTCTGGAATTCCCTCCCTAAACCTCTCCGCCTCTCTCTCTTTCCTTCTTTAAGAGGCTCCTTAAAACCTGCCTCTTTGACCAAGCTCCCAATACCTACATATGTGGCTCGGTGTCAAATTTTGTTAAAATGTTGTCTGATAACGCTTCTGGGACGTTTTACTACGTTAAAAGGCGCTATATAAATGCAAGTTATTGTTGTTGTTGCAATTGTCGGTCTATTAAATAACCACTGCACCATTTTCATAGCATGCCAACATTTTCTTAAACAGAAAACCTCTGCAAATTATATTAATCAGTGTTTTATTTTATTCCCCGCGTCTACCGACTCATGGCATCATAGAAATTGCAGCATAAAAAGGCCAATTTGATGCATCCTGGTGATGGCTTTTCAACTCCAGTCCCATGTCCCTGTAATTTCTCTAGGCCCTTTTACATTATTGCTTTACACATATTTATGCAATTCCCTTTTAAATGATGGTATAGTGAGCAGTAAGGCATCCCTGTACTAACAGTCCTGTGAGTGAAAACAATCATATCTTCTAATGTCCCCCTTCATTGTGCCAATGTCACTGATTTGTCAACCATTGAGAACAACCTTTCTTCTATTTGCCTTCTCAAAACCTTTCAAAATTACTTATCATTCGTCTACACATTAGCTATTTAAACAATGTTTAAGGTTAATTTTCTTCTTTGACTTGTGTGCACTTCCTCCTCCTCCTCCTTCCCCACAGGCCTCTGTGATTCATTCTTCAAACAGGAAGTTGAGGTCATCTGGATTGTGTCCACTTTGCCATTTCTCATCAGTAATGACTCAATATGAAGTGTGTGTGTTCCTTTGAACCAGCCTGGACCAGTCACTCTGCGGATGAGAAGTGCTGGTGATTCAGGACCCAGAACTTATCCCGAGGCGAGCTTTCCAAGAACTGAGCTTTTAACACTGCACAAATCTCACATGTTCACCATCTCTTTGAATGGGGTACACTGGGGGCCCATAGGATCAATTCTCGCACTCATGAGAATCTGGGACTCTCCCAAGGTCAGTCGTCAGATCTGATTGCCCAAACCACTGGTATTATTTTTTAAATTCATTCTTGGGATTCATTCTTGCCATTTATTGCCCATTCCTTCGTTGCCCTGCGAAGGTGGTGGTGGGCCACCTAGCAGTTTGATACAACTTCAAAAGGCATTTAAAAGTCAACCACGTTGGTGTGGGAGTGGAGGCAGATATAGGCCCAGACCGGGTAAGAGCAGTAAGGTTTCCTTCCCTAAAGAACAGTAGTGAACCAAGTCTGTATTAACGACAATCCGATAGCTTCATGGTCATTTTTTTCTACTGATGCCAGCTAGTGTTCAAGCCCAGTTGAGTTGAAGTCCAGCAGTTAAACGCTTGCACTGTGCCCCTTTCCCCCTCCTACTTCTGCTCGGCATTAGGGGAGCAGTGATTGCTGATATTGGGGAATAGGTTATCACGTCTGACATGAATCTTGCCATTCATGTGGAAATGCTCGCCAGTGTTATTTCATGTCCCCTCCTCGCTCTCCTAATTTCTTTTTTAAGTATCCCCCTGCACTTTTTATACTCCTCTAGGGCTTCCTCTGTCTTTAGTCCTTTGTATCTGCCAAAAGCCCCCCTTTTTTTCCTAATCCATTCTCGTATATCCCTTGACATCCAAGGTTCCCTAGGCTTGTTCGTCCCACCCTTGACCTTTGCGGGAACATGTTGCCATTGTACTCTCTCAATTTCCTTTCTGAAAGACTCCCATTGCTCCGATGTGGATTTTCCTTCAAGTAGCTGATCCCAGTCCACATTGGCCAGATCCTGCCTTATCATATTAAAATCGGCCTTCCCCCAATTTAGAACCTTTATTTCCAGTCCATCCTTGTCCTTTTCCATGACTACCTTAAATCTCACCGAATTATGGTCACTGTCACCAAAATGCTCACCTACTAACACTTCTACCACTTGCCCGGCCACATTCCCTAGAATTAGGTCCAGTACCGCCCCCTCTCTTGTAGGACTTTCTACATGCTGGCTCAAAAAGCTCTCCTGGATGCACTTTAAGAATTCTGCACCCTCTAAGCCTTTCACACTCTGACTATCCAAGTTAATATTGGGGAAGTTGAAATCCCCCACTATAATTACCCTATTATTTGCACACTTCTCTGAGATTTGCCTACATATCTGTTCCTCTATCTCCCCCTGGCTGTTTGGGGGCCTATAGTACACTCCCAGCAAAGTGCTAGCCCTCTTTTTGTTTTTAAGTTCAACCCATATGGCCTCATTAGAGGAACCTGTTAATATATCATCCCTCCTTACAGCAGCAATTGTCTCCTTAATTAATATTGCGACACCCCCTCCTCTTTACCCACCCCCCCTCTGTCTCGCCTGAAGATTCTATACCCCGGAATATTGAGCTGCCAGTCTTGCCCCTCCCTCAACCATTTCTCCATGATAGCAACAATATCATACTCCCATGTGTTCATCAACACTTTCAGTTCATCCACCTTATTCGTAAGACTCCTTGCATTAAAATAAATGCCATTTAGCCTTGCCCTACTCCCTTGTGCCGTTACATATTTGCTCTGCCTTCCAGTCTGACTTGTTTTTTCCTCTATATTTGGCTGTACATCACCCCCTAGTATAGCTCCACTCTGTATCCCATCCCCCTGCCAAGTTAGTTTAAACCCCCCCGAACAGTGCTAGCAAACCTCCCCGCAAGGATATTTGTCCCGTTCTGGTTCAGGTGCAACCCGTCCGACTTGTACAAGTCCCACCTTCCCCAGAAGCAGGCCCAGTGATCCAGGAAACTAAAGCCCTCCCTCCTGCACCAACTCTTTAGCCACGCATTCATCTGCTCTATCCTCCTATTCCTATACTCACTAGCCATGGTGTGGAGATGCCGGAGTTGGACTGGGGTGGACAAATGTAAGAAGTCACACAACACCAGGTTATAGTCCAACAGCTTTATTTGAAATCACAAGCTTTCGGAGCGCTGCTCCTTCTTCAGGTGAAGTAGAGAAATGCATAAAGACACAGCTTATATAGTCAGAGAATCATGTCAGATGTTTACAGGTAACCTTTCCAACTGCCATTTATCACACCTCGGCAGAGAGATAATCACAGCAGTCAAAGGTGTGAATGGTGTCCAAACAGGTCAGTCAGGGAAACATTACATCAAAGAACAATGAGGTGGGGTCACAAGGGGTCAAATATTGCAGATGCTCGGGTCTGTATGAAAAACAAAAAAACAGACAAAAAACATTTTTTTTTGGCTGGAAATCACAGCAGGTCCGGCCGCATCTGTGTAGAGAGAACAAGCCAATGTCGACTCGAGTCTGGATGACCCTGCATCAGGTGAGGTTACATGTAGCGTGACATGAACCCAAGATCTCGGTTGAGGCCGTCCTCATGGGTGCGGAACTTGGCTATCAGTTTCTGCTCGACGATTTTGCGTTGTCGTGTGTCTCGAAGGCCACCTTGGAGAATGCTTACCTGAAGATCGGAGGCTGAATGTCCTTGACTGCTGAAGTGTTCCCCGACTGGGAGGGAACACTCCTGCCTGGTGATTGTTGCGCGGTGTCTGTTCATCCGTTGTCGCAGTGTCTGCATGGTCTCGCCGATGTACCATGCTCCGGGGCATCCTTTCCTGCAACGTATGAGGTAGACAACGTTGGCCGAGTCACATGAGTATGTACCATGTACCTGGTGGGTGGTGTCCTCACGTGTGATGATGGTATCTGTGTTGATGATCTGGCATGTCTTGCAGAGGTTGCTGTGGCAGGGTTGTGTGGTGTCGTGGTCGCTGTTCTCCTGAAAGCTGGGTAATTTGCTGCGAACGATGGTCTGTTTGAGGTTAGGCGGCTGTTTGAAAGTGAGTAGTGGAGGCGTGGGGATGGCCTTAGCGAGGTGTTCGTCGTCATCGATGACATGTTGAAGGCTGCGAAGAACATGGCGTAGTTTCTCTGCTCCGGGGAAGTACTGGACGACGAAGGGTACTCTGTTGGTTGTGTCCCGTGTTTGTCTTCTGAGGAGGTCTATGCGATTTTTCGCTGTGGCCCGTCGGAACTGTCGATCGACGAGTCGAGCGTCATATCCCGTTCTTACAAGGGCGTCTTTCAGTGTCTGTAGGTGTCCATCGCGTTCCTCCTTTATGCATTTCTCCACTTCACCTGAAGAAGGAGCAGCGCTCCGAAAGCTTGTGATTTCAAATAAAGCTGTTGGACTATAACCTGGTGTTGTGTGACTTCTTACATTTATACTCACTAGCACGTGGCACCGGGAGTAATCCAGAGATTACAACCTTTGAGGTCCTACTCTTTAGTCTGCTGCCTAGCTCCCTAAATTCTTGCTGCAGGACCTCATTCCTCTTCCTACCCATGTCATTGGTCCCAATGTGAACCATGACCTCTGACTGTTCATTTGCCATAGCATACAAGGCTACGGACCAAATGCTGGAAAATGGGATTAGATTAGATAGGGCTTGATGGCCGGCGCGGATGCGATGGGCCAAAGGGCCTCTTTCTGTGCTGTCTAACTCTATGACTCTATGACTTATGAAATAATACTGGGCGGCCTGCTGGTGGCGCTGTCCAGGGAGAGTATAAATACTCGGGCACGGGCCCAGCTCGCTCAGGACATTCTTTAACCGGAACTAGTGAAGGACACAACTAGATCTCCATGTTGAAAAACAGCTGATTAAAGCCTTGTTTAATACCCAGACCAAGTTCCTAGTAGTTTTCTTACGTCAACGTCTACCAGCTTGGAGTTTCGCTTCTGTCAGCCGTGAGCCGGTTGAAAATAAAAAGTATCAGTGAGCACGACTCACTTCAAAAGGTTTGTGTATGATGACACGTAGGGGTATAAAGTGCTTTTGGACGGAAGGCCAAAATGGGTGATAGCGAAACGGCAGCCCATTTAAACCTCACCCGATGCTCATTTCCCTTTGAAGTCAATGGGCGGAATACAACACTGGCTGCTGATTCACTGTCGCCCGAGACCAATTTCTATTCTGTTATATTCTTTTATTATCTAACCCTGTTCTATTCCATTGAGGCTTTCCTCCTTCCTGTTTCGTGCCCCAGCAACAACCCCAGAATATCAGTCCTGCATCGAGTCTTGGGCTACAAGTACCTTCTCATAAATAGACTGTCTCTCAGTCTCTCATTCTCCATTTCCAACTTGAGGAAGGAATAGCATCACTTGTAACCTTGGTTACCACAGCTTTCTCCAGAAGAAAATCTAGATACAAGTCGACTGAGGCAAAAGTTCTGCTTTGTCCTAAAGGAAGAAAGACTTGCATTTCTATAGCGCCTTTCACAACTTCAGGACATCCTTTACAGCCAATGAAATACCTTTGAAGTGTAGTCACTGTTGCAATGTAGGAAACACGGCACCAATTTTGCACAGCAAGGTCCCACAAAGAGCAATGTGATAAATGGCCAGATAATCTGTTTTTAGTGATGTTGATTGAGGGACAAATATTGGTCAGGACACCGGGGAGAACTCCCCTGCTCTTCTTCGAAATAGTGCCGCGGGGCAGGGTTAGATGAAGAGGGGTGGGAGGAGGCCCGTGTGTGGAGCATAAAGACTGGCACAGACCAGTTGGACCGAATGGCCTGTTGCTGTGCTATAAATTCTATGCCACTCTATGTAGCGGAGCTCAGAGCAGTAACCAGCAGCAGACAGTTCTGTGTCGAAGTTCTAAGGAGCGCCCAGCACAGAGGAGACTCACAGCTTGAGAAAATAAGTAAAATAAAATTTAATCGGTTATTCAAGTACATGGTGTTCTATTCTTTAATCCTTCGTGAAGCTGTGAATGTTAAGCAACAATGTAAACATTGAAGAATCAGGCAAATCATTCCCTGTATGCATTATGTACAGATAAAACCAGATAATGGTCCTATTATTGGAGGTTTAATATGATTGACAGCAGGTCTGCATTTTCAAACTTGTCATGTAATAATGTTCCTTCATGAAAAGGTAAACTTCAAATCAGCAGCAAAGACAATTGTGATTGGGTTAGAGGATAAATAGTTAAGACAAGTGCAGGGCGCTCGAATGTTTAATTATGGGCTACTCCACTCTTTACACTTTCCTATAAATATTAAAGCTTTCAATTGAAGCTCTCATACACAACCCTTACTGTACCTCTCAACCCGAAAAACACGTTTAACCTAAAATTCACCAAACTTACCACCCTCTGTAAACTTGAGCTCATTCAAAACTCTGCTGCCCGTATCCTAAATCGCCCCGACTCCCAATCAACCAGCACTCCTGTGTTCACTGACCGACACTGGCTCCCGGTCTGACAACGCCTCGATTTTAAAATTCTCACCCTTGCGTTCAAATCCCTCGATGGCCTCGCCCCTCCCTATCTCTGTAACCTCCTCTAGCCCTACAATCCTCCAAGATCTCTGCGTTCCTCCAATTCTGGCCTCTTGCGCATACCTTGATTTCCTTGGCACCACCTTTGGTGGCCGTGCCTTCAGCTGCCTAGGCCCTAAGCGGTGGAATTCCCTCCCTCACCCACACTGCCTCTCTAATTTCTCTCTCCTCCTTTAAGGCGCTCCTTAAAACCTGCCTCTTTGACCAAGCTTTTGGTCACCTGTCCTAATATCGTCTTATGTAGCTCGGTGTCAAATTTTGTCCGATAATGCTCCTGTGAAGCACCGTGGGACATCTTTGTTATATTAAAGGCGCTATATAAATACAAGTTGTAAGTTCAAGGGGAATTGTCAGCCTCCTATGACTTGTCCACTGTGTCATGAAATGGATTGTCTACTTTCCTAAACCATAGATTTTTTCCGATTGACCAGTCTTGAGGCTGTAGTGGTGAGCTTCCTCCTGAAAGTGTCCCCCGCCAGAAAGTACAGGATAGGGTCCACGCAGCTATTGAGGCTGGCGAGACCCCTGGTCACTTGATACATGGCGTAAACCCTCCTGTTCCACTCACACGTGTCTTGCCCTTGGTAATAAAGTCTGGACTGAAGATTCAGCTTCTTCATCACGTGGAAGGGGAGGTAGGAGACCGCAAAGACCGCCAGCACGATGATGACGAGACGCACGGACTTGCCCCGGAGAGGAGTCCTCATGTCATTGAATATTAGCGCCTTCACTATAAATCCGTAACAGACCAGGATGGTGGCGAAGGGGATGCAGAAGCCGAAGAACGTAGTGAGCATGCTGTAAACGAAGTATGTGTGCAAGAGCTCTTTCGAGGTCGTATCGTAACATGTAATGGTTTTATTTGTGCCCAGGTGAG
Source organism: Somniosus microcephalus (assembly GCF_052327205.1). Taxonomy (NCBI): domain Eukaryota; kingdom Metazoa; phylum Chordata; class Chondrichthyes; order Squaliformes; family Somniosidae; genus Somniosus; species Somniosus microcephalus. The sequence continues at coordinate 16,457,919 of NC_140992.1, forward strand.
GTCTAGAGAAGTTGGCTTTATTGGTGTCCTGTCGTATTCGGGAGAAGTACAGTATCGGGGCAATGCCAGCCATGACTATAACCCACACACACACGCACACAATGGTGGCCGATTTTTTCTTCAACCTGCCCAGTGATTTCATGGGGTGGACTACCCCCGTATACCTGTGGACGCTGATGCAGGTCAGAAACAAGATGCTGCCGTATAAGTTAACATGGAAAATAAACCTTTGCAGTTTGCACATGATCTCCCCGAAGATCCAGTCACTTCCCTTGAAGTAATAAAAAATCAAAACCGGCAGAGAGAAGACGTACAAGAGGTCAGCCAGGGCGAGGTTGAACATGTAAACGGTGATGCTGCTCCAAGGCCTCATGTGGAAGATGAACATCCAGAGGGCAACACTGTTTCCGATTAATCCAGTGACAAAGACTATAATGTACATGATGGGCAGATAGTAAGACTCAAAGTCCTTGTTGACAGAGCAGAAATTGGAAGATGGCTCCGCCATTGTATTCTATTCAAAGCCTTTTATTCACAGTCGTCAGGTTGGCATATGCCCCTCCAATTACAAGAACATCTGAAAGAGCAAACAAATAAGGTTTAAATTTGCCACATTTTATGAGTTTCTTCTGTTACATTGGCTCCCGGTCCATCAACTACTCAAATGTAAATTCTCATCCTTGTTTTCAAACCCCTCCATGGCCTTGCCCCGCCCTATCTCTGTAACCTCCTCTATCCCGACAATGCTCTGAGATCTTTGTGCTCCTCCAATTCTGGCCTCTTGTGCATCCCTGATTTTCATCGCTAAGGGAGGCATAAGTCCACACCAACTGAGTGTCTCCCGGTGCTGTCCCACATCGCCCCGTCTATCATTCGCCGCGACCCTACCGTGCTCCATGAGATGTGAAAAATTATGAGCAACATTGATCTTCCCATTCACAAAGAGCTTAAAAACTCACCACGAAAGTGCTTAAAATCGCGCTGGCCATTCTGAGAAACAGCAGCCAATATTCATGCAGCTGGTATCGACCCATTGTCCAGATAGACGGAATCATGGGACACATGCAACATAAAGAACCAACACCTCATCACTGAGCCACCAGCAGAGGTCCCTGGCTCCGACCTCCCTCGAAGACAGTGGACGTCGCTCAACCGAATCCGCACAGGGTACGGACGATGCGGCCGCCTGCCCCACCAGTGGAAGATGAGGGATGACCCAAAGTGAGACTGTGGCCATGAGTCCCAGACCATGGAGCACGTCACATCAACCTGCCCACTGAGATCTGTGGCGGGAGGCCTCTCATTTCACCACTCCGCATCTCAGGCGCCCATCCAATGGTAACCAAACTAGTCATAGGCTTTTCCCGGCATACAAAAGTAGTAGTAGTTGTATCACTCCACTATTAGTGGCCGTTCCTTCAGCTGTCTAAGTCCTAAATATTGGAATTCCTTCCCTAAACCCTTCTGCCCCTCTACCGCTCTCGCCTCCTTTAAGATGCATCTTAACATCTACCTCTTTGAACAAACTTTTGGTCACCTGTCCTAATATCTCCTTATGTGGCTCAGTGTCAAATTTTATTTGATAACGCTCCTGTGAAGCACCTTGGGATGTTTTACTACGTTAAAGACGCTATATAAATACAAGTTGTTGTTGATGAAAAAATATGTTTGTTGCATTGAAGCTCCTTTGAAAGCCGCGAGATGGATTTATACTAATGCTTGCTCCAAGGAGCACTTGTTAAAGGCAGGTTTTGAATTGCGATTACTCTTCCTCTGCATCCCCCTCCTTCACTCCTTTTCCTCTCCAGATGCTGATTCGTGCTATTGTACAATTCCACAGATAGACCTCAGCTGAGTGCCCATGTAGGTGTTAGCTGTGGCTCAGTGTGTAGCCTCTGGGTCAGAAGGTTGTGTGGTTCAAATCCCACTCCAGAGACTTGAGCGCCAAATCTAGGCAGACACTCCCAGTGCAGTACTGAGGAACGCTGGACAATCAGAAGGGCCATCTTTCAAATGAGACATTCAACCGAGTCCCCATCTGCCCTCTCAGGTGGATGTATAGATCCCATGACACGATTTGACAAAGAGCAGGGGAGTTATCCCTGGTATCCTGGCCAATATTTACCCCTTAACAAGCATCACTGAAACAGATTATCTGGTCATTATCACATTGCTGTTGGTGGGGCCTTGCTGTGCGCAAATTCGCTGCTGCGTTTCCTACATTATACAAGTGACTACACTTCAAAAAGTACTTCATTGGCTGTAAAGCGCTTTGGGACAGAGATGAGGAGGAATTTCTTCACCCAGAGAGTGGTGAACCTGTGGAATTCTCTATCACAGAAGGCAATTGAGGCCAATTCATTAAATATATTCAAGAAGGAGTTAGATATATTTCTTAAGGCTAAAGGGATATGCGGAGAAGGCAGGGACAGGGTACTGAATTTGGATGATCAGCCATGATCTCATTGAATGGCGGAGCAGGCTCGAGGGGCCGAATGGCCTACTCCTGCTCCTATCTTCTATGGGACATCCTGAAGCTGTGAAAGGCGCTATATAAATGCAAGCCTTTTTTTTCTTTCTCGGTGAATCTCATTAACCCAGCTCACCCAATGTGACTTCCAACTCAAACCGCCTCAAAAAGAACCCACATCGATAACCAGGCTGGGGCAATGGAATTAGACATGATTTGACTGAGAATTGCAAGGGGAGGAAAACGTTAGTGGGTGTGATATATAGGCCTCCAAATAGTAATATGGAGGTGAGGGAAGGCATAAAAAGGGAAATTAGAGAAGCGTGCGATAAGAGCACAGCTGTCATCATGGGTGACTTTAATTTACATATTGATTGGACTACCCAAATTAGTAAAAATTCTGAGGAGGAGGAATTCCTGGAATGTTTTCGGGACGGTTATCTGGACCAATATGTCGAGGAGCCGACTCGAGATCAGGCCATTTTAGACTGGGTATTGTGCAATGAGAAGGGACTTATCAACAATCTTCTTGTACGAGGCCCCTTGGGTCAGAGCGATCATAATATGATCGAGCTCTCAGTCGAGATGGAGAGTGAGGAAATTGAATCAGAGACTAAGGTCCAGAACTTAAATAAAGGGAATTACGAGGGTATGAGACGGGAATTGGGTAAGATTGATTGGGTGGTGTTTCTGGGGGGATTGACAGTGGATAGACAATGGCAAGCATTCAAAGATAGAATGGAAGAATTCCAGAACATGTTTATACCGGTTTGGCATAAAAATAAACCTAAAAAGGTGGCTCAACCGTGGATAACGAGGGAAATTAGGGACAGCATAAAATAAAAAAAAAGGGCATATCAACTGGCAAAAAAAAGCACCAGACCGGAAGATTGGGGGCAGTACAGGATACAGCAAAAGAGGACAAAGGGATTAATCAGGAAGGGGAAAATAGAATACGAAAGTAAACTTGCAGCAAACATAAAGACAGACTGCAAAAGCTTTTATCGGTATATCAGGAGGAAAAGACTGGTAAAATCCCAAGTCGGTCCCTTGCAGTCCGATTCGGGAGAATATATAATGGAGAATAAGGAAATGGCAGACCAATTAAACTCATACTTTGGTTCTGTATTCACAAAGGAGGACACAAATAACCTCCCAGGAATATCGGCAAACATAGGGACTAATGAGAGGGAGGAGCTGACAGAAATTAGTATCTCTAGGGATATGGTGTTGGGTAAGTTGAGGGGACTGAAGGCCGACAAATCCCCGGGGCCTGATAAACTACATCCTAGGGTACTTAAGGAGGTGGCCCTGGAGATAGCAGATGCTCTAAGGATCATCTTCCGGAACTCCATTGACTCGGGAACAGTACCCGTGGATTGGAGGGTAGCTAATGTTACCCCAATATTTAAAAAGGGGGGTAGAGAGAAAGCAGGGAATTATAGACCAGTAAGCCTTACATCGGTTGTGGGCAAAATGCTAGAGTCCATTATTAAGGATAAAATAGCGGAGCACTTGACAAATGGGGAAAGGATCGGACAGAGTCAACATGGATTTACAAAGGGTAAATCGTGTTTGACTAATCTGCTGGAATTTTTTGAGGAAGTAACTGGTAAAATAGATGGGGGAGAGCCAGTGGATGTGGTGTACCTTGACTTCCAGAAAGCCTTCGATAAGGTTCCACACAAAAGATTATCATGCAAAATTAAGGCTCATGGGATTGGGGGCAAAGTATTAACGTGGATAGAGAACTGGCTGGCGGATAGAAAACAGAGAGTTGGAATAAACGGCTCGTTTTCGGAGTGGCAGGCAGTGACCAGCGGGGTGCCGCAAGGATCTGTCCTGGGACCCCAGCTGTTCACAATATATATAAATGATCTGGATCAGGGAATTGGATGCAATATTTCCAAATTCGCTGACGACACTAAACTAGGAGGAGGGGTGGGCTCTGATGAGGATGTCAGGAGGCTACAGTGCGATTTGGACAGGTTGGGGGAATGGGCGGATACGTGGCAGATGCACTATAATGTGGATAAATGCGAGGTTATCCACTTTGGGGGTAAAAACAGGAGGGTAGATTATTATCTAAATGGCAATAGATTGGGAGATGGGGAAGTGCAGAGGGACCTGGGTGTTCTTGTGCACCAGTCACTGAAGGAGAGCATGCAGGTGCAACAGGCGATTAAGAAGGCAAATGGTATGTTGGCCTTCATATCAAGGGGGTTCGAGTATAGGAATAGGGATACCTTACTACAGCTGTACAAGGTGCTGGTGAGACCGCATCTGGAGTATTGTGTACAGTTTTGGTCGCCCCATCTGCGGAAGGATGTTCTTGCCATGGAAAGAGTGCAGCGGCGATTCACCAGGCTGATACCTGGAATGGCGGGAATGACCTACGAGGAGAGATTGAATAGTTTGGGCTTGTACTCACTGGAGTTTAGAAGATTGAGAGGGGATCTCATCGAAACATATAAAATTATGGCAGGCCTGGACAGGCTGAATTCAGAGAGAATGTTTCCAATGGCAGGGGAGCACAGAACCAGGGGCCACAGTCTAAAAATAGCGGGCAAATCATTTAAAACAGAGATGAGGAAGAATTTCTTCACTCAAAGAGTGGTGAGCCTGTGGAATTCCCTGCCACAGAGGGCTGTGAAGGCTAATTCAATAAATATTTTCAAGAGAGAATTGGATATATTTCTGAAGGCTAAGGGGATTAAGGGTTACGGAGAAAAGGCGGGGACGGGGTACTGAACTGGTAAGATCAGCTAAGATCTCAGACGAAGATCAGCCATGATCTCATTGAATGGCGGAGCAGGCTCGAAGGGCCGAATGGCCTACTCCTGTTCCTATCTCTATGTTTCTATGTTTCTATGTCTGGTATAAAGTGTGAATACCACACAGATAATCAACATGCCCTTGCAGTTTCGAATGAAGCTGGACTCTTTCAGGCAGATTATTTCCTTGTCATTTACTCACTGATGTCCATAATGCTCCATGCGTGTGACTATTAATCTCACAACATAAACACTGAAAATGCTGGAAACACTCAGCAGTTCAGGCAGCCTCTGTGGAGAGAGGAACAGAGTCCAAGGGGGAGAAATTGGGTGAGTAGCGCCACCTTTTAGTGCCTAAAGAGGCAGTCAGTGGCTGTAGCACCACTGGCTGCGCCTCCCGCAATATTCAGCAGGGGCGCGAATGGTGGCGTTAGCCTGTTGCGCTGCGCCGCCACTGATGACGTCATCGGTGTGCGCAGCGCCCCATTAGCGCCCCGTTCGCGATATTTGGTAGCGAACGCCGCTGTAGCGCCGTTCGCTACCCGTGCCCGGTTCACAGGGCCTTGCTGTGCTGGCAGCGGCGCAAGTTAAGGTGGAGGTGCGGGGCGGCCGCCTTTTTCGGCGGCTGCCTGCCAGCACTTCCGTCCCCGGCCTCCTGACCGCCCCCCTCTCGCCCGCGGCATTGCCGGCTTTTTCCCGAGAGCCCAGCACTTCTCCTCAGTGCCGGGCTCTTTTGCCGGCTCTCGTGATCGGGGATCGCGCTGTTGCAGGCCCCTCCCCCTTAACAATGGGAGGAAGACCTGCAGTACCGCAGCGTGCCGTGCCGCAGCGTGTGGCGCAGCGGCACGTTGCGCTGTGATATTCAGTTTCAGCGCCCTAAGAGGGACGCGGAGCGCCTCGAGCCTCGCCCCGTGTCCCTCGAGGGTTTCTGAAACTGAATTTCTGGCGATCGGTATTACTCCCAAGCAGCGCAAAAATCAGCGCCCAGGCGAACTTGGCGCCAGTTTGGCGCCTCAACCCAATTTCTAGGCCAAAGTTTCAGGTTTTATCAGAACTGGAAGAACTGAGAGAATTAAACAAAGGGAAAAAGGGGGTGGTAATGGGACATGTACCATTACCAGAACCTGCTGTCTGAAAAACTGGGAGCGATGGTTATGAGCTAAAGTTGTTGAGGCTGGAAGGCTGTAAAGTGCCTAATCAAAAGATGAGGTGTTGGTCCTTGAGTAATCTCACCACCCACACATTGGCATTTCATATATGTGAAAGTGAACAGCGAGACCTGGCACATTTGAAATAAAGCGTGGCAGGGTCTGAGAAACAATTGACACAAAATGTAGATTGGCACAAGGGACTGTGCCAGTACTTTTAAAAAAAACATTTTTTATTCGTTCATGGGATCTGGGTGCCACTGGCAAGGCCAGCATTTATTGCCCATCCCTAGTTGCCCTTGAGAAGGTGGCGGTGAGCCACCTTCTTGAACCGCTGCAGTCCGTGCGGTGATTGTGCTCCCACAGTGCTGTTAGGGAGGGAGTTCCAGGATTTTGACCCAGCGACGATGAAGGAACGGCCGATATATTTCCAAGTCAGGATGATGTGTGACTTGGAGGGGAGCTTGGAGGTGATGATGTTCCCATGTGCCTGCTGCCCTTGTCCTTCTAGGTGGCAGAGGTCACTGAAGTTGCAGCCACGGTGCGTCGGTGGTGGAGGGAGTGAATGTTTAAGGCGGTGGATGGGGTGCCAATCAAGCGGGCTGCTTTGTCCTGGATGGTGTTGAGCTTCTTGAGTGTTGTTGGAGCTGAACTCATCCAGGCAAGTGGAGAGTATTTCATCACACTCCTTACTTGTGCCTTGTAGATGGTGGAAAGGCTTTGGGGAGTCAGGAGGTGAGACACTCGCCGAAGAATACCTGCCTCTGACATGCTCTCATTGAGACAGTTCCAATTAAGTTTCCGGTCAATGGTGACCCCTAGGTTGTTAAAGGGCAGTGGTTAGACCCTCGTTTGCTGGAGATAGTCACTGCCTGGCACTTGTGTGGCACAAATGATACCTGCAACTTATCAGCCCAAGCCTGATTGTCATCCAGGTCTTGTTGATTGCAGGCATGGACGGCTTCATTATGTGAGGAGCTGTGAATGGCGCTGAACACTGCAGTGATCAGCGAACATCACCAAAGTTGACATTATGATGGAGGGAAGGTCATTGATGAAGCAGCTGAAGATGGTTGGGCTAATTTGCAGGGGGTTCCCCAGACAGTGACGGTGTAGCTCGGAGTGACAGTGTAACTCGGACAGTGACGGTGTAACTCGGACAGTGACGGTTTAACTCGGACAGTGATGGTGTAACTTGGAGTGACGGTGTAACTCGGAGAGACGGTGTAACTCGGACAGTGACGGTGTAACTCGGACAGTGACGCTGTAACTCGGAGAGTGATAGTGTAACTGGGACACAGACGGTGTAACTCGGGCAGTGATGGTGTAACTCGGGCAGTGACAGTATAACTTGGACAGTGACGGTGTAACTCAGACAGTGACGGTGTAACTCGGAGAGTGAGGGTGTAATTCGGAAAGTCACGGTGTAACTCGGAGTGGCGGTGTAACTCGGAGTGACGCTGTAACTCGGACAGTGAGGGTGTAACTTGGACAGTGGCGGAGTAACTTAGACAGTGACGGTGTAACTCGGACAGTGAGGGTGTAACTCGGACACTGACAGTGTAACTCGGGCAATGATAGTGTAACTCGGACAGTGAGGGTGTAAGTCAGACAGTGATGGTGTAACTCGGACAGTGACGGTGTAACTGGGACAGTGACGTTGTACCTCGGACAGTGAAGGTGTAACTCGGACAGTGACGGTGTAACTCGGACAGTGACGGTGTAACTTGAACAGTGACGGTGTAACTCGGAGTGACGGTGTAACTCGGACAGTTACAGTGTAACTCGGACAGCGAGGGTGTAACTTGGACAGTGATGGTGTAACTCGAACAGTAAGAGTGTAACTCGGACAGTGACGGTGTAACTCGGACAGCGACGGTGTAACTCGGACAGTGACTGTGAAACTCGGACAGTGACGGTGTAACTCCGACAGTAACGGTGTAACTCGGAGGGAAGGTGTAACTCGGAGTGAAGGTGTCACTCGGACAGTGACAGTGTACATCAGACACTGATGGTGTAACTCGGACAGCGAGGGTGTAACTCGGAGTGACGGTGTAACTCGGAATGTGACTATAACTAGGACAGTGATGGTGTAACTCGGGCAGTGACGGTGTAACTCGGGCAGTGATGGTGTAACTCGGACAGTGAGGGTGTAACTCGGACAGTGACGGTGTAACTCGGACAGTGACCGTGAAACTGGGACAGTGATGGTGTAACTTGAACAGTGACGGTGTAACTCGGCGTGACGGTGTAACTCGGACAGTGACGGTGTAACTCGGACAGTGATGGTGAAACTCGAGAATGACGGTGTAACTCGGAGTGATGTTGTAACTCGGACAGTGACGGTGTAACTCGGGCAATGATGGTGTAACTCGGACAGTGAGGGTGTAAGTCAGACAGTGATGGTGTAACTCGGACAGTGACGGTGAAACTGGGACAGTGATGGTGTAACTTGAACAGTGACGGTGTAACTCGGCGTGACGGTGTAACTCGGACAGTGACGGTGTAACTCGGACAGTGATGGTGTAACTTGAACAGTGACGGTGTAACTCGGCGTGACGGTGTAACTCGGACAGTTACAGTGTAACTCGGACAGTTACAGTGTAACTCGGACAGCGAGGGTGTAACTCGGACAGTGACGGTGTAACTCGGACAGCGAGGGTGTAACTCGGAGTGACGGTGTAATCGGACAGTGACAGTGTAACTCGGACAGTGATGGTGTAACTTGGACATTGACGGTGTAACTCGGAGTGACGGTGTAACTCGGACAGTGATGGTGTAACTCGGAGTGACGGTGTAACTGGAACAGTGATGGTGTAACTTGGACAGTGACGGTGTAACTCGGACAGTGACGGTGTAACTCAGACAGTGACGGTGTAACTCAGACAGTGACGGTGTAACTCGGAGTGATGTTGTAACTCGGATAGTGATGGTGAAACTCGAGAATGACGGTGTAACTCGGAGTGATGTTGTAACTCGGACAGTGACGGTGTAACTCGGGCAGTGATGGTGTAACTCGGAGTGATGGTGTAACTCGGACACTGACGGTGTAACTCGGGCAATGATAGTGTAACTCGGACAGTGAGGGTGTAAGTCAGACAGTGATGGTGTAACTCGGACAGTGACGGTGTAACTGGGACAGTGACGTTGTACCTCGGACAGTGAAGGTGTAACTCGGACAGTGACGGTGTAACTTGAACAGTGATGGTGTAACTCGGAGTGACGGTGTAACTCGGACAGTTACAGTGTAACTCGGACAGCGAGGGTGTAACTTGGACAGTGACGGTGTAACTCGAACAGTAAGAGTGTAACTCGGACAGTGACGGTGTAACTCGGACAGCGATGGTGTAACTCGGACAGTGACCGTGAAACTCGGACAGTGACGGTGTAACTCCGACAGTAACGGTGTAACTCAGAGGGAAGGTGTAACTCGGAGTGAAGGTGTCACTCGGACAGTGACAGTGTACATCAGACACTGATGGTGTAACTCGGACAGCGAGGGTGTAACTCGGAGTGACGGTGTAACTCGGAATGTGACTATAACTAGGACAGTGATGGTGTAACTCGGGCAGTGACGGTGTAACTCGGGCAGTGATGGTGTAACTCGGACAGCGAGGGTGTAACTCGGACAGTGACGGTGTAACTCGGAGTGACGGTGTAACTTGGACAGTGACGGTGTAACTCGGAGTGACGGTGTAACTCGGATAGTGATGGTGAAACTCGAGAATGACGGTGTAACTCGGAGTGATGTTGTAACTCGGACAGTGACGGTGTAACTCGGGCAATGATGGTGTAACTCGGACAGTGAGGGTGTAAGTCAGACAGTGATGGTGTAACTCGGACAGTGACGGTGAAACTGGGACAGTGACGTTGTACCTTGGACAGTGAAGGTGTAACTCGGAGTGAAGGTGTAACTCGGACAGTGACGGTGTAACTCGGACAGTGATGGTGTAACTTGAACAGTGACGGTGTAACTCGGCGTGACGGTGTAACTCGGACAGTTACAGTGTAACTCGGACAGTTACAGTGTAACTCGGACAGTTACAGTGTAACTCGGACAGCGAGGGTGTAACTCGGACAGTGGCGGTGTAACTCGGACAGTAACGGTGTAACTCAGACAGTGACGGTGTAACTCGGACAGCGAGGGTGTAACTCAGAGTGACGGTGTAACTCAGACAGCGAGGGTGTAACTCGGAGTGACGGTGTAATCGGACAGTGACTGTATAACTAGGACAGTGATGGTGTAACTCGGGCAGTGACGGTGTAACTCGGACAGTGACAGTGTAACTCGGAGTGATGGTGTAACTCGGAGTGACGGTGTAACTCGGACAGTGATGGTGTAACTGGAACACTGATGGTGTAACTCGGGCATGGACCGTGTAACTCGGGCAGCGAGGGTGTAACTCGGACAGTGACGGTGTAACTGGAACAGTGATGGTGTAACTCGGACAGTGACGGTGTAACTTGGACAGTGACGGTGTAACTCGGACAGTGATGGTGTAACTGGAACAGTGACGGTGTAACTCGGATAGTGATGGTGAAACTCGAGAATGACGGTGTAACTCGGAGTGATGTTGTAACTCGGACAGTGACGGTGTAACTCGGGCAGTGATGGTGAAACTCGAGAATGACGGTGTAACTCGGGCAGTGATGGTGTAACTCGGAGTGACGGTGTAACTCGGAGTGATGGTGAAACTCGAGAATGACGGTGTAACTCGGGCAGTGATGGTGTAACTCGGAGTGATGGTGTAACTCGGACACTGACGGTGTAACTCGGGCAATGATAGTGTAACTCGGACAGTGAGGGTGTAAGTCAGACAGTGATGGTGTAACTCGGACAGTGACGGTGTAACTGGGACAGTGACGTTGTACCTCGGACAGTGAAGGTGTAACTCGGACAGTGACGGTGTAACTCGGACAGTTACAGTGTAACTCGGACAGCGAGGGTGTAACTTGGACAGTGACGGTGTAACTCGAACAGTAAGAGTGTAACTCGGACAGTGACGGTGTAACTCGGACAGCGACGGTGTAACTCGGACAGTGACCGTGAAACTCGGACAGTGACGGTGTAACTCCGACAGTAACGGTGTAACTCGGAGGGAAGGTGTAACTCGGAGTGAAGGTGTCACTCGGACAGTGACAGTGTACATCAGACACTGATGGTGTAACTCGGACAGCGAGGGTGTAACTCGGAGTGACGGTGTAACTCGGAATGTGACTATAACTAGGACAGTGATGGTGTAACTCGGGCAGTGACGGTGTAACTCGGGCAGTGATGGTGTAACTCGGGCAGTGACGGTGTAACTCGGAGTGACGGTGTAACTTGGACAGTGACGGTGTAACTCGGAGTGACGGTGTAACTCAGAGAGTGATGGTGAAACTCGAGAATGACGGTGTAACTCGGAGTGATGTTGTAACTCGGACAGTGACGGTGTAACTCGGGCAATGATGGTGTAACTTGAACAGTGATGGTGTAACTCGGACAGTGACGGTGTAACTCGGACAGTGATGGTGTAACTTGAACAGTGACGGTGTAACTCGGCGTGACGGTGTAACTCGGACAGTTACAGTGTAACTCGGACAGTTACAGTGTAACTCGGACAGCGAGGGTGTAACTCGGACAGTGACGGTGTAACTCGGACAGCGAGGGTGTAACTCGGAGTGACGGTGTAATCGGACAGTGACTGTATAACTAGGACAGTGATGGTGTAACTCGGGCAGTGACGGTGTAACTCGGACAGTGATGGTGTAACTCGGAGTGACGGTGTAACTCGGACAGTGATGGTGTAACTGGAACACTGATGGTGTAACTCGGGCATGGACCGTGTAACTCGGGCAGCGAGGGTGTAACTCGGACAGTGACGGTGTAACTCGGAGTGACGGTGTAACTCGGACAGTGACGGTGTAACTGGAACAGTGATGGTGTAACTCGGAGTGACCGTGTAACTCGGACAGTGAGGGTGTAACTCGGATAGTGATGGTGAAACTCGAGAATGACGGTGTAACTCGGAGTGATGTTGTAACTCGGACAGTGACGGTGTAACTCGGGCAGTGATGGTGTAACTCGGAGTGATGGTGTAACTCGGACACTGACGGTGTAACTCGGGCAATGATAGTGTAACTTGGACAGTGAGGGTGTAAGTCAGACAGTGATGGTGTAACTCGGAGTGATGTTGTAACTCGGACAGTGACGGTGTAACTCGGGCAGTGATGGTGTAACTCGGAGTGATGGTGTAACTCGGACACTGACGGTGTAACTCGGGCAATGATAGTGTAACTCGGACAGTGAGGGTGTAAGTCAGACAGTGATGGTGTAACTCAGACAGTGACGGTGTAACTGGGACAGTGACGTTGTACCTCAGACAGTGAAGGTGTAACTCGGACAGTGACGGTGTAACTCGGACAGTGACGGTGTAACTTGAACAGTGACGGTGTAACTCGGAGTGACGGTGTAACTCGGACAGTTACAGTGTAACTCGGACAGCGAGGGTGTAACTTGGACAGTGATGGTGTAACTCGAACAGTGAGAGTGTAACTCGGAAAGTGACGGTGTAACTCGGACAGTGACGGTGTAACTCGGACAGTGACCGTGAAACTCGGACAGTGACGGTGTAACTCCGACAGTAACGGTGTAACTCGGAGGGAAGGTGTAACTCGGAGTGAAGGTGTCACTCGGACAGTGACAGTGTACATCAGACACTGATGGTGTAGCTCGGACAGCGAGGGTGTAACTCGGAGTGACGGTGTAACTCGGAATGTGACTATAACTAGGACAGTGATGGTGTAACTCGGGCAGTGACGGTGTAACTCGGGCAGTGATGGTGTAACTCGGACAGTGAGGGTGTAACTCGGACAGTGACGGTGTAACTCGGACAGTGACCGTGAAACTCGGACAGTGACGGTGTAACTCCGACAGTAACAGTGTAACTCGGACGGATGGTGTAACACAGAGTGAAGGTGTCACTCGGACAGTGACAGTGTAACTCAGACACTGATGGTGTAACTCGGACAGCGAGGGTGTAACTCGGAGTGACGGTGTAACTCGGAATGTGACTGTATAACTAGGACAGTGATGGTGTAACTCGGGCAGTGACGGTGTAACTCGGACAGTGACGGTGTAACTCGGACAGTGAGGGAGTAACTCGGACAGTGAAGGTGTAACTTGGACAGTGACGGTGTAACTCAGAGTGATGGTGTAACTCAGAGTGACGGTGTAACTCGGACAGTGACGGTGTAACTGGAACACTGACGGTGTAACTCGGGCAGGGGCCGTGTAACTCGGGCAGCGAGGGTGTAACTCGGACATTGATGGTGTAACTCGGTCAGTGACGGTGTAACTGGAACAGTGACGGTGTAACTGGGACAGTGCCGGTGTAACTCGGAGTGACCGTGTAACTCGGACAATGACGGTGAAACTCGGAGTGATGTTGTAACTCGGGCAGTGATGGTGTAACTCGGGCAGTGATCGTGTAACTCGGAGTGATGGTGTAACTCGGAGACTGACGGTGTAACTCGGGCAGTGATGGTGTAACTTGGACAGTGAGGGTGTAAGCAGACAGTGCTGGTGTAACTCGGACAGTGACGGTGTAACTGGGACAGTGACGTTGTACCTCGGACAGTGAAGGTGTAACTGGCAGTGACGGTGTAACTCGGACAGTGACGGTGTAACTCAGAAAATGACGGTGTAACTCGGACAGTGAGAGTGTAACTCGGACAGTGACAGTGTAACTCGGACAGTGAGTGTCTAACTGGGACAGTGACGGTGTAACTCGGACAGTGACGGTGTAACTGGGACAGTGATTGTGTAACTGGGACAGTGAGGGTGTAACTCGGACAGAGATGGTTTAACTCGGACAGTGACTGTGTAACTCGGACAGCGAGCATGTAACTCGGAGTGACGGTGTAACTCGGACAGTGACGGTATAACTAGGACAGTGACGGTGTAACTCGGGCAGTGATAGTGTAACTCGGACAGTGACAGTGTAACTCCGACAGTGATGGTGTAACTCAGACAGTGCGGGTGTAACTCGGACTGTGACGGTGTAACTCGGAGTGACGGTGTAACTCGGAGTGACGGTGTAACTGGAACACTGACGGTGTAACTCGGGCACGGACCGTGTAACTCGGGCAGCGAGGGTGTAACTCGGACAGTGATGGTGTAACTCGGAGTGACGGTGTAACTCGGACAGAGACGGTGTAACTGGAATAGTGACTGTATAACTGGGACAGTGACGATGTAACTCGGAGTGACCGTGTAACTCGGAGAGTGACAGTGAAACTCGAAAGTGACGGTGTAACTCGGAGTGATGGTGTAACTCGGACAGTGAGGGTGTAACTTGGACAGAGATGGTGTAACTCGGAGTGACGGTGTAACTCGGAGTGACGGTGTAACTCGGACAGTGATGGTGTAACTGGAACACTGATGGTGTAACTCGGGCACGGACCGTGTAACTCGGGCAGCGAGGGTGTAACTCGGAGAGTGACGGTGTAACTCGGAGTGACGGTGTAACTCGGACAGTGACGGTGTAACTCGGAGTGATGGTGTAACTCGGAGTGATGTTGTAACTCGGAGTGACGGTGTAACTCGGGCAGTGATGGTGTAACTCGGAGTGATGGTGTAACTCGGACACTGACGGTGTAACTCGGGCAATGATGGTGTAACTCGGACAGTGAGGGTGTAAGTCAGACAGTGATGGTGTAACTCGGACAGTGACGGTGTAACTGGGACAGTGACGTTGTACCTCGGACAGTGAAGGTGTAACTCGGAGTGACGGTGTAACTCGGACAGTGACGGTGTAACTTGAACAGTGACGGTGTAACTCGGAGTGACGGTGTAACTCGGACAGTTACAGTGTAACTCGGACAGCGAGGGTGTAACTCGGACAGTGATGGTGTAACTCGAACAGTGAGAGTGTAACTCGAACAGTGACGGTGTAACTCGGACAGTGACGGTGTAACTCGGACAGTGACCGTGAAACTCGGACAGTGACGGTGTAACTCGGAGGGATGGTGTAACACAGAGTGAAGGTGTCACTCGGACAGTGACAGTGTAACTCAGACACTGATGGTGTAACTCGGACAGCGAGGGTGTAACTCGGAGTGATGGTGTAACTCGGAATGTGACTGTATAACTAGGACAGTGATGGTGTAACTCGGGCAGTGACGGTGTAACTCGGACAGTGATGGTGTAACTCGGACAGTGAGGGTGTAACTTGGACAGTGACGGTGTAACTCGGACAGTGACCGTAAAACTCGGACAGTGACGGTGTAACTCGGAGGGATGGTGTAACTCGGACAGTGACAGTGTAACTCAGACACTGATGGTGTAACTCGGACAGCGAGGGTGTAACTCGGAGTGACGGTGTAACTCGAAATGTGACTGTATAACTAGGACAGTGATGGTGTAACTCGGGCAGTGACGGTGTAACTCAGACAGTGACGGTGTAACTCGGACAGTGAGGGTGTAACTTGGACAGTGAAGGTGTAACTCAGACAGTGACGGTGTAACTCGGACAGTGACGGTGTAACTGGAACACTGACGGTGTAACTCGGGCAGGGGCCATGTAACTCGGGCAGCGAGGGTGTAACTCAGACATTGACGGTGCAACTCGGACAGTGACGGTGTAACTGGGACAGTGCCGGTGTAACTCGGAGTGACCGTGTAACTCGGACAGTGACGGTGAAACTCGGAGTGATGTAACTCGGACAGTGATGGTGTAACTTGGAGTGATGGTGTAACTCGGACACTGACGGTGTAACTCGGGCAATGATAGTGTAACTCGGACAGTGAGGGTGTAATCAGACAGTGCTGGTGTAACTCGGACAGTGACGGTGAAACTCGGACAATGACGGTGTAACTCGGACAATGACGGTGTAACTCGGACAGTGAGAGTGTAACTCGGACAGTGACAGTGTAACTCGGACAATGACGGTGTAACTCGGACAGTGAGGGTGTAACTCGGACAGTGACGGTGTAACTCGGACAGTGATTGTGTAACTGGGACAGTGAGGGTGTAACTCGGACAGGGATGGTTTAACTCGGACAGTGACTGTGTAACTCAAACAGCGAGCGTGTAACTCGGAGTGACGGTGTAACTCGGACAGTGACAGTGTAACTCCGACAGTGATGGTGTAACTCAGACAGTGCGGGTGTAACTCGGACTGTGACGGTGTAACTCGGAGTGACGGTGTAACTCGAACATCGACGGTGTAACTCGGGCACGGACCGTGTAACTCGGGCAGCGAGGGTGTAACTCGGAGTGATGGTGTAACTCGGAGTGACGGTGTAACTTGGACAGAGACGGTGTAACTGGAACAGTGATTGTGTAACTGGGACAGTGACGGTGTAACTTGGTGTGACCGTGTAACTCGGAGTGACGGTGTAACTCGGACAGTGATGGTGTAACTGGAACACTGATGGTGTAACTCGGGCAGGGACCGTGTAACTCGGGCAGCGAGGGTGTAACTCGGAGAGTGACGGTGTAACTCGGAGTGATGGTGTAACTCGGACACTGACGGTGTAACTCGGGCAATGATGGTGTAACTCGGACAGTGACGGTGTAACTGGGACAGTGAAGTTGTACCTCGGACAATGAAGGTGTAACTCGGAGTGACAGTGTAACTCGGACAGTGACGGTGTAACTTGAACAGTGACGGTGTAACTCGGAGTGACGGTGTAACTCGGACAGTTACAGTGTAACTCGGACAGCGAGGGTGTAACTCGGACAGTGACGGTGTAACTCGGACAGTGAAGGTGTAACTCGGACAGTGACCGTGAAACTCGGACAGTGACGGTGTAACTCCGACAGTAACGGTGTAACTCGGAGGGATCACAGAATCACAGAAACCCCACAGTGCAGATAGAGGCCATTTTGTCCCATCAAGCCTGCACCGACACATATCCCACCCGATCCCCGTAACCCCTACACCAACACATATCCCACCCTATCCCTGTAACCCCACGTATTTAATCCCCCTAACACTAAGGGTCAATTTATCATAGCCAATCAACCTAACTCGCACATCTTTGGACTGTGGGAGGAAACCGGAGCACCCGGAGGAAACCCACGCAAACACGGGGAGAATGTGCAAACTCCACACAGACAGTCACCCGAGGCCGGATTCGAACCCGGGTCCCTGGTGCTGTGAGGCAACAGTGCTAACCACTATGCCACCATGCTGCCGGGATGGTGTAACTCGGAGTGAAGGTGTCACTCGGACAGTGACAGTATAACTCAGACACTGATGGTGTAACTCGGACAGCGAGGGTGTAACTCGGACAGTGAAGGTGTAACTCGGACAGTGACGGTGTAACTCGGACAGTGACGGTGTAACTCAGAGTGACGGTGTAACTCAGAGTGACGGTGTAACTCGGACAGTGACGGTGTAACTGGAACACTGACGGTGTAACTCGGGCAGGGGCCATGTAACTCGGGCAGCGAGGGTGTAACTCGGACATTGACGGTGCAACTCGGACAGTGACGGTGTAACTGGGACAGTGCCGGTGTAACTCGGAGTGACCGTGTAACTCGGACAGTGACGGTGAAACTCGGTGTGATGTTGTAACTCGGACAGTGATGGTGTAACTCGGGCAGTGATCGTGTAACTCGGAGTGATGGTGTAACTCGGACACTGACGGTGTAACTCGGGCAGTGATGATGTAACTCGGGCAGTGACGGTGTAACTCGGACAGTGACGGTGTAACTCGGACAGTGAGGGTGTAACTCGGACAGTGAAGGTGTAACTCGGACAGTGACGGTGTAACTCAGAGTGACGGTGTAACTCAGAGTGATGGTATAACTCGGACAGTGATGGTGTAACTGGAACACTGACGGTGTAACTCGGGCAGGGGCCATGTAACTCAGGCAGCGAGGTGTAACTCGGACATTGACGGTGTAACTCAGACAGTGACGGTGTAACTGGAACAGTGACGGTGTAACTGGGACAGTGCCGGTGTAACTCGGAGTGACCGTGTAACTCGGACAGTGACGGTGAAACTCGGAGAGTGATCGTGTAACTCGGAGTGATGGTGTAACTCGGACACTGACGGTGTAACTCGGGCAGTGATGGTGTAACTCGGACAGTGAGGGTGGAAGTCAGACAGTGATGGTGTAACTCGGGCAGTGACGGTGTAACTGGGACAGTGACGTTGTACCTCGGACAGTAAAGGTGTAACTCGGAGTGACGGTGAAACTCGGACAGTGACGGTGTAACTCGGAGTGACGGTGTAACTCTGACAGTGAAGGTGTAACTGGCAGTGATGGTGTAACTCGGACAGTGACGGTGTAACTCGGACAATGACGGTTTAACTCGGACAGTGAGAGTGTAACTCGGACAGTGATAGTGTAACTCGGACAGTGAGTGTCTAACTGGGACAGTGACGGTGTAACTCGGACAGTGACGGTGTAACTCGGACAGTGACGGTGTAACTCGGACAGTGATGGTGTAACTGGGACAGTGAGGGTGTAACTCGGACAGTGACGGTGTAACTCGGACAGTGATGGTGTAACTGGGACAGTGAGGGTGTAACTCGGACAGTGAGTGTCTAACTGGGACAGTGACGGTGTAACTCGGACAGTGACGGTGTAACTCGGACAGTGACGGTGTAACTCGGACAGTGATGGTGTAACTGGGACAGTGAGGGTGTAACTCGGACAGTGACGGTGTAACTCGGACAGTGATGGTGTAACTGGGACAGTGAGGGTGTAACTCGGACAGTGACAGTGTAACTCGGACAGTGATGGTGTAACTGGGACAGTGACGGTGTAACTGGGACAGTGAGGGTGTAACTCGGACAGTGACAGTGTAACTCGGACAGTGATGGTGTAACTGGGACAGTGAGGGTGTAACTCGGACAGAGATGGTTTAACTCGGACAGTGACTGTGTAACTCGGACAGCGAGCGTGTAACTCGGAGTGACGGTGTAACTCGGACAGTGACGGTATAACTAGGACAGTGATGGTGTAACTCAGACAGTGCGGGTGTAACTCGGACTGTGACGGTGTAACTCGGAGTGACGGTGTAACTGGAACACTGACGGTGTAACTCGGGCACGGACCGTGTAACTCGGGCAGCGAGGGTGTAACTCGGACAGTGATGGTGTAACTCGGAGTGACGGTGTAACTCGGACAGAGACGGTGTAACTGGAACAGTGACTGTATAACTGGGACAGTGACGGTGTTAGTCGGAGTGACCGTGTAACTCGGAGAGTGACAGTGAAACTCAAAAGTGACGGTGTAACTCGGAGTGATGGTGTAACTCGAACAGTGGCGGTGTAACTCGGGCAGTGATGGTGTAACTCGGAAAGTGACGGTGTAACTCGGAGTGATGGTGTAACTCGGAAAGTGACGGTGTAACTCGGACAGTGATGGTGTAACTCGGACAGTGATGGTGTAACTCGGAGTGACGGTGAAACTCGGACAGTGAGGGCGTAACTCGGACAGGGGCGGTGTAACTCGGACAGTGACGGTGTAACTCGGAGTGACGGTGTAACTCGGACAGTGAGGGCGTAACTCGGACAGGGGCGGTGTAACTCGGACAGTGACGGTGTAACTCGGAGTGACGGTGTAACTCGGACAGTGACGGTGTAACTCGGACAATGACCGTGAAACTCGGACAGTGACGGTGTATCTCAGACAGCAGCGGTGTAACTCGGAGGGACGGTGTAACTCGGAGTGAAGGTGTAACTCGAACAGTGACGTTGTAACTCGGACAGTGACGGTGTAACTCGGACAGCGAGGGTATAACTCGGTGTGACGGTGTAACTCGGAATGTGATGGTGTAACTAGGAGAGTGACGGTGTAACTTGGAGAGTGACGGTCGCACAGTGAGAGTGTAACTCGTGCAGTGACGGTGTAACTCGGACAGTGACAGTGTAACTCGGACAGTGATGGTGTAACTGGGACAGTGAGGGTGTAACTCCGACAGTGAAGGTGTAACTCCGACAGTGACGGTGTAACTCTGACAGAGAGGGTGTAATTGGACAGTGAGTGTGTAACTCCGACAGTGATGGTGTAACTTGGAGTGACGGTCTAACTCGGACAGTGAGGGTGTAACTCGGACAGTCAGGGTGTAACTCTGACAGTGAGGGTGTAATTGGACAGTGAGGGTGTAACTCCGACAGTGATGGTGTAACTTGGAGTGAAGGTGTAACTTGGAGTGAAGGTGTAACTCGGACAGTCAGGGTGTAACTCGGACTGACGGTGTAACTGGGACAGTGAGGGTGTAACTCGGACAGTCAGGGTGTAACTCTGACAGTGAGGGTGTAATTGGACAGTGAGGGTGTAACTCCGACAGTGATGGTGTAACTTGGAGTGAAGGTGTAACTTGGAGTGAAGGTGTAACTCGGACAGTCAGGGTGTAACTCGGACTGACGGTGTAACTGGCACAGTGAGGGTGTAACTCGGACAGTGATGGTGTAACTCCGACAGTGACGGTGTAACTTGGACAGTGATGGTGTTACTGGGACAGTGACGGTGTAACTCGGACAGTGACGGTGTAACCTGGACAGTGAGGGTGTAACTCGGACAGTCAGGGTGTAACTCGGAGTGATGGTGTAACTCGGACAGTGAGGGTGTAACTCGGACAGTCAGGGTGTAACTCGGACAGTGACGGTGTAACTTGGACATTCACAGTGTAACTCGGGGTGACGGCGTAACTCGGACAGTGACGATGAAACTTGAGAGTGACGGTGTAACTCGGAGTGATGTTGTAACTCGGAGAGTGACGGTGTAACTCGGGCAGTGATGGTGTAACTCGGAGTGATGGTGTAACTCGGACACTGACCGTGTAACTCGGGCAATGATGGTGTAACTCGGACAGTGAGGGTGTAAGTCAAACAGTGATGGTGTAACTCGGACAGTGACGGTGTAACTGGGACAGTGACGTTGTACCTCGGACAGTGAAGGTGTAACTCGGAGTGATGGTGTAACTCGGAGAGTGACGGTGTAACTCGGACAGTGACGGTGCAACTTGAACAGTGACGGTGTAACTCGGAGTGACGGTGTAACTCGGACAGTTACAGTGTAACTCGGACAGCGAGGGTGTAACTCGGACAGTGACGGTGTAACTCGAAGAGTGAGGGTGTAACTCGGACAGTGACGGTGTAACTCGGACAGTGACGGTGTAACTCGGACAGTGACCGTGAAACTCGGTCAGTGACAGTATAACTCGGACAGTGACAGTATACCTCAGACAGTGAAAGTATAACTTGGACAGTGACAGTATAACTCGGACAGTGACAGTATAACTCGGACAGTGACAGTATAACTCGGACAGTTAAAGTATAACACGGAGTGACAGTATAACTCGGACAGTGACAGTATAACTCGGACAGTGACAGTATAACTCGGAGTGACAGTATAACTCGGACAGTGACAGTATAACTCGGAGTGACAGTATAACTCGGACAGGGACAGTATAACTCGGACAGTAACAGAATAACTCGGACAGTGACAGTATAACTCGGACAGTGACAGTATAACTCGGACAGTGTCAGTATAACTCGGAGTGACAGTATAACTCAGAGTGACAGTATAACTCGGACAGTGACAGTATAACTCGGACAGTGACAGTATAACTTGGACAGTGACAGTATAACTCGGACAGTGACAGTATAACTCGGACAGTGACAGTATAACTTGGACAGTGACAGTATAACTCGGACAGTGACAGTATAACTCGGACAGTGACAGAATAACTCGGACAGTGACAGTATGACTCGGACAGTGACAGTATAACTCGGACAGTGACAGTATAACTCAGAGTGACAGTATAACTCGGACAGTGACAGTATAACTCGGACAGTGACAGAATAACTCGGACAGTGACAGTATGACTCGGACAGTGACAGTATAACTCGGAGTGATAGTATAACTCGGAGTGACAGCATAACTCGGACAGTGACAGTGTAACTCGGACAGTGACAGTGTAACTCGGACAGTGACAGTATAACTCGGACAGTGACAGTATAACTCGGAGTGACAGTATAACTCGGACAGTGACAGTATAACTCGGAGTGACAGTATAACTCGGACAGTGACAGTATAACTCGGACAGTGACAGTATCACTCGAACAGTGACAGTATAACTCAGAGTGACATTATAACTCGGAGTGACATTATAACTCGGACAGTGACAGTATAACTCGGACAGTGACAGTATAACTAGGACAGTGACAGTATAACCCGGACAGTGAAAGTGTAACTTGTACAGTGACAGTATAACTCGGACAGTGACAGTATAACTCTGACAGTGACAGTGTAACTCGGACAGTGACAGTATAACTCGGACAGTGACAGTGTAACTCGGAGTGACAGTATAACTTGGACAGTGACAGTATAACTCGGACAGTGACAGTATAACTCGGAGTGACAGTATAACTCGGACAGTGACAGTATAACTCGGAGTGACAGAATAACTCGGACAGTGACAGTATAACCCGGAATGGCAGTATAACTCGGACAGTGACAGTGTAACTCGGACAGTGACAGTATTACTCGGACAGTGATAGTATAACTCGGACAGTGACAGTATGACTCGGAGTGACAGTATAACTCGGACAGTGACAGTGTAACTCGGACAGTGACAGTATAACTCGGACAGTGACAGTGTAACTCGGACAGTGACAGTATAATTCGGACAGTGACAGTATAACTCGGAGTGACAGTATAACTCGGACAGTGACAGTATAACTCGGACAGTGACAGTATAACTCGGAGTGACAGTATAACTCGGACAGTGACAGTATAACTTGGAGTGACTGTATAACTCGGACAGTGACAGTATAACTCAGACAGTAACAGTATAACTCGGACAGTGACAGTATAACTCGGACAGTGACAGTATAACTCGGACAGTAACAGTATAACTCGGACAGTGACAGTATAACTCGGACAGTGACAGTATAACTCAGACAGTGACAGCATAACTCGGACAGTGACAGTATAACTCGGACAGTGCCAGTATAACTCAGACAGTGACAGCATAACTCGGACAGTGACAGGAAACTCGGACAGTGACAGTATAACTCGGACAGTGACAGTATAACTCGGACAGTGACAGTGTAACTCGGACAATGACAGTATAACTCGGAGAGTGACAGTATAACTCGGACAATGACAGTATAACTCGGAGAGTGACAGTATAACTCGGACAGTGAAAGTATAACTCGGACAGTGACAGTATAACTCGGACAGTGACAGTGTAACTCAGACAGTGACAGTGTAACTCGGACAGTGACAGTATAACTCAGACAGTGACAGTGTATCTCGGACTGTGACAGTATAACTCGGACAGTGACAGTATAACTTGGACAGTGGCAGTATAACTCGGACAGTGACAGTATAACTCGGGCAGTGACAGTATAACTCAGAGTGACAATATAACTTGGACAGTGACAGTATAACTCGGACAGTGACAGTATAACTCGGACAGTGACAGTGTAACTCAGACAGTGACAGTATAACTCGGACAGTGACAGTATAACTCGGACAGTGACAGTGTAACTCAGAGTGACAATATAACTCGGACAGTGAGAGTGTAACTCGGACAGTGACAGTATAACTCGGACAGTGACAGTGTAACTCAGACAGTGACAGTATAACTCGGACACTGACAGTATAACTCAGAGTGACAACATAACTTGGACAGTGACAGTATAACTCGGGCAGTGGCAGTATAACTTGGACAGTGACAGTATAACTCGGACAGTGACAGTATAACTCGGACAGTGACAGTATAACTCGGACAGTGAGAGTGTAACTCAGACAGTGACAGTATAACTCGGACAGTGACAGTATAACTCAGAGTGACAATATAACTTGGACAGTGACAGTATAACTCGGACAGTGACAGTATAACTCGGAGTGACAGTATAACTCGGACAGTGACAGTATAACTCGGAGTGACAGAATAACTCGGACAGTGACAGTATAACCCGGAATGGCAGTATAACTCGGACAGTGACAGTGTAACTCGGACAGTGACAGTATTACTCGGACAGTGATAGTATAACTCGGACAGTGACAGTATGACTCGGAGTGACAGTATAACTCGGACAGTGACAGTGTAACTCGGACAGTGACAGTATAACTCGGACAGTGACAGTGTAACTCGGACAGTGACAGTATAATTCGGACAGTGACAGTATAACTCGGAGTGACAGTATAACTCGGACAGTGACAGTATAACTCGGACAGTGACAGTATAACTCGGAGTGACAGTATAACTCGGACAGTGACAGTATAACTTGGAGTGACTGTATAACTCGGACAGTGACAGTATAACTCAGACAGTAACAGTATAACTCGGACAGTGACAGTATAACTCGGACAGTGACAGTATAACTCGGACAGTAACAGTATAACTCGGACAGTGACAGTATAACTCGGACAGTGACAGTATAACTCAGACAGTGACAGCATAACTCGGACAGTGACAGTATAACTCGGACAGTGCCAGTATAACTCAGACAGTGACAGCATAACTCGGACAGTGACAGGAAACTCGGACAGTGACAGTATAACTCGGACAGTGACAGTATAACTCGGACAGTGACAGTGTAACTCGGACAATGACAGTATAACTCGGAGAGTGACAGTATAACTCGGACAATGACAGTATAACTCGGAGAGTGACAGTATAACTCGGACAGTGAAAGTATAACTCGGACAGTGACAGTATAACTCGGACAGTGACAGTGTAACTCAGACAGTGACAGTGTAACTCGGACAGTGACAGTATAACTCAGACAGTGACAGTGTATCTCGGACTGTGACAGTATAACTCGGACAGTGACAGTATAACTTGGACAGTGGCAGTATAACTCGGACAGTGACAGTATAACTCGGGCAGTGACAGTATAACTCAGAGTGACAATATAACTTGGACAGTGACAGTATAACTCGGACAGTGACAGTATAACTCGGACAGTGACAGTGTAACTCAGACAGTGACAGTATAACTCGGACAGTGACAGTATAACTCGGACAGTGACAGTGTAACTCAGAGTGACAATATAACTCGGACAGTGAGAGTGTAACTCGGACAGTGACAGTATAACTCGGACAGTGACAGTGTAACTCAGACAGTGACAGTATAACTCGGACACTGACAGTATAACTCAGAGTGACAACATAACTTGGACAGTGACAGTATAACTCGGGCAGTGGCAGTATAACTTGGACAGTGACAGTATAACTCGGACAGTGACAGTATAACTCGGACAGTGACAGTATAACTCGGACAGTGAGAGTGTAACTCAGACAGTGACAGTATAACTCGGACAGTGACAGTATAACTCAGAGTGACAATATAACTTGGACAGTGACAGTATAACTCGGACAGTGACAGTATAACTCGGACAGTTACAATATAACTCGGACAGTGACAGTGTAACTCGGACAGAGACAGTATAACTCGGACAGTGACAGTATAACTCGGACAGTGACAGTATAACTCGGAGTGACAGTGTAACTCGGACAGTGACAGTATAACTCGGACAGTGACAGTATAACTCGGACAGTGACAGTATAACTCGGAGTGACAGTATAACTCGGACAGTGACAGTGTAACTCGGACATTGACAGTATAACTCGGACAGTGACAGTATAACTCGGACAGTGACAGTATAACTCGGACAGTGACAGTATAACTCGGAGTGACAGTATAACTCGGACAGTGATAGTATAACTCGGAGTGACAGCATAACTCGGACAGTGACAGTGTAACTCGGACAGTGACAGTGTAACTCGGACAGTGACAGTATAACTCGGACAGTGACAGTATAACTCGGAGTGACAGTATAACTCGGACAGTGACAGTATAACTCGGAGTGACAGTATAACTCGGACAGTGACAGTATAACTCGGACAGTGACAGTATCACTCGAACAGTGACAGTATAACTCAGAGTGACATTATAACTCGGAGTGACATTATAACTCGGACAGTGACAGTATAACTCGGACAGTGACAGTATAACTAGGACAGTGACAGTATAACCCGGACAGTGAAAGTGTAACTTGTACAGTGACAGTATAACTCGGACAGTGACAGTATAACTCTGACAGTGACAGTGTAACTCGGACAGTGACAGTATAACTCGGACAGTGACAGTGTAACTCGGAGTGACAGTATAACTTGGACAGTGACAGTATAACTCGGACAGTGACAGTATAACTCGGAGTGACAGTATAACTCGGACAGTGACAGTATAACTCGGAGTGACAGAATAACTCGGACAGTGACAGTATAACCCGGAATGGCAGTATAACTCGGACAGTGACAGTGTAACTCGGACAGTGACAGTATTACTCGGACAGTGATAGTATAACTCGGACAGTGACAGTATGACTCGGAGTGACAGTATAACTCGGACAGTGACAGTGTAACTCGGACAGTGACAGTATAACTCGGACAGTGACAGTGTAACTCGGACAGTGACAGTATAATTCGGACAGTGACAGTATAACTCGGAGTGACAGTATAACTCGGACAGTGACAGTATAACTCGAACAGTGACAGTATAACTCGGACAGTGACAGTATAACTCGGAGTGACAGTGTAACTCGGACAGTGAGAGTGTAACTCAGACAGTGACAGTATAACTCGGACAGTGACAGTATAACTCAGAGTGACAATATAACTTGGACAGTGACAGTATAACTCGGACAGTGACAGTATAACTCGGACAGTGACAGTGTAACTCGGACAGTGACAGTGTAACTCGGACAGAGACAGTATAACTCGGACAGTGACAGTATAACTCAGAGTGACAATATAACTTGGACAGTGACAGTATAACTCGGACAGTGACAGTATAACTCGGACAGTGACAGTGTAACTCGGACAGTGACAGTGTAACTCGGACAGAGACAGTATAACTCGGACAGTGACAGTATAACTCGGACAGTGACAGTATAACTCGGAGTGACAGTGTAACTCGGACAGTGACAGTATAACTCGGACAGTGACAGTATAACTCGGACAGTGACAGTATAACTCGGAGTGACAGTATAACTCGGACAGTGACAGTGTAACTCGGACATTGACAGTATAACTCGGACAGTGACAGTATAACTCGGACAGTGACAGTATAACTCGGACAGTGACAGTATAACTCGGAGTGACAGTATAACTCGGACAGTGATAGTATAACTCGGAGTGACAGCATAACTCGGACAGTGACAGTGTAACTCGGACAGTGACAGTGTAACTCGGACAGTGACAGTATAACTCGGACAGTGACAGTATAACTCGGAGTGACAGTATAACTCGGACAGTGACAGTATAACTCGGAGTGACAGTATAACTCGGACAGTGACAGTATAACTCGGACAGTGACAGTATCACTCGAACAGTGACAGTATAACTCAGAGTGACATTATAACTCGGAGTGACATTATAACTCGGACAGTGACAGTATAACTCGGACAGTGACAGTATAACTAGGACAGTGACAGTATAACCCGGACAGTGAAAGTGTAACTTGTACAGTGACAGTATAACTCGGACAGTGACAGTATAACTCTGACAGTGACAGTGTAACTCGGACAGTGACAGTATAACTCGGACAGTGACAGTGTAACTCGGAGTGACAGTATAACTTGGACAGTGACAGTATAACTCGGACAGTGACAGTATAACTCGGAGTGACAGTATAACTCGGACAGTGACAGTATAACTCGGAGTGACAGAATAACTCGGACAGTGACAGTATAACCCGGAATGGCAGTATAACTCGGACAGTGACAGTGTAACTCGGACAGTGACAGTATTACTCGGACAGTGATAGTATAACTCGGACAGTGACAGTATGACTCGGAGTGACAGTATAACTCGGACAGTGACAGTGTAACTCGGACAGTGACAGTATAACTCGGACAGTGACAGTGTAACTCGGACAGTGACAGTATAATTCGGACAGTGACAGTATAACTCGGAGTGACAGTATAACTCGGACAGTGACAGTATAACTCGAACAGTGACAGTATAACTCGGAGTGACAGTATAACTCGGACAGTGACAGTATAACTTGGAGTGACTGTATAACTCGGACAGTGACAGTATAACTCAGACAGTAACAGTATAACTCGGACAGTGACAGTATAACTCGGACAGTGACAGTATAACTCGGACAGTAACAGTATAACTCGGACAGTGACAGTATAACTCGGACAGTGACAGTATAACTCAGACAGTGACAGCATAACTCGGACAGTGACAGTATAACTCGGACAGTGCCAGTATAACTCAGACAGTGACAGCATAACTCGGACAGTGACAGGAAACTCGGACAGTGACAGTATAACTCGGACAGTGACAGTATAACTCGGACAGTGACAGTGTAACTCGGACAATGACAGTATAACTCGGAGAGTGACAGTATAACTCGGACAATGACAGTATAACTCGGAGAGTGACAGTATAACTCGGACAGTGAAAGTATAACTCGGACAGTGACAGTATAACTCGGACAGTGACAGTGTAACTCAGACAGTGACAGTGTAACTCGGACAGTGACAGTATAACTCAGACAGTGACAGTGTATCTCGGACTGTGACAGTATAACTCGGACAGTGACAGTATAACTTGGACAGTGGCAGTATAACTCGGACAGTGACAGTATAACTCGGGCAGTGACAGTATAACTCAGAGTGACAATATAACTTGGACAGTGACAGTATAACTCGGACAGTGACAGTATAACTCGGACAGTGACAGTGTAACTCAGACAGTGACAGTATAACTCGGACAGTGACAGTATAACTCGGACAGTGACAGTGTAACTCAGAGTGACAATATAACTCGGACAGTGAGAGTGTAACTCGGACAGTGACAGTATAACTCGGACACTGACAGTATAACTCGGACAGTGACAGTATAACGCGTACAGTGGCAGTATAACTCAGAGTGACAATATAACTCGGACAGTGAGAGTGTAACTCGGACAGTGACAGTATAACTCGGACAGTGACAGTGTAACTCAGACAGTGACAGTATAACTCGGACACTGACAGTATAACTCGGACAGTGACAGTATAACTCGGACAGTGAGAGTGTAACTCAGACAGTGACAGTATAACTCGGACAGTGACAGTATAACTCAGAGTGACAATATAACTTGGACAGTGACAGTATAACTCGGACAGTTACAATATAACTCGGACAGTGACAGTGTAACTCGGACAGAGACAGTATAACTCGGACAGTGACAGTATAACTCGGACAGTGACAGTATAACTCGGAGTGACAGTGTAACTCGGACAGTGACAGTATAACTCGGACAGTGACAGTATAACTCGGACAGTGACAGTATAACTCGGAGTGACAGTATAACTCGGACAGTGACAGTGTAACTCGGACATTGACAGTATAACTCGGACAGTGACAGTATAACTCGGACAGTGACAGTATAACTCGGACAGTGACAGTATAACTCGGACAGTGACAGTATAACTCGGAGTGACAGTATAACTCGGAGTGACAGTATAACTCGGACAGTGACAGTATAACTCAGAGTGACAGTATAACTCGGACAGTGACAGTGTAATTCGGACAGTGACAGTGTAACTCGGACAGTGACAGTATAACTCGGACAGTGACAGTGTAACTCTGACAGTGACAGTATAACTCGGACAGTGACAGTATAACTCGGACAGTGACAGTATAACTCGGACAGTGACAGTATAACTCGGACAGTGACAGTATAACTCAGAGTGACAGTATAACTCGGACAGTGACAGTATAACTCGGAGTGACTGTATAACTCGGACAGTGACAGTGTAACTCGAA
Source organism: Somniosus microcephalus (assembly GCF_052327205.1). Taxonomy (NCBI): domain Eukaryota; kingdom Metazoa; phylum Chordata; class Chondrichthyes; order Squaliformes; family Somniosidae; genus Somniosus; species Somniosus microcephalus. The sequence goes on from NC_140992.1 coordinate 16,488,103, forward strand.
CAGTGACTGTATAACTCGGACAGTGACAGTATAACTCGGACAGTAACAGTATAACTTGGAGTGAGAGTATAACTCGGACAGTGACAGTGTAACTCGGACAGTGACAGTATAGCTCGGACAGTGACAGTATAACTCGGACAGTGACAGTGTAACTCGGACAGTGACAGTGTAACTCGGACAGTGACAGTATAACTCGGACAGTGACAGTATAACTCGGACAGTGACAGTGTAACCCGGACAGTGACAGTGTAACTCGATCAGTGACAGTATAACTCGGACAGTGACAGTATAACTTGGAGTGAGAGTATAACTCGGACAGTGACAGTGTAACTCGGACAATGACAGTATAGCTCGGACAGTGACAGTATAACTCGGACAGTGACAGTGTAACTCGGACAGTGACAGTGTAACTCGGACAGTGACAGTATAACTCGGACAGTGACAGTATAACTCGGACAGTGACAGTGTAACCCGGACAGTGACAGTGTAACTCGGACAGTGACAGTATAACTCGGACAGTGACAGTATAACTCGGACAGTGACAGTGTAACTCGGGCAGTGACAGTATAACTCGGACAGTGACAGTATAACTCGGAGTGACAGGATAACTCGGACAGTGACAGTATAACTCGGACAGTGAGAGTATAACTCGGACAGTGACAGTATAACACGGAGTGACAGTATAACTCGGACAGTGACAGTATAACTCGGACAGTGATAGTATAACTCGGACAGTGACAGTATGACTCGGAGTGACAGTATAACTCGGACAGTGACAGTGTAACTCGGACAGTGACAGTATAACTCGGACAGTGACAGTGTAACTCGGACAGTGACAGTATAATTCGGACAGTGACAGTATAACTTGGAGTGACAGTATAACTCGGACAGTGACAGTATAACTCGGACAGTAACAGTATAACTCGGACAGTGACAGTATAACTCGGACAGTGACAGTATAACTCGGACAGTGACAGTATAACTCGGACAGTGACAGTGTAACTCGGACAGTGACAGTATAACTCGGACAGTGACAGTATAACTCGGACAGTGACAGTATAACTCGGACAGTGACAGTATAACTCGGACAGTGACAGTATAACTCGGAGTGACAGTATAACTCGGACAGTGACAGTATAACTTGGAGTGACTGTATAACTCGGACAGTGACAGTATAACTCAGACAGTAACAGTATAACTCGGACAGTGACAGTATAACTCGGACAGTGACAGTATAACTCGGACAGTAACAGTATAACTCGGACAGTGACAGTATAACTCGGACAGTGACAGTATAACTCAGACAGTGACAGCATAACTCGGACAGTGACAGTATAACTCGCACAGTGCCAGTATAACTCAGACAGTGACAGCATAACTCGGACAGTGACAGTATAACTCGGACAGTGACAGTATAACTCGGACAGTGACAGTATAACTCGGACAGTGACAGTGTAACTCGGACAATGACAGTATAACTCGGAGAGTGACAGTATAACTCGGACAATGACAGTATAACTCGGAGAGTGACAGTATAACTCGGACAGTGACAGTATAACTCGGACAGTGACAGTATAACTCAGAGTGACAATATAACTTGGACAGTGACAGTATAACTCGGACAGTGACAGTATAACTCGGACAGTTACAATATAACTCGGACAGTGACAGTGTAACTCGGACAGAGACAGTATAACTCGGACAGTGACAGTATAACTCGGACAGTGACAGTATAACTCGGAGTGACAGTGTAACTCGGACAGTGACAGTATAACTCGGACAGTGACAGTATAACTCGGACAGTGACAGTATAACTCGGAGTGACAGTATAACTCGGACAGTGACAGTGTAACTCGGACATTGACAGTATAACTCGGACAGTGACAGTATAACTCGGACAGTGACAGTATAACTCGGACAGTGACAGTATAACTCGGAGTGACAGTATAACTCGGACAGTGATAGTATAACTCGGAGTGACAGCATAACTCGGACAGTGACAGTGTAACTCGGACAGTGACAGTGTAACTCGGACAGTGACAGTATAACTCGGACAGTGACAGTATAACTCGGAGTGACAGTATAACTCGGACAGTGACAGTATAACTCGGAGTGACAGTATAACTCGGACAGTGACAGTATAACTCGGACAGTGACAGTATCACTCGAACAGTGACAGTATAACTCAGAGTGACATTATAACTCGGAGTGACATTATAACTCGGACAGTGACAGTATAACTCGGACAGTGACAGTATAACTAGGACAGTGACAGTATAACCCGGACAGTGAAAGTGTAACTTGTACAGTGACAGTATAACTCGGACAGTGACAGTATAACTCTGACAGTGACAGTGTAACTCGGACAGTGACAGTATAACTCGGACAGTGACAGTGTAACTCGGAGTGACAGTATAACTTGGACAGTGACAGTATAACTCGGACAGTGACAGTATAACTCGGAGTGACAGTATAACTCGGACAGTGACAGTATAACTCGGAGTGACAGAATAACTCGGACAGTGACAGTATAACCCGGAATGGCAGTATAACTCGGACAGTGACAGTGTAACTCGGACAGTGACAGTATTACTCGGACAGTGATAGTATAACTCGGACAGTGACAGTATGACTCGGAGTGACAGTATAACTCGGACAGTGACAGTGTAACTCGGACAGTGACAGTATAACTCGGACAGTGACAGTGTAACTCGGACAGTGACAGTATAATTCGGACAGTGACAGTATAACTCGGAGTGACAGTATAACTCGGACAGTGACAGTATAACTCGAACAGTGACAGTATAACTCGGACAGTGACAGTATAACTCGGAGTGACAGTGTAACTCGGACAGTGAGAGTGTAACTCAGACAGTGACAGTATAACTCGGACAGTGACAGTATAACTCAGAGTGACAATATAACTTGGACAGTGACAGTATAACTCGGACAGTGACAGTATAACTCGGACAGTGACAGTGTAACTCGGACAGTGACAGTGTAACTCGGACAGAGACAGTATAACTCGGACAGTGACAGTATAACTCAGAGTGACAATATAACTTGGACAGTGACAGTATAACTCGGACAGTGACAGTATAACTCGGACAGTGACAGTGTAACTCGGACAGTGACAGTGTAACTCGGACAGAGACAGTATAACTCGGACAGTGACAGTATAACTCGGACAGTGACAGTATAACTCGGAGTGACAGTGTAACTCGGACAGTGACAGTATAACTCGGACAGTGACAGTATAACTCGGACAGTGACAGTATAACTCGGAGTGACAGTATAACTCGGACAGTGACAGTGTAACTCGGACATTGACAGTATAACTCGGACAGTGACAGTATAACTCGGACAGTGACAGTATAACTCGGACAGTGACAGTATAACTCGGAGTGACAGTATAACTCGGACAGTGATAGTATAACTCGGAGTGACAGCATAACTCGGACAGTGACAGTGTAACTCGGACAGTGACAGTGTAACTCGGACAGTGACAGTATAACTCGGACAGTGACAGTATAACTCGGAGTGACAGTATAACTCGGACAGTGACAGTATAACTCGGAGTGACAGTATAACTCGGACAGTGACAGTATAACTCGGACAGTGACAGTATCACTCGAACAGTGACAGTATAACTCAGAGTGACATTATAACTCGGAGTGACATTATAACTCGGACAGTGACAGTATAACTCGGACAGTGACAGTATAACTAGGACAGTGACAGTATAACCCGGACAGTGAAAGTGTAACTTGTACAGTGACAGTATAACTCGGACAGTGACAGTATAACTCTGACAGTGACAGTGTAACTCGGACAGTGACAGTATAACTCGGACAGTGACAGTGTAACTCGGAGTGACAGTATAACTTGGACAGTGACAGTATAACTCGGACAGTGACAGTATAACTCGGAGTGACAGTATAACTCGGACAGTGACAGTATAACTCGGAGTGACAGAATAACTCGGACAGTGACAGTATAACCCGGAATGGCAGTATAACTCGGACAGTGACAGTGTAACTCGGACAGTGACAGTATTACTCGGACAGTGATAGTATAACTCGGACAGTGACAGTATGACTCGGAGTGACAGTATAACTCGGACAGTGACAGTGTAACTCGGACAGTGACAGTATAACTCGGACAGTGACAGTGTAACTCGGACAGTGACAGTATAATTCGGACAGTGACAGTATAACTCGGAGTGACAGTATAACTCGGACAGTGACAGTATAACTCGAACAGTGACAGTATAACTCGGAGTGACAGTATAACTCGGACAGTGACAGTATAACTTGGAGTGACTGTATAACTCGGACAGTGACAGTATAACTCAGACAGTAACAGTATAACTCGGACAGTGACAGTATAACTCGGACAGTGACAGTATAACTCGGACAGTAACAGTATAACTCGGACAGTGACAGTATAACTCGGACAGTGACAGTATAACTCAGACAGTGACAGCATAACTCGGACAGTGACAGTATAACTCGGACAGTGCCAGTATAACTCAGACAGTGACAGCATAACTCGGACAGTGACAGGAAACTCGGACAGTGACAGTATAACTCGGACAGTGACAGTATAACTCGGACAGTGACAGTGTAACTCGGACAATGACAGTATAACTCGGAGAGTGACAGTATAACTCGGACAATGACAGTATAACTCGGAGAGTGACAGTATAACTCGGACAGTGAAAGTATAACTCGGACAGTGACAGTATAACTCGGACAGTGACAGTGTAACTCAGACAGTGACAGTGTAACTCGGACAGTGACAGTATAACTCAGACAGTGACAGTGTATCTCGGACTGTGACAGTATAACTCGGACAGTGACAGTATAACTTGGACAGTGGCAGTATAACTCGGACAGTGACAGTATAACTCGGGCAGTGACAGTATAACTCAGAGTGACAATATAACTTGGACAGTGACAGTATAACTCGGACAGTGACAGTATAACTCGGACAGTGACAGTGTAACTCAGACAGTGACAGTATAACTCGGACAGTGACAGTATAACTCGGACAGTGACAGTGTAACTCAGAGTGACAATATAACTCGGACAGTGAGAGTGTAACTCGGACAGTGACAGTATAACTCGGACACTGACAGTATAACTCGGACAGTGACAGTATAACGCGTACAGTGGCAGTATAACTCAGAGTGACAATATAACTCGGACAGTGAGAGTGTAACTCGGACAGTGACAGTATAACTCGGACAGTGACAGTGTAACTCAGACAGTGACAGTATAACTCGGACACTGACAGTATAACTCGGACAGTGACAGTATAACTCGGACAGTGAGAGTGTAACTCAGACAGTGACAGTATAACTCGGACAGTGACAGTATAACTCAGAGTGACAATATAACTTGGACAGTGACAGTATAACTCGGACAGTGACAGTATAACTCGGACAGTTACAATATAACTCGGACAGTGACAGTGTAACTCGGACAGAGACAGTATAACTCGGACAGTGACAGTATAACTCGGACAGTGACAGTATAACTCGGAGTGACAGTGTAACTCGGACAGTGACAGTATAACTCGGACAGTGACAGTATAACTCGGACAGTGACAGTATAACTCGGAGTGACAGTATAACTCGGACAGTGACAGTGTAACTCGGACATTGACAGTATAACTCGGACAGTGACAGTATAACTCGGACAGTGACAGTATAACTCGGACAGTGACAGTATAACTCGGACAGTGACAGTATAACTCGGAGTGACAGTATAACTCGGAGTGACAGTATAACTCGGACAGTGACAGTATAACTCAGAGTGACAGTATAACTCGGACAGTGACAGTGTAATTCGGACAGTGACAGTGTAACTCGGACAGTGACAGTATAACTCGGACAGTGACAGTGTAACTCTGACAGTGACAGTATAACTCGGACAGTGACAGTATAACTCGGACAGTGACAGTATAACTCGGACAGTGACAGTATAACTCGGACAGTGACAGTATAACTCAGAGTGACAGTATAACTCGGACAGTGACAGTATAACTCGGAGTGACTGTATAACTCGGACAGTGACAGTGTAACTCGAACAGTGACTGTATAACTCGGACAGTGACAGTATAACTCGGACAGTAACAGTATAACTTGGAGTGAGAGTATAACTCGGACAGTGACAGTGTAACTCGGACAGTGACAGTATAGCTCGGACAGTGACAGTATAACTCGGACAGTGACAGTGTAACTCGGACAGTGACAGTGTAACTCGGACAGTGACAGTATAACTCGGACAGTGACAGTATAACTCGGACAGTGACAGTGTAACCCGGACAGTGACAGTGTAACTCGATCAGTGACAGTATAACTCGGACAGTGACAGTATAACTTGGAGTGAGAGTATAACTCGGACAGTGACAGTGTAACTCGGACAATGACAGTATAGCTCGGACAGTGACAGTATAACTCGGACAGTGACAGTGTAACTCGGACAGTGACAGTGTAACTCGGACAGTGACAGTATAACTCGGACAGTGACAGTATAACTCGGACAGTGACAGTGTAACCCGGACAGTGACAGTGTAACTCGGACAGTGACAGTATAACTCGGACAGTGACAGTATAACTCGGACAGTGACAGTGTAACTCGGGCAGTGACAGTATAACTCGGACAGTGACAGTATAACTCGGAGTGACAGGATAACTCGGACAGTGACAGTATAACTCGGACAGTGAGAGTATAACTCGGACAGTGACAGTATAACACGGAGTGACAGTATAACTCGGACAGTGACAGTATAACTCGGACAGTGATAGTATAACTCGGACAGTGACAGTATGACTCGGAGTGACAGTATAACTCGGACAGTGACAGTGTAACTCGGACAGTGACAGTATAACTCGGACAGTGACAGTGTAACTCGGACAGTGACAGTATAATTCGGACAGTGACAGTATAACTTGGAGTGACAGTATAACTCGGACAGTGACAGTATAACTCGGACAGTAACAGTATAACTCGGACAGTGACAGTATAACTCGGACAGTGACAGTATAACTCGGACAGTGACAGTATAACTCGGACAGTGACAGTGTAACTCGGACAGTGACAGTATAACTCGGACAGTGACAGTATAACTCGGACAGTGACAGTATAACTCGGACAGTGACAGTATAACTCGGACAGTGACAGTATAACTCGGAGTGACAGTATAACTCGGACAGTGACAGTATAACTTGGAGTGACTGTATAACTCGGACAGTGACAGTATAACTCAGACAGTAACAGTATAACTCGGACAGTGACAGTATAACTCGGACAGTGACAGTATAACTCGGACAGTAACAGTATAACTCGGACAGTGACAGTATAACTCGGACAGTGACAGTATAACTCAGACAGTGACAGCATAACTCGGACAGTGACAGTATAACTCGCACAGTGCCAGTATAACTCAGACAGTGACAGCATAACTCGGACAGTGACAGTATAACTCGGACAGTGACAGTATAACTCGGACAGTGACAGTATAACTCGGACAGTGACAGTGTAACTCGGACAATGACAGTATAACTCGGAGAGTGACAGTATAACTCGGACAATGACAGTATAACTCGGAGAGTGACAGTATAACTCGGACAGTGACAGTATAACTCGGACAGTGACAGTATAACTCGGACAGTGACAGTGTAACTCAGACAGTGACAGTGTAACTCGGACAGTGACAGTATAACTCAGACAGTGACAGTGTATCTCGGACTGTGACAGTATAACTCGGACAGTGACAGTATAACTTGGACAGTGGCAGTATAACTCGGACAGTGACAGTATAACTCGGGCAGTGACAGTATAACTCAGAGTGACAATATAACTCGGACAGTGACAGTATAACTCGGACAGTGACAGTATAACTCGGAGTGACAGTGTAACTCGGACAGTGACAGTATAACTCGGACAGTGACAGTATAACTCGGACAGTGACAGTATAACTCGGAGTGACAGTATAACTCGGACAGTGACAGTGTAACTCGGACAGTGACAGTATAACTCGGACAGTGACAGTATAACTCGGACAGTGACAGTATAACTCGGACAGTGACAGTATAACTCGGACAGTGACAGTATAACTCGGACAGTGACAGTATAACTCGGAGTGACAGTATAACTCGGACAGTGACAGTATAACTCTGACAGTGACAGTATAACTCAGAGTGACAGTATAACTCGGACAGTGACAGTATAACTCGGAGTGACTGTATAACTCGGACAGTGACAGTGTAACTCGGACAGTGACTGTGTAACTCGGACAGTGACAGTATAACTCGGAGTGACAGTATAACTCGGACAGTATAACTCGGACAGTGACAGTATAACTCAGAGTGAGAGTATAACTCGGACAGTGACAGTGTAACTCGGACAGTGACAGTATAACTCGGACAGTGACAGTATAACTCGGACAGTGACAGTGTAACTCGGACAGTGACAGTGTAACTCGGACAGTGACAGTGTAACTCGGACAGTGACAGTATAACTCGGACAGTGACAGTATAACTCGGACAGTGACAGTGTAACTCGGACAGTGACAGTATAACTCGGACAGTGACAGTATAACTCGGGCAGTGACAGTATAACTCGGACAGTGACAGTATAACTCGGAGTGACAGTATAACTCGGACAGTGACAGTATAACTCGGACAGTGAGAGTATAACTCGGACAGTGACAGAATAACACGGAGTGACAGTATAACTCGGACAGTGACAGTATAACTCGGACAGTGACAGTATAACTCGGACAGTGACAGTATAACTCGGAGTGACAGTATAACTCGGACAGTGACAGTGTAACTCGGACAGTGACAGTGTAACTCGGACAGTGACAGTGTAACTCGGGCAGTGACAGTATAACTCGGACAGTGACAGTGTAACTCGGGCAGTGACAGTGTAACTCGGGCAGTGACAGTATAACTCGGACAGTGACAGTATAACTCGGAGTGACAGTGTAACTCGGACAGTGACAGAATAACTCGAAGTGACAGTGTAACTCGGACAGTGACAGTATAACTCGGACAGTGACAGTCTAACTCGGATTCTCCACTTCACCAGCTTGTCTGTGTGAAGTGTGCCCTGAACACTAATTATTGCTGAATTCCTGTGGAGAAAGGTGGAATCATTGCTGCAACAGTCACCCATTGATTTATCTGGGCCATCGCGTTCGCTGTGGATCAATGCACAAACTACATAAACCAGCCGCGTTACAGTACTCAATGAATCAAGCGGCACCACAGTTTTGCTCATAAATGAACTCAAGGCACGTTTGCCCCGCATGTTAAGCGATGAAAGTTGCCTACCACATGTTGCAGGTTTCAAAAACATTCAGCAGGGCCTTTCAGCCTGTCGTTGCGCACAGCAAGCTCCAAGAGCACTTGGGGTGTGGGGGAAAGAGAATCCCTGTTAAGTTGCCCCTGGCTTCTGATTCCTTCCATTGAGAGTGGCGACTCCCCCAGGACACACTCACTCACTCACACTCTCCCCCTGGCGCTTATCGTGGGGCAGGTCGAATCCTCGCTCTCCGCAAAGTGCCACCAAACGACACGCAGCGCACTTTCAGCACTCCTCTCGCTGCCACACCAGCCTGGCGGTCCTGTACATTTCTGACTCTGAAACTGATCGGCAGAAATGAAACGAAGAAAAGAGGGGTTGAGCTGGGTGGGTGGGTGAAAAATCTGTCAGGTTCAGCAGTCTTTCCTTTCCCCTTTCAGCCCAAATTGGATTTCAAACAATGCTGAAGTTGCAAGTCAGTCTAGCGAGAGAGAGAGAGAGACCGCCCTTTCACCTGACTTATTATGGGGATTCAAATTGCCCTTTGCCCTTCAGGGCAATCGCGAACCAGGCTTGCCTTTTAAACACACCGTTGCGGAAGTGATGAAATCGTCTCATTCCAGAGGGAAGATCTTAAAGCAATTGGAACATGCTCCGAACGATCATCTTAGAAATGCACCAACCAGAGGAATACATTCTCGTACTGGGAGTAACACTGGATTGATTGACTGCTACCAGCCATAAACATACAGGTGTTTAAGCGAGTGTTCAAACTAAGTTGTTTTTATGGTTCCTGAAACAGTGCTATAGGTTGTAATGCACAGTAGATTCTTCTTCCAAGTTTTTTTTAACCGTTCGTCTAATACAATATTTTTCAAACTTTTTTCGGTGTGGAAACTCTGAAAATATTGGCACATTTTTATGGAAACCCTTACCCCAACTCTCCCCTGACCCTAACTCTCCCCTGACCCTAACTCTCCCCCGACCCCAACTCTCCCCTGACCCTAACTCTCCCCTGAACCTAACTCTCCCCCGACCCCAACTCTCCCCTGACACTAACTCTCCTCTGACCCTAACTCTCCCCTGACCCTAACTCTCCCGACACTAACTCTCCCCTGACCCTAACTCTCCCCTGACCCTAACTCTCCCCTGACACTAACTCTCCTCTGACCCTAACTCTCCCCTGAACCTAACTCTCCTCCGACCCTAACTCTCCCCTGACCCTAACTCTCCCCCGACCCCAACTCTCCCCTGACACTAACTCTCCTCTGACCCTAACTCTCCCCTGAACCTAACTCCCCCCTGACCCTAACTCTCCCCCGACCCTAACTCTCCCCTGACCCTAACTCTTCCGACACTAACTCTCCCCTGACCCTAACTCTCCGCTGACCCTAACTCTCCCCTGACACTAACTCTCCCCTGACCCTAACTCTCCCCTTATCCTAACTCTCCCCTGACCCTAACTCTCCCCCGACCCTAACTCTCCTCTGAACCTAACTCTCCCCTGACCCTAACTCTCCCCTGACCCTAACTCTCCCCTCACCCTAACTCTCCCCTCACTCTAACTCTCCCCTGACCCTAACTCTCCCCTGACCCTAACTCTCCGCTGACCCTAACTCTCCCCTGACCCTAACTCTCCCCTGACCCTAACTCTCCCCTCACTCTAACTCTCCCCTGACCCTAACTCTCCCCTGACCCTAACTCTCCGCTGACCCTAACTCTCCCCTGACCCTAACACTCTCCTGACTCTAACTCTACCCTTACTCTAACTCTTCCCTGACCCTAACTCGCCCCTGACCGTAACTCCCCCTAACTCTCCCCTGACCCTAACTCTCCTCTGAACCTAACTCTCCCCTGACCCTAACTCTCCCCTGACCCTAACTCTCCCCTCACTCTAACTCTCCCCTGACCCTAACTCTTCCCTGACCCTAACTCTCCCCTGACCCTAACTCTCCCCTGACCCTAACTCTCCCCTGACCCTAACTCTCCCCTGACCCTAACTCTCCCCTTACTCTAACTCTCCCCTGACGCTAACTCTCCCCTTACTCTAACTCTCCCCTGATCCTAACTCTCCCCTGACCCTAACTCGCCCCTGACCCTAACTCTCCCCTCACTCTAACTCTCCACTGACACTAACTCTCCCCTGACCCGAACCCTCCCCTGATACTAACTCTCCCCTGACCCTAACTCTCCCCTTACTCTAACTCTCCCCTTACTCTAACTCTCCCCTGACCCTAACTCTCCCCTTACTCTAACTCTCCCTTTACCCTAACTCTCCCCTTACTCTAACTCTCCCCTTACCCTAACTCTCCCCTGACCCTAACTCTCCCCTTACTCTAACTCTCCCCTTACCCTAACTCTCCCCTTACTGTAACTCTTCCCTGTCCCTAACTCTCCCCTGACCCTAACTCGCCACTGACCCTAACTCTCCCCTTACTCTAACTCTCCCCTGACCCTAACTCTCCCCTGACCCTAACTCGCCCCTGACCCTAACCCTCCCCTTATCCTAACTCTCCCCTGACCCTAACACTTCCCTGTCCCTAACTCTCCCCTGACCCTAACTCTCCCCTGATGCTAACTCTCCCCTGACCCAAACTCTCCCCTGACCCTAACTCTCCCCTGACCCTAACTCTCCCCTCACTCTAACTCTCCCCTGACCCTAACTCTCCCCTGACCCTAACTCTCCGCTGACCCTAACTCTCCCCTGACCCTAACACTCTCCTGACTCTAACTCTACCCGTACTCTAACTCTTTCCTGACCCTAACTCGCCCCTGACCGTAACTCCCCCTAACTCTCCCCTGACCCTAACTCTCCTCTGAACCTAACTCTCCCCTGACCCTAACTCTCCCCTTATCCTAACTCTCCCCTGACCCTAACTCTCCCCCAACCCTAACTCTCCTCTGAACCTAACTCTCCCCTGACCCTAACTCTCCCCTGACCCTAACTCTCCCCTGACCCTAACTCTCCCCTCACTCTAACTCTCACCTGACCCTAACTCTCCCCTGACCCTAACTCTCCGCTGACCCTAACTCTCCCCTGACCCTAACTCTCCCCTGACCCTAACTCTCCCCTCACTCTAACTCTCCCCTGACCCTAACTCTCCCCTGACCCTAACTCTCCGCTGACCCTAACTCTCCCCTGACCCTAACACTCTCCTGACTCTAACTCTACCCTTACTCTAACTCTCCGCTGACCCTAACTCTCCCCTGACCCTAACACTATCCTGACTCTAACTCTACCCTTACTCTAACTCTTCCCTGACCCTAACTCGCCCCTGACCGTAACTCCCCCTAACTCTCCCCTGACCCTAACTCTCCTCTGAACCTAACTCTCCCCGAACCCTAACTCTCCCCTGACCCTAACTCTCCCCTGACCCTAACTCTCCCCTCACTCTAACTCTCCCCTGACCCTAACTCTTCCCTGACCCTAACTCTCCCCTGACCCTAACTCTCCCCTGACCCTAACTCTCCCCTGACCCTAACTCTCCCCTGACCCTAACTCTCCCCTGACCCTAACTCTCCCCTTACTCTAACTCTCCCCTGACCCTAACTCTCCCCTGACCCTAACTCGCCCCTGACCCTAACTCTCCCCTCACTCTAACTCTCCACTGATACTAACTCTCCCCTGACCCTAACCCTCCCCTGATCCTAACTCTCCCCTGACCCTAACTCTCCCCTTACTCTAACTCTCCCCTGACCCCAACTCTCCCCTTACTGTAACTCTTCCCTGTCCCTAACTCTCCCCTGACCCTAACTCGCCCCTGACCCTAACTCTCCCCTTACTCTAACTCTCCCCTGACCCTAACTCTCCCCTGACCCTAACTCGCCCCTGACCCTAACCCTCCCCTTATCCTAACTCTCCCCTGACCCTAACACTTCCCTGTCCCTAACTCTCCCCTGACCCTAACTCTCCCCTGACGCTAACTCTCCCCTGACCCTAACTCTCCCCTGACCCTAACTCTCCCCTGACTCTAACTCTCCCCTGACCTTAACTCTCCCCTTACCCTAACTGCAAATTCCGAGCTATTGTATTGTATTTGCACATTGTTAATCGGACAATCGAGCCCCCTCTGATGGATGCAGGCATACTGTAGTCATTTCACTCTGTGGTCTGCCTCTTACGCTGCATGTTATATCTAGAAAGAATGTTCCAGGAGAGTATGAAATGAAAGCAACCCATTACATTACCTCACCAACTTGAGTGTTATCGGATGTAACGGAAAACTAGTGCCATTATTGCAGAAAATGCTTTTACTTAGTTTATGATCGTTGGTGAAACACTTGGGTTTCTATGGCAATCCAACAGCTTCATGGCCAGAATTTTTTTTAACTGAATTCAAATTTTCAAACTGCCATGTTGGGATTCAAACTAGCGTTCTCTGGATTATTAGCCCGGGCCTCTGGACTACCGGTCCAGTAACTGAAAATTAGAAAACACCAGCTGATCACGGAGGAAACAGTAATATCTTCTTGCTCACCTCTTGACCTAGACAGAAACTGAGGTTGGAATCCAAAATGCCAGAATCCATCACTGTAACTAATTGAATTTTGCCTGAGCTAGATTTTTTTTAATTTACAATATTTTTATAATGCTAGATTCAGGTTTTTTTTCCTCCATAATAAGGCAGGAATTAGTCTCGGTAATATTGTTTTTGAAATGTTGATGGCTACAAAGAAGTAGGGTTGTTATCTATAATCTCAAACATTTTGGGATATTGTGAGAAGATGGTTCTCTGAGAGTCCAGGCATCATTCCATTCCATTCACACAGCAGGGGGCTTAACTGAGGCAGATATTTGGGAGCCTCGTGCTCACATTGCAAAAAGTAAGCAGTCACCTCGGGCTTATAACTTTGATTGAAAGCTGGGTGGACCGAGCCCCTTATCCAGCAGGAAGGAGATCGCAGAAGGAGGGGCTGGCGCCAATGTTTCTGGAGGTCCCGCGCAAGCCGGTCACCGGCCTTTGAATGGGAAAACCGCGCGTGCACGGAAATCTGATTGGGCCATGCAGCCCGTTAAAGGGGCCGTGCTCCCCCCAAAAATGAAAGGGAACATTGGCTGACACTCTTTAAGAATGAAAAGAAAATTGAAACCATTATTTGAAAAAGCTGCAAAGGGAGCATTCTGGAGTTGTCACGGGGCCGTGCATTCACGGGGCCGTTTTGCTAGGGTTTCGGTAGTGGACCCAAGCGCAGGAAACCTATCCCAGGACTCGAGACTGGGTAACACTCGAAAGGAGATTCAGTTGAGACTCGAAAACAGAGACACAGCAAGAGCTGTTACTTGCAGGCAGGCGAACCCAGGACTGACCAAAGAGGACAGGAAACAGGAAGCTTAAATACAGGCCAGAGTGGTCACGTGACATAATTAATCAAATGAGACAGGAGACAAATACATTAACAACACACAGGTGAGGCCAGAGGCACAGAGGACAAGACAAGGACAAAAAATGAACAACTTTATTCATTCTCTGCCTTGCTCTCTGTGCTGCTGGTCGAGCTGCAGGAGAGTGGAAAGTGGTGGTCTCCTTGACCAGGGAGAGGAGGAGAAGGAGAAACCCCAGACCACCACTACCACAAAGAGCAACAGCTACAACTGAGGTGCCTGGAGAGAGAAGAGGAGAGGGAAAAAGGAGGCCAACATCTACTAGAGGAGAGGCCTTTCCACCACTGCCTCCCCAAATTGGCCTCCATTCCAGGAGAGAGAGAGAGGGGAGAGGAGCAGCAAGCAATCAACACTCACCATCAACTGCTTGGAAGGAGGGAAGGTTAACAGCTTCTACTGAACATCTGCAGGTGGGTGTCATTTGGTGCATTCTCCGAAAGACTTTGTATTGTAGGTGGGGGGAGGAAAGAAGACCGGCCGGAACACCAAGGGGTGTCTGTGTGTGTGTGTGGCTCTTGTAGAATACTAGGCCACACACACCACTAATAAGCACCCCTTCTATTGCCTGGCCTGGGACAGCTGGAGCTGCCTAGGTGAAGTCTTTAAATCAATTAATACATCGTTAAGACCTGGTGTAGGACTGAGCCTGGGCATTCTCCAGCTTTCCCAGGCGAAGACATCTTCTCCCCCTGCCGGAAGACCACCAACAGAGACTTTGTTTTTTTCCATCAGAGAGTGCACCCCTGCTGACACCCACCCACCTACCATCCTGAGTGGCGACCCTGCCTTTGCGGCCTCCCTCCTTCCCACCCCCTCTCTCTCTCTCTTTGTCTCTCTCTGCTCTCTCTCTCAAGAGGCACCTCCATTAATCTTTTTCTTAATTGCCACTTGAGCAGAGGGGAGAAGGCCTCTCTCCCAATTCCATTCAACAAGGGGTGAGGTGGGCCTTTAATTTAACAGCTCCCTCTGCTCAAGGGAAGACTTTAAATAAAAACCGGAGGCCATTAACACCTTAAGGCCTGTGACTTGGGGTGGGTGTAGCCCTTTAAAAAAACCACCCCATAATGGCATCTACTTCTTCGCCGGTGGTGGGGCCGGCTAGGTCATATGCGGCGGTGGCAGCCACAGCCACGGCTGCATCCGCTGCTTCTGCCGCCCCGTCACCTTTCTCTTTAATAACCAAAAAGCTTGGGGTGAAGAGCTACACCCACCCCACAATGACAATTGAGGCGTGTGTAAAGGCCATGGCTGGGGTTGTCGGCCCTTCAGCCATCCTCGCCGCCTCAAAAATGTACGGGAAGGCTGTGTTCTTCCTGGGGTCGGAGCGGGCGGTGTCCCTGGCCGTCACCAAGGGGCTCACCATGGGCGGGACCTTTCTGCCGGTGGACCCCCTCGAGGCCACCGCACAGAGGGTGGTTATTTCCAACCTCACGCCCTTTGTTCCTGGTGAGCTCCTCCTCCCCCACTTACGTCAACTTGGGGAGGTGAGGTCGGGGATTACACCCATACCGCTCGGCTGCCGGGAAGCCAGCCTTCGGCACGTCTTCTCCTTCCAGCACCAGGTCTTTATTCAGCTGGTGCGGGAGGAGGACACCGACGGGGCATTTGTCGTCCTCCATGAGGGGACCGCCTATCGCGCCTTTTGGACGGCGGATGGTGTGCGGTGCCACGCCTGCAAGGAGGTGGGGTACATCAGGAGAAACTGCCCCGCCTCCAAGGCCGCCGGATCGTCTGGTGCGGCCAAGGCGGGCGCCGCCACTGCTCCTCTCCCCGGGTCTGGCCGCGCCCCCCAAACAACCGATGCGCGGTCGTCGTCGGAGGCCGATGCCATCACGGCCTCCGGCGGGGGGGAGGGAGTGCGTCCGGGCGGAAGGAAGGCGCGGAGGAAAGCCAAACACCTTAGGGCGAGCCCTTGAACCTAGAGCCCCTGACACCCGCGCTCCTCGCGGAGTTGGTCGGGGCAGACGAGGGTGGGAGGGACCTCATGCCCGAGCCTGTGGTCGTGACCACCGTGGTGGAAACGTCAATACCTGCAGCCGGGCTCGGGCCCGAGGCACCCGACAAGCCTGTTCCGCCGGAGGGAGCAGAGGAGGAGGCCTCTGGAGACATGGAGGTCTCCCTCGCTCCCTCCGTGCTAAAAAGAAGGCGCGACCCCCTAGAAGAGGAGGAGGACCGGGAGGAGGAAGGTCCCTCCGACCTGGGGGAGTTGTCGCCCGCCGCGGGTACTGAGACCCCCCCCCCGCTGTCACCATCACCAGCAATTGGCAGGGGTCGACTGTCCCTCGGGAGGCTGAGGCAGATTTGTCTGTCCAGCACGTGCCTCCCGGGGATGGGGACGAGACCCTGCTCGTGGGGGGGGTCGCGGAACAGCCCGCGGCAGAAATCGATATTTTATCTGTCCCATTACCCCTCGCCGGGTCGGGCGGCCTGGGGTCTGGTTCGGGCGAGCTGGAAGAAACTGAGTTCGCCCAATGCGACCCGGACATTTCCCAGGGGCTGCTCGACCAGGCTGAAATTTTAGTCCAGGACACCCCATCCGCTGGGTCAGAGGCTGGTGGCGAGGAGGTGGAAGGCCCCCTGACTGTGTCTCCGGCGCCGGATGTCCTGGAGGAATTTCAATTTGTTTTCTCCCCAATTTCTCCGGGTGTTCTGGCGTCTGAGGCGGAGGGGGGCTCTGAACCGCCGCCGTCTCCTGGCCCGGCGCCCCCGGAGGAGCCCAGGGAGGAATCCTCTGCCACCGATCCTGGGGGTGGGATCCGGGCAGAGGCGGGGCCGGCCGATGCGGCCGAGCCGTTCGCTGCGCACTGCACGATGGACGGGTCGGCCGCTGGTGGTGACCCACCGGAGGAGGACGGGGATTCGGTGATGGGCGCGGAGGACGAGTTGGATTCCATCGCCGACGAGGCGATGGATGACCTCGTGCCCCTCGCCGAGTCTCCCCTCATTCCCGTCAGGGAACTCTGGGATTTTGTGGCCGTGTGCCAGGGTCATCAAAACAAGACCCGGCTGGCCCTCACCAGGTGGTCGGAGCTGGCGCTGCTCATTGGGTCGGTCCGCGCCGCCGTCAAGACTATGGCCGCGGACGCGGACGTGAGCCCGCTCGAGCTGCGTCGTCTCAGGTCGTTCCTCACTGGGCTGCTGAGGGAGTGGCGGTCGACTAGAGGCTGCGCTCCCTCCCCCCGTTAGGTGTTGGTAGAGGCTGCACTATGCTTCTGATATGAAGATAACCATGGCCAGCCTCAACATCAACGGCAGCAGGGAGGCTCGCCGCAGATTTAATAACCTTTCGGTCCTTCGGGACGGGAAGTATGCGGTGTGCTTCCTGCAAGAAACCCACACTGTTCCGGGAGTCGAGGCCACGTGGCTCCTGGAGTGGCAAGGAGGGGTCAGCATGAGTCACCTCTCCAGCGTTTCCAGCGGGGTGGCTATCTTGCTGGTCCCGCATTTTCAGCCGGAGATCTTGGGGGTCAAGGAGCACGTGCCGGGCCACCTGCTCCAGGTCACTGTTCGCCTGGGGGGCGTGCCGCTCCATCTAGTGAACGTGTACACCCCTCAGGCCGTTGCGCAGCAAGTGCGCTTCTTTGAGGAAGTGTCCGCTCTTCTGGGCTCCATCGACGCGGGCGAGTGCGTCATCCTCGGGGGGGGATTTTAACTGCACCCTCGAGGCGAGGGACCGTTCGGCCCCCCAGCGATGCCCGGCGGCGATGGAGAAGTTGAGGGACCTGGTCGGGTCCTTCGTCTTGGTGGACGTCGGGTGACATCTCCACCCCGACTCCAGCGCCTTCACTAGCGTGAGGTCTGGAGGAGGATGGTCCAGAATCGACCGCCTTTATATTTCCCGGGCGTACGTCTCCTGCGTTCCGGCGGCTTCCATGTGGCCGGTGCCGTGCACGGACCACCACCTGGTGTGGGTGGAGCACGTTCCGCTGCACGCGCGGGGGGGTCCGCGTACTGGCATTTTAACAACCTGCTGCTGGAGGACGCGCGGTTCCAGGATTCGTTTCGTCGGTTCTGGGCCGACTGGAGAAGGAAGCGGGGGGGCTTCACCTCCTTGAGGCTATGGTGGGACGTGGGCAAGGCTCACGTCTGTCTCTTCTGTCAGGAGTACGCAAAGGGGTCGACCAAGAGGCGGGAGGCCCGGGTCGGGTGGTTGGAGAAGGAGGTGCTCGACCTGGAGTCCCGTCTCGGTCAAGTCGTCGAGGACCCGGCCCTGCGGAAGGTGTATGAAGAGAAGAAGGGTGCGCTGAAGGACCTGCAGCTCGTCGGGTCCTGAAGCGCGTACGTGAGGTCGCGGATCCAGTTCCTGCGGGACCTGGACCGCGGCTCCCCCTTCTTCTACTCGCTGGAAAAAAGACAGGGGGTCCGTAAGCAGCTCTTGGGGCTGCTGGCCGACGACGGATCTCTGGTCTCGGATCCGGAGGGAATCAGCGCGGAGGCCCGTGACTATTACGGGGCTCTGTTCTCTCTGGATCCGTCCAGCGAGGATGTGCGCAGAGTTTTGTGGGAGGACCTGCCGAAGGTCGGCCTGGAGGGCGCCG
Organism: Somniosus microcephalus; assembly: GCF_052327205.1. Lineage (NCBI taxonomy): Eukaryota > Metazoa > Chordata > Chondrichthyes > Squaliformes > Somniosidae > Somniosus > Somniosus microcephalus. The sequence continues at coordinate 16,507,341 of NC_140992.1, forward strand.
AAAAATTGGACGCTCCTCTGAGTCTGGAGGAGCTGACCGGCGCCCTCCTTCAGCTCTCCAGGGGAAAGTCCCCGGGGCTGGACGGGCTGACCGTGGAGTTCCACAGGGCGTTCTGGGACGTCTTGGGGGGCGACTACGCGTGGGTCCTGGGGGAAAGTTTGGCGACCGGGGAGATGCCCCTCTCTTGGCGCAGGGCGGTTATTGTCCTGCTGCCTAAGAAGGGCGATCTCCGCCTCCTTAAGAACTGGCGCCCGGTCTCCCTCCTCAGCACGGACTACAAAATTTTTGCCAGGGCCATGTCTGCTCGCCGAGGTGCCGTGCTGGCCCACATGATCCACCCCGCCCAGTCCTACACGGTCCCGGGCCGGACCATCCACGATAACATCCACCTGGTCCGGGACCTGGTCCACCATTCCCAGAGGGCTGGTCTGTCGGTCGCCTTCCTTTCCCGGGATCAGGAGAAGGCGTTCGACAGGGTAGATCACGAGTATCTCTTCGGGACTCTGCGCGCATTCGGGTTCGGGATTCATTTTGACGCCCGGATCCGACTTCTGTACGCTGCTGCAGAGTGTCTGATTAAGGTTAACGGGTCCTTGACGGCGCCCCTTCGCTTTGGGAGGGGGGTGCATCAGGGATGCCCCATGTCCGGCCAGTTATACGCCGTTTGCATAGAGCCTTTCCTGCGCCTCTTGCGGAAGAGGTTGACGGGACTGGTTCTGCAAGGGCCGGGCGTGGAGGTGGTCCTCTCGGCTTACGCCGATGACGTGCTCCTCACAGTCACGGATCCCGCTGAATTGCGGAGGATGCGGGAATGCCAGCAGATTTACTCGGACGCATCCTCCGCCAAGATCAACTGGGAGAAATGTTCCGGACTCCTGGTGGGTCAGTGGCGGGTGGACTCCCTGCCGGAGGAGTTCAGGCCCTTCGCCTGGAGCACCACGCACCTCCTCTACTTGGGAGTCTACCTTAGCCCTGCCGAGGACGCCTGGCCGGCGAACTGGCAAGAGTTGGAGGCCAAAGTCACCACCCGCTTAGGACGCTGGACAGGATTGCTCCGAGTGTTGTCCTACAGGGGTCGAGTGATGGTCATTAACCAACTGGTGGCCGCCATGTTGTGGTACCGGTTCGTCACTTTGATCCCTCCCCCTGCATTTGTCGCCAAGATACAGAAGAAGCTCGTCGACTTCTTCTGGGACAAAAGGAAGCATTGGGTCTCCCGCTTAGGGAGGGCGGTCAGGCGCTGGTGTGCCTCCGCACCCAGGCTGCGACTTTCCGTCTTCAGATGCTGCAGAGATACCTGTATGTCGAGAATCCTCCAAGATGGTGTGCGCTGGCGACGTATTTTTTCCGCCAGCTGCACGGCCTCAATTACGACATGCAGCTCCTGTTTTTGGAAGTGGGCGGCACGTGTGCCAGCCTGCGGGAGCTGCCTGTCTTCTACCAGGAACTGCTATGGGTTTGGAACTACGTCGCTTACAGGCGGAGCTCTCCCCCGTCAGGAATGGCGGCTGTCCTTCGGGAGCCGCTGTTCAGGAATCCGCACCTCCACGTCCACGGTTTCGGGTGGCTGGCGGAGGGCAGGGCTGTGCCTGGCAAGGTGACTAGAGTCGGGGACCTGCTCGATGGCGGAGGAGCGGGCTGGATGGTGCCGGAGGAGTTGGCGCGGCGCATGTCTTGGGCCAACGTCCAGCTCGCGGTCAATGCCATCGAGTCGATGAAAGCGACGCTGCGCCCCGGCGCCACGAGGTGTATCGAGGCGGCTTAGGCGCGTGGGGCGATCCCGTCCGAGCTTTCCCCCGTTCGGACGGAATTCCTTATCGGCGCCCAGCCCCGAAACCCCCCTCGGGAACCGGTGCCTCACAACTTGAGCCGTCTCGAGGAAATACCCTCCGTGCCTTTTCATTCCGCACGGAGGGGTTTCCTGTACGGGCTGCTCCTGCACACTCTCCACTTTGCCATCTATGCCTGCCATCCAGACACCGTCTTGCCTTCCCGCGGAGGCGGAGGTCCCCAATGGAGGGCTCTCTATGCGGGAGTCCTCCCCTGTTCTATTGGGGACTTGTCCTGGAGGGTGTTGCACGGGGCAGTGCCGTGCAATATATTTTTAAGTAGCTTCACGGACTCCCAGGCCGTCTGTTTGTTCTGCGGCCTGGAGGAGTCCGTGTTTCATATATATGCAGAATGTGAGAGGTTGCAGCCCCTCTTCCATTATTTGAAGGGGCTGCTCCTCGATTTTTGGTTGCACTTCAGTCCCACGCTCTTGATCTACGGTCACCCGGTGCGGAGGGGAGCGGGCAGGTTGGAGGACCTCCTCGTGGGTCTGCTCCTGGGCCTGGCTAAAAAAGCCATCAATTGGTCCAGGCAGCGGGCGGTCGAGGGGGTTGTCCAGCCAGATTGCCTCCCTCTCTTCCGCGGCCATGTTCGCGCCCGGGTGGCCCTGGAAATGGAGCACGCGGTGTCCGCTGGCGCGCTCGAGCACTTCCGTGACCGGTGGGCGCCGCGGGGACTGGAGTGCATAATTGGATTGGACAACCAAATTTTAATTTGATTTGCTATGGTTTATTTAAAGTTTTAGAGTCTTAATTACAGTTTATTTGTTTAATTTACTTGGTCCATTTAAAAGAGGGACAAAAAACGAATAACTTTATTAACTAGCTTAATTACTCTGATGAGATCAATTACTCGAGAAACAGGTGAGGAGAGGGGCCCAAAGGCACGGCAACAGCGCACCGAAGCCTCAAAAACCGCCCTCAGGCGGCGAGCAGAGGGAAGTGCCGCTGAAGCCGTTACAGGAGTGCCCATGAAACATATCACAAACAGATCCCGTGGCCTTAATTTTAAAAGGGCAGGATTGGTGTGAGAGTTGGGAAAGCAGGGCGTGTGGCAAATTCGCATGCCAGCATCCCGGTGTGATTTTAGCTCCCGGGCCTCATTTCCATATCCAGCATTGGTCTCAAGCCCAAAACCTCCAACAGCGTAGGTGTTACTGAAAACAGTGACTCAAAGCTTTCTTGGCAACAAAGAAAAGTGGTGCAACTAATGATTAATAAAGAGCTGAAGAGCAAGTCAACATTGTATCAGGCATGTCTCAACAATTCTCACTTAATAAACTCCTACAGGATTTGCATCAACTTCACTGGGCAGGTTTCTCCTCTCAGCTCCGCGGGGTCACTGTGGGGTGCACTCCTGACTTAAATGGTTTTTTTTATTTAGTCAGCCACAGGATGCGGCAGTCGCTGGCAAGGACACCATTTATTGCCCATCCCTAGTAGCCATTGAGATGGTGATGAGCCGCCTTCTTGAACTGCTGCAGTCCGTGCGGTGATGGTACTCCCACAGTGCTGTTAACTAGGGAGTTCCAGGATTATGACCCAGTGACGATGAAGGAATGTCAGGATGGTGCGTGACTTGGAGGGGAACTTGGAGGTGATGGTGCTCCCATGCGCCTGCTGCCCTTGTCCTTCTAGGTGGAAGAGGTTGTGGGTTTGGGAGGTGCTGCCGAAGAAGCCTTGGCGAGTTGCTGCAGTGCACCTTGTAGATGGTACACACTGCAGCCACGGTGCGCCGGTGGTGGAGGGAGTGAATGTTGAAGGTGGTGGATTGGGTGCCAATCAAGTGGGCTGCTTTGTGCTGGATGGTGTCGAGCTTCTTGAGTGTTGTTGGAGCTGCACTCATCCAGGCAAGTGGAGAGTATTCCATCACACTCCTTACTTGTGCCTTGTAGATGGTGGAAAGGCTTTGGGGAGTCAGGAGGTGAGACACTCGCCGCAGAATACCCAGCCTCCATCTTGAATTGAGAGCAAAACTAGGCGGGGTGTAAAAACAGTGGCAGCTGACTTAACCCACCCATTTCCTGCCGGGAGATCACATCTTAATTGGAAAATACAAATCTAAGTGGTGTAGAAGAGCAAAGGGATCTCGGAGTACAAATACACAAATCACTGAAAGTAGCGACACAGGTTAACAAGGCCATAAAATAAACAAACCAAGCAGTAGGGCTTATTTCTAGAGGGATAGAATTGAAAAGTAGAGGAGTTATGCTAAACTTGTATCGAACCTTGGTTAGACCACACTTGGAGTACTGTGTGCAATTCTGGTCGCCATATTATAAAAAGGATATAGAGGCACTGGAGAGGGTGCAGAGAAGATTTACAAGGATGATACCAGAAATGTGAGGGTATACCTATCAGGAAAGGATGAACAGGCTGGGTCTCTTTTCTCTTGAAAAGAGAAGGCTGAGGGGTGACCTAATAGAGGTCCTTAAAATTAAGAAAGGTTTTGATAGAGTGGATACAGAGAGAATATTTCCACTTGTGGGGAAGAGCATAACTAGAGGCCATCAATATAAGATAGTCACCAAGAAATCCAAAAGGGAATTCAGGAGAAACTTCTTTACCCAGAGGGTGGTGAGAATGTGGAACTCACTACCACAGGGAGTGGTTGAAGCAAATAGTATAGATACATTTAAGGGGAGGCTAGATAAACACATGAGGGAGAAGGGAATAGAGGGTTATGCTGATAGATTTAGATGAGGAAAGACGGGAGGAGGCTCGAGTGGAGCATAAAAGCCGGCATGGACTGGTTGGGCCGAATGGCCTGTTTCTGTGCTGTATATCCTACATAATCAATAAAATGTACAGCAACACTACAGGATGCCTTCTACAGCAAAGTCTTTGCGTGTTGGCTGCCCCAATGAGCCTCTTCTGCACAAGCGCTGTCTCTCCGATATGGGCCCCGCAGAGGGCAAATGGAGTGGACCAGCTAACTGCACCTTCTCTCTCTCACTACCAAGGGTTTTAAAGGAAGTAGGTGAGCACATTGCAGATGCCCTAACTATAATCTTCCAATGTTCTTTAGATTCAGGAACCGTCCCTTTAGATTGGAAAATTGCGCATGTCACTCCACTTTTTAAGAATGACGAGAGAGGGAAACCAGGGAATTATAGACCAGTTAGCCTAACATCTGTTGTCGGGAAATTGCTAGGGGGCAAAATTTGCCTCCTTTGCGCCCGCCGTTAGCACCTCTGGGGGGCGTTAATGGGGCACAAAGGGCTTATCGCCCGGGCAGGGGCACTAACAGCGCCTGCCGAGAAATTAGGCAGGGCGCTACTGAGGCGCTAGCCGATAGCATCGCGCCCCCGCTGGTAATGCCTCGGGCCGCTGCACCACCGGTGATGACGTCATCGGCGAGTGATGCGACCCATTAGCGCCCCACGGCCGAAATTCGGCTGCGCCCCGCGAGACTGCCGCGGGTGATGTCAGCGACAGCCTCGCGGGTCGCGAGCCGGGCTACACACTGCTGGCGGGGCATGAATTAAAGGGGACAGTCCAGCAGTGCCTCACGCCGACATTTTTTATTTTGGCCAACCTGCAGGTCGGCCCCTCTTGGCGGTCCTTGGCGTGGCCCGTGGCCGCCATCGCGCCATTCGGCACAATGTCTCGGTGCCGGGCTGCTGCCACGGCACCACGCTGCCCTGGTGGGCTAGTGGAGGTTGTCAAACAGCCTGCAGAGTGCGCAGCGGCCCTCCCCTTTAACGGAAGGGGAGGGGCGCTGAAACGCATCAGCGCTAGGCGGAGCGACCACGTAGCGCTCCGGCGCTACCACGCTTTGCACCCCATGCACTGCCCCGAGTGGAAGTGGAGCGCCCCGAGATAACGCTCCGCTCCCTTGCCGGGGCTGTAAGCCTAATTTAGCAGCCGGGGCGGTACTCCCACCCCGGCGCTAAATGTGAGGCGCTAATTTGGTTACAGCCCCCAAACGGTTTGTAACTGAATTTTGCCCCCCTAGAGTCTATAATTATGGATAGGGTAACCGAACACCTCGAAAATTCTCAGTTGATCAGAGAGAGCCAGCATGGATTGGTGAAAGGTAGGTCACGCCTGACAAACCTGATTGAATTTTTTGAAGAGCTGACTAAAGTAGTGGACAGGAGAATGTCTATGAATGTTATTTATATGGACTTCCAGAAGGCATTTGATAAAGTCCCACATAAGAGGCTGTTAACTAAGGTAGAAGCCCACGGGATTGAGGGCAAATTATTGACCTGGTTAGGAAATTGGCTGAGCGGCAGGAGACAGGCAGTAGGGATAATGGGTAGGTACTCAAATTGGCAGGATGTGACTAGTGGTGTTCCGCAGGGATCTGTTTTGGCCCCTCAAATATTCAAAATATTTATTAATGACTTAGATGATGGCATAGAAAGTCATATATCTATATTTGCCGATGACACAAAGGTAGGTGGCATTGTAGGCAGTGTAGATGAAAGCATAAAATTACTAAGAGATATTGATAGATTAAGTGAATGGGCAAAACTGTGGCAAATGGATTTCAATGTAAGCAAATGTGAGGTCATCCACTTTGGACCTAAAAAGGATCGAACAGGGTACTAAAAAGCTAAAAACAGTGGATGTCCAAAGAGACTTGGGGTTCAGGTACATAGATCATTAAAATCTGATGAACAGGTAAAAAAATGATCAAAAAAGCTAATGGAATGCTAACCTTTATATCGAGAGGACTAGAATACAAGGGGGTAGAAGTTATGCTGCAGCTGTACAAAGCCCTGGTTAGACCACACCTGGAGCACTGTGAGCAGTTCTGGGCACCACACCTTAGGAAGGATAGATTGGCCTTGGCGGGAGTGCAGCGTAGGTTTACCAGAATGATACCCAGACTTCAAGGGTTAAGTTACAAGGAGCGATTACACAAATTAGGGTTGTATTCCCTAGAATTTAGAAGGTTAAGGGGTGATTTGATTGAAGTTTTCAGGATATTAAGGGGAACAGATAGGGTAGAGAGAGAGAAACTATTTCCGCTGGTTGGGGATTCTAGGACTAGGGGGCAGAGTCTAAAAATTAGAGCCAGGTCGTTCAGGAGTGAAACACTTCTACACACAAAGGGTGGTAGAAGTTTGAAACTCTCTTCCACAAATGGCAATTGATGTTTGATCAATTAATTTTAAAATCTGAGATTGATAGCTTTTTTGTTAACCAAAGGTATTAAGGGATATGGGGCAAAGACGGGTATATGGAGTTAGGTCGCAGATCAGCCGTGATCTCATTGAATGGCGGAACAGGCTCGAGGTGCTGAATGGCCTCCTCCTGTTCCTATGTCCTACCATCTGTACCGGGGAGCTGGGCAAGCTGTGAGTGGTGCGAGTCGCCCCCCAGTGGCACTGAGCAAAATTGCCCCGGGCCAGATGATCTGTGGTCGGCCGCCCCTGCCTCCTTTTTTCCAACCGTTAGCTGCCTCGGCACTACAACCAAGAATGGGTACTTAACAGCAAGAAAAATTCAGTCCAATGTCTTTGGAGCCAGTGGCAGGAGGGTCGGTAACCAGAGGACTGTCTGTGTGGAGTTTGCACATTCTCCCCGTGTTTGCGTGGGTTTCCTCCGGGTGCTCCGGTTTCCTCCCACAGTCCAAAGATGTGCGGGTTAGGTTGATTGGCTATGATAAATTGACCCTTAGTGTTAGGGGGATTAAATACGTGGGGTTACGGGGATAGGGTGGGATATGTGTTGGTGTAGGGGTTACGGGGATCGGGTGGGATATGTGTCGGTGCAGGCTCGATGGGCCGCTATCTGCACTGTGGGGTTTCTGTGATTGATTGATTCTGTGACACAGTGTAGGGTTCTCAAAATTCCCACATTCCCCAAAATTATCAATAAAAGGGACCCTGAATGGACAAGTTATTAAAAAGGATACCCAAAATAAAATGGCTTCTGAAACGTTGTGACAGAAGCCTGCAGGATTTTAAAAGCAGGCCCATTCAAATCTTGGAACGAAACCTAACATGCATGGATCTGTGTGAAAGACTTTGTCATTTCTAAAACCAGACAGCTAGATAAACACAGAATATGCATCCTTCATCTTGAAACAGTTTAACTCAGGATAGACGTAATCTTGAGGCCATTAACTTTTTGCATACATAATCGGTAACCGCTCAAAGGAGCCACCAAGTCAGGAAAAGACGATTAAACTTCATAAATGACAAACAGCCAGGATATTGAAGCCGTTAAGCAAGGAGACAACCGCCCCAAAAGCCGTTAAGGTGAATGACTGTAAACACTTTAGACGAGCCCACCAAAATTAAACAAAGAACTGACCTGATTTGGCACGCAGATAAGGGGTGAAGAACCGGTATAATTGTAGGCCCACTGGTAGCCAAGGCCTGCTCTTCCTCTCCTCCCTTCCCGCGCTGCTCGACACCGAGGACGCCCATTACAACACTGGGGGCCAAACGCGGGAGGAGAACGGGACCCGACTCAACACACACAGGACACACGGGGCCGCAAGCAGGCAGGCGAGACAAGATGAACGGCAAGGCCGATAAGCAGAGAAGGGCAGCGTAAAGAAGCATTAGGAATGAGCGGGCACACACCCCAGTAAGCTGACGTTCGATGCATGGGTAGAAGGAACAGCTGACGACCACGAGCACCGCAGTAACAAACTCAAGCCAACACCATAGACTGCCAACCGAACCCCAACCACAACAAAACCTTCGACGACCAGACCACCACCAGAAGAACAACCATTCTGCAAGGTAAAGTACCCAACAAAGACTTTACTCCCTATCTCTAATGGAGGAAAAGGGGGTACTTTACTCAGACGACTCCACCGCCGCGCCCTGGGACCACGTGACGATGGCAGGCCCCAAAGGACACAAAGAGCGAACCCCAAAACCACAACCGGCTTAATCGATAGGTTTCGAACCATCAAAAGGAACCCCATTGGTGAGCATAAATCCCTGGCCCCTCTTAGCTCAATCTAGTTAGGTATTGGGGGTGGGACAAGGGTAGGGGGATTATTAATGTGATTGTTCCCTCGTTGTGCCGTGTGTTCCCCATTCCCAACTAAGTGTACTTTTATGTGTCTGTAATTATTCTAGTGATTTTTCCAGTGTTGTAATGTTATTGTGCCTTTAATAAAATTACGGTTTTCTTGCACCAAACCACTTGTCTACTCTAATTCTGTATCGCCGCCTGTACCTAAGTCCAGTGTCTAGAACCCAGGGTTGTGGGAGCGATTCGAACCGCTCAGAGACAGTCAGGGGCAGAGCTGACTGGGCGCACGCCGCCCCCTACAACAGATTAAAGGTTACTGGCTAAAGAACCAGAGGGGAGATGAGAATTTCTTTTACTCAGCAAATTGTTATGATTGGGAATGTGCTGCCTGAAAGGGCGGAGGCAGCAGATTCAATAGTAACTTTCAAAGGGGAATTGAATGAATACTTGAAAAGGAAACATTTGCTGGGCTATGGAGAAAGGGTGGGTGGAGTGGGACTAATTGGAGAGCTCTTTCAAAGAGCCGGCACAGGCACGATGGGCCAAATGGCCTTCTTCTGAGCTGTATGATTCTTGGATTAATCCTACAATTTTATGATTCTAACTCCCTATTACAGCAAAAGTAAGTTGATCCTTAATATCACACAACAAAATCTAGGTCATCATATGTGCGACAAGAGCTTAAGTGCAACACGATATCGCAGCTGCTGCTGGGCTTGGCTCGGTAACAGTATACAGATTTACATGCAATGGGCCAGATTAGAGCACAGACGGAGCGAGGCTAAGATTACAGGTCGTGTTCACATCGCACTGCTTACATTTCCCGTGCTGCGTCTGTCCCTCTGTGACGCGGGATCGTGCAATCTCGTCCTCTGTAGCTGGTCAACTGTTGCGGTGTCAAGCAGTTCTGTCTTTGTCTGAGATGCCCTGTCCTCATCCCTTTCCTAAGCTAGTCGTAAGTCATTGTACACCTTCTTCCTTTCCCAGCATTAGCTAGCCATGACATAATTCTCCGTTATACTGCGCTTTTAGAAACTTAAGCTATTCAATGAACTGCTGCGATGCAATTTTGCAATCTATTGAGGCTACCTTAAGCCGTCCCGTTCTTAAACATCCTGTCTAGTTTTTGAAGGCCTTACTTGAAAGCTCTTAATAACTTACTTAATCTTTTTGACCTCCCAAAAGCTTTCTGATTTGGGTGGGCACCGCATGACCTTAGATATCTTAAAATATCACAAAGGAAATCCCATTTAAGGGACACTTTGCCCACACTGACCAATCAAATGGCCAACTCATGGGTTCTTTTCTAAGACCTCATCTAATTGAACAAACAATTGTCAGAAACTATAATTGAAAGTTGATCAGGATATTAAAATTCCCTGCTTTTCTTCAAATAGGGATATGGGAATAGGGTGGGAAAGTGAAGTTGAAGTAGAAGATCAGCCATGATCTTGAGCAACAGAGCAGGCTCTAAGGGCTGTATGAACTATGCTTGCTCCTATTTCTTATGGTCTTATATGATCTTTTACATCATAGGAACATATTACCATAACAGGAGGAGGCCTTTCAGCCCCTCGAGCTTGTTCCACCATTCGATTAGATCCTGGCTGATCTGTACCTCAATTCCATTTACCCGTCTTTCTCCAACTGAACAAGCAGATGGCGCCTTGGTTTAATGTCTTGTCTGAAAGACGGCTCCTCTAAAAATGCGGCACTCCCTCAGTACCGTGCTGAAATGTCTGGATAGATTATGTGCTCAAGTCCATACAGGTCCGAGAGATGATATGACCATAGCCTAGGTATTGAGATCAGTGTTTCATTCTGGGGGCAAATATTTGATAATGGTCAGCAATGTCGGGAGTGCAGAACAACTGCCCACAGGATTTCCAGACTAATTGTTGTCTTCCGCATGTTCCATAACAGGCATCAGCCATGGCTCAGTGGATAGCACACTCGCTTCTGAGTTAGAAAGTCCCGGGCTTAAGCCTCATTCCGGAGGCTTGAGTGAAAATCTAGGCTGACACCCCAGTGCAGTACTGAGGGAGTGCTGCACTGTCGGACGTGCCGTCTTTTGAGAGAGACATTAAACCGAGGCCCCGTCTGCCCTCTCAGGTGGGTGTAACAGATCCCTTGGCACTATTTCGAAGAAGAGCAGGGGGAAGTTCTCCCCGGTGTCCTGGGCCAATATTTATCCCTCAAACAACATCACAAAAACAGATGATCTGGTCATTATCACATTGCTGTTTGTGGGAGCTTGCTGTGCGCAAATTGGCTGCCGCGTCTCCTACATTACAACAGTGACTGCACTTCAAAAAGTACTTGATTGGCTGTAAGGCACTTTGGGACGTCCTGAGGTCATGAAAGGCGCTATAGAAATGCAAATCTTTCTTTCTTTTAACTTCATTTATGAAAAGGCGGCAGTATGCAGCTCTATAAGCAGGATGGTAAAGCCTTGGCAGAATAAGAGGGTGAAAATTCCAATATGGAATTAGCAATGGTGCCAACAATGCAACAAGGAAACTGGAACACCAGGCATTAAATCCAGAGGCCATCCGACAGGCTTTATAAAGAGTGAGTATCACATCAATGAGAGCAATAATTTGCAAGAAAGAACTTGTGTTTATATAGCGCCTTTCATGACCTCAGGACCTCCCAAGATGCTTTACAGCCAATGACGTACTCCTGAGGTGTAGTCACTGCTGTAATGTAGGAAACGCGGCAGCCAATTTGCACACAGCAAGCTCCCACAAACAGCAATGTGATCATTACCAGATTTTAGCGATGTTGGTTGAGGGATAAATGTTGGCCAAAACACCTGGGAAAACTCCCCCTGCTCTTCTTTGAAGAGTGCCACCTGACAGGGCAGGGAGGGCCTCAGTTCAATGCCTCATCTGAAAGACGGCACCTCCGACAGTGCAGCACTCGCTCAGCACTGCACTGGAGTGTCAGCCTAAATTATGTGCCCAAGTCTCGGGAGTGTGACCTGAACCCACAACCTGCTGCCCACTGAGACACTGCTGACACTCTGAGTAGAATGGAGCGAGAGGAGACTGCCATAAGGTACTCTCCCTCCATGGGAGGAACGTCAGGGCCATTCACTCTGCTTCTCAGTGCCTCACGCCACCTTCCCCATGGCAGCCCCGGAAAGCGACGGTAACACAGACGGATGGGAGCAAAGCCCATAGTTCTGTGACGGTCCCATTTGTAATCAATCCTGCTGCACTGCCAAACTCTTCCACTCACGTCACCTTTCCACTTGAACATACTCCTACTTTGGGCTCCGCTTCACTTAAAAGATTGCTGCAGCCCTTTGGATATCTGCAGCAGCATTTCCCAGATTCTATCCCATGCATGTGAGCTCACAGGTCCCTCCCACATCATGGGTGGCAGCTCCCAACAAATGGGTTGCTTGGGGCAGAACCAGCATTTGCAGCCGAAACGGACTTACGTGAATAGTCGGGCACAGGTCCTGCTACCCTCTGCTCCCGCCTCCCTATTTTAGTCATGCCACCATTGGCGGCCGTGCCTTCAGCTACCTCGGCCCACAGCTCTGGAATTCGTTCCCTAAACCTCTCTGTAAAGTCCGCGCCTCAATAATACACGGACTTCGGGAGAACAGTTTAACAGGTACTTTACTGAACAAGAGGCAGCTTGAAACTGAAACTACAGAAGCCTGCTAGGGCCTTTTATACAGGGGTGGTCACTGCCGGTACTGCAGTCTAAGACCAGTTATTCCCTTAAAGGTACATACACAACAATTCCTCCCCTTTTAGATAAACAGTACATAACATTCATTTAACAACTAAATAATAACTAATTACAATTACAATTTTCTCAGTAATATATACATCAACTGAAATAGTCATTTATAAGTTCAGTCTTTGAGGAGGCTTCCTGATCCGGACTGGATAGCGCCTTTCTCGAGTATCCTGTTCTGGCGGTGGAGTCAATTCTGGCTCATTGTCATTGGTTGGTTCGTCAGCTTCCAATACCCCTGCTTCTGAGGTAGATGCAATCTGTACTTCGGGCTCATTACCAGGTGCACATGCTTGTGGTACAGGTTTGGCTTGTTCCTGTGACTCTAGAATCTGGTCAGCATGGCGTCTCACGATGCTCTCTCCAACGTCCACTGTGTACATTAGCGGTCCCTGCTGTGTGCATATCGTGCCAGGCTGCCATTTTTCTGTTCGGTAGTCGCGGGCCAAGACTGGTTGCCCTATCTTGAAGCTCCTGGTTGGCTTCTCATTGATGTGCTGGAACTGCTTATCCTCAACATCTCATCTTATGTTTGGTTTGAGCAAATCCAAGCGACATCTTAGTCTCCGGTTGAAAAACAGTACGGCTGGAGTTTGGTTGGTTACTGCATGTGTCGCATTCCGGTAAGCAAACAGGAAGTTATCCACCTTGTGTTGCAGTGGTATGTCATCATTATACATTGCCTTTATGGCCTTTTTAAAGGTCTGAACAAACCTCTCAGCCAATCCATTTGTGGCTGGATGATATGGGGCAGATGTGCAATGTTTCACCCCATTATTCTTCAGGAACCTCCGGAAATCCTCAGACACAAACTGTGGTCCATTGTCGGAACAGATCTGTTCTGGAAACCCATTCCTGGCGAAGATGGTCCTTAGGACTGCAATAGTTTTCTCCGTGGTGGTGGAGGACATTTTAATGACCTCTGGCCATTTCGAATGGGTGTCCACAGCGATTAGAAAAATTGAGTCCATAAATGGACCAGCGAAATCAATGTGTACCCGTTGCCATGGAGATGAGGGCCACTCCCATGGATGTAGCGGGGCCTGTGGTGGAGCGTTTTGGACCTTCTGGCATCCTGTGCATCTCTTGGTCATATCCTCGATTTCTCTATCGATTCCCGGCCACCACACAAACGCCCTGGCTAGGCTTTTCATTTTTACCCCTCCCAGATGACCCTCGTGAAGCTCATTGAGTACTCTATCTCTCAACTTGGGTGGAATTACCACTCGGGAGACCAGGGGTTGATGATCAGTCAGTAGGGTGAATTTCTGCCCGTGCAGATAGTGATTGAACTTCTTCACCCCCCACACCAGGCTGAGGGCCTCCCTGTCAATCTGGATCTGGGTGTAGTTACGCTCGGCTGAGGTTAGCAAGCGCGATGCAAAGGCTATTGGCCTCTCTGAACTGTCACGGAATTTGTGTGACAGCACCGCTCCAATGCCGTAAGGTGACGCATCACATGCCAACCGAATCGGTCGTGTTGGGTTGTAGTGGGCCAATACTTCTTTTGAAGTGATTTGGCATTTACATTCCTGAAAGGCACGCTTACACTCATCACTCCATTTCCATGTTACACCAGTTTGAAGGAGGGCGTTCAGTGGGTGCAGAATTGTAGATAAATTCGGCAAGAACTTATGGTAGTAGTTCACCAACCCGACGAACGACCTCAGTTGCGACACATTTTCTGGTGCTGGAGCCTTGACTACAGCCTCAATTTTGTCCGGCGACTTATGCAACCCTTCCTCATCAATCATGTGGCCACAATACGAGATGTGTCTCCTGAAGAACTCGCATTTGGGACGGTTGGCTCGTAGCCCATATTCCTGCAATCTCGTGAGCACCTGTTCCAGGTTGGCAAGGTGTTCATTGTCATTTTCGCCCGTAACCAGAATGTCGTCCAAATAACACTGGGTCCCCGGGATCCCTTGCAGGACTTGTTCCATTGCCCTCTGCCACATAGCCGGGGCCGATGCTACCCCAAATACCTGTCGATTGTACTGGTAAAGGCCTTTGTGAGTGTTTATCGTGAGGTATTTCCTAGATGCTTCTTCCACCTCCATTTGTAGATACGCTTGAGCCAGGTCAATCTTTGTAAAACGTTTCCCTCCAGATAGTGAGGCGAAAATATCTTCTATCCGCGGAAGCGGATACTGTACTGTGTGCAGGACTGGGTTCACAATCACCTTGAAGTCCCCACAGATGCGAACTTTCCTTGGCTCCCCAGGCATGTTGCTCAATGCTTTCTTCATTACAGGAACGATGGTTGTGGCCCACTCGCTCCAGTCCACCTTAGACAGCAACCCGAATGCTCCAGACTCTCCAGTTCAGCTTCCACAGCTGGGCGTATCGCGTATGGCACCGGTGTGGCCTTGAAAAATTTTGGGGTTGCGTTATCCTCAATCTTTATGGTTGCCTTTACTCCTTTTAGAGTCCCAAGTCCTTGTTGGAACACCTCTTCCGCGTCAGATAGAATTTGTGACAGACGTCCAGGTACGACGTCGTCATCTTTTTTGTCAGTCACAGTTAGTGCCAGAATGGCAGCACGGTGGCATAGTGGTTAGCACTGTTGCCTCACAGCGCCAGGGACCCGGGTTCGAATCCGGCCTCGGGCGACTGTCTGTGTGGAGTTTGCACATTCTCCCCGTGTTTGCGTGGGTTTCCTCCGGGTGCTCCGGTTTCCTCCCACAGTCCAAAGATGTGTGAGTTAGGTTGATTGGCTATGATAAATTGACCCTTAGTGTTAGGGGGATTAAATACGTGGGGTTACGGGGATAGGGTGGGATATGTGTTGGTGTAGGGGTTACGGGGATTGGGTGGGATATGTGTCGGTGCAGGCTCGATGGGCCGAAATGGCCTCTATCTGCACTGTGGGGATTCTGTGATTCTGTGATTCTGTGAATGGAATGCCAATCCAATTGCAGTCTTCGGATCCATTCACGTCCCAATAATGGTGGTCCTCCATCTCGTAGTATATACATGTATAGTTTCTGTGTTTCCTTTCCGTTATACTCAACTGGCACCCTTATTTTTCCTCTGGGGTAGACCTTTTGCCCCGTGTATGTCTTCAATACAATGGACGTGTCCTTTAAGGGTATGTGTGAGAATAGCCGCTCATAGTCTCGTCGATTCATGACAGTTAGGGTTGATCCTGTGTCCAATTTCATCTTCACTGGAGACCCTGCTATCATGAGGGTGACCCAAATGGTTCGATGATCTTCCTTTGCGATCACGTTGTGTAACTTTAAACAACTTAGTCGCCTGCTCCTGGAGTCCTTATCACTCTCCTGATCTTCTGAACTACTATCTGTCAGTTTCTTTACTTTCCTGTACTGTTCCTTAGTAGTTCTTGTCGTGTTGGTCTTCTTTCCCGACCTGCAGACTCTTGCTATATATCCCATTTTCCCGCATTGCCTGCATATTTTGTCTTTAAACCAGCAGTCCTTCTGCTCATGGGTTGTTCTGCCGCAGCGATAGCACTTTTCTGCTCCATACGCCATTTCGTTAGCGCTGTATTCTTGTGGTTTCTGTTGTATTTCCGCAGCTCCCCGTGCTGCTGCTTCGTAGGATACTGCCACGCTGAAAGCCTGTTCTAGCCTCAGGTCCTTTTTTGAAAGTAGTCGTTTCTGGGTTCCTTCACTCTGGAGCCCGCAGACAAACTTATCCCGTAAGGTGTCTGCCAGTCCTGCTCCGAACTGGCAGTGCTTCAATAACTTGCGTAGTTCCGTAAGATAGTCAGCATTGCTCTCATCTTTGTGCTGGTTTCTTTTATGGAACTTGAATCTTTCTGCTATCAGCAGTGGTGTAGGGCTTAGGTGTTCCTGTAAGATATGAACAATCTCCTCAAAACTTTTCTCTATTGGTTTAGCTGGGGTAATTAAATTCCGCAATAGGCCGTACGTACTCACACCCATCAGATTTAATAATACCGATGCCCTCTTTCCATCAGCCACCTCATTTGCCTTGCAGTACACTTCAATTATTTCCACATACGTGGTCCAGTCTTCTACCTCGTTGTCGAAAGCAGTGATACTGCCACTTTTCGGCATCTTGGGCGATTTAAAATGGCGCCTCCTGCGCTTTTGCTTCTTCCCCAATGGAATAAAATGGCGCCTCCCACGCTTTTGCTTCTTCCCCTTACTGCCACACTGCTCCTAGCGTTCTACGGGGTAATGGCGGCGACCCGCAGCTTCGGCGCGTCTCGCTTTCCTTCCCCCCCGTTTAGTTTCTCTCCGCTGTCCTGTTCTCGAGCACCGACCGCACCCTGTGCGCTCCACCCTCTCTCCCTTGTTTTCTTTTCCCGGCGACGCTGCGCGGCCCGATTTGTAGAGCCGCTCGATCGAGCTTGAGCCCGCCGCAGTCCGGAAGGGTCAGCGCGCTACCTGCTACCAGCACGATTCGCTGGAACCACAGTCTCTCCCGCAATTCTCCAAACACCGATGGATTCTTTGGGCGGTTGCCCTCGGTCGACGCCCATTGCTCAGACTACGACCTTCCAGGACCTTCCTTTCAGGCGAGATCCCCGTGAGATGATGCCACATTGCAGGTGAGTTCGAACTTACTCGTCGCCACTGTAAAGTCCGCACCTCAACAATACACGGACTTCGGGAGAACAGTTTAACAGGTACTTTACTGAACAAGAGGCAGCTTGAAACTGAAACTGCAGAAGCCTGCTAGGGCCTTTTATACAGGGGTGGTCACTGCCGGTACTGCAGTCTAAGACCAGTTATTCCCTTAAAGGTACATACACAACACTCTCCGCCTCTCTACCTCTCTCTCCTTCTTCAAGACGCTTCTTAAAGCCTACCTCTTTGACCAAGCTTTTGGTCATCGCCCCTGTGAAGCTCCATGGGACATTTTACTACATTGAAGGTGCTATATAAATGCAAGTTATTGTGGTTGAAGTGTAGCTAGCTTGTTCCAAGATAATTCTGGAAGGGACAGTACTTTAGTCTGAAAGGGCATTGTTTTTCTTTACACAAGGACCACGGACAATATAAACGTATATAGACCACTTACACTACATCAGAACGAAAGTCGTGATATCAGCAATGTCGGTTACAAATA
This sequence comes from Somniosus microcephalus, assembly GCF_052327205.1. Classification (NCBI taxonomy): domain Eukaryota; kingdom Metazoa; phylum Chordata; class Chondrichthyes; order Squaliformes; family Somniosidae; genus Somniosus; species Somniosus microcephalus. The sequence goes on from NC_140992.1 coordinate 16,524,941, forward strand.
AACTACCATGTCAGTGACTCTGAAGTAAGATAACTAGTTTTCTTCATATTATATCCGGTTGCAGTGAAACAGTTCACACCACTCCATGTAGAGTGAAGTGTGGAGACTGTTACATAGGCTAACCACAACAGCCATTTTGTGCACAGTAATATCCAGAAACAGCCAGGAGATGAATCTTTTTATTTTCTGGGTGGAATCTAGTTGAGGGAAAGATGTTGTCCAGGGCAGTCAGAAATAGACCCCTATGAGTTCAGGTTGTGGAGTGGGACTAAAAGCTCGCAATCATCTGACCTGGCAGCAACAGCACTACCAACTGACTCACTTGTACAATTCATTTTCACTAATGGCACAATTGGCAGAAATTCATCGCAGACTTCGACGGTGATAACAATCAGGAGAGATGTAAGAGGAGTTGCGGGTTCACTATTGCCCGTGTTACACCGTCGCACAAAAGCAAAGTGACCCCCAATGAGATTGTCCAGTTTTTACTGAAGGCGTTAACCCATTGTTCTGCCCTCTCAGGTGGACGTAAAAAATCCCAAGGCATGATCTGAAGTCGAGTAGGGGAGGCCCCTCAGCATCCTGCCCAACATTTATCCCTCAATCAACACCTAAAACAGGTCATTTATTTGATTGCTATTTGTGGGAGCTTGCTGTGCGCAAATTCGCGGCCACGTTTCCTGCATTACAACAGTGACTACACCAAAAATACTTCAATGACTGTAAAGCACTTTGGGAATTCTTTCCTTCCTTCCTTCCTATACTCCCTCCATCCCTCCTCCCCCTATAGACTGGACTGCTGGCTAGTGGGTCTAGCCACTGATGCAATAGCTGATTTGGGCTGTCAGGTCCAGGCATGAATTGACCTTGCTTGACAACAGACTTGAGGTCACCACCAGGCAGAGACTTGCAGACCTCAGCGGCATCCAAATGTCACGGCTCATTGCAACCTCTGAACTGTGGGAGGTCATGGCCAGCACCTATGGTGCTAAGCGGATGGCCTTTACTGCTGGTGCTCAATTCAGCCACAGGGATGAGTCCCATTTACACCTCCTGTTTCCTCTTTGGCAGCCCCCGTTGTCCAGCCGAACCCCAGCGCTACGCCTCCTTCTCGCAGGTGAGCACGTAGCAGTAAGCGGTTCCTGATAGAAGTTCCCATTTCACTAAGGCACACACACACACACGTTAGGAGAGCTGGACTCAAGGGGGAAAGTTCACTCACCCTGTATTTTTGGTGGGGATCCTCAATTGAAGGTAGTACGGGTCGGAGAAATGCCGTGAAGGTGTTGTGGTCTTATCTCCAACTCATGCTCTCTTCAAATGAAGCTCACATCGCCTGAGGGGAATAAGGAAATGAATATGTGATTATTTACTCAGCAATATAAAACCCTGTACTTCAGCGCAAATTTTAAGTAAAAGAGGAAGGTTAGTTGTAGTATGCATTGTAAAAATGAAGCAGTATTCTTCACATGTGGCCTGTCATGTTTCATTTTGAAACTTTATGAAAGGAAAGTTGCCAATAAATGTTTTTGCTTCTCTCTCTTCCTCTCTCCCTGCATTCTCAGAGGAACATAGGAATTGCTGGATGAAAAAAAGACCCAGGCCCATCTGGTTCACCTTCTACCATCCTGGTAGTCACATGATACAACCACAATGGAGTTGCTGGTTAATCATGGCAATCAATCTCTATCAATTAGTAGACATGAGGCGAGAAGAACTCCAGTGCTGGAGGGATTTGGTAATCATGGGTCCCAAGTTTCCCGTTTCTCCCCAGCATGCTACACCTACCACACGTCATGTCACAAATTACTCACATACTGGATTCCAAAATTTTATTACCTGAAAGAAATCCATGCATTTTGCATTTAAATGTATCAATAATAACTGCTTCTACCATCTCCCTTGAGAGTCTGTTCCGTAGATTGAGCACTCGCTCACTCAAATATTGGGGATTATTTGAACCCCATAAAACAGGTGGGTTGGGGGTCAGGCGGGAGGTTAAACTGTTAAAAATCTGAACCCCGAATCCAACTCGCTTCCAACCCGCCCACTTCTGGGTTTAACGTAGGCGGGATGGGAAGCGGAAATCCAACCCGCTCCCAGGAGGCGGGTTGGCAATTTAAATATTATAATGAGGCTGCGTGCTTTAGGTTAATCCACAATTTCAAATTTATCTCTGGCCAGCTGGGTTTCCCAGGCTGTGGGAAACCTGCCGACTAAAGGGAGGCGAGGACTGTTGGATTCAGTAGTGCCTTTCCACTTACCTGTTGGATCCAACAAAGCTGCCTCACCAACACCTCACAATTGGACACGCTCCCGACCCTTCAAATCTTGCCCCAACCTCCCTCACGAGGCCTCTGATCTCAACCGCCCGCAACCCCCCCCCCACCCCCACAACCCCGCAGGCCTCTAATCTCCCACCCCGGCCTCCGAGCCCCACCCGGCCTCCAATCCCTCAGGCCTCCAATCTCCGAGTCCTCCCTCCCCCCCCCCGGCCTCCGATTCCTCCGTCCCTCCTCTCCGCTCCCCGGCTGTGGCCTCGTGCCGAAGGCTAACCTGGCTGGCTGCTGGCCGGGAAATAGGGAAAAAAAACGTTAATCAGGTCCTGCCGTTAAATTTGGCGGGCCTGAGGGAGACCCGTTCTTCCGCATTTCCCGACTGCAATCCAGCCACCCTGCTCCCTCCCCGTCTCCGAGTGAAAATCCAGCCCATTGTTTCCACAGATTAGTTTTGAATTCATCCCTCTCCTCCTCTCTCCCCTCCTCTCTCCCTGCTCCTCTCTCCCCGCTCCTCTCTCCCAGCTCCTCTTTCCCTGCTCCTCTCTCCCTGCTCCTCTCTCCCCTCCTCTCTCCCCACTCCCCTCTCCCCGCTCCTCTCTCCCCGCTCCTCTCTCCCCTCCTCTCTCCCCGCTCCTCTCTCCCCGCTCCTCTCTCCCCGCTCCTCTCTCCCCTCCTCTCTCCCCGCTCCCCTCTCCCCGCTCCTCTCTCCCCTCCTCTCTCCCCGCTCCTCTCTCCCAGCTCCTCTCTCCCTGCTCCTCTCTCCCCGCTCCTCTCTCCCCTCCTCTCTCCCCACTCCTCTCTCCCCGCTCCTCTCTCCCCTCCTCTCTCCCCGCTCCTCTCTCCCAGCTCCTCTCTCCCTGCTCCTCTCTCCCCGCTCCTCTCTCCCCTCCTCTCTCCCTGCTCCTCTCTCCCTGCTCCTCTCTCCCCGCTCCTCTCTCCCCGCTCCTCTCTCCCTGCTCCTCTCTCCCTGCTCCTCTCTCCCCGCTCCTCTCTCCCCGCTCCTCTCTCCCCCCGCTCCTCTCTCCCCGCTCCTCTCTCCCCCCTCCTCTCTCCCCGCTCCTCTCTCCCCGCTCCTCTCTCCCCTCCCCTCTCCCTGCTCCTCTCTCCCCGCTCCTCTCTCCCCTCCTCTCTCCCCTCCTCTCTCCCCTCCTCTCTCTCCCCTCCTCTCTCTCCCCTCCTCTCTCCCCTCCTCTCTCCCCTCCTCTCTCCCCCCTCCTCTCTCCCCGCTCCTCTCTCCCCTCCCCTCTCCCTGCTCCTCTCTCCCCGCTCCTCTCTCCCCTCCTCTCTCCCCTCCCCTCTCCCTGCTCCTTTCTCCCCCCTCCTCTCTCCCCCCTCCTCTCTCCCCCTCCTCTCTCCCTGCTCCCCTCTCCCCTCCTCTCTCCCCTCATCTCTCCCCGCTCCTCTCTCCCCTCCTCTCTCCCCGCTACTCTCTCCCCGTTACTCTCTCCCCGCTCCTCTCTCCCCTCCTCTCTCCCCGCTACTCTCTCCCCGTTACTCTCTCCCTGCTCCTCTCTCCCCTCCTCTCTCCCCGCTCCTCTCTCCCCGCTCCTCTCTCCCCTCCTCTCTCCCCGCTCCTCTCTCCCCGCTCCTCTCTCCCCTCCTCTCTCCCCACTCCTCTCTCCCCGTTACTCTCTCCCCGTTACTCTCTCCCCTCCTCTCTCCCCTCCTCTCTCCCCGTTACTCTCTCCCCGCTCCTCTCCCTGCTCGCTCTTGCATCTCACATGCTGGCGATTTTCTTCATGTATGGTTCATGGTTGTTGCTCCAACTCAAGCATGAAGAAACCTTTTCGAATGCCACAGAGCAACATAAAGTAACGACTTACATTTATAGAGCATCTTTCACAAACACAGGACATCCCAAAGCACTTCACAGCTAATGAAGTTGTAATATAGGGATACACGGAAGCCAATTTGCACTGTCGGAGATGCCGTCTTTCGGAAGAGACATTAACCTGATGACCTGTCTGCCCTCACAGCTGGACATAAAAGATCCCACCGCCACTATTTCGAAGAAGAGCAAGCGAGCTCTCCCCGATGTCCTGGCCAATATTTATCCCTCAACCAACATCACTGAAAAACAGATTATCTGGTCATTTAAAAGAAAAAGAAAAAGAAAGTCTTGCATTTCTATAGCGCCTTTCATCACCACCAGACATCCCAAAGCGCTTTACAGCCAATGAAGTACTTTTGAAGTGTAGTCACTGTTGTAATGTAGGAAACACGGCAGCCAGTTTGCGCACAGCAAGCTCCAACAAACAGCAATGTGATAATGACCAGATAATCAGTTTTTTAGTGATGTTGATTGAGGGATAAATATTTGGCCAGGACACCGGGGAGAACTCCCCTGCTTTATTTCATTACTGTTTGTGGGAGCTTGCTGTGCGCACATTGGCTGCCACGTTTCCTACATTACAACAGTGACTAACACTTCAGCAAGTACTTCATTGGCTGTAAAGTGCTTTGGGACCTGAGGTTGTGAAAGGCGCTGTAGAAAATGCAAGTCTTTCTTTTTTTGCTACAATTGACCCCAGCTAAAACCTGGAAAGATCAAACAAGATTCCACCCCTGATGGCCATCCAACAATACTGTAAAATGTCAAATGAATTGGGCTTGGCTTTCATATCCCTGTGGTCGGGAGCCCTGATGAAACTCAAGGGTAGACTTTTAGCGGAGATTGTCCGATCTCTGGCCGTTTCTTCAGCAAACATCGGCAGAAAGCAACAGAGAGTTTTCTGCCGATCTTGCATCGAAGTTATAAGAGCGTAAGAAATAGGAGCAGGAGGAGGCCACACGGCCCCTTGACCCTGCTCCGCCGCACGGCCCCTTGACCCTGCTCCACCGCACAGCCCCTTGGCCCTGCTCCGCCACATGGCCCCTTGACCCTACCCCGCTGCACGGCCCTTTGGCCCTGCTCCGCCACACGGACCCTTGACCCTGCTCCGCCGCACGGCCCCTTGACCCTGCTCCGCCGCACGGCCCCTTGACCCTACCCCGCCGCACGGCCCCTTGACCCTGCTCCGCCAGTCAATAAGATCATGGCTGATCTTTGACCTCAACTCCACTTTCCCGCCCGATCCCCATATCCCCTGATTTCCCCTAGAGTCCAAGGCCTAGAAATTGGATATGGCCCGAAAATGGGCAGTGACCCGGGCCAGTGCTATTTGGCTGTGCCCGTTCAATGTGGCCCAAGCAGCACGCAAAATTCATGCTGCCTGCTCATTTACATGATTGGAGTGCTGATCTCGGCGCTAAACGCGATGCTGATTGGCTTACTACTCAACAGGTGGGCCAATATCAGGTGCAGTCCAATGGCCAGTAATGGTAGGCTCAATCTCTCTCCACTACTTAAAGGGGAGGTGCCTTGATGCAGCAGCACCTCATTGTCTTTGGAGTTTGAAGACATGGCTCAGCAACAACAACGGCAACACAGAGAACAAGCCAGAAGGTGCTCGGGTGCAGCTCTCGAGGCTTTTGGTAGTGGCAGTGGAGAGAAGGCGGGGTGTCCTGTTCGCGCAGGGTGGCAGGAAGCCCTTAAAGCACACTTACAGAAGGCTCTGGCAAGAGATAACTGCCTATGTCACGGCCAACCGTGTCATGCCGCGGACCTGGGTCCAGTGCCGAAAGAGGTTTAAGGACCTCACCCGGCAGGTCAAGGTGAGTGAATGCTTCAGCAAAGGCCATGTCCCACCATCTGCGCCACAAGCCTCACACACTGCTCAATGCACCACACCCCCCAGCACTCACCTACCAACAATCTCTACCTAGCACCACTCACACCTCACAATCATGGCTTCACTTCACCCTCACAACCTCACCACTGCTGCAACACTCACACCCACATCTCATACCTTGCACACACGGGCAACTATTCATACTATGGCAGGCACATCACCCACATAACAACAGAAAATGCTGGAAAACTCAGCAGGCCAAACAACATCCATGGAGAGAGAAAGAGAGTCAATGTTTCGGGTCGAAACCCTTCTACAGAACTGAGAATAAAAGGCAGGAAATGAAACAAAAGGCAGTTTGGGGGCTGGGAAATGGGGGAGGGGATGAAAAAAGAGACATTAAGAGATGTTCAAGGTGAGTCGAGATAGTGCTATGTAAGTGCTATGTAAGCTTTGGCAATATGGTTCTCTGTAAACTTTCATGCCAATAAAGCATTTGAATTTGAATTTGAAAATTAGTAATAGGACAGGTAAAGAAACAAACAATGGCTCTAAATGAAGTGTGAAATGCGAACAAGGTTGAAGAGCCAAACAGAGATCCCGTCAAAGAGAAGAGCAGAACTTCATCTAGAGCCATTGTTTGTTTCTTTACCTGTCGCATTACTATCTCGTCTCACCTTGAATATCTCTTAATGTCTCTTCTTTCATCACCTCCCCCATTTCCCATTTCAGCCAAAATTCACAACTCCTCAGATAATGAAGCAGTCTATGCCCGCATGCAACAAGACCTGGATGATTTTCAGGCTTGTGCTGATAAGTGGCAGGTAACATTCGTGCCACAGAAGTGCCAGGCAATGACTATCTCCAACAAGCGAGAGTCTAACCACTGCCCCTTGAGATTCAACGGCATTACCATCGCTGAATCCACCACTATCAACATCCTAGGGGTTACCATTGACCAGAAATTTAACTAGGCCAGCAACATAAATACTGTGGCAACAAAAGCAGGTCAGAGGCCAGGTATAGGAACATAGAAACATAGAAGATAGGAGCAGGAGTAGGCCATTTGGCCCCTTGAGCCTCTTCCGCCATTTAATGAGATCATGGCTGATCATCCAAATTCAGTATCCTGTCCCTGCTTTCTCCCCATAGCCCTTGATCCCTTTAGCCTTAAGAAATATATCTAACTCCTTCCTGAATATATTTAATAAGCTGGCCTCAACTGCCTTCTGTGGTAGAGAATTCCACAGGTTCACCATTCTCTGTGTGAATAAATTCCTCCTCATCTCAGTCCTAAATGGATTACCCCTTATCCTTAGACTGTGACCTCTGGTTCTGGACTCCCCCGTCATCAGGAACATCCTTCCTGCATCTAGTCTGTCTAGGCCTATTAGAATTTTATAAGTTTCAATGAGATCCCCTCTCATTCTTCTAAACTCTAGCGAATATAAGCCTAATCGACCCAATCTCTCTTCATACCTCATTCCTGCCATCCCAGGTATCAGTCTGGTGAATCTTCGCTGCACTCCCTCCAAGGCAAGAACATCCTTCCTCAGATAAGGCGACCAAAACTGCACACAATACTCAAGGTGTGGTCTCACCAAGGCCATGTACAACTGCAGCAAGATATCCTTGCTCCTGTACTCGAATCCTCTTGCAATGAAGGCCAACATACCATTTGCCTTCTTAACCACCTGCTGCACCTGCATGCTTACCTTAAGCGACTGGTGCACAAGGACACCCAGGTCTCGTTGCACTTCCCCTTTTCCCAATCTATTGCCATTTAGATAATAATCTGTCTTCCTGTTTTTGCCACCAAAGTGGATAACCTCGCCTTTATCCACATTATACTGCATCTGCCATGCATCTGCCCAATTACCCAACCTGTCCAAATTATACTGGAGTTTCTCTGCATTCTCCTCACAGCACACACACCCACCCAGCTTTGTGTCATCTGCAAACTTGGGGATATTACATCTAGTTCCCTCGTCTAGAACATTAATTTATATTGTGAATAGCTGGGGTCCTAGCACCGATCCCTGCGGTACCCCACTAGTCACTGCCTGCCACTCGGAAAAAGACCTGCTTATTCCAACTCTTTGCTTCCTGTCTGCCAACCAGTTCTCTATCTAAGTCAGTACTTTACCCCAATCCCATGTGCTTTAACTTTGCATGCCAATCTCTTATGCAGGACCTTATCGAAAGCCAAATACACCACATCCACTGGTTCTCCCTTATCTATTCTACCAGTTACATCCTCAAAAAATTCCAGTACATTAGTCAAGCACGATTTACCTTTTGTAAATCCATGTTGACTTTGTCCGATCCTGTCACTGTTTTCCAAGTGCTCTGCTATTACATCTTTTATAATGGACTCTAGCATTTTCCCCACTAGCGATGTCAGGCTTACTGGTCTATAATTCCCCATTTTCTCTCTACCACCTTTTTTAAATAGTGGGGTTACATTATCTACCCTCCAATCCATGGGAACTACCAGAGTCTATAGAATTTTGAGCAGATGACCAGCAATGCATCTACTATTTCTAGGGCCACTTCCTTAAGTACCCTCGGATGTAGATTATCAGGCCCCGGGGATTTATCGGCCTTCAATGCCGTCAATTTCCCTAACACATTTCCATACAAATACAGATTTCATTCAATTCCTCCCTCTCATTAGACCCTATGTTCTCCAACATCTCTGGAAGGTTATTTGTGTCCTCCTTTGTGAAGACAGAACCAAAGTATGTATTTAATTGGTCAGCCATTTCTTTGTTCCCCATTATAAATTCCCCTGATTCTGACAGTAAGGGACCTACGCTTGACTTCAACAATCTTTTTCTCTTCACATATCTATAGAAGCTTTTACAGTCAGTTTTTACGTTCCCTGCAAGCTTACTCTCATATTCTATTTTTCCCCTCTTAATTAATCCCTTTGTCCTCCTTTGCTGAATCCTAAACTGCTCCCAATCCTCAGGTTTGCTGCTTTTTCTGGCCAATTTATATGTCGTCTCCTTGGATCTTTTGCTATTCCTAATTTCCCTTGTTAGACACGGTTGAGTCACCTTTTTTGTTTCATTGTTATGCCAAACAGGGATGAACAAATTCTGTTGTTCATCCATGCGATCTTTAAATGTTTGCCATTGCCTATCCACCATCAACACTTTAAGTAACATTCCCCAATCCATCCTAGCCAACTCGCGCCTCATACCATCGTAGTTTCCTTCATTTAAATTCAGGACCCTAGTGTTTGAGTCAACTACTTCACTCTCCATCTTAATGAAGAATTCTATCATATTATGATCGCTCTTCTCCAAGGTGCCTCGCACAACAACAATGCTAAATAACCCTTTCTCATTACATAATACCCAGTCTAAGATGGCCTGATCTCTAGTTGGTTCCTCCCACTCCAGAATGTCCTGCAGCCGCCCCGAGACATCCTTGACCCTTGCACCAGGGAGGAACATACCATCCTGGAGTCTTGTTTGCGGCCGCAGAAATGCCTATCTATTCCCCTTACAATAGAATCCCCTGTCATTATAGCTCTCCCACTCTTTTTCCTCCCATCCTGTGCAGCAGAACCACCCATGGTGCCAGGAAGTTGGCTACTGCTCCCTTCACCCAATAAGCCATCTCCCTCAACAATATCCAAAGTGGTATATCTGTTTGAGAGGGGGATGGCCACAGGGGACCCTTGCACTTCCTGCCTGCGCCTACTACTCTGCCTGGTGGTCACCCATTCCCTTCCTGCCTGTGCAGCCTTTACCTGCGGTGTGACCAACTCCCTAAACGTGCTATCCATGATGTTCTCAGCATCGCGAATGCTCCAGTATGTATCCATTTGCAGCTCCAGTGCCGCAATGCAGTCTGTCAGTTCCTGCAGCTGGATACACTTCCCGCACACATGGTCGTCAGGGACACAGGAAGTATCCCTGATTTCCCACATAGTGCAGGAGGAGCATGCCACGGGGCCGAACTGTCCTGCCATGAAATACCCTTTAACTAATTTAAATAAAATTAAATCAAATCAATACCACGAATTGCACTACAATTAAATGATATATTCAAAGGCCCTTGGTTACTAGCACTCCCCGATACACAACAGAGACCTTAGAAACTATAACCACAAAAATTAAGATCTTCTAAATTTTATAAACTATTAATCTTAACTGTCAAACTATAGAGTAGTATAAATACTCACCTGGCCACACTCACCCAATCAGCTGCTTCCTCTTGCCTGCATCACTTTTTGAATCGTGACATGGCTCCGGAATGCCACCGCCAGTCTGTGAGATTGGTAAGCCTCTGAAAGAAAGCCTGCGAAAGTGAGTTTACGTACTCACTGTACCGCCGCTCTCTGCTCCTCCCGACACTGGCCTCTAAAAGAAAGCCCATGAAAGTGAGTTTACGTACTCACTGTATCACCGCTCTCTGCTCCTCCTGACACTGGCCTCTCTATTCTGTGGCGAGTGTCTCACCTCCTGACTCCCTAAAGCCTTTCCACCACCTACAAGGCACAAGTATGGAGTGTGATGGAATACTCTCCACTTGCCTGGATGAGTGCAGCTCCAACAACACTCAAGAAGCTCGACACCATCCAGGACAAAGCAGCCCGCTTTATTGGCACCCCATCCACCACATTAAACATTCACTCCCTCCGCCACCGGTGTACCAATGGAATATGCCACAGCATGATTGGCTCAAGGAGCTATGTCTATTTACTTTAGAGCAACGTAGACTTAGAGGTGATCTGATCGAGGTATATAAAATAATGGAATGGTTGGATACCGTGCCTATTGATCGATTATTAAAGGTGAGGACATCAGTTTAAACTATGTAAGAGTAGGAATCGACTGGATGTTGGGCGGTTCTTCTTTTCCCAGAGAGCAGTGAGCTTCTGGAATGCGTTGACAGGTTGTGCCTTGGATGCTGACTCTCTGCCTTCAAGAGGGAGCTGGACCGGTTCTTGACTGAGGCAGAGGTTGCTTCATATAGAAGGTAATGCAAGGTATACCTGTCAGGAAAGGATGAACAGGCTGGGTCTCTTTTCTCATGAAAAAAGAAGGCTGAGTGGTGACCTAATAGAGGTCTTTAAAATTATTAAAGGTTTTGATAGAGTGGATACAGAGAGAATGTTTCCACTTGTGGGGAAGAGCAGAACTAGAGGCCATCAATATAAGAGAGTCAGCAAGAAATCCAACAGGGAATTCAGAAGAAACCTTTTTACTCAGAGAGTGGTGAGAATGTGGAACTCGCTACCACAGGGAGAGGTTGAAGCGAAAAGTATCGATGCATTTAAGGGGAGGCTAGACAAGCATGCGAGGGAGAAGGGAATAGAGGGTTATGCTGATAGATTTAGATGAGGAAAGACGGGAGGAGGCTCGAGTGGAGCATAAACGCCGGCATGGACTGGTTGGGCCGAATGGCCTGTTTCTGTGCTGAGTCCGTGTGATCTCCTGGGCTGGTTTCCATCGCCTGAGGGGGTCGGAGAGTCATTTTCCAGAGAATTTGTTCCCCTCTTATTGCCCCTGAGCTTGTCTGGTCTTTTTTGCTTCTCTCAGGAGATTTCATTGCCGCGGGTAGGGGTGGGGTGGGCGGGAGGGAGAGTGGAAGTGTTTCGTCAATGATGCTCCGGCCTTGAGGAGTGTGGGACAGGATTAATGAACCGTCAGGTCTTTTACCGTCCGTTAACTTTGTCTGCTGACATGGATCAGCTGTTGCTGGAGAGAGGAACAGAAAGGGGAAGTAAATAAGAGCTGATCTTGGAGGTTCGAATATAAGAATATATGGGTGATGCTGTTCAGCATGTAGATCACCACAGATTTAAAACGCTAATTTTCTAAATGAAAACCATAACCCTGCTTCTGGTTACGGTGGGAAAGCATTAAGCAGTGATCCAGCTCTGAAGCAGTTGGTGGAACAGATGGTGAATGCTGCCCTCTAAGGCTCTAACTGAGCTGTCGCCTCTTGTGCATTAAGCAACGGCTGAACTATATATAGGAAAAGATTGCTGAGGTACAAGGTGCGGTGAGCCAGTTAAGACAGTAACGTCCAACCTTTTGGACCTGGGGGTTGGCTACATGTGTCAAAACAATTATAATTATGTAGAGGTGTGAGTCCCGATAGACAGAAAGCGCAATCCCACCCCCAACACAGCTATTCAAACACCATTGCACGAGCCCGTAGGCAAAATGGCTCTGGTGAGGCCACACCTGGACTGCAGTGCACAGTTTTTGTCTCCTTATTTAAGGAAGTATATACTTGGCTTAGAGGCAAAGTTCACTAGATTGATTCCTGGGATAAGAGGGTTGTCCTATGAGGAGAGATTGAGTAGATTGGGCCTATACATTCTGGAGTTTAGAAGAATGAGAGGTGATCTCATTGAAACATGTAAGATTCTGAGGGGGATTGACAGGGTAGATGCTGAGAGGTTGTTTCCCCCTGGCTGGAGTGTCTAGGATTAGGGGGCATAGTCTCAGGATAAGGGGTTCGGCCATTTAAGACCGGGATGAGGAGGGATTTCTTCACTCAGAGGGTTGTGAATCTTTGGAATTCTCTTACCCCAGAGGGCTGTGAATGCTGAGTTGTTGAGTATATTCAGGGCTGAAATAGAGAGAGTTTTGGACTCTAGGGGAATCAAGGGATATAGAAATCAGGTGGGAAAGTGGAGTTGAGGTCGAAGATCAGCCATGATCTTATTGAATGGCGGAGCAGGCTCGAGGGGCCGTATGGCCTCCTCCTGCTCCTAGTTCTTTGTTCTTATGTTCTAAAACAAAACAAAATTGACTTTACACAAAAAGATTACCAAAACAGACCATCAGCAAATGCAAAATTTCCCATGGCTTTGCCCAGATCGGACCACTTTGGAGCAGCGCCCCCTGATCTCTCTACTGTCTACCATAGACAGTTCAACCATTGTACCCTGAACGCCCATCATTTATGGGGATCTAAATATCAATATCTCGTCATTTTCAATAGGATTTCTGCATGGTGTTTGAAACAAGGGTGGGCTCAGAGGATTGTGCCCTCCGTGTCAGCTGTGGCTCAGTGGGTAGCACTCTCACCTCTGAGGCAGAAGGCTGTGGGTTCATAGCCCCACTCCAGAGACTTGAGCACAAAAATTTAGGCTGACACTCCCAGTGCAGTGCTGAGGGAGTGCTGCACTTTCGGAGGTGCCGTCTTTCGGATGAGACGTTAAACCGAGGTCCCGTCTGCTCTCTCAGATGGATGTAAAAGATCCAATGGCAATATTTTGAAGAAGAGCAGGGGCGTTCTTCCCGGTGTTCTGGGCAATATCTATCCCTCAATCAACATCACTGAAACAGTTTATCTGGTCATTATCACATTGCTGTTTATGGGAGCTTGCTGTTCGCAAATTGGTTGCCGCGTTTCCTACATAAGTTTGTAAATTGGAGTGACTACACTTCATAGAGTCATAGAGTCATAGAGTTATACAGCACGGATAGAGGCCCTTCGGCCCATCGTGTCCGTGCCGGCCATCAAGCCCTGTCTAATCTAATCCCATATTCCAGCATTTGGTCCGTAACCTTGTATGTTATGGCATTTCAAGTGCTCGTCCAAATGCTTCTTCAATGTTGTGAGGGTTCCTGCCTCCACAACCCTTTCAGGCAGTGAGTTCCAGACTCCAACCACCCTCTGGGTGAAAAAGTTCTTTCTCAAATCCCCTCTAAACCTCCCGCCCTTTACCTTGAATCTATGCCCCCTAGTTATTGACCCTTCTACTAAGGGAAAAAGCTCCTCAGTATCCATCCTATCTATGCCCCTCATAATTTTGTACACCTCAATCATGTCCCCCCTCAGCCTCCTCTGCTCCAAGGAAAACAAACCCAATCTGCCCAGTCTTTCTTCATAGCTGAAGCGCTCCAGCCCTGGTAACATCCTGGTGAATCTCCTCTGCACCCTCTCCAAAGCGATTACATCCTTCCTGTAGTGTGGCGACCAGAACTGCACACAGTATTCCAGCTGTGGCCTAACCAGTGTTTTATACAGCTCCATCATAACCTCCTTGCTCTTATATTCTATGCCTCGGCTAATGAAGGCAAGTATCCCATATGCCTTTTTTACCACCTTATCCACCTGTTCCGCCGCCTTCAGGGATCTGTGTACTTGCACACCCAGATCCCTCTGCACCTCCGTCTTGCCTAGGGTCTTACCATTCATTGTGTATTCCCTTGCCTTGTTAGTCCCCCGAAAGTGCATCACCTCGCACTTTTCCGGGTTAAATTCCATTTGCCACTGTTCCGCCCATCTGACCAACCCATCTATATCATCCTGCAGACTGAGGCTACCCTCCTCGCTATTTACCACCCTACCAATTTTTGTATCATCCGCGAACTTACTGATCATACCTTTTACATTCATATCCAAGTCATTAATGTAGACCACAAACAGCAAGGGACCCAGCACCGACCCCTGTGGCACCCCACTGGCCACAGGCTTCCAGTCACAAAAACAACCTTCGACCATCACCCTCTGCCTTCTGCCACTAAGCCAGTTTTGTATCCAATGTGCTAAGGCACCCTGGATTCCATGGGCTCTTACCTTCTTGACCAGTCTCCTGTGCGGGACTTTATCGAAGGCCTTACTGAAATCCATGTATACCACATCCACTGCGTTACCCTCATCCACACACCTAGTCACCCCCTCAAAAAATTCAATCAAATTGGTCAGACATGATCTTCCCTTGACAAAGCCATGTTGACTATCCCTGATTAATCCTTGTCTCTCCAAGTGGAGACTAATTTTGTCCCTCAGAATTTTTTCCAATAATTTTCCTACCACTGATGTTAGGCTCACTGGCCTGTAGTTCCCCGGTTTTTCCCTACTTCCCTTCTTGAATAATGGTAGTACGTTTGCGGTTCTCCAGTCCTCTGGCACATCCCCTGTGGCCAGAGAGGTCCTGAATATATGTGTTAGAGCCCCCGCAATCTCTTCCTTTGCCTCACACAGCAGCCTGGGATACATTTCATCCGGGCCTGGGGATTTATCCATTTTTAGGTCTGCTAAAACCGCCAATACCTCCTCCCTCTCGATGTTAATATGTTCGAGCATATCACAGTCCCCCCGCCCTATTTCTATGTCTACATCGTCCTCCTCCATAGTGAAAACAGATGCAAAAAATTCATTTAGAACCCCTCCTACATCTTCCGGCTCCACACACAGATTGCCACTTTTGTCCCTAATGGGCCCTATTTTTTCCCTAGTTATCCTCTTACACTTAATATACTTATAAAACATCTTAGGATTTTCCTTTATTTTGCTCGCCAGTGTTATTTCATGGCCCCTCCTTGATCTCCTAATTTCTTTTTTAAGTATCCCCCTGCACTTTTTGTACTCCTCTAGGGCTTCCTCCGTCTTTAGCCTTTTGTATCTGCCAAAAGCCCTCCTTTTTTTCCTAATCCATTCTCGTATATCCCCTGACATCCAAGGTTCCCTGTGGTTTTTGGAACCACCCTTGACCTTCACGGGAACATGTTGCCATTGTATGATCTCAATCTCCCTTCTGAAAGCCTCCCATTGCTCCGATGCGGATTTTCCTACAAGTAGCTGATCCCAGTCCCTTTTGGCCAGATCCTGCCTTATCCTATTAAAATCGGCCTTCCCCCAATTTAGAACCTTTATTTCCGGCCCATCCCTGTCCTTTTCCATGACCACCTTAAATCTCACCATATTATGGTCACTGTCACCAAAGTGCTCACCTACTAGCACTTTTTCCACTTGGCCGGCCACATTCCCTAGAATTAGGTCCAGTACTGCCCCCTCTCTTGTAGGACTTTCTACATGCTGGCTCAAAAAGCTCTCCTGGATGCACTTTAAGAATTCTACACCCTCTGAGCCTTTCACGCTTTGACTATCCCAGTTAATATTGGGGAAGTTGAAATCCCCCATTATTATTACCCTATTATTTCAAAAAGTACTTAATTGGCTGTAAAGCGCTTTGAGACATTCGGTGGTCATGAAAGGCGCTATATAAATGCAAATCTTTCTTTCTTTCTTACTTCACGAGACTCATAACGAATGGAACATAGGCTCATCGGAACAGGGATAGGCCATTCAGCCCCTTGAACCTGTTCCATCATTCAATTAGATCATGGCTGATCTGTACCTCAACCCCATTTATCTGCCTTTGACCCATATCCCTGTAAAGGAATAGCCATATTTCAGAAAGATACATCATCCTATGAACAGAATTCTGACTTTATTAAAACATGACATACTGGGTTTAAAAATCTAAAAAGCCTCAACGACACAAACCATGAATACAGGCTTCTGAGATAAGATGAAGTGTTAACACAAAAGCTGTAAACACCACACAAGCTTTTGAAATGGGAATTGATTGTTAACACTGAGACAAAGGCCATGTTGAAAAAGCAAAGGCTTGCTTCCAAGGAGTCTGCAGTTTGGAACCAATACAATAGCTATACCCAGTTTAAAGTGTTAAAAACTAACACTTCCAACAGAAACACAGAACATTAAAGAACCATGGTGCCTTTGATAAATAAGGCATCAAATAAAAGACAGGAAACATAAGTTTATAATACAACCAAGCTAAGAAATGCAAAGAACACCCTGGTTGAAGTGTTTTTGATTTATTTATTGTAAATATGATGCCTACGGAAGACTTTGTAGATATGACTTCAAGAGATGACACCAAGCAATCACATGGTTTTTGTATTGAAAATGAAACAGTTAGGAGACACACAACATCTGATTATAACCAGTGAAGCCAATATTAAGAATTGAATTGAAGGCCTTCGTAAGAATGGCATCAAAGAGATAAATCTGTAATAACCATTTTATATGATAAGTTTTGAAACACCCACACAGCAGACAGGATTCTGAGAGTTGGCAGCTGAATTGACAATGAGAGTAGAAAGAATTCAACAGAAGATGACTAGAGATAATTAGCTTACATCAGTAGAAAACTTCAAAGGATAAACCACGAAAAAAGGATATAAAATATGGAGCTTTTAGATAGAAAGTCAGAAGTCGCTGGAAGGGGCAAGCAGTTCTCAACTTCAGAGGCAGGCTCTGTAAGTTTTTAACTCTTTGAGTCTTGGGGATCAAGAGGTACTCTTATTTGATTTTGGTGGATATCCTGGATTATAAATAATAAGAAATGTATAAATGTAACGAAGTTAAGATTTGAGAATAAGGATCTCTGAGAATAAGAAATGTAAGCTATTTGTATTTTGAACTGTTAAAGTTGCGATTGACTCAATAGCTGTTAACTGTATGTTGGTTCTTTAATAAATCTATATATTTTTAGAATTGTCTCAAATAGTATTTCTGTATCAAACTCGCGAACTCAATTTCTGTACACTCTTTTGTGAGGAGTTGCAGAATTCTGGGCGGGGGGGGCGGTTTCCGGACCCTCATAATATCCGGAAGGTTACAGTCTAGTTAAACTTATTAAAAGTGCTAACTGGAAGATGGCAACATCTTCAAGTCATCCCTTTCCTTTAGGGAGAGATAGCCTGGACCTTTAGACCCAATTAAACGTCTTATAGAATTTTAGTTGAAGGTGAACGTCTGGGGAATACGCCTGATCTGGGGTAGCCCAAAAAGGGCTAGGACTAGTAATTATCCCTTCATCCCTAGATACCCTTACCCAACAAAAATCTATCTTTCTCAGTCTTGAAAGCTTCAATTGATCCAGCATCCAAATGGATTAATACACAATATTCCTTCTCTATTATTAACAGTTTCTGTAAAGGAAAAACTCATTTGAAACACTCCCTTCAGTCATTAAACCAGGTGTTTCTGTACTATTTATACATTGCACAGGTGCTATTTTTTAATGATTGATTTCACAATGAGTTCAATTTGCAGTCAACACCGAGTGTCAGATGATCTTAAATACAAAATGAGACGAGCATCAGCCAGAGCGAACATCTGGTAGCCTGCCCACCCTTTACCCTGAAGATCTTTGGAGGCCCAGTTCGCAGAACACACTCCACCATTGATAGGAGAAGCTGAGGCTCACTGGAGGACCATGTGGGTTGTCTCGAAGCCACGCGATCACTCTGCCGTCCATCTGCTATTGTGTAAATTTAAGCGTGTCTCCTGTTGGATCCGTTCCAAGGGCAGGCACGCAGTGCTGGCTGGAATTCCTGACGTGGACATATGGTGGAGCAAGTTCCTGATGTCAGAACAGATGGGAAACTTTGGAAAGAAAATGAGATCGGGACAGCAAATTACAGATCATCAAACGCAACAGAAATATAACTCTTTTCAGAAATTCGTAAAAGGTGTTAAAACTGTCAAACATCAATATAATACGTCATTATATCTTGTAACCATGGAAACACTTCTCTTTTTAATAAAAGGCACCAGAAGGAGCTGTGAACTTTGTTCATGCTGGGACAGGGTGAGCCCAGGGCAGCTGCATGTTGCTACTCTTGAATATGGTGTTATGGCAGGTTGTGGTAGGATGTGTCGTCTGAACCATTGCTGCCTCAGCTGACACATCACGGTGAGGGAAAACAGCCACACACCATCCCGACTTGGACATATATCGCCGTTCCTTCAATGTCGCTGGGTCAAGATCCTGGATCTCCCTTCCTTAGCAGCACTGTGGGAGCACCTTCACCACACAGACTGCGGCGGTTCAAGAAGAAGGCGGCTCACCGCCACCTTCTCAACTAGGGATGGGCAATAAATGCCGAACTTGCCAGTGACGCCCACATCCCGAGAATGACTTAAAAGAAAAGAAAGAGGGTCAGATAACTCAGGCCAATCCCCTGAAGCCTGCAATAGGTAAAGAAAGAATTCACGACCTCAGGATTACACAGGATATACGGCACAGAAACAGGCCATTCGGCCCAGCCAGTCCGTGCTGGCATTTATGCTCCACTCGAGCCTCCTCCCATCTTTCCTCGTCTAAATCTATCAGCATAACCCTCTATTCCCTTCTCCCTCCTATGCTTGTCCAGCCTCCCCTTAAATCCATCTATACTATTCGCTTCCACCACTCCCTGTGGTAGCGAGTTCCACATTCTCACCACTCTCTGGGTAAAGAAGTTTCTTCTTGTTGCGTCCATGTATAATAAGACACAGACTGCGGAGAACGGTACAACAGGTGTTTACTCAACGTGGCTCACACTGCAACTGAACTGTACAGATTACTACTCAGTCCTATATACAGGTGTGGTCACTGCCGGTACTGCAGTATACATGAGCTGTAAAACATAGTTCCCCCCTTAAAGGTATATACATTACAATTCCTCCCCTTTTAGATTAACAGTACCATAACACTCATTTAACAATTAAATATCAAACTAATTACAATTAACACTTTTAACATGCAACATTAGCTGAAAATAGTCTATTTATATATTCAGTCTTTGGGGAGGTTTCCTGATCCTTTCTGGATAGCGTCTTTCCCGAGTGTCTTGCTCTTGGTGCGGAGGCGATTCTGGCACCCTGTCGTCGGTTGGTTCATCAGCTTCCGATGCTACTGTTTCTGGGGTAGATGCGACCTGTACGTCGGGTTCATCACCAGGTACGTATGGGCGAGGCATGGGGTTGACTTGTTCCTGTGACTCTAGGATCTGGTCAGCATGGCGTCTCACGATGCTCTCCCCAACGTCCACTGTGTACATTAGTGGGCCCTGCCGTGTGCATATCGTTCCTGGCTGCCATTTTTCTGTTCGGTAGTCGCAGGCCAAGACTGGTTGCCCTATATTGAAGCTCCTTGTTGGCTTCTCATGGATGTGCTGGAATTGCTTACTCTCAACATCTCTTCGTACATTTGGTCTGAGCAAATCCAGGCGAGATCTTAACCTTCGGTTAAAGAACATCATGGCTGGGGCCTGGTTGGTGACTGCATGTGTCGCATTCCAGTAGGCGAACAGGAAATTGTCCATCTTGTGCTGCAGCGGAATGTTGTCATTGTACATAGCCTTTATTGCCTTCTTAAAGGTTTGTATGAACCTCTCAGCCAATCCATTTGTGGCTGGATAATACGGGGCGGATGTGTAATGCCTTACCCCATTCTTTTTCAAGAACTTCCGGAACTCTTCGGACACAAACTGTGGTCCGTTGTTGGAGCAAATCTGTTCTGGCAAACCATTCCTGGCAAAAATGGTCCGTAGGACTGCAATAGTTTTCTCCGTGGTGGTGGAGGACATTTTGATGACCTCAGGCCATTTCGAGTGCGCATCCACGGCTATTAAAAACATTGAGTCCATGAATGGACCAGCAAAATCAATATGCACCCATTGCCATGGAGATGAGGGCCACTCCCATGGGTGTAGAGGGGCCTGTGGTGGTGCATTTTGGACATTCTGGCATCCTGAGCAGCTCTTGGTCAGGTCCTCGATTTGTTTATCGATTCCCAGCCACCACACATAAGCCCTGGCTAGGCTTTTCATTTTTACCCCTCCCAGATGACCCTCATGAAGCTCATTGAGCACTCTATCCCTTAACTTGGGTGGAATTACCACTCGGAATCCACACATCAAGGTCCCCCGGCACACTGACAGCTGTTCTCTCCTTGTCGAGAATGCTGGCAACAGTGAGTCGCCATGTGCTGGCCATCCCATCCTCGTCGCCAATGTTGCGTCCGTGTATAATAAGACACAGACTGCGGAGAACGGTACTGTGATGAAATATGTCATTCATCAGACTCTGTATTTAACTACATATATTGTATTGCCTGCTCCTGTGTTTGTATTGCCTGCTCCTGTGTTTTTACCTTGTATTGTATATAGTGCACCGCCCCCTTTCTCCCCATTGGGTGTGTCGGCTCCGCCCATACCTGGCCCTACTTAAGACAAGCTCAGGCTTGTCTTGCAGCAGAACGCTAGGTGAAGACACAGGCATCTTTCTTTGCTAATAAAAGCCTTGTTTTATCCAGTTAACTTTGAGCCTTGAAGTTATTGAGGCGCATCAATTTTATTAGCAAACTTTCAACGATGGATCAACTTTTGAAACCGGAACGCTTGGATTTGGACCCGCATGCTTCGGATGCATCGGCACGGTTTGGACACTGGTTCCAGTGCTTGGAATTTTTTTTGGCCAACTCCGAAGCCGTCACAGCCTCTAGAGCCACCGGAGATGTGAAACTCGGGATCCTGCAGAATCGGGTAAGCCACCGGGTTTTTCCACTCATCCAAGACGCCGCCACCTACCTGGATGCCTGCAACATTCTAAAGGCCCACTATCAGCGGCCTACCAACGAGGTGTACGCCAGGCATCTGCTTGCTACCTGCACACAGCGACCCGGAGAGTCGCTAGAGGACTTTCTAGTCACCCTAAAAGTGCTTGGCAAAGACTGCAAATGCAAAGACGTGAAAGCCACGGTATACACAGACGAGCTTATTCGGGATGCCTTTATCGCAGGCCTTAGCTCTAATTACATCCGGCAGAGACTGCTAGAGAAAACGGGCCTAGATCTGACACAGACTGTGGACACAGCGCGATCGCTGGATGTGGCTCAGAAGAATTCTGACTCCTACTCTTCAGGCCGCGCGGCCCACGCCGCCTCGCATGCACCAAGGGCGCCGCCATGTTGGAAGACATCTTCCCCGCCCGGTAGCCCAACACCGTCGGGGCCCTGCTCTCCCCCCAGAAGCCCTACGACCGCCGCGACGCATCGGGGCCCCAAATGCTACTTCTGCGGGCAGCCGAAGCACACCAGGAACCTGTGCCCGGCGAAAGGCACCACCTGCTGTAAGTGCGGTAAGAAGGGGCACTTTGGGAAGGTGTGCAGAGGGAACCCCGCAGGCAAACCCGCCACCGCCGCATGCGCGCCGTGGGAGCGGCCATCTTGGACGCCATCTTGTCCGACCTCGTGGGGTTCGCCATCTCGCGAGCAGACATCGTGGACGCCATCTTACCCGGCCTTGTGTGGCCCACCATCTTGTCCCGATCAGGGCCCTACAGTGGCGTCGATCACAGTGGACCAGTCCAGACCGCACCCACTATCCAAATCGATGGTGGACATCGAGGTAAACGGGTGCAAGATTAAATGTTTAATTGACAGCGGGAGCACGGAGAGCTTCATTCACCCTGGTCTGGTACAATGACTCTCTCTAACTATAGTCCCTACTCAGGGCACGATCACTATGGCCGACAAAACCCAGATATCGACTATTGCGGGTTACTGCGCGGTACGATTATCCGTTAAAGGCACTGTATATAATAATTTTAAACTGTTAATTATGAAGGATTTATGTGTGAGCGTGATCTTGGGCCTGGATTTTCAGTGCCACCACCAAAGCATCACGCTCAATTTCGGTGGGTCCCAGCCGCCCCTCACAGTACCCTGAAGGTAAAGCCGCCTTCGCTATTCGCGAACCTTACCCCTAACTGCCGGCCAATAGCGACCAAAAGCAGGAGGTACAGCTGGGAGGACAGGCGGTTTATCGCGACCGAGGTAGACAGGCTCCTGAGGGAGCGCATCATTGAACGCAGCAACAGCCCGCGGCGTGCCCAAGTGGTGGTGGTGAGGGGTAGCGAGAAGAAGCGGATGGTGATTGACTATAGTCAAACAGTCAACATCTATACCCAACTAGACGCCTACCCGCTACCCCGCATATCCGAGATGGTGAACCAAATTGCCCAATACCGGGTGTTCTCCACTATCGACCTCAAGTCAGCGTACCACCAGCTCCCTATCAGACCAGAGGACCGTTTGTACACCGCCTTCGAGGCAAACGGATGCCTCTACCAGTTCCTCAGAGTCCCCTTTGGGGTGACGAATGGGGTCTCGGTCTTTCAGAGGGAGATGGACCGCATGGTCGATGACCACCACTTGCAGGCAACCTTCCCCTATCTCGACAACGTCACCATCTGCGGCCACAACCAACAGGACCACGACTCAAACCTCGCGAGGTTTCTGAAAACCGCACAAAAACTCAACCTCACTTACAACGAGGACAAGTGCGTTTTCAACACCACGCGCCTCTGCATACTAGGCAGCGTGGTGGAGAATGGGGAAATCGGACCAGACCCCGACCGATTGTGCCCCCTACGGGAGCTGCCCCTGCCCAGCACTCCCAAAGCCCTGAAAAGGTGCCTGGAGTTATTCTCGTATTATGCCCAATGGGTCCCTAACTACTCCGATAAAGCCCGCCCCCTCTTGAAAGCATCCTCTTTCCCGCTCTCTGCTGAGGCCCATGCTGCCTTCAAAAGCATTAAGCAGGATATTGAGCGGGCCACGCTACAGGCAGTGGATGAGAACACTCCCTTTCAAGTGGAAAGTGATGCGTCTGACTTTGCCTTGGCGGCCACCCTCAACCAGGCGGGGCGGCCCGTAGCTTTCTTCTCGAGGACCCTCCAGGGGCCCGAGATCAGACACTCCTCCGTGGAAAAGGAGGCCCAAGCCATCGTGGAGGCAGTGCGCCACTGGCGGCACTACCTAGCCGGCAAACGCTTCACCCTACTTACTGACCAGCGGTCGGTAGCGTTTATGTTCAATAATAAACAGAGGGGGAAGATTAAAAATGATAAGATTCTTAGGTGGCGGATCGAGCTCTCCACCTTCGAGTACGACATCATATACCGGCCGGGGGCCCTTAACGAATCCCCCGACGCCCTCTCACGAGGGATGTGTGCCAACGCCACCGGGGATCGGCTACAGACCCTCCACAACGACCTCTGCCACCCAGGGGTCACACGGCTGTTCCACTTCATAAAGTCCCGCAACTTACCCTACTCGATTGAGGAAGTTCGGTCTCTGACCAGGAGCTGCCGCACTTGCGCTGAGTGCAAGCCTCGGTTCTACCGCCCTGATAGAGCCCACCTAATCAAAGCTACACGGCCCTTTGAGCGGCTTAGCTTAGATTTCAAGGGCCCCCTCCCGTCCGTCGACCGCAATGTTTACTTCCTGAACATTGTGGACGAATACTCCCGTTTCCCATTCGCCTTCCCCTGCCCAGACATGACCAGCGCCACGGTCATTAAATGCCTCAACAGCCTGTTCTGCCTGTTCGGTATGCCAAGCTATATCCACACGGATAGGGGGGCGTCCTTCATGAGTGAAGAGCTACGCCAGTACATGCTGTCCAAGGGGATTGCCACGAGCCATACCACCAGCTACAACCCCCGGGGTAACGGTCAGGTGGAGCGAGAGAACGGGACAGTATGGAGGGCAGTCACTCTAACTCTAAGGACCAAGGGCCTCCCTATCTCCCGCTGGCAGGAAGTCCTCCCAGATGTGCTCCACTCAATACGGTCACTATTGTGTACCGCCACTAATGCCACGCCTCATGAGCTAATGTTTGTGTTTCCCCGGAAATCCACCTCAGGCGTATCGATACCATCATGGCTCTCCACCCCAGGTCCGGTACTTTTGCGGAAGCATGTGAGAGGCCACAAGATGGACCCTCTCGTGGAGCCAGTGCACCTGCTCCATGCCAACCCACAATATGCGTATGTCCGGCACGCCGACGGACGGGAGGACACTGTGTCCATAAAAGACCTCGCCCCAGCCGGTAACAACAGCAACAATGACAATGACTACAACAACAACAGCAACAACGACAACAACCACAACAACTATTACCCACCCACTCCACCCACTATTCTTTCATCACCCCCGGAAGAACACCAGCCAACGGTACAACCACCACCTACTCCTTCAACAGCCCCGGTGGCGCTCCCGGCAGAGACCCAGGAGGTCACCTGGGACACCCAGCCAGCACCCGCGGCACCGCAACCGTTACGTCGGTCACAGAGGACTATCACACCCCCGGACAGACTAAATCTGTAGAAGGGGTGAATGTGATGAAATATGTCATTCATCAGACTCTGTATTTAACTACATATATTGTATTGCCTGCTCCTGTGTTTGTATTGCCTGCTCCTGTGTTTTTACCTTGTATTGTATATAGTGCACCGCCCCCTTTCTCCCCATTGGGTGTGTCGGCTCCGCCCATACCTGGCCCTACTTAAGACAAGCTCAGGCTTGTCTTGCAGCAGAACGCTAGGTGAAGACACAGGCATCTTTCTTTGCTAATAAAAGCCTTGTTTTATCCAGTTAACTTTGAGCCTTGAAGTTATTGAGGCGCATCAGGTACAACAGGTGTTTACTCAACGTGGCTCACACTGCAACTGAACTGTACAGATTACTACTCAGTGCTATATACAGGTGTGGTCACTGCCGGTACTGCAGTATACATGAGCTGTAAAACATAGTTCCCCCCTTAAAGGTATATACATTACCCTTCTGAATTCCCTATTGGATTTCTTGGTGACTGTCTTATATTGATGGCCTCTAATTATGCTCTTCTCCACAAGTGGAAACATTCTCTCTGTGTCCACTCTATCAAAACCTTTCATAATTTAAAAGACCTCTATTAGGTCACCCCCTCAGCCTTCTTTTTTCAAGAGAAAAGAGACCCAGTCTGTTCATCCTTTCCTGATCCGTATACCCTCATATTTCTGGTATCATCCTTGTAAATTTTCTCTGTGCCCTCTCCAGTGCCTCTATATCCTTTTTATAATATGGCGACCAGAACCAGGATGTTCCAAAGCGCTTTACAACCAATTAAGTGCTTTTGCAGTGTAGTCGCTGTTGTAATGTAGGAAATCCAGCAAACAATTTGTGCACAGCAAGCTCCCACAAACAACAATGCTATAGCAACCACATTATTTGTTTTAGTGATGTTGGTTGAGGGATAACTATTGGTCAGCACACCGGGAAGAAGTCTCCTGCTCTTCTTTGAAATACTATGTTGGGATCTTACACGTCCACCCGAGAGAGCAGACGGGGCCTTGGTTTAACGTCTCATCCGAAAGACCGCACCTCTGACAGTGCAACACTCCCTCAGCACTGGCCTGGAGTGTCAGCCTAGATTTTTGTGCTCAAGTCTCAGGAGTGGGATGGGACTTGAACCGACGACCTTGTGGCTCAGAGGCAAGAGAGTGCTACCCACTGAGCCAAGGCTGGCACAGTTGCGCTTTGGGACGTCCTGAGGTGGTGAAAGGCGCTACATAAATGCAAGTCTTTTATCCTGTGGCTGGGGGGCTGGATGAAAGGTCCGCAGTGATGAGAAATGCTCCCTCTGGTGGCTTAGCTAAGAAGTGGCTGAACTCCTTCAAAACTGGAGTTTCCAAGGAGTGTATGAACCTTGAATTTGAACTCTTTGTGTAAATGGAGCACAGCGTGCCGCAGTCTTCAAGTCACACAGCAGATTCGTCAGACTCTTGACAATCTGCCAACAACAGTAAGCAAGTCTGACTGTTGGACGAGGCTGGTTTTCAAGGTCAGGCTCCCCGGATTGGACTGCCCCACTAAAAGAAAGAACTTGCTTTCATATTAGCATCTTCTGAAGTGTAGTACTGTACACTGTTGTGATGTGGGGACCGCGGCAGCCATTTTGCACACAGCAAGTTCCCAAAAACAGCAAAGCCACAATGACCAGATAGTCTGTGGGATAAATATTAGTCAGGACAGCAGGGGAGAACACCCCTGCCATTCTTTGAAACAGTGCCACGTGATCTTTTATATCTCCACGAGAGGGCAGGCGGGGCCTCAGTTTAAGACCTCGTCCGACAGACGGCACCTCCGACAGTGCAGCACTCCCTCAGCACTGCACTGGGAGTGTCAGCCTGGATTGTGCTCAAGTCTCTGGAGTGGGGCTGGAACCCACGACCCTCTGAGTCAGGAGGCAAGAGTGCGGCCCGCCGAGCCGCAGCTGAAACTGAAATCGCCGTCATTCCTTTTCAGATTTGTCTGTTGTATCCCTAGTAAAGCAACTCACCATTATACAGCTAGAAGGAGACTGGAGCCTTCAAAAATCAGGATGCAAATGAGATATTTCTGATTTGAATAGCTTTGAAAACCATAAAAAAAAGTGTTGCTATACTTTCAATGATGAACGGTCAACACCTGAAAGGTCAACACCTGAAAGGTCAACACCTGTCTTCTCTCATTGTAGATGATGTCGGACCTGCTGTGCATTGCCAGTGTTTTCTGATTTTTATCACATTTCCACTCCCCCGCCATCAGCTTCGGTTGAATTTGCCGACACTCCCCCAATGCGTTATTTGGAATAACAGGGCCTTTCTGCATAACTTTTAATCTTGAGGGGGGAGAGAATTAGAACTCCTTTTCTTTTTTAACATTTGTTAAACAAGTGTAGCTTCAGCGATCCGGAAGGTACTTTCACCGTCTGTATGTTCCCTACATCTTTCCACCAGTCGAAGGCGTTTGCTGCATTTATGCTTATCCAAGAGTGGTGGTAATCCAGGAGCGTTCAAGCATTTAAATAAAAATATTTTAAATTTGTTTAGTGGGGTGTGGACATTGCTGGCAAAGCCGACATTTATTGACCATCCCGACTTGTCCTGCATGCTTACCTTCACCAGTCGCTGAAGGTAAGCATGCAGGTGCAGCAGGCGGTTAAAAAGGCAAATGGTATATTGGCCTTCGTAGCGAGAGTATTTGAGTACAGGAACAAGGATGTCTTGCTGCAGTTGTACAGGGCCTTGGTGAGACCACACCTTGAGTATTGTGTGCAGTTTTGGTCGCCTTATCTGAGGAAGGATGTTCTTGCCATGGAGAGAGTGCAGCGAAGATTCACCAGACTGATACCTGGGATGGCAGGAATGACGTATGAGGAGAGATTGGGTCGATTAGGCTCATATTCGCTAGAGCTTAGAAGAATGAGAGGGGATCTCATTGAAACTTATAAAATTCTAACAGGACTAGACAGGCTAGATGCAGGAAGGATGTTCTCGATGGCGGGGGAGTCCAGAACCAGGGGTCACAGTCTAAGGATAAGGGGCAAGCCATTTAGGACAGAAATGAGGAGGAATTTCTTCACCCAGAGAGTGGTGAACCTGTGGAATTCTCTACCACAGATGGCAGTTGAGGCCAATTCATTAAATATATTCAAGAAGGAGTTGGATATATTTCTTAAGGCTAAAGGGATCACGGGATATGGGGAGAAGGCAGGGACAGGGTACTGAATTTGGATGATCAGCCATGATCTCATTGAATGGCGGAGCAGGCTCGAGGGGCCGAATGGCCTCCTCCTGCTCCTACCTTCTATGTTTCTATGTTTCTATGCGAAGATGGTGGTGGGCTTCCTTCTTCTTGAACTGCTGCGTCGTAATTTGATAGAACTGAGTGGTACTTCAGAGGGCAGCGAAGAGCCAACCAGGCTGGTGTAGGACTGGAGTCACATAAGAACGTAAGAAATAGAAGCAGGAGTCGGCCATTTGGTCCCTCGCGCCTGCTCCGTCATTCAATAAGTTCATGGCTGATCTTCTACCTCATCTCCACTTTCCTGCACTATCCCCATATCCCTCGATTCCCTTAATATCCAAAAACCTATCGATCACTGCGCCTCCACAGCACTCTGGGGTAGAGAATTCTAAAGATTCACCACCCTCTGAGTGAAGAAATTTCTCCTCATCTCAGTCCTAAATGGCCGACCCCTTATTCTGAGACTGTGAACCCCTGGTTCTAGACTCCCCAGCCAGGGAAACATCCTCCCTGCATCTACCCTGTCAAGCCCTGTAAGAATTTTGTATGTTTCAAAGAGATCACCTCTCATTCTTCTAAACTCTCGAGAATATAGGCCTAGTCTACTCAATCTCTCCTCATAGGACAATCCCCCCATCCCAGGAATCAGTCTGGTGAACCTTTGTTGCACTCCCTCTATGGCAAGTATATCCTTCCTCCGGTAAGGAGACCAAAACTGTACACAATACTCCAGGTGTGGTCTCACCAGGACCCTGTATAATTGCAGCAAGATTTACATATAGGCCAGACCAGGTAAGGATGGCAGGTTTCCTTCCCTATTAGGGCATTAGTGAGCCAGGTGTGTGTTTTTTACAACAATCTGACAGCTTCTTGGTCACATGTTACTGAAGTCAGCTTTTTATTTCCAGATTTTTTAATTTAAACTGAATTCAAATTCTCGAACTGCCTTGCTGGGTTTGAACTCACGCTCTACTGGATTATTAATCCAAGTCTCTGGATTACTAGCCCAGTGACACAACCACTGTGCCACCATTTGTCTTGGCAGGGCACAGAGGGGTGTAGAATGGAGCTTGGGACCCGCCCATTAGGGAAGACTTTGCGGAGTGTGGCTCCCAGTAGGGAGCACCGTGGGTCTGGAGCACAGATTGGATATTCAGGTGCAATGATCAGTGTTTCCACAAGACGTTCCATTCATGCCTAAAATTCCTGACATGTGCCTCTCAATAAATCAACCCTCTCATTTCCACAGCAGCCATTACAAAGAGACATCTCTGAGCTGTTTACAGGGTGATGGAGGGAAGTAAAAAGAAAGAACTTGGATTGATATAGCGCCTTTCATGACCTCAGGACGTCCCAAAGCGCCTTTAAAGCCAATGAAGTACTTTTTGAATTGTACTCATTGTTGTATTGCAAGAAAAGAGGCAGCCATTTTGCACACAGCAAGCTCGCAAAAACAGCAATGTGATAAATGACCAGATAATCTGTTTTAGTGATGTTGGTTGAGGGATAAATATTGGACAGCAGATAGAAGGCTTAGCCAGAGTGAAAGAGGCAAGGGAGAGGCGCTGAGAGAGGGAGGGGAGAGGGGCTGAGAGAGGGAGGGGAGAGGCGCTGAGAGGGAGGGGAGAGGCGCTGAGAGGGAGGGGAGAGGCGCTGAGAGAGGGAGGGGAGAGGTGCTGAGAGAGGGGGGGAGAGGTGCTGAGAGAGGGAGGGGAGAGGGGCTGAGAGAGGGAGGGGAGAGGTGCTGAGAGAGGGAGGGGAGAGGCGCTGAGAGAGGGAGGGGAGAGGCGCTGAGAGAGGGAGGGGAGAGGCGCTGAGAGAGGGAGGGGAGAGGTGCTGAGAGAGGGAGGGGAGAGGCGCTGAGAGAGGGAGGGGAGAGGCGCTAAGAGAGGGAGGGGAGAGGCGCTGAGAGAGGGAGGGGAGAGGAGCTGAGAGAGGGAGGGGAGAGGCGCTGAGAGAGGGAGGGGAGAGGCGCTGAGAGAGGGAGGGGAGAGAACCTGAGAGAGGGAGGGGAGAGGCACTGAGAGAGGGAGGGAAGAGGCACTGAGAGAGGGAGGGGAGAGGTGCTGAGAGAGGGAGGGGAGAGGCGCTGAGAGAGGGAGGGGAGAGGCGCTGAGAGAGGGAGGGGAGAGGTGCTGAGAGAGGGAGGGGAGAGGCGCTGAGAGAGGGAGGGGAGAGGGGCTGAGAGAGGGAGGGGAGAGAACCTGAGAGAGGGAGGGGAGAGGTGCTGAGAGAGGGAGGGGAGAGGTGCTGAGAGAGGGAGGGGAGAGAACCTGAGAGAGGGAGGGGAGAGGCGCTGAGAGAGGGAGGGGAGAGGCGCTGAGAGGGGGAGGGGAGAGACGCTGAGAGAGGGAGGGGAGTGAAGCTGAGAGGGGGAGGGGAGAGGTGCTGAGAGAGGGAGGGGAGAGGCGCTGAGAGGGGGAGGGGAGAGGTGCTGAGAGAGGGAGGGGAGAGATGCTGAGAGAGGGAGGGGAGAGATGCTGAGAGAGGGAGGGGAGAGGCGCTGAGAGAGGGAGGGGAGAGATGCTGAGAGAGGGAGGGGAGAGACGCTGAGAGAGGGAGGGGAGAGGCGCTGAGAGAGGGAGGGGAGAGAACCTGAGAGAGGGAGGGGAGAGGTGCTGAGAGAGGGAGGGGAGAGGGGCTGAGAGAGGGAGGGGAGAGGCGCTGAGAGAGGGAGGGGAGAGATGCTGAGAGAGGGAGGGGAGAGACGCTGAGAGAGGGAGGGGAGAGGCGCTGAGAGAGGGAGGGGAGAGGCGCTGAGAGAGGGAGGGGAGAGGTGCTGAGAGAGGGAGGGGAGAGGCGCTGAGAGAGGGAGGGGAGAGAACCTGAGAGAGGGAGGGGAGAGGTGCTGAGAGAGGGAGGGGAGAGGGGCTGAGAGAGGGAGGGGAGAGGCGCTGAGAGAGGGAGGGGAGAGGCGCTGAGAGAGGGAGGGGAGAGGCGCTGAGAGAGGGAGGGGAGTGAAGCTGAGAGAGGGAGGGGAGAGGTGCTGAGAGAGGGAGGGGAGAGACGCTGAGAGAGGGAGGGGAGAGGCGCTGAGAGAGGGAGGGGAGAGGCGCTGAGAGAGGGAGGGGAGAGGCGCTGAGAGAGGGAGGGGAGAGGCGCTGAGAGAGGGAGGGGAGAGGCGCTGAGAGAGGGAGGGTAGAGGTGCTGAGAGAGGGAGGGGAGTGAAGCTGAGAGAGGGAGGGGAGAGGTGCTGAGAGAGGGAGGGGAGAGACGCTGAGAGAGGGAGGGGAGAGGCGCTGAGAGAGGGAGGGGAGAGGCGCTGAGAGAGGGAGGGGAGAGGCGCTGAGAGAGGGAGGGGAGAGGCGCTGAGAGAGGGAGGGGAGAGGCGCTGAGAGAGGGAGGGGAGAGGCGCTGAGAGAGGGAGGGGAGAGGGGCTGAGAGAGGGAGGGGAGAGGCGCTGAGAGGGAGGGGAGAGAACCTGAGAGGGAGGGGAGAGAACCTGAGAGAGGGAGGGGAGAGGTGCTGAGTGAGGGAGGGGAGAGGCGCTGAGAGAGGGAGGGGAGAGGCGCTGAGAGAGGGAGGGGAGAGGCGCTGAGAGAGGGAGGGGAGAGGCGCTGAGAGGGAGGGGAGAGAACCTGAGAGGGAGGGGAGAGAACCTGAGAGAGGGAGGGGAGAGGTGCTGAGTGAGGGAGGGGAGAGGCGCTGAGAGAGGGAGGGGAGAGACGCTGAGAGAGGGAGGGGAGAGGCGCTGAGAGAGGGAGGGGAGAGGCGCTGAGAGAGGGAGGGGAGAGGCGCTGAGAGGGAGGGGAGAAAACCTGAGAGAGGGAGGGGAGAGGTGCTGAGTGAGGGAGGGGAGAGGTGCTGAGAGAGGGAGGGGAGAGGCGCTGAGAGAGGGAGGGGAGAGGCGCTGAGAGAGGGAGGGGAGAGGGGCTGAGAGAGGGAGGGGAGAGGCGCTGAGAGAGGGAGGGGAGAGGCGCTGAGAGAGGGAGGGGAGAGGGGCTGAGAGAGGGAGGGGAGAGGCGCTGAGAGAGGGAGGGGAGAGGCGCTGAGAGAGGGAGGGGAGAGGGGCTGAGAGAGGGAGGGGAGAGGCGCTGAGAGGGAGGGGAGAGAACCTGAGAGAGGGAGGGGAGAGGTGCTGAGTGAGGGAGGTAGGAGTTTGATCCAGGTTGCCATAACATGAGGAAAAAACTTAGAAAAATATCAAACCAAAAACACAGACAGCCAGAAAATGAGGAATTACGCCTTACTTATTGTCAGACACTGACACAATACAGAAACACACTCAGAACCAAAAAAGAGCAGTATATTAAGAATACACTCTGCTCCATTGAGGAATCCATTGATTCCAATTGTTTCTGGGACAACTGGAATATTTACACAAAAAACAACATGACGAATTGGCCATTCAAAATGGAGACACATGGGAAAACCACTTTGAAAAATCATACCAGAAAAACACACTAAGGCCAGAGCAACACCAAATATGCAAAAAACTGGAAAAGCTCGAAATGGCCATAAAAGATAACCAAAACCCGCTAGACTCCATAATAACAGAAAAAGAACTATTTGAAAAACTCAAGGACCTGCGACCAGGAAAAGCTTGCGGTGTGTATAAGCCAGATGATTATACATACAGACGATAAAATGAAACTGGCTAACCTAAAACTCTTCAACTTGGTTCTGAGTGTCGGTTACTTCCCTGATATCTGGAACAAAGGACTCATAACGTCCATATACAAAAGTGGGGACAAAGTCGACCCAAATAACTATCGAGGCATCTGTATAAACAGTAACCTGGGGAAGGTATTCTGTAGTATCATAAACAAAAGACTTATAAACTTCCTTGAGGAGCACAATGCCTTGAGTAAAAGCCAAATTGGATTCCTGCCAAACTATAGAACATCAGATCATATCTTCACCCTACAGACCCTAATTGACAAACACGTTCATCAAAACAAAAGCAAAATCTACATATGCTTTATAGATTTCCAGAAGGCTTTCGATTCCATCTGGCACGACGGTTTATTCCTGATAATTATTGAAAGCGGGGTAGGGGGAAAAACATATGATGTAATTAAATCAATGTATACAAACAACAAATGTGCAGTTAAAATTGGAGACAAACAAACAAAATACTTCCCACAGGGGCGGGGGGTGACGCAGGGCTCGCCCATCTCACCGACACTCTTTAATGTTTACATAAATGAATTGGCAAAACTACTTGAACAATCTACAGCACCCGGCCTCACCCTATATGAATCCAAGGTTAAATTCCTCCTCTATGCAGATGACCTGGTTCTGCTGTCACCAACTAAGGAGGGTCTACAGCAGAACCTGGATCTGCTGGAGTCGTTCTGCCAGACCTGGGCCCTGACAATAAATCCCCAAAAAACCAAAGTCCTTGGCCTAGAAATTGGGTTTTGGCTTTGCCAGGGCTTTAGTGCCGGAAGTTAGTGCCGGCGCTAAGTCCCCCTGCGCGCGCCAAAAATTCAGTAGCGCCGCGCCCAAACGGCTGCCAGCGCTACTGAAGGGTCTTAGCGCCTGGAAAAGGGCGCTAACTGCCGTTTAGCGCCGCAATTCCGGCGCTGCGGCACCCGATGCGGTGCGGCAGGCTGGGGAAGTGCAGGCCTCCTCCTTCCGTTAAGGAGGAGCTGCCTGCACCCGGCCGCGGCCCGCGCAAATCTGTTTAAAAATGAGCCCGGCACCTCGGACAAGTGCCGGGCTTGCATCTGTTCCGGGGGGGGGGGGAGAAGTCCGGGGAGGGAGCTGCGGGCAGGTGGCCAGCGGGAAAGCGGCCGGCCGCCGCGGGGCCTTTAATGCACCGGCGCAAACACATGTTGGACTCTGTTGCCAGAGTCTTAGTTGCGGCTGCCACGGGCGAGGCGGCCGCAACTGAATGTCGGCGCTGGGGCCCGTCGGCATGGCAACCGGGACGCTGCGCACACCGATGATGTCATCGGTGCCGGCGCAGCGCTACCGGTGCAACGCCGCTTTAGGGCCCCAGGGAATTTTTCAACTGGCCATAACTCTGGCGCTAGTCCCTCTAGCGCCTCAAAAGCGGCGCTAAGGCTAGTGAATTTCTAGGCCCTTGTGTTCCAGCAAAGATCCAGACATCAGGGACCCAAAATAAATTTCACACTAGGAACAACCAAAATTGAACAAACCACTAACTACACATACTTGGGCTTAAAAATCAGTTCTACGGGAAATTTTCATCTGGCTGTGAATGAACTGAAAGAGAAAGCAAGAAGGGCTTTCTATGCCATTAAAAAATCAATCCAAATAGAAATCCCAATTAGCATTTGGCTCAAAATTTTCAAATCAGTAATTGAAAATATGGCACTCTATGGCAATGAGGTCATAGAGTCATAGAGTCATAGAGTAATACAGCACGGATAGAGGCCCTTCGGCCCATCGTGTCCGCACCGGCCATCAAGCCCTGTCTAATCTAATCCCATATTCCAGCATTTGGTCCGTAGCCTTGTATGCTATGGCATTTCAAGTGCTCATCCAAATGCTTCTTAAATGTTGTGAGGGTTTCTGCCTCCACAACCCTTTCAGGCAGTGAGTTCCAGACTCCAACCACCCTCTGGGTGAAAAAGTTCTTTCTCAAATCCCCTCTAAACCTCCCGCCCTTTACCTTGAATCTATGCCCCCTAGTTATTGACCCCTCCACTAAGGGAAAAAGCTCCTCAGCATCCATCCTATCTATGCCCCTCATAATTTTGTACACCTCAATCATGTCCCCCCTCAGCCTCCTCTGCTCCAAGGAAAACAAACCCAATCTGCCCAGTCTCTCTTCATAGCTGAAGCGCTCCAGCCCTGGTAACATCCTGGTGAACCTCCTCTGCACCCTCTCTAACGCGATCACATCCTTCCTGTAGTGTGGCGACCAGAACTGCACACAGTATTCCAGCTGTGGCCTAACCAGTGTTTTATACAGCTCCATCATAACCTCCTTGCTCTTATATTCAATGCCTCGGCTAATGAAGGCAAGTATCCCATATGCCTTTTTTACCACCTTATCCACCTGTTCCGCCGCCTTCAGGGATCTGTGTACTTGCACACCCAGATCCCTCTGACCCTCCGTCTTGCCTAGGGTCTTTCCATTCATTGTGTATTCCCTTGCCTTGTTAGTCCCCCCAAAGTGCATCACCTCGCACTTTTCCGGGTTAAATTCCATTTGCCACTGTTCCGCCCATCTGACCAACCCATCTATATCATCCTGCAGACTGAGGCTACCCTCCTCGCTATTCACCACCCTACCAATTTTTGTATCATCCGCGAACTTACTGATCATACCTTTTACATTCATATCCAAGTCATTAATGTAGACCACAAACAGCAAGGGACCCAGCACCGATCCCTGTGGTACCCCACTGGCCACAGGCTTCCAGTCACAAAAACAACCTTCGACCATCACCCTCTGCCTTCTGCCAATAAGCCAGTTTTGTATCCAATGTGCCAAGGCACCCTGGATTCCATGGGCTCTTACCTTCTTGACCAGTCTCCTGTGCGGGACTTTATCGAAGGCCTTACTGAAATCCATGTATACCACATCCACTGCGTTACCCTCATCTACACACCTAGTCACCCCCTCAAAAAATTCAATCAAATTAGTCAGACATGATCTTCACTTGACAAAGCCATGTTGACTATCCCTGATTAATCCTTGCCTCTCCAAGTGGAGACAAATTTTGTCCCTCAGAATTTTTTCCAGTAATTTTCCTACCACTGATGTTAGGCTCACTGGCCTGTAGTTCCCCGGTTTTTCCCTACTACCCTTCTTGAATAATGGTACTACATTAGCGGTTCTCCAGTCCTCTGGCACATCCCCTGTGGCCAGAGAGGTCCTGAATATATGTGTTAGAGCCCCCGCAATCTCTTCCTTTGCCTCACACAGCAGCCTGGGATACATTTCATCCAGGCCTGGGGATTTATCCATTTTTTGGCCAGCTAAAACCGCCAATAGCTCCTCCCTCTCGATGTTAATATGTTCGAGCATATCGCAGTCCCCCCGCCCTATTTCTATGTCTACATCGTCCTTCTCCATAGTGAAGACAGATGCAAAAAATTCATTTAGAACCCCTCCTACATCTTCCGGCTCCACACACAGATTGCCACTTTTGTCCCTAATGGGCCCTATTTTTTCCCTGGTTATCCTCTTACCCTTAATATACTTATAAAACATCTTAGGATTTTCCTTTATTTTGCTCGCCAGTGTTATTTCATGGCCCCTCCTTGATCTCCTAATTTCTTTTTTAGGTATCCCCCTGCACTTTTTGTACTCCTCTAGGGCTTCCTCTGTCTTTAGCCTTTTGTATCTACCAAAAGCCCTCCTTTTTTTCCTAATCCATTCTCATATATCCCCTGACATCCAAGGTTCCCTGTGGTTTTTGGAACCACTCTTGACCTTTACGGGAACATGTTGCCATTGTATGATCTCAATCTCCCTTCTGAAAGCCTCCCATTGCTCCGATGCGGATTTTCCTACAAGTAGCTGATCCCAGTCCATTTTGCCAGATCCTGCCTTATCCTATTAAAATCGGCCTTCCCCCAATTTAGAACCTTTATTTCCGGCCCATCCCTGTCCTTTTCCATGACCACCTTAAATCTTACCATATTATGGTCACTATCACCAAAGTGCTCACCTACTAGCACTTTTTCCACTTGGCCGGCCACATTCCCTAGAATTAGGTCCAGTACCGCCCCCTCTCTTGTAGGACTTTCTACATGCTGGCTCAAAAAGCTCTCCTGGATGCACTTTAAGAATTCTACACCCTCTGAGCCTTTCACACTCTGACTATCCCAGTTAATATTGGGGAAGTTGAAATCCCCCATTATTATTACCCTATTATTTGCACATTTCTCTGAGATTTGCCTACATATCTGTTCCTCTATCTCCCCCTGACTGTTTGGAGGCCTATAGTACACTCCCAGCAAAGTGCTTGCCCCCTTTTTGTTTTTAAGCTCCACCCATATGGCCTCATTAGAGGAACCTGCTAATATATCATCCCTCCTTACTGCAGTAATTGACTCCTTAATTAATATTGCGACACCCCCTCCTCTTATACCTCCCCCTCTGTCTCGCCTGAAGATTCTGTACCCCGGAATATTGAGCTGCCAGTCTTGCCCCTCCCTCAACCATGTCTCCGTGATAGCAACAATATCATACTCCCATGTGTTTATCAACACCTTCAGTTCATCCACCTTATTTGCAAGACTCCTTGCATTAAAATAGATGCCATCCAGCCTTGCCCTTATATATTTGCCCTGTCTACCAAGCTGACTTGTTTTTTTCTCTATAATTGGCAGCACAGCACCCCCTATTTCAGCTCCCCTCTGTATCCCATCCCCCTGCCAAGTTAGTTTGAACCCCCCCCAACAGTGCTAGCAAACCTCCCCGCAAGGATATTTGTCCCGCTCTGGTTCAGGTGCAACCCGTCCGACTTGTACAAGTCCCACCTTTCCCAGAAGCAGGCCCAGTGATCCAGGAAAGTAAAACCCTCCCCCCTACACCAAATCTTTAGCCACGCATTCATCTGCTCTATCCTCCCATTCCTATACTTACTAGCACGTGGCACTGGGAGTAATCCAGAGATTACAACCTTCGAGGTCCTGCTCTTTAATCTGTTACCTAGCTCCCTAAATTCTTGATGCAGGACCTCATCCCCCTTCCTTCCTATGTCGTTGGTCCCAATGTGGACCACGACCTCTGCCTGCTCACCCTCCCCCTTAAGAATGCCCTGTAGCCGCTCAGTGACATCCCAGACCCTGGCCCCAGGGAGGCAACAAACCATCCTGGAGTCACGTTTGTGGCCACAGAAACGCCTATCTGTTCCCCTTACGATAGAATCCCCTACCACTATTGCTCTCCCACTCTTTTTCCTCCCTTTCTGAGCAGCAGAAGCATCCCTGGTGCCAGGAAGCTGGCTGCTGCTGCCTTCCCCTGGTGAGTCATCCCCCTCAACAGTATCCAACTTGGTATACTTGTTTGAAAGGGGGATGTCCGCAGGGGTTCCCTGCACTTCCTGCCTGCCTCTGTTGCTCCGCCTGATGGTCACCCCCTGTGCAGCCCTACCCTGAGGCGTGAACAACTCGCTAAATGTGCTATCCACGACCCTCTCAGCATCGCGCATGCTCCAAAATTCATCCACCCGCAGCTCAAGCGCCGCAATGCGGTCTACAAGTAGCTGCAGCTGGATGCATTTCCCGCACACATGGTCGTCAGGGACACTGGCAGCGTCCCTGATTTCCCACATGGAGCAAGAGGAGCAGAACACGGGTCTGAACTCTCCTGCCATGACTTACTCCTTTAATTAATTTAAAAATTTATTCAATACCCCAGTTACAGGTATACTCTAGGGCGCTTTATTTACCAACTGTCCCCACTACACCAGAGACCCTAGAAATTTAACACCACAGAAGTCAAGCTTGTATTGAAAAGAGAGAAATACTCACCAACCAATCACTTACCTGCTCCCTGGTGACGTCACACTCTGATTACTTTTTACCTCTCTCCTCTGCTGTTGATTTGGTGTGCCTCGCAACTGCCGCCGGTTTTTAAGCCGGGCTCCTCCTCGCTGCTCCCTGCTGCTCCGAGTGGTCGGGCCTCGCAACTGCCGCCGGTTTTTAAGCCGGGCTCCTCCTCGCTGCTCCCTGCTGCTCCGAGTGGTCGGGCCTCGCAACTGCCGCTGGTTTTTAAGCCGGGCTCCTCCTCGCTGCTCCCTGCTGCTCCGAGTGGTCGGGCCTCGCAACTGCCGCCGGTTTTTAAGCCGGGCTCCTCCTCGCTGCTCCCTGCTGCTCCGAGTGGTCGGGCCTCGCAACTGCCGCCGGTTTTTAAGCCGGGCTCCTCCTTGCTGCTCCCTGCTGCTCTGAGTGGTCGGGCCTCGCAACTGCCGCCGGTTTTTATACCGGGCTCCTCCTCGCTGCTCCCTGCTGCTCCGAGTGGTCGGGCCTCGCAACTGCCGCCGGCTTTTATACCGGGCTCCTCCTCGCTGCTCCCTGCTGCTCCGAATGGTCGGGCCTCGCAACTGCCGCCGGTTTTTATACCAGGCTCCTCCTCGCTGCTCCCTGCTGCTCCGAGGTGTGGGGACCACTAACACAACAAGAATTTGCAAAATGGGACAAACACCCAATTGAGATCCTACATGCAGAATTCTGTAAAAGTATCCTCCGGACTCAAAGGAAAACCGTAAACAATGCATGCAGGGCAGAACTAGGCTAATATCCATTAATAATCACTATCCAAAAAAGAGCCACCAAATTTTGGAAACACCTAGAAATGAGCAACCCCCAATGCTATCATTACGAAGCCCTGAAATGCCAAGAGAGGACCATAAAGAAGAATACCCTCAGTCAACTAGTCCTGGGACTCAGTGAAGTAACTACTAACACTATTAACAATAACCAGCCCCAGGGCAGTGACAGCGTAACACAAAGAATCCGACCCAACACAATCGTCGCTAAGCAAAAGGAAAAATATCTGTCATATTGTGCAGAAACAACAAAAACCCAAAGAAAACTCAATTGCTACTTGGCCCTAAACAGACAATACAACATGGCTGATTACCTGACCATGGTAATGGATAGCAAACTGAGAAAAACCTTGACAATGTACAGACTTAGTGAACATAGCCTGGCGATTGAAAAAGGTAGACACAGGCAGACCCGGCTGCGAAGAGAGGACAGGATATGCTCTCACTGCAGTCAGGGAGTGGTGGAGACAGAGATGCACTTCCTCACAGCTTGTAAAAAATATCAGGGCATAAGGGAGAATTTCTACCCAAAATTCACAAAAATATGCCCGGTATTCAGAAATTTGAATGACGACCAAAAACTCCCATACCTACTAGGGGAAGAGAGTGTGGTAAACCACTTTTATCGTTCACTATCGTTACACTATGGTTATCACTGTTTATATCGTTACACTATGGTTATCACTGTTTACACTGTTGTATCACTACACAAGGTCACCTCTTGTCACGCTGTTATACCTGGGCTGACCACAGCTGACTCCGCCCATGGCTTCGCCTGCTTGCCCAGGTATAAAGGTGGTCGACTGGCTGGTATTCCTCCTTGTTGGACCCGATCACCCATGAGGGTGGGCTCTGTCATTTAGCCAATAAAAATCTATAGTTACTATCTTAACTCGTCGCTTTTCATTGGATGAATTGATAGGTATATCAATTTTATTGGCTAAATTTTGAAATGAGTGGACCAGAGCAGCCAAACGACCAGCCAAACGGCCAGCTACAACAGCCACAGCAGCCGGCCTGGCTGCGAGCCCTCCGACCGCCGTACTTGGATCTAAACCCACAGGCAGCGAACTCAGCCCTCGACTTCAAACACTGGCTGAGCTGTTTCGAATCCTACCTGGGAGAATCTGGCGTGCCTCCGGGATCCAAACTAAGAGTTCTGACCGCCCAAGTGAGCCCTAAAGTATTTGCATTCATCCAGGACCTTACTACATACGAGGACGCCCTCAATCTGCTGAAAGAGCAGTACCGGAGCCCGGTAAATTCTATGTATGCCAGACATCTCCTAAGATCCCGCTCGCAACAGCCAGGAGAGTCTGTAGATGAATTTTTACGGGCGCTACAAACACTTGGCAGGGACTGTGACTTTAAAGCTGTAACAGCGGCAGAAAATACTGAAGGGAATATCCGCAATGCCTTCGTGAAAGGCCTTCGGTCCGACTACTCACGGCAAAGA
Source organism: Somniosus microcephalus (assembly GCF_052327205.1). Taxonomy (NCBI): domain Eukaryota; kingdom Metazoa; phylum Chordata; class Chondrichthyes; order Squaliformes; family Somniosidae; genus Somniosus; species Somniosus microcephalus. Next base: position 16,565,506 of record NC_140992.1, read on the forward strand.
CTGCTCGAATCAAAGGACCTCGACCTGAATACAACTGCAGCCCTCGCTCGCTCTCTGGAAGTGGCCCATCGGGACCTCGAGGCGTATTCCAGGTACTGTGCTGCACGACCCTGGGACTCGGGCCCGACCCCGGCCGCAATACCCCTCGCACCGCCGCCTCTGGGACCTACCTCAGCATCGGCGTCCCAGAACCGATCGGGACCGCCACCCCCGGTACCGGCTGCGACATCGGAGCCCCGCGATCGGGCCGCCGGCTGCTTCTTCTGTGGCCAGGCGAAACACCCGAGGACGCGCTGCCCTGCAAGAAACGCGACCTGCTCCGATTGCCACAAGAAAGGCCACTTTGCGAAGGCCTGCAGGGGGAGAGCCACAGACGCCAGCAGTGCCTCATGCGAGTTGTGGGGGCGGCCATCTTTCATCAAGGCCACAGATGCCAGTACCCCCTCGTGTGAGTCGTGGGGGCGGCCATCTTTGATCAAGGCCACCGACGCCAGCAGGGCCTCATGTGAGTTGTGGGGGCGGCCATCTTCTCCGCCATTTTATTCAACGGCGTGGGCGCCGCCATTTTGTCCACCACACTCGTCCGCCACATTGTCTCCAGACCCGACCACCGCCTCACCCGCAGACTACAGCAGCTCGCTCAGCCATACACTAGCCTCCGTCACACTGGACCAAGCTCGCCCGCATCACCTGTCCAAGTCCATGATGGACATCAAAGTAAACGGCCACGCCACGACCTGCCAGTTCGACAGCGGAAGCACGGAGAGTTTCATCCATCCAGACACGGTGAGCCACTACTCCCTCACTATCCGGCCAACGTGCAACCGGATCTCGATGGCGTCGAGGTCCCATTCTACGGACATCAGCGGCTACTGTGTTGTGACCCTGTCGGTTAGGGGCACGGAGTATAAAAATTTTAAACTCCTCGTCCTGCCCCAGCTCTGCGCTGCCGTCCTACTAGGGCTGGACTTCCAATCCCACCTTCAAAGTGTCACTTTGGCATACGGTGGACCCCTCCCCCCACTCACAGTCGACAACCAGCAGCCTTTAAACCGCCCACCGCGTACCACCTGCGGCCTATCCACCCTCAAGGTCCCGCCCCCCTCCCTGTTCGCTAACCTCACCTGCGACTGTAAACCCGTCGCCACCAAGAGCAGGCGGTACAGCGCCGGGGACAGAGCTTTTATTAGCTCTGAGGTGCAGCGTCTCCTGAAGGAGGGCATCATCGAGAGGAGCAACAGCCCCTGGCGTGCCCAGGTCGTAGTCGTTAAGACCGGCAATAAAAACCGCCTGGCCATCGACTACAGCCAAACCATAAACCGGTACACCCAGCTGGACGCATACCCCCTTCCCCGCATATCTGATATGGTCAATCAGATTGCACAGTACCGGGTATTCTCCACCATCGACCTTAAGTCGGCCTATCACCAAATCCCTATCCGCCCTGAGGACCGCCAGTATACCGCCTTCGAGGCGAATGGCCGCCTCTACCACTTCCTTAGGGTTCCCTTCGGCGTCACCAACTGGGTTTCGGTCTTCCAAAGGGAGATGGACCGGATGGTTGACCAGAACGGGCTGCAGGCCACGTTCCCTTATCTAGATAATGTCACCATCTGCGGCCGCGACCGGCAGGACCACGATGTTAATCTGGAGAAATTCCTCCGTACGGCCGAACGGCTGAACCTCACTTACAATAAGGAGAAATGTGTGTTTAACACCTCGCGTCTTGCCATCCTCGGCTGCGTAGTAGAGAACGGAGTCATCGGCCCCGACCCCGAAAGAATGCGCCCCCTCATGGAGCTTCCCCTCCCCCACTGTCCAAAGGCACTGAAGAGAACCCTGGGGCTCTTCGCTTACTATGCCCAATGGGTGCCGAATTATGCGGACAAAGCCAGACTCCTCATGAAGTCCACCTCCTTCCCCCTGACGGCAGAAGCGTGCACAGCCTTCTCCCTCATAAAGGGAGACATTGCTAAGGCCACAATGCACGCGGTAGATGAGTCTATCCCTTTCCAAGTGGAGAGCGATGCATCCGACTTCGCCCTAGCTGCAACCCTTAACCAGGCAGGGAGACCTGTGGCCTTCTTCTCAAGGACCCTCCAGGGCCCTGAGATCCGACACTCTTCGGTCGAGAAGGAGGCCCAGGCGATCGTGAAGGCAGTACGACGCTGGAGGCATTACCTGGCAGGCAAACGATTTACCCTCCTCACCGACCAGCGTTCGGTCGCTTTTATGTTTAATAACAAGCTGAGGGGCAAAATCAAGAACGACAAGATCTTGAGGTGGAGAATCGAGCTCTCCACCTATGATTATGATATCTTGTACCGGCCTGGTAAACTGAACGAACCCCCAGATGCTCTATCACGAAGTACATGCGCCAACGCGCAAATTGATAGACTGCAGACCCTCCACAACGACCTCTGCCACCCCGGGGTCACCAGACTTTACCACTTCATTAAGGCCCGCAACCTGCCGTACGCCATCGAGGAGGTCAGGACCATGACCAGGAACTGCCAAACCTGTGCCGAATGCAAACCGCATTTCTTTAGGCCGGACAGAGCAAGCCTGATCAAGGCCACCCACCCCTTCGAGCGCTTGAGCATCGATTTTAAGGGGCCCCTCCCGTCCTCTGACCGTAATGTGTACTTCCTCAACATCATTGATGAGTACTCCCGTTTCCCCTTTGCCTTCCCCTGCCCAGACATGACCAGTACCACGGTCATCAAATGCCTGAACGACCTCTTCGCCTTGTTCGGGTTCCCGAACTATATACATAGCGACCGGGGCTCATCCTTCATGAGCGAGGAACTTCGCCAGTTCCTACTAGCGAGAGGCATTGCTGCAAGCAGGACCACCAGCTACAACCCCCGAGGGAACAGCCAGGTGGAAAGAGAGAACGCGACTGTCTGGAAGGCCGTTCTCTTAGCCTTAAAGTCTAAGGGCCTGCCAACCTCTCGCTGGCAGGAAGTCCTCCCGGCAGCGCTGCATTCCATCCGGTCACTGCTTTGCACGGCCATTAACGCCACCCCCCATGAACGAATGTTTGTTTTCCCCAGGAAGTCGACTACGGGAACCTCGCTACCAACATGGCTGACTTCTCCGGGGCCCGTCTTGCTGCGAAAGCACGTGAGGGCCTATAAAATGGACCCCCTGGTCGAGAGGGTGGACCTCCTGCACGCCAACCCCCAGTACGCCTATGTGGCATACCCAGACGGGCGGGAGGACACAGTCTCCTTACGAGACCTTGCACCCTCGGGCACCCCTGAGACACCACCGTTACCCCCCACCACCCCCCCAAATCCAGCCCAGGTAGACGGCATGCCGGAACCCCACGAGCCTTCGCCGACCACGCAGACACCAGCATTAACATCGGATACTGCATCACCGCCACCGCTGCTGCGCCGATCAGAAAGACTTACGAGGCCTCCGGACAGACTGACATACCTGAACTGGTAGTACACTTCACCCCGCCGGACTCAAATCTAAACAAGGGGTGAATGTGGTAAACCACTTTTATCGTTCACTATTGTTACACTATGGTTATCACTGTTTATATCGTTACAGTATGGTTATCACTGTTTACACTGTTGTATCACTACACAAGGTCACCTCTTGTCACGCTGTTATACCTGGGCTGACCACAGCTGACTCCGCCCATGGCTCCGCCTGCTTGCCCAGGTATAAAGGTGGTCGACTGGCTGGTATTCCTCCTTGTTGGACCCGATCACCCACGAGGGTGGGCTCTGTCATTTAGCCAATAAAAACCTATAGTTACTCTCTTAACTCGTCGCTTTTCATTGGATGAATTGATAGGTATATCAGAGAGAAATTGTGTAACCTTAGCGGCACACTATTTTACAGCTTGCCATAAACAGAGGGACAACCACTAAATATAAGAAAAGAGTATATACAAATTATATGAATGTATATTTATACACTCAGGGATATATCTGTTTATACACTGTATGGATAGATCTGTACTTTTGTGTTCAACCATGAATGTTTTTCGATGCTTTGGCAACATAAGATGTACGTTGTCATGCCAATAAAGCGATTTGAATTTGAATTGAATTGAATTGAATTGAGAGGGGCTGAGAGGGAGGGGAGAGGTGCTGAGAGAGGGAGGGGAGAGGAGCTGAGAGAGGGAGGGGAGAGGCGCTGAGAGAGGGAGGGGAGAGGGGCTGAGAGAGGGAGGGGAGAGGTGTTGAGAGAGGGAGTTACAGAGAGCGAGGACAAGATAGCTAAAGGATTGGTTGGCAATGTTAGAGTGGGGAGAATTTGGGAGCGGGAAATAGGCCACTGTTTAGTTCATTTGCAAATATCTTGATACTAACCGATGTTAGTGTTCTGGTTCACAGTTTGCCCAGAAATGACATAAGCTTGGAACCTGATCTGATCCACCATTCCTATTTATAACACTCTGTGAAGTGGAGCTGTATTGCCAGACAACGTATGACAGATATTGCCCTCTAGTGAGTCTAATATATGGCATCATCTCCAACACTGATCCATATTTCAACTAGCTTGAAATATGTCAAAGTGCTGTAGTAACCTGGGAGGTTATGACTAACCTGATCCACCAGGTGGTGCTGTGGCAATTGGTCTCCTGAGTTAAGTCTGGTCTGTACTGGTTGTACTCTTTGTTTTTGCTGCCTCATGGCAGAAGCTTTTATGTGCAAGTGTTGGTTAAACCATGTTACGGAGTTAACCTGTGTCCGTCTCCATCTATGGCCACCTCAAAATACCACATATGGCGACGAGAATAAAGGACGGAAAAGTTTTGGTGGATCAGTCATAGTTAGGGAGTATTCGGAAGAGGTGCTCGGGTTGGTTAGCAAACTAGTCGGAAAAGCACGAGGCTAGGCCACGGGAGTCGAAACGGAGTTTGATTTTTTGGCTGAAGTGACCGGACTCCAAGGATGGCAGGAACGGTAGGCTCCGTGGCACCTTTTGACAGCAAGTCGCAGTCTTGGGAGGAGTATTGTGAAATACTGAGCCATTTCTTTATGGCAAACGAGGTGGACAGTGCTGAAAAGAAAAGGGCCATTTTACTGAGTTGTGTGGGAGCGCAAACCTATACACGGATGAGGAATCTGCTGAGCCCGGAGCGGCCAGGAGAAAAATCTTTTGACGAGTTGGTGAGTCTACTAAAGAATCATTTCAATCCGAAACCTAGTGAAATAATACATGTATTGATTTCTTTGTGGGTTCAATGACGAGACATTTATGAAAGAGAATGTCTTTTAATCTAAAGTTTGTTCAACTCAGTTCAACAGCATTTACAGGAGACATCATCTAAATCCATCTAAAGCGAAACTGAAACTAAACTCCTGCTTGTCTCTCACATGACCTCTGCTGGTCAGGCATAAGTAATCAATACATGCAACTATGCTGGTAAAGCATGATAATCAAACAGGCAAATAACATCACTATTTGCTGATATCATTACATCTCCTTTTCATAAAACAAAAGTATTTTACTTTTAACTAACAACATGTTTTCTTTGTATTAATCTGCATTTTAACTGTAACACTTAATGAACTTACATTATCATTATCATGATCAAGGTTTTTTAACCTTGCTTTGTGTGTTCACATGAAATATGTCAATACACTAGAACTTGAAGAAAGAATAAGATAACATTACTTCCTTCTATAACAATAGTCCTTAAATTTGCTCAATGAGTCTCTCAGGAGGCTTCACGTGTCTTGAGGATTTTCTGATTGATTGTCCTTGAATCTGAGTTGTTGCCTCAGATGATTGGTTCTCAGCTGTGTGATCAGGTTGTTCAACAGTATCAGTCTCTTGACCTGCTGTGGCTGGTCCCATGAGAAGATCTTGATGATTTCTTCTCAGAACAGCACCCTCATCTGTCTGAATGGTGTATGATCTTGGTTGAACTTCACTCAGGACAGTTCCCTTCTGAGTCCATGTGTTTGTTTTGTCTTTGAACCTTACTTGGTCACCAGTGTGGAGTTCAGGTAGGTTTTGCGTTCCTCTGTCATAGTAGTACTTTTGCTTTTCTTTCTGTTGCTCTTTGAACTTCCTCACTTTCTCCCCCTCTTTTGTTTTCAGGAGGTTCTCCGGGATGGGTAGGTTTGACCTTAGCCGACGTCCCATAAGGAGTTGGGCTGCTGACATACCACACTCGAGCGGCGTTGTGCGGTATACAAGCATGCTCTGGTAGAAGTCAGTTCCACTGTCTTTTGCTTTGTACATCAGTCTTTTCACTGTGTTTGCGGGCTCTCCTGGGTCAACAGCTCTGGACAACGTGTCTGCTGTATACATCAGCTTACCCGGTGTGTACGCAACATTCCGTTCATCATAGACTGTCTCTCCTTCGCTTTCCACAATGAGGACTCTCTTTTCCAGGTTCAGTCTCTCACAGGCTTTTAAACCTAGTATGGCTTGCACATCCTTTGGCACCACGATTAATGCTAACGTGTGCTCTCTGTCCTTGTGTGTCACTTTGACAATGCATCTTCCTTTCACTGGTATTTCAGTACCTGAGTATCCTGTCACTTTCACTTTGATTCCATGTATCTTTGGTCTGGGTCTAATTTTCTTAAAATCAGTCTCTGATATCACATTAACTTGTGCTCCAGTATCCAATTTAAATGGAATGTGTATGTCATTCACTTTTAGTGTCAACATCCAGTCTCTTTCTTCTTTTTTGTTTTCAGACACAACATCTACATAGAACTCCTCTATCTCGCTTTCATCTACTGCATGGACCTTGCTTTGTTGCGCTTGGTTCTTACAGCAACTGGCATAATGGTTGTTTTTGTTGCAACTATTGCATGTTTTACCATATGCTGGACACTTTTTTGGTGGATGCTGTGTACCGCATCGACGACATGTCTTTCGATTGTCCCTTTCATTTTCGTTCGCTGGCCACGCCTCTTTTTTCACATTGGCGCTCTTTTTGTTAAACGGTTTATGTCCGTTCATTCTCACTGCATCCACGTTGCAGCTATTGTCACTGAACAGCTCCTTTGCCTGCAACTTCACAGTCTCTGTAGCCCTACACAGTGCTATGGCTTTTCCCAGGTCTAGATCTTGCTCTCTTAGCAGTCTTTCCCTTAGACCATTATCCGGAATACCACACACCAGTCTGTCTTTTATCAGCGAGTCTGTCAGTCCCCCAAATTCACACGATTTGCTTCTGTTTCTCAGCTCAGTCACATACTGATCAATAGTCTCACCCATTTTCTGTACACATTTGAAAAATCTGTGCCTCTCAAATGTCACGTTACATTTAGGTATGCAGTAGGCCTCAAACTGTTCCATTATTTTATCTAGTTTCATTTTGTCTCCATTAGCAGCGAATGTGAAGTTATTATACACCTCCAGCGCTTCATCACCCACGACATGTAAGAACAGTGACGATTTCCTTTTATTACTTTTCTCGTCAGCTCTGATTGCCGCTAAATACAATTCTAAACGTTGTTTGAACCTCCTCCAATTTTCAGCCACATTACCTGTCAACTGAAGCTTCGCCGGTGGGTGTAAACCTTCCATTTTTTCACTTCGTTAGCTATTCTCCAATGGTAAGCAACGATGTTCTCTTTTGCCTTGCTAATCTGTGGAGAGCTGATTTAACTTCAGATTTTTTCTCTTCATTTCTTTCAATCCCACTTCTGACACCATGTATTGATTTCTTTGTGGGTTCAATGACGAGACATTTATGAAAGAGAATGTCTTTTAATCTAAAGTTTGTTCAACTCAGTTCAACAGCATTTACAGGAGACATCATGTTAGAAATCCATCTAAAGCGAAACTGAAACTAAACTCCTGCTTGTCTCTCACATGACCTCTGCTGGTCAGGCATAAGTAATCAATACATGCAACTATGCTGGTAAGGCATGATAATCAAAAGGCAAATAACATCACTATTTGCTGATATCATTACAGTACAGAGATGGAAATTCAATTCGAGGATTAGGAGGCCGGAAGAAAGCGTTACTGAGTATGTGGAGGAGCTTCGGAAGCTCGCACAGGACTGTAATTTTGGAAATACGCTCACAGTCATGTTAATGGACAGACTAGTATGCGGAGTTAATGATGACAGTATACAGCAAAGGTTGCTGTCAGAAGAAGGATTAACGTTTGAGACGGCACTTAAAAAAGCACAAGCCATGGAGACGGCTAACAAGGACATTAAGGACTTAAACAGTATGAGCAAGGAGAAACGGAGTAAACCAGTGGGAGGAGCTGTTTTCAAGATGGAAGCTGGCGCGTAAAGTCCACCAGTCGGGGTTAGGGATTGCTACCGATGTGGAGGGATGAGCCATTATGCAAAGGACTGCAGGTTTGCAAAGGCAAAGTGCCACAATTGTGGAAAAATAGGGCACTTAAAGAAAGTCTGTAAAAGGGCAGTGAGTGAGAGAAGCAATGCTAAAGGGGCAAAGCATGCTAAAGCGGGAGGGAGAAGTACACAAAGTGGGCAAATTACATACAAGAGGAGGAAGAGTCTAGTGAGTCTAGTGAGGAGGTTTTCACTATATACAGTATAGACACTTCAAGGCCCAACGTACCCCCTCTCACTCAGTATTTGATAGTGATCGGAGGTCAAGTAAAGTTTGAGATTGACACCGGATGTAGCGTAACCATAATGTCGCAGGCTGAGTACGCCAAGCTATGGGGGGAAGCAAAAGTACCAGAGCTAGATACATGCCCCATTAGTCTCAAAACCTACACAGGACAGAAGGTGGACATTTTGGGGGCGGCCGAAGTACAAGTGGAACACAAAGGAGTCACCAAAGAGCTTACGGTGGTAGTGGTAGCAGGGTCAGGGCCAAACCTGTTAGGGCGAGGGTGGATCAGTGAGTTGAGTGTGGACTGGCAGGCAATGAATAAAATGGAGGACAGTACAGAGGCACTGCAAGAAGTGCTGATGAAGCATGAGTTAGTGTTCAAGGACGAACTGGGCACCTTAAGGGGAGCCACAGCCAAGATTCATGTAGCCAGTGATGCCACGCCTCATTTCTTTAAACCAAGGTCGGTACCTTTGGCAATGAAAACCAAGGTTGAGGCGGAACTAGATCGCCTGCTAAAGGACAAAGTAATAGAACCAGTGAAATTTTCAGACTGGGCGGCACCAATAGTCCCAGTATTGAAGCCCGACGGTAACGTAAGGGTGTGTGGTGACTATGAGTTAACAGTGAACAGAGTATCATCACTGGAACAGTACCCCATTCTGAGAATGGAGGACATGTTAACGTCGCTCGCTGGGGGAGAAAGATTCAGCAAACTGGACATGAGTCATGCGTATCAGCAGATATTGCTAGATGAAGAATCAAAAAAGTTTGTCACGGTGAACACGCACAAGGGGCTGTTCACGTATGCCAGGTTGCCATTTGGTGTCAGTTCTAGCCCAGCAATATTCCAACGGACTATGGAGGGCATTCTGCAGGGCATTCCAAAGGTGGCCGTGTACTTAGATGATATTCTGCTAACAGGAAGTGACGATCAGGATCACGTAAAAACACTGGACAAAGTGTTACAGCGGCTGGAAGAGGCGGGGCTATGCCTGAAATGGAGTAAGTGTAGTTTCATGGAGAAGGAAGTTACATTCCTGGGACATCGGGTGGATGCCACAGGCCTCCATCCATTACCAGAGAAAGTGCGGGCAGTGCAGGACGCACCTGCACCCACCTCAGTGACTGAACTAAAAGCCTATCTAGGGCTCCTGAATTATTATAACCGGTTTCTTCCAAACTTATCGATGCTACTGGCACCCCTGCACAAACTGCTGAGAAAGGAGGAGCCATGACGTTGGGGGCCAGAGCAAGCGAAAGCGTTTTAGCAGTCAAAGGAGCTACTTCAGTCCAGCAGGGTGTTAGTGCATTACGACGAAGAGAAGGAGCTGATAATGTCCTGCGACGCATCACCCTATGGAGTGGTGGCAGTGTTCGCCCACCGCATGCCAGATGGAGTGGAAAGGCCCATCGGGTTTGTTTCACGCACGCTCACAGCTGCGGAAAAGAACTATTCACAGCTTGATAAAGAGGGGTTAGCCATTATATTTGGAGTAAAGAAATTCCATAAGTACATATATGGGAGGAAGTTTGTAATCAGTCCTGATCACAAGCCTCTTATTAGCTTACTGAATGAGATGAAAGCGATGCCTCAAATGGCATCACATAGAATAATGAGATGGGCAGTAATACTAAGAGCCTATGAATATGTGATCACGTACAGAGCCGGCAAGGAAAACGGGAACGCTGATGCTCTCAGCCGCCTAACCCTCTCAAAATCTCCTCGCTGTACTTCCCCTGAGGAGCAAGTCCTGATGCTGGATCAGGAGATCAGTCCCCTGATGACTTCAGCGCAAATCCAGGGCTGGACAGCCAAGGACCCCGTTCTGTCAAGGGTCCGTAAGTATGTGTTGAAAGGCTGGCCAGATCACCGTGAGGGACCGGAGTTCGCGCCGTACAGACAGAGACAGCACGAGCTCAGTGTCCAAGATGGATGTGTGCTATGGGGAGCATGCATCATAGTCCCAGAGCGGGGACGCTCTACTTTGATGGAACAGTTGCATCAATCGCACCCAGGAATGACTAGAATGAATGGACTGGCTAGGAGCTACCTGTGGTGGCCTAACTTGGATGCTGAAATTGAGTCAAAGGTATGTCAGGAACAGAGGAAAGCACCTGCCGGGGCACCACTCCATCCCTGGGAGTGGCCCAGCAAACCCTGGAGGAGAATTCACATAGATTATGCGGGACCTTTTATGGGCAAAATGTTTTTGGTGCTGGTAGACGCTCACTCAAAGTGGATCGACGTTTATCCAGTGAGCTCTGCAATGACTGATGCCACACTGGATTGTCTCAGGAACAGCTTCAGCACGCATGGTATTCCAGAAATGATTGTATCCGACAATGCACAGTGTTTTGTTAGTGAAGGGAGCAAAGAATTCATGGTAAGGAATGGAATCACACATGTCACCTCGGCTCCATATCACCCAGCCTCAAATGGGTTAGCCGAACGAGCCATGCAGACTTTTAAGGAGTTCATGAGGAAGAGCTCAGGTGACACCCTGGAGACCAAGCTCAATAGACCCTTGTTTAGTTATCGTATAACACCCCAAGCTACCATGGGGCTTTCTCCAGCTGAATTGATGATGGGGAGAAAGTTGCGGTGCACGTTAGACCTGATACACCCAGATCTCAAAAGCAAGGTTGAGACAAAATAAACAAACCAAAAAGCATACCATGACAAACATACTAAAGCTCGCCATTTCGCCATAGGGGACTCTGTGTACACCCGGAACTTCGGCTATGGACCTAAATGGATACCAGGACTAATCCAGGACATTACAGGACCTGTATCGTACTCCGTGTTGCTAGGGGATGGTCGAGGGATTTGTCGGCATGTGGATCAGCTTTTCAGCCGGCAGCAGGGGGAACTGCCTCAGATGGAACAAAGGGCAGTAGAGGAGGCTGTTCCAGGACCCAGCACGGCTTATAAGGTGCCAGTGGACACTGGTACTGCCAGGCCACAGCGGGACAGAGTAAAACCAACATCAGAGACTACTCCAATCTCAAGTGCGAGTGAATCTGAGAATCCACCACAAGTGGACTTAAGACATTCACAAAGGATTCACAAGCAACCAGAAAGACTTATACAAACCTGTTAAATTAGTCAGGGGTTAACCATGGTTAGAGCATACTGGTTAATTAAAACGTAGTACCTAGTAAGGGTTAATGTTTAAGAATTGTATACGGCAATCTTAAGGGGGGAGGAGTGTCGTAACCTGGGAGGTTATGAGTAACCTGATCCACTAGGTGGTGCTGTGGCAATTGGTCTCCTGAGTTAAGTCTGGTCTGTACTGGTTGTACTCTTTGTTTTATGCTGCCTCATGGCAGAAGCTTTTATGTGCAAGTGTTGATTAAACCATGTTACGGAGTTAACCTGTGTCCGTCTCCATCTATGGCCACCTCAAGATACCACAGTGCATAGAATCGTCGAGCACAGACGGTGGCCATTCAGCCCATCATGCCTGTGCTGGCTCTTTGAAAGAGCTGTCTGTGGTAAACCACTGTTATAGTTATCACTGTATATTGTTCTCACTGTTCTCACTGTCACATCACTACACGAGGTCGCCTCTTGTCGCACTGTTATACCTGGGCTGACCACCTCCGACTCCGCCCATTACCTGCCCAGGTATAAAGGTAGCTGACTGGCTAGTATTCCTCCCTGTTGGATCGGATCACCCACGAGGGTGGGCTCTGTTATTTAGCCAATAAAAACCTTCAGTTACGTTCTTAACTCGTCGCCTTTTATTGGACTAATTGATAGGCATATCACTGTCAAATTAGTTCCACTCCCAACGCTCTTTCCCCATAGCCCGGCAAATCTTTTCCTTTGCAAGTAATCATCCAATTCTATTTTGAAAGTTACTATTAAATCTGCTTCCACCGCCCTTTCAGGCAGGGCATTCCAGGTCATAACAACTCGCTGTGTAAAAAAAAATGTCCTCCTGTCACCTCTGGTTCTTTTGCTAATCACCTTAAATCCGTGTCCTCTGGTTACCGACCCTGCAGCCATTGGAACCAGTTTCTCTTTATTTACTCTATCTAAACCATTCATGATTTTGAACACCTCTATCAAATATCCTCTTAACCTTCTCTGCTCTAAGGAGAAATACTCCAGCTTCTCCAGTCTCTCCACATAACTGAAGTCCCTCATCCCTGGTTCCAGTGAATCTCTTCAGCACCCTCTCTAAGGCCTTGACATCCTTCCTAAAGTGCGGTGCCCAGAATTGAACACGCCACTCCAGCTGAGGCCTAACCAGTGTTTTATGGAGGCTAAGCATAACTTCCCTGCTTTTCTATGCCTCTATTAATAAAGCCAAGGATCCCATCTGCTTTTTTAACAGCCTTCTCAACTTGTCCTGCCGCCTGCAAAGATTTGTGTACAACAACCCCCGGGTCTCTCTGTTCCTGCACCCCCTTTAAAATTATATCATTTAGTTTATATTGCCTCTTTTCATTCTTCCTACCAAAATATATCACATTTACTTCTTCCTCTGTACTTAATTGGCTGTAAAGCACTTAGCGACAGGTGTGACCTCCCACCTATCCCGCACATTCTGTCAGGGTCAGCACTGGGCGCTCCAGCGGGGGCGGAATCCCGGTGCAACTACCGGGTTCGCAGCCCATGGACCGGACCTCTTCGGCGCAGGTTGGTGACAGCCAAGTCTTAGGGGCCTCCCAAGTGTGTGTAGGCGTGTTCAACTGTCTAAAGCCACACAGCTTCCAAACATGGAACATAATGAAATAGGGGCAGGAGCCGGCCACACAGCCCTGCGAGCCTGTTCCGCCATTCAATGAGATCGTGGCTGGTCTTCTACCTTAACTCCACTTTCCCACCGTATCTCATATCCCTTGATTCTCTTAGCGTCCAAAAAAAATAGAGCACTGGTAAGGTCCCCCCAGTTGGTGTCTTACAGAATCATCTGCAGCTGAGTGGGAACAACGGAAGCTGTCCTTCATTCTGCCCGGGCCATTCACACTTCATCTAGAGCCATCCTTTATTCCTTGAAAATCTCTTAATGTCTCTTAATCTCTCCTGCTTTCTATCCTATCTCTGACCTTCCCTTTTGTTCTTTCATCCCCTCCCCCTTTTCCCCAGCCCCCACTTCCTTTAAAATCTATCCCTTTTCCTGCTTTTTGTCCAGTTCTGATGAAGCGTCTTCGACCTGAAACGTTAACTCCGTTTCTCTCTCCACAGATGCTGCCCTGGCCTGCTGAGTTTTTCCAGCGTTTCCTGTTGTTATTTCGGATTCCCAGCATCGGCAGTATTTTGCTATCCTAATAAGGATGGGGGCTGGTTACACACACTCGGCCAGCAACTTACCTGCCAATACTCAGATGCAGCCATTTTTATACAGGAAAAGAGAAAAATTGGTGTTACAGTGAGCTTCAGGTCACCACATAAGAGATAGCTTTTAAAAGGGGAGTGGACAAATATTGGAACATTGAAAAGGGTGGGGGTGAGAGGAAAGGGCAGGGAAATGGGACTCAGCAGATAGTTCTTTCAGAAGGCCAGCGCCGGCTCAATGGGCCGAGTGGTGCTGTAAAATTTGTTGAAAAGATTGGGTTCTCCCGCTCCTAATGTATTCGATGCTCTGACATAATGTCCTAGGGTTGCCATCTCTGATTGGATGTATTCTGGGAGATTTCATCACATGACCTCCAGCTACCCCGCCCTCACCTTTGGTCGCCCGACATGTCCATCCTCACGGTGTCCCACCTCCCCACAGCCAATTGGAAAGTCAACAAACTCTTCGTTACCCAATTGAACGATTCTTGACTGATAGTCAAACACCTCCCCCCCAACGCCATCTACAATACTTTTGTAACTAATAAACTATGTTCACTTTAGGAAGGATGTCCAGGCCTTGAAGAAGGTGCAGCGATTTACTAGACTGATACCAGGGATGAGGAACTTCACTTATGACTTATGTGGAGAGTCTGGAGAAACTGGGATTGTTCTCGTTAGGGCAGAGAAGGTTAAGGGGAGAATTAATAGAGATGTTCAAAATCATGGAGGGTTTTGATAGGGTAAATAAGGAGAAACTGTTTCCAGTGGCAGAAGGGTCGATAACCAGAGGGCACAGGTTTAAGGTAATTGGCAAAGGAACCAGAAGCGAAGTTGAATTCAATCTGGAGAAGTGTGAGGTAATGCATTTGGAGAGGGCTAACAAGGCAAGGGAATACACTATAAATGGTAGGACACTGAGAAGTGCAGAAGATCAGAGGGACCTTGGAGTGCATGTCCACAGATCCCTGAAGGTAGCAGGACAGGTAGATAAGATGGTTAAGAAGGCGTACGGGATACTTGCCTTTAGTAGCCGAGGCATAGAATATAAGAGCATGGAGGTTATACTTGAACTGTATAAAACACTAATTAGGCCGCAGCTAGAATACTGCGTGCATTTCTGGTCACCACATTACAGGAAGAATGTGATTGCATTAGATGGGGTGCAGAGGAGATTTACGAGGATGTTGTCTGGGCTGAAGAATTTTAGCTATGAGGAAAGATTGGATAGGCTGGGGTTGTTTTCTTTGGAACAGAGGAGGCTGAGGGGAGATTTAATTGGGGTGTATAAAATGATGAGGGGCCTAGATAGGATGGATAGGAAGGACCTATTTCCCCTAGCAGAAGGGTCAATAACCAGGGGGCATAGATTTAAAGTAATTGGTTGGAGGTTTAGAAAGGAGTTGAGGAGAAACTGTTTCACACAGAGGGTGGTGGGGGTCTGGAACTCGCTGCCTGAAAGGGTGGTAGAGGCAGAGACCCTCATCGCATTTAAAAAGTACTTGGATATGCACTTGAAGTGCCGTAACCTGCAGAGCTACGGACCAAGAGCTGGAAAGTGGGATTAGGGTGGATAGCTTGTAAGGGGTTTTCTCCGATACCGGTCCCCCGTTACACACAGTTCTTGGACGTCAGGATTTCTAAGAACAAAATACACACGGCCCAGGGTTTCGGCTCAACCTTTGATTCATTTGTTTATTGAACACACACACACACACAATTACTTCCCCAGTATAAATCTCTACGATTTATATCAGGCTAACAACCCCAAAATACAAAGCCCTACACAAGGGTCATTTGCATCGACACAATATGACACAGTTAAACCTGTCCGCGATTTGACTGTTACATATAAAGTTACCCAGACTCAATCACAAAACCCTTACTGTGATCTGACTGAAACTCACAAACTTACTCAGACTCAATCATAAAAGCCCCTTCTATGATTTGACTGAAACATACAATCCCCACTCCTGATTGGCTGTCTCTTGGAGTTGATTGTAGGCCCGAATCTTTCTGTTCGCTGTTCTGCCATCGGCTTCCCACACCACTGTCTTCAAAGTGATCTTACTTTAAACCAAAACCAACCTTAAGTATTTCCTGGCCCTTTCCTGAGCATACGATTCATTTCAAAATGTGTGAATTGTTCCTGGTATTGTCCATTGATTTGAGATATCTTTTTGACAATGCAACCTTCCCAAAGTGACTGCATGTGCGAAGTTGTTGATTTCTGTTAGCATAAGTATTCAAAAGGTTCGAGGCCCAGCCCATTGTCTAGGCCTGCACTTAAACTAGTTATTCAGGGGCCATGGTCTAAGGTGGACAATGTAACCTCTTAAGGTACATGAATATGCAGGTGTTGTTGTTCAGATTTTAGATTCATATATTAGATTGTATAGCAGGACCTCAGAGGTAGTAATCTCCGGATTACTACCAGTGCCACGTGATAGTGAGTTCAGAAATAGGAAGATAGAGCAGATGAATGCGTGGCTGGAGAGATGGTTTAGGAGGGAGGGCTTTAGATTCCTGAGGAATTGGAACCGTTTCTGGGGGAGGAGGGACTTCCACAAGCCAGACGGGTTGCACCTCAACGGGAACGGGACCAATATCCTCATGGGAGGGTTTGCTAGTGCTGTTGGGGAGGGTTTAAACTAGCTTGGCAGGGGGATGGGAACCTAAGTATAGAGTCAATAGGGAAGGAAGAAAAACAGGAATTGGAAAACAAAAACGTAGATAGTAAATTGGAAGGACAGAGGAATCAAGGGCTAGATAGTAGTCAACAAGGAGGTTTGCCTGTATTAAATGGTATATACTTCAATACAAGGAGTATGGCGAACAAGGCAGATGAGTTGAGGGCACAGGTAGATACTTGGGACTATGATATACAGAGACGTGGCTGAAAGAGGGGCAGTTGGGCAGCTCAACATTCCTGGTTACAGGATTTTCAGATGGGATATAGAGGGAGGTAAAAAGGGGGGGGGTCGTGGTATTGATTAAAGAAACTATTCAGCTGTGAGGAGGGATGATATGTTGGAGGGATCATCAAACAAGGCCATATGGGTCAAATTGAAAAACAAAAAAGGGGCGATCAAACTGCTGGGAGTGTACTACAGACCCCCAAACAGTGAGAGGGAGCTAGAAGAACAAATATGTAGACAAATTTCTGAGAAGTGAAAAAACTATAGGGCAGTAATAGTAGGGGATTTCAACTACCCCAATATTAACTGGGATAAAATTAGTGTGAAGGTTATAGAAGGTGTGGAATTCCTAAAATGCATCCAGGAGAACTTTTTTAGCCAGTATGTAGCAAGCCCAACAAAGGAGGGGGTGGTTCTGGACTTAGTTTTAGGGAATGAAGCTGGGCAGGTAGAAGGCGTATCAGTGGGGGAACATTTTGGTGCTAGTGACCATAATTCTGTTAGATTTAAGGTAGTTATGGAAAAGGACAAGGATAGACCAGGGATAAAAATTCTAAATTGGGGAAAAGCAAATTTTGCTAAGCTCAGAGGGGATTTAGCCATAGTGGACTGGAAACAGCTACTTGAAGGTAAATCAGTGTCAGAGCAGTGGGAGGCATTCAAGGAGGAGATCTGGCAGTTTCAGACCAAACATGTGCCCTTAAAGAAAAACAAACAAATCTAGAGCCCCCTGGATGTCTAGAGACATACATAGATACATAGATACATAGAAGATAGGAGCAGGAGTAGGCCATTCGGCCCTTCGTGCCTGCTCCGCCATTCGATGAGATCATGGCTGATCCTTTAATTCAGTATCCCGTCCCCGCCTTCTCTCCGTAACCCTTAACCCCTTTTGCCCGTAGAAATATATCTAATTCCCTCTTAAATATATTTAATGAGCTGGCGTACACTGCCCTCTGTGGCAATGAGTTCCACAGGTTCACCACTCTCTGAGTGAAGAAATTCCCCCTCATCTCTGTCCTAAATGGTTTAGCCCTTATCCTTAAATTATGTCCTCTAGTTCTGTTCTCACCCGCCAAGGGAAACATTCCTTCTGCATCCAGTCTGTCTAGACCTGTCAGAATTTTATACACTTCTCACTCGAAATGGAGAGCGAAGAAATTGACTCAGAGACTAAGGTCCTGAATTTAAACAAGGGGAATTATGATGCCATGAGACGGGAACTGAGTAGGTCTGATTGGACAACGTTCCTGGGAGGACTGGAGGTAGATAAACAATGGCAAACATTTAAAGATAGAATGACAAAATTGCAAAAATTGTTTATACCAATCTGGCATAAAAGGAAATCTAAAAAGGTGACTCAACCGTGGATAACAGGGGAAATTAGAGACAGCATAAAATCCAAAGATAGGGCGTATAAAATAGCCAAAAAAAGCGCCAGAGCGGAAGATTGGGAACAGTTTAAGATAGAGCAAAGGAGGGCAAAGGGCATGATCAAGAGGGGCAAAATAGCTTACGAAAACAAGCTGGCGGAAAATATAAAAACTAACTCCAAAAGCTTTTAT
Source organism: Somniosus microcephalus (assembly GCF_052327205.1). Taxonomy (NCBI): domain Eukaryota; kingdom Metazoa; phylum Chordata; class Chondrichthyes; order Squaliformes; family Somniosidae; genus Somniosus; species Somniosus microcephalus. Next base: position 16,583,816 of record NC_140992.1, read on the forward strand.
AAATATATCAAAAGGAAAAGACTGGTGAAAACCAAAGTTGGTCCATTGCAGTCAGATACGGGGGAATATATAATGGGAAATAAGGAAATGGCAGATCAACTAAATGCATACTTTGGGTCAGTCTTTACGAAGGAAGACACAAAAAACCTCCCTGGGATATCGGGAAAAATAGGGACATTGGCAAAGGAGGAACTGACGCAAATCAATATCTCTAAGGATATGGTGTTAAGGAAGCTAAAGGGATTGAAGGTGGACAAATCCCCAGGGCCTGATAACATGCATCCTAGGGTACTGAAGGAGGTGGCCCTAGAGATAGCGGATGCACTAAGGATGATTTTTCAGAATTCATTAGACTCGGGAACAGTGCCGATGGATTGGAGGGTAGCTAACGTTACCCCACTATTCAAAAAGGGGGGTAGGGAAAAAGCAGGTAATTACAGACCTGTAAGCCTTACATCAGTTGTGGGCAAAATGCTGGAGTCCATCATTAAGGATGAAATAGCGGAGCACTTAGCAAATGGGGACAGGATAGGACAGAGTCAACATGGATTTACAAAGGGTAAATCGTGCTTGACTAATCTATTGGAATTTTTTGAGGGAGTAACTGGTAGAATAGATGGGGGAGAGCCAGTAGATGTGGTGTACCTGGACTTCCAAAAGGCCTTCGATAAGGTCCCACATAAAAGATTAGCATGGAAAATTGAGGCTCATGGGATAAAGGGGAAAGTTTTGGCGTGGATAGGGAACTGGCTGTCAGATAGAAAACAGAGAGTTGGAATAAACGGCTCATTTTCTGAATGGCAGGCAGTAACAAGTGGGGTACCACAGGGATCTGTCCTGGGCCCCCAGCTGTTCACAATTTACATTAATGACCTGGATCAGGGAGTCGGATGCAGCATTTCCAAATTTGCAGACGACACTAAACTAGGAGGGGGGGTGGGCTCAGAGGAAGAGACCAGGAAGCTCCAGAGCGATTTGGACAGACTGGGCGATTGGGCGGATAAATGGCAGATGCACTATAATGTGGACAAGTGCGAAGTTATCCACCTTGGGTGCAGGAACGGGAGGGCAAATTATTATTTAAATGGCAATAGATTGGGAGAGGGGGAAGTACAGAGAGACCTGGGTGTTCTTGTACACCAGTCACTGAAGGCGAGCATGCAGGTGCAACAGGCGGTCAAGAAGGCAAACGGTATGCTGGCCTTCATAGCAAAAGGGTTAGAATACAGGAACAGGGATACCTTGCTGCAGCTGTACAGGGCACTGGTGAGACCACACCTCGAGTACTGTGTACAGTTTTGGTCGCCTCATCTGAGGAAGGATGTTCTTGCCATGGAGGGGGTGCAGCGGCGATTCACCAGGCTGATACAGGGTAGGATAAAGAAAAAAAGGGAGGCGTATGACAGATACCAAGGGCTAAATACTCCAGAATCTTTTGAGGAGTACAGAAAGTGCAGGGGTGCAATTAAAAAGGATATTAGGAAAGCAAAGGGAGAGCATGAAAAATTCTTGGCAAGTAAAATCAAAGAAAACCCAAAAATGTTTTATAAATATATTAAGAGTAAGAGGATAACTAAAGAAAGGGTAGGGCCTATTAGAGGTCATGAGGGTAATCTGTGTGTGGAGGCAGGAGACGTCAGTAGGGTTCTTAATGAATACTTTGCGTCTGTTTTCACAAAGGAGAGGGGGGAGCAGTTTGAAATATTAGATGAAATAAACATAGTGGGAGAGGAAGTATTAAGGGGTTTAGCAGCTTTAAAAGTGGATAAATCCCCAGGTCAGGATGAAATGTATCCTAGGCGGTTAAGCAAAGCAAAAGAGGAAATTGCAGAGGCCCTGACCATCATTTTTTAATCCTCTCTGGCTTCAGGTGTGGTGCTGGAGGGCTGAAGGACTGCTAATGTGGTACCCTTGTTTAAAAAGGGAGAAAAGGATAGACTGAGTAATTACAGGCCAGTCAGCCTAACCTCGGTGGTGGGAAAATTATTGAAAAGAATTTTGAAGGACAGGATAAATCTTCATTTAGAAAGACACGGATTAATCAAGGATAGTCAGCACGGATTTGTTAAGGGAAGGTCGTGTCTGACAAACTTGATTCAATTTTTTGAGGAGGTAACAAGGAGGGTAGATGAGGGTAGTGCATTTAATGTAGTCTATATGGACTTTAGCAAGGCTTTTGATAAGGTTCCACATGGCAGACTGGTCACGAAGTTAAAAGCCCATGGGATCCAGGGCAAAGTGTCAAGTTGGATTCAAAACTGGCTCGGAGACAGGAAGCAGAGGGTAATGGTTGATGGGTGTTTTTGTGACTGGAAGGCTGTTTCTAGTGGGGTTCCGCAGGGCTCAGTACTAGGTCCTTTGCTTTTTGTGGTATATATCAATGATCTTGACTTGAATATAGGGGGTATGATTAAGAAGTTTGCAGATGATACTAAAATCGGCTGTGTGGTTGATACTGAAGAAGGAAGCTGTAGACTGCAGGAAGATATCAGTAAATTGGTCAGGTGGGCAGAACAGTAGCAAATAGAATTCAATCCAGAGAAGTGTGAGGTAATGCATTTGAGGAGGGCTAACATGGAAAGGGAATACACATTAGATGGTAGGACACTGAGTATTGTAGAGGAACAAAGGGACCTTGGAGTGCATGTCCACAGATCCCTGAAGGTAGCAGGCCAGGTAGATAAGGTGGTTAAGAAGACATACGGAATACTTGCCTTTATTAGCCGTGGCATAGAATACAAGAGCAGGGGGGTTATGCTTGAACTGTATAAAACACTCGTTAGGCCTCAGCTAGAGTACTGCGTGCAGTTCTGGTCACCACATTACAGGAAAGATGTGATTGCACTAGAGAGGGTACAGAGGAGATTTACAAGGATGTTGCCGGGAGTAGAGAATCTTAGCTATGAGGAAAGACTGGATAGGCTGGGTCTGTTTTCCTTGGAACAGAGGCTGAGGGGAGACATTATTGAGGTGTATAAAATTATGAGGGACATAGATAAAGTGGATAGAAAGAACCTATTTCCCTTAGCAGAGGGGTCAAAAACCAGGGGGCACAGATTTAAAGTAATTGGAGGAGGGTTTAGAGGGGATTTGAGGGGACATTTCTTCACCCAGAGGGTTGTGGGGGTCTGGAACTCACTGCCTGAAAGGGTGGTAGAGGCAGGAACCGGAACCACATTTAACAAGTACTTGGATGTGCACTTGGGATGCTGTAACCTGCAGGGCTACGGACCAAGAGCTGGGAAGTGGGATTAGGCTGGATAGCTCTTTGTTGGCCGGCGCGGACACGATGGGCCGAAATGGTCACCTTCCGTGCTGTAACTTTCTATGATTGTCTGTGACCGAGTCTCTTGAAGGTTTGTAGTTTCGGCTGCAATGTTTGAATTAACCATTTATTGCCGAGCCCTTTTTGCGGGCTGTGCACCTCTGGGTTTTTATCTTTCACAGTCCAATATTTTTACCGTTGGGGGGGAGGAATTGATCCTACATCTCTTTGTCGGCCGGCACAGGCACGATGGGCCAAATGGCCTCCTTCTGTGCTGTAAATTTCTACCATTCTATGAGGAAATCAATTTTTACGCAGCGAGTTGTTGTGATCTGGAACGCGCTGCCTGAAAGGGCGGTGGAAGCAGATTCAATAGTAACTTTCAAAAGGGAATTGGATAAATACTTGAAGGAAAAGAAAATGCGAGCGGGGCTATGGGGAAAGAGCGGGGGGGAGTGGGACTAATTGGATCGCTCTTTCAAAGAGCCGGCATAGGCAGGATGGGCTGAATGGCCTCTTTCTGAGCTGTAACATTTTGTGATTCGAAAGAAAATGAAAAAAACACACTATTTATTTATTGCTCCCAATGATTTTTCTCCCGGGTTGTGCTTGCAGCCGTGTCCTGGAGGTTGAGGTTCAATTCCTGGAGATGCCAGGGCAACCCTGAAGGGTCGGCGACCCTATAGCATCCCCATACTGGGCGGCGTGAGCTTTTTTTCTTTCAATACATGTCAACGAAGAGAAACACGCAGATCGTTTTGCTTCTTTTTTTTTTGGCAATTTCATCTTTATTTATTTTTTTTAATTCCATACAGCAAGAATCAAAGATATAGCGGTAATAATAAAATAAGCCAGAAAAAAAAAACAATTGGCAGCCAAGGACAGAGTACATTATCTCGGCATCTACGAGCAGGAAAACAAAAAAAAGAGTCTGTGATTACACAATAGTAAAACCAAGCTTCCGTCCTTTTAGCAGCTGTAGTTACGGCCTCGCAAATTGGACACAACCTTACCGAATACGAGCAGACGTTTCGTCCGAACTAAGAAAATAAATGTTCGGGTGGGCGGGGGTGGAAGGGGGTAGGAGGAGGGTTTCAAATATGCCTTTGGTGTTCCACCACCCCTCGCTCCCTCCTACCACCTCCCACCACCCCGCCAAGGTTTTTTTTAACCCCTCTCTTTTTTGAGAAAAAAAATACTTTCTTCGCTTAAAAAAAGGGAATTATTTCTTTTCCAAAAACTGGTGGGGCGCGGGGGGACGGGGCAAAAAAACCTAGTCGCATTTAAGTGCCTCCGATTCTGAACGGTAATTTTTATTTAAAAATAAATTTGATTTGCTTCATTTTAAAAGGTGTACACTCAACTGCAAAAAGGAACAGGAATTGCAAGAGCAATAAAATCATGTGGGTGTCTGCTGTTTGGTTCATCTGTCCATGATTAAACTGACGATTCTGTTTCTTAGTTATTTGAATGAAAGTGTGGAGCCGGTTTAATATATATTTGTATATATATATATAATATGTGTGTATGTATGTATTTTTACTTCCCGTGAGAAATACACCATCAAATTGAGTTTACAGAACCTGTTCTCGATAAGTCTAAAATACGTTTTTTTTTACCGTCATTTCTTAATTTTTTTAAAAATTCTAAACATGCAGTAGATTTTTTTTTTTAAAGAGTTTTATTATATTTTCTTCGTTGTTGGGTGATGTGAAAATACTTTTTTTGATTTCCGATGGTATGAACCTTGGTAATTGATGTGCCTGCCCTGGTTCAGTAATCTGCAGCCGGGCTTTGAACCTGTTCAACATTGTCAGTCATGAGCGGAAGGGAGTTGGCGGTGGGGGTGTGGGGGGGGGTGGGGAGGGCAGCGGGTGCGGGGGGTGGGGGTGCAATTTTAAACCTAACTGGCTGGCGGGAATCCCGCTGGATGGGGCAGGAATGCCGGTTTTACACCCCGCACCTCCTCCCCACCCCACCCACCACCCCCCCCCCGCCCAATATTGTTCTCCATTGACTTCAAATGGAGAATAAAATTGGGTGAGGGAAGGGATGTAAAATCCATGCGCCTCACCCCAATCCCGTCTGTTTCCCGACGGGCGGGCTTGGGTTAAAACTGGGCCCCCACCCCCTGCCCCCCTCCCCGGAGATCTCAGAAGGATGTCTATCATTCCAGCCGAAAATAATCCTGGCAAACTACAAGCTGTTCACATTAAAGCAAAGCAATATTTTGCCTTTTTTTGTGGGGGTGAGGTGGGGAGTGGGGGGGTTGGTGGGGGGGCGGGGGGGGAGGGGGTTATCAGGTGCTTACTCTGTGCCCATTATCTTTTTTTATATTTTTGCAAGCTTTTTTTTTTAAATTTTTTTGTTTTTGTTCAGCCTGTCGTTTTAATTACCTTAACAAAATTCCTCGTTATTATAGACATTTTTTTTATTCAAAATAAGATCTTACTATTTTACAGGTTTCCCTCTCTTGACTATGTACAGAAGTGCAAAAAGTCAACTTTCTCCCCGTAGGCCCGATCACTTCTTTTTCTCTAAAACTGCAGCATAATCAACCCTCAAGTGTCTGCACACACAATTCAGATTAATTCTCTTTTCTTATAAGTAAGCTCTGATTAATATTTGAATTCATGACATAAAAAAAAATCCCTTGATCTATCGATTACGCAGCTCCTATTTAAAGAAGGTCTGATATTCAGATGAGGGAGATCAAAATATACCCAAAAAAAACAATATCTTACTATCCTCAAATGGTAACAGTAGAAAATAATTTTCAGTTCTATTATCTAGGAACTAGAGATTTCCGTAAAGGACTAATTACAAACAAATTAAATCATCAAAACATTACGCAATTGTCTGCCAGGATTGTTGCCATAGCAACAACTTAACTTCATACTTCACAATGAAAATATCATTGCAAGATTCCCATATAAAAGGTCTTTGTTCTCTGAATGCAAACAAGACAGAAGTGACGAATACTGACGCTCGTAATCATAAGTCAGTACAATATAAATCATTCTTTAAGTTGCTATACTAGTATGAATAATTAATTGACACTACACGAGATTCAATGTTATGAGTATGTTATGAAGGCGTGGGGGGGGGGAGAAAAAAAATACCTTTTTGTCAAAAACTTTCAGAAAATTTCATCAGTGAATTCTAACACACTAAAAATAAACTACCAACTAAAATATGAAAACAATATCTGACATTTAAACATCATTAAAAAAATGAAGACAAATCTAATATTAATATATGTAAGAAATTAAACGAAGGAGAAAAGAAATAAGCAAAGTCCTAGCATGTAAGTACTAGAGTAACGATTGAAGTCTATCAGCTATGTGTTCTTAACAGGTTTGAAGTAACATTTAAAATGGGTTTCAACCCGTAATATATAATCTAAGGCTTTAATAGATGTACAGTACAATCAATAAAAATCAAAGCAACAACCCCTTTTTAAAACTACCAAGCACACCTTTTCAAGTTCTACCGAAGAAAAAAAAAACCTTGCAGTGAGCTCGGAAGTATGGAAAGTTCGAGAATTGAACTTTCGCTTCTTCCATTCTGATAAGGATACTTCTAGTAACCTGGCCCCACTACAGCAATTGATCCACCTTTTGGCTGAACAGAGTTGCACTACCTCTTTAACAAGCTGTGGAAAAAGAACACAAAAAGATTCCTATCGGGGTGGGGGGGGGGCGGTGGGGGGGGGGAATAAAGGAATTCCTTTGGTTGAACCCATTAAAAATACACAACTAATACATTTTTTTATTTTTTTTTTTACGTTTTTTTTTCTTGAAGGCTCTCTAAGGCTAAATGCAGTTACTTTGAAAAAAATCACATATAAAATTCACCCAGATACATATCCCACCCTGGTACTACTTTTAACAAACATCTCGATTTTTCATTAATATTTTGGTTTATCATGCATCTTTACGACAGTGCTTTGTTCAGCCTTTAGGTATCTAGTTTAGAGTCACTTTCCTTTATTTTTGCCTGTATATGTACGTGTGTGACTGCAGTGAGACATTCAGCACAAAGCGAATCTCCGCAGAGATTTTTTTTTTTTATAGTCTTGGTTGACTTTTGGCTTTTGTTTCGGACAGAGGAGAAAAAAATAAAATAAAGATATCGGGGGCGAATTAAACCTGCACAAACGCGGGTCGCCTTTCCAAGTCTCTGACGCATGGCACCTTGCTTGGCAATTAATAGCAAGAGATTTTCTTTCACTTAGGGGTTGACTTGTTGCCGGTCTGTGTGGCCAAGTGTGGCATCAAGGAGAAATTGCAATACCGAAAATCGGTTTTGGCCATATGTGGTGATTGACATCCGTCATTTTATTTTTCGTTCAACGTGATTAATATCTCTGGTAGAGATTACTAATGTGCATCAGTGAGACAGTGGTCTGCAAGACATACATTTTTTTAAATTTACTGTGTGCTATGCTATTCATTCTGGAGTGAAGATGCCATTTCGGAGACAGCTTTGGCATGTATCGTAAAGTAACAAAGGTTTGTGGCGCTGTCCAATTCACTGAGCTTTAGCAAGTTTGAAATATGTTGAATCGGATAGATGCTTTAACACTGCTGAAATAATACTTTAGGGTTAGGTGTACAGTCCTGTGTGGCACTTAACGTGTACCCCCCACACATTTACAACACAGTATTTAAAGCTACAATGCACTTTAAAAAAAAGTGTGTATTTATGTTTTGCCCAACACATTCATCTCTGTCCATTGCCCCTTTAACTCTTTCTCACAATCCACTAGAATATAACCTTAACACAGAACACTGTGCATGCACAATTGACGCTTGATGAAGATGGCAAAATAGTATTCTTTTAATACAAGGTGCACCTTTTTTTTATCTCTTTTTTTCTGCATTTTTGTAAACTTAAAGGAAAACCATTTAAACCTAACATCAAAATGATCTGCATGGTTCATAGACGTACCAGTACATACTGCATACTAAAGTGTACATCAGAGATTGCCTTTCCACTGAGAGGAGAGAGAGAGAGGGAGAGACAAGATGTATCAAAGAGATGGGGGTCATTTATGCATATATCTCTGAACTTATTCACAACATAGTACTGATAAAGGTAGATGATGTTTGTACGCTGAACAACAGATCACTTTCCCTCAGCTTTACTCTTGGTGGAACGTACAGGTTACGCAAGTCTCAGTGTGCGGCATTCTTTTTGACGTTTCGTTCCGGATGACCATATGTCCATTCCGTTAGCATGCAAAAGGTGGAAAGGCTTACGGCTGAGGGAGGGGAATGGTGGGGGCTGGGTGGGGGGGGGGGTGGAACGAGGGGTTGGGTATAAGATGGTGGTATTTACAGAATGGCTATTGACCCTTGCTCTGTAATGGTGTTCCTGCACACTGTCATCTCTTCACGCTGATCTAGATGGGGAAGAGAAAGAAGTTTAGTTCCCGACTGACGTTATTTGGGATAGATTTTCCTGGTCTGTTCAATTAATGGGCAGCAAATCTCACAGGCTCCCCGACAGGCTAGTGCTCCTCTCCGCACGTATTCGCTACACCGCCCAGGGACAAGCTTGGGGAAATCTACCCAAATATCCTTATTGACAAGCAAGGCAGTCCCTGGGAGAAAGAAAGACCTGCATTTATATAGTGCCTTACTATGTCTCTCAGGAGAGGAGGAAAAGACAACGTCGATTTAAATGAGTAAAAGGTACATTTGAAAGGGAAACATTACTTTTCACTGAAAACGATGAATAATCATGGAGATTAAGAGAGGTTTAGAATTCAAGGGATTGCTACAATTGGAGAGCTATGCTCCTATAGCTTTGATGGACCAATTGGGCTTTCATTCATGCTTGGTGTCTTGGCCAATATTTATCCCTCAACCAACATCACGAACACCGATTATCTGGTCATTGCTGTTTGTGGGACCTTGCTGTATGCAAATTAGCTGCCTCCTTTCCGACATTACAACAGTGACTGCGCTTCAAAAGTACTTCATTGGCTGTAAAGCGTTTTGGAACATCCTGAGGTCGTGAAAGGCGCTATAGAAATGCAAGTCTTTCTTTCTTCCTCTGTTGTTAACACTTGCCTGCTTCTCACTGCTGGGTACATGGGGGAGGGGAGGAATGGGGGCGGGGGTGAAGCATGCTTTGGTGCCATCTAGTGCTGGGTTACTTAGCAGCCCAACGCACTGCAATGTCAGCGTCTGCATACAATTGGATGTTGTTGCCATGGTACTGAGTCCTGCCAGACTAGGTTAGATGTCAAGAGGTGGTTCTTTTCCCAGAGAGTCATGGGAAACCTCTGGGACAGGCTGCTGGCTCATGCGGTGGACGCCGATTCGCTGTGTTCCTTCTAGCGAGAGCTGGACCTCTTTCTGGCTGGGGCAGAGATCACCTCTTACAAAGGGTAGGTACTTCAGGGAATTCAGGGCCAGAGTGGTCTCCTAGACTAGTTTTGACTGCCTAAGGGGGGGAGGTGGTCGGAGAGGAATTTCCCAGATTTTTGTCCTCCAAATTGACTTGGGTTTTTATCTGCTTTTTTGACTCTCCCAGGAGATCACATGGTCTCGGGTGTGGTGGGGAGTGTCTATATTGTGATGCATAAGGTATCACAATTTGTGTGGGACGGGTGGATGGACCAGAGGGCCTTTACCTGTCCGTCATTGTTCGCATGTTGGCACCCCATCCACCACCTTAAACATTCACTCCCTCCACCACCGGCGCACCATGGCTGCAGTGTGTACCATCTACAAGGTGCACTGCAGCAACTCGCCAAGACTTCATCGGCAGCACCTCCCAAACCCACGACCTCTTCCACCTAGAAGGACAAGGGCAGCAGGCGCATGGGAACACCCCCACCTCCAAGTTCCCCTCCAAGTCACACACCATCCTGACTTAGAAGTATATCGGCCGATCCTTCATCATCGCTGGGTCAAAGTCCTGAAACTCCCTACCCCAACAGCACTGTGGGAGCACCTTCACCACACGGACTGCAGCGGTTCAAGAAGGCTGGCTCACCACCATCTTCTCAAGGGCAATTAGGGATGGGCAATAAATGCTGGTCTTGCCAGTGTCGCCCACATCCCATAAACAAATGAAAAAAAAACACCTTCAGCATGGTTGCAGAGAAGCCTGCCTTGATGAGATTGGTGGGGTCATTATGTCCTTTCTCTGACACTGCATATGACTTTTCCTTTATTACACTCGGAATAATATTTAACTTGTAAAATCCCTGTAGCTGTATCAGAAGGCTTTGTACGGCAGTTAACGCACTGTCTGATTCTGAGCAAAGGTCTCACCTGGCAGGCAACTGAACTGATCCCAGACTCAGCTGGTTAGAAAGGGGAGGATTTACACCATTTCTAACTGATTCAACTACATCAATTGTTACGAGGGTTAAATTATGAGGAGAGATTACACAAACTAATGTTGTATTCTCTAGAATTTAGAAGGTTAAGAGGTGATTTGATCTAAGTTTTCAGGATACCAAGAGGAACAGGTAGGGTAGATAGAGAAAAACTATTTCCGCTGGTTGGGGAATCTAGGACTAGGGGTCATAGTTAGAGCCAGACCTTTCAGGAGTGAAATTAGGAAACACTTCTACACACAAAGGGTGGTAGAAGTTTGGAACTCTCTTCCGCAAACGGCAATTGGTGCTAGATCAATTGTTAATTTTAAATCTGAGATTGATAGGTTTTTGTTAACCAAATGTATTAAGGGATATGGGGCAAAGGCGGGTATCTGGAGTTAGGTCACAGATCAGCCGTGATCTCATTGAATAGCAGAACAGGCTTGAGGGGCTGAATGGCCTCCTCCTGTTCCTAAGTTTGTGGCACGTTCATCCCATTCATCCCTGATCTTCAATTCTTCACTATCTGTGATTTCAAAATGGCTTATCACAGCCGCAGACTGAAATGTTTTGGGAGCCTCTGACTCAGGAAAAGAAAAGGATTCGACTGAATAAGCATGATGCATATTGATGAGGATCAGATCGAGCTGCGCAGGCAAGCAGGGGCGTTTCTATAGAAACGCCACAGCAGTGGGTTCAGCGGAATTGATCAAGACAGAAATTGATCAAAAATTCCTCTGCATAATCACAAGCTCCAATTAAAACGAAAGGTCCGGGCTAATTTGTCCGTTCTCTTATGTGAATGAACAGGAATACATAAGAACAGGAGTAGGCCATTCAGCCCCTCGAGCTCGTTCTGACATTCAATTAAACCATGGCTGATCTGTATCTTAACTCCATCCAACCGCCTTGGTTCCGTAACCCTTAATACCCTTTGTCATTAATCTTATCATGACTCATGAAGTAACACTGGGCGGCCAGCTGGTGGCGCCGTCCAAGGAGTATAACTACTCGGGCGTGGGCCCAGCTTGCTCAGGATGTTTCTGTAACCAGGAACTAGTGATGTACAGGAAACTTTGTGATATCCGGCACCGACGGGACCGAACTGTTGCCGAGCTATCAAAACTGCCGGACAAACCAGCGCTAATTCTGAAGGATACGGAAGTTTTCATCTCCGTATCTGACAACAAACACTGTTGCTTAGCAACAGCTTCTAAACAGTCGGCCCGTACCTTGGAAGCGTCTCTGTAGCTTAGCAACAGCTTCAGAGAGACTTTCCAGAGCCTGACTGTTGGAAAAAAAAGCCACGAGAAGAAAAAAAACTAACAAAACAGCTCCTGATTTCTGCCGGTGGATCGAGGTTTCCGGACATACAGCCTTCGGATAAACCAAAGTTTCCTGTAACTAGAAATCTCATGGTTTTGAAACAGTTGATTAAAGCCTTGTTTTATACGCAAACCAAGCACTCTGTAGTCTTTGTACATCACCCTTACCTAACAAAAATCCATCAATCTTAATTTTGAAATTTTCAATTGACCCCCAGCCTCAACAACTTTTTTGGAGGAGAGAGTTCTAGATTTCCACTACCCTTTGTGTGAAGAAATGCTTCCTGCTATCACCCCTGAACGGCCTAGCTCTAATTTTAAGGTTATGCCCCCTTGTTCTGGACTCCCTTCACCCACCCCCCTCCCCCCCCCCCCCCCTGACCAGAGGAATTAATTCCTCTCTATCAGAACATTCCAAATTACTTAGCAGGCAACAAATTACTTGTCACTGTTGCTTTGCAAGCAAATGCAGCAGCCAATTAGAGCACAACACGGTCCCACAAACAGCAATGCGATGGATGAGCAGTTCAACTGTTCTGCCAGTGGTGATTGAGGGATAAATATTGGTCAGGACACTGGGGAGAACGCCACTGCTCTTCTTCAAATAGTGCCAGGGGATATCTGAATGAGAGGAAATCAAACCAGGGTCACCCTGAGTCAAAACCTAATACAAGAAACTCTCGATTTACCGGCACCTAAATAACCGGAAACCTCTGTTAACCGGCAAAATTCAGGAGTAGGTTCAGGTAAGTTTTACTTCATATTAGTGGCCGTTCCTCGATCTGTGGCCGTGTAACAGGGGTTCCTGCACCTGTTGCTAAGCAACAGGGACACTTGGATCTTGTGGCCGGGGTTCCTGCACCTGTTGCTAAGCAACAGGGAAGCCTGGATTTGTTGCTGTGTACGGGGCTCTCGTACCTTTTACTATACCTCTCTGTAATCCGAACTTTTTGATAAACCAGCACCACGCCGGTCCCGTTGGTGCTGGATAAAAAAGAGTTTCCTGTACCGAATCACTGGGCACTCAAGCCTTCTCTAAATGCACTCTTAACGTTACTCTTGTATTGCTGAATAGCTTCCAATTGGGAACATTAATGGTTCAACATGTATTGTGACCTTTCAATATGAGAATTAACAGCTTTAAATAATACTTCAATGCTTTAGAGTTGCATTTGCTGAAAAGAAACAAAAAAAAGGACACTCACTGTTCGACCAGGAAATACTCTACATCTGAGTTACGTACTTGTGGCTAGTCAGATGATCTACAGATATTATGGGCATCTGTGCAGAAGGAAACAGTAACTGCAGTTAACATACATGGTTCATTAAGCACATTCAAGAAACCTGTTTAAAGTTGAGGCAATACAAGGACAACACAGTGGAGGGAGCATGCTTCAAGACTATTAAAGTCCTCCAGTTACTGTGTAATAACAAATAGCAGCAAGGCTAACACAGACTCAATTGTTACAATGTGAGTTTAGATTGGAAATAGGTCAACACTTCGTCACCAGATTTATGACTGCACAACTTTAAATAGGTGTTAACAGCTCACAGATCTCTTTTTTTATTATTCATACAGATTTATGAATTACAGCATAGAGCCAATACTGTTCCACAGGTAGCATTTCATAAAAGAAACAATAATAAACTTCCTTTTTTTTGACTAGCCAATATATATATTTCCTTGAATAGATCTAGCGGTTCTATGTTTGCTCCATTTGGGGTTCCACGGGGTTTAAAAGTCACTTTCGTGTATTCTTCAAGTAATTCTACTAATGCTGCGGTGCCACTTGCGGAGCTAAGCCATACAGACCAAGCGGATTCCAGGTTCAATTTGCTTGGTCCGTGCTGAGTTAACTATGGCCAGTGTGGGCAGCAGTAGGGATGCCATCATTGATCCCACCACCCCTGGACTGGGGGGGGGGGTGGAGGAAAGGATGGCTTGCTCACCATGCAGTTACTCTTGCCGGAGAGTGCGTGCAACATGGATGCTGGGCCAGGACAGGCTTGGCGCCCACATTTGAATGGGCAGCGGGCATTCACTATCTGGGGCTCACTCACGAAGAAGTAAACCACTCGGGCGAGGTGCCAGGGGGACAATTAACAATGGCGGGAGCAAACCTCAGCATGGGTCAGTGCCTTCGGGAGAGGAGGCAGGGGTGGGGAGGGGTGAGAAGGGAGGGGGAGAATAATTGCAGGGGTTATGAAGCAGTGAACTGGTGAAACGGGATGCACGTTGATTTCTCATCAGGCAGCATCAACCTGTGCCAATGCTGCAACCGTCGGCTAGACAGAGAGAGAGAGGGAGACACACACAGACAGTCGCTCTGCTGTAGCACAGCCGATTTTCTGAATCCTTCCCTTCATGCAGTTGGGGAGAGTGGGGATGGGGGATGGTGGGGCTCCCAGATCCATCCATTGCCACCCCACGATGGCACACATCAGATCCTGCCAACCCGGGCAATCGCGGATCACGAGTAAACATCCCAACGCAGCACACTGGGCCAGGCCCCAAAAGTGCTGCCGACTAAATTTCCTTGGGCACGTGCCGTTTGGGAATCGATGAATTTAGAGCACATCGAGGCGGGAAAGCACTTTGCTTCTCAAATGTGTTAACTGAAGGATGTTATTTTAAAGCTACTAAGCAAAAATAAATGGACAAGGCCCAATTACTTATACACCGATCCACTCAAGGAAATGCGAAAGTTGTTATTTTAATTAAAATGTTCAGCCCATTGTCCATGAAACAAAACATTTTTTTTTCTCCCCCCCCCCCCATATTCTCGGTTCCCCCCTTCCCTCCCCAACCCACCCCCACCCACTTCCCTTACTGGCTACTCTCCAGACAGCTCCGACATTCAACGTACTTATCTACTAATAATGCACATAGGGTAGGGGTGGGGCGGGGTTGGAGGATGGGAACTAAGCTAACAAATCTTCTCGGTAAATGCAAAGACAGAACAGGGAGTGGCGTCTCTAGACTTTGCCTTTACACGGAAGCACAGCGCTCCGGCGCGGGAGCGTCACCGCGCGGCGAAACGGCAACATTACCCGAGAGAGGCACAGGACAACCTACCGCGGAGTAAAAAGGCCGCGGGGAACGGTACACATCCTTCGGATAACATTGTAACTGCAATAAATGAAAACCCTGTTAAGTCGTCAAGTTTAAACGCTGCAAAAAAAAAAGAGTAAGAGTTCTCTGTCATCTTATTTGAATATAGAAGAAGAGGAGGAGAATAAAAAAAACCGGAAGCGAAATGAGGACACGCACAGGCCGGGATGGGGGGTTGGGGGGGTGTGTGTGTGTGGGGGGTGCGGTGGCGATCGGTTCTGGTTCTGGGCGCGGCCCGTGAGTTTCTGCCCATTTAAAAATGAATGGGCGGGAAAATATGGGCTGGTGTTTTTCTTTGGTTACAGAAATGAGAAACCCCGGCTGTGATATCTCTGGACTACTCACCTGCAGCAGGCATCTGTTATTTATTTTTCTTTGCTTTACCGGTCTGTCCCCCTGCTGACCGCTGGGCGCTCTGTTATGTCACCGTCCGTCGTGTGACAGTCACGCGTGACTAGGCAGTGAGCATCGGCAGGCTGGCGACCGCGGTGGGCCTCAAGGCCTGATCCGCTCCACACTCAGCGGGGTAGATTTAAACCCCCGCCCCCCACCGCCCCCTCCTCCCCATGCCTGGCAAGTACATTGTAATTGGGGGTGGGGGGGGTGATGAGTTAAGAGGCTGGGGGTGGGGAGGAGGGTGTTGTGCTGTGTTTCCTGTCCTCACTCCCCGACCGCCTTTACTTACCTTAACGGTGACGTCATCGGCGCCGCGACACCATTTTAACGTTTGGTGCCGGGAGGCTCGCACAGGGCCTACTTGACAGCCAGCAGAGGCAGGTCAGTTTAAACACTGCTCCGTACAGGCGGCCGGTCCGATATCACCTGTTTTACACGACTGCCAAGGGTTAAAATTACCGCCAATAAGTCAAATGATAGGCTTGTCGCACACAATGCATTCCTCTGCTGCTAATATGGAGCAGTGTTTAAACTAACCTCCCCTTCCCCGTTCAGGCCAGAAAGGCTAACTGCTATCTGTACGGGACAGCTAGAGTTTAATTGCCGCCAATGAGGTAACACAACGCAAGCTTAAAAAAATCACATTCTTGTGAAATCCTTGTGGACCGGGAGAAGGAGTGCTGCCCCCCACCATAGCAACTCCCCCCACCCTAGCAACCCCCCCCCACCATAGCAAACCCCCCACCCACACCCCCACCCCCACCCCTGGGCCCCGCAAGGAGTCCTTGGGCCTATCCTGCCCACTGGGCCTTGCCTCTCACTCCTAGCACTGGATCAGCTGCCCAGCGCTAATAAAGGGAACGATCCCCGGCGTCCTCGGGCTCCGGCCCAAATTTCTGTTCCCACCTCTCGGCCCCTGACATCAATCCGCCAGGTTTCAGGTGGGACATGTCCTGGTTTATTTCGATGAGACCCAGGAATTAAAATGGTCAGGGCCTCAGGCTGAGCTCCCTGTAGAGGAGTTCCCTCCCTTCCCTCGGAGCGGGGGGGGGCGGGGTGGGGTGGAATTCCAGGAAGTCACAATTCCTATGAATTTAATTTCCTTTAAGCGGTTTACCATGGAGGTGGAAGGGAAGGCTATTAAAATAAAATAATAATACACTATCGATAAATATATCGCATTTCCGGCGTCATACTGCCAAGTGTCAAAAGTATAAAAGAAAGAGAAAGAAACATAATCATTTGTGCTGGTCTCTGCTGATCTGAAGCCTGAAAATGGGCTAATCTTACTTCACCAGCAGCAATTAAGCTCTAGATGTCCCGTACAGGTGGTAATTAAACTTTGCGGCCTTAAAAGGAACAGGTCTGGTTAAAACACTGATCCACCTCATGCAGCAGAGTAATGCATTGTGCATTACATGCCGATCGTTTGACTTATCAGGTGTAATTTTAACCCTTGGCGATTTTCGGTGGGGGGGGGGGGGAGTGCATGATGGGTGGGCGATCCGGTATCGCCCGTTTCACACTATTGCCCAAAGGTTAGAGTTACCCACCAATCAAGAGCAATGCCACGGGATGTCCGCTAGTACAGCAACAACGTTAATGTTAAAAAAAAAGCCCAGAAAGCTGAGGAAAGGCTCCCCCCCCCCATCGAGCTTCTTTTTTTTTCCATGTAAAAAATGGGCTGGACATTTTAATCTTGTGATTCCATTGCAGTTCGATGACAACAGCAACAACAACAACAACAACAAAACACACACAACCTTTCTCAAACAGCTAGTTTTTAAAGGCATTATTTACACTGTTGCTATGGAAACAAGAACAACCGAAGCTGTAAATGAGCAAACCTGGTTGGCGGTGGCTGTGGCTGCAAAGGGGACACTTGTGGCGGATGTTGTTGCCGCGGATACGGCTGCAGGATTAGCACCGTGCATCATGGGTACTTTTTTTTGGAGGGAAATCGCAGAGAGCGACGGAGAAGAAGTATACGGCAGAACGAGGCGAGGTGGGGGGAGGGGGGGAGGTAGAGGGAGATGGGGGAAGAAACCATGGCAACACGCGGCGGGGAGTTAGCGCAGCAGCAAGCCGCGCGGCATCATCGCCAGCGAGTGACATGTATTCGCAGGACAAAGCAGGAGCAGCAGAGAGGGAAGAGGGAAGGGGGGGAAATAAAGAGGTGGGAATGGGTAAGGCGAAGAGGAAAGGAGGAGGGGTTTTGGGGTGGGGTAAAGATAGAGGGAAAGGAGGAGGGAGGGGGGCAAAGAAAGTGAGAGCGAGGAGCAAACACAATGAATAAAAAAACGAAAAGGGAGAAAGAGGGGAAAAAATGCTTATTAACATCAACAACAATTAGGTAAATCAATGCAACAAGCTCATAAAATATTAATATTACACACATCTTTAAAAAAATCAATTAGGATTATATTATATAATATGAAAGCAGTTCGGAGTCATGCTTTAATCTAAATATTCCGTCAAACTCTTAATTAAGCCACAAGTTATTGAAAGAAATCCATCGTTGTCCATTATTGCAAAGCGACATTTATAAATGTTTTACTGCTTCATAATAATTAATAGGATAATTAAAAAAGCTAAATTAAGCGACAAAAGCGCTAATAATTCTAAACCGACCTTAGCAGTGAGAAGCACAGTCCCTTCAAAGTCCACTCGCTCTTAAATGCGACTGAATTGGTTGATCAATCAGTGATGATCAGCTGAATAGATTTGATTGATTTGGCGGGAGCAGCAAATGTGGGGATGGCGGGGGTGGGGGGTGGGTGGTAGTGTAGAGGGCGGGTGGTAGTGTAGAGGGCAAAGCAATCCCACGGGCTTTAAAGGGGCAGCATCACCATTAAAGCGAAGGTTCTGTGTTGCTCTGCATGCGTGCAATACAAAAGATGCAATCCCATCATTGACGGGAATGTCTCTTTAAGTCTATGGTATAGACATTTTGAACAAGCTTTGGGCAAACTAAAGTTGCCGCACAAAATGTTGCCCTTTCACACAAGTCAGGGTTGCGATTCCAAAATGGAGTTTGGGTCCAGACTGATCCTGGAACTGAGGCAGTCCAAAAATTGCATCTATTGTTAACTAAAGCAATCCAAAAATTGCCTGTAAGGGAGGTTGCGGCTGTCCAAAAATTGCCAGAGGGGAGATGAGGTGAATTTATTTTTTACGCAGAGCGTTGTTACCATCAGAAATGCGCTGCCTGAAAGGGTGGTGGAAGCAGATTCAATTGTAACTTTCAAAAATGAATTGGAGAAATACCTGAAAAGGAAAACATTTGCAGGGCTATAGGGAACGCGCGAGAGAGTGGGACTAATTGGATAGCTGTTTTGAAGAGGCGGCATAGGCACGATGGGCCGAATGGCCTCCTTCTGTGTTGTAAGATTCTATGAACGACACTGTTGCACTTTCAAACGGGAGTTGTGATGAGAAGGAGCCCTGTTGATTTTTTTCTCTCCCTAGCCTAGTGCACTTTAGACAACTGCAGCATTCCCTACTGTTACCTTGGTAGGGAACAGCAAACGCAGGGATCAAACCTGGCCTGTATGGCTCAGTACCACATAAGAACATAAGAATTAAGAGTAGGAGTAGGCCATGCGGCCCTTTGAGCTCAATAAGACCATGGCTGATCTTTGACCTCAACTCCACTTTCTCGCCCAATCCCCATATCCCTTGATTCCCCTACCACTCCTGGGAATTACTCAGACCAATGAAACTCTTAGGGAAGCTTGTTGAAATCATCAACTCAACTGAGGAACATAGGAACAGGAGGAGCGCATTCAGCCCCTCCAGCCTGTTCCGCCATTCAGTTAGATCATGGCTGATCTGTATCTTAACTCCATCGAGCCGCCTTGGTTCTGTAACCCTTAATACCTTTGCCGAACAGAATATAAAGCATTTAATTGGTAGAAGCCAGTCTGTTGGACATGGAAAGTGGGAGTGTAATTAATCACACGGTGGATACATTTGAGAAAGGCAATTTGGCCCATCTTGGCTCATCCGTCCAAAAAAGGCCCCATGGCTCTCCCATCATGGCGTCCAACTATTCCAGGGTCTTTTGGCCTGCGCTATTGGAACTGGGGGTCCATGGCCCCGTAAGGAACAGCTGCCTGAACCAGAGGCGACACGAAGAAACATTATTTTACGCAGCGAGTTGCTATGATCTGGAATGCGCTGCCTGAAAGGGTGGTGGAGGCAGGTTCAATAGTAACTTGCAAAAGGGAATTGGATAAGTACTTGCAGAGCATTTTTTTTTACAGGGCTAGGGGGAAAGAGCGAGGGCGGGGGGACGGGCGGGGGGACAGTGAGGGAGGAAAGTGGGATTAATTGGATAGCTCTATCTAAGAGCCGGCACAGGCAGGATGGGCCGAATGGCCTCCTTCTGTGCTGTATCATTGCATGAGCAATGAGCTGATCTCAGCAGTGGATTTTGAAGGGCTTGTGTGTAAAAATTCTACGGGTACAGATAATCGAAAAACAAAGCTGGCACCTACCAACACTTGTAGCGGGTGTCATGCACAATATTGAGCCTGCCCATCATGCATTGCAACAGGAAGGTGGATTTGAAAAGGGAAAAGAATTAAAACAACCCATCACATGTGTAATTAGAAACCATTGTAACAAAGAGGAAAAAAATTGTTATTGAGGGAACAGAGGCTTGTGCTGGGTCAGCACAATCAAATCATACAATAGCCTGATCTACAAGGAAACAGTGTGCTTTGTGAGAAACACATATTTAAACATGTGTGCTGGTAGCTAACTTTGCTTTGTCAAATTGGATTTGGTTCCCTTTACACCGCCATTCACAAAACGACTTCACGAATAAGGCCTCTTCCCCGCCCCTAATTCCCTCTCCCTTTGTGTGTCAGCCGTGTGTGAGTCAGAAAGGGTTCAAGTCCCACTCCAGAGACTTGAGCACACAATCCAGGCTGACGGTCCCAGGGCAGTACTGAGGGAGCGCTGGATCAGCCCGATTGAATCTTTTTATGAGACGTTAAACCGAGGCCCCCGTCTGCCCTCTCAGGTGGACGTAAAAGATCCCGCGGCACTATTTCGAAGAAGAGCAGGGGCCAATATTTATCCCTCAACCGACATTGCGAAAACAGATTATCTGGTCATTTATCTCATCGCTGTTTGTGGGAGCTTGCTGTGCGCAAAATTGGCTGCCGCGTTTCCTACATTACAGCGGGAAACATTCTTTCTAATGGCTTTTGGAAATCGATGCAGAATTGAATTTTCTTTAGAACAGATTTATACTTTGCAACATGATGAAAATTGAAGATGTTTACAATACGGTTCAATAAATTCATTTTCTGCCCCGTCTCTCCTGTGTGGCTCCCTGTACCCCACGACAAAGCTTGACGGTGAGAATGAGCTCCCAGACCAGTTGCCATTGCTATACAATTAGCTGACCACTAGGAGGACTACAAGACCAGCTGAGCCTTCCATCCATGGCCTCAATGGCCTTCTCTCTCCACCTCCTGAAAATTTCAATTGACGCCTGCCTTTTGGGGGAGAGAATTCTGGATTTCTACTACCCTTCCTGTGAAACAAAAAGCTTCCCGATTTCACTTCTAAATGTCCGAGCTCTAACTGTAAGATTGTGCCCCCCCCTTGTTCTGGATTCTTTGTGTCAACCCTGTCGAATCCTTTCATAATTTGAAACACTTCAATCAGATCACACCTCAACCTTCTAAACTCAGGGGACTCCAGGCCAGGTTTATGCAACCTGTCCTCATAATTTAAAGCTTTTAGCCCCGGTGTCATTCTGCGCTGCACCCCCTCCAAGGCCGATATAACCTTCCTGATGTGCGGCGCCCAAAACATCTGGAATTACTTGGTCGGACTATCACCTCTCAGTCAGAAGGTGGCGGGTTTCAAGTCCCGCTCCAGGAATTGAGCATGCAACCTAGGCTGAGACTCCCAGTGCAGTACGGAGGGAGCCGCTGCACTGTTGGAGGTGTTGTCTTTCGGATCGGATGTTAAACTGAGGTCCCGTCTGCCTGCTCAGGTGGACATAAAAGTCCTCATGGCTTTATGGAAAAAGAGCAGACAATTCTCCCAGTGTCCTGGCTAACATTTCTCCCTCAGCAGCATCGCAAACAGATTTTATAGTCTTTCCTTCATTTGCTGTTTGCCGGACCTTGCTGTGCACAATTGGCCGCTGCATTTGCCCACATTACTACAGTGACTGCCTTCTAAAGTATTTAATCTAGAGCCATCTTTTGTCTCTTTACTAGTCCTATCACCATCTCGTCTGGTTTTGAATACCTCTTAATGTCTCTTCACTTCTCTTTTGTTCTTTCATCCCCATTTCCCAGCCCCCAAACTGGCCTTTTAATCTGTTTCATTTCCTGTGTTTCTCAGTCCTGACAAAGGGTTTCGACCTGAAACGTTGACTCTGTTTCTCTCTCCACGGATGTTGCCGGGCCTGCTGAGTTTTTCCAGCGTTTTCTGTTGTTATTTCAAAAGTACTTAATTGGCTGTAAAGCACTTTGGGACATCTTGAGGGTGCAATAAGGTGCTATATAAATGCAAATTCTTTCTTAATAATGATCCGCAGGTCTTAATTCAGCTTCTCACACCATCAAGCTTAGTAAATGCCATTTAAGCTCAGCAGAGATACATAAGTTATGATCAATATTGTCCTGGGCCAACATTTATCCCTCAACCAACATCACTAAAACAGATTGTCTGGTCATTATCACGTTGCTGTTTGTGGGAGCTTGCTGTGCGCAAATTGTCTGCCGTGTTTCCCACATTACAACAGTGACTACACTTCAAAAAAGTGCTTCATTGGCTGTGAAGCGCTTTGGGACGTCCTGTGGTCGTGAAAGGTGCTATAGAAATGCAGGTTCTTTCTTTCTTTAATTATAAGTGTATCTATTTGATTTTTAAACGGTGTCGATAGTGGCCTTTCCCTCTAAATCCCGCCTCATGCTAACACAGTGATGGCAGTGTAAAGGTTTTAAATTGTGTTTCTACAGCGGGTCTGGTACACTTTAGTCACTTTTCAGGAGCGCATTCAATTCAAGAGAGTCGGAGGGTGGGGAGGGAGGGTGGGGAGGGGGGGGTGCAGGAGAATGCAGTAGGGCTGTAACAGCCAAGTCCTAAATAATACAACCGCACAACATTTAAAAGATTTACAGTGAATGGGAAGGGAGAACATCAGTTGGAAGGGCACTGTTCATACCAGCACACATAATAGCCTTGAGGGAAATGTGAAGCAAATGAAACGTAAAGCAGCAGTGATCATATTATCAGCTCAGTTGCATCAACTCGCAAACATTTGTGGCCGAATGCTGTAGGTCCCTTTAAGGCAAGAATATTTCCGACAGCCGTCAATAATGAATCTCCTTTTTTTTTTGTCAATTATGCTCAAAAGGTTCATCGCAATTGTTGCCGGGGACTCCTTTTTTTTCCCCGGATGTAATAAGTAAAAGAAAATGGTTAAGGTTAGTAACTTTTTTTGTTTAGGGAAAGGTGTGTACAGAGACCCACAGCAATCGCTTTATAAGTACAGACTCTTTGAATAAAGATACAGTGACAAAAACATTAAACCAGGGACGGAAGGAGATAGGAGAATGGGGCAGCCCGTGCCAATAATTAGAATTGGGACCAGCGAATAACTGACTTGTTTCCTCTGCAATTAGTCAAACCTTCTCACCGTAGTTTAACCCTTTCACATCTCTTTACTTCTAGCCGCGTAACCCGCTGTCACTTACTTTGCTAGACATTTTGTTACAGTCGGGAAGCTTGGAGACTGGCACTTTCACCTCGGAGATTTTGGGCTCAAATCTAGCCCAAACTGCTGGGCATAGAGGTTTACACCATGGCAGGAGTCCGCTCAGTCCATCGTGTTTGTGCTGGCTCTCTGGTAGAGAGATCCATAAAATTTACCCCACTGCCCTGTTGTCCCCCAATAGTCCTGTAATCTTCCTCTGCTTCGAGTGTTAAACTACTGTACAACCATAACACAAAAGACACCACCGGCTTTGAGGGACCTATGTGAATTGAGGTTGGGTAATCTGAAGCCAGTTCCTAGAGGCATGGGCCTACAGCACTAATTTGCAATGCCACTCAGACAGGCCTAAGGATGATTGGTATGGGAAATGGACAATGTCACACAGGTGCAGTACAGAGTGCTCTTTCAAGGTTGGGTTGATGTGTATTGTTGGGCAGAATAAAGGGAGACTTATGCTGCACTTAACCTGGGGACGTTTGATGGTAACACTGGGTGCCTGAAATGGGAAGCGTTCCATTCCCAAGCATTAAATGTCCCTCACCAGAAACAATCAGCCATGGCTCAGTCTTGCCTTATTAGTCAGAAGGTTGTGGGTTCAAATCCCACTGCAGAGACTTGAGCACATAATCCAGGCTGACACTTCAGCGCAGTACCGAGGGAGTGCTGCACTGTCGGAGGGGCCGTCTTTCAGATGAGACGTTAAACTGAGGCCCTGTCTGCCTTTTCAGGTGGATGTAAAAGATCCCATGGTACTATTTTTGAAGAAGAGCAGGGGAGTTCTCCCTGGTGTCCTGGGGCCAATATTTGTCCCTCAACCAACATCACTAAAACAAATTATCTGGTCATTATCGCATTGCTTTATTTGGGACCTTGCTGTTTGCAAATTGGCTGCCGCATTTCCTTCTTACAAAAGTAACTACTATTCAAAAGTATTTCCTTGGTTGTAAAGTGTTTAAGGATGTCCAGATATCGCGACAGGCGCTATATAAATGCAAGCCTTTCTTTATCAAAAGAATCTTTGAAACAGGGCGGATTGAGTGTAAATCTGTGTTGATTCCAGCTCGGGCAACGATCAGGACGTTACAATTAACCTCCGAGCCCTTTTGTCAGGAAGGGGATTCCAGGGTACCTACTTTCAACTGCTATCCAGTGACCTCCCCCGTTGGAAAATAGGCAGGTCAGCCTTGGATGAGGACCAGGGTCAGACTTGAGCAGTGTTGCCCTCTAGGATTGAACAGACTGCAGACGCTCGCAGTCTGAGCGCACACGTGGCAAACGCTCGCTTGTGTGAGGCTGGTACCTGTTCACCTCTAACCCCAACCCGGGGCAGCCTCCCATTACTCCAAACCCAACTTCTAAAGCAGTATTCTACCTCACTTTCCTCTTGAACAAGGAGGAGGGGAAGCAAAGAAATCAATGCTTAATGATTCCCCTTGGTTTTTCTCAGTTAAAAGTGGGTCGCGACAGCACGTGATGTTTCCCAGATAAATCTTTACAAACGCCACCAGGTTTGCTGCTGTGATGCGTGAAGCCTGACCTCTACCTGTCTGTTTCTTTGCTTCACGAGCTGTGCTTAACAAAGCGAGGTGTGTGAATGTTGGCGCTAAATGATACCGGGGCTACAAGGGCTAAATTATGAGGACATAGATGCCCAGTGTCAGCTGTGGCTCAGTTGGTAGCACCCTAGCCTATGACTCAGAAGGTTGTGGGTTCAAGTCCCACTCCAAGAACTTGAAGGTTGACACTCCCGTGCAGTGCTGAGGGAGCGCTGCACTGTTGGAGGGGCTGTCTTTCGGATGAGACATTAAACTGTGGCCCCGTCTACTCGCTCAGGTGGGTGTAAAAGATTCTTGAAGAAGAGCAGGGGAGTTATCCCTGGTGCCCTGGCCAATATTTATGCCTCAACTAACATAACAAAAACAGATTATCTGGTCATAAACACATTGGCCTAGAAATTCACTAGCCTTAGCGCCGCTTTTGAGGCGCTAGAGGGACTAGCGCCAGAGTTATGGCCAGTTGAAAAATTCCCTGGGGCCCTAAAGCGGCGTTGCACCGGTAGCGCTGCGCCGGCACCGATGACGTCATCGGTGTGCGCAGCGTCCCGGTTGCCATGCCGACGGGCCCCAGCGCCGAAATTCAGTTGCGCCCGCCTCGCCCGTGGCAGCCGCAACTAAGACTCTGGCAACAGAGTCCAACATGTGTTTGCGCCGGCGCATTAAAGGCCCCGCGGCGGCCGGCCGCTTTCCCGCCGGCCGCCTGCCCGCAGCTCCCTCCCCGGACTTCTCCCCCCCCCCCCCCCGGAACAGATGCAAGCCCGGCACTTGTCCGAGGTGCCGGGCTCATTTTTAAACAGATTTGCGCGGGCCGCGGCCGGGTGCAGGCAGCTCCTCCTTAACGGAAGGAGGAGGCCTGCACTTCCCCAGCCTGCCGCACCGCATCGGGTGCCGCAGCGCCGGAATTGCGGCGCTAAACGGCAGTTAGCGCCCTTTTCCAGGCGCTAAGACCCTTCAGTAGCGCCGGCAGCCGTTTGGGCGCGGCGCTACTGAATTTTTGGCGCGCGCAGGGGGACTTAGCGCCGGCACTAACTTCCGGCGCTAAAGCCCTGGCTAAGCCAAAACCCAATTTCTAGGCCATTGTTGTTTGTGGGATCTTGCTGTGTGCAAATTGGCTGCCACGTTTCCTACAGTACAACAGTGACTACACTTTAAAAAGTGGCTGTAAAACACTTTGAGGCATCCGGTGGTCATGAAAGACGCTATATAAATGCAAGTCTTTCTTTTATAGGTTGCAGAGACCAGGCTTGTATTCTCTCGCATATAGAAGATTAAGGGGTGATCTAATTGTGGTGTTTAAGATGATTAAAGGATTCGATAGGGTAGAGAGAGAAACTATTTCCTTCGGTTGGGAGGACTGCAACACAAGGGGGCATAACCTTACAATTAGAGCTAGGCCGTTCAGGGGCGAATTTACTCGGTGTCAGTATTTGACAGGAATGTTAACCAGTTTGAAATAAATGTGTGTGTCCCTGCTCAAGTTGTGCATAGAGATATTTCATAGTGATATTTGTGAGCTACTGTCCACAGCGCACAATTCCAAAGTCTGAGCTCCAATGATGCAGACTCACTCGGTGCCCCAATCTCATTCTTACAGCCAGCAGATGGAGCAAGATTTTATCCCAGTGCTCCAGATTAAATGCAAACCCAGTTTCCAAAGCAGTATTCTACCTCACTCCCAACATCCAGTCCTTTAACTCATTCTTAGAGGTCAGTAACCAGGGGGCATAGGTTTAAAGTAATTGGTCGAAGGATTAGAGGAGAAATGAGGAGAACTTTTTTCGCCCAGAGGGTGGTGGGGGTCTGGAACTCACTGCCTGAAAGGGTGGTAGAGGCAGAAACCCTCATCACATTTAAAAAGTACTTGGATATTCACTTGAAGTGCCGTAACCTACAGGGCTACGGACCAAGAGCTGGAAAGTGGGATTAGGCTGGAGAGCTCTTTTTCGGCCGGCGCGGACACGATGGGCCAAATGGCCTCCTTCTGTGCCGTAAATTTCTATGATTCTATGATTTTGAATGAATTTTCTCTGCTCCTCTCCTGAAGGTGCTGACTCTGACCGAGGTGTGGTTTAACTGGCATTGGTGTCCCTCCAGTACCTCATCCCAAGTGGTCACTCGTCATGGGTAAGTTGAGAGAGAGAGAGAGAGAGAGAGAGAAAAACAGATACGGTCAGACGATGGTCAGAGAAAAGAGAGACAGCAGCTGCAATATCGTAAGAGGGAGAAAGAAAGCGAGAGAGGGCGGTAAGAGAAAATACAGAAATACAGCGAGAGAGCGAGAGAGAGAAACAATGGAAAATAGAAACACACTGACACAAATAGAGAATTGGCTAACTGAGATTTCAAAGGATGAGGAGAAAAAGAGAAGATTGCATTTCGAGACGGAAATGTTTTAAATTAAATTCAGCAAAGCCCGAATTTAAAATCTCATAGAAATGAAATGGATTTAGTACGTGACTTAAAAAAATGCTGCAGTCATGCAGCTTTAACCTGGAATGTCACCCATTGAGCACTGCCAACACCCTCGTTCAAATAGTTGGTTTCAATAGACCAGTCTCCTGCACATACCAGAAGTATGTACTTACGGACCTCTATAGCTACCACCCATCAGTGAATTAAGTTAAGGGTCAGGGGTCTAGTGATCTCTGTCATTATGCCAATCTCCTTCATGCTTGTATTTTGATTTTTGCAAGACGGGTTTGGATGAACATGTCTCTTCAGTCCATCTCATCTCATCCTTCCAGAATACCAACCCTACCCACGCCTTCCCATTGCAGCGTCTGGCTGTTTCTCAAATGAATCCTGCCTTGACCACTCCTCCTGGCAATCAGTTCCCACTATTAATTGTCCTCGGTGTAAAGAGATATTTCTTGACATTTGCCCTAAACTTGCCCTTCACAATTCCGACCTATGTCCTCTTGTCCTGTTGCCCACGGTGCATCTGTAAGTTTTGTTCCGACTTTACTTTCTCTATCCTGTTATATACTTCTATATGGTTCTCTCACAGGTGGGGTAATTTTGATTTTGGGCCGTAGTATGATATTGATTCAGCTGCCCGTTATACATCTCTCCTGGATGTTCATGAAAAGTTGTATAATGGGAAGCTGATCCGAAATCGGCCATTTTACACTAGCGCCCAAATTCAAAATTACTCCCCACGATCTTTCCTTCCGTTTGATTTTATCCTTTTCTATTTTGTCCTATTATTTTATCTCTTTGCAGAGGTAGGAAGTTTCGTGCAGTAATCCTAATGGAAAAGTCACCAGTGGCCAAGTGTCACCTCTGCCCCTATATTCAGTGACACGCTATCCCAGCTTTGTGAAAATCTGCTGTACTGACTCCAGGAAGACCGGTAATATGCAGCGGACACAGTGGAAGAGAGTGAGGAGGGGGTTTCTCTTGGCCGTGGGAGGAAGCCCACTCTTCTTCAGTGGATGAATTCAGAATCCAGAGGAGGTGGAGGAAGTTGGCACATGCACTCACTCCCCTAACTCCCGGGCGCAGGCGGACACACACGTAAAGGACGACGTCGGAGCGAGTGGGCACTCGCGAGCTTATCGTTGCTGGGCTCCCTTGCCTTCGCATCGCTGCAAGACTCATGCAGCCACCAGCTGCGCTTGGGGGGCAGTTTGAACCAAGCCTGCTCATCGCGAGACTGACGGGATCGGGTGTAGCGATGGCTTGACACCAATGTTCCCGCTAAGCTGCGCAGCCGCACGCTCATCTGCAAGGCCCCGGGCAGGCCGCTCACCGGCCTTTCCATTGTAGATGCCGCACACACGCAAAAATTTGAATGGGCCGCCCACTGGGGGAGGCACTGCATCTTACGGCGGACGTTGTTTCACATCCCGCCCGATTTCACTCTCTGTTGAAGTCAGTGGGCGGGGTGTAAATCCGGCATTGCGCCAAATCCCGTCCGGCCAGCTAAATTAAAACCAGCCCCCTCATTGTTTCTTTGGTAACCATGGAACTTCTTATATCCTCTGTCCTTCCATCCTATTAAAATCTACAGGGGTTGGATTTCCCCGGTGTTCTCCCAGCCCACCATCACTGCGGCAGAAGATCTGCAGGAACCTTCTGGAAACGGCGTCTCTGTGGATCTTTCACTAAAATGACGAGGAGACCCATCCCCCCCCATCCCCACAGGAATCGATAGCAAAAGGTTTAGAAAACAACTTTAAACACCTCCCCTTAATTTACCCGTGGCTTCTCTCCTGCTCTCTTTAGCCCTGGTGACATCCTGCACTCTGGTAAACATAGAAACATAGAAGATAGGAGCAGGAGTAGGCCATTCGGCCCCTCGAGCCTGCTCCGCCATTCAATGAGATCATGGCTGATCATCCAAATTCAGTACCCTGTCCCTGCTTTCTCCCCATATCCCTTGATCCCTTTAGCCTTAAGAAATATATCCAACTCCTTCTTGAATATATTTAATGAATTGGCCTCAACTGCCTTCTGTGGTAGAGAATTCCACAGGTTCATCACTCTCTGGGTGAAGAAATTCCTCCTCATCTCTGTCCTAAATGGCTTACCCCTTATCTTTAGACTGTGACCCCTGGTTCTGGACTCCCCCGCCATCGGGAACATCTTTCCTGCATCTAGCCTGTCTAGTCCTGTTAGAATTTTATAAGTTTCAATGAGATCCCCTCTCATTCTTCGAAACTCCAGCGAGTATAAGCCCAATCGACCCAATCTCTCCTTATACGTCATTCCTGCCATCCCAGGTATCAGTCTGGTGAATCTTCGCTGCACTCCCTCCATGGCTAGAACATCCTTCCTCAGATAAGGCGACCAAAACTGCACACAATACTCAAGGTGTGATCTCACCAAGGCCCTGTACAACTGCAGCAAGACATCCTTGTTCCTGTACTTGAATCCTCTTGCTACGAAGGCCAGCATACCATTTGCCTTCTTAACCGCCTGCTGCACCTGCATGCTTACCTTCAGCACCTGGTGCACAAGGACACCCAGGTCTCGTTGCACTTCCCCTTCTCCCAATCTATTGCCGTTCAGATAATAATCTGCCTTCCTGTTTTTGCCACCAAGTAGCCTGGCTCTTGACGTTAACTTTCTCTAAGATAGTCAAAGGTGGCTCGCCGTCCTCCATATTACAATGTGATGTCACAGCCCAACCCCAGGAAGGAGTGAAGGGCGTGGATCAGGTAGGAAATCCCTGCACCGAGCTTTTTTTGGTACTTTCTCCTATTTCCTTGGGCCACTTGAAGTTAGGAAATGAAAGCTTTTATTTATTTTTTAAATCTTGTGATCAACCATCAAAAGGAAAATAAGAAGAAAAAAAGGCACCAAGGAAATCAAATCATTTAGAACACAATTACAGGGTTGTTATTGTTAGTGCGGTTTTCTTCATACAAAAACACCAGTAAGTCAAGTATTTTCCCTGCCCGTCACTCAGTGTCGAGCCTAAGAGGCTTTCTCGCCTTACCTGGTGGGATGAAGGCCGCTTGTTGATGTAGCTGCATGTTTGCAAGGGCCTGTTGGTATTGGAAAACACCAGCATTAAAGACTGTGGTGGCGCCATTGGCTTTTTCTAGTGCAGGTCTCTTTGGTAACGGGGGGAGGACACCGGGAGGAAGACCCTGGAAAATGTCGGGTGAAGTAAGAGAAGTAGAGTAAAAAAAAAAACGATGGAAGAGGAAAAAAAACAAACAAAAAGAAAAGAACAACACACAATCAGTACAGAGAGCAAAAATCTGAGGCGGCCATTTTTTTTCCAATTCTAGCCATCTAGCAAGCAAGCAACAAGAGTACTACCTGTAACAAGACAATTAAAAATAAATAAACCGGAAACAATAGCACAGCAAGCATTACTCAATAAACTAATTATTTAAAAAAAATCAACAGGAAAAATTAAAAAAATAACTGCACCATATGTTACTACATGTATCACAAAGCTTACAATAAGAGAGGCTTAATATACAAAAACAGAAAGCTGCACTGCTAGCTCCATGACGATCAATATTAAAAGCAATGTTAACTACGATCTTTAAGAGCGATTAATAAAAGGAATATCTACGAAACAAAAATGATAAACCCACACTTTTCCCCCAAAACAAAAAAATTTGACGTGCAACTCATGCAGGTACCTGAACACTGAGTAAACAAACATTTACACGCTACGACTTTAAACGGAAAAAAAAAGCCATGCCAACCGCATAAGTACAGAATTATTATATGAATAATATAAATTTAACATCCCCCAATGTTATGTCGGAGGGGCAATCCACAGGTGATGAACTGAGTGTGGAACTTCAGTTAACACTATGGTTGCTTTTTTTTTTGCAATCGCACCTTTTGGACAATTTAATTGACAAATTGTCCAAGTTTCATTTTTTGCCGCTTTGAAATTTTGTGAGAGCAAAGTGTTTTTCTTGTTAACGTTCGTCTCCCTTTGAGTCGTTCAAAGCAGAGAATGCCACAGTCAATTTATCACCGCCCTTTAGTGTTTACAACAGAAAAAAAAAGTACTAGTATTCATTTTTTTTTTGTCTTAATTAAATGTTTTTTTAAGTTACAACTTGTAACCCTAACAAAGCTACATGCCAAGCTAAAAGGTGAAAGGTCATAGTACCAGGTCAAAGGTTGCCTCGAGGGGTCGCTTCAGTGATTTGACAGCCGACTGAGTCTTAATTAGCAGGCAGCGAGCACATGATGGCAATGGGCCAATGGGGTTCAAGCGCATTAACATAAACAGCAAGCAGAGGTGCATCATGGGGGCAGCAGTGCATTGTGGGTAGGTGAGGAAAAAAACAAATAAAAAAAACAAATCATCGGAATGCCATATACAACAAATAACAAGACTAGGCATGCACAATAAAGGCACTACTGAGTAGTTATTGTGAGGCTAAGGACTTTTACACATATATAGTAAAGTTAATTACAAAAAAAAACAGTGTCCTATTAAAACAAGGCAGAGTCTGTCTCCTGTGTCCTTTGCCTCTCCTGTTCTGGGCAACACAACGCGTTTGAACACAGCACCAGATCTCCCCTTGACGTTAATCGTACTAACACTTAATAGATATCGCACAACGAGGTTTTACTGCGGGCTAGTATAAATTTTATAGATATATCTATATATGTCTATATAATAAATAATAACAACACGGTGAGAGAAATACACAAATATAGCCTAAAGCAAAGGAACAGTCGACCAAGTTAAAAGCAGGTATTAGCTGCCACTCATTAATATTACTGCCTTTACCAAACCTTTCACTTAATGACAAAAGGGAGAGTGCAAACAATAATTTTAAAGGGTGCAGCACAAAAAAAGGTTGCAAATCATATTGCCCGACTGTTTATTTCTCACCATACTAAATCATGGAAAAGCATAAATGCGGCACTAAGATTATCAACGGCTCCTTTAATTTCCCCTGCCGGCCGCTTAAACCGGGTCAGCACCGCGCTTGCCACTCACCATGGCGGCTGCAGTGGCAGCTGCCTGGGCAGCCGCGGCCTGGTTCACTTGGTGCTGGGCCGCTTTTATCTTGGCCTGCAGGTGGGCGGGGGGGTGGAAGTACTTGCACTTTTCCCGGGAGCACCGGCCCTTGATGTAATCCATGCACACGGTGACGGTGTTGTCGTTGGTGTCCACCATGGCGATGTCCGCTGGGTGAGCAAAGCGGCAGTCGTTCTCGCCCCTGGTGCAGTTTCCGCGTTGGAACTCCCTGCACACCTGCAACAAACAAATTAACCGCAACCGCTTAAATCCTGTTTAGTCTGCTGAAAAGGTTCCCAGTCAATATAAAAAACAAAACAGTCTAAGTTCACGATTTCGTAGTCACTCCAAGAACAGTCAAGGCCCTGACCAACAAGGAGACGGAGAAGGTGCAAAAAACAAAAGATTTACAAAGGTGATACCAGAACTCAGAGTTTATAACTTATCAGGAAAGACTGAACAGGCCGGGGGCTCTTTACTCTAGAAAAGAGAAGGCTGAAGGGTGACCTGATAGAGGTCTTTAAAATTACGAAGGGGTTCAATAGGGTAAATGTGCAGAAATAAAAACGGAAAATACTCAGCAGGTCAGGCAGCATCTGTGGAGAGAGAAACAGAGTTAACGTTTCTGGTCCGTGACCCTCCGTCAGAACCCGTACATGATGATGTCTCTGCTTGTGGGGGAATCCAAAACTAGGGGTCATAAATACAAGATAGTCACTGATAAATCTAATAAGGAATTCAGGAGAAACGCTTTTACTCAGGGAGTGGTTAGGATGTGGAACTCGCTATCGCATGCAGGGGTTGAGGTGAATAGCATAGATGCATTTAAGGGGAAGCTAGGTAGCTATATGAGGGAGAAAGGAATAGAAGGATATGCTGATAGGGTGAGATGAAGTAAGGTGGGAGGAGGCTCGAGTGGAGCATAAACACCGGCATAGACCAGTTCGGCCGAATGGCTTGTTTCTATGCTGTAAATTCTATGTAATCCTATGTAACTCAATTTAGCCAAACAAAGCACATTGCAAAGTTTAAAAATGGGAGCTTTAGATGACTATAAGGTCCCTCATAAGAGACTGTTAGCTAACGTTGAAGCGCATGTAATTGAAGGAAAATTATTGACCTGGTTAGGAAATTGGCTGAGCGGCAGGAGAGTAGGGATAATGGGCAGGTTCTCTAATTGGCAGGATGTAACGAGTGGTGTCCCGCAGGGATCTGTGTTGGGGCCTCAACTATTCACCGTATTTATTAACGACTTAGATGATAGGATAGAAAGCCACATATCCAAGTTTGCCGATGACACAAAGATAGGCGGTATTGTAAGCAGTGTAGATGGAAGCATAAAATTACAAAGAGATATTAATTGATTAAGTGAATGGGCAAAACTGTGCCAAATAGATTTCAATATAGGCAAGCATGAGGTCATCCACATTGGACCTAAAAAGGATAGATCCGAATACTTTCTAAATGCTAGAAACAGTGGAGGTCCAAAGAGAATTAAGGGTCCATGTACATAGATTGTTAAAATGTCACGGACAGGTACAGAAAATAATCAAAAGTCTAATGGAATGCGGCCTTTATATCTAGAGGACTAGATTACAAAGGGGTAGAAGTTATGCTACAGCTATATAAAACCCTGGTTAGACCACACCTGGAGTACTGTGTTCAGTTCTGGGCACCACACCTTAGGAAGGATATATTGGCCTTGGAGGGAGTGCAGCATTGATTTACCAGAACGATAAGAAATAGGAGCAGGAGTAGGCCCTTCGGTCCTTTGAGCCTGCTCCGGCATTCAATAAGATCATGGCTGATCTTCTGCCTCAACTCAACATTCCCGCCCCATTCCCCATATTCCTTGGTTCACTTAATATTCAAAAATCTATCGAAAAATGGCAACACAGCGGGGCTTGTCCGGGACATGAAGCCGGGCCCTCTCACATTTCATTTGGTGAAAACCCTTTAGTGAGAATCATACCCCTGATGCCTGGACTCCAAGGGTTAAATTACGAGGAGAGATTACACAAACTAGGGTCGTATTCCCTGGAATTTAGTAGGTTAAGGGGTGTTTTGATCGAAGTTTTCAAGATACTAAGCAGAACTGATAGGGGAGATGGATAGAAATTATTTCCGCTGGTTGGGGAGTCTGGGACTAGGAGCAAAGTCTAAAAATGAGAGCCAGACCTTTCAGGAGTGAAGTTAGGAAACACTTCTACACACAAAGGGTGGTAGAAGTTTGGAACTCTCTTCCGCAAATGGCAATTGATGCGAGATCAATTGTTAATTTTAAATCTGAGATTGATAGACTTTTGTTAATCAAAGATGTTAATAGGTATGGGGCAAAGGCGGGTATACGGAGTTAGATCGCAGATCAGCCATGATCTCATTGAGTGGCAGAACAGATTCGAGGGGCTAAATGGCCTCCTCCTGTTCCTATGTTCCTAGAAGGAGGTTTAGGTACAGAAAAAGATTATTAGGCCCAGTAAGCTTGTCCTTTCATCATTGAAAATAAGTAGGAAATTGTTACGAACATACTAAAATGTAGGGCAGGCAAAGACCAGCTGGTCCATCAAGCCTGCCCCACACTCTCGATGGCTGGAGCATCATGACTAGACATTGTACTCCCCACAGCCAAATAATCTCCAGGGAGATGCAAAAAAAGACAGAGAGAAAAACCAGGGCCAATAGGGAAAAAAATACTTGGGAAAATTCCTCTCTGATTACTGAAGTCTGGCTCATCCCCAGTGTCCATGGTGAGGAGATTTTGCCAGGCAGTAATAGGCTGCCAATTTGAGGAGATAGTGATTCCTTTTTTTTTTAATTCATTGATGGGATGTGGGCGTCGCTGGCTGGCTAGGCCTGCATTTAGTGCCCATCAGAAGCTCCAACCCAGTCAGTAGAGGAGCTGAAACTCCCCAATTGGAAACACCACAGGGATAAATGTTCTGACTTTTCTCCTCTGCAGCGAATCTCACCCGTTTGGAGCGCAACTGGGAAATTTGGGCGCATGGTGCTCAGGGTTTGTTCTGAGGAACATAAGAACATAAGAAATAGGATCTGGAGTAGGCCATTCGGCCCTTCGAAATAGTGCTGTGGGATCTTTTATGTCCATCTGAGAGGGCAGACGGGGCCTCGGCTTAACGTCTCATCTGAAAGACGGCGCTTCTGACAGTGCAGCACTCCCTCAGCACTGCGCTGGCGTGCCAGCCTAGATTTTTGTGCTCAAGTCTCTGGAGTTTATATTACTCATCTTTGGTTACTTTCAATGGCATTACATCTTCATTGCGCAATAAGTATTTGATTGTCTGTAACTCTACTTGCCCTCATAATCTTCCAGTCCTAACCAAGTGTTTATCCGACTATTGTTTGTACAGCATTAAGGGCTTGTTTCTGCTGTTCCACGTTTTAACTAGCCTGTGTGTGGTATGGAGAGGATGAGAAGCAGCTTACCTTACTATCTCTACTCTCATTAAAATTGTATCCTTACAATCCAAGTTAAACGACCTGCTTACATTGACAAGATCGGTGCCTGCTGACATACTGAAGACTGGGCTGGTGCCTCCACTCCATGTTCTTTTCTCCAATAATACAGGTGGGCAAAGGAAATTGGAGAAGAGTAGCCAGCTCCGATCGAAGAGCTAGACCTTGCACAGGCAGGATGGGCAGCATCACTTCCATTTATGGTGTAATTTCTACCACATTATAAGTGAAGCTCTGCCTGCCTCGCTCCACCAACTTTTGAGTCCAATGCAATTTCCATTTTACCTCCCTAAACCTCTCCGCCTCTCTTCCGCTCTCTCCTCCTCTAGAACGCTCCTTAAAACCAACCTCTTTGACCAAGTTTTGGCCACCTATCCTAACATCTTATGTGGTTCGGTGGCAAAATTTGTTTGATAACGCTCCTGTGAAGCGCCTTGGGACATTTTATTACGTTAACGGCGCTATATAAATGCAAGTTGTTGTTGTTGACACTAATTTCTTGATTTTATACATTGTGTATGCAAACCAATGATCAGTCTTTCTCCTCATAAGCGATAAAATTGCCTTCTTTAAACCTCAAAATATTAATTCTCTCTCTCTATATATTGTGTAAATATGATGGGCTCTGTAAAATGGTGACAAAATGGGCTTTGAAAAGTTCCTAGGCTTAAACTATATTCCTCTCTTTCTGATGAGAGGTTAAACCGAGGCCCCGTCTGCCCTCGTGGGTGGACGTAAAAGATCCCATGGCATTATTTCAAAGAAGAGCAGGGGAGTTCTCCCCGGTGTCCTGGCCAATATTTATCCTTCATTCAACATCATTAAAACAGATTATCTGGTCATTGTCTTAGTCCTCTTTGCGGGAGCTTGCTGAGCGCAAATTGGCTGCCACGTTTCCTACATTACAACAGTGGCTACACTTCAAAAGTACTAGTAAGATAGCAAAATACTGCGGATGCTGGAAATCTGAAAGAACGATTTGTTATTTGCCTCATCTTCCGATTAGGCACTTTACAGCCTTCCGGACTCAATATCGAGTTCAACAATTTCAGATCATAACCTCGGCCCCTATTACATTTTTATATATATTTTTTATACACACCTTTGTTTTGTGCCCTTCCCCCGTTTTTTCTCTCCCACATGACAGCTGTCTCGCATTCTGCCAGCGCATTTCACACCTCATCTAGAGCCGTCTTTTGTCTCTTTACTAGTCCTATCACCATCTCGTCTGGTTTTGAATACCTCTTAATGCCTCTTCATTTCTCTTTTGTTCTTTCATCCCCATTTTCCAGCCCCCAAACTGGCCTTTTAATCTGTTTCATTTCCTGTGTTTTTTCAGTCCTGACGAAGGCTTTCGACCTGAAACGTTGACTCTATTTCTCTCTCCACGGAGGTTGCCCTGGCCTGCTGAATTTTTCCAGCCTTTTCTGTTGTTATTTCAAAAGTACTGCATTGGCTGTTAAGTGCTTGGGGAATGCCCCGAGGTCGTGAAAGGCGCTATATAAATGCAAGTTCTTTCTTTTTCTTCTACATAGTGAAAGTGAGAAACAGGCCTGTAGTCATTTCTCTCCATTTGCACTGTCCTCCTGTCTCCATAGCAACAACCTACCCCAATATAGTGAGCTTCCTGAGACAGCTAATTGCTGCATCTATACCAGTTGCCAGGACATCAGCTGAGATCAAATCCTCCAGGGGATAGGGCATTCCAGTGTGTATTTTATACAGCACTCCCGTGTCCTATATGTAATTCTTTAATCATTAGTATTGCTTGCCAATCAGTCAGGCAATCTTAGCCAGACTATTAGGGGGTTAGACTCTTTGGTATCTGACCTCATTGCCAGTAGTACATTAATACGAATGCACACAAGTGATGCATAAACATGAGAAAAACACAGACTATCGGACAAGATAGATTCCTGTCGCCTATTAACATATGACTTCAGCCCATCAGACTCTCAACTACTTCTTTGCAGCAGCCTTTAATCTCTGTTACTTGGGCATTCCTGGTGAGTCAGCAGAACATTAGCTTTCAGAATGAGGCCTCACACCTGAGGCAGCAGCTCACATACCCAAGGCCTGTGGGAAGCTGTCTTTCATTCTATGTACGAGCCCAACTCGTTAACCAAGATCCTGATGTGGCCATTGTCCTTGAGTCAGACTACAGCTCACTGGGACACAGCTGAGCTGAATTATCAATCCCCGAAAAGGAGCACTTTGCCACAAGTGCAATTTACTAAAGTGTAGTGATGTCCGCAGCCCTGCTTCAACAGTGTCTGTTATCTTTTGCCACTTAAAATAAACACAGTGAGAAAACCGAAGATGCACTGCAGCAACTCGCCATGGCTTCTTCGGCAGCACCTTCCAAACCCACGAACTCTACGACCTAGAAGGACAAGGGCAGCAGGTGCATGGGAACACCACCACCTCCAAGTTCCCCTCCAAGTCACACACCATCCTGACTTGGAAATATATCAGTCGTTCCTTCATCGTCGCTGGGTCAAAACCCTGGAACTCCCTCCCTAACAGCACTGTGGGAGTACCATCACCACACGGACTGCAGCGGTTCAAGAAGGCGGCTCACCACCACCTTCTCAAGGACAATCAGGGACGGGCAATAAATGCTGGCCTTGCCAGCGACGCCCACATCCCATGAATGAATTTAAAAAAATGTTTTATTGACCTGAACTCCTCCCAATATTGTCCAGGCAAACCAATCTGGGCTCACAAGAAGCCCCTCAACCCATTTGATCTCATCCTTCAGAATACCCACCAGGCCTCTTTCCAGTACAGTATCTAACTATTCCTTAAATGCATCCATTGTTCCAGCTTCAACCACCTACCTGACAATCTGTTCCAGCTGCTGAACATACTGTGCAAAAAAAACCACTTTCTAACATCTGTCTTTCAGAGCCCTGAATTTTCCCCCTCTCATCCTCCTGTCCCCGTGGATCTGAAAGTAGTAGACAGGCCATCCCATCATTCTTTTCATGCATCTGGCACAGTGCTCCAGTATCCTATAGTTTTAAAGTATTATTTCTAATCTCAGTCTGTGCTAAAGAAACATAGAAACAGAGAAGATAGGAGCAGGAGTAGGCCATTCTGCCCTTCGAGCCTGCTCCGCCATTCAACGAGATCATGGCTGATCATCCAAACCCTAGCACCCGGTCCCTACACCGACAGCCATCCCACCCAAGCCCTATCCCCGTAACCCCACATATTTAATCCCCCCTAACACTAAGGGTCAATTTTTTTTTTATATCATGGCCAATCAACCTAACCCGCACATCTTTGGACTGTGGGAGGAAACCGGAGCACCCGGAGAAAACCCACGCAAACACGGGGAGAATGTGCAAACTCCACACAGTCACCCGAGGCCAGATTTGAACCCGGGTCCCTGGCGCTGTGAGGCAACAGTGCTAACCACTATGCCACCGTGCTGACTTCGGATCTTGATCAGTGTAAAGAAGAAGCTATACGGTTGGATTCAATGTTCATCAGCCAGGCTGACAGTTCCTGATCACTGTCCAGTGACCCATGCTGCAAGTGTGTGTGTGTGTGTGCGTGGGTATGTGTGTTGTGAAATTTTAACTTCTGGAGATAGTTTCAAACGGGTGATATTGGATTGGTCGCCCGTTGTACATCTGCCCCAATTTTCCTCATTTCCCTGTGCGTTTGTGTGTGTAATGAAATATTGGACGAAGACAGCAGTGGGATCAGCTATGATGCCCTCCACTGTTGAATGACATGAGGAGCCATCACCTCAGGAGCCCATCCTTGACCATTTCCTCTTCCTCATCTACACGCTGCCCCTTGGCGACATGGGCTCCGCTTCCACATGTGCACTGATGCCACCGAGGTCGACCTCTCTGCCAACTCTCTTGACCCACTTCCCCCGACTGCCTCTGTGTCTGCTTGCACAACATCCAGTCTTGGATGAGCTGGAGCTTCCTCCAGCTAAACACTGGGAAGACCAAAGTCATTGTCTTCAGCCTCAGCCACAAACTCTGGATGCTCGCACCAACTTCATCCCCTTCCCTGGCCACTACCTCAGGCTGAACCAAAGTGTGCGTAATCTCTGCATCTGATTTGACCCCGAGATGAGCTTCCCCCCCCATATACTCTTCCATCTTCCTAACATCGCCTCCCTCCACCCCTACCTCAGCTTATCTGTCACTGAAATCCTCATCCATACCTGATCTATTCTAATGCTCTCCTGTCC
Source organism: Somniosus microcephalus (assembly GCF_052327205.1). Classification (NCBI taxonomy): domain Eukaryota; kingdom Metazoa; phylum Chordata; class Chondrichthyes; order Squaliformes; family Somniosidae; genus Somniosus; species Somniosus microcephalus. Next base: position 16,623,708 of record NC_140992.1, read on the forward strand.
AACCTTTCACCATCCACCCTCCGTACATTTCAGTTCATCCAAAGCTCTAGTGCTTATATTCCATCCCGTACCAAGCCCTACTCGCCCATCACCCCTGTCCTCACTGATCGACATTGATCCCCAATGCTTCAAATTTAACATTTTCACCTTCGTATTTAAATACCTCCAGGGCACCACTTCTCCATGTTTCTGTAATCCCCTCCAGTGCTACAAATCCCCCACCCCGAATTCTCAGTACCTTTGACTCTGGGCCCTTGCGCATTAACCCTCCCTTGGTCCCACCATTAGCTAAGTGCCTTCAGCCCACTTAGGCCCACGGGTGTCTCCTCACCGCCTAACGTCTCTCCACCTCTCTCTCCTCCTTCAGCACCCCACTCCCCCGCAATAACCCATCTCATTTACCAGCCTTTTGGTCACCCGCTCCTAATTTCCTCCCCATTCCTCAGCACTACATCTCTCGCTTGATGTAACGCTATCCCATTCCTCAGTGTGAACATCCCTCCTTTGATTGGGAATCTATCCCATTCCTCAGTGTGAACATCCCTCCTTTGATTGGGAATCTATCCTATTCCTCAGTGTGAACATCCCTCTCATTGATGGGAATCTATCCCATTCCTCAGTGTGAACATCCCTCTCATTGATTGGGAATCTATCCCATTCCTCAGTGTGAACATCCCTTCTTTGATGGGAATCTATCCCATTCCTCAGTGTGAACATCCCTCCTTTGATTGGGAATCTATCCCATTCCTCAGTGTGAACATCCCTCCTTTGATTGGGAATCTATCCCAATCCTCAGTGTGAACATCCCTCCTTTGATTGGGAATCTATCCCAGTCCTCAGTGTGAACATCCCTCCTTTGATTGGGAATCTATCCCATTCCTCAGTGTGAACATCCCTTCTTTGATGGGAATCTATCCCATTCCTCAGTGTGAACATCCCTCCTTTGATTGGGAATCTATCCCATTCCTCAGTGTGAACATCCCTCCTTTGATTGGGAATCTATCCCATTCCTCAGTGTGAACATCCTCCTTTGATTGGGAATGTATCCCATTCCTCAGTGTGAACATCCCTCTCTTTGATTGGGAATCTATCCCATTCCTTGGTGTGAACATCCCTCCTTTTATTGGGAATCTATCCCATTCCTCAGTGTGAACATCGCTCCTTTGATTTGGAATCTATCCCATTCCTCAGTGTGAACATCCCTCCTTTGATTGGGAATCTATCCCAATCCTCAGTGTGAACATCCCTCCTTTGATGGGAATCTATCCCATTCCTCAGTGTGAACATCCCTCTCTTTGATTGGGAATCTATCCCATTCCTCAGTGTGAACATCCCTCTCATTGATTGGGAATCTATCCCATTCCTCAGTGTGAACGTCCCTCTCATTGATTGGGAATCTATCCCATTCCTCAGTGTGAACGTCCCTCCTTTGATTGGGAATCTATCCCATTCCTCAGTGTGAACGTCCCTCCTATGATTGGGAATCTATCCCATTCCTCAGTGTGAACATCCCTCCTTTGATTGGGAATCTATCCCATTCCTCAGTGTGAACATCCCTCCTTTGATTGGGAATCTATCCCATTCCTCAGTGTGAACATCCCTCCTTTGATTGGGAATCTATCCCATTCCTCAGTGTGAACATCCCTCCTTTGATTGGGAATCTATCCCATTCCTCAGTGTGAACATCCCTCCTTTGATTGGGAATCTATCCCATTCCTCAGTGTGAACATCCCTCTCTTTGATTGGGAATCTATCCCATTCCTTGGTGTGAACATCCCTCCGTTCATTGGGAATCTATCCCATTCCTCAGTGTGAAAATCCCTCCTTTTATTGGGAATCTATCCCATTCCTCAGTGTGAACATCCCTCTCTTTGATTGGGAATCTATCCCATTCATCAGTGTGAACATCCCTCCTTTGATTGGGAATCTATCCCATTCCTCAGTGTGAACATCCCTCCTTTGATTGGGAATCTATCCCATTCCTCAGTGTGAACATCCCTCCTTTGATTGGGAATCTATCCCATTCCTCAGTGTGAACATCCCTCTCTTTGATTGGGAATCTATCCCATTCCTCAGTGTGAACATCCCTCTCTTTGATTGGGAATCTATCCCATTCCTCAGTGTGAACATCCCTCCTTTGATGGGAATCTATCCCATTCCTCAGTGTGAACATCCATCCTTTGATTGGGAATCTATCCCATTCCTCAGTGTGAACATCCCTCTCTTTGATTGGGAATCTATCCCATTCCTCAGTGTGAACATCCCTCTCTTTGATTGGGAATCTATCCCATTCCTCAGTGTGAACATCCCTCTCTTTGATTGGGAATCTATCCCATTCCTAAGTGTGAACATCCCTCCTTTGATTGGGAATCTATCCCATTCCTCAGTGTGAACATCCCTCCTTTGATTGGGAATCTATCCCATTCCTCAGTGTGAACATCCCTCCTTTGATTGGGAATCTATCCCATTCCTCAGTGTGAACATCCCTCTCATTGATTGGGAATCTATCCCATTCCTCAGTGTGAACATCCCTCGTTTGATTGGGAATCTATCCCATTCCTCAGTGTGAACATCACTCTCATTGATGGGAATCTATCCCATTCCTCAGTGTGAACATCCCTCTCATTGATTGGGAATCTATCCCATTCCTCAGTGTGAACATCCCTCCTTTGATTGGGAATCTATCCCATTCCTCAGTGTGAACATCCCTCTCTTTGATTAGGAATCTATCCCATTCCTCAGTGTGAACATCCCTCTCATTGATTGGGAATCTATCCCATTCCTCAGTGTGAACATCCCTCTCATTGATTGGGAATCTATCCCATTCCTCAGTGTGAACATCCCTCCTTTGAATGGGTATCTATCCCATTCCTCAGTGTGAACATCCCTCCTTTGATGGGAAACTATCCCATTCCTCAGTGTGAACATCCCTCCTTTGATTGGGAATCTATCCCATTCCTCAGTGTGAACATCCCTCCTTTGATGGGAATCTATCCCATTCCTCAGTGTGAACATCCCTCCTTTGATTGGGAATCTATCCCATTCCTCAGTGTGAACATCCCTCCTTTGATGGGAATCTATCCCATTCCTCAGTGTGAACATCCCTCCTTTGATTGGGAATCTATCCCATTCCTCAGTGTGTACATCCCTCTCTTTGATTGGGAATCTATCCCATTCCTCAGTGTGAACATCCCTCCTTTGATTGGGATTCTATCCCATTCCTCAGTGTGAACATCCCTCCTTTGATTGGGAATCTATCCCATTCCTCAGTGTGAACATCCCTCCTTTGATTGGGAATCTATCCCATTCCTCAGTGTGAACATCCCTCCTTTGATTGGGAATCTATCCCATTCCTCAGTGTGAACATCCCTCCTTTAATTGGGAATCTATCCCATTCCTCAGTGTGAACATCCCTCCTTTGATTGGGAATCTATCCCATTCCTCAGTGTGAACATCCCTCCTTTGATGGGAATCTATCCCATTCCTCAGTGTGAACGTCCCTCCTTTGATTGGGAATCTATCCCATTCCTCAGTGTGAACATCCCTCCTTTGATGGGAATCTATCCCATTCCTCAGTGTGAACATCCCTCCTTTGATTGGGAATCTATCCCATTCCTCAGTGTGAACATCCCTCCTTTGATGGGAATCTATCCCATTCCTCAGTGTGAACATCCCTCCTTTGATTGGGAACCTATCCCATTCCTCAGTGTGAACATCCCTCTCTTTGATTGGGAATCTATCCCATTCCTCAGTGTGAACATTCCTCTCTTTGATTGGGAATCTATCCCATTCCTCAGTGTGAACATCCCTCCTTTGATTGGGAATCTATCCCATTCCTCAGTGTGAACATCCCTCCTTTGATTGGGAATCTATCCCATTCCTCAGTGTGAACATCCCTCCTTTGATTGGGAACCTATCCCATTCCTCAGTGTGAACATCCCTCTCTTTGATTGGGAATCTATCCCATTCCTCAGTGTAAACATCCCTCTCTTTGATTGGGAATCTATCCCATTCCTCAGTGTGAACATCCCTCCTTTGATTGGGACTCTATCCCATTCCTCAGTGAGACCAACCCTCCTTTGATTGGGAATCTATCCCATTCCTCAGTGTGAACATCCCTCTCTTTGATTGGGAATCTATCCCATTCCTCAGTGTGAACGTCTCTCCTTTGATTGGGAATCTATCCCATTCCTCAGTGTGAACGTCCCTCCTTTGATTGGGAATCTATCCCATTCCTCAGTGTGAACATCCCTCCTTTGATTGGGAATCTATCCCATTCCTCAGTGTGGACATCCCTCTCTTTGATTGGGAATCTATCCCATTCCTCAGTGTGAACGTCCCTCCTTTGATTGGGAATCTATCCCATTCCTCAGTGTGAACATCCCTCTCATTGATGGGAATCTATCCCATTCCTCAGTGTGAACATCCCTCCTTTGATTGGAAATCTATCCCATTCCTCAGTGTGAACGTCCCTCCTTTGATTGGGAATCAATCCCATTCCTCAGTGTGAACGTCCCTCCTTTGATTGGGAATCTATCCCATTCCTCCGTGTGAACATCCCTCTCATTGATGGGAATCTATCCCATTCCTCAGTGTGAACATCCCTCCTTTGATTGGGAATCTATCCCATTCCTCAGTGTGAACGTCCCTCCTTTGATTGGGAATCTATCCCATTCCTCAGTGTGAACATCCCTCTCATTGATGGGAATCTATCCCATTCCTCAGTGTGAACATCCCTCCTTTGATTGGGAATCTATCCCATTCCTCAGTGTGAACGTCCCTCCTTTGATTGGGAATCTATCCCATTCCTCAGTGTGAACGTCCCTCCTTTGATTGGGAATCTATCCCATTCCTCAGTGTGAACGTCCCTCCTTTGATTGGGAATCTATCCCATTCCTCAGTGTGAACGTCCCTCCTTTGATTGGGAATCTATCCCACTCCTCAGTGTGAACATCCCTCCTTTGATTGGGAATCTATCCCATTCCTCAGTGTGAAGATCCCTCCTTTGATTGGGAATCTATCCCATTCCTCAGTGTGAACATCCCTCCTTTGATTGGGAATCTATCCCATTCCTCAGTGTGAACATCCCTCCTTTGATTGGGAACCTATCCCATTCCTCAGTGTGAACGTCCCTCCTTTGATTGGGAAGCTATCCCATTCCTCAGTGTGAACGTCCCTCCTTTGATTGGGAAGCTATCCCATTCCTCAGTGTGAACGTCCCTCCTTTGATTGGGAAGCTATCCCATTCCTCAGTGTGAACGTCCCTCCTTTGATTGGGAAGCTATCCCATTCCTCAGTGTGAACGTCCCTCCTTTGATTGGGAAGCTATCCCATTCCTCAGTGTGAACATCCCTCTCATTGATGGGCACAACATTTCACCATTTTGCAAGCGGCCGTTATTAGAGTGTAGGCATGGAATGGGATGTACTTGTTTTTCCTAACACACCAACGTATTGAGTACCCTTTCACCTACCTCGCAACACCTCTGCTTTCCCTGCAGCATTAAGGTAGAAACAAAGTTAAAAAAATAAATAAAATCAGTTGAAATGTAGAAGCTGTATAAATACCAAATGCCTGACTAAAGTTTTAAAGGGGGAATGTTGGTGCAGGACAGTGTCACTAACATTTTGTCAAAGGCCACAATTTCAAGGGGTGTCTGGCTTGAAGGTAACTCCTCATGACGCTGCACCTCGGAGTTATGGAATGTGAATCATCACCCACAATTTCCATACAGCGAGCTCTTCCTTTCAAACCATATCCTCTGTGCCACGTGGTCACCAGGCCACCGGGGGAGAAATAAATTAACTGCAAGACCAATTAGATTTGGGCCTTTTATCATATCCAGTATGGACGTTGTCTGCTGACAAGTCTTCTCTTACTGGACAGCAAGAAAAGGAGAAGGAATGGCTCTGAATCCAAACTCTACCAACAGCCCACCACTCTGGAATGTCCATTCCAGTCATACCTCAGGAGGTTCTGATACTGCGGTGGCCTCTCAAAGGCTTAATATACTGAACGTACCACTCAGGGATGCAACGGAGACAGATAGTGTTAGCACATTTAAGAAGGGGTGGAATAGTTATTTGCTGGAGAAAGGGATTGAGGGGGTTGACAAGACAGAGCTGTGTATGGGTTTTTGTCAAACCAGATAATGAAGCAGTCCATGCCCGCATGCAGCAAGATCTGGACAACATCCAGGCTTGGGCTGATAAGTGGCAAGTAACATTGGCGCTACACAGGTGCCAGGCAATGACTATCTCCAACAAGAGAGAATCTAACCACCTCCCCTTGACATTCAATGGCATTACCATCGTCGAATGCAGGTCACCATTGACCAGAAACTTAATTAGACCAGCCACATAAATACTGTGGCTACAAGAGCAGTTCAGAGGCTGGGTAATCTGCGGCGAGTGACTCACTTCTTGACTCCCCAAAGCCTTTCCACCATCTGCAAGACACAAGTCAGGAGTGTGATGGAATACTCTCCACTTGCCTGGATGAGTGCAGCTCCAACAACACTGAAGAAGCTCAACAGCATCCAGGACAAAGCAGCCCTCTTGAATGGAACCCCATCCACCACCTTAAACATTCACTCCCTCCACCACCGGCGCACCGTGGCTGCAGTGTGTACCATCTACAAGATGCACTGCAGCAACTCGTCAAGGCTTCTTCGACAGCACCTCCCAAACCCGTGACCCCTACCACCTAGAAGGACAAAGGCAGCAGGTGCATGGGAACACCACCACCTCCAACTTCCCCTCCAAGTCACACTCCATCCTGACTTGGAAATATATCGGCTGTTCCTTCATCATCTCTGTGTCAAAATCCTGGAACTCCCTACCTAACAGCACTGTGGGAGTGCCTTCACTACATGGACTGCAGTGGTTCAAGAAGGGGGCTCACCACCACCTTCTCCAGGGCAATTAGGGATGGGCAATAAATGCCAGCCTTGCCAGCGATGTCCACATCCCACAAATGAATAAAAACAAAAGATGGGTGCGGTGGTCTCTATGTAGGTGTCAGTTTGGCTCAGTTCCTAGCATTCTTGCCTCTGAGTCAGACTGTTCAAATCCCACTCCCAGTTGCGAGCACATAACATTGAGTCTACAGCACAGAAACAGGCCATTCAGCCCAACTGGTCTTTGCCAGTGTTTATGCTCCACCCGAGCCTCCTCCCACCCTTCTTCATCTCACCCTATCAGCGTAACCTTCTATTCCTTTCTCCCTCATACGCATATCTAGTTTCCCGTTAAATGCATCAATGCTTTTTGCTTCAACTGCTCCCTCTCTTTTAATTCGACCCAAAAAAAGAAACAATTTCACAAATAAGGTGACAAAAACCCAATTACCCTTTTAAATAGCCCTCCACCAATCAAATTAAAATTTGGTTGTCCCGATTAACAATGCACTCCAGTCCCCGCGGTGCCCACCGGTCACGAAAGAGCTCGAGCGTGCCGGCGGACACCGCGTGCTCCATCTCTAGGGCCACCCGGGCGCGAACATGGCCACGGAAGAGGGGGAGGCAATCCGGTCGGACGACCCCCTGCTTCAACTGCTCCCTGTGGTAGTGTGGTGATTATTCCTTGATTAGTAAAAGTATTGTGATTCGTTGTTTGTTAACTGCCTTGGGATATGTGTTGTAATCTCATTGGTAGTTGATGATCACATGATGTGTTGTGGCTACCTTAAATTCAGTCCTTTTCTAGCTTTAGTTGGGACTGGATGTAGAAAGATATGCTGCTGATTTTAAAGTTAATAAAGCCTAACTTTGGAAGGCAAATCTATTCTTTATTTCAATTTATTAACTTTATGTTAGAATGGAGCGATATCTTCAACCAGAACGATTCAAGGCTGACCCCAATTCTGCTGGAGTGGATGATAAATGGAAACATTGGTATTGTACATTTAAAAACTTTTTGGGCGTGTTGGATCAAGAGGCTCTAAATAAGCTGAATATGCTGATCAACTACATTGACCCGGATGTATATAAATATATTTTGCACTGTAAAACTTATGAAGAGGCTACTTCTACATTGGAAAAGATTTTTGTTAAACCAAAGAATGAGGTATTTGCACGTCATCTTCTATCTGCCCGTAGGCAGCAGGTGGGAGAATCTTTGGATACTTATTTACAAGCACTTCGGTGCCTTAGTGTTGACTGTAATTATAAGGCTGTGGCGGCTGAAGAATATAAGGATGAATCGGTACGGGATGCTTTTATTAATGGATTACTGTCTAGATCAATTCGTCAGCGGTTGTTAGAAAATAAGACTCCGGATCTTAAAAGTGCTTTTGAGCAAGCTTCTACATTGGATATGGCTCAGAGAAGTTCGGATTCTTATGCTCTTTTTAATCGGCCTGCGACTATGGCTTCGGCAGTTTCGGATGAAAAGGAATTATGTGGACTTAATGGGAGTGGTTTACTAGATTTTGAAACAGTTTCTACTTTGGCGGCCGTTGCCTCTAGGATTCAGAAGTGTTATTTTTGTGGGAATATCCGGCACCCTCGTCTGAAGTGTCCTGCTCGGGAGGCTGTGTGTAGTAAATGCGGCAAGAGAGGTCATTATGCACGTGTGTGCAAATCATCAGGTTCAATTACCTTCCCTTCTCCTGGTGTGGGAGGGTCTTCCTCCACTACCTCTTCTGTGACTATTCAGCCTTTAGATAGGGCGTTTATTGCATCAATTTCTGCTGCATTTGCTCATGGCCTAAACAAAGCTATAGTTACGGCTCAAGTTAATGGGTTGGAAGTGAAGGCCCTTATAGATACGGGCAGTACTGAGAGTTTTATAAGTCTTCAGTTTGCGAAGGAGAAGCATTTGAAAATTTCGCCTGTTACGTATCAGGTGTGTATGGCTCAGACGACCCTTACTTCACAAATAGCTGGTTGTTGCTTTGTGAAAATGGTTCTTCTAGGTAATACGTATACTGATATATGCCTATCTGTTTTGCCTAATCTCTGTGCGGATATTTTGATTGGACACGATGTGCTTCAGTTACACGAGTCTGTTAGTCTTTCATTTGGAGGGACTAAGCCACCTTTATCTATTTGTGGATTAACCTCTTTATCTATTCCTCCATTATCACTTTTTTCCAATTTGATGTCGGATTGTAAGCCAATTGCTACCAAGTCAAGAAGATATAGTAGTCAGGATAGAGAATTTATTAATTCTGAAGTTCAACGTCTCTTATTGGAAGGAATCATTGAACCTAGTTGTTCGCCTTGGCGAGCACAGGTAGTTGTCACGACTAACGAGAGACACAAGAAACGAATGGTGATAGACTATTCCCAAACTATTAATAGGTATACTCAATTAGATGCGTACCCTTTGCCTAAGATTGATGAGCTTATCAATAAAGTATCTCAGTATAAAGTTTTTAGCACTATTGACTTAAAGAGTGCTTATCATCAGATTCCTATTGTTAAGAAGGATCAACCATATACGGCCTTTGAGGCTGGTGGAAAGCTGTATCAGTTTTGCCGAATACCATTTGGTGTTACTAATGGTGTTGCTTGTTTTCAACGGCAATGGATGCTTTTATAAGTGATAACTCCCTCTCTGACACCTTTTCATACTTAGATGACATCACAGTGTGTGGCAAATCAAGGGTGGAGCATGATTCTAATTTAAAAAGATTCCTTCAAGCTGCGGAAAAAGTTGGTTTAACTTTTAACAAAGAGAAATGTGTCTTTTCGACTACTGAGGTAAATCTATTGGGGTATATTATTTCGGGAAATAAGATTAAACCAGACCCAGAACGTCTGCGACCATTGATCGATTTACCTTGTCCTACTAATTCTAAGGCTTTGCAACGAGTTGTTGGACTGGTTTCTTATTATTCTAATTGGATTGCAAATTTTTCACAGAAGATCCGGCCTCTTATTCGGGTTACGACATATCCTCTATCATGGGAGGCCAGGACATGTTTTGAGAATTTTAAAAAGGATATTTTAGGAGCAGTTGTGCATTCCATTGATGAGCAGGTTCCCTTTGTGATTGAGACGGATGCTTCGGATTTTGCAATTGGGGCTACTTTGAACCAAAATGGAAGACCTGTGGCCTTTTTCTCACGTACTTTGAATAATAGTGAAAAAAGACATTCCTCAATAGAAAAAGAGGCATACGCAATAGTAGAAGCATTGCGTAAATGGAGACATTATTTATCGGGGCGACATTTCACGTTGGTAACTGACCAAAAATCTGTGTCCTTTATGTTTGATGTTAAACATTTTGGAAAGATTAAAAATGATAAAATAATGATGGAGGATTGAGTTGGCATGTTACCATTTTGACATAGTTTATCGTCCGGGGAAGGATAATCACACACACAGAATCACACAGAAACCCCACAGTGCAGATAGAGGCCATTTAGGCCCATCGAGCCTGCACCGACACATATCCCACCCGATCCCCATAACCCCTACACCAACACATATCCCACCCTATCCCCGTAACCCCACATATTTAATCCCCGTAACACTAAGGGTCAATTTATCATAGCCAATCAACCTAACCTGCACATCTTTGGACTGTGGGAGGAAACCGGAGCACCCGGAGAAAACCCACGCAAACACGGGGAGAATGTGCAAACTCCACACAGACAGTCACCCGAGGCCGGATTCGAACCCGGGTCCCTGGCGCTGTGAGGCAACAGTGCTAACCACTATGCCACCGTGTTGCTGCTGATGCACTGTCGAGGGCTTATTGTTCGGTGATTCACGGAGATACGCTTATTAATCTTCACAATGCCTTATGTCATCCTGGGGTTACGAGGATGATACACTTTGTACGCAGTAAGAACTTGCCTTTTTCAGTTGAAGACGTCAAGCGGATGACTTCATCATGTTCTATCTGTGCTCGGTGTAAACCGAATTTCTTTAAGCCTCAACGAGCTCATCTTATAAAGGCTACTTCTCCTTTTGAATGTTTGAGTGTTGATTTTAAGGGACCTCTTCCTTCAGCTACTCAAAACCGATATATATTTACTGTTGTGGATGAGTTTTCAAGGTTCCCTTTTGCTTTTCCTTGTGCAGATGTATCAGCTGCTACAGTTATTAAATGTTTGACTCAACTTTTTGTCATCTTTGGGATGCCTGCGTATATCCATTCGGATCAGGGAAGTTCTTTTATGTCTTCCCAGTTGAAGGAATACCTTCAGAGTCGGGAAATTTCTACTAGTCGAACTACCCCGTATAATCCCCAGGGTAATGGACAGTGCGAACGATACAATGGGGTGATCTGGAAGGCAGTTATGTTGGCGTTGACATCCCGGAACCTTAAGAATACACAGTGGGAAATGGTACTGCCTGATGCCCTGCATTCCATTAGATCATTGCTTTTAACGGCTACTAATGTGACCCCCCATGAAAGGCTCTTTAACTATCCGCGGAGATCTACTACGGGATATTCGGTACCTTCATGGCTTACTATGCAGGGACCTGTGTTGCTTCGACGCCATGTTAGATTGTCAAAATATGACCCCTTGGTGGAGGAGGTGGAGCTGTTGGAGGCAAATTCCCAATATGCTCACATTCGATTCCAAGATGGGAAAGAAAGTACTGTTTCAATTAAAGACTTGGCTCCTTGTGGGGGCCAGCCCTCTTCTGAGGATAATAATAATGGTCATGATTCGGATAATGTGGATGCTGTTACAGATACTACGAATATTTCCAATCCGATTGCAGATAATCATACTTCTATTAGTCAGCCTTTGATAGATGTTTATGACCGTCCCAGTGCATCTTCTGATGGGATTTCTAATCCGGAAACCGTTGAGAATCGGGATATGGATAGCCTTCCTGTTGAAGATACTTCTGTGCCTTCTGGCATGGGAGGGCAAGGAATTTCACCAAGGTTAAGAAGGTCGACACGAACAAGATATCCGGTCGACCGATTGAAAATGGACTTTTAAATTGATAGTAATGTTTTAAAAATTGTTGAAATATTATAGTATATTGTTTTAGTTGAGAGATACTTAATACTTATGCGTAATGTTATTATTTGTTGTTCATTTAGTATTGTGTTATGTAAATAGTTTTATTCTCGTGCATAGTTTAGTTGTAAATAATTAATTGTAAATTGTAAAAGTTATTAGGTTAGAGTATATTTTAAAGGAGGGGTGAATGTGGTGATTATTCCTTGATTAGTAAAAGTATTGTGATTTGTTGTTTGTTAACTGCCTTGGGATATGTGTTGTAATCTCATTGGTAGTTGATGATCACATGATGTGTTGTGGCTACCTTAAATTCAGTCCTTTTCTAGCTTTAGTTGGGACTGGATGTAGAAAGATATGCTGCCGATTTTAAAGTTAATAAAGCCTAACTTTGGAAGGCAAATCTATTCTTTATTGCAGGTAGCGAGTTCCACATTCTCACCACTCTTTGGATAAAGAAATTTCTCCTGAATTCCCTCTTGGGTTTATTAGTGACTATCTTATAGTTATGACCCCGTTTTTTAATCCCCTACAAGTGGAAACATCTTCTCCACGTCTACCCTATCGAGCCCCTTCATCATTTTAAAGACTTCTGTTTTCAAGAGAAAAGAGCCCCAGCTTGTTAAGTCTTTCCTGATAGTTATAACCTCGCAGCACTGGTATCATCCTTGAAGCTGACACTTCAGTGCAACACACGGGGAGCACTGCCTGGTTGGAGGCGCCGTCCTTCAGATGAGACAGTTACCCGACAGTCCACCTGTCTCTTCTGGTGGATAATAAAGATCCCACGACACTATTTAAAGAAGTGCAGAGAATTCTACCGCTTCTCTGGCCAACAATTTTTCCTCAACCAACACCAGCAAAAACAGATTAACTGGGCATTTAGCTCATTGGTGTTTGTGGGATCTTGCTGTGTCTTTCTGAGACAGAGAGACAGAGTCAGAGAACTTGCATTTATATAGCACTTTTCACAACTTAAGGATGTTCCAAAGCACTTCATAGTGAATTAAGTATTTTTGAAGTGTAGTCAATGTTGTAATGTTGGAAACATGGGAGTCAATTTGCGCACAGCAAGGTCCCACAACCAGCAATCTGATAATGGCCAGATAATCTGTTTTAGTGATGTTAGTTAAGGGATAAATGTTGGCCAGGACACCGGGGAGAACTCTCTGCTCTTTGAATAGTGCCATGGGATCTTTTACGTCCACCTGAGAGGGCAGACGGAAGCCTCAGTTTTACGTCTCATCCAAAAGACGGCACCTTCGACAGTGCAGCACTCCCTCAGTACAGCAATGAAGTATCAGGCTAGATTTTTGTGCTCAAGTCTCTGGAGTGGGACTTGAACCCAGAACCTTCTAGAGGCAAGAGTGCTATTACTGTGCAAGGCTGACACCTATATAAATGCAAGCTTTTCTTTTTAATCCTGTGCTTTCCTAGGTATCTATGAGGATTCTCCAGCCTGTAATATACTGAGAAAACAAGAACATAAGAAATAGGAGCTGGAGTCGGCCATTCGATCCCTCAAGCCTGCTCCGCCATTCAATAAGATCATGGCTGATCTTTTACCTCATCTCCACTTTCCTGCACTATCCTCATATCCCTTGATTCCCTTAATATCCAAAAATCTATCGATCACTGTCTTGAATAAACTCAACGACTGAGCCTCCACAGCCCTCTGGGGTAGAGAATTCCAAAGATTCACCACCCTCTGAGTGAAGAAATTTCTCCTCATCTCAGTCCTAAATGGCCAACCCCTTATTCTGAGTCTGTGACCCCTGGTTCTAGACTCCCCAGCCAGGGGGAAACATCCTCCCTGCATCTATCCTGTCAAGCCCTGTAAGAATGTTGTATGTTTCAATGAGATCACCTCTCATTCTTCTAAACTCTAGAGAATATAGGCCTGTTCTACACAATCTCTCTTCATAGGACAATCCCCCCATCCCAGGAATCAGTCTGGCGAACCTTCGTTGCACTCCCTCTATGGCAAGTATATCCTTCCTTAGGTAAGGAGACCAAAACTGTACACAATACTCCAGGTGTGGTCACACCAGGGACCTATATAATAGCAGTAAGACATCTTCACTCTTATACTCAAATTATCTTGTAATAAAGGCCAACAGACCATTTGTTTTCTTAATTGCTTGCTGTACCTGCATGTTAACTTTCAGTGATTTGTGTACAAGGACACCCAGGTCCCTCTGAACACCAACATTTCCCAAACTCTCACCAACATTCCCACCTAGCTTTGTATCATCAGCAAACATCATTGATGTAGATTGTGAATAGCACAGGCCCAAGCACTGATCCTTGCGGTACCCCACTAGTTACAGTCTGCCAACCCGAAAATGACCCATTTATTCCTACTCTCTGTTTTCTGTCCGATAACCAATCCTCAATCCATGTGAGTATATTACCCCCAATCTTATGAGCCCTAATTTTGTTTAGTAACCTCCTGTGTGGCACCTTATTGAATGCTTTCTGAAAATCCAAATATACCACATCCACTGCTTCCCCCTTATCTATTCTGTTAGTTACAACCTCAATAAGCTCTAACAGATTTGTCAAACATGATTTCCCTTTCATAAATCTGTATTGACTCTGCCCAATCCTATTATTATTTTCTAAGTGCCCTGTTACCACGTCCTTAATAATAGATTCTAGCATTTTCCCTACTACTGATGTCAGGCTAACTGGTCTGTATCATCTGTAACTTACTGTAGTTCCCTGTTTTCTCTCTCCCTCCTTTCTTAAATAGTGGGGTTACATTTGCTACCTTCCAATCCCCAGGAACCGTTCTAGAATCTATGGAATTTTGGAAGATGACACCCAATGCATCCACTATCTCCACAGCCACCTCTTTCAAAACCCTAGGATGTAGGCCATCGGGTCCAGGGGATTTATCAGCTTTCAGTCCCATTAATTTATCCAGTACTATGTTTTTACTAATACTAATTTCTTTCAGTTCCTCATTCTCACTAGATCCTTGATTTCCACTATTGCCGGGAGGTTTTTTGCGTCTTCTTCTGTGAAGACAGACACAAAGTATTTGTTTAATTTCGCTGCAATTTCCTTATTCCCCATTATAATTTCTCCTGTCTCAGCCTGTAATGGACCCACACTTACTTTCGCTAATCTTTTCCTTTTTACATACCTATAGAAGCTTTTACAGTCTGTTTTTATGTCTCTCGCTAGCTTACTCTCATATTCTATTTTCCCTTTCTTTATCAATTTCTTGGTCCTCCTTTGCTGAATTCTAAAATCCTCCCAATCCTCAGGCTTACTACTTTTTTTGGCAACATTATAAGCCTCTTCCTTTGATCTAATACTATCTTTAACTTCTCTTGTTAGCCACAGTTGGACCACTTTTCCTGTGGGGTTTTTGTGCCTTAAAGGAATGTATATTTGTTGTAAATTATGTATTAATTCTTTAAATGCGAGCCATTGCTTGTCTACTGTCATATCTTTTAATGTAGTTTCCCAACCTACCTTAGCCAACTCGCCCCTCATACCTACGTAGTTTGCTTTGTTTAGATTTATGACCCTAGTTTCGGATTTAACTAAATCACTTTCAAACTTAATATAAAATTCTATCATATTATGGTCACTCCTCCCTAAGGGCCCCTTTACTACAAGGTTATGATTTAACCCTTTCTCATTGCACAATACTAGATCTAAAATAGCCTGTTCCCTAGTTGGTTCCTCAACATACTGATCCAGAAAACTATCTTGTATACATTCCATGAATTCGTCCTCCACACTATTACTGCAAATTTGGTTAGCCCAATCTATATGTAGATTAAAGTCCCCCATGATTACTGTATTACTCTTGTTACATGTGTCTCTAATTTCCTGATTTATACTCTGCCCTACATTACAACTACTGTTTGGGGGCCTATGAACAACTCCCACCAATGTTTTCTGCCCCTTGCTGTTTCTTAGCTCCACCCAAACGGATTCTACTTCTTGATTTTCGGGGCTAAAATCCTTTCTCTCTGCTGTCTTTATCCCATCCTTTATTATCAGGGCTCCCCCTATCTCTAAGCCTACCTCTTCTTAAAGTTAAGTATCCTGGAATACTGGGATCCTGGAATACTGCCACCACTCCCTGGAAAACAAAGCCATGCAATACCCTAGCATGAACCATGTCATAACAATTGAATGAGAGAGTCACAATGCAGTGAAAGGGGAGATGCTTTCACGCTATGTAGATGGATTTACAACCTCACGCTTCTGATGGGGAGCATGGCCCAGCGCTACAACACTGTAGCCCTACCCGCCAACCCACTGTCCCTTTGCACGTGGCTCCTCTCATCTCCCTGCAGTAATGCTTACTCCGTCTTATTCAACATTTCTTTCAATGTAACGCATACATACCCAGGTGTATTGCAAAGGTTCAACAGATTCTCCCAGTTTAGGTTTAGGTTTATTTCACAAGAAAAATCAAAGAACCATGCGCCATTTTAAAGACAATGAAGAAGGAGGAACTAGATTGACAGAGGAATACAGATATGGGGAAAACAGCAATGAATTGGGACTGGATGAGATAGCACTGGTGATGGAGCCTGCGCAAACACAGAGACAACATAGGAACAGGAGGAGGTCATTCAGCCCCATGAGCCTGCTCCGCCATTCAATTAAGTCATGGCTGATCTGTACCATAAATCCATTTATCAGCCTCTGTTCCATATGCCTTGATACCCTTACAATGGCCTCCTTGTGTACTGGAAGTCCTATAGTTCTATAAAGTCACGTGCAGCCGAGCGGAATGATAAGCACTGCATCTTTGCAACATGCCCTATTTTATCCAAAATTCAACAGCTGGAGATGGTCTGGATAATGAATTCTGTGGTTTCAGCTTGGTCACCTTGATTTCAGGGAGCTGGAGACATCGACTAACCAATTACTGCTGCCATAAAGGGTTAGTGAAGGGTCCCAGATCAGCCTTTCAAATCTGACTGCTTTGAAGGCAATTATCACCCCAGAGGAAACCTTCAGTTACCAATAGACTCTGAAAGATACCATGCAACATGGCAGGGCTCAATAAGATTGACCTCCTCCAGCCCTACAGCCCTCAGAGAACTCTCCGTTCCTCCAACTATGGCCTCTTGTCCATCCGCCCCTTCCTTCACCCCACCATTGGTGGCCGTGCCTTCATGCCGTCTAGGCCCTAATCTCTGGAATTCCCTCCCTTATCCTCACCACCTCTCTCTCCTCCTTCAAGACGCTCCTTCAAACCTACCTCTTGAGCAAGCTTTGGCTCGATGTCAATTTTTGTCTGATAGTCACTCCTGTGAAGCACCTTGTGACGTTCTACTACGTTCAAGGCGCTATATAAATGCAAGTTGTTGTTGTAGCCCCCCCCCTTGGCTGGAGATGGTTCTTGTGGTCTGGCACTAGTGCAGCTACTGCTGAATCTAAGTCTTAGCCACTTAGACGCCCTGGTCCGTGCTGTGGCGTCTGATCTCGGCCAGGGTAACAGTGGGTGTGCTACAACTGGCCTTCGCATCCCTTAAGCTAGGGAGGGAACAATTCGGGCCCTGATTGCAATCCAGTTACTCCTGCTGAAAAACACACCCAGGTGGACACTGGGTGAGGACAGCACGTGGTTCAACTACGATGCCTCTCATGATCGAGCAGCGTGCCGACTCACTGCCTAGACTCACACGTGACCAGCTGGGCGAGGTACACCAGCAAGATTCGGCTCCTTCAGAAGAAGATGGGTGGAGATTGGGGTCATTGTGAAAGTTGGGGCGGGGGGGGGGGGCGGTGGGGGGCATAGGAAGAATCTAGCTTTAGAGATTGTATAAACTTTCTACCCATAAAAGCATGAATATTCTCTTAACTACAAATTCACACACTGTGGCCTTTCTGCCATTTCTGAACATAGACCGATTTACTGAATATGCACCATGGCTAATAGACTTGACACTTCCAGCAAGGAACTCATATATCTGCAGATCCAGAGGCTTCAAGCCCTACGCTGCAGAGTCATGCTCTCCAGGGACTCCACCGGTTCTACTGGAACTCGTGACTCATCGCTTTAAGCTACAATTAACGTTTTCAAATAATACACAAACACGTCAAAACAGTTCAAAATCCAATTCAGCGGGAACATCAAAAACAAAACCTTTCTTGTTTGCAGGCTGTGCAATTTTGTCAAAAACGTTAGAACTTTTTACCACAGGCAGGGCTCCTTTTGAATCCACAACCTATGACCTGTAAGGGGGGACGTTGTAACATGTCACAGTAGATCCCTTTGAACTGCTGTGTAGCTTCAAGGAATAGCCAGCCTCATTTTTTTTTTCCAGATCGATTTTTTAGTTGAAGGGATAAAGAGCAAAGGGATTGCTTTAAAGAGGACTCGTTATCTTGACAAAGTGACTTATATGGCCTTTCACGAGCAGAGAAATAAATGCACAATTGGTGGCGTGTTGATGTCATCACACCACCAATCATGGCTGTGGTTAAAAGTTTAACTCTTGTTCATTCTAAGTGATGTCAAATAAAAACTAAAAGGCTACCAGCTGGTCAGTGAACAGCCCTGTGTGGATTGGAGTTGTATAGATCAGGAAGTCCCAAAGTACGGTCCCCCTGTGCCGTTAGGTTAGGGTGACCATACAGCCCCGTTTTCCGGGGACAGTCCCCGGATGAGGGACTATGTCCCCCGTGCAAACAATGTCCCCAAAAGAGTCCACGGTTCGGGAAACTCGTCCCCGAATACGTGCGGGTTCAAATCATAGAAACATAGAAGATAGGAGCAGGAGTAGGCCATTCGGCCCCTCGAGCCTGCTCCGCCATTCAATGCGATCATGGCTGATCATCCAAATTCAGTACCCTGTCCCTGCTTTCTCCCCATATCCCTTGATCCCTTTAGCCTTAAGAAATATATCCAACTCCTTCTTGAATATATTTAATGAATTGGCCTCCACTGCCTTCTGTGGTAGAGAATTCCACAGGTTCACCACTCTCTGGGTGAAGAAATTCCTCCTCATTTCTGTCCTAAATGGCTTACACCTTATCCTTAGACTGTGACCCCTGGTTCTGGACTCCCCGATCATCGGGAACATCCTTCCTGCATCTAGTCTGTCCAGTCCTGCCAGAATTTTGTACGTTTCAATGAGATCCCCTCTCATTCTTCTAAACTCCAGCGAGTATAAGCCCAATCGACCCAATCTCTCCTCATTCGTCATTCCTGCCATCCCAGGTATCAGTCTGGTGAATCTTCGCTGCACTCCCTCCATGGCAAGAACATCCTTCCTCAGATAAGGCGATCAAAACTGCACACAATACTCAAGATGTGGTCTCACCAAGGCCCTGTACAACTGCAGCAAGACATCCTTGTTCCTGTACTCAAACCCTCTCACTACGAAGGCCAACATACCATTTGACTTCTTAACCGCCTGCTGCACCTGCATGCTTACCTTCAGCGACTGGTGCACAAGGATACCCAGGTCTCGTTGCACTTCCCCTTCTCCCAATCTATTGCCATTCAGATAATAATCTGCCTTCCTGTTTTTGACTCCAAAGTGGATAACCTCGCATTTATCCACATTATACTGCATCTGCCATGTTTCTGCCCAATCACCCAACCTGTCCAAATCATACTGGAGTTTTTCTGCATCCTCCTCACAGCACACACGCCCACCCAGCTTTGTGTCGTCTGCAAACTTAGAGATATTACATCTAGTTCCCTCATCTCGATCATGAATATATATTGTGAATAGCTGGGGTCCTAGCACCAATCTCTGCGGTACCCCACTAGTCACTGCCTGCCACTCGGAAAAAGACCCGTTTATTCCAACTCTTTGCTTTCTGTCTGCCAACCAGTTCTCTATCCAAGTCAGGAGCTATCTACCTATCAGGAGCCACGTGACCCCGAGCTGCCGGTCAATAAAGTGAGCGGGGCTGTGCGGCGGGGCGGGTTCCGATTGGTGGGTGGGATGTCAATCTCCTGTTTTCAACCAGTAGAAGGGGTGGACTCACCGAGCGGCTTCAACCTGTGCCGAGATCGCGCCCCGTGGCCGCGGCACGCGTTTACTTTGGCTTCAGTTGCATCAAAATAACAACATCTTTGCCTCGCTACGCTGCACAACCTACATTTTCCATCCTGGCTACTTTGCTGCGCTCCCCACCCTGTGTGTCCCCGGATTGGGGTTTAGAAAATATGGTCACCCGTTGTTATGTGGTCGCAGCCGTTTGGGCTGTTACACTTGGCATCGGTACCTCTGGCCTGAGCAACGTTAAAAAAAAAATCAGCCTGGGCGCTCAATCCTAATTGTACTGACGTGACACACTACTGGAATGCACAGGCGTGTCAATGTCAGGTGATGCCCCCGCCCCTCTATAATGATATAGTGACAGCAATCTGGAATGGTAGTAGAAATGTGGGATTCTCTCCCCCAAAACCTCTTTAAACCTTTATAAAACTCAGGTTAGTCCCCAGCTAGAGTCTTCTTCTTAGGCAGTCCCTCGGAATTGAGGACGACTTGCTTCCACATTAAAAATGAGTTCGCAGGTGACTGATTAGTCCAATGCAGGACCTACAGTCTCTGTCACAGGTGGGGCAGACGGTGGTTGAAGGGGCGGGTGGGTGGGGTGCTTCAGTTGACGTGCGTTCCTTGCGCTGCCTGCGCTTGGCTTCCACTTGCTCCCGGCGAAGAGACTCGAGGTGTTCGGCGCCTTCCCGGATGTTTCTCCTCCACTTTGTGCGGTCTTGGGCCAGGGATTCCCAGGTGTCGGTGGGGATGTTACACTTTTTCAAGGAGGCTTTGAGGGTGTCCTTGAAGCGTTTCCTCTGCCCACCTGGGGCTCTCTTGCCGTGCCGGAGCTCCGAGTAGAGCGCTTGTTTTGGGAGTCTCGTATCAGGCATCGAGTATTGTGGCCAATTCTGGGCAAAACACTTTAGAGAGGATGTCAAGGCCTTAGAGAGGGTGCAGAGGAGATTTACCAGAATGGTACCAGGGCTGAATGACTTCAGTTATGTGGAGAGGCTGGAGAAACTGAGGTTGTTCTCCTTACAGCAGAGAAGGTTAAGGGGAGATTTGATCGAGGTGTTCAAAATCATGAAGGGTTTTGACAGAGTAAATAAGGAGAAACTGTTTCCAGTGGCAGGAGGGTCGGTAACCAGATGACACAGATTTAAGGTGATTGGCAAAAGAACCAGAGGCGGCATGAGGAAATATTGTTTTACACAGCGAGTTGTTGTGATCTGGAACGCGCTGCCTGAAAGGGCGGTGGAAGCAGATTCAATAGTAACTTTTAAAAGGTAATTGGATAAATTTGCAGGGCTTTGGGGAAAGAGCAGGGAATTGGGATTAATTGGATCGCTCTTTTATAGAGCTGGCACAGGCAGGATGGGCAGAATGGCCTCCTGTGCTCTATCATTCTATTGATTCTGTGCATGTTGGGACAATTAGAGCTTTCAAGACTGAGATCAGTGATTTTTTCTTAGATCAGGGTATCAAGGGTCAATGGCGGGTCAATGGAGTTGAGGTACAGGTCAGCCAGGATCTAACTGAATGGTGGAGCAGGTTCGAGCGGCTGAATGACCTACTCCCGTCCCTATAAATAACCCGCTGATAATCACTCTCTAGGCTCATATCTAGTCACTTGGATGAGGCAGTGGAGAGCATCTAGTTGGTGTACCCCCTTGCCCTAATCCCACTTCGCCCCAGATCTGTTGGGAAGTGAATTGGGGCAAAGAAAATACGACCGAAGGCATGAAGTTGCCCTGCAAGTGCTCACACTTCAACTGGTGTAGCATGAACTGGAGAACAAACCTTCGTGGGAGCAGGCTGATAACTACGAACTGACAACACCTCGAAATACCCCTTAAGTAATAAGCCGTGGCAGTCATTTGCCTCGGGTGAATCCCCAATGTTGTGTGTGCAGAACTGAGTTTCAATCATTTTAATGAGAAATCACTCCATTTCCAAGAACAATAGGGTAGCTCTTGACTTTGTGCGCTAGTGTAAAACTCATCTTACATCTCTCCCGATCTTTATTTCCATTTTCTAAAATGGCTGCCGACTCGCTAGCGCCCATTTCACGCTATTGCGCAAAGTCAAGGTCTACCCCAATGTGTGTATTCATGCAGTAGCCATGTTCTAACTTGATACCCCTTTCACATAATCCCAGAGAGCCGTTTGCCAAATGAATACAGCATTCCCAGCAGGACTCGGCCCTTCTGCTGGACTTCAATGTGATTTCATAGCACCGTCTTAAGCACCCTTCGTCCCCGGAAGGAAAGCAAATCCTTCGCCCTCGTCACATGAAACTCTTGCAGCCTCCTCTTGTCACTGACAATTCAATGCTTAACATAAACCAATTGGACCCACGTCGCTGGTACTTTTTTCACTGGTAAAGACTTAGCCATCTGCACATAGGAAAAGACCTTCGTCTCACACTTTCCAAAACACTGGATTCAGATCTGGAACTCCGGAACACACTAGTGTTGAGAACCTTCCAGGACTGCCCAGGAGTCTCCAGGAATTAGAAGACTAAACTCCAGTACATGGCTGCCAGCAAATTCACTTTCCAATTGGCCGTGGGTAGGCGGGGCACCGTGAGGACGGACATGTCGGGCGACCAATGGCGAGAGCGTGGGGGTGGGGTGGTAGGAGGCAGGAGGTCATGCGATGACACCTCCAGGTAGACGTCCAAGCAGAGTTGGCAACCCTGGAACACGCAGCAGTGGAACCAAGTCTTGTGTCTCAGCCAGCCACCAGCCTGCTGCCACCCTGCGGCATGTACTCTGGGCACATTATTTGGTTTATGTCCAAACTCATCTGTTCTCACCTAATATGTTGACCAAGCGTTCAAAGGAGCGTTTGGAAGTATTTCATCAACAACTTGTACTGTACAGCCCTTTTAATGAAGTGAGGTTTCCCACAGAACAAGAGTTAGGGGGGTGACCAAAAGTGCAGCCAAAGAGAGAGGTTTCAAAGTAGCTCCTAGGGAGTCAGCCTTGGATCAGTGGTAGTACTCTTGATGCTGGATCAGAAGAAAATAGGTTCAAGCCCCGTTGCGCGAGTTAAGCATATAATTTAACCTGACAGTTGAGTGCATAGAAGATAGGAGCAGGAGTAGGCCATTCGGCCCCTCGAGCCTGCTCCGCCATTCAATGCGATCATGGCTGATCATCCAAATTCAGTACCCTGTCCCTGCCTTCTCCCCATATCCCTGGATCCCCTTAGCCTTAAGAAATATATCTAACTCCTTCTTGAATATATTTAATGAATTGGCCTCCACTGCCTTCTGTGGTAGAGAATTCCACAGGTTCACCACTCTCTGAGTGAAGAAATTCCTCCTCATCTCAGTCCTAAATGGCTTACCCCTTACCCTTAGACTATGACCCCTGGTTCTGGACACCCCCGCCATCGGGAACATCCTTCCTGCATCTAGTCTGTCTAGTCCTGTTAGAATTTTATAAGTTTCAATGAGATCCCCTCTCATTCTTCTAAACTCTAGCGAATATAAGCCTAATCGACCCAATCTCTCCTCATACGTCATTCCTGCCATCCCAGGTATCAGCCTGGTGAATCTTCGCTGCACTCCCTCCATGGCAAGAACATCCTTCCTCAGATAGTGCAGCACTAAGGGAGTGCTCCACTATCGGAGCTGAGAACTGCAATTTTGAAGGGGAGGGGAACATTATGTAATAATAAAAACAGAAAATGTTGGAAATACTCAGCATACTCAGGTTTTGCCAACACTGATGATAGGATGGAAGCCGCTTGCTGACGCTGAGCTGTGTAAAAGTCCCAAATGCAAGTTTAATTGTCCGGCCCATGCGGATTTTGCTAGACATCAGTGTACAATGGGCTAGCAGCAAAAGAAAGAACTTGCATTAATATCGCGCCATTCAGAACCTCAGGACGTCCCAAAGCGCTTTACAGCCAATGAAGTATTTTTTGGAGTGTAGTCGCTGTTGTAATGTGGGAAACGCGGCAGCCAATTTGTGCACAGCAAGCTCCCACAAACAGTAATAAGATAATGACCAGATACTCTGTTTTTAGTGATGCTGATTGAGGAATAAATATTGGCCAGGACACCGGGGAGAACTCCCCTGCTCATCTTCGGGGAATAGTGCCATGGGATCTTTTACATCCACCTGCGAGAGCAGACGGGGGCCTCGGTTTAACACCTCATTCGAAAGACGGCACCTCTGACAGTGCAGCACTCCCTCAATACTGCACTGGAGCATCAGCTTTTTGTGCTAAAGGGTGAGTGGGGAGAGGCTTGAAACCAGACCCATCTGACTCAGAGGTAAGAGTGCTACCCACAGAGCCATGGCTGACACTAGCGTCATTGTCCGATGGGCAAGCAGATAACGTCACCACCTGGCGATGTGCCGCCGCATGCAGAGCACAAGTTCCCGGGTTCCATTCCCGGTTTCTCCTGAGCTTGCTGATCTCAGCCAGGGCAGCAGCTGGGGGGCGATCTAACCGGCCTCGGCTCCCCCTAGTCTCCTGCTCTTTGATCGGTGTCCAGTGACTGTTGCTGGAGTGTGCAAGTGGACGTCGGGTAGGGTGTCATAGAGTCATAGAGTCATACAGCACAGAAAGAGGCCCTTCGGCCCATCGTGTCTGCGCCGTCCATCAAGCCCTGTCCAATCTAATCCCATTTTCCAGCATTTGGTCCATAGCCTTGTATGCAATGGCATTTCAAGTGCTCATCCAAATGCTTCTTGAATGTTGTGAGGGTTCCTGCCTCTACCACCCTTTCAGGCAGTGAGTTCCAGACTCCAACCACCCTCTGGGTGAAAAAGTTCCTCCTCAAATCCCCTCTAAACCTCCTGCCCCTTACCTTGAATCTATGCCCCCTTGTTATTGACCCCCCTACTAAGGGGAAAAGTTCCTCTTTATCTACCCTATCTATGCCCCTCATCATTTTGTACACCTCAATCAGGTCCCCCCTCAGCCTTCTTTGCTCCAAGGAAAACAACCCCAGCCTGTTTAGTCTTTCTTCATAGCTGAGGCGCTCCATCCCAGGTAACATCCTGGTGAATCTTCTCTGCACCCTCTCCAAAGCAATCACATCCTTCCTATAGTGAGGCAACCAGAACTGCACACAGTACTCCAGCTGTGGCCTTACCAGCGTTTTGTACAGCTCCATCATAACCTCCCT
This sequence comes from Somniosus microcephalus, assembly GCF_052327205.1. Lineage (NCBI taxonomy): Eukaryota > Metazoa > Chordata > Chondrichthyes > Squaliformes > Somniosidae > Somniosus > Somniosus microcephalus. The sequence continues at coordinate 16,648,770 of NC_140992.1, forward strand.
GCTCTTATATTCTATGCCTCGGCTAATGAAGGCAAGTATCCCATATGCCTTTTTAACCACCTTATCTACCTGATCCGCTGCCTTCAGGGATCTATGTACATGTACACCAAGGTCCCTCTGACCCTCTGTGCTTCCTAGGGCCCTACCACTCATTGTGGGATTGGACATGGCTGTCACACTTTCTCCCAGTGCAAGGCCTGTGACTTAAGCTCGCGCTTGATGAACGGCCATTTTGACGAGGCATTTGGGACGTTTTAGTACATTAAAGGTGCTACATAAATACAAGTTGTTTACTGTTGTTGGTGCCGAGTTAATGAACAGCTGCCAGTTGCTATGGCGATGCACCTAAGCAAGTCAGTACCTTCATGAGAGGAGAAAACTGGCCAGAAAGAAAGGATCAGTCAGCCAGAAGCAAGAACACAACGGTAGCATGCGCGGAGGCTCCCATTGATACCACAAAAGGGGAGATGATAAATTTGTGTGTACAAATCATGTTTATGATTTCACTATAAATAGCTAACATTGGAAACCTTCCCCTGAATCGCTACTCTCTGTTGCCAGATGTAACAAATGTACCTCATTTATAAGACAGCGTTGTGGCAGAAGTTGGGCTATTAGCACAGCAAAAGACAAAACAGAATTAAATATTTGACACCGTTTAATTATTTACAGCAGATTTCTTTCCAAGTGAGTGTCTCTTCCTTCAGCTTTGAAGGAGACTCTCGGTAACTTTGATTGCCAGTACCAGCATTTAAGCTTCGTTTACAGAGGCACCTGCATTCTTCCCCTTCACGGAGAAGCCTTGGTGGAGAGCCAAGGCCTATTGTGCAGGACAGCACCAAGGTTGAAAGGAGCAGGAGAGAAAGTGAGGCGGATCTAGAAGCAGTGCTGAAGTGACGCCAAGTTTGGATTTTAAAAGCCAGTAGGCAGACTGCCCCAATACTCTTCCTTCTTTAAGACCTACTTCACTGTCTTCTACTTCCACGCATTCTTTCCCAGGGTCTCATAACTATGGAACTCTTCCCATCCCCCAGTTTTGCCTTCCTGCCCCCTAGCTCTTAGCAGCCAGCTTGCAATGTGATCATTAGCCTTTCACTAGGTTTCTCAATGTTATAATGTCAGCCAATGAAGTACTTTTTGAAGTGTAGTCACTGTTGTAATGTAGGAAACGCGGCAGCCAGTTTGCGCACAGCAAGCTCCCACAAACAGTAATGTGATAATGACCGGATAATCTGTTTTTAGTGATGTTGGTTGAGAGATAAATATTGGCCCAAGGACACCGGGGAGAACTCCCCTGCTCTTCTTTGAAATAGTGGCTGTGGGATATTTTATGTCCACCTGAGAGAGCAGACGGGGCCTCGGTTTAGAAACATAGAAACATAGAAGATAGGAGCAGGAGTAGGCCATTCGGCCCCTCGAGCCTGCTCCGCCATTCAATGCGATCATGGCTGATCGTCCAAATTCAGTGCCCTGTCCCTGCCTTCTCCCCATATCCCTTGATCCCTTTAGCCTTAAGAAATATATCCAACTCTTTTTTGAATATATTTAATGAATTGGCCTCTACTGCCTTCTGTGGTAGAAAATTCCACAGGTTCACTACTCTCTGGTGAAGAAATTCCTCCTCATCTCAGTCCTAAATGGCTTACCCCTTATCCTTAGACTGTGACCCCTGGTTCTGGACTCCCCGGCCATCGGGAACATCCTTCCTGCATCTAGTCTGTCCAGTCCTGTCAGAATTTTATAAGTTTCGTCTCATCCGAAAGACGGCACCTCCGACAATGCAGCACTCCCTCAGAACTGCAACGAAGTGCCAGCCTAGATCATATGCTCAAGCACCCAGAGTGGGAATTGTACCTCCAACTTTCTGACTCCGAGGCAAGAGTTGCCCCAATTGAGCCAAGGCTGGCATCATAAATAAAACCTTTGAAAACATATAACGATCAAACTATTGAAGGTAATTATCACTGCTACCCACATTTTTTAAATCAACTTCTATTGATTATAAAGAAATATATTTTGTTCTAGCAGTGATTGATGATGATGATGTCACTGGGCAGGTTACGGAGTTCCAACCGCGTGAAGGAGATAAATTAAGACACAAAATTGAAACTCCTGATTATTGAAGCTACCTGCTTTAATGGTCGTCTCTGCAGGCATTAATTAACCTGTCGGCAGCAGGATCTCCTCTGAGCTGGTTAAGACAACAGCAACAAAAAAAATCCAAGACTGAGGTAAACAAAGGGATGTATGAAGTAATCTGAATTCTTTTGCCAGACTGGATATTACTGCTGTGGGTTTGGAACTCATCCCTTCCAACTCTGGGGCTCTGGGTTGAAGAATGTCTCCTTTCTCTGCCGCCTGCAAGGGCTCCAAGTCAGATGCTCGTGTGGTAACCCAGGCCCCAATGGGCACAGGTCTTTGCCGCAAAACTTCCCAGAATTTGGCAAAAATTGGCCGAGAGAGGCCACAAACATGGCTGGTATGGGAAACAGAGCTGTCATACTGGTGCAGTGGGGAGCATTCCACTGAGAGTGGGATTAAGCCACATTGTCTTTTACAATCAATGTTCTCCCCCTTTCCTCCTGCTCCTCCTCTCCTCAGGGCGTTGGCGGTCCTCCAGTACCTATCCATTTCTTCAGGGTTGCCTCACAACAGCGAGTGTCAACAAGCTATTCTTTTTTTCCTTCCTCCTTTTTATCAACCTTCCCTCCCACGTCTCCTGAAGGTGTTAACTCCTTCCTGGGGTATGGTTCCACAAGGGCCTGTAGTCACCCAAGTACCTCGCCCAAGGGCCACCTGTTCCCATGTCAGCCTACACAGCGAATGGCAGCAACAACCACCGCAACTTGCATTTATATAGCGCCTTTAACACCGGAAAACAGCCCCAAAGGAGCGTTACCAAAAAGAATTTGACAATGGGCCACATAAGGAGATATTAGGGCAGATGACCAAAAGCTTGAACAAAGAGGTAGGTTTTAAGGAGCGTCTTAAAGGAGGAAAGAGAGAGGTGAAGTGGGTTAGGGAGGGAATTCCAGAGCTTCAGGCCGAAGCAGCTGAAGGCATGGCCGTCAATGGTGGAGCGATGAAAATCAGGGATGTGCAATAGGCAAGAATTGGAAATAACAACAGAAAATGCTGGAAACACTCAGCAGGTCAGGCAGCATCGTGGAGAGAGAAACAGAGTTAATGTTTCGGGTCGATGACCTTTCGTCAGAACTGGAGGAGTGCAGAAAAGCCATTCAAAGCCATCATGTCCTCACCTGATTTCCATTACAGGAACTCTGGTCAATTTTCTCCTTCCTAACGCCGAGGCAACTAAGGCTAATTGTAGTGACCCTCCCCAGCATCACCATTGAGATCAGATAACACAGCACAGACTGGGAATTATCTTCCTCATTTGTATGGCACAGCAAAGCACTGCTTTCACCAGGTGACATGAATCAGTCATTCATGAAAGAAAGACTTATGAAATAATACTGAGCAGCCTGCGGGTGGCGCTGTCCAGGGAGAGTATAAATACTCGGGCACGGGCCCAGCTTGCGCAGGACATTCTTAACAGGAACTAGTGAAGGACACAACTAGACCTCCATGTTGTAAAACAGTTGATTAAAGCTTTGTTTAACGCTTAGACCAAGTGCCTAGTAGTTTTCTTACGTCACCAGGTGTACCACCTTATGACATTATTGGGAGGTAATTCAGGCATGCGGGGCATCGCAATCACAAAGCTGTCATCCCCCAACACCCACATCCGCATGTACCTTCAGCACAAGTCTTTGGAAAGGAATCGGTAACAGGGAGCCTGGCTGATTACGCCCCCGCCCCTCCCCCCTCGCCCCCCCCGCCCCTTCCAAACCCAGGGGCGCTGAAGGTAATTACAGCACTCCTACTGGCTGGGCCCCGCTAAATCAACACTTACTGGGAATTGGACTTGAGGCCTTTGGCTCTGTATAGCTTAGTGCCAAACCAGTGTCGACGTAGGCCATTGAAGGAGGTCATGCGTTTTTGGGACCGACTGCCTCATGGCCCCTTCCATTGCACCAATTTATTTCTCGCAAAGCTTACTCATTTTAAACTATTTTGCTGTTGAATTTATTGATGATTAATTCCCAGTTTGAAGCATCTAGTTATCAAGATAGGCTAAAAGAGCTGGGATCAAGGGATATGGGGCGAAAGCAGGGACCGGGTACTGAATTTGGATGATCAGCCATGATCTCATTGAATGGCGGAGCAGGCTCGAGGGGCCAAATGGCCTACTCCTGCTCCTATCTTCTATGTTTCTATGACTCCACACTTCGGAGAAGCGTAGACTTAGAGGTGATCAGGTCGAGGTTTATAAGCTGATGAAGGGAATAGATTGTGTTCCAGTCGACAGTTTGTTCCAATTAAATAGGTTAGGGAGGACCAGGGGTCACAGTTCTAAGTTGTATAAGGTCAGACCTAGGGTAGATGTCAGGAGGAGGTTCTTTTCCCAGAGAATAGTGGCCCTCTGGAACAGGCTGCCGTCTCGTGCGGTGATTCGCTGAATTCCTGAATGAGCGAGAGCTGGACCTGTTTCTAGCCTGGGTGTAGATCACCTCTTACAAAGGGGAGGTACTGCCAGGAATTCGGGGCCAAAGTGGTCTCCTGGACTTGCGGTGATCGCCTAAGGGGGTCGAAAAGGAATTTCACAGATTTATTTTTCCCAAATTGGCCTGAGTTTTTAATCTGGTTTTTTTTTTCGGCTCTCCCAGGACATGGCTCACGGGTGGGGTGGAGAATGTCTATATTGTGATGCACAAGCTGTCACAATTGTGTGGGGCAGGCTGAATGGACCAGAGGCTCTTTTCCTGTCTGTGATTGTTCGTAGAAGACTGGAGTACAAATGCTTTTTTTTTGGCGGCAGCGCAAAATGGGCAATAGCGGGTCAGCTGCCGGTATTACACTTTGTCCGATTGTCTTCCCGACTGACTTCATTGGAAATGAAACTCGGGCCGGGTGTAAGATGGGGTAGCCGCTACACTATCGCACGTTATGTGCGACCGTTTGAGACACATTTATACCCCCATCTCTTTTGGAGAATGAGACTACGGCAATTGCAGGATGTCCAGAAGAACAGAAAGAGAGAGAGAGAAAGAGAGAGCGAGAAAGAGAGAGAGAGAGGGAGAGAAAGAGAGAGAGAGAGAAAGAGAGAGAGGGAGAGAAAGAGAGAGAGAGAGAGAGAGAAAAAGAGAGAGAGAGAGAGAACGAGAGAGAGAGCCTTTGACTCTATATGGCACGAAGGGCTCTATTATAAACTTCTTCAGTGTGGAATAGGGGGCAAAGTCTATGACCTTATTAAATCAATGTATCTGAAAAACAAATGCGGGGTCAAAATTGGAGACAAACGCACCGATTTCTTCACCCAGAGAAGAGGCGTCCGGCAGGGCTGCAATTTGAGCCCGACCCTGTTCAACATATACATAAACGAATTAGCAGACATGCTGGAGCAAAGCGAGTCACCAGGTCTCCGTCTCCTGGATGGAGAAGTGAAGTCCCTGTTCTATGCGGACGACCTGGTTCTGCTGTCTCCCACAGAACAGGGATTACAGCAACAACTAGACCTACTCGACAAATACTGCCAAAATTGGGCTCTAACAGTAAATCTAAAGAAAACCAACATCATGATTTTTCAGAAAAGACCCAGATGTCAGGAAAACAAATACCAGTTTACCCTCAGTGATACCACTATAGGACACACTATGAGCTACACCTACCTTGGTCTAACTATTACAGCATCAGGGAGCTTCAGCATAGCAGTGAATGCACTAAAAGAAAAAGCCCAAAGAGCCCTATATGCAATAAAAAGAAAATTCTACAACATCCAAATCCCAATCAAAATCTGGCTCAAAATATTTGACAGCATAATCCTGCCCATTGCACTGTACGGTAGTGAAGTATGGGGCCCGCTAAATCACCAAAGCTACACTAAATGGGAAAAACACACAATAGAAGCCCTACATGCAGAATTCTGCCGAAGCATCCTTCGCACCCAAAGAAAAACGCCAACAAATGCATGCAGAGCCGAACTAGGCAGATACCCACTGATAATAAACATCCAAAAACGAGCACTAAACTTCCTAAATCACCTCAAATCTAGCTCCCCAGACACCCTTCATTTCAAAGCCTTTCAGACCCAAGAGCTAAACCCAGAAAAGAGTCCCCTGAGTCAGCTGCTACTGAAACTAAGTACTCAGCCGGACCCTGACCAGCCCAACACAGCCGTCCAAACACCAATCCGAGTGAACCAAATCATTAAAAAATGCAAAGAAACCTACCTGGAACATTGGAACAAAATAACCGAAAGCCAAAGCAGATTAGAATGTTACCGGGCCCTAAAAAGAGAATATAAACTGGCAGACTACCTCACGACCATCAGAGACACAAAACAGAGACAGACCCTCACCAGGTACAGACTAAGCGACCACCAACTGGAAATTGAAAAAGGCAGATACAAGAAATCCTGGCAGCCTAGAGAGAATAGAACATGCGATCAATGTCTGGCTGGCGAGGTTGAAACAGAAATGCATTTCCTCCTAAAATGTGAAAAATTCAACACATCAAGAAACATATTATTCAACAAGCTAAGCCAAACAACCCCAGATTTCAAGGAATTGGATGATCTGTCAAAATTGAGATTAGTCCTAGGAGAAGGAGACAGACCATACCTTGGGGCCAAATATGTAACAACATGTCACAACCTGAGGACTGTTTAAAAGTAAGACTGTTTAAAATTAATATTGAACGTACCAAATGAAGTAGAAAGACTGTTTAAAATTAATATTGTTTAAAAGTAATATTGTATGTACCCAACAAATGTCAAATCGATTGACACCTACAGAATGTTGGAAAACTGTACCTTTTTGCTATGTAAGCTTTGGCAATATGGTTCTCTGTAAACTTTCATGCCAATAAAGCATTTGAACTGAACTGAACTGAACTGAAAGAGAGAGAGTGAAAGAGAGAGAGACAGAAAGAGAGAGACAGAAAGAGAGAGAGAGGAAAGGGAGAGAGAGAGAGAAAGAGAAAGAGAGAGAGAAAGAGAGAGTGAGAAAGAGAGAGAGAAAGAGAAAGAGAGAGAGAGAAAGAGAGAAAGAGAGAGAAAGAAAGAGAGAGAGAGAGAGAATTCAAATGAAACTTGCACTATAAGGCTTCCTTGGTCAGGCTCCAAAACACAGCTGATGGCTGAGATGTAATCTGTAAAATCGTTGTGTGAAAGTGAGGCAGAGGCAGGCAGAAGAATAGGCTGTTGAGCAAATCAAAGCACAGCATTGATGAGAAAAAAGAGACAAATCCTGCAAGGGGTTTTGGTAACAAGACAGCAGCATTTGTCAAATAATAATTGAATAGTATGAAAACCTGGCTAATCATCACTGATTTATCTATATTTCCACAATGTATTTTACTCCTCAGTAATCCGTCTGGTAGAATGCATGGTGTCAACATTTATCAGATGTAACCTGCCATGCCTCCTGACCCTGGGGTGACTGCAGGCGAGAGGCAGCTAATGGTTTAAAGGATCAGCAAGCAGCTGTCTCCTTACAGTCTGCTGGTAATTCTAGTCTCTGCCACCGTGTGGCATCAGCCTTTCAGCACTCTAAAGCGGGCCACGGTAAACGTTCACAGGTGTCTGCAGTCACCCATTTTGCGCAGAACTCCCTTTTCTTTCAACACGTTACAGCTGTGTGAAAGAACTGATTGTGAGGTATATTTGTTTGATGAAGGAGATTCATATTGAAAGTCATCTCTTTGAAAACGTTACAGTTTTCATAGAATCATTAGAATGATGCAGCACAGAAGGAGGCCACCTGGCCCATCGTGCCTGTGCCGGCTCTTTGAAAGAGCTCTCCAATTGGCCCCGACTCCCCTGCTCTTTCCCCATAGCCCTGCAAATTTTTCCCCTTCAAGTATTTATCCAACTCCCTTTTGAAAGTTACTATTGAATCTGCTTCCACCGCCCTTTCAGGCAGTGCATTCCAGATCACAACAACTCGCTGCGTAAAAAAAAAGTTCTCCTGATCTTGCCGCTGGTTCTTACAATGTTCCTCTTTTGTTCTAACTCTTAGGCCGCTAGTAAGTTCGAACAGCCTCCCATCTAACTCACTGTGACTCTGAAATAAACATTAATATTACAGTAATAAATCTACTCAAACCTCACCCATCATTGGCCAACTCTTGGCCAGTAATCCCTCAATTAACATCACTAAAAACAAAAACTGATGATCTGGTTATGAGGAGGGGTGTAGCCACCAAGCATAGTCCCATCCCCACCCTAGATCTATGCACCTGCACTTGCAGCAAGGGGGTGCTAGATAGTGATCAGGAGTAGGAAACATGACCTACCTTCCCCTCCCTTTACCCACGATGCACTGAGTCCAATTCTAGATTGTTACCCCAGCTAGGGTTGCTAACCAATCGCAGGTCAGGGATCACGACTGGTGTGTTTGGCTCAGTCACTCACTGGATCAATTCGTGAAGCCATCTTTCACTTAGTCTCATCTCCTTGATGGAAACTGTAGGAAGAGCCAGTCATTGGGTGAAAAAACACAGTTGCAATCTTGTCTTCCAGCCAATCAAAAGCCGAGCTTCCGCTGATTGGCATGGATGCATCACAGATGCGGCCAGGCTCATCCTTGATGTGGGACCAAGCCTAGTGGAACTACAGCCATTGAGTAGATCTGTCAGTGCCTCCATAGCCTGCGGTGACTGGAAGCAGAGACTAGGTCTCGTAGGGTTAACGCATCATTTTTTATTAAGAAGGTGCCACTTTAAGATGTTGTTTTTACCTGTGATAAAAGTAGAACATGTCATGGCCAACAATGAGAGTCTACAGCGATCGACACTCATGAGGCCCACAGTGTGACTGGTTTGTGAGTTATCTGCTCAGAGAGGTATACGTATTGCAGCTCCGCCCTGGCCTTGACAGATCCCCGATGTGCTAACACGCCTTTGTTTCAACAGACACGGCGCTGAAAAGAAAAACTAATGATGTGTTTAAACCTCCGCTGTGGGATCCAGGCAATTTACGAAGCTCAATGCACATTTTAATATGAACATTCAGCCATTGCCCTTGAACAGAACACCCAGGAAGCAAAGAACTGTGGAAAAGACAGGGAACTATTGGATTCCCATCAATATTTAAAAATACTGTATGTGCTGGATGAAGACAAGGGGCGAGGATTAATGTGTTTACAGCTTTCGACATGGATACACTAGGGGGCAATTTAGACTTTGCGCGATTGTGTAAAATGGGTGAAGTCAATGGAAATAAAAATCGGGAGAGATATTAAACGGGCTATCACACAGTCAAGATCTACCCCCACTGTCTTTTATTGCAGTTCAGTTTGCGGCTAGTACTTGAGATTAGACCTGCGCTGAACAATGGAATCATTTGCCGAACATCCCCTTATTCTTTACTCAGGTGGTCCAAAACAGTCCAGGAAAACACTATCGAAACGGTAAGGCTTCCAGGCAGCACTGAAGAGCAGAGCCCAAATAATGGGACTGAGAAGCATTAGAATTCACAATGCTATTTATTCCCTGGGAAGAGGTTCAGTGACTTTCAGATCTGATCAAAACCTGAGGTGATCCAAAACTCGGCTGCCCGTGTCCTAACTCGCACCAAGTCCCGTTCACCCATCACCCCTGTGCTCGCTGACCTACATCCTCGTTTTCAAATCCCTCCATGGCCTCGCCCCTCCCTATCTCTGTAATCTCCTCCAGCCCCGCAACCCCCCGAGATATCTGCGCTCCTCTAATTCTGCCCTCTTGAGCATCCCTGATTATGATCGCTCAACCATTGGTGGCCGTGCCTTCTGTTGCCTGGGCCCTAAGCTCTGGAATTCCCTGCCTAAACCTCTCCGCCTCTCTATCTCTCTTTCCTCCTTTAAGACGCTCCTTAAAACCTACCTCTTTGACCAAGCTTTTGGTCACCTGCCCTAATTTATCCTTATGTGGCTCGGTGTCAATTTTTTTTGTCTTTTAATACTCCTGTGAAGCGCCTGGGGACGTTTTATTACGTTAAAGGCGCTATAGAAATGCAAGTTGTTGCTGTAACTCCCTATCTAACAGCGCTGTGGGAGCAACTTCACCACACGGACTGCAACGGTTCAAAAGAAGGCCCAGGACCACCTTCTCAAGGGCAACTAGGGATGGGCAATGAAGTTTGGCCTTGCTAGGGATGTCCATATCGCGAGAATCAATTAAAAAAATACACTTGCACCCTCAGCTCCTCTGTATCTGGCCCACACGCGTGTCCTCTCTGCTCCGTTCTCCTTGGTGGCAGAACCTTCAGCCATCAGGACCCTGGAATTCTCTTCCTAAACGTTCCTTGCTTTGCTCCATCCCTCTTCCCTTGCGAGCCTTCTCTTAACTCCTGCTCGCCGTTCATTTCATCCTATTTTTTGTGAAGCACGATGACATCTTTCGCTGCATTGGCGGCCGTGCCTTCAGCTGCCGAGGCCCTAAGCTCTGGAATTCCCTCCCTAAACCTCTCCACTTCTCTACCTCTCTCTCCTCCTTAAAACCTACCAAGCTTTTGGTCGCCTGTTGTGGCTCAGTGTTAAATTTTGTTTGATAACGCTCATGTGAAGCACCTTGGGATGTTTTACTACGTTAAAGGCGCTCTATAAATACAAGTTGTTGTTGTTGCATTGCAGGCGCTATGTGACTGAAAAGTTGATATTGTTGTACATTTCAATTGTGTTGACTGTACACAAAATCCATTTTTAATAAAGTTAGAGAAATAGGATGTAATTTATATTCGCAATATGTGTGTCACCGCCTAATTTATTGTGTTTGTAGTTAAGTGCAGTCAGGGGAAGGAGCGATGCTCTTCGCATCTTTAATTTGGTGATTAAATTAACACAAAAGCTCATGTTTACCATGGAGCTTAACACAGCTGTGTTTAGTTTAGCACAGGGCAACGATGAGTAATGAAATAAATCACAATGCCTTATACCATACCTAGAAGCTGGATTCCCCATCTACCAAATTTGGCCTCTTTGCATCTTGAGACAGATTCAGTGGCCGTGCAGGAATTACATTTGTGACATCGCACCAAGTCCCGTTCGCCCATCAGCCCCTGTGCTCGCTGACCTACATTGGCTCCCAGTCCGGCAATTCCTCGATTTTACAATTCTCATCCTTGTTTACAAATCCCTCCCTGGCCTCGCCCCCCTCTCCCTATCTCTGTAACCTCCTCCAGCCCTACAGTCCACCGAGATCTTTGCGCTCCTCCAATTCTGGCTTCTTGCGCATCCCCCGATTTTCATCGCTCAACTATTGCCGTGCGTGCCTTCAGCTGCCTAGGACGGAAGCTCTGGAATTCCCTCCCTAAACCTCTCCACCTCGCTAACTCTTTTCCCCCTTTAAGATGCTCCTTAAAACCTACCTCTTCCTGTCCTTTGTTTTATTCATTCACGGGATGTGGGCGTCGCTGACAAGGCCAGACTTTATTGTCTGCACAGTCTCTGCCCAAGCTGTTCCAGTACAGCTACAACACTGGCATCTACCCGACAATGTGGGATTATCGATTACCGATAACATTGGGGAGACCAAACGCAGATTGGGCGATCGCTTTGCGGAACACCTCCGTTCAGTCCGTAAGGGTGACCCCGAGCTTCCGGTCGCCTGTCATTTTAATTCACCGCCCCATTCCCACTCGGACCTCACCGTCCTCGGCCTCTTGCATTGTTCCACGGAAACCCAGCGTAAGCTCGAGGAACAGCACCTCATCTTCCGATTAGGCACTTTACAGCCTTCCGGACTCAATATCGAGTTCAACAATTTCAGATCATAACCTCGGCCCCCATTACATTTTTATGTATTTTTTATCCACACCGTTTTTTTGTGCCCTTCCCCCTTTTTCTCTCTCCCACATGGCAGCTGTCTCTCATTCTGCCAGCGCATTTCACACTTCACACTGCATCCATTTAATGAACATCTAGAGCCGTCTTTTGTCTCTCCACTAGTGGCACGGTGGCATAGTGGTTAGCACTGTTGCCTCACAGCGCCAGGGACCCGGGTTCGAATCCGGCCTCGGGCGACTGTCTGTGTGGAGTTTGCACATTCTCCCCGTGTTTGCGTGGGTTTCCTCCGGGTGCTCTGGTTTCCTCCCACAGTCCAAAGATGTGCGGGTTAGGTTGATTGGCTATGATAAATTGACCCTTAGTGTTAGGGGGATTAAATAGGGTGGGATATGTGTTGGTGTAGGGGTTGGTGGGATATGTGTCGGTGCAGGCTCAATGGGCCGAAATGGCCTCTATCTGCACTGTGGGGTTTCTGTGATAGTCCTATCACCGTCTCGTCTGGTTTTGAATGTCTCTTCACTTCTCTTTTGTTCTTTCATCCCCATTTCCCAGCCCCCAAACTGGCCTTTTAATCTGTTTCATTTCCTGTGTTTTTTCTCAGTCCTGACGAAGGGTTTCGACCTGACACGTTGACTCTGTTTCTCTCTCCACGGATGTTGCCTGGCCTGCTGAGTTTTTCCAGCATTTTCTGTTGTTAATGTGGAAAACTACCCTGGTAAGTCCTGTCCACAAAAAGCAGGACAATATCTAACATCTCTTTATGGGGCTCGGTGTCAAATTTTGTTTGAGAATCGCTCCTGTGAAACACCTTGGGAGGATTTTACTACGTTACAGGCGGTATATAAATGCAAGTTGATGTGGTTGTTGTTTACCATTCTGTCTATGGACTCTCCCTATAAGCTAGCAATGTTGGCATCACATCGCTGGCCTTTGCAGGAATGCTCAATGCCCAGGTATCTATCAGAACAAAATGGCGTACCAAAAAGAAAGTAATTGGCTGCTGCCCAGAGACATTGATCTAAATTGTCTTACAAGCCTTGGAAGGTATGTGGTGCCACTTCATTCATGTTATTACTAAGCATGCAATAAGTAACCGGGGAAGTCCATTAAAGCAAAGGATGTAAAGAGCTTCTATAGAAGTGTCAGCTTTGGCTGAGTTACACAGAAACATAGAAGATAGGAGCAGGAGTAGGCCATTCGGCCCCTCGAGCCTGTTCCGCCATTCAATGAGATCATGGCTGATCATCCAAATTCAGTACCCTGTCCCTGCCTTCTCTCCATATCCCTTGATCCCTTTAGCCTTAAGACATATACCCAGCTCCTTCTTGAATATATTTAATGTATTGGCCTCTACTGCCTTCTGTGGTAGAGAATTCCACAGGTTCACCACTCTCTGGGTGAAGAAATTCCTCCTCATTTCTGTCCTAAATGGCTTACCCCTTACCCTTAGACTGTGACCCCTGGTTCTGGACTCCCCGGCCATCGGGAACATCCTTCCTGCATCTAGTCTGTCTAGTCCTGTCAGAATTTTATAAGTTTCAATGAGATCCCCTCTCATTCTTCTAAACTCTAGCGAGTACAAGCCCAATCGACCCAATCTCTCCTCATACGTCATTCCTGCCATCCCAGGTATCAGCCTGGTGAATCTTCATTGAACTCCTTCCATGGCAAGAACATCCTTCCTCAGATAAGGCGACTAAAACTGCACACAATACTCGAGATGTGGTCTCACCAAGGTCCTGTATAACTGCAGCAAGACACCCTTGTTCCTCTACTCAAACCCTCTCGGTAGCACTCTCACCTCTGGGTCAGTAGGTTGTGGGTTTAAGTCCCACTCCAGAGACTTCAGTGCATAATCTAGGCTGACAATTCAGTCTGTGGCTGAGGGAGCACTGCTTTGTGGAAGGTGCCATCATTTGGATGAGATGTCAAACCGTGGCCCTAACTGTGTCTGCTTAGGTGGGCAGAAAAGATCCCACGGCAGTATGTGAAGAAGAGCACGGCAGCTTTCTTGGTGTTTCGACCGACATTTGTAGCTCAAGCAACACTGCTAAAGCAGATTATCTGGTCACTTATCCCATTGGCTTTTATGGGACCTTGATGTGCACAAATTGCTTGGCACATTTGCTTATATTATAGTTATATTTCAAAAATGCTGTATTGGCTGTGAAGCACTTTAGGACATTCTGAGGGTGTGAAAAACCTTATAAAAAAGCAAGTTCCTTTTATAGTTGAATATAAGAATTAGGAGCAGGAGTCGGCCATACGGCCCCTCGAGCCTGCTCCGCCATTCAATAAGATCATGGCTGATCTTTGGCCTCAACTCCACTTTCCCGTCCAATCCCCATATCCCATGATTCCCCTAGTGTCCAAAAATCTATCGATCTCAAGTCTTGAATATACCGAGTGACTGAGCAGCCACACGTTCCTGAGGAGAGAAGTGGCGTTGGGTATGGTGAGAAGGCAGGTAAAGGAAGGTTGAGACCTATCTAAAATCAGCAAGCTTTGTGCGCCTAATTGCCTTTTTCCTGTCTGTTATATTCCAGTCATTACATAATCCTCTCTCGATGTAATTTCCAGACAATCAGAAGCCACCACAATGATTACCCCTAATCTCATCTCACCATTCAGAAAGGATGTGTATTTTTCTGCAGTGGGTGAGAGTCAGCGTGGTTAATACAGTCGTACTACAATGACTCTGAAGCGCCCCGGCCAATTCTGCTTCACTGCTCTCTCTCTCGCTCTGTTGTGTGACTCTTTAATGATTTAACAAATCCTCTTACAGAGAGAGAGAGAGAGCAATGGGTAGCACTAACTGGCCTGATCTCCGGGCACTGCCAGCCCTGGCTTTGTCTCTTAAAGCCGTATTACCCCCCACACTTTTAAAATAATTTGGATCTACTGACTGAAAATACTCAGTCACCTTCTCCATGCTTTAAAAATGGGTGCAGACATAGTGGGAGGAATTTTAACCCCCAAAAAACAGGGAGGGTTGGGGACGGGGTTCAGGTTTTTAACATTTTAACATACCCCAACCCGCCCACTTCCACTTTTAACGGAGGCGGCACGGGAGCCTCACATTTAACCACTATTTTAAATTTAACCCTGGCCAGCCAGGTTTCCGGGCCTCAGGAAACCCGGCAGCTAAAGGGAGGCAAGGACTGCTGGATCCAGGAGGTATGTGCCTGGATCCAGCATGCCTGCCTCACCCAGCCCCCATGATCGGACATTCCCCCCTGACCCTTCAGATCTCCTCCACGAGGCCTCCAATCTCATCCCACAATCCTTCTGATCCCCCGCCCACACTCTCGCCTCCGATCTTCCTTGCGGTCTCCAGACTACAATTACCCTGATCTCCCCTGGCTCAGGACTCCTGATCTTCCTCCCCCTACTCCGGCCTAAGCGAACTCCACCGCCCCCCCTGCCCCCCACTGGCTTCCCCGATCCCTCCCTCCCTCCTCTCTGCTCCCCGACTGCGGCCTGCTGCCGAAAACCTACCCACCTGACAGCCAGCCTCTCAATCTGGCTGGCTGTGGCCAGGAAACTGAGATAAAAAATGTTAAACAGGTCCTGCCGTTAAATTTGGCAGGGCCTCAGAGAAACCCGTTCTTCCAGGTTTCCCAACCTCAATCCAGCCCGCTCCCCCCCCAGCCCCCCACCTCACTCTCTCCCCGTCTCCGAGTTAATATCCAGCCCAGTGTCACAGGTTCTGATTGCTGAGCTTTCCAGAAAGACGGAGAAGGTGGCTAGCAGGATCAAGGGTCTGAGGCAGCCTCAGCTCAGTAGAATGGAATTGCTTTCAGCTGTCACTGTAACCATGATGACTTCATACTGAATACTGAAGAGAGATCGAATCACACAGCACAGAAGGAGGCCATGCAGCTCATCGTGCCTGTGTTGGCTCTTTGAAAGAGTTGTCTAAATAGTCCCATGCCCCTTGCTCTTCTCTCCGTAGCCTTGACATTTTTTTTGTTCCTTTTCAAGTATTTATCCAATTCTCTTTTGAAAGTCACTATTGAATCTGCTTCCTCCGCCCTTTCAGGCAGTGCCTTCCAGATCATAACAACTCGCTGTGTAAAAAAAAAAATTCATATATACAGGAAGCTTTTGCTAACGCACGGAGTAAGTAGCACGGAGTCCAGTTCGACGGAGTACTGCTGCTACAGAGTACTAAACTCGGAATTTGGTGAGTGAGGGAATTCGGTGCATTGAGGGAAGTGGTGCTGTTCCGGTATTTCAATAAAACAAGGAGTGGTCCGAAAGAGGGAGCGTGAGACAGCGATACCCGAGAGCTGAGGTCTAGAGATATTAATTATAATTAATAGTTTAAACAAGATACTAATTAGCCTCTGAAAGAGGGAACAGGCATTTTTTTAGATCATGAATGGGCAGCTGATAACCTGTTGCTTGCAATTCCTGTGCCATGTGGGAACTTCAGGACACTTCATGGCCCAGAAATTCAGGTCTCCACGGGTGAGTACGCATGGGGTACTCATGCGTAGGCCCAACGAAAGTGCCGGTTTCCTGCATGCACTGCGCATGCGTGGGAAACCGGCACTTTCGTTCCCCTGAAAGAAGGGGTTCAGAGGTGGAATGCGTGCGCAGGAGAGGCAGCACGTGCGCATTGAACTTCCGTTTTTTTTGCAGGTTTTCCCGGGAGGGTAAGTCTCCAGCAGTTACACTTTTAAAAAGCAGGCGTAAGGCCTGCTTTTAACAAGGTAAGTGGTGAATTAATTAAAATTAAAACATTTTTTTCCACAGGTTTATTATTTTTAAATACTTTAAAGGGAAGTTTATTTTTAGCCCCGTTAGAAAATGTAATTAATTTTTCAAAAATTTAAATTATTGTTTATAATAGTTATTTCATGTCATTTATAGTTTATTTAAAAAATTTGATTTTTTAAAAATTTATTTGGGGTTTTAGTGATGTTTTGGGGCTCATAGTATTTATAGGTTTGACAGCTCTTCCTGTCAAACTTATGAATGGAGCATTCCCTGCTACCATTGGCTCCCCATGGCTCAGGTGATCCCAGGGGACGCTTCGAACTAACTGCGCCCCTGGGATATGCAAGCACTGCGCGCCGGCAGTTGGAGGAGGCCCAGGATCGTAATCCCACGCGGGCCCACAGCTCAACGGCCGGCGCGCTAGGTAAGTGCAGGTCGGGGGCTCGCACCCGCGGGAAGCCTCCGATCCGAATTTCTGGGCCCATGTGTCTTTGGGGACCATGTGTGTAGGAAGTGTTCCCAGCTGCTTGAGCTTGAGCTCAGGATTTCCGAGCTTGAGGGGCAGCTGGAGTCACTGCGGAGCATCAGGGAGGGTGAGAGTTTCCTGGACTGTATGTTCCAGGAGGTGGCCACCCCACAGGCACAGAGAGTTCAGGATAGTAAATGGGTGGCCATCCGGAAGAGTAGGAAGAGGCAGGAAGTGCAGGAGTCTTCGGGGGTAACAGCAAAGTGTAGAAATGCAGTCGTTATAGGAGATTCCATAGTTAGGGGGACGGACAGGCGTTTCTGTAACCGTCACCATGAGTCCCGCATGGTGTGTTGCCTCCCTGGTGCCAGGGTAAAGGACATCACGGAGGGGGTGCAGAATATTCTGCAGGGGGAAGGGAGTGAGCCAGAAGTTGTGGTGCACATCAGTACCAATGACATGGAGAGGGCAGGTGTTGAGGTCCTACAGTCAGACTTTCAGGAGTTAGGGAGGAAGTTAAAAAGTAGGACCTCAAAAGGTAGTAATATCTGGATTACTCCCAGTGCCATGCGCCAGCGAGAGTACAAAGAGGAAGATAGGGAGGATCAATGCGTGGCTTGAGGCATGGTGCAACTGGGAGGGCTTCAGATTCTTGGGGCATTGGGACCAGTTCTGAGGCAGGAGGCACCTATTCAGGACTGGGACCAATGGCCTCGCGGGGAGGTTCACTAGTGTGGTTGGGGAGGGTTTAAACTAAATTGGCAGGGGGGTGGGCACCAGCACATAGAAGTAGAAAAGAGGAATAAGGTGCATAAAGGAGGGAGAGTGTTGGATAGTACTAGAGTAGGAAGTAGTACCATACTAGATAGGAGCAGATGTAGAAGGACTAGGAAGAATACAAAGACAGGTTCGGGATGCATATATGTAAACGCACAAAGTGTGGTGAATAAGGTACAAGCACAATTAGCCATGTGGGAATATGATGTAGTGGCAATAACGGAAACGTGGCTTAAAAATGGTGCGGACTGGGTGTTTAATATTCACGGATACAAGGCGTTCAGAAAAATAGGGAAGGAGAAAAGGGAGGTGGGGTGGCAGTACTGATTAGGGAAGACATTGTAGTGTTGGAAAGAGAGGATGTCCTTGAGGGGGCAAGGACAGAATCCATTTGGTTAGAGTTGAGAAGCAAAAAGGGTATGATCACACTATTGGTGGTATTCGATAGGCCTCCAAATAGTGAGAAGGAGGTAGAGGAGCAAATCTGCAGTGAAATCACAGAGATGTGCAAGAACTATAGCGTGGTGATATTGGGGGACTTTAATTACCCAAATATTGTTTGGGATAATGTTAGAGTAAAAGGAAAGGAGGGGAGGAATTTCTGAAAAGTGTTCAGGAGAACTTCCTTGACCAGTATGTTCTCGGCCCAACTAGGAAGGAGGCATTGCTGGATCTGATGCTGGGGAATGAGGTGGGCCAAGTGGACCAAGTGTCTGTGGGAGAACACTTGGGTAAAAGTGATCATCGTATCATAAGGTTTAAATTAGTAATGGAGAAGAGCAAGGAACAATCTAAAGTAGAACTTCTAATTTGGCGAACTTCAATGGGTGAGAGGTGATCTAGCCAGGGTAAAATGGAACCACAGATTGACAGGAAGAACTGTAATAGAACAATGGGTGATCTTTAAGGAGGAGATGTTTCAGGTACAGGCTAGGTACATTCCAACAAGAGGGAAAGGCAGGGGAACCAAAGCCAGGGCTCCTTGGATGACAAGGGAGATAGAGAAGATGATGAAACAAAAAAGAGAGTGTATGATGCATGTCAGGTGAATTCTTCAAGTGAGAACCAGGCCAAATACAATAAGTTGAGAGGGGAAGTGAAGAGGAAAATAAGACTGGCAAAGAGAGAATATGAGAATAGAATGGTAGTTAACATAAAAGGGAACCCAAAAATCTTCTGCGGCATGTAAATAGTAAGCAGGCAGTAAGAGGCGGGGTGGGGTCTATTAGGGACAAAGAAGATGATATATGCTTAGAGGCGCAGGGCAAGGCTAGAATACTCAATGAGTACTTTGTATCAGTGTTTCCTAAGGAAGAGGATGCTGACAAAATATCAGTAGAAGCAGAGATGGTAGATGTAATGGATGGAGTGAAGATTGATAGGCAGGATCTACTGGAAAGGCTGGATATGCTTAGAGTGGATAAGTCACCTGGTCTGGATGGCTTGCATCCCAGGTTGCTAAGGCAAGTGGGGGAGGAGATAGCGGAAGGGCTTGCCATAATCTTCCAACTTCCCTAGATACGGGGGGGAGGTGCCAGAGGATTGGAAAGTGGCAAATGTGACACCCTTGTTGAAGAAAGGGTGTAAGGACAATCCTAGTAACTACAGGCCGGTCAGTTTAACATCAGTGATGGGTAAGGTTTTAGAACCAATAATCAGGGAAAAAATTAACAGGCACTTGGTGAGGATTAAGTAAATTAAGGAGAGCCAGCACGGATTTGTAAAAGGCAGATTGTGTTTGACTAATCTAATTAAATTTGTTGATGAAGTAACAGAGAAGGTTGATGAAGAGAATGCAATGGATGTTGTCTATATGGATTTTAAGAAAGCGTTTGACAAAGTACCACATAAAAGGCTGGTTAACAAAATTGAGGCTCCTGGAATAGGAGGGTCAGTGTCAGCTTGGATAAGAAATTGGCTTAAGGACAGAAAACAGCGAGTTGTGGTAAATGGTTGCTTTTCAGACTGGAGGATGGTAGACAGTGGTGTTTCCCAAGGGTCAGCGCTAGGACCACTGCTTTTTGTGATATATATAAATGACTTGGATATTGGAATACAGGGTAAAATTTCAAAATTTGCCGATGATACGAAACTTGGAGGTGCGGCAAACAGTGAGGAGGATACCAATCGACTGCAACAGGACATAGAAAGGCTAGCAGAATGGGCTGACAAGTGGCAGATGGAATTTAACACAGAGAAGTGTGAGGTGATGCATTTTAGCAGAAGGGATAGAGGCAATATAGACTTAATGGCACAGTTCTAAAGAGTGTGCAGGGACAGAGGGACCGGGGGGTTCTTATGCATAGATCTTTGAAGGTGGCAGGACATATTGAGAGAGTAGTTAGCAAAGCTTATGGGATCTTGAGCTTCATGAATAGAGGATTGAGTACAAAAGCAAGGAAGTTATGCTGAAGCTCTATAAAGCTCTGGTTAGGCCACAACTAGAGTATTGCGTCCAGTTCTGGTCACCACACTTTGGGAAGGATGTAAAGGTCCTTAAGAGGGTGCAGAGGAGATTTACCAGAATGGTTCCAGGGATTAGGATTTTTAGCTACAAGGTTGGTAGACAGAGAAAAGCTGTTCCTATTAGCTGATGGTACAAGGACTAGGGGACACAGATTTAAGGTTTTGAGCAAGAGATACAGGGGGGATGTGAGGAAGAACTTTTTTACGCAGCGAGTGGTGAGGACCTGGAACTCGCTGCCGACAAGGGTGGTGGAAGCGGAGATGATCAATGAGTTCAAAAGGAAATTGGATAGGCACTTGAGGGAAATAAACTTGCAGGGCTATGGGGATAGAGCGGAGGAATGGGACTGACTGGATTGCTCTACAGAGAGCCGGCACGGACTCGATGGGCCAAATGGCCTGTTTCTGTGTGTAATGACTCGAGGACACTAAGGCCTAGAAATTCACTATAGCCCCGTTTGGGGTGCCAGCCTCGCCAGGGCCCTAAAAGTAGCGCCTCGGAAGCAGTCGCGGCCGCCCGCCGGAAATTCAATTTGCGCGCCCCAGAGGGAAGCGCGGCGCTACTGGAGGCGCCCCGCATCCCTCTTGGGGCGCTGCAGCTGAATATCACTGCGCAACGTGCCGCAGCGCCACACGCTACGGCACGGCGCGCTGCGGTACTGCAGGCCTTCCTCCCCTTCATAAAGGGGAGGGGCCTTGTGCAGCGCGATCGAGGATCGCGAGTGCCGGTAAAAGAGCCCGGCACCGAGGAGAAGTGCCGGGCTCTTGGAACGCAGTCGGCACTCCGCAGGGGGGGGGGGGTCAGGAGGCTGGGGACGGCAGCGCGGAGAGGTGCTGGCAGGCGGCCTGCAAAAAAAATGGCCGCCCCGCACCTCTCCTTTAATTAGCGCCTCTACCGCCGCAGGTAGGCCCCCCTGAACCGGTCGCAAATAGCGTCCGGCGTTAAAGCAGGGGGCGCATCTAAATATCGCGATTGAGGCGTTAGCGGGGTGCTGCGCACACCGATGACGTCATCAGTAGCGGCGCAGCGCTAACGGCTAGCGCCACCATTAGTGTCCCACTGAATTTAGCGGGAGGCGTGGCCAATGGCTTCCAACCCACTTAGCGCCCTCTTAAGGCGCTAACGGGTGGCGCAGCCCACTGAATTTCTAGGCCTAAGACTCTTCATAATGTTTGAGAGTTGATTCTGCAGTGTCCCTGATATAATATATTCCTCTTTTGGAAAATTGCATGAATGAACTGCATGGCAATGAAATCTACTTAGAAATGTTCAGCGCTGTGATCTTACAGAGAATCATTACTTGGTTGGCATTAGATTAGATGAAATCTTCACATTTGAAAAGCTTCAAAGCTGTTAATTACTTGAAGTGTTAGAAAGAAAGACTTGATTTCATAGAGCTCCTTTCACGATGCCCCTACAGCCAATGAAGTACTTTTTGAAGTGTAGTCACTGCTGTAATGACGGAAATGCGACAGACAATTTTGCGCACAGCAAGCTCCCACAAACAGCAATGTGATAATGACCATATCACCTGTTTTAGTGATATTGAGGGATAAATATTGGCCCCAGGACACCGGGGATGACTCCACTGCTCTCCTTCGAAATAGTGCCATGGGATCTTTTCCATCCAGCTGAAAGGGCAGACGGGGCCTCGGTTTAACGTCTCATCTGAAAGACGGCACCTCTGACAGTGCAGCACTCCCTCAGCACTGCACTGGGAGTGTCGGCCTAGATTTTTGTGCTCATGTCTCCTGGAATGGGACTATGTACCCACAACCTTCTGACTCAGAGGCAAGAGTGCTACCCACTGAGCCACGGCTAACACTAGTCAGGCACAGGGATAAGCTTGGAGGATATGTAACAAAGATACAGAGAAGCAACACAAGCAACAGAGGGATTGGAATTGCATTGTGCGACAATGTCGAGGAAAGCACTAACGTGCTTGCGCAAAATTCCTCTTACTGCCATTGTTACACAGCGATGTTAAAACACTTGCCAGAGCGATTTTGTCCGAACGTATTAGCGTGCATGTCATTGCTATCGCGCGACATGTTTTCAAGCCCCGAGGCCCGAGCCACTGCCCAGCCCCGCGAGTCAGCTGACGCTTTGTAGCTTTATACCAAATGTCAGCAAAGTCAATAACACTGTAAAGAAAACCGGAGCCAAGCAGATTCTATTTCTAGGTCTAGGATGGGCGGGGCCCACAGGGGTGGGGGGAAGGGATCTCTCTGGCTGCCCGCCTCTCTTCCGCGGCACTGTCCATGCCCGGGTGGCCTTGGCGAGGGAGCGTGCGGTGCCCGCCGGTATGCTTGAGGCCTCTCGCCACTGGTGGGCACCGCAGGGTAGCGAGCATTGTACAGACACTGAGAACAACCTGCTGATTTAACTGGGCAGGTTCCCTTTTCTTTTGTTGGGACTGTTTTGTTGCATATGCTGAGCTGCTTTCAGTTTGAGTGGGCCGTTTGTTTCTTTCCTATATTACTGGTGCCCCGAAAGGGACACTTGTTGTGATGATTCTTGTTTGGTAATCCTGGGGCCACCCAGTGTCACCCTTATTGGCCCATCAAAATAGGCCTAGCTGAAATGAGTTTGAACAGCCTTAAGCGTTTTGAGGACAGGTTGAGTAAACTGGGCCTATATTCTCTGGAGTTTAGAAGAATGAGAGGTGGGTGGTCTTATTGAAACATACACAATTCTTACAGGGCTTGACAGGGTAGATGCAGGGAGGATGTTTCCCCCTGGCTGGGGAGTCTAGAACCAGGGGTCACAGACTCAGTATAAGGGGTCGGCCATTTAGGACTGAGATGAGGAGAAATTTCTTCACTCAGAGGGTGGTGAATCTTTGGAATTCTCTACCCCAGAGGGCTGAGGTAGAGATCGATAGATTTTTGGATATTAAGGGAATCAAGGGATATGAGGATAGTGCAGGAAAGTGGAGATGTGGTAGAAGATCAGCCATGATCTTATTGAATGGCGGAGCAGGCTCGAAGGGCCGAATAGCCGACTCCTGCTCCTATTTCTTATGTTCTTAGGCAGTGGGCATGGACCAAGGCACAAGGCTGCTCATGATTAGGGACAATTGATGTCACTGTGCCAATCTGCTATATTACCGGTGCCCCAAAAGTGGCTCTTGTGGTGCTGATTACTGTTTGGTGACCTTGGGGCAACCCAGTGTCACCTTTAGTGTTCCATCAAAAATAGGCCAAACAAGGTCTTTCAGCGCCAACTAATTGGTTGCGACGATGTTAATTTCTGCTGTCAATCACAGCGTCCAATTCCAAGAAGGCCATTGCGCAGTGATGGCGCGATCGCACGTGGTGTAAAGCACTGACGCTCCTCGACGCCGAGGAGGGAAATGAATAGGAGGCTTCGGGCTCACCTCCAGGCGGTCGGTTCGCATCAGCTTCTGTGCAGCAGCCGCAGTGTGGACTGGGACGGCGTGGTTCCCCGTCACCAGCATCGGCGCGCTGGGTAGGATCTCCGCGGGCACCAGGTTCGGCGAGACAGGTCCCAGGTAGGGGTTGAAGGCTGCGTTGGGATTAGCCGCTAGACCCGGTGAGACGGAGAACATTGGCTGAAAGACAGAAAGAGCGGAAACAAGAGTTTAAAGCCAGCTGGCCAACTGGCCATTATTTCTTCACGGCTAACCTGCAGTCTTCCCAGGGACATTAACACTGTATTGGTTTCACAGTCTACTGCCCAGCACATTGTACATGTCCCCTCGAGACAATAGACGATTAAATAGTTTATGGAGCACTGAATACTA
The DNA here is from genome assembly GCF_052327205.1 of Somniosus microcephalus. NCBI lineage: Eukaryota > Metazoa > Chordata > Chondrichthyes > Squaliformes > Somniosidae > Somniosus > Somniosus microcephalus. Next base: position 16,672,796 of record NC_140992.1, read on the forward strand.
AACACTAGTTAGGCCCCAGCTGGAGTATTGTGGCCAGTTCTGGGCACCACACTTTAGGAAAGGATGCCAAGGCCTTGGAGAGAATGCGGAGGAGATTTACTAGAATGGTAACAGGGATGAGGGACTTCAGTTATGTGGAGAGGCTAGAGTAACTGGGGTTGTTCTCCTTAGAGCAGAGAAGGTTTAGGAATGATTTGATAGAGGTGTTCAAAATCAAGAAGGGTTTTGATAGAGTAAATAACGAGAAATTGTTTCCACTGGCAGGAGGGTCGATAACCAGGAGACACAGATTTAAGGTAATTGGCAAAAGAACCAGAGGCGAGATGAGGAAAACATTTTTTACACAGCGAGTTGTTGTGATCTGGAATGCGCTGCCTGAAAGGGCGGTGGAAGCAGATTCAATAGTAACTTTCAAAAGGGAATTGGATAAATACTTAAATTGGGAAAATTTGCAGGGCTCTGGGGAAAGAGCTGGGAGGAGTGGGACTAATTGGATCGCTCTTTCAAAGAGCCGGCACAGGCACGTTTGTTCAATTGGCCTCCTTCTGTGCTGTATCATTCTATGATTATCTGGAGGAAGTGAAGGGTTTTTGGGTTGCTTGGAAGTTTAACCAGTGTTTAGTCACCTCCCTCAGGAACTGTAAATAAGAAGATGCCTTGAAAATCCTTTTAGGAGGGAATGGGCTCGATGGGCCGAATGGCCTGTTTTTGAACTACACGGCACTGCAAAAGGAGACAGCCTGTCTTGGCCAGTCGGATTTACGTTTGGTTGCTATGGTGAGGTAAGAGGTGATGTGGCCTGATTGCATTTGGCACAGATGTGGCACCACTCATGGGATGGCACAGAGATATTTTTGGCCCGTGATTGCCTACTCGGAGAGTTGACAATCTTACTCAGCTCATCCAGGACAGGTAGAGAGGGCAGGTGCTTCCAGACAGTGAAAGGAAAATTAAAATAAAGGAGACAGTCATTGGAGCCTTCTGATGGGTGATTAAACAATGAAACCTCCAAGGTGCTGGGTACAGGTTACCTACGTACCCTCTAAGCCATTGAGAGAAACCAAAATGTAGTTTGTGGGTGATTAGAAACAACGTTTAAAAAATATCTCGATGGGTAAATCCCACCGTTTGAGGTGGCATTGAACCCGACAGAGCAAGAGGGCTCCCTGGTTCAACTCCTGGTCCGAGTTGGTCACTGGGGCAACAATGAGGGCAGTACAATTGACCTTCCTGCCGCCCCCCCCCCCACCCCGGGATTGAGGCAGGAGAACAGTGGCGGAAATCCGTCTCGCTGGAGAGTCCACGCGCGTAGAGGTCAGGTGAAGGCAAAACCGATCTCGCATGTGATGGCCACCTGGCCAAAGTCTCTGTCTAGGCTGACAGGTGACCACTTGGATGAGGGGCCGGTGAGTTTCTGGCACCTGGGGGAGCTGTATCCCCCAGTATTAATCGGTCAGAGCCTCCATGACAAGGAGGGGAGAGAATTGTGCGGTGAGGAAGTTTAAGAGAAAGGGTGGGAGGGTAATGTGTGACTTAGGTTAGTGTACAGCTGTGTAATGTACAGTCAGTGCGACAACATTCCAATTATTCTGAGTTTCACTCTGCAATTTGTCGGTTGCAGGAGAAGCTACAGAACTAAATTATCATGTCGGGACATTGCAATTAACCGCAATACCCATGGAATATTTTAACGCAAATTTATTTTTCTCTGCATTATTATTCATATCAGCACTCTGGAATATTAATGACTCACATCCAATCCACTTCAACAGCAGCTAAAACATTCCCAGAAATCTTTCCGCTTTATGCAATCAACCTATCTACAATTACATAAAACAGATTATATAAAACAAAATGTGACAAAAATGATGCTAATTTTTTTTTAATCCTCTAAATGCTTGACTTAGTTAATCAAACGTAATAATTAAAAAAAGCTCTGATGTTTCTTCTGCCCTTGATATCGTAGTTAAGATGTACTTGCGTTCAAAATTGTAAGGGGTTTTGATTAAGTAAATGGGGAGAAAGTGTTTCCACAGGCAGAAGGGTCAGTAACCCAGAGGACACAGATTTAAGGTAATTGGCAAAAGAATCAAGGAGGAAATGAGGAGAAATTTTTTTATTCAGCGAGTTGTTATGATCTGGAATACGCTGCCTGAAAGAGTGGCGGAAGCAGATTCAATTTTAAAATTTGTTTTTGGGATGTGGGCGTCGCTGGCGAGGCCGGCATTTATCGCCCATCCCTAATTGCCCCTTGAGAAGGTGGTGGTGAGCCGCCTTCTTGAACCGCTGCAGTCCGTGCGGTGAAGGTACTCCCACAGTGCTGTTAGGGAGGGAGTTCCAGGATTTTGACCCAGCGACGATGAAGGATCGGTGATCTACTTCCAAGTCAGGATGGTGTGTGACTTGGAGGGGAACTTGGAGGTGGTGGTGTTCCCACGCGCCTGCTGCCCTTGTCCTTCTAGGTGGAAGAGGTCGCGGGTTTGGGAGGTGCTGCCGAAGAAGCCTTGGCGAGTTGCTTTCAATAGCAACGTTCAACAGGGATGCGGATGGAGATATATTTAAAAATGAAAAATTTACAGAGCTATGGGGAAAGAGCAGGGGAGTGGGACTAAATGGATAATTCTTTCAAAGAGGCAACACAGGCAGAGTGGGCTGAATGGCCTCCTTCCATGCTGAATGATTGTGTGATATTCTTCCAATGAGATTTAAAGTTCTGGCTGCTGTGAAAGTGTTATTTTTATTACTACAAGTGAAGCCTCTCCCACCTCTGCCCAGGATTTCGTTTCAGTCCCCTCCCCCACCCACCCCTCTATATCGGTACAAAAATAACGAGTAGAAAGGGATTTGCTTCCCAGTGTATTTACCTCGTTAAACCACCACCCTCGCTGTCCACCATCCGCCATCTGCCAACACATCAGAAGAACAAATAGGTAATGCTGCAAGTGATTTCTCCCTGGTTACAACAGCACACTGATCTCTACTGAGCATGCTCGCTACGTCAATGCACATTTTGGTTCTTGCACTCAATCAACAGGGAGGGCATCAGCACCAGGGAAACCGAAACACGTGTCCAATTGTTACCACCCAGGATCGGCAACCGAGCACTTCCAGGTGAGGCCCGGCATTGGTCAGAGGCAGAGTAGCCCCTCCTTCTACTCTGTCCGCACAATGAGCCTCGACACCGAGAGCCCCAGTGCCACCTCGCCATTTCCTGCATCATTGAGCGAATGGTGCAAATTTAGGGCCACATTGAGGGAATTGTTGCACTCTCGTGAACGGATGGTGGGAACGGCGAAAGCTATTTCAGGAATGAACCCCCTTCCAGCCGACAGAAACAGAAGACGTTCATCTCCGCAGTCCATGCCAGCTTAGAAGCTGCACCCCCGGGAGGAGAAGGTACATTGTTGTAATCCAGTGCAACACTCGCTCACTTATTGAGGGTGGGAGCGGGGGGGGCGCGGAGGGCGGTTTTGGGGTGGTGGGGGTTGGTGGAATGCCACCTTTGTTACGTCAAGCGGCACCTTCGTGCATTCTGAGGAAGGGGACCCTGCTCCGCAACACCCGGGGCCCACAAACACATGGCGTGGCAAGGACGTCAAGATGCAGAGCCACCGAGCTTCAAATGATGCTTCCTTGGGCAGGTGCTGAACAGAGCTGAGTTACGTTTCCACCTGCCACCCGCACCCCACCTCCCTCCCCAACCACCCACCGCCCATCCCCAGTGAGAGAGAAGGAGGGAGGGTGAATCAGGTGGTCAATCAACTGACGCCGCTCCCTCGGTACTTGTTGCGGTCAAGCTCGAGGGCAGCACTGGGCAAAAAATTGGGAGCACATCATGTCCCCAAATGTTCAGTCAGAAAACTGTGCCAGGCTCAGTTGAACCTAAAGAGAGGGGGAGAAAATAACATGTGAATATCAAGGATTGAAGGGGGCAAGGTAAAGAGACACAGAAACCCTCTCTCTATATATATAGGTACATGTTACTGTGAGATAGGGCTACAGTAAACACGACATTATTGGAGGCTGCACACAATCTAATTACACTTACGGTCTAAACAGTCAGAAATGGCTGCTCCTTAATGCTAACATGAAATGTCATTCAAGTTCAGAAAAAAACATCTGCGGTTCTTTTGTGTTTTATTGAGCCGCAGTTTCCTCCACTGGCGTTGCGCATCGAGTGCTCTTTCCCCCGTCTGTCCTCGCTGATTGACACTGGGCTGTGTCTCCACGGTTATCGGCTTGCCTTGCCCAGCTGAGGTGTCTTGAGCCTAGACAGCGTCTGTCAGCAGGTTATTTGAACACTCGGGGGGCATCACAACCAAAGGCCGATCGTCTCCTTACCCAATGTCTAAACACGCACACTTGCCAACTGGTAATGATGGTTAGGAAGGGAAGTTCTGGCTGAGTTGCCTCCCGCCCCCTGTTCCCCCCCTCCTTAGTAGCAGGTCTGTAACCATCGCCTACCCCCCGCCGTCCCCCCCCCCCCCGCTCCCCCCGCAATGTCCGAGATCAGCTGACTCCGCACAGACTACGGATCAGGCTTGGGGCCTACTTGACTTGGATGACTCAATGTGAGTTTCAGCCCTCCTGAACTAGGAGGGGCAAACAATACAAATTGGCTCAGGTTTCGTCTGCTGATCACTGACCCAGGTGTCAGCTTGGCTCAGATGGCAGTACTCTCGCCTCTGAGCTCTCTGAGCCAAGAGCTCTGCCTTCCCCCAATTCTGGCCTCTTGTTCATTCCCCACCCACCCCCCCACTTCCTTCCCCCCACCATTGGTGGCCGTGCCTTCAGCTGCCAAGGCCTGAGGCTCTGGCGTTCCATCCCTAAACCTCTCCACCTCTCTACCTCTCTCTCCTCCTTTAAGATGCTCCTTAAAACCTACCAAGCTTTTGGTCACCGGTCCTAATATCTCCTTATTTGTCTGATAGCGCTCCTGTGAAGTCCCTTGGGACGTTTTTACTACAGTAAAGGCGCTATATAAATGCAAGCTGTTGTTGTTGAGCCCGATGGCCCCAGTCCCGGCGCTGACCGCATGATGTAAGCTGGCACCTCAGTCTTGTACTGAAAGAGTTCTGCATTGGGAGGGAGGGAGGGGTGCCCATCTTCTGATGAGGCACTGAACCCCACCTGGATGTTAAAAAAAAAATCCCAAGACACTATATGAAGAACCGCATGGAATTCCTTCAGTCCCTGGTGAATGTTCCCCCACATAACCAGAAATACAGATTTACTAGTCAATCATCTCATTGCTGCTGGTGAGACCTTGCTGTGCCAACGTGGCTGCCACATTTGCCTACACAACAACAATGATTACACTTAGAAAGTAGCCCATGGGTTGGCAAGTGAGCTGGGATGTACTGCGGACATGAGAGATGCTACATTAAGGTAAGTTCTTTCTTTGCTCAGGCAACGATGGGACTGGCCTCAGCTCCGATACCTCCTCTCATAATTGAATAGCCCACCAACATGCACCGCCTGGACACCAGCATGAAGAACGATCGTTTAGGACGATGGAGCATAACCTTATGCCAGGCCATACAGGAGAGGCGTTAGGAAACAGTTCTTCACACAAAGGGTGGTAGAAGTGTGGAACTCTCTCGCGCAAAAAAAGCAGTAGATGCATAGCTCCATTAATAATTTTAAATTGGAGATCGATAAATTTTTGCTAGACAAGGTTATAAAAGGATATGGAACCAAGGCAGGTGGATGGAGTTAAGATACAGATCAGCCATGATCGCATTGAATGTCGGAACAGGGGCTGAATGGCCTCCTCCTGTTCCAATGTTTGATTGAGGTATCCAAGGGCTTCTACCACCCAACAAGAGTCAGAAGGAAGAAGGGAAAAAATTGGATGGGAAGCCCTTTTCATCAAATCAGCCATTAAATATGATTACATTACAGATCCTGGCGAGCTCTATGAGAGGACAAAGGGTAAATGCAACTCACAATCTCCCATGCAAAACAGAGAATGTGTTTGTATTAGTCTGCACCATCTTTAACACTAGCAACAGATGAGTGGACAATCCAGACCAGATTACACCGCAGATGCTTTGAGTAATATCAGTAAGGCAGTTTTTAAAATAATGCTTGCCTGTCTAATGAATAACCGCAAAAATGCTAATATTTTTCTGATCAGCCTCACAGTTGACATCTCCTCACCCCTCTTAATGCATCAAATTACCACTTCATTTTACAGCTATCAATCTGCACCTGTCGGAGTGAATTGGAACTGGGTTAGGCGGGGGGGAGGGAGGGGCTTCAAAGAAACACAGTGAGACCACAATATCACCGATCAATACAAACATACCGTCACACTGCGGAGCAGTGTCACATTCAAGAGTTTTTTTTTACTGGTTCCTCCCAGTGCTATTGGAATCTGAAAAGACATTAGCGGTTGCCCTCTCCAGCCTGAACTGCTACTCTGCAAATGCATTCTTTTCCACTTTAAGTTTTCGCCACTCTCAGCTCCGGAAGGTGTTGACTTTTGCTCTTGTAAAATTCCACAGGCTTCCCTCTAACAGTGATTCTCCACCTTAGCCCAGACATAAGAACATAAGAACATAAGAAATAGGAGCAGGAGTAGGCCAATCGGCCCCTTGAGCCTGCTCCGCCTTCAATAAGATCATGGCTGATCTGATCCTAACCACCAATCCACTATCACAGAACCATCTCCTGAATCTAACAGAATTAGACACACAAAATAAGAGCAGGATCAGGCTACACGGCCCCTGGGCCCGCTCCGCTACCCACAGGGCCATGACCGATCCGAACCTAGACTCATGTCCAAATTCCTGCCTGCTCCCCGTAACCCTTAATTCCCTTTACTTCTAGGAAACTGTCTATTTCTGTTTTAAATTTATGTAATGATGTAGCTTCTACAGCTTTTTGGGGCAGCATATTCCATGGACCTACCACCCTCTGAGTGAAGTAGTTCCTCCTCATCTCAGTTTTGAAAAAGCAGCCCCTTATTCTAAGACTGTGCCCCCTAGTTCTAGTTTCACCCATCATCGGGAACATCTTCCCCGCATCCACCCGATACCAGTACGTATCGGGCTGGCTCTTCAACCATACAGAGGACATCACAGCAAAGGGCACTTCAGCCCTTCATTGGTGTCCACACGGACACACATTCCAGCGAGGGTCACTCCACATGGACACACATTCCAGCGAGGGTCACTCCACACGGACACACATTTCAGTGAGGGTCACTCCACACGGACACACATTTCTGCGAGGGTCACTCCATACGGACACACATTTCAGTGAGGGTCACTCTACACGGACACACATTCTAGCGAGGGTCACTCCACATTACACACATTCAAGCAAGGGTTACTCCACACGGATACACATTCCAGCGAGAGTCACTCCACACGGACACACATTCCAGCAAGGGTCACTCCACACGGACACACATCCCAGTGAGGGTCACTCCACACGGACACACATTCCAGTGAGTGTCACTCCACACGGACACACATCCCAGTGAGGGTCACTCCACACGGACACACATCCCAGTGAGGGTCACTCCACACGGACACACATCCCAGTGAGGGTCACTCCACACGGACACACATCCCAGTGAGGGTCACTCCACACGGACACACATCCCAGTGAGGGTCACTCCACATGGACACACATCCCAATGAGGGTCACTCCACACGTACACACATTCCAGTGAGGGTCACTCCACATGGACACACATTCCAGTGAGGGTCACTCCACACGGACACACATTCCAGCAAGGGTCACTCCACTCAGACACACATTTCAGCAAGGGTCACTCCACACGGACACACATTCCAGCGAGGGTCACTCCACACGGACACACATTCCACTGAGGGTCACTCCACACGGACACACATTTCAGTGAGGGTCACTCCACATGGACACACATTCCAGCGAGGGTCACTCCACACGGACACACATTCCAGCAAGGGTCACTCCACACAAACACACATTCCACTGAGGGTCACGCCACATGGACACACATTTCAGCGAGGGTCACTCCACACGGACACACATTCCAGCGAGGGTCACTCCACACGGACACACATTCCAGCGAGGGTCACTCCGCATGTACACAGTTTCCAATTGAACATGTGCAACTTCCTGGCAACCTGATTCAGTGTGACCATGACAGAGGCCTGGAAGATGGCTATCTGTCTACCTGCTTAGCCAATGATGGGCAACTCATTAAGAGTTGCCACCCGTGGTGTTTTGGATGGGACTGTTTGGTTTTTGAATGGCCTGGAAATATCTAAGATGTAAATTATAGGAACATAGCAACAGATGGAGGCCATTCAGCCCCTCAAGCCTGTTCCACTATTCAATTAGATTGTGGCTGATCTGTATCTGAATTCCATTTACCTGCCCTGGCTCCATATTCCCTTAACAGCCTCAACTAACAAAAATCTATTGATCTCAGTTTTGACATTTTCAATTGACCCCCAGCCTCAATAGCTTTTTGGGGGAGAGAGTTCCAGATTTCCACTAACCTATGTGTGAAGAAGTGGTTCCTGACATCACCCCTGAATGGTCTGGCTCTAATTTTAAGGTTATGCCCCCTTGTTCTGGACTCCTTCACCAGAGGAAATAGTTTCTCTCTATCCACCCTATCGAATCCTTCAATCACCTTAAACACCTCAGTTAGGTCACCCCTTAATCTTCAATACTCGAGAGAGTAGAAGCCTTGTCTGGGTACCACACTTTAGGAAGGAAGTCAAGACCTTGGAGAGGGTGCAGAGGAGATTTACTAGATGAGGAACTTGAGTTATGTGGAGAGACTGAAGAAGCTGAGATTGTTCTCCTTCGAGCAGAGAAGGTTAAGGGGAGATTTAAAATAAGTTTCCAAAATTATGAGGGGTTTTGATAGAGTAAATATGGAGTATTTGTTTCTACTGGCAGGAGGGTCGGTAACCAGAGGACACAGATTTAAGATAATTGGCAAAAGAACCAGGAGGAGAGGAGGAGAATTTCCTTTACGCAGCGAGTTGTTATGATCTGGAATGCGCTGCCTGGAAGAGTGGTGGAAGCAGATTCAATAATAACTTTCAAATGGGAATTGGATACTTGAAAAGGAAAAATTTGTAGGACTATGGGGAAAGAGAGGAGGGGGGAGTGGAACTAATTGGATAGCTCTTTCAAGGAGCTGGCACAGGCACGATAGGCTGAATAATTTTCTCCCCATTTTATGCGCCCTGTGATGTTGAGCTATTAATTACTGAGGCTATTAAGGTTTCTGATAAATTTCCGTCACCAGTAAACCAAATCTTGACCCTCTCCGGTTTGGACTTGGCAAAATATAGAAACATAGAAGATAGGAGCAGGGTAGGCCATTCGGCCCCTCGAGCCTGTTTAATGAGATCATGGCTGATCATCCAAATTCAGTATACTGTGTTATAAATCTCATCATCATAAAGAAACTACTCATGAAATAACGCTGGACGGCCAGCTGGTGGCGCCGTCCAAGGAGTATAAATACTCGGGCGTGGGCCCAGCTCGCCCAGGGACATTTTGTAAGACAAGGAACTAGTGAAGTACAACTAGACCTCCATGTTCTGAAACAAGTTGATTAAAGTCTTGCTTTATACTCGAACCAAGTGCGTAGTGAGTTTTATTACATCACCACGTATGAAGAGAGATTGAGTCGATTAGGCTTATATTCGCTAGAGTTTAGAAGAATGAGAGGGGATCTCATTGAAACTTATAAAATTCTGATAGGACTAGACAGACTAGATGCAGGAAGGATGTTCCCGATGGTCGGGGAGTCCAGAACCAGGGGTCACAGTCTAAGGATAAGGGGTAAGCCATTTAGGACTGAGATGAGGAGGAATTTCTTCACCCAGAGAGTGGTGAACCTGTGGAATTCTCTACCACAGAAGGCAGTTGAGGCCAATTCATTAAATATATTCAAGAAGGAGGTAGATATATTTCTTAAGGCTAAAGGGATCAAGGGATATGGGGAGAAAGCAGGGACAGGGTACTGAATTTGGATGATCAGCCATGATTGCAGTGAATAGCGGAGCAGGCTCGAGGGGCCGAATGGCCTACTCCTGCTCCTATCTTCTATGTTTCTATGTTTCCCGGGGCTGTCAAGGTCAGAGATCTGTTCGGAGTGACAAAGAGCAAGGCAAGCTGCCAACTCATCTGAATAAATGGCATCGTGTTTAACTTTCGAATATCGCTCATGAAACCAAAATGTCCCTTCTTATGAGTTATACTTGACTCATCCACACAGGAGTACAAGGCTCCATTGCGGAACACAGGAACTGGACTGGAAATTTCCACGCTGTAAATCGTAGGAACAGGAGGAGGCCGTTCAACCCCTCCAGCCTGTTCCGCCATTCAATCAGATCATGGCTGATCTGTATCTTAACTCCAACCACCCAAAGTTGGTTCCGTAAACCTTAATCCTGCCAACAGGATCTATCAACAATGAATTGCTTTAGTAAATAACCTATTTAAATGGCATGAAAACAGAAAATGTCGGAAATACTGTGGTAAACCATTGTTTGTATTCCTGTTTGTCCTGTTTGTATTCCACTGTGTACATGCCTGGACATGCCTCGGCTGACTCCTCCCACAGGTCCTAGTATAAAGGTGACTGCTCCCCAGCCCTTTGTATCCTGGACCGGTCGACCACTCGAGGCAGACCTCCATTCTGTTGTTAATAAAAGCCTTTAGTTACTCTTCTAACTCTCAGTCTTTTATGAGTAATTGATAGCGCATCAATTTTATTAACAACATTTTTATAATGGAGAAGATCCTCACACCAGCATGCCTGGACTTAGATCATCGGGAGGCGGACTCATCCACCAAGTTTACTCACTGGCTTAAGTGTTTCGAAAAATTCCTGACCGCCTCCGAAGCAATCAAATCGGACGAGGACAAACTGGATGTCCTGACCTCCAAAGTGAACCACCGAGTGTACTCGGTCATCCAAGACGCGACCTCGTACGCGGACGCTATCAAGCTCCTCAAGGACCAGTACACGCGCCCAGTGAACGAAGCGTACGCCAGGCACCTTCTGGGGAGTCGTAAACAACAACCTGGGGAATCAACCATGGAATACCTTCAGGCACTGTCTGTGCTTGGCCGGGCCTGTGGTTGTAAGGATGTAAAGGCCGCCGTGTACACAGAGGAACTTATCCGGGACGCTTTTGTAGCGGGCCACAGATCCAATTACACCCGACAGCGACTGTTGGAGCAGAGTAACCTCGACCTCAACAAGGCCTCTGAACTCGCACTATCGTTGGATGCAGCCTACCAGGGCATAGATGCCTACTCCTCTGCACCGTGGACGCTCTGATGAAAAGTCACGGGCCTGTAACGTTGACTCTGTTTCTCTCTCCACAGATGCTGCCCTGGCCTGCTGAGTATTTCCAGCATTTTCTGTTTTTATTTCAGATTTCCAGCATCCGCAGTACTTTGCTTTTCTATTTAAGTGGCCTCTGGGAATAAGTGGGTACCATTCCTAATATTACATGGAACGTACAGCACAGAAACAGGCCATTTGGCCCAATTAAATATTCAATTTGTTTCATGGACCCAGATGCACGGGTTCCTCCCCCAATGTATTTCCCAGTGAGGAAGTCCACTGCACAGATCAGAAAGAAAGACTTGGATTTATACACCACCTTTCACCACCTCAGGACGTCCCAATGTGCTTTACAGCCAATGAAGTACTTTTTGAAGTGTAGTCGCTGCTGTAATGTAGGAAACGCGGCAGCCAATTTGCGCACAGCAAGCTCCCACAAAAAGCACTGTGACAATGACCAGATCATCTGTTTTTTTAGTGATATTGATTGAGGGATAAATATTGGCCAGGACACCGGGAATAACTCCCCTGCTCTTCTTCGAAATAGTGCCATGGGATCCTTTACCTCCACCTGAGAGAGCAGACGGGGCCTCGGTTTAACGTCTCATCTGAAAGACGGCACCTCCGACAGTGCAGCACTCCCTCAGTACTGCACTGGGGAATGCCAGCCTAGATTTTGTGCTCAAGTCTCTGGAGTGGGACTCTGAACCCACAGCCTTTGGGCTCATAGGCGAGAGTGCTACTCACTGAGCCACAACTCGCACTAAGGCTGACAGAAAGGTCCCTGGACTATACTAAGCAGCTGATCTCAGCTGGGGTAATGGTACGGACACTACAGGCTGGATTTTACTCACCGAGACACGTTGGGGGCGGGCCTGCTGGCTTCCGGGTTCTAGTCCCGCCCCCAGCGACGTCCCCTGATTGGCCTTGTTAAGCCCGCCCTGCAATGAAGCCTCCAGGAATATGTCCGACCAGCGTTGGTAACCCTATCTACTGGTGATGAAACTGTGTTGAATGTCAAATCCGATTCGCCTGTCTCGTGTAAAAGAGGCCCGTGGCCCAATATTGGGTGCGCCTTGGGCCTAACCATTCTGGCGCAGGGATTGTTTCGGCCGCCGTGTACCAATTCCTAAACCCATTAATTTGTACCCCTGTGTCTCTCCATCCACACCCTTCAGTGTCTTTCCATTGAGTGTATGATCCCATTCCTTGTTTTTCCTCCCAATATGTATTCCACCTGTGTGCCCGCTCCACTAACCAGCTTATGTTTTCCTGAAGTCTTTCGCCCTCTGCCTTGCTGTTTGCCAATTTTTCTACTTTGGTGCTATCAGCAAACTTTGAGATTGTGTCCCTTGTGCTCAATTCCGAGGACAAAAGTGGTCCCAGCGCAGATTCCTGGGCAACCCTAATGCAGTCTTAGCAACACCCATTAACCAGAACTCTTAGATTCCTGTCCATCAACCAACTTTCTATCTATGTTGCTACATTTCCTCTTATACAGTACGCCTGAATTTTACTAACAAGTCCCATGTGAAGCACTTTAGCAAACTGCTTCTGAAAATCCACATACACCACATCTACTGTATTCACTTTATCAATCCAATCAGTTGCTTCTTCAAAAAACTTCATTAAATTTGTTAAACATGACTTCTCTTTAACAAATCCATGCTGGCTGTTCTTGATTAACCCATGCATTTCTAAATACTTGCTAATTTTATCTTGAATTAAGAGCTTGCCCACAATTGATGTTAAACTAACTGGTCCATAATTGCCCAATTTATCCTTCTCTCTCTTCTGGGGCAAAGGTGTTGTGATAATAATAATAACTTCCGGGAAGTTATGTGCACATCACTTCCTGTGAACTGTGAACTGTGAACTCTGTGCATACATCACTTCCTGTGCATATGTCACTTCCTGTGTTTGGACTAGTATAAATACTGTACTGCTCAGTATGGTAAGAGGGCTTCACCTAGAGGCATGGTGAAGATCGCTCTTGTATATAGTTTAATTATAAGTTGCTTAAAGCTTACTTTAAAGTTCCTTGATGTGTGAGACTCTTTTGTTACATCAGGTGTTATATTGGCCACTCTTCAAGTCCCACTGCTCTCCTTCAAAATATTTTCCTTATAACATCTGGGCAATACAGTAAAATCTTGATCAACTTGACTCGGTGTTGGCCTCTTGCCTCTTAAACCTCCTCCAGCCCTAAATCCTCCGAGATCGCTGCATCCCTCCAATACTGGCCTCTTGCGCATCCCCGATTTTAATCACTCCACCATTGGCAGCCGTGCCTTCAGCTACCTGGGCCCTAAGCTCTGGAATTCCCTCCCTAAACCTCTCCGCCTCTTTACCTCTCTCTCCTCCTTTAAGGCCCTCCTTAAAACTTACCTCTTTGATCAAGCTTTTGGTCACCTGTGTTCATTTTCTCCTTATGTGGCCTGGTGTCAAATTCTGTTTGATGACGCTCCTGTGAAGCACCTTGGGACTTTTTACTATGTTAAAGGCACTATATAAATACAAGTTGTTGTTGTTGAATCAAAGGGTTGTGGGTTCAAGCACTTTAGGGTCATACTCAAGCGCACTACTGAGGGAGCAATGCTGTGTCAGTGATTTTCATCCTTTAGATCAGATGTTTAAATCAGATCTGTCTGTTCAGGTGACTGTAAAAGATCCCATGGCACTACTGAAAGAAGAGCAGGGAGTTCTCTTGATGTCCTGGCCAACATTCCTCCTTAACCAACACCGCCAATAAGAGATTAACTGGTCATTCATCTCATAGCTGGTTGTGGGACCTTGCTATGTACAAGATAGCTGCTGCATCTGCCTGTGTGACAACAGTCACTGTAATAAGAGTCATTTGGGACTTTTCTGAATTATATAAATGCAAATTCTATTCTAAAATAGGCTTTTTATTCACTTGTGACACAGAGGGCGGTGGAGGCCAGTTCATTAAATATATTCAAGAAAGAGTTGGATATATTTCTTAAGGCTAAAGGGATCAAGGGATATGGGGAGAAGGCAGGGACAGGGAACTGAATTTGGATGATCAGCCATGATCTCATTGAATGGCGGAGCAGGCTTGAGGGGCCGAAGGGCCAACTCCTGCCCCTATCTTCTATGTTTCTATGTTTCTATGTTTCTAAACCTTAGTAATTTGAGATTTACAGTACAGTGTATAACTGGCCTTATATTTTTTGGAATAAGATCTAATAATAAGAAAGGCATATCATTTGTGTACGTTGGCAAGAATCATTATTACTCTATTATGCAATTCCTGATTAATCGGGAGGGTGAAATTATCATTTGGTTTTCAATTTAGCTTTTGTTTTTGTTGGTCCAGCCCTCTTCCTAACGGTCCACTCCCGAACCCAGGAGCAGCCTGGTTTCTAGCCCCATTTCAATGCAGTTCTGCAGTCAGCTAGGGAGAGAAGTCCAGGGTGACTCAGCCTCTGACGCTGCCTCCTGCCCTTTGAGGAAAGGCCTCACCTTTCCTCAGTGCCTTGCAACGGCTGAGAATGGGCACTTAGTGTGTGCGAGGAATCACCGGGGAAAGCTTACATCCCGGCAGCTCATGGTGCGACACATTACTGCACGAACATGCTAGGGGGAGGGTTGCACTGTATGTGTGTGAGGGAACATAAGAAATAGGAGCAGGAATAGGCCATACAATCCCTCAAGCCTGCTCCCCCATTTCAATAAGATCATGGCTGATCTTCTACCTCAACACTTTCCCGTCCTATCCCCAAGTCCTTTGAATCCCTGAGTGCCCAAAAATCTATCGATCTCAGTCTTGAATATACTCATCGACTGAGCATCCATGGCCCTGTGGGGGAGAGAATTCCAAAGATTCACAACCCTCTGAGTGAAGATATTTCTCCTCATACTATACTCATTGACTAACTTTACTTCAAATGACAGCGTGGCTTCCTCAAAGTTTCCCCCAAGCAGTAGTGGCATAGTGGTTAGCACTGTTGCCTCACAGCGCCAGGGACCCGGGTTCAAATCCGGCCTCGGGTGACTGTCTGTGTGGAGTTTGCACATTCTGCCCGTGTTTGCGTGGGTTTCCTCCGGGTGCTCCGGTTTCCTCCCACGGTCCAAAGATGTGCGGGTTAGGTTGATTGGCCATGATAAAAAAAAATTGGCCCTTAGTGTTAGGGGGGATTAAATATACGGGGTTACGGGGATAGGGCTTGGGTGGGATGGCTGTCGGTGTAGGGACCGGGTGCTAGGGTTTGGATGATCAGCCATGATCTCGTTGAATGGCGGGGCAGGCTCGAAGGGCCGAATGGCCTACTCCTGCTCTATGTTTCTAAGTACAATGCTTCACAATTCTAAACACTCTGGGGGACATCCTGGAGATGATGCTTTCTAACATAAGGACACATAACTTTTGTAATCTGATTATTATACATGTACATTACTCTACAATTTATTGTACATGTCCTCCAAGCTTAAATTCTCTCGTGCAAAGGAGAACTTGAAGTCTTTTTGACAGTTTGTCACTGGTTTTAGGGTAGCGATGAGGCTAACTGACAATCTGGTCCCAATAGGGAGTTAAGAATGATGATAAGTCCAGCTGACTTTGAAGCACTGCACATGGCACATGAGATTAGCTCTTAGTACTGACTGGAGATCATACCAGGGTTCTTTCCGCCAGCCTTGTTATCAGCGGTGGCTCAGTGGGGCGCACCTCTTGCCTCTACATTAGTAGGTTGTGGGTTCAAGTCCCACCCCAGTAAGTTAGGGCACAAAAAAGATCTAAGACTGTCACTTCAGTGCAGTACTGAGAGAGTGCTGCACTGTTGGAGATGCTGTTGTTCAGATAAGACCTTAAATCAAGGATCCTTCTGCCCTCTCAGGTGAATGTAAACGATTCCATGGCATTATTTTAAAGTAAGAGCGGGGAAGTTCTCCCCGTTGTCCTGGCCAATGCGTATCACTAAAGCAGATTATCTGGTCATTATCACATTGCTGGTTATGGCTGCTGTGTTTCTGACATTACAACAGTGACTGGGCTTCAAAAGCAGTTCATTGGCTATAAAGGGCTTTGGGATATCGTGAAAGGTGCTGTATAAATGCAAGTTCCTTCTTTATTTTACAACTAGCAAGTCAAAAATGATCCTAGAATTCCATTCCGAAGGGATGGGGACAATTGCTGGAAGTCAGGCTCAAGCCAAACTCTATATCGGAGTTCCTAACAGACTCTGATGAGAAATCCTTTGGAAAGGAAATGACTCATCTCCCTTTGGATGGCCCCTGGCCCCTGGCTCGAGTTCTGTAGTTTCCTGGTCGTTATTCTGACAATTAAACAATTGGGTCGATTGGGCTTATACTCGCTGGAGTTTAGAAGAATGAGAGGGGATCTCATTGAAACTTACAAAATTCTAACAGGACTAGACAGGCTTGATGCAGGAAGGATGTTCCCGATGGCGGGGGAGTCCAGAACCAGGGGTCACAGTCTAAAGATAAGGGGTAAGCCATTTAGGACTAAGATGAGGAGGAACGTCTTCACCCAGAGAGTGGTGAACCTGTGGAATTCTCTACCACAGAAGGCAGTGGAGGCCAATTCATTATATATATTCAAGAAGGAGTTGGATATATTTCTTAAGGCTAAAGGGATCAAGGGATATGGGGAGAAGGCAGGGACAGGGTACTGAATTTGGATGATCAGCCATGATCTCATTAAATGGCGGGACAGGCTCGAGGGGCCGAATGGCCTACTCTAGCTCCTATATTCTATGTTTCTATGTTAAACATGACTAAATTAGGACACAGTGCAAGGTGACTGAGGGTGCAGATGTAAGCTCCCTCACCTTTCAGGTGATTGGGCATTGTCACGGATACAATGGAGCAGACCGAACAGCAGCATTTTTGAAAATGAGAACTTGGCTGCAGAATTTTCACTGGGGGGCAAAATGTTCCCCCAGACAGACCACTGCTAGCATTATCCCTAATCGGGATTGTTTTTGCGATGGTAGCTCGGCTCCATAAAAGATCCCACAGCACTGTTTTGAAGAAGAGCAGGGGGAGTTCTCCCCTGGTGTCCTGAACAATATTTATCCCTCACCAACATCACTATAAAAACAGATAATCTGCTGTTTGTGGGAGCGTGCCGTGTGCAAATTGGCTGCCATGTTTCTTACATTACGACAATGACTACGCTTAAAAAAGTACTTCATTGGCTGTAAAGTGGTTTGGGAGGTCCTGAGGTCATGAAAGGCGCTGTATAAAGGCAAGCTCTTTCTTTCTGTTTCTGTCTTACCTAATGTGAATGAAGAGGTAAGGCCTGACTGAACGATGCAGCGTGTTACCAGCATTCAGGCAGCCATCTTACCCGACGGGTAAAAATGACTCTCGGGCACAGGGTCAAAGATCAGCAGCCGGTGGTGTCATATCACTGCACGGAAATTCTGTCCAGGGTTTAAAAATGGAGCTTGGCTGACTCACCGGATCCACCTATTTAGATTCACTTTCTAATCAGCTTTTTGAACGTGCTTTCCTGTTGGGATCCTGCCAGCTCTGCCAATTGTGTCTTGCAATAGCGCTGGTTTTGGCTAAAGTCCGCAACCTTCTGGCTCTATTCTGGTTTCTGCAGGGACCCGACTGCTAAGGAGTCTCCTTCCTCTAAATCAGAGGAGAATCCTGGCTCCGCTTCTTAAATCCAGTTATCCTTGCCTCCTCTCTTGCAGGTTCTGATTCTACCTCAATAACAAGAACAAGAGCTTGCATTTATATAGCTCCTTTAATGTAATAAAATGTCCCAATCACAGCAGTGTTATCAAACAAAATTTGACACCAAGCCACATAAGGGGCTATTAGGGCAGGTGGTCAAAAGCTTAGTCAAAGAGGTAGGTTTCAAGGAGCGTCTTAAAGGAGGAGAGAGAGGTGGAGAGGCGGAGAGGTTTAGGGAGGGAATTCCAGAGCTTAGGGCCTAGGCAACAGAAGGCACGGCCGCCAATGGTGGAGCGATTAAAATCGGGGATGCTTAAGAAGCCAGAATTGGAGGACCACAGAGATCTCGGAGGGTTGTGGGGCTGGAGGACGTTACAGTGATAGGGAGGGGCGAGGCCATGGAGGGATTTGAAAACAAGTATGAGAATTTTAAAATCGAGGCATTGCTTAACCGGGAGCCAGTGTAGGTCAGCGAGCACAGGGGTGAAGTGTAACGGGACTGGATGCAAATTAGGATACGGGCAGCAGAGCTGGGGGTTCCATGGTCGCCAGCAACCCCCCCCCCACCCCCCCACTCCCCCACCCGCCCCCCGCAGCCCCCGAGCTTTGGTTAAGTCGCCGTTCTTCATAGGTGAGCCTAGACTGTAGACCTGTACACAATACAATTGATGGAGGAGGCATCACAACCAACCCTAATCATGGTCTGGCTGATACCTTTCCCTCTCCCTCACCCTGAAACACTGAGGCCCGTCGAAGCCCCGCTGCTGCCAACTTGACTTAGATCCGGGCACAAGGTGCCAGCTGTGGCTCAGTGGCTAGCACTCTGATCTTGAGTCAGAAGGTCATGGGTTCAAGTCCCACTCCAGAGACTTGAGCACAAAATCTAGTGTCCACACTTCAAAAGTATCTGAGTGGCTGTAAAACACTTTGAGACTTCCTGAGGCCATGAATGGTGCCATATAAATGCAAGTCTTTCTTTCTTTAACGTGAACTTTCCAACATTGTTGGGGGTGGGTGAATGGGGAAGTTAATAAATTTTCTACTTTTTTTACGGAGGCTGGAGTACAATCTCCATTGCTCCAGCCTCAGGGGTGCAGAATATGTTTGTGAAGGAGGAAAAGTGAACATTTAACTCAAGGCTTCTTGCCCATCCCTGATTTCCATCACTCCGCCATTGGCGGCCGTGCCTTCAGCTGCCGAGGCCCTAAGCTCTGGAATTCCCTCCCTAAACCTCTCCGCTTCTCTCTCCTCCTTTAAGATGCTCCTTAAAACCCACCTCTTTGTTCAAGCTTTTGGTTACCTGACCTAATGTCTCCATACGCGGCTCGCAATGCTCCCTTTAATTAATTTTTTCTGTGCGCGGTCCCTTTAAGTTGCTATGCGGCCCATTCAAATTTTCGATCATGCACGGTTTCTCCCATTTAAAAGCCAGTGGCCGCGGAGCTTAGCTGGAACATTGGTGGCTCGGTGTCAAAATTTGTCTGATAACACTCCTGTGAAGCGCCCTGGGACACTTTATTATGTTAAAAGCGCTGTATAAACACAAGGGGGGAAAAATTCAGTTGTTTGCGCCTCCCGTTAGCGCCTTAAGAGGGCGCTAATGGGGCACAAAGCAACTAGCGCCCGGGCGCGGCGATGTTTGCGCCGTTCGCAAAATTAACTCGACATTTTGCGGCAGCGCTAAACACTACTGCCACGATCTCCTGCGCCAGCAGATTGTGACGTCAGTCGAGTGCGCAACACCCCGTTAGCGCCCCGGACCGGATATTGGGTGGCGCCCCCTGCCTTACCGCCTGCGCTAGCAATGACAGGTTGAGGGGAGCGTTATGCTGTCAGAAAGGGACTGGGGGAGCGCGATTTAAAGGTGACCGCTTCCTGCCTTTTTTTGTCGGTGACATTTTTGCACCACGCATTGAGAGAGAGAGAGAGAGAGAGACTTCTGGAGAGATTCAACACTGTGTGAAGGAGTTTTGAGTACTGAGCAGCACTTTGCAGGTTCATTTTGATTTGCCCTTCCTTGCTTCGCCAGCGCTCTGAGGTAGCGCCTCACTCCTCGGCCTTTGCGCCTTAAGACAGGTGTGAAGCACCTGATTTAGCGCTCCAATCACCTCCAGGAGTGATAAAAGCCAAGTTTGAGAACATAAGAACATAAGAAATAGGAGCAGGAGTAGGCCAATCGGCCCCTCGAGCCTGCTCCGCCATTCAATAAGATCATGGCTGATCTGATCCTAACCGCCAATCTACTATCACAGAACCATCTCCTGAATCTAACAGAATTAGACACAAGAAATAGGAGCAGGATCAGGCTACACGGCCCCTGGGCCCGCTCCGCTACCCACAGGGCCATGACCGATCTGAACCTAGACTCATGTCCAAATTCCTGCCCGCTCCCCATAACCCTTTATTCCCTTTACTTCTACGAAACTGTCTATTTCTGTTTTAAATTTATGTAATGATGTAGCTTCTACAGCTTTTTAGGGCAGCATATTCCATGGACCTACCACCCTCTGAGTGAAGTAGTTCCTCCTCATCTCAGTTTTGAAAGAGCAGCCCCTTATTCTAAGAGTATGCCCCCTAGCTCTAGTTTCACCCATCATCGGGAACATCCTCCCCGCATCCACCCGATCCAACTCCTTCACAATCTTATATGTTTCAATAAGATCGCCTCTCATTCTTCTGAACTCCAATGAGTAGAGTCCCAATCTACTCAACCTCTCCTCATATGTCCATCCCCTCATCCCCGGGATTAACCGAGTGAACCTTCTTTGTACTGACTCGAGAGCAAGTATGTCTTTTCTTAAGTATGGACACCAAAACTGTATGCAGTATTCCAGGTGCGGTCTCACCAATACCTTGTACAACTGAAGCAATACCTCCCTATTTTTATATTCTATCCCCCTAGCAATGAAAGCCAACATTTCATTGGCCTTCTTAGTCACTTGCTGCACCTGCATACTAACCTTTTGAGTTTCGTGCACCAGGACCCCCAGATCCCTTTGTACTTCAGTACTTTCCAGTTTCTTGCCATTAAGATAATAACTTGCTCTACGATTTTTCCTGCCAAAGTGCATAACCTCACACTTTCCAGTATTGTATTCCATCTGCCAAATCTCTGCCCACTTACTTAGCCTGTCTATGTCCCCTTGCAGGTTTTTCATGTCCTCCTCACTCACTACTTTCCCTCCCATCTTAGTATCATCTGCAAACATTGATATGTTACACTTGGTCCCCTCCTCCAAATCGTTAATATAGATTGTAAAGAGTTGGGGACCCAGCACTGACCCCTGCGGAACACCACTAGTTACTGATTGCCAGTCTGAGAATGAACCATTTATCCCAACTCTCTGCCTTCTGTTAGATAGCCAATCCTCTATCCATGCCAGAATATTACCCCCAATCCCGTGATTTTTTATCTTAAGCAATAATCTTTTGTGTGGCACCTTGTCAAATGCCTTTTGGAAGTCTAAATACACTACGTTCACTGGTTCCCCTTTATCCACCCTATATGTTACTTCCTCAAAGAATTCCAGCAAATTTGTCAAACATGACTTCCCCTTCATAAAACCATGCTGACTTTGTCCTATTAAATTATGATTATCCAAATGTCCTGTTACTGTCTCCTTAATAATGGACTCCAATATTTTACCTACCACAGATGTTAGGCTAACCGGTCTATAGTTTCCAGCCTTCTGTCTACTGCCCTTTTTAAATAAGGGCGTTACATTAGCAGTTTTCCAGTCTGCTGGGACCTTTGCTGAGTCCAGGGAGTTTTGGAAAATTATTACCAATGCATCCACAATCCCTAACGCCACTTCCCTCAAGACCCTAGGATGTAAGCCATCAGGTCCAGGTGATTTATCCGCCTTGAGTCCCATTATTTTATTGAGTACCACTTCCTTAGTGATTTTGATCGTGTTTAGCTCCTCCCCCCCTGTAGCCCCCTGTTTGTCCAGTGTTGGGATATTCTTAGTGTCTTCTACTGTAAAGACTGATACAAAATATTCATTCAGTGTTTTTGCCATCTCCATATTTCCCACCATTAATTTCCCGGTCTCATCCTCTAAGGGACCAACATTTACTTTAGCCACCCTTTTTCTTTTTATATAACTATAAAAACTCTTACTATCTGTTTTTATATTTTTTGCTAATTTACTTTCATAATCTATCTTCCCTTTCTTAATCAATCTTTTTGTTATTTTTTGCTGTCTTTTAAAGTTTTCCCAATCCTCTAACCTCCCACTAGATTTGGCTACCTTATATGCCCTTGTTTTTAGTCGTATACTATCCTTAATTTCTTTACTTAGCCACGGATGGCTGTCTTTTCTTTTACACCCTTTTCTTCTCAGTGAAATATATATTTTTTGGAAGTTGTAAAATAACTCCTTAAATGTACACCACTGATCATGTATCGTCTTACCCTTTAATCTATTTTCCCAATCCACTCTACTCAATTCCGCTCTCATACCTTCATAGTCTCCTTTATTCAAGCTTAGCACGCTTGTTTGAGATCCAACCTTCTCACCCTCTAATTGAATATGGAATTCAACCATGCTTTGGTCACTCATTTCAAGGAGATCCTTTACTAGGACATTTTTAATTAATCCTGTCTCGTTACACAGGACCAGATCTAAGGTTGCTTGCCCCCTGATCGGTTCAGTTACATACTGCTCAAGAAACCCATCCCTAATACACTCAATGAACTCATCCTCAAGGCAGCCCTGCCCAATTTGATTTGTCCAATTCATATTATAGTTAAAATCCCCCATAATTATAGATGCTCCCTTATTACAAGCCTCAACTATTTCCTGATTGATACTCCGTCCAACAGAGTTGCAACTGTTCGGAGGCCTATAGACTACGCCCACTAGTGTTTTTTTCCCCTTATTATTCCTTACCTCCACCCAAACTGCTGTCGGAGGCGATAATTGGCACCAGGCGCTAAACTTTGCGCACGGCCGATAATGGCGCCCCAAATGGGGCGATACCAAATTTTTCCCCCAAGTTGTTTTTGCGAGTACTAACAGTCATAGAGCTTTCATTTTGGGGACTGTGGGGACATCGGAACAGGAGGAAGCCATTCAGCCCCTCGGGCCTCTTCTGCCATTGAATTACATTATGGCTGATCTGCACCTTGACTCCATTTACCTGCCTTTGCTCCGTATCCCTGATTAGAACTGACAATTCCCACACTGGGTCACACCTGAATGCCAGTTTTCCAACTTCTCTCCTAAAGGCAAGTCCACAGGGCACAAGTGCACAGATGCCAGCCACCCTTCAGTGCATCAGTCAAGTGGCCATTAATTACACGTGAGCATTGACAGTGAGTGCCAGCAGAACAGTCATCTGCAGGAGCCTCCATAACCAATACTGTCCTCATCTGCCATCCACTTCCACCAATGGGGTGGGGAGGGGGTCACTGGATAGCAAAGAGAAACAGAATCTCTGGCTAATTTTCATCTCCCTAACCCCAGGGGGGGCGGGGAGAGGTACTGAGGACAATTGTTACACCTCTGCTACTGTCTCGACTGAGATCTGCTAACTTGACAGAGACCAACATATCAAAACTGGGACTCTCCTGGACTGTGCGTCTCAACTATTCATTGGCTAAACCTTGCTGGGCCATCGGGAAGTCATTGAGCTCATTTTAAATGCTGTGGGACCGTTTCCATCCACCTGAGAAGGTCGGCGTTTTAACATCTCATCCAATACACTTAGCCTCCACCAGTGCAGCACTCCCTCAGTACTGCCCCTCCACCAGTGCAGCACTCCCTCAGTACTGCCCCTCCAACAGTGCAGCGCTCCCTCAGTACTGCCCCTCCGCCAGTGCAGCACTCCCTCAGTACTGCCCCTCCACCAGTGCAGCACTCCCTCAGTACTGCCCCTCCGCCAGTGCAGCACTCCCTCAGTACTGCCCCTCCGCCAGTGCAGCGCTCCCTCAGTACTGCCCCTCCGACAGTGCAGCGCTCCCTCAGTACTGCCCCTCCGCCAGTGCAGCACTCCCTCAGTACTGCCCCTCCGCCAGTGCAGCGCTCCCTCAGTACTGCCCCTCTGCCAGTGCAGCACTCCCTCAGTACTGCCACTCCGCCAGTGCAGCACTCCCTCAGTACTGCCCCTCCGACAGTGCGGCACTCCCTCAGTACTGCACTGGAGCCTCAGCCTAGATTATGTGCTCAGGTCTCTGGAGTGGGACCTGAACTGATGACCTCCTGACCTCCTGACCCTAGAGACAAGAGTGGTAGCCACTGAGCCAGGGCTGACACGAGGTTCTGCTGAGCATCTACTCCCCCTGGGGTCCTTCGCTACAGTAAGGTGGACGTGGTTGTTATCCAAGCCTTTTCTGTTATTTGTGAGAATGGCAGGAATTTCAAACTAAAATTGGTCAGTTGCTCAAAATAGGCAATTTCTTCCTCGATAAGGTTCTAGCCCATCAGTGAACTGAAGTGCATCTTCTCATTGAGCTGCTGGACTGCCCTAAACCACTGGGCCAAGACTAATGCTCTCGGGGAAATGTATGTGAATGTATCTGCAATCAACTTATCTGCAACTTTTATTCCAGGGATGCAATTCATGGAGCAGATAATTCATCTACATATCCTGTCTGTCAATCATACTTTGACAAATCGAGGGAGATTTCAAATGGGTTTCCACCACGTCCATGTCTGGTGCAGCACCTTGCAAAGGGCACGAGTGTTGGTTTTATCAACACTGAGTAGAGAATCCTGCTCATTCCAATCAAACTGCAATAACTCCTAATGTTGAAGACAATAAGGGTATGGTAGCATAGTGCTTATGCTACTGGACTGGAGGCCTGGACTAATCATCCAGATGAACACTGAGTTTAAATCCCAGTGCCAAAATGGCTTTCATCTTTTCCTGATCTGCGCTCCGCACCAAACTGACCCCAAGATGTTTGAGGTGCCTTTGGTTAAGGTGTGCACTTTACCTTTGGCTTCGTATTAATTGAGAAGTACAGTCCTTTTATTGAATGCTTGCTATTGAAACAGAGACTGAATCCGTGGGAGTTTCATTTGTGCCAGTATTTGCTGCACTTTTTGCAACCGTAAATAACCCAGAAGAAAGTGAGGGCACTGCACAGCAGAAAGTCACAGCTTTAGTTCCCCACACTGTGTGGAGCTTCCTGTTTTTGGGGAGATGTTGGGCAGATAGCAGGAGCTCCCTCACAAGGTTGGAGGAGGGAGAGGGGGAGTTGTAAGGAAGAAATGAGGGGACAGTCATCACCAGGTTCATGTTATACTTCTACTGGTTGGTTCGCTCAATAGTCTACTGGTTGGTTAGGTCAATAATCTACTGGTTGGTTGGCTCAATAGTCTACTGGTTAGTTAGGTCAATAATATACTGGTTAGTTGGCTCAATAGTCCACTGGTTAGTTAGGTCAATAATCTACTGGTTTGTTGGCTCAATAGTCTACTGGTTAGTTAGGTCAATAATCTACTGGTTAGTTGGTGCAATAGTCTACTGGTTAGTTAGGTCAATAATCTAATGGTTTGTTGGCGCAATAGTCTACTGGTTAGTTAGGTCAATAATCTAATG
This sequence comes from Somniosus microcephalus, assembly GCF_052327205.1. Taxonomy (NCBI): domain Eukaryota; kingdom Metazoa; phylum Chordata; class Chondrichthyes; order Squaliformes; family Somniosidae; genus Somniosus; species Somniosus microcephalus. The sequence goes on from NC_140992.1 coordinate 16,698,342, forward strand.
GTTTGTTGGTGCAGTAGTCTACTGGTTAGTTAGATCAATAATCTACTGGTTAGTTAGGTCAATAGTCTATTCGTTGGTTAGGTTAATAATTTAATGGTTTGTTGGTGCAATAGTCTACTGGTTAGTTAGGTCAATAATCTACTGGTTTGTTGGCTCAATAGTCTACTGGTTAGTTAGGTCAATAATCTACTGGCTAGTTGGCGCAATAGTCTACTGGTTAGTTAGGTCAATAATCTACTGGTTTGTTCGCGCAATAGTCTACTGGTTAGTTAGGTCAATAATCTAATGGTTTGTTGGTGCAATAGTCTACTGGTTAGTTAGATCAATAATCTACTGGTTAGTTAGGTCAATAGTCTATTCGTTGGTTAGGTCAATAATCTACTGGTTTGTTGGCGCAATAGTCTACTGGTTAGTTAGGTCAATAATCTAATGGTTTGTTGGCGCAATAGTCTACTGGTTAGTTAGGCCAATAATCTAATGGTTTGTTGGCGCAATAGTCTACTGGTTAGTTAGGTCAATAATCTAATGGTTTGCTGGTGCAATAGTCTACTGGTTAGTTAGATCAATAATCTACTGGTTAGTTAGGTCAATAGTCTATTCATTGGTTAGGTCAATAATTTAATGGTTTGTTGGCACAATAGTCTACTGGTTAGTTAGGTCAATAATCTACTGGTTTGTTGGCTCAATAGTCTACTGGTTAGTTAGGTCAATAATCTACTGGTTAGTTGGCGCAATAGTCTACTGGTTAGTTAGGTCAATAATCTACTTTTTTTTGGCGCAATAGTCAACTGGTTAGTTAGGTCAATAATCTAATGGTTTGTTGGTGCAATAGTCTACTGGTTAGTTAGATCAATAATCTACTGGTTAGTTAGGTCAATAGTCTATTCATTGGTTAGGTCAATAATCTACTGGTTTGTTGGCGCAATAGTCTACTGGTTAGTTAGGTCAATAATCTAATGGTTTGTTGGCGCAATAGTCTACTGGTTAGTTAGGTCAATAATCTAATGGTTTGTTGGCTCAATAGTCTACTGGTTAGTTAAGTCAATAATCTACTGGCTTGTTGGCTCAATAGTCTACTGGATAGTTAGATCAATAATCTACTGGATTATTGGCTCAATAATCTACTAGTTAGTTAGGTCAATAGTCTACTGGTTAGTTGGGTCAATGATCTACTGGTTGGTTAGGTCAATAATCTACTGGTTAGTTGGGTCAATAATGCTATGTGATCACCTCCTGATGTCACTGGGCTTGAAAGCGGCAGACAGAGGTTCCGCCCCTTACAAGGCCAACCTTGTGGAAATGTGTCCCAACCGGGTCCTTGCCGGAATCTGGTGACTTCCATCAGGCTCTCGCCGGTTAGAGTCTGAGGTGGAGATCACAAACCTGACTAGACTTGGGGATACTGAACAGCCAATGGGGAGTAAAAAAAAAAGATTGGGATGGGAAGGAGGGCGGCATACTGACAAAAAGAAAACGCCTGTATAACCTAACGCCACAAGCAATCGCAAGCAAGTCAACCGATTTTCTCCTAACTGTTCTGGTGAACATAGCCTCAACTTCTTAGCAACGTAATGATTCTACAGCTGGGACTAAAGGCAGCGTAGTACAATTCGAACATGCTCACCACGGGTTGCAGTGGGGTTCCAGGCATCATGGCGTTGGCTAACTGCATCTGCTGGGCCAGCATGGCCATGTTTTTCTGCTGTATCAGGTTATTGCGCCCATTTATTTCCAGCTGCGTTTTTAAGTGGGGCGGAGGATGAAGGTACTTGCAGTTCTCTCTGGAGCAGCGACCCTGGGGGAAGAAAGAGGAGCACAACATCTTTAAGATCAAGCGACTGCTATTCGAATCCCAGACACCCAGCTGGACTGCGTTACAAAACACTTGTTCATATTTTCTTTCCATGCGCCAGTAAGGTGCTGGCTGCCATTTCACAGGGACGATCGGCCTCGCTTTTAAACCCCGCCCACCCCACCCCCTCAATCGGCCAACGTGAATGGTGCGTGGGAGGGGTTAAAATTAGGCCGAGTCCACTTACCGGCCGGATGTCGCTCCGTTCCCGCCCACTCCTCAACCAAGTAGTGGACCAGGCCGGGTTTTGGGCATGACTCCAGGAACTTCCATGCTAATGAGGCCCTGTCCGTATTCTCCGGGTTCGCCACCCGCTTTGGGGCTGGCGCGCACCTTACCCGCACCTCCCCATCCCTTTTAAACTTGGAGCCTATGAGGCCTAGTCGCACTTGGTTCGTATTAAGTACAATTCTCAACATTTCCAGGGTTATTTTTCAGTAGAGAATTCTCCAGTTTTCTCAGACCAACCAGTCAATAGAGAGCAGCTATTTCTTCTTTATTTTACATAGAATGTACAGCACAGAAACAGGTCACTCAGCCCAACAGTCTGTGCCGGTGTTTATGCTCCATACCGACCTCCGCCCACCCTACTTCATCTCACCCTATCTGCCTATTCCTTCTATTCCTTTCTCCCTCAGGTGTTTATCTAGCTTCCCCTTAAATGCATCGATACTATTCGCCTCAACCACTCCCTGTGGTAGCGAGTTCCACATTCTCACCACTCTCTGGGTAAAGACGTTTCTCCTGAATTCCCTATTGGATTTATTGGTGACTATCTTATATTTAGGACTACTAGTTTATAGCTTCCATCTTTTAGTTTATATAAAGGGCTAATCCATTTTTTTTAATGAAAACTCATCATTGGGAATCTAAGCTACTATTCTGGGCTGGACCACCTTGACAGGAGCCACTTGTTCCCATCTGGTGGTCCCACTCAGCGTACCCACCTCCCTTCCTACGCCAGGTCCCGACTGAGCAGGAAAAGCGGGAATTCCCAGCAGCGGGAGTCCCCGTCCATCACCTCGAGTCACCACCTTATGTCGCTGGACTCGTAAGGAGCAGAGCTTTCCAAGCCTCCAGCATTGCCCTGGGTGTCTCCAGGGATTAAATATTAACCTCCTGGACACTGCTGAGGGCAAAACTCAGCCGAAAAATCACAGGGGCACTAAAATAAAGAGTGTGTTCGTTTTTCAGTTTCTTTGAACATTTATTAGTTGTACAAATATTGGAGATGGGATAAAAAGACTGTTTGACTGACAGGCAAGCTTCATCCAATCAGGTAATTAAGAGCCTGCTTGCTTTCCAATTGGTGTGGGAAGGCGCGGCGCCATGAGGATGGACGTGTCGGGTGACCAATGGCGGGAGCGCGGGGTCGGGGCACTTGGAGGCAGGAGGCCATGTGATGAAGCCTCCAGGAATATGTCCCACCGGAGCTGGCAACCCGAGTTCCGTCCCTTACAAGGCCGACCGTAGAATCCCCAAAAATGGTGGGGGATCTGGCCCAACCAGGTCCTTGCCAGTTTATGGTGGGTTTCACCGGTGTTACAGTAGACTCAGTTCATTCACAGGTACTGCCTGCTCCTGGCCCATTACCTCAATTACCCTCCACAGAAGACGTATGGAAGTTTCGAAGAGTCAGATGCCTGCCTTGCATCATAAAACAACAGAAGCTCCAATCTTCCAAATTGACCCGGTCCATCTCAGCCCTAGTATGAATATCCAGACCAATTTGCAGGCAAGATCAGATACCTACTGAGCCTACTCAATCCTCTGGTATTTCTAGTAGCCTGTTTATACCCTGAATGTGGGATAACCAGTATCATCTCAACATTCTTCCCCCTCCCCTATATCACTTGGATACAGATTAAATCTAGACCGGCTCTGACAACAACAACAACTTGCATTTATATAGCACCTTTAACATAGTAAAAAATGTCCCAAAGCGCTTCACAGGAGCGTTATCAGTCAAAATCTGACACCGAGCCTCATAAGGAGATATTAGGACAGGTGACCAAAAGCTTGGTCAAAGAGGTAGGTTTTAAGGAGCGATTTAAAGGAAGAGAGAGAGAGAGAGGCGAAGAGGTTTAGGGAGGGAATTCCAGAGTTTAGGGCCTCGGCAGCTGAAGGCACGGCCGCCAATGGTGGAGCGAAGCAAATCGGGGATGCTCAAGAGGCCAGAATTAGAGGAGTGCAGAGATCTCCGAGGGTTGTAGGGTTTGAAGACATTACAGAAACAGTGAGGGGTTCAGCTTCCGCTGACTCCCAGGCCTAGAAATTCAGTATAGCCACTTTTGGGGCGGTAAAGTCGGGCGGGCGCTAAATTTAGCGCCCGCCGGAAAGTGGAGGCCACTTCGCCGAAATTCAGTAGCTTTGGCCAAGGAGTTTGGGCGAGCGCTGAAACTGGCGTTGCACTCCTATCTTTAGGCGCTAAGCCGGCGGTGCGGACTGATAACGCCGAGGCCGGGCGCAGCGCAGGTGCGGTCATGTTTTGATTGACAGCAGACACCCTGACGCCGGCCAGCTCTTAAAGGGGGAAGGGTCGACTTTGTCTGCAGCCACGCCCTGGATAGTGGAGCCCTGCAGCTAGGCCTGAACACTGCTGGTGGACCCAAATAGCGCCTGAAGCCATGCAGAAGGCCCGTGAACGAGCGCAGCACTTCTCAGAGCATGCTTTGAGGGTGCTGCTTAGGGGGTTGGAAAAGAACAGAGAGATCTTGTGCCCGGACAGTGGCAAGAAGGCTCCCAGGAGGCAGTACAGGAGAGCCTGGAGGGAAATCGCCCAGAGGGTGTCAGCCAACAGCGATGTCCCTAGGACTGGTGACCAATGCCGCAAGAAGTACAACAACCTCAGTCGGTTGGTCAGGGTGAGTACCCTTTCCAGTGTCCTCCTCATCCTTGCATGTGCACCTCACATTATGGGCAAAGGGACCTCAAAGGCCTAATGGCCAGCCCTCCTCCCGCAGCTATGGCACTGGCATGATCATCAATAGCACTCTCTGCACTTAACACACTGGCCAAGCTATTCGACCATGGGAGGCAGTGCACACAACAACAGGGCACCACACTGTACTTAGAGGCCGTCCTTTCTCTTGCAGGCCAAGCTGGCGCGGAATTTGAAGAGCCAGGCTGTCACCGGGGGAGGCCGTGCCCAGTTCCAGGAGTTCAGTCAGCTGGAGGAGAGCGTGGCTCGACTCATGCGTGGCCGGGTGACTGGCCCCGTTGCTATTGGAGATGCCGACCCTGTGCTGGGACCCAATGGTAAGGACATGACCGTTTGGACCTCTCTGGTTCCCCTTGCGCTTCAGATCTACATCCTTTGCCACTGTCCCACCAATGCGCATAATGGCACTACTCATGCCTCCCTCGCTGACGCCCTGTCCTCACTCTAAAGCTACTCTTGTGCCTTCCTGCTTTCAGCTGGTGAGGAGGAGGTCCCTGAAGCTGAGAGTGCCAGTCCCTCGGAAGAGGAGGACGACGAGGACCAAGAGGAAGGCGGCACATCGGGGGAACCCTCATCCGCGCCAGGGGATGGCAATGGAGGGGACACGTCTTGCCTGGAGGAGAGCCAGGGGGAAGTGTTGCAGGGGGGTGTAGCTCCTGGGCCCAGTGGCGTCCAGGCACGCGGGAAGGGTCGGGCAGCACGGCTGCCTTCTCCCCAGAGGGGGGAAGTGTTGCGGGGAGGGCAGTTCCTGGGCCCAGTGGCGTCCAGGCACGCGGGAAGGGTCGGGCAGCACGGCTGCCTTCTCCCCAGAGGGGGGAAGTGTTGCAGGGGAGGGCAGTTGCTGGGCCCAGTGGCGTCCAGGCACGCGGGAAGGGTCGGGCAGCTCGGCGGCCTTCTCCCCAGAGGGAGAGTCCGCCCTCCAGTCCGGAGACGGTCCTTGCCCAGGAGGTGCGCCTCCTTGATGAAATGTCCGCGGCCTCGGAGCGGCGCCACAACGAGTTCATGGGGGTTGTGGGACAGTTGCCTCAGGCCATTGAGTCCCTGGCTCATAGTGTGGCCAATTTCGGGGACTCACAGGCCAGGGGTGTCGAGCAACTCGCGGCAGCACAGGCCAGGGGTGTCGACCAACTCGCGGCAGCACAGGACGCGAGTCGCGAGTTCATGAGTGGTGCCGTCCAGACACTGGCTGATCTGATGCGGGCACAGACCAGGGCAGTTCGCGCACTCACTTCTGCCACACTCGCTGTGTCACGGAAGCATCGCCAGGGCACCCGCTGCCCTGCTGCAGCACAGCGGTCTGGCCTTCACCAGATTGCTGCGCTTGCTGCAGTGCCAGCCCGGCCGAGTGCCAGTGTCTCTGGCGACCAGCGAGCGCCTGGCATCAGCCAGCTTGCCCCCATTGCTGCAGCCGCCACTGCCACTCCCCCAGCCAAGGTGCGACGAGCTGCTGGAGAGACTGATGCTGGCCAGCCACAGCTGCAGCAGTCAGCAGCCGGCCCCTCCAGGGCCGGACCTCGTCTAGGCTGACCCCCAAGGGCATCTGCCGTCACGCATTGTGCCCCTCAGGAGCCTGCCCCTAGCCTTGCAACACCCACAGGGCCCAGGTTGAGGCAGAGCAACAGGTCAGGCAGGGGCCGGAGAAGCCTGCACAAGGTCTCGCCCTCTCGGCACACCAAGTAGAGTGTGTTGCCAACTGTTTTTTTTATATGGGGGTGTTTGTGTTCTGGAGGGGGGGGGCTTATTTTGGTAAGGCCGAGGATGAAGGCCAATTGGATGGACGATTTTTGTTATTCCTCCCCAGGTTGTGGGAGTGAGATATGTTTTTGACTGTCTTTTGGGGGTCTTGTCTGTTTTTCTGTTTCATGTGGGAAGGGCCCTGAGTTTGTTAAATAAAGCTTTTTATTTATTCAGCTTGTCCAGGTGTCATGTTTCAAGTGGTTGTTGCATTAACCGGCTGAGGGCTTGCGGAGCGGCTGCATTCAGGTGCGTTCATTGCCACAAGCCATTCCCTGACAGGGGGCCTAGAAGTGTCGTTCAATAAGCCGCCGGCGGACGGCCCTTGGACCTTGTGGCTCCCTCCTGGGCTGGTACTCCTCCTCCTCCTCCTCCTCCTCATGGTCCTCCTGCTCGTCCTCCTGAGGTGGTGGTCCAACGCGAGGTGGCAGTGCCTGAGTCCTGCTGATAGCCAGGTTGTGCAGCATGCAGCAAACGACGACGAACTGGGAGACTCTATCCGGCGAATACTGTAGAGATCCGCCGGAACGATCCAGGCAGCGGAACCGTTGCTTGAGGACGCCAATCGTTTGCTCTATGATGTTCCTTGTGGCTTGATGGCTTTCGTTGTATGCCTCCTCCGCAGGGGTCCTGGGCGCGCGGAGCGGGGTCATGAGCCATGTACACAAAGGGTAGCCCTTGTCCCCAATAAGCCATCCCCTTGGTGGAGGCTGTGCCTCGAACATGTCAGCCACAGTAGTCTGGCGCAGGATAAATGCATCGTGGCTGCTTCCTGGAAAGCGGGCATTGACAGCTAGGATGCGCTGCCTGTGGTCACACACCAGTTGTACATTGAGGGAATGGTAGCCCTTCCGGTTGCAGTAATCCTCGGCATTGTCGATAGGTGCCCGCATAGCCACATGCATGCAGTCAATGGCGCCCTGCACCAAGGGGAAGTCGGCGATCCTAGCAAATCCGACTGCACGCTGCTCCTGCCTCTCTAGGGTCATGGGGAAGGAGATGAATTGGTGTCTCCTTGCGAAAAGGGCATCGGTGACCTGCCGGATGCAGCGATGCACGGCGAACTGGGAGATGTTCGCTATGTCCCCAGCAGCGGCTTGGAAGGAGCCGCTTGCATAAAAGTTCAGAGCCACCGTGACCTTCACTTCCACCGACAGAGACGTCCTGCACATCAGCTGTGGACGCAGATCTCTGTGAAGCAGCTGGCAGATCTCTGCAACCACCTCCCCTCTGAAGCGCAGCCTCTTAACACAATGCGCGGCAGTCATGGTGAGATAGGACACCTGCTGCCGGTATTCCCTGAGTGGGTAAGGCCTACGTTGCCGACGCCTGATGGCCCCTCTGCGTCTAGGCATGGCTGCCCCTCTCACACAGCGTCTGCGAGCCCTTCGCACATAATGCTGGAACTGAGGGTTGGAACCCCATGCAGCCCCCATAATAAACTTGCAAACAGTGAAATCACAATGAGTCAAATTTCAAAGCTCTGGCCAGAAGCCAAAAATACCTCTCCTATGTTGTCCCAAATCAGTAAGGTCTGTTCCTTGGTCTCTGTCCAGAAATCCAAAGCACTAAAGTCATTGCAGCAAAATGGCTGGCCTTTATAGTTCAGTGTAAGTGCCCTTTAATTAGCGCTCCCCGAGGCCCGCAGGGCCTCTGCTGCGTTCCACTTCACAGTTCTTAACAGCGCCACGCCCACATTGGGCGGGCGCCACTGAATTTCCGGTTTGGGGCGCACAAACAGCGTTGCACGACGAAATGACGTCATAAGCTGCGCGCGCAGCTGAGCGGGCGCAAACACTTTGCGCCGGCGCTAAATGTCAACTGAAGTTGGGCGTAGGCGCAGATCGGCCTGCGCCCGGGCGCTAAGTGCCTAGCGCTGGAAATCTACCCCTCTTATGGCGTTAACGGCTGGTGAACGCAACTGAATTTCTAGGCCCCAATCTTCAGAGGCCATTAACTTACAACTTGAAAGTGTAGATGTTACCAATTTGAGTTTCACTTGCCGGGAACGCCTATCAGGGATTCCGAGTTTCCATCCATTAATGAATAAAAAAAATCCAGTGACTAATGTCCCAAATTCCTGCCCGCGCTCTATTTCATCAAATCCACCCCCGAAGTCACCATATTTCCAACAGTTCATAGCTCTGTTCTACGCGAGATGGGCCGAGTCTCTCTGGGACCCACTCTCGATATCAACGTGGTCGTGTCTCAGTCATAAAAGCCTGTCAGCGACGGGCAAGGGGCGACTTGTTGTCAGCGAGGCAGAGCACCTCCCCAAGGGATGTGTTCTGTTACTGCGCACTACTGGGAATAAAAGACTGCTCCTTTGTTGCCCTGATCCCTCACTGTTGTACATGCGCTGGCGTCACATCTGCGAGATTTTGATGGCGCTCCTGTGAAGGGCAACACACCAGTACAGACGCGCTCTTTGTCAAGAGTAGGCTGCAATCCATTACAAACGGTGCCATGGGATCCTTGCCTCTGTCATGAAGTAGTCGTTTGTTGTAACAAAGTTCATCGCTGTGTGGGTTGGGGGTCGGAGGGGGGTTGAACTCTTGTCAACTTTTAACAGAACATCAACCAGTACCAAGACGGGGAGGGAAATAATATAATGCCTCTGTCAAAATAGTGGACAGAGCAACATCGTGCAAATATATTAAACGTTTGTATGCGAATATTCGCACAATTTAATTTCACCCAATTTAATCTCACCTTCATCAGTCTGACCGAGTAGCAAGGTTGCAATAAGCGCAAAGGTTTGAGAGGACATCAGAATTTTAAGATATAAAACAAAATTTACTTCATCTCAGAAACCATGAGAACAAAACAAGAGAATTTGGATATCATCTGGGCTCCAAGGTTAAATTAAAATGGTTTACAATCTTAATACCCAAATGTCCAAATTGTGGCTTGTGGGGTCCCATGATTGCCCCCCCCAAAAAAGAAAGACTTGCACCTTTCACGAGCTCGGGATGTCCCAAAGCACTTTACAGCCAATGGAGTATGTTTTGAAGTGTAGCCACTGTTGTAATGTAGGAAACCCGGCAGCCATTTTGCACACAGCAAGCTCCCACAAACAGCAATGTGATAATGACCAGATAATCTGTTTTTAGTGACGTTGGTTGAGGGATCAGTATTAGCCCCAGGACCAACTCCCCTGCTCTTCTACAAAATATTGCCATGGGATCGTTTACGGTCACCTGAGAGAGCAGACAGTGCCTTGGTTTAAAGTCTCATCCGAAAGATGGCACCTCTGACAGTGCAGCACTCCCTCAGTAATGCACTGGGAGTGTCAGCATAGGCTTTGTGCTCAAGAATCTGGTGTGGGATTATGAACCTACAAACCATCATGACTCAGAGGTGAGAGTGCTACTAACTGAGCCATGGCTGACAGCCAAGCCCAGGCTTAATTCTATCTACACTGATGGGGTATATTTTCCTGGGAATACATATTGGAAATTTGGGCCTGGAGGCCAGTGAGCCCCACAGGATTTCCCAGCCACTAATGGAGAAGAAATCCTGTGGGACCCTATTAGTTGGCACCTGAGATCCCAATGTGTGTTGCGATTGGGAATGCCTGGGCATAATGGATTGCTTGGGCACAGCGAATACAGGACAATCGGTTGGGGGGAGAACTGCATAGCCAGAATGGAGCCCTCCCTTACAGGGGTGTACTCCTCCCCACCCAGGCAATCCAGTTTCAGGAAAATCTCCCCCTTTACTTCCTACTTGCTGGTCTGTCCTGTTTGAACCTTGAAGTTCGTTGGATAGGCCTGATTTTAACGCTGTTACCTCATTGGGGGATCAATCCTAAATGAGAACACCACGATGAACCCTGAATTAGAACGTCGAGATAAACCCTAAATCAGAATGCGGAGAACAGGTAGCATCAGAAACTGTGATTGAAAAAAAAGAACTTCCCAAAGCACTTTACAGCCAATGAAGTACTTTTTGAAGTGTAGTCACTGTTGCAATGTAGGAAATGTGGCAGCTAATTTGCGCACAGCAAGCTCCCACAATCAGCAATGTGATAATGACCAGATAATGGGCTTTGGTTATCTTGATTGAGGGATAGATATTGGCCAGGACACTGGGGATAACTCCACTGCTCTTCTTCAGAATAGTGCCATGGGATCTTTTACGTCCACCTGAGAGAGCAGATGGGGCCTCAGTTTAACATCTCATCTGAAAGACGGCACCTCCGACAGTGCAGCACTCCCTCAGTACTGCACTGGAATGCCAGCCTGGATATTTGCGTGGAGTGGGGCTTGAAGCCACAACCTTCCAACTCGGAGGTGAGAATGAGTAAGAGCAAGAATTTAAACTTGATAGAGGAATTCACGGTCCTGCCCTACGCTCAAAGGAATCGCGAGTCGGAGTTAGTGCGACAACATGGCCGCCCTGAGTGTCTGCCCTGCGTTCCCTGTGAATGCGGTGCCTCGCTTGGCTCACGGAATGAGCCCTTACATAAAGTGCCTGAAGATTCATGGTTTGCACCTTATGATCCTAAACCGCCTTACTGCAATTTGTTTTCAGCTGTGCTTGCTGTAAAACTGCTGATAAGAGTCAGGGAGGAACAAAATGGAAGCATGGGTTGAATGGACTACAGTGTCACTGATTGGCTGAGGGTGAGATGGTGTCAGGGTCGGGTGGATGCTACATGGAGTTGGGGGGTATATAAAAAAATAACTGCCCTAAGAGGGGAGGGCAGAACAGGAGCAAAGAACAAAAAGTTTCAACACGTGTTCGCCTGTTCTCCAAAGGTTTGGGGTAATATCCATCTTTTGCACTTACTCCCTTGTTACTGTTTATAACTAATTGTACTTGATCATTAAAATTATTGATGCTGCTGCTTGAGCACAGTGAATACAGGAAAATCAGGTGAGCGGAGAACTGCATAGCCTTAAGGGAGCTAACACGCTGGTTGTCTTGTCAAACTGATCTAGACCGCTGTGGCAGATGGTGACCAGACGTTGAGACACCCCTGCATTGTACAATCAATAAATCCTTCCTGCGGGGTCTCTCTCAATGAAATGAAAACCACCCTGGTGGAGCTGGAACTACACTGAAGCGTTCAAGACTACTGTACTGTCAGCATTATAGAATAACTAGCTGGGGGGACCCGGCGTTGCCTGGGCTTTTTTGTAGAACGGCAGTTTACAGGGCCGCGCGGTTGACGGCCGGCCGCTGCCGCTCCCCCGCTCTGTGTCTCGGGCCGAGCGGTTGTCAGGCCCGGCCCGGCCCAAGTGAGCCCAACTCACCTCCCGCTCCGGCAGCGGCCGGGAGCGGGATAATGTGCCGGAGCCGCAATGTGGGGGTTTGTTGTGCAAGTGCTGTCGCTGTGGGTATGAAAAAAATGGTGGCGACGTTTCAGGAGGCTGCCGGATTAGGCCCGCCCACACACGGAATGAAACGCCCCCTGTGACGCACCGATTGGTCAACCATCAGGTCACTGAACTGTAGGATTGGCCAACCATCACGTCACTCAACGCTAATGAGCGGTAGGATTGGTCAACCGCTAATGTGCGGATTTTTGAACATTTTTTGTATACTGTCCACCTATGACACTCCCCTGATCATCAGCTTTCTTTTGATATAACATATGTGTAGGTACGCTCTATAACTTTTGAGTGTATAGCGGACAGACAGACATACAGACGGACAGACACCACTATCCTTTTATATATATATAATAAAATAAAATAATAGAAGATACTGTTAAAGGACACGCTCAGAAGCTCGCTGTCTGTTGTCCACCCTTTCACTTCCATCATGAACAGCATCCTCGACCTCTGAACGATCCCTTTAAAATCCCATCCCTTGCTTTACTTTGACGTTCTTTCTATTATATAACCATAAATTTTTTTAAACTGTGCAACAAAGAATACACTTAATAACCTTCACTCACATGGATTTCATCTCCGGGAGCAGAAATCTGAGTCATGCAGCCAGTGAATTAAGAATGTCTTCCTACAAGAGTCCTGATAGCGTTCGGCATTACACACAACGACTGCAACAAATCCCATGACTCATCCCTGAGCAAACGGTAGTTTGTCAGAATCGATGTTCAGCACTCATGCAACGTGACACTGCAATGCCTACTGCTACCCCTAACCCCCCCGCTCAGATAGAACCTGACAACTAGCTATTGCTAACATAGCCATATAATAAGAGACATTTACCAAGGGTTTTTTCCTGAAAAAATTATGGGCCGAGAGGGGGTAATTTTAACCTAACTCGCCGGGCCGGAATCCCACGGGATCGGGTGGAAAGCTGGTTTCACACCCACCCAATATTGCACTCTATCAACTTTGAGGGTGGGTAAAATCGGGCCAAGGCGTAAAACCAGCGTTCCACCCAATCCCGTCAGTCTCCCAATGGATGGGTTCGGTTAAAATTGCCTCTGTTTCTGTCCTCGCCAATTTGCGATTGCCTGCCCATTCCCTTTTTAATGGAACCCATGTTAACATCAGAGATTAGATTGGATAGGCGAATGATATAAAATGGATGTGCGACTTGGGTGGCAAAGTGTGATCAGAACTACTTGTTCGTGTGGAAGGTAAATCGGTCGAATGGCCTGCTTCCGTGTTGTAACTTCTATCTATATTCTGTGTAGAAGTGGACAACCCTGACCATGAATGTGACATCCTCCTGAATTTGTATCCAACTTTCTAATATACGTTAATCCTGAAGACAGCAGCTTGGATCAGCTGGTAGCGCACTCACACCCGAGTCAGGTAGCTGTGGGTTTCAGGCCTTACACCGGGAGTAGAGCACATAATCCACTTACACCGGGAGTAGAGCACATAATCCACTTACACCGAGAGTAGAGCACATAATCCACTTACACCGGGAGTAGAGCACATAATCCACTTACACCGGGAGTAGAGCACATAATCCACTTACACCGGGAGTAGAGCACATAATCCACTTACACCGGGAGTAGAGCACATAATCCACTTACACCGGGAGTAGAGCACATAATCCACTTACACCGGGAGTAGAGCACATAATCCACTTACACCGGGAGTAGAGCACATAATCCACTTACACCGGGAGTAGAGCACATAATCCACTTACACCGGGAGTAGAGCACATAATCCACTTACACCGGGAGTAGAGCACATAATCCACTTACACCTGGAGTAGAGCACATAATCCACTTACACCTGGAGTAGAGCACATAATCCACTTACACCGGGAGTAGAGCACATAATCCACTTACACCGGGAGTAGAGCACATAATCCACTTACACCGGGAGTAGAGCACATAATCCACTTACACCGGGAGTAGAGCACATAATCCACTTACACCGGGAGTAGAGCACATAATCCACTTACACCGGGAGTAGAGCACATAATCCACTTTCACCGGGAGTAGAGCACATAATCCACTTACACCGGGAGTAGAGCACATAATCCACTTACACCGGGAGTAGAGCACATAATCCACTTACACCGGGAGTAGAGCACATAATCCACTTACACCGGGAGTAGAGCACATAATCCACTTACACCGGGAGTAGAGCACATAATCCACTTACACCGGGAGTAGAGCACATAATCCACTTACACCGGGAGTAGAGCACATAATCCACTTACACCGGGAGTAGAGCACATAATCCACTTACACCGGGAGTAGAGCACATAATCCACTTACACCGGGAGTAGAGCACATAATCCACTTACACCGGGAGTACAGCACATAATCCACTTACACCGGGAGTAGAGCACATAATCCACTTACACCTGGAGTAGAGCACATAATCCACTTACACCTGGAGTAGAGCACATAATCCACTTACACCTGGAGTAGAGCACATAATCCACTTACACCGGGAGTAGAGCACATAATCCACTTACACCTGGAGTAGAGCACATAATCCACTTACACCTGGAGTAGAGCACATAATCCACTTACACCGGGAGTAGAGCACATAATCCACTTACACCGGGAGTAGAGCACATAATCCACTTACACCGGGAGTAGAGCACATAATCCACTTACACCGGGAGTAGAGCACATAATCCACTTACACCGGGAGTAGAGCACATAATCCACTTACACCGGGAGTAGAGCACATAATCCACTTTCATCGGGAGTCGAGCACATAATCCACTTACACCGGGAGTAGAGCACATAATCCACTTACACCGGGAGTAGAGCACATAATCCACTTACACCGGGAGTAGAGCACATAATCCACTTTCACCGGGAGTAGAGCACATAATCCACTTTCACCGGGAGTAGAGCACATAATCCACTTACACCGGGAGTACAGCACATAATCCACTTACACCGGGAGTAGAGCACATAATCCACTTACACCGGGAGTAGAGCACATAATCCACTTACACCGGGAGTACAGCACATAATCCACTTTCATCGGGAGTAGAGCACATAATCCACTTACACCGGGAGTAGAGCACATAATCCACTTTCACCGGGAGTAGAGCACATAATCCACTTACACCTGGAGTAGAGCACATAATCCACTTACACCGGGAGTAGAGCACATAATCCACTTTCATCGGGAGTAGAGCACATAATCCACTTACACCGGGAGTAGAGCACATAATCCACTTACACCGGGAGTAGAGCACATAATCCACTTACACCGGGAGTAGAGCACATAATCCACTTACACCGGGAGTAGAGCACATAATCCACTTACACCGGGAGTAGAGCACATAATCCACTTACACCGGGAGTAGAGCACATAATCCACTTACACCGGGAGTAGAGCACATAATCCACTTACACCGGGAGTAGAGCACATAATCCACTTACACCGGGAGTACAGCACATAATCCACTTTCACCGGGAGTAGAGCACATAATCCACTTACACCTGGAGTACAGCACATAATCCACTTACATCGGGAGTAGAGCACATAATCCACTTACACCGGGAGTAGAGCACATAATCCACTTACACCGGGAGTACAGCACATAATCCACTTTCACCGGGAGTAGAGCACATAATCCACTTACACCGGGAGTATAGCACATAATCCACTTTCACCGGGAGTAGAGCACATAATCCACTTTCACCGGGAGTAGAGCACATAATCCACTTACACCGGGAGTAGAGCACATAATCCACTTACACCGGGAGTAGAGCACATAATCCACTTACATCGGGAGTAGAGCACATAATCCACTTACACCGGGAGTAGAGCACATAATCCACTTACACCGGGAGTAGAGCACATAATCCACTTACACCGGGAGTAGAGCACATAATCCACTTACACCGGGAGTAGAGCACATAATCCACTTACACCGGGAGTAGAGCACATAATCCACTTACACCGGGAGTAGAGCACATAATCCACTTACACCGGGAGTAGAGCACATAATCCACTTACACCGGGAGTAGAGCACATAATCCACTTACACCGGGAGTACAGCACATAATCCACTTACACCGGGAGTAGAGCACATAATCCACTTACATCGGGAGTAGAGCACATAATCCACTTACACCGGGAGTAGAGCACATAATCCACTTACACCGGGAGTAGAGCACATAATCCACTTACACCGGGAGTAGAGCACATAATCCACTTACACCGGGAGTAGAGCACATAATCCACTTACACCGGGAGTAGAGCACATAATCCACTTACACCGGGAGTAGAGCACATAATCCACTTACACCGGGAGTAGAGCACATAATCCACTTACACCGGGAGTAGAGCACATAATCCACTTACACCGGGAGTAGAGCACATAATCCACTTACACCGGGAGTACAGCACATAATCCACTTTCCTCGGGAGTCGAGCACATAATCCACTTACACCGGGAGTACAGCACATAATCCACTTTCATCGGGAGTAGAGCACATAATCCACTTACACCGGGAGTAGAGCACATAATCCACTTTCATCGGGAGTAGAGCACATAATCCACTTACACCGGGAGTAGAGCACATAATCCACTTACACCGGGAGTAGAGCACATAATCCACTTACACCGGGAGTAGAGCACATAATCCACTTTCATCGGGAGTCGAGCACATAATCCACTTTCAAAGATGAAAAATGGTCAGCTGCGTCTGTGTCGTATGGACCACAGCCAAGTGGAATTCTTTGTGGTTCTCTTTCCCTCTCCGCAACCTGCTTGGCTACAGGATGTTCCCGTGCATTCTCTTGTGGGAGAGCCAGAGAATCATGTAAGGCGGCGAGGCTATCCCAGGATTCATGGTTTAAGCGGAAGTCCGCTATCAACATAGGTTTAATAGAGGGATTTCACTCTTGCTATGAATGCTGGGATAGCCATGCCTCCAATGTGTTCCCTTTGGTTTCACTTGCTCTCCCGTGGCATTAGGCAAGAGGAATGTTGGGAATTATCAGCACAGCAGGCACACTTGACAGATTGTAATCGCTCATGTCAGGTTCCTGTGGATTGGTTAGTAGGTCTGTAACCCACAGCTATCTGACTGGGATGTGAATGCGCTGCCATCTAATCCAAGCTGATGTCTTCAGGATTAATGTAAATTTGAAAGTTGGATTCAAATTCAGGAGGATGCAGCTATCTGGAGCAGGGCATCAGTCAAAAGCGACAGTGTTATATCCATGTGATTAGATATGGGATGTCTGTGGACAGTCTACAGATTGCAAACATTTTTGCTACTGAGATAGTCCTGTCCTATAGAATCATAGATTCATTCAGTCAGAAGGAGGCATAGAAACATAGGAGGAGTAGGCCATTCGGCCCTTCGAGCCTGCTCCGCCATTCAATCTGATCATGGCTGATCCTCTATCTCAATACTATATTCCCATTCTCTCCCCATACCCCTTGATGCCTTTTGTGTCTAGAAATCTATCTATCTTAGGCCTCTCGTGCCTGTGCCAGCTCTTTGAAAGAGCTGTACAACTAGTCCCACTCCCCTGCTCTATTTGCCATAGCCCCGCATTTTTTTTTCCTTTTGAAGTATATATGCAATTCCTTTTGAAAGTTACTGTTGAATCTGCTCCCACCGCCCTTTCAAGCAGTCCAGTCCAGATCAGAACAACTCGCTGCATAAAAAAAATTCTCCTCATCTCCCCCTCTGGCTGTTTCGCCAATTATCTTATATCTGTGTCCTCTGGTTACGAACCCATCGGCCACTGGAAACAGTTTCTCCTTACTTACCCTATCAAACCCCTTCATGATTTTGAACACCTCTAATAAATCTCCTCTTAACCTCCTCTGCTATAAAGAGAATAATCCCAGCTGCTCCAGTCTCTCCACATAACTGAAGTAACCTGACTGTAAAAGAGATGGTGTTAATATCAGCCCTTCCAGCCTAATGTAATATAAAGAAAAGAGAGGACTTGCATTTCTATAGCGCCTTTCGCGACCTCCAGGTGTCCCAAAGCGCTTTACAGCCAATGAAATACTTCTTTCGAAGTGGAGTCACTGTTGTAATGCAGGAAACGCGGCAGCCAATTTGCGCACAGCAAGCTCCCACAAACAGCAACGTGATAATGACCGGATAATCTGTTTTTTAGTGATGTTGATTGAGGGATAAATATTGGCCAGGACACCGAGGAGAACTCCCTTGCTCTCCTTCGAAATTATGCCGCAGGATCTTTTATGCCCGCCTGAGAGGGCAGACGGGGGCCTCAGCTTAACGGCTCATCCGAAAGACATCTTCAAAACAAGTTGATGCCTGTCTTTCTGGAGATTAATATCAAATAAATCTGTGTGGATGACGATAGGGGTAAACCGCAGTGCATCGGAAGCCAGTTTGCTCTTCTGAAGGGTTGGGTGCTTGGGGACAATCAGCAACGTGGGAAATTTGAATCAAAGGGCCCTGCGTGAAATGCAAGTGTTTGAGCGAACTGGCTTTGGTAAAGTTAGTTATGGAGGTAACCAAATTGGAATGTGAAAGTGAGAGGCGCGAGACACAGACACCACATGATGTTTTCCTCGACCAGGACATCAACAACTTCACGGCAGCAAGCCCAGAATGTTCTACATCGCCAGTCTGGCCGACGTTAACCCCGTCCATACCAGGACCTCTTTATAAGGCACAGATAAAAGAAGACACTGGTATTCATCACACCTGTCAAAAATATCTCAAACCCCCATTACAGTTGGAATCATAGAATCATAGAATAGTACAGCACAGAAGGAGGCCATTCGGCCCATCGAGTCTGCGCCGGCTCTTTCGAAGAGCGATCCAGTTAGTCCCACTCCCCCGCTCTTTCCCCATATCCCTGCAATTTTTTCTCCTTCAAGTATTTATCCAATTACCTTTTGAAGGCTACTATTGAATCTTCCTCCACCTATTGGGCAGTGCATTCCAAATCCTAACCACTCGTTGCATAAAAAGTTTTTCCTCATGTCGCCTCTGGTTCTTTTGCCAATCACCTTAAATCTGTGTCCTCTCGTTATTGACTCTTCAGCCATTGGAAACAGTTTCACTTTATTTAATCTATCTAAGCCCTTCATGATTTTAAACACCTTGATCAAATCTCCTCTTAGTCTTGCTGTTATACAAACAACGGCAGCAACTATTTTGTGTACAGGAAGATCTCACAAACAGCAATAAGATGGATAATCTATTTTTTTTGGCGCCGCGCGTTGAAGGAGGACCGTTGGACAGGACACCTGCCTGCTGGATCTCGATGAGCACCATGGGCTCTGGGAGGTCCACCTGAACCAGGCCTCGGGTTTAACATCTCACCCAAAAGACAGCAGCT
This sequence comes from Somniosus microcephalus, assembly GCF_052327205.1. NCBI lineage: Eukaryota > Metazoa > Chordata > Chondrichthyes > Squaliformes > Somniosidae > Somniosus > Somniosus microcephalus. The sequence continues at coordinate 16,717,567 of NC_140992.1, forward strand.
CCAACAGCAACAGCGCAGCCCTCCCTCAGTACGGTGCTGGCGTGCCATCCTAGCTCCTGTGCTCAAGCGTGGGCTTGTCTCCACAATCTTCTGACTCAGAGGCTAGGTACCAACAAACTGACACCGAATACCACCCACGACCAACTGGGCTGTAATAGGAGCTGTCATCCTTCTGCTGAAGAGCTGCAAATGTCAGATCAGCACCAATTGGCACTTGTTCCCAATTTATAGCCCGAGTAATGAACAGGAGGATCTAAATCATTCATACCATTTTGTCCGTGCCAGGAGCATTAACACCCTTTCTGTGACTATCAGTATTGCGCAGGCAGCTGACACGGGCAGAAATTAAAGCTCACAAATACAATTACAGCCCACAGACCAATATGGAAAACTATCAGGTGTCAGGGGGAGAGCTCAGAGCCATTAACCTCTCTGGGGTTGTGCTGGCGACGATCGGCTTGAGCTTTCCAACATCTCCTCCATCAAATTAGCCTGATGACTCACTCCCAGACGCCATCACTCTCCACCACAGCCATGTCAAGGTGACATCCTTTACAGGACGGCTCGGGGGGGCAATTTTAACCCGGCCCCCGGCCGTCGGGAAGCTGCCGGGATCGGGCGCAACGCTAGTTTTGCACCCGAGCCCGATTTTACTCTCTGTTGAAATCAGCAGAGAGCAATATTGGGCGGGGAGTAAAACCGGCGTTCTACCTGATCCCGTGGGATTCTCGCCTGGCAATTTGTTAAAATTAACTCCGAAATTACTTTCTGAGGTTTAGAGTAATCCGGCCCCCTTTTTCAAAATAACAACAGAAAATGCTGGAAAAACTCAGCAGGCCAGGCAACATCCGTGGAGAGAGAAACAGAGTTAACGTTTCCGGTGAGGTGGTAACAGGACAGGTAAAGAGACAAAAGATGGCTCTCGGTGAAGTGTGAAATGCGCTGGCAGAGTGAGAGACAGCTGCCATGTGGGAGAGAGAAAAAGGAAAAGGCACAAAGCAAAGGTGTGGATTAAAAAATATATAAAAATGTAATAGGGGCCGAGGTAATGATCTGAAATTGTTGAAGTCTATGTTGAGTCCGGAAGGCTGTAAAGTGCCTAATCGGAAGATGAGGTGCTGTTCCTCGAGCTTACGCTGAGCTTCCATGGAACAATGCAAGAGGCCGCGGACGGTGAGGTCTGAGTGGGAATGGGGCGGTGAATTAAAGTGACAGGCCACCGGAATCTCGGGGTCACCCTTACGGACTGAACGGAGGTGTTCCGCAAAGCGGTCACCCAATCTGCGCTTGGTCTCCCCTTTTTCAAACGTCAGCGTGACAAGTATTTGGATTAATTTTCATTGGTTGAATGGCTGAGTGTATCGGGTGCAACGCAAAAATGCTTTTTTCCTGACAGCGGCTCAGTGGGTAGCACTCTCGCCTCTTGAGTCAGGATGCTTTGGGGATCATAGTCCCTCTCCAGAGACTTGGGTAGATAAATTTAGGCTGATGCTCTAGTGCAGTGCTGAGGGAGCGCTGCACGATTGGAAGTGGCGTCTTTCGGATGGGACGTTAAACCGAGGCCCCCGTCAGCACTCCCAGGTGGACGTAAAAGATCCCATGGCACTATTTCGAAGAAGAGCAGGGGAGTTCTCCCTAGTGTCCTGAGTCCAATATTTATCCCTCAATCAACAACAGAAAAACAGATAATCTGGTCATTATCACATTGCTGTTTGTGGGAGCTTGCTGTGCACAAATTGGCTGCCGCGTTGCCTACATTACAACAGTGACTCCACTTCAAAAAGTACTTCATTGGCTGTAAAGCGCTGTGGAACTTCCTGAGGTCATGAAAGGCGCTATAGAAATGCAAATCTTTCTTTTCTTTCTTTTGGTCAAGTGTTTCCAGGTAAGCTTAATTTCTGGATTGTTCACAACAACCGACGTTTAAAAAGCATCATCTGGTTGGATGTAATCCTGGAGGTTTGATCACGTGACTTCCCACCTCCAAGAGCACCCCTCCAATCCCTCCCCCCACGCTCCAGTCAAACAGCCTCTTCTTCCCCATCTCCAATATTTTTAGATCTACTAAGCAAAAGTGTCCATAGAAATTTTTTTTTAAAAACGCACACAATTTTTTAATGATTTTTTTTTCTCCCGAGTTTTGCTCGGTAGCTGTGACCAGGGGATTAATCTGCAGTCCCTGGAGGCTCCCGGACAATCCTGAAGGGTTGGCAACCCAAGTCACAGGGGCGGCTGATCCTGTCCTCACGCAGCACTCCTACACGGGAGCGACTCAACACCAAGTCAAGAGTAGCTTGACATGAATCTTGTCATTCATGTGGAAATGAAATAATACTGGGTGGCCTGCTGGTGGCACTGTCCAGGGAGAGTCTAAATACTCGGGCATGGGCCCAGCTTGCTCAGGACATTCTTTAACAGGAACTAGTGGAGGACACAACTAGATCTCCATGTTGAAAAACAGTTGATTAAAGCCTTGTTTAATACTCAGACCAAGTGCCTAGTAGTTTTTTTACATCATAACTAATATTAACTCTTCCTCTGTTAGGGATGCTGAGGCTTTTTGCAAAAACTTAAAAACAATAATTTCTCAGGGCCACAGTTATGTGAACAATGAGTCGTGGACCCGTTCCCCGCCCTCCTCTCACAAGCTGAGTCACTGCCACTTTAATGGCACTGAAACCACTCCATTCAAACCATGCTTACAAAACAACATGATCCACACAGCACACTGTGACCTTAGGTTACCTCATGGATGAGGCTCGGGTTGCCAACCCGAGTTTGATTGCCCTGGAGCCTCCAGGAATTGAAGGCTAATCTCCAGGACACTGCTGCGAGCAACCCCAGGGAAAAACAAAAATAGGGGGACATTTTAAAAAATGGCGTGCTGGTTTTCATTTTCTTTGAACACTTTCGCTTATTAGTTAGAAAAATATTTGAGGTGGCAAAAATAGGCTGTTTGACTTGACAGTCAAGAATCATCCAATGAGTCTGTTCGCTTTCGAGTTGGTGTGGGAAGGAGGATGGATGTGTCGGGCGACCAATGGCAGGAGCGTGGGGGCGGGGTGGGTCGGTAGGAGGCAGGCGGTCATGTGATGAAATCTACAGGAATATGTCCAAGCAGAGTTGGCAACCCGAGTTAGGAGTCAGGTTTATAATCACACAAGAATGGAGGCAGATACCAAACCCAGCTTCGAAATTACTGTCCGCAATGTCAGCGCACAAGCACTTAACACCTTCTCTAAAAATAAACTTCCATCAAAATGCTGGATGGAGAAATGTTATTGGAACACTTAAGCCTTTGTCTGCGAATGTTCCCAAAGGAAGCTCTGGGCTATGGCGATGTGGCCGCTCTTTAAAGAGTACCACACATCAGAAAAGGCCGCATTCCTAAAGCAAAGTGAGTGATGGTCCGTCCTATTTAGGGTCGCCATCTCGGGCTGGAATTAATCTTGGGGGGGGTTTCTTCACGTGACCTCCTCCCTCCAACTGCCCTGCTCCAACCCTCTTCCCATTGGTCACCCAATATGTCCATTCTCGCGGCTCAACACCTTCCCATGGCTAATTGGAAAACGTACAGACTCTTCCTTGCACGATTTGGTGATTCTTGACTGTCGGTCAAACGTCCTTTTCTTTCCCAACGCCAACATTTTTTAGAAGTAGTAAACAAAAGTGTTGAAAGAAAATGATTTTTTTTTTAACATTCCCAATGATATTTCTCCCAGGTGTTGCTGGTAGCAGTGTCCTGGAGATTAAATCTTCAATTCCTGGACACTCCAGGCCAATCCTGGAGGGTTGGTGACCCTATTCCTATTGATGAAGAAGCGATAGGTCCACAAACAAGAGATGCCACAAGATGATACGGCTTAAGAGCTTAAAAAAAATTACCACTGACCCAAAAATCATTTATTGCCCTTGCTAGGGACAAGCAGCCACTTGATTGGCACCCCATCCACCACCTTAAACGTTCACTCCCTCCACCAGCGGCGCACCGTGGCTGCAGTGTGTACCATCTACAAGATGCACTGCAGCAACTCGCCAAGGCTTCTTCGGCAGCACCTCCCAAACCCGCAACCTCTTTCACCTAGAAGGACAAGGGCAGCAGGTGCATGGGAACACCACCACCTCCAAGTTCCCCTCCAAGTCACACACCATCCTGACTTGGAAATATATCGGCCGTTCCTTCATCGTCGCTGGGCCAAAATCCTGGAACTCCCTCCCTAACAGCACTGTGGGAGCACCTTCACCACACGGACTGCAGCGGTTCACAAAGGCGGCTCACCACCACCTTCTCAAGGGCAATTAGGGACGGGCAATAAATGCTGGCCTTGCCAGCGATGCCCACACCCCGTGAATGAATTTAAAAAAGTCGGTGCATTACTGGGACTGGCTCATCAAAGGAATAGAACAGAGACAGACCGCCATGGTTGTGGTAGAATACATTCCAAGATGAGTAATGTGTGCATTGCTTTTCGCTATTGAGTATAAACACAGCTTAATAAATTACCATTAAGGAGATCACTTGTATTGAGATTGTTTTGACTTCAGTTCTCATAATGACTGATAATGAGTGGCAGATCTCAAATGCTAAACACCTCCTGCACTTTTCTCACCTGCCACCAGAACAGATCATTTCTGGCACATGGCGTGTGTAGAATTAACTTGGGGTTTTTTTTTTGGGGGCGGGGGTAGGTTTTACAGTAAGGGAGCCGTGTGTAATTACAGAACGTTTAATTATTTTCGCTCTTGAATTGAGAAAGAGGCAGGTGTTGCACAGTAAACGCACGTGAATGTGGCAGTGCCTGCAAGTCTTTGTCTCAAGTCATTTACAGTAATATAAGTGCAGTAGGAAATAAGTAAAAAAAAGTACAAATGCTGGAAGTCTGAAATTTAAACAAAACAGGAATATGTGGCACGCTAGTCAGGATCTGAAAGGGAAAGATAGTTTAATCTTTCAGGTAAAACTCTTTAACTGAATCATTCTGTGAGAGGTCCTACCTCACAATTATGAGGGGTTTTGATAGGGAGGGTCGGTAACCAGAGGACACAGATTTAAGATTATTGTCAAAAGAACCAGAGGGGAGATGAGGAGATTTTTTGTTTTACGCAGCGAGTTGTTGTGATCTGGAACGCGCTGCCTGAAAGGGCGGTGGAAGCAGATTCAATAGCAACTTTCCAAAGGAAATTGGATAAATACTTAAAAAGGAAAAATTTGCAGGGCTGTGGGGAAAGAGCAGGGGGAGTGGGACTAATTGGAGAGCTCTTTCAAAGAGCCGGCACAGGCACGATGGGCTGAATGGCCTTCTTTTTTGCTGTATGATTCTATTCTATGATAAATGTCACGCTCTTTCAGATACTGACTGGCCTGCTGCGCATTCCCGGAACGTTCTGCCTACTATTAGGGAGTCTGGCTAATTGCAGGTTTATTTGGGCACTGTTTCAATCTTTGTTCAATCCATGGTCTGTAGCGGGGATTCGTTATGGTCTGTAGCGGGGATTCGTTATGGCCTGTAGCGAGGATTCAGTATGTTCTGTAGCAAGGATTCAGTGTGGTCTGTATCAGGGTTTCAGTATGGTCTGTAGCAGGGATTCAGTATGGTCTGTAGCGGGGATTCAGTATGGTCTGTAGCGGGGATTCGGTATGGTCTGTAGCAGGGATTCAGTATGGTCTGTAGCAGGGATTCAGTATGGTCTGTAGCAGGGATTCGGTATGGTCTGTAGCGGGGATTCAGTATGGTCTGTAGCGGGGATTCATTATGGTCTGTAGCAGGGATTCAGTATGGTCTGTAGCAGGGATTCAGTATGGTCTGTAGCAGGGATTCAGTATGGTCTGTAGCGGGGATTCGGTATGGTCTGTAGCAGGGATTCAGTATGGTCTGTAGCAGGGATTCAGTATGGTCTGTAGCAGGGATTCGGTATGGTCTGAAGCAGGGATTCAGTATGGTCTGAAGCAGGGATTCATTATGGTCTGTAGCGGGGATTCGGTATGGTCTGTAGCAGGGATTCAGTATGGTCTGTAGCAGGGATTCAGTATGGTCTGTAGCGGGGATTCAGTACGGTCTGTAGCAGGGATTCAGTATGGTCTGTAGCAGGGATTCGGTATGGTCTGTAGCAGGGATTCGGTATGGTCTGTAGCAGGGATTCAGTATGGTCTGTAGCAGGGATTCAGTATGGTCTGTAGCAGGGATTCAGTATGGTCTGTAGCAGGGATTCGGTATGGTCTGTAGCGGGGATTCAGTATGGTCTGTAGCGGGGATTCGGTATGGCCTGTAGCAGGGATTCAGTATGGTCTGTAGCGGGGATTCAGTATGGTTTGTAGCGGGGATTCAGTATGGTCTGTAGCGGGGATTCGGTATGGTCTGTAGCAGGGATTCGGTATGGTCTGTAGCAGGGATTCAGTATGGTCTGTAGCAGAGATTCAGTATGGTCTGTAGCGGGGATTCGGTATGGTCTGTAGCGGGGATTCGGTATGGTCTGTAGCAGGGATTCAGTATGGTCTGTAGCGGGGATTCGGTATGGTCTGTAGCGGGGATTCGGTATGGTCTGTAGCAGGAATTCAGTATGGTCTGAAGCAGGGATTCAGTATGGTCTGTAGCGGGGATTCGGTATGGTCTGTAGCAGGGATTCAGTATGGTCTGTAGCAGGGATTCAGTATGGTCTGTAGCAGGGATTCAGTATGGTCTGTAGCGGGGATTCAGTATGGTCTGTAGCAGGGATTCAGTACGGTCTGTAGCAGGGATTCTGTATGGCCTGTAGCAGGGATTCGGTATGGCCTGTAGCAGGGATTCGGTATGGTCTGCAGCAGGGATTCTGTATGGTCTGTAGCGGGGATTCAGTATGGTCTGTAGCAGGGATTCAGTATGGTCTGTAGCAGGGATTCGGTATGGTCTGTAGCGGGGATTCAGTATGGTCTGTAGCGGGGATTCGGTATGGTCTGTAGCAGGGATTCGGTATGGTCTGAAGCAGGGATTCAGTATGGTCTGAAGCAGGGATTCATTATGGTCTGTAGCGGGGATTCGGTATGGTCTGTAGCAGGGATTCAGTATGGTCTGTAGCAGGGATTCAGTATGGTCTGTAGCGGGGATTCAGTACGGTCTGTAGCAGGGATTCAGTACGGTCTCTAGCAGGGATTCTGTATGGTCTGTAGCAGGGATTCGGTATGGCCTGTAGCGGGGATACAGTATGGCCTGTAGCGGGGATTCGGTATGGCCTGTAGCAGGGATTCGGTATGGCCTGTAGCAGGGATTCAGTATGGTCTGTAGCAGGGATCCGGTATGGTCTGTAGCAGGGATTCGGTATGGTCTGTAGCAGGGATTCGGTATGGCCTGTAGCAGGGATTCGGTATGGTCTGTAGCGGGGATTCAGTATGGTCTGTAGCAGGGATTCGGTATGGTCTGTAGCAGGGATTCGGTATGGTCTGTAGCAGGGATTCTGTATGGTCTGTAGCGGGGATTCAGTATGGTCTGTAGCAGGGATTCGGTATGGTCTGTAGCGGGGATTCAGTATGGTCTGTAGCAGGGATTCAGTATGGTCTGTAGCAGGGATTCAGTATGGTCTGCAGCAGGGATTCTGTATGGTCTGTAGCGGGGATTCAGTATGGTCTGTAGCAGGGATTCAGTATGGTCTGTAGCAGGGATTCGGTATGGTCTGTAGCAGGGATTCGGTATGGTCTGCAGCAGGGATTCTGTATGGTCTGTAGCGGGGATTCAGTATGGTCTGTAGCAGGGATTCGGTATGGTCTGTAGCGGGGATTCAGTATGGTCTGTAGCGGGGATTCGGTATGGTCTGTAGCAGGGATTCGGTTTGGTCTGTAGCGGGGATTCGGTATGGTCTGTAGCAGGGATTCGGTATGGTCTGTAGCGGGGATTCAGTATGGTCTGTAGCGGGGATTCAGTATGGTCTGTAGCGGGGATTCAGTATGGTCTGTAGCAGGGATTCGGTATGGTCTGTAGCGGGGATTCAGTATGGTCTGTAACAGGGATTCAGTATGGTCTGTAGCAGGGGTTCAGTATGGTCTGTAGCAGGGATTCAGTATGGTCTGCAGCAGGGATTCGGTATGGTCTGTAGCGGGGATTCGGTATGGTCTGTAGCGGGGATTCGGTATGGTCTGTAGCAGGGATTCAGTATGGTCTGTAGCGGGGATTCGGTATGGTCTGTAGCAGGGATTCTGTATGGTCTGCAGCAGGGATTCTGTATGGTCTGCAGCAGGGATTCAGTACGGTCTGTAGCAGGGATTCAGTACGGTCTGTAGCAGGGATTCTGTATGGTCTGCAGCAGGGATTCAGTATGGTCTGTAGCAGGGATCCAGTATGGTCTGTAGCAGGGATTCTGTATGGTCTGTAGCAGGGATTCGGTATGGCCTGTAGCAGGGATTCAGTATGGTCTGTAGCAGGGATCCAGTATGGTCTGTAGCAGGGATTCGGTATGGTCTGTAGCAGGGATTCGGTATGGCCTGTAGCAGGGATTCGGTATGGTCTGCAGCAGGGATTCTGTATGGTCTGTAGCGGGGATTCAGTATGGTCTGTAGCAGGGATTCAGTATGGTCTGTAGCAGGGATTTGGTATGGTCTGTAGCGGGGATTCAGTATGGTCTGTAGCGGGGATTCAGTATGGTCTGTAGCGGGGATTCGGTATGGTCTGTAGCAGGGATTCGGTTTGGTCTGTAGCGGGGATTCGGTATGGTCTGTAGCAGGGATTCGGTATGGTCTGTAGCGGGGATTCAGTATGGTCTGTAGCGGGGATTCGGTATGGTCTGTAGCGGGGATTCAGTATGGTCTGTAACAGGGATTCGGTATGGTCTGTAGCGGGGATTCAGTATGGTCTGTAACAGGGATTCAGTATGGTCTGTAGCAGGGGTTCAGTATGGTCTGTAGCAGGGATTCAGTATGGTCTGCAGCAGGGATTCGGTATGGTCTGTAGCGGCGATTCGGTATGGTCTGTAGCGGGGATTCAGTATGGTCTGTAGCAGGGATTCAGTATGGTCTGTAGCGGGGATTCGGTATGGTCTGTAGCAGGGATTCAGTATGGTCTGTAGCGGGGATTCGGTATGGTCTGTAGCAGGGATTCGGTATGGTCTGTAGCGGGGATTCGGTATGGTCTGTAGCGGGGATTCAGTATGGTCTGTAGCGGGGATTCGGTATGGTCTGTAGCGGGGATTCAGTATGGTCTGTAGCGGGGATTCGGTATGGTCTGTAGCAGGGATTCAGTATGGTCTGTAGCAGGGATTCAGTATGGTCTGTAGCGGGGATTCAGTATGGTCTGTAGCAGGGATTCGGTATGGTCTGTGGCAGGGATTCAGTATGGTCTGTAGCAGGGATTCGGTATGGTCTGTGGCAGGGATTCAGTATGGTCTGTTGCAGGGATTCAGTATGGTCTGTAGCAGGGATTCAGTATGGTCTGTAGCAGGGATTCAGTATGGTCTGTAGCGGGGATTCGGTATGGTCTGTAGCAGGGATTCAGTATGGTCTGTGGCAGGGATTCAGTATGGTCTGTAGCGGGGATTCAGTATGGTCTGTGGCAGGGATTCAGTATGGTCTGTAGCTGGGATTCGGTATGGTCTGTAGCGGGGATTCGGTATGGTTTGTAGCAGGGATTCAGTATGGTCTGTAGCAGGGATTCGGTATGGTCTGTAGCGGGGATTCAGTATGGTCTGTAGCAGGGATTCAGTATGGTCTGTAGCAGGGATTCAGTATGGTCTGTAGCAGGGATTCGGTATGGTCTGTAGCGGGGATTCAGTATGGTCTGTAGCAGGGATTCAGTATGGTCTGTAGCAGGGATTCGGTATGGTCTGTAGCGGGGATTCGGTATGGTCTATAGCAGAGATTCGGTATGGTCTGTAGCAGGGATTCGGTATGGTCTGTAGCGGGGATTCGGTATGGTCTGTAGCAGGGATTCAGTATGGTCTGTAGCGGGGATTCAGTATGGTCTGTAGCAGGGATTCGGTATGGTCTGTAGCAGGGATTCGGTATGGTCTGTAGCGGGGATTCAGTATGGTCTGTAGCGGGGATTCAGTATGGTCTGTAGCGGGGATTCGGTATGGTCTGTAGCAGGGATTCAGTATGGCCTGTAGCAGGGATTCGGTATGGTTTGTAGCAGGGATTCAGTATGGTCTGTAGCAGGGATTCGGTATGGTCTGTAGCAGGGATTCGGTATGGTCTGTAGCGGGGATTCGGTATGGTCTGTAGCAGGGATTCAGTATGGTCTGTAGCGGGGATTCAGTATGGTTTGTAGCAGGGATTCGGTATGGTCTGTAGCAGGGATTCAGTATGGTCTGTAGCAGGGATTCAGTATGGTCTGCAGCAGGGATTCGGTATGGTCTGTAGCAGGGATTCAGTATGGTCTGTAGCGGGGATTCGGTATGGTCTGTAGCGGGGATTCATTATGGTCTGTAGCGGGGATTCGGTATGGTCTGTAGCAGGGATTCAGTATGGTCTGTAGCGGGGATTCAGTATGGTCTGTAGCAGGGATTCGGTATGGTCTGTAGCAGGGATTCAGTATGGTCTGTAGCGGGGATTCAGTATGGTCTGTAGCAGGGATTCGGTATGGTCTGTAGCAGGGATTCAGTATGGTCTGTAGCAGGGATTCGGTATGGTCTGTAGCAGGGATTCAGTATGGTCTGTAGCAGGGATTCAGTATGGTCTGTAGCAGGGATTCAGTATGGTCTGTAGCGGGGATTCGGTATGGTCTGTAGCTGGGATTCGGTTTGGTCTGTAGCGGGGATTCGGTATGGTCTGTCGCGTGGATTCGGTATGGTCTGTAGCAGGGATTCCGTATGGTCTGTAGCAGGGATTCGGTATGGTCTGTAGCAGGGATTCGGTTTGGTCTGTAGCGGGGATTCGGTATGGTCTGTAGCAGGGATTCGGTATGGTCTGTAGCTGGGATTCGGTATGGTCTGTAGCAGGGATTCAGTATGGTTTGTAGCAGGGATTCAGTATGGTCTGTAGCAGGGATTCAGTATGGTCTGTAGCGGGGATTCGGTATGGTCTGTAGCTGGGATTCGGTATGGTCTGTAGCGGGGATTCAGTATGGTTTGTAGCAGGGATTCGGTATGGTCTGTAGCTGGGATTCGGTATGGTTTGTAGCAGGGATTCAGTATGGTCTGTAGCAGGGATTCAGTATGGTCTGTAGCAGGGATTCGGCATGGTCTGTAGCAGGGATTCGGTATGGTCTGCAGCAGGGATTCAGTATGGTCTGTAGCGGGGATTCGGTATGGTCTGTAGCAGGGATTCGGTATGGTCTGTAGCAGGGATTCAGTATGGTCTGTAGCAGGGATTCGGTATGGTCTGCAGCAGGGATTCAGTGTGGTCTGTAGCGGGGATTCGGTATGGTCTGTAGCAGGGATTCGGTATGGTCTGTAGCAGGGATTCGGTATGGTCTGTAGCAGGGATTCAGTATGGTCTGTAGCAGGGATTCGGTATGGTCTGTAGCGGGGATTCAGTATGGTCTGTAGCAGGGATTCGGTATGGTCTGTAGCGGGGATTCAGTATGGTCTGTAGCAGGGATTCAGTATGGTCTGTAGCAGGGATTCAGTATGGTCTGTAGCAGGGATTCGGCATGGTCTGTAGCAGGGATTCGGTATGGTCTGCAGCAGGGATTCAGTATGGTCTGTAGCAGGGATTCGGTATGGTCTGTAGCAGGGATTCGGTATGGTCTGTAGCAGGGATTCAGTATGGTCTGTAGCAGGGATTCGGTATGGTCTGTAGCAGGGATTCGGTATGGTCTGTAGCAGGGATTCAGTATGGTCTGTAGCAGGGATTCAGTATGGTCTGTAGCAGGGATTCAGTATGGTCTGTAGCAGGGATTCAGTATGGTCTGTAGCAGGGATTCGGTATGGTCTGTAGCAGGGATTCAGTATGGTCTGTAGCAGGGATTCGGTATGGTCTGTAGCAGGGATTCGGTATGGTCTGTAGCAGGGATTCGGTATGGTCTGTAGCGGGGATTCGGTATGGTCTGTAGCAGGGATTCGGTATGGTCTGTAGCAGGGATTCGGTATGGTCTGTAGCAGGGATTCAGTATGGTCTGTAGCAGGGATTCGGTATGGTCTGTAGCGGGGATTCAGTATGGTCTGTAGCGGGGGTTCAGTATGGTCAGTAGTGGGGATTCGGTATGGTCTGTAGCGGGGATTCAGTATGGTCTGTAGCGGGGATTCAGTATGGTCTGTAGCAGGGATTCGGTATGGTCTGTAGCGGGGATTCAGTATGGTCTGTAGCGGGGATTCGGTATGGCCTGTAGCAGGGATTCAGTATGGTCTGTAGCAGGGATTCGGTATGGTCTGTAGCAGGGATTCAGTATGGTCTGTAGCAGGGATTCAGTATGGTCTGTAGCAGGGATTCAGTATGGCCTGTAGCAGGGATTCAGTATGATCTGTAGCAGGGATTCAGTATGGTCTGTAGCGGGGATTCGGTATGGTCTGTAGCAGGGATTCAGTATGGTCTGTAGCGGGGATTCAGTATGGTCTGTAGCGGGGATTCAGTATGGTCTGTGGCAGGGATTCGGTATGGTCTGTAGCAGGGATTCGGTATGGTCTGTAGCAGGGATTCAGTATGGTCTGTAGCGGGGATTCGGTATGGTCTGTAGCAGGGATTCAGTGTGGGCTGTAGCGGAGATTCAGTATGGTCTGTAGCAGGGATTCGGTATGGTCTGTATCGGGGATTCGGTATGGTCTGTAGCGGGGATTCAGTATGGTCTGTAGCGGGGATTCAGTATGGTCTGTAGCAGGGATTCGGTATGGTCTGTAGCGGGGATTCAGTATGGTCTGTAGCGGGGATTCGGTATGGTCTGTAGCGGGGATTCAGTATGGTCTGTAGCGGGGATTCGGTATGGTCTGGAGCAGGGATTCGGTATGGTCTGTAGCAGGGATTCAGTATGGTCTGTAGCAGGGATTCGGTATGGTCTGTAGCAGGGATTCAGTATAGTCTGTAGCAGGGATTCAGTATGGTCTGTAGCAGGGATTCAGTATGGTCTGTAGCGGGGATTCAGTATGGTCTGTAGCGGGGATTCAGTATGGTCTGTAGCGGGGATTCAGTATGGTCTGTAGCAGGGATTCGGTATGGTCTGTAGCGGGGATTCAGTATGGTCTGTGGCAGGGATTCGGTATGGTCTGTAGCGGGGATTCGGTATGGTCTGTAGCAGAGATTCAGTATGGTCTGTAGCAGGGATTCAGTATGGTCTGTAGCAGGGATTCAGTATGGTCTGTAGCAGGGATTCGGTATGGTCTGTAGCAGGGATTCAGTATGGTCTGTAGCGGGGATTCAGTATGGTCTGTAGCAGGGATTCAGTATGGTCTGTAGCAGGGATTCGGTATGGTCTGTAGCAGGGATTCAGTATGGTCTGTAGCGGGGATTCTGTATGGTCTGTAGCGGGGATTCAGTATGGTCTGTAGCGGGGATTCAGTATGGTCTGTAGCAGGGATTCGATATGGTCTGTAGCGGGGATTCAGTATGGTCTGTAGTGGGGATTCAGTATGGGCTGTAGCGGGGATTCAGTATGGTCTGTAGCAGGGATTCGGTATGGTCTGTAGCTGGGATGCAGTATGGTCTGTAGCGGGGATTCAGTATGGTCTGTAGCAGGGATTCAGTGTGGCTGTAGCGGGGATTCGGTATGGTCTGTAGCAGGGATTCAGTATGGCCTGTAGCGGGGATTCGGTATGGTCTGTAGCAGGGATTCAGTATGGTCTGTAGCAGGGATTCGGTATGGTCTGTCGCGGGGATTCGGTATGGTCTGAAGCAGGGATTCAGTATGGTCTGTAGCAGGGATTCGGTATGGTCTGTAGCAGGGATTCAGTATGGTCTGTAGCGGGGATTCAGTATGGTCTGTCGCGGGGATTCGGTATGGTCTGAAGCAGGGATTCAGTATGGTCTGTAGCAGGGATTCGGTATGGTCTGTAGCAGGGATTCAGTATGGTCTGTAGCGGGGATTCAGTATGGTCTGTCGCGGGGATTCGGTATGGTCTGAAGCAGGGCTTCAGTATGGTCTGTAGCAGGGATTCGGTATGGTCTGTCGCGGGGATTCGGTATGGTCTGTAGCGGGGATTCGGTCGGTATGCTTTAATGCACGGGGCAGACAATGGCACTGCAGTCCTCGGAGAGCTGAAGCCTGGGACTCAGCATTCTGCTCGTTCTACTTCAGTGAACGCTAAGTGCTTGTGACATTGAATTCCAAGAGTGATCCCAGAGCAGGAGGCAGAATTCCAAACGTTTCTCTCCATGAATATTAAAACTGTTCCACGGCAAACCTGCCTTGGTACTTTTTTTGGGGGGGAGGGGGACAACAATCATACGATCAACGGAAGTCTTTTGTTTTGAACTGGAAGGGTGCAGGGGGCATGAGTTTAGGGGGAGCAGTCGGGCTGCGGCAGCCTCTGAAGGTGGCAGAGCCCCATTCCACGTCGTGACAACAACTTGCATTTATGTAGCGCCTTTAGCGTAGTAATAACATCCCTGAGGCGCTTCACAGGAGCGATTCTCAAACCACATTTGACACCGAGCCACATAATGAGATATTAGGACAGGGGACCAAAATTATGAAAGGTTCTGACAGAGTAGACAGAGAGAGAGTGTTTCCACTTGTGGGGAAGAGCAAAACTAGAGCCCATCAATATCAGATAGTCACTAAGAAATCCAATAGGGAATTCAGAAGAAATCTTCACCCAGAGGGTGGTGAGAATGTGGAACTCGCTACCACAGGGAGTGGTTGAGGTGAATAGTATAGATGCCTTTAAGGGGAGGCTAGACAAGCAAATGAGGGAGAAGGGAATAGAGGGTTTTGCTGATAGATGAAGAAAGGTGGGAGGAGGCTCGAGTGGGGTACAAACACCGGCATGGACTGGTTGGGCTGAATGGCCTGTTTTTGTGCCGTATATCCTATGTAATTCTATTTAACGCTTGGTCAAATTGGTAAGTTTTAAGGAGCGTCTTAAAAGAAGGAGAGAGAGGTGGAGAGGTTTAGGGAGGGAATTCCAGAGCTTAGCGTTTAGGCAGCTGATGAAGAACAACATTTCAAAGGTCGAGAGTATCGCTGTTCACACACTGGGTTTAGGATTTACTGGGAATCCCATTCTCCATCAGTCTCTCAGAGGGTCAGCTGAGAACAAGCAAAAGCAGTTGGCCCAGGGAAGCAGGAATTTCTCTGAAGATGCCCTTATGAGTTAATAATGCTATAACATAGATATCTCAATATAGCTTATTCAGGAGAGGGGGGGGAGGAGAGGGGGGTGAGGAGGAGAGGAGGGGAGGGGAGGGGAGGGGAGGGGAAGGGAGAGGGGGGAAGAGGGAGGGGGAGGAGGAGGGGGAGGAGGAGGGGATGGGGAGGAGGAGGCTGAGGGGGAGGAAGGTGAGGGGAGAGGAGAGGAGGGGATAGAGAGGAGCAGAGGGGAGAGAGAGGAGCAGAGGGGAGAGAGAGAGGAGGAGGAGGAGAGGAGGAGAGAGGAGAGAGGCGAGGAGGAGGAGGAGGAGGAGGAGAGGTGAGGGAAGAAACAGAGGAGGAGAGGAGAGGGGAGGAAGGGGAGGGGAGAGAGGAGAGGAGAGATGAGAGGAGGGGAGAGATGAAAAGGAGGGAAGAGGAGAGGTGGAGGAGGGAGGAGGAGGAGGGGGAGGGGAGATGACGAGAGGAGGGGGTGGAGGAGGGGGAGGGGTAGCAGTCTAGATTCTCTCAGGTGGGAGCTAGGGTTTTGTTGTACTGTGATGTAAATGTAGAGCCTGGAGCCTCGAAAGGCGCAACAGCTATGAGTCCAAGCGAGTTGCGACTGACTGACAGCCACATTCAACATACCAGAGAATACACAGCCGCACTATTAAACACGTTTTGGAACACCGTGTTCTGTGCAAGCCTTTAGGCAGTGATCAACTGCAGTCAGTCACCGTTATATTCATCGCAGTTAATTATCACATTCTTAATAACACCCACGCAATAAAGTGCTGGCACTAATGATCTGAATCGGGGAGGAGAACGCGTGATGAGGCATATTCAGTGTCACTTTCATTTCCCAGTGGTAATTAGTTGGATGCAGTAAGTCAAAGAAACCAGAGATTAAAAAACGTGCCCGCAATTCTTTTCTTCACCTGCTGCTTGTTGGAATTGCGAGTTGTGTGTGCAACTGGCGTTGTGTGGCCCGCTCTGTTTTTGCATATTAAAAGCGTCTGTCAGACCCTTAGGCCTTTGCGATTCCTCCCTGCTCATGTCGAAACCTCCTCCGTTAAGGAATGCTAATGAACACAAAGCACGTACACTTGCTGCTGAATCCATCAGGCTGACAACTGAAAGAAAGGCAGGGCCCAGTAGGCATGGTTAGCTCACAGCCCAGAAGGGTTGCATTAATCTTGCAAATCTGGATCAATTCCGCAGAGCGAAATTCTCACTGTGTAGCGACATTTCACCCCTTGGGAGGCGGGGGGGGGCGGGTTTGGGGAACTATCAGTGCAGGTCGCAGGTCGCAGGTTCGCAGGTCACCCGCCTTCGGTGAACTTTCCTGTCAGAGGGCCGTTGGCGTGAACGTTGACAGGCAACTTGACCATTGGGGTCAAGCCTGTAGGCAATGATTGACTAAAGCCACCATTCATCATAGTGAGCCTAAACGGAGAGTGTTGAAGAGCTATTTGGCAGCGGCGGGCAGGAAGCAATACAGCCAATCACCATCCTGGCCTCACCCACCCACATGTACATCCCAGCAGGAGACCCTGGATAAGGTACAGGCACTCTTGACCGATTCCTCCTCCCACCCATACAACAACGACGACAACTTGCATTTATATAGTGCCTTTAACGGAGTAAAAGGCACTTCACAGGAGCGTTATCAAACAGAATTTGACACCGAGCCACATAAGGAGATATTAGGGCAAAGTGCTTAAGGAGAGATTAAAGGAGGAAAGAGAGGTAGAGTGGTGGAGAAGTTTAGAAAAGGTAATTCCAGAGCTTAGGGCCTTGGCGGCTGAAGGCACGGCCGCCAACGGTTGAACGACTAAAATCGGGGATGCTCAAGAGGCCAGGATTAGAGGAGCGCAGGTATCTCGGAGGGTTGCAGGGCTGGAGGAGATTACAGAGATAGGGAGGGGGAGCCCATAGAAGGATTTGAAAACAAGGATGAGAATTTTAAAATCGGGAGCCAATGTAGGTCAACGGTGATGGGTGAACGGGGCTTGGTGCGGGTTAGGACACGGGCAGTAGAGTTTTGGGTTACCTCAAGTTTACGGGAAGAATGCAGGGTATAAAGCCTGGGCCCAGTAGGCTGCTAGTTGTGGCACTGGACTAATAACCCTAGGTTGTTTCAATGTCCTAACAATTCTCTGTGTAAAAAAAATTCTCCTCACCTTTCCCTTCATTCCTTTGCTGAAGATCGTAAATTCATGTCACTTAGTTGCCGGTTCACCAACCAGTGGAAATAAATTTGCCCTATTTATCTTTCCAAAACCCTAAAGTGACAGCCATGGCTCAGTGGATAGCACTTTTGCTTTTGAATCAGAAGGTTGTGGGTTCACAGTCCCACTCCAGAGACTTGAGCACAAAAATCTAGGCTGACACTCCAGTGCAGTACTGAGGGAGTGCTGCACTGTCAGAGGTGCCATCTGTGGGATAATATGTTAAATCGACACCCCGTCTGCCCTCTCAGGTGAAAGTAAGTAATTCCATGGCATTATTTGGAAGAGGAGCTGGTGAGTTCTCCTTGGTGTTTTGGCCCATACTGTGATATCCGAGTGGTAAGATCCGAAACTGAGAGAAGCGAGTTCCTAGACAGAAAACCCAACTGTTTAATTCTACGGTGTAGCAGAGAAACATCTCTTACAGGCTGCAAGCAAAACACAGTATTTCTAACTGCACGATGCCAAGATGGAGGATTCACCTCTGAGACATACCCATAATGCAATGCCACATTACCTTAATAACTGGTGTACCAGGACATTGACTACATGACCCATTACCTTAAACACTGGTGAATGTGATACCTTAATCTTTGGCTCCATCTGGTGGATAACTTAAACATTACATCCCAGATTACGATACATACTTGCCCCTCAAACGTCAATAAAACAGATTATCTGGTCATTTATCTCATTGCTGCTCGTGTGAGCTTGCTGTGCACAAATTGGTTGCCGCGTTTCCTACAACAGTGACTACACTTCAAAAAGTACTTCATTGGCTATAAAGCGCTTTGGGACATCCTTAGCACATGAAAGGTGCTATAGAAATGCAAGTCTTTCTTTCATGCTTTTGAACATCCCCATTATATCTGCTCTCAATCTTCTCTGTTCTGGTGAGGAGAGTCCCAGCTTCTCTGGTCGCTCAGAACACTGGCCTTTCAACATCAAGATCTTGATTTGAATCCAGCAGATGGCCTCCTCTCTCAAACAGCTTTCAGGTTCAAAGTTGAACAAATGTGCTTGGCCACAATTGATCTCTTTTTCAGGAGAGTTTTGAGCAGCACACAAATCCTGTCCAGAACGTGTCATTAATTAGCTGGGGGCATTCTCAATTGTAGAGGCCAGAAGTGAAATAGAAACATAGAAACATAGAAGATAGGAGCAGGAGTAGGCCATTCGGCCCCTCGAGCCTGTTCCGCCATTTAATGCGATCATGGCTAATCATCCAAATTCAGTACCCTGTCCCTGCTTTCTCCCCATATCCCTTGATCCCCTTTAGCCTTAAGAAATATATCTAACTCCTTCTTGAATATATTTAATGAATTGGCCTCAACTGTCTTCTGTGGTAGAGAATTCCACAGGTTCACCACTCTCTGGGTGAAGAAATTCCTCCTCATCTCAGTCCTAAATGGCTTACCCCTTATCCTTAGACTGTGACCCCTGTTTCTGGACTCCCCCACCATTGGGAACATCCTTCCTGCATCTAGCCTGTCTAGTCCTGTTACTCTAGCGAATATAAGCCTAATCGGCCCAATCTCTCTTCATACGTCATTCCTGCCATCCCAGGTATCAGTCTGGTGAATCTTCGCTGCACTCCCTCCACGGCAAGAACATCCTTCCTCAGATAAGGCGACCAAAACTGCACACAATACTCAAGGTGTGGTCTCACCAAGGCCCTGTACAACTGCAGCAAGACATCCTTGTTCCTGTACTCAAACCCTCTCGCTACGAAGGCCAACATACCATTTGCCTTCTTAACCGCCTGCTGCACCTGCATGCTTACCTTCAGCGACTGGTGCACAAGGACACCCAGGTCTCGTTGCACTTCCCCTTCTCCCAATCTATTGCCATTCAGATAATAATCTGCCTTCCTGTTTTTGCCACCAAAGTGGATAACCTCGCATTTATCCACATTATACTGCATCTGGTGGTAGCTTTAGTATGAGGTGAAAGGGGGTAAATTGCACTGTTTGAGGGTCCAGTAGAAATGTGCGTCAGCATGAAACTACCCACACTAACGGAGAGAGAAGGCAAGGGAATGGAGAGGTCCAGCGGAATGTTACATCGCAAAGGAAAGAAAAAATATCTGCAGTATGTTGGACAATTTATTGTACACAAAGTACCAGACTTGAATTTCCTTTAACAAGAGAAAGACTTGCATTTCTATAGCGCCTTTCACTCACCTCAGGATGTCCCAAAGTTCTTCAGTGTCAGCTGTGGCTCAGTGGGTAGCACACTCACCTCTGAGTCAGAAGGTTGTAGGTTCAAGTCCCACTCCAGGGACTGGAGCACATAAAGCTAGGCTGACACTCCTAGTGGAAGTGCTGCACTGTCAGAGGTGCCGTCTTTCGGATGAGACGTTAAACCGAGGCCCCGTCTGCTCTCTGAGGTGGACATAAAAGATCCCATGGCACTATTTCGAAGAAGAGCAGGGGAGTTTTCCCCGGTGTCCTGGCCAGTATTTATCTCTCAACCAACATCACTAAAAAAAGCAGTTTATTTGGTCATTATCACATTGCTGTTTGTGGGAGCTTGCTGTGCGCAAATTGGCTGCCGCGTTTCCTACATTACAACAGTGAGTACACTTCAAAAGTACTTCATTGGCTGTAAAGCGCTTTGAGACGTCCGGTGGTCGCGAAAGGCGCTATACAAATGCAAGTCTTTCTTTCTTACAGCCAATGAAATATTTCTTTGTAATGCAGTCAGGATCGGTTTAACGTCTCGTCCAAAAGGCGGCACCTCTGACAGTGTAGCACTCCCTCAGCACTGTACTGGGAGTGTCAGCCTGGATTTTGTGCTCAGGTCTTGAGAGCGAGTCTTGAACCCACGACCTACTGAGCCACAACTGACACTGCAATGGGGGTGAAGAGGCACAAAGTGAGTCCTGGTGATAAGGTCATCTGCAAGCAGTGTAAAGATGCGATCCAATATGTCTCGTGTTTGTAAAGACACGTCAAAAAACAAATTGCCACATCCTTTCTCAAGTAGCTGCTGCCTCTTCAATGATAGAGACAACCAGAGGAGTAGTTGTGCTTTTCAATTGCTATATACCACACAATAGGAAAGTACATTTGTCTATATTTAAACTGCTTGTACAATAGACAACTATAGTTATGTATAATGTACAAATTATACCTTGTAAGCTGAATCTGGCAACAGGGTTTCAAAGTTCCAGTCATTTGACGAAATGGTTTGGATTTGAACCTCCCATCGAATGCAATTATCTGATATGGCAATCTGAATTTTAAAAGGAAGAATGAAGGAAAGAACTTGCATTTATACAGCACCTCTTCACCTTCTCAGGGCGTCCCAAAACTCTTTGTGTCCAAAGAATTGCTTCTGAAGCGTGGCCACTGCCATTGTGCAGGCGGGCCACTGCCATTGCACAGCAAGGCCCAAGAAACGGCAAATGACCTTGCTGTCAAGTTAAGCTGTTGCAGGGGATAGACAGATAGAGAGATAACTAGATAGCCAGATCTGTACCTCAACTCCATCTATCTGCCTTAGCTCCGTATCCCTTGATAGCCTTACCTAACCAAAATCTGTTGATCTCAATCTTGAAAGCTCCAATTGTCCCAGCATCGCCAGCCATTTGGGGAGAGAGTTCCAGAATTCTACTACTCTTTGTAAGAAAATGTGCTTCCTGATTTCACTCCTGAATGGCCCAGCCCTAATTTTAATATTATGTTCAATCGTTCCTGATTACCCCATCGGAAGAAATCGTTTCTCTGTATCTACCCTATCGAATCCTTCTAACATTTTAAAACTCCTCAATCAGATCACCCCTCTATCTTCTATACTTCAAGGACATCCTCAAAGCCTCCTTGAAAAAGTGCAACATCCCCACCGACTCCTGGGAATCCCTGGCCCGAGACCGCACAAAGTGGAGGAGAAGCATCCGGGAAGGCGCCGAACACCTCGAGTCTCTTCGCTGGGAGCAAGCAGAAGCCAAGCGCAAACAGCGGAAGGAGCGCACGTCAACCCAAGAACCCCACCCACCCGCCCCTTCAACCACCGTCTGCCCCACCTGTGACAGAGACTGTAGGTCCCGCATTGGGCTCATCAGTCACCTGAGAACTCATTTTTAATGTGGAAGCAAGTCATCCTCGGTTCCGAGGGACTGCCTAAGAAGAAGATACTCAAGGGAATACAAGCCAAGTTAATGCAACCTGTCCTCCTAATTTACAGGCACCCCCTCCAAGGCCGTGGTGCGGTGCCCAGAACTAAACCCAGTATTGCAGATGGGGTCTGACCAGGGCTCTATACAGCTGGGGCATCACTTCCTCTCCTTTGTATTCCAGCACCCTTGAGATGAAGATAGAAAGATAAATAGATAAATGCTCACATTTTATATATATTATAAACTAAAGTGACATAATTACTGTATCACATTAATATCAGGGAAGACTGTGTCAGACTTTAATTCCCTCCAGAATGGTGGCTATTTAGAGTGCTTAAAATGTACTTAAGTGGATATTCATTATATGGATAAATCAATTAAAGTGATATATGGTGCACATTGTAGAACCATCTGGCATCCATTAAACGGTAATGTAAACGGGAAAAGAAAGAGTTGTTTTTCATTTGTTATGTGACAGACAATTTTTTGTTTTAGAATTTTGATCGCCATTTTACCTAATCACTGGTCCTTGTTTCTCACTGTAGCGCACACACAGATACAACCAAGGGTGCACAGATCAGAAGGCAATACTGGGCCGTACCGAGAACCAGGGTATTCCACCTCATGCCAAGTTCAAGACCAAACGTGGGGTGAAAGAGCGCTGACACCGGAGCTAGTTTCAGTTCTGATATTTTCCATGGATACGAAACAACAACTTGTATTTGTATAGCGTCTTTAACGTAGTAAAACGTCCCAAGGTGCTTCACAGAAGCGATTATCAGACAAAATTTGACACCGAGCCACATAAGGAGATATTTAGGACAGGTGAAGAGGTAGGTTTTAAGGAGCATCTTAAAGGAGGGGAGGGAGGTAGAAAGGCGGAGAGGTCTGGGAAGGGAATTCATTAGGGTCTTGGCAGCTGAAGGCACGGCCACCAATGGTGGAGCGATGAAAATCAGGAATGCGCAAGAATTGAAGACCTTAATAAAATGAATAATGGATGTATGGCAGAGCCACTGAGGGACTCTGAACAAGTGTACATAATTCCTTTTAACGATGTGTTAGCTACAGACTAAATCTGTATCATTGTATATACTGTTTGCATGTACAGGGCGCGGGCCCTTTAAGAGCGCGGGCAAACGCGATGACGTCATGCCGCCGATCACGTGATCACCCTAAACGTGGGAAGAACGTGATGACGTCATGACGCCATCCACGGAACCGCCCAGGCAGTCCTCGTGGAGCTTCCAGCCAGTTAAGACCTGTATTCATAGTTCTCTTGCATCAATCTGTTTAAACTCATTAGTTTGACATTAAAAACCTTTTTGATTGATTGCCTGCGTCGAACTCAATCTCTGGATAGGAATTTGACCAATTCCTACAGATGCACCTATATCGAAAACTCAGGAGTAAATGGGACGGGGGAAAATTGACTTTTTTAAAAATTTGAAACCATAGACTTTCCTGCTGTCTGATTTACGTTTTAGAAATCTCCAAGCTGCTCGCCCAAAGTGGACAGACCGGAAACCCTGCAGAGTAGGATGTGGATCAGTGTGAGACTCAATACTAATAAACAGAAAATGTCAGAAATACTCAGCAGGTCAGGCAGCATCTGTGGAGAGAGAAACAGAGGTAACGTTTCAGGTCGATGACTTTTCAGCCAATTCCAATGGAAGGTCATCGACCTGAAACGTTAACTCTGTTTCTCTCTCCACAGATGCGGCCTGACCTGCTGAGTATTTCCAGCATTTCCTGTTTTTATTTCAGATTTCCAGCATCGGCAGTATTTTGCTTTTGTTTTAGTGCCAAAAGCAGTTGTTCACTCTGCGCATTTATCTCCCAAATTGACCCAGCTAATTTATCTGCTGCAGTTATACAAGACAAAAAGAACTTGCATTTCTATAGCGCCTTTCACGACTTCAGGACATCCCAAAGCGCTTTACAGCCAATGAAGTACTTTTGAAGTGCAGTCACTGTTGTAATGTAGGAAACGCAGCAACCAATTTGCGCACAGCAAGCTCCCACTAACAGCAATGTGATAATGGCCAGATAATCTGTTTTAGTAATGCTGGTTGAGGGATAAATATTGGTCAGGACACCGGGGAGAACTCCCCCTGCTCTTCTCTGAAATAGTGCCATGGGATCATTTACATCCACTGGAGAGGGCAGATGGAGCCTCGGTTTAACGTCTCATCCGAAAGACGGCACCTCTGACAGCGCAGCGCTCCCTCAGCACTGCACTGGAGTGTCAGCCTGTGTTCTGTGCTCATGTGGGGCCTGAACCCGCGACCTTCTGACTCAGAGGTGAGAGTGTGAGCCACAGCTGACACCTATGCAGAGCTGCAAGGTCTCAGGTTGAGATTCTTTGGTCTGTGCTGAGTTGGCTAATCTCAGTGGCGCAGTAACCAAAGTGGATTTTATGCTTGAGAAGGGCAGGGGGAGGGTGGATTTTAATACTCTGGAGTCGGTGCAACGAAGGTTCACTAGATTGATCCCTGGGATGAAAGGGTTGTCCTATGAGGAGAGATTGAGTAGATTGGGCCAAAACTCTCTGGAGTTTAGAAGAATGAGAGGTGATCTCATTGAATCTGAGGGGGATTGACAGGGTAGATGCTGAGACGTTGTTTCCGCTGGCTGGAGTATCTCGAACTAGGGGGCACAGTCTCAGGATAAGGGGTCGGCCATTTAGGGCTGAGATGAGGAGGAATTTCTTCAGAGGGTTGTGAATCTCTGGGATACTCTGTCCCTGAATGCTGAGTCTTTGAGTATATTCAAGGCTGAGATCGAGAGACGTTTGGACTCTAGGGGAGTCGAGGGATATGGAGATCGGGCGAGAAAGTGGAGTTGAGGTCGATTGATCAGCCATGATCTTATTGAATAGCGGAGCAGGCTCGAGGGGCCGAATGGCCGCCTCCTGCTCCTAATTCTTACGTTCTTATGTAGCAACTGAGCTGCTTGGAGTTGTGTTCAGCACTCAGCGGGAGGAGGGAGGAAGGGGCCAGTCAGCTCGGGATTCGGCTCTTGTTTCCTATCCTACACCACCTGCTGGATCTGTGTGCGCATGGATCTTAAGCAAGGTGGGATCGGGGCTAATCAGCGATGCCTCTTGTGGTCGAACATACCTCACCCATGAATTATAGTTCGCCGGGTGAA
This sequence comes from Somniosus microcephalus, assembly GCF_052327205.1. NCBI lineage: Eukaryota > Metazoa > Chordata > Chondrichthyes > Squaliformes > Somniosidae > Somniosus > Somniosus microcephalus. The sequence continues at coordinate 16,742,187 of NC_140992.1, forward strand.
ATGCTGCAGGATGGCCAGCATTCACGGAACCACATCCCAGGGAGAATTTGCCCCTTCCTTTCAGGAGAAGAGCTGGAGGGAGGGACGGAGGTGGGTGGAGAGGAAAATTGGCCAGAAAAATTGGCAGTTTAGTGCCGGTTAATTCTTTTCATTTATTCAATTGTAAAATAAGGATTCATCAGTTGGGCAGTCGAGTCCCTTATCATCGTGCCCAGACTACATTCCCTCTTGTAGCTGTTCTCTCTGTGATTCTCACCCGCTCTGTCCCATATTAAACGGATGCTGTCCCTCAAGGCAAGGGTTGCTGAAATCAAGTGGAAAATGGAGGCGAATGCCCCGCTGAAGGTCGTCGCAGATTAGGACGCAGGCAATGAGTAGCTATGGCCTTCCTTCTTCCAGCCTGTTAAACAGCCTGTAGCCAAATCAAGCGCAGGGCATTAGTCTAAAAGCTAACCGTGCTGAAATCTCATGCGTCTCATAAAGCTAACTGTCTATGACCAGCGTCAGGCGGACACATACACAAACACACACACACACACAAACGGGTTTTGCTATCATGTTCCAATGACTCAGAGAATGCCCAGCAACCTGCTCAGAATCGTAAATATGTGTTCGCAGCCGGATTGTCCCTCCAAAAGTGACAAGTCAGTTATCAGAAAGGCAATGGAAAAGCGACAAACAATTGTTCCCGACACACAAAATATAATCCCCCGCCACGCAGGCTGTTAACTCCGGTTGGAAAGAGCGGAGACTCTGGAAATTTCCAGGTAGGAATAGGATATTTCTTGATGGGGCAGTTCCAAGGTGACATCACCACCTACTGCCGCAATCACCGATGCTGACCCGCTTAAAATAAACAGGATAACAAGACCGATTGGGAAGTCTAGTCAAGCAATATCTGAAGTCAAGATATGTGGGACTCGCTACTACAAGGAGTAGTTCAGGCGAATAGCATAGATGCTTTGAAGAGGAGATTCGGTAAGTGCAGGAGGGAGAAAGGAACAGAAGGTTATGTTGATAGGGTGAGATGAAGAGGAGCGGGAGGAGGCTCGTGTGGAGCATAAACACCAGTATGTACCAGTTGGGCTGAATGGTCTGTTTCTGTGCTCTACGTTCTATGTAAGAATTCAGGGTTTTAAGAACACATTCTCCTGTAAATTGGTAAATGCAATCCGGCCATCACTGCTCATCGAATCATGTGGTATGGTACCATTGATTTCAAATCAGACCTTACGTAGACCAGCAAGTCATCCTCGGTTCCGAGGTAGTGCCTAAGAAGAAAAGAGATACTCTATAACTCTAAGTTCAGGTCTTAGAGTTGGGGTGTCCTGTTCACCCATCACCCCCTGTGCTCGCTGACCTACATTGGCTCCCAGTTAAGCAATGCCTCGATTTTAAAATTCTCATCCTTGTTTTTGAATCCCTCCATGGCCTCGCCCCTCCCTAGCTCTGTAATCTCCTCCAGTTCCATAAGTCCCCGAGATGTGTGTGTGCTCCTCTAATTCTGTCCTCTTGAGCATCCCTGATTTTAATCGCTCAACCATTGGTGGCCGTGCCTTCAGCTGCCTAAGCCCTTAGCTCTGGAATTCCCTCCCTAAATCTCTTTACCTCTCTACCTCTCTTTCCTCCTTTAAGACGCTCCTTAAAACCTACCTCTTTGACCAAGCTTTTGGTCATCTGCCCTAATTTCTCCTTATGTGTCAAATTTTGTTTTATACAGTAATACGCCTGTGAATCGCCATGAGATGTTTTACTACGTTAAAGGTGCTATATAAATAAATATTGTTGTTGTTTTTGTTGTTATGATGTACCATATTTACTCAGTTACAAGAATAAAAATTCTCTTCTGGTTTAAAAAGCAGAGGCTCATTTTGTACCCAGGTCATGTCCTCCATCAGCTATCCCTTCCACAGAATTCCTCCAAAAATGTCAAGTGTCATCCTTGGCTCAGTGGATAGCACCCTCTAGGTGGGAGGGGCTAGGAGTGAGCAGGTGCTGCTGGGTGCTTGATTGCTGCAGGGAGTTGGACTGAGTTTGTAAAAAGTTGGTGTTGGTTTTTTTTCAGGTTTTAGGGCCTTTTGGTCCTTAAACAGCAGCCAGATGGCTGCTGAGGGGCCTGGAACGTCAGGCTCCTCAGAGGACAATGTCCCCAGGATGAATTTAATCAGGGGAGAAAATGTTGGTGGAAGGGAGGATAAAAGGCCCAAAGATTTGGGCCAGGACCCCAAGAGATTTGAAAAAGAAAGCACGGTGGTGGTTCAGTGCAAGGATAAGGAGATACGAGCTTGGGATATTATCCAGGCGGTACATGAAGACTGCGGTGAGGGAAGCTGCTTTGCCTGCCGACCAAAGCCGAATGTTGAGTTCGAGGTGACGGTCAGTGGTCGAGAGGAGGTGGAAAGACTTTTACTGAGTTTGAAGGTTGGAGATAAGTTCTTGGAGGTATCTCTGCTATATTCGGAAGAGGTGGTAGTCTCATTCTTAAACCTGCCGGATTATATTGAGGACGATGTGCTAATAAAAATGTCAGAGTCGTGGGACATTAAAATTTGCTCGGCAATAAAGAGGGGATACTATCCAGGAACACGGGTAGCAGATGGAACCCGTTATGTAAAGGTGGGTTCCCAGAGGGGGGTGACGTCATTGCCATATAACGTGAAATTCGAGACAATGGAAGGAGAGCAGTACTTCCGAGTACTGCATGATAACCAGGTGAAGGTTTGTTATTATTGTCTTGGACATGACCATCTTGTAAGAAGCTGTCCAGACTTGTACTGTTATAACTGCAGTGCGTCTGGACATATCGCTCGGAGCTGCAAGGCGGAGAGCTGTGGGGTGTGTCACAAAGGTCCCACTCGCTGTGAGTGTGAGGCAGAAGGGAGCCCCTTGAGTGACAAGGTGATGGGAGAAGGAGAAGGAGCAGGTTGTGTGAGTGGAGTGGCTGGAGGAGCGGAGCAGGCGGAGGACACAGCCGGTGAATGGAAGGAGAAAAGAGCACAGGAATAGGCAGAAAATTACAGAGTGGAGAACAGGATGGAGAAGGTGGAAAACTCACCAAGTACGATGGAAAAGGACAAAGACAGCAGCGGGCAGCATGGGTCGAGGGGAGAGTCGAGCCATAATATGGCTCAGCTCTCCCTAAAGAATCTGGTGTCCGCGGAGGGAGAGGAAGTGGGAGGTGTGGGGTAAGTGTAAGTACTCCAAAGAAAGACGGGGAGTCGGACATCTCGGTGAGCAGGAGGGGGCAAGACAAGGAGAGGGTGCAAGAGGCAGGAGCCTTAAAGAGGCAGCAGGACGGGAGCGGGGAGACAAAGATGCCAGAAGGGAGCAAGATAGGTGCAGATACACCATTGTCCCAGAGAGAGAAGAAACGGGGAGCAAGGGTCAACGGTGGAGATGAGGCCGAAGGGAGTGGCATTGTTGGAGAAACCGTGACATCAGGAAGACTCTTTAAGGGAGATTATGTATCTGATGGGGAGCAGGGACGGGAGGTTACAGGAGAACTCGAGAGTGAGGAGTCAGAAAGGGACAGAGACATGGAAGTGGGGGGTGGGGTGACATCGTGTGGAAAGGGAAAGGTTAGTGAGGGGCGGAAGGAGGGAGAAGGGGAAGTTCCTCGCCCCAAACCTAATGTAAGGAAGAGGCTGAAACTGCAGGGAAGGTTCAAACATGAGGTGAAAAAGAGCCGGAGGCTGCAGGAGAAAGCAACAGCTGCCTGAAAAGTTGGGAAGGAGCATGAGAGGAGGGAAGATTAAATGATGGGGGGATTATCAGGCACACTTCCCTTATTCGGAGCCATGATTACTGATCAATTTTTAAAGTACAATAGATTAGTATATGTTATGGGAGATAAATTAAACTGCAGGTTGTGATCTTAATATGTGGTGGAGGAATGGCTGTGCAGAGCGGCGGAATGGATTGGTATGATACAATGGAATGATCACGACATTGTAAATGTTTTTAATGTTCAATAAATAATATATTTTTAAAAAGTGGCAGCACCCTCACCTCAGAATCAGAAGGTTATGGGTTCAATCCCCTTCCAAAGACTTGCGCGAATAATCTACTGAGGGAATGCTGCACTGTCAGAGGTGCTGTCTTCTGGATGAGATGTTATACCATCCCAGTTGGACATAAAAGATCCCATGGCAGGGCAATTCTTCCCCTGTGTCCTGGACAATATTTATTCCTCAAACCAGCATTACTAAAAAACAGATTATCTGGTTTTTTAACACATTGCTGCTTGTGGGAGCTTGCTGTGCACTAATTGGCGGCCATGTTTCCTACAGTACAACAGTGACGACACTTCAAAACTCCTTCAGTGGCTGTAAAGTGCTTTGCGACGTCCTGAGCGGCTCTCTTATGAATGCGAATTCATTCTTTCTTTCTCTCGAGATGATGAAACTAGCAGCATCATACCAGCGCACTCCTTATCATCCAGCTGCTCCTCTAAACCCTGCGATACTTTAAAAGGCAACTTGTCGCCCAACTTCTCACTCCTGATTTAAAATCATGATAGGTGGAGGGAGAGGAGAGTTCAAATCTCGGAGCCAGGACTGACATTGGGGGGTGGGGGGTGCGGGGGGTAGAGGGCCCTTTAAATAATCACAGTCCTGGAGGCCTGGGGGGTAGCAGCTGATGGGAATGCACTGGTCGAAATGAGAAAGAGCAAGAAGAAGATGTATTAGCAGATGGCTGCAAACCGAAGGTGAGAATTTAGGTGGTCGGAAGCTTTGTACAGGAAACTTTCGATTTACCGGCACCTAAATAACCAGAAATCTCGGTTAACCGGCAAAATTCAGGAGTAGGTTCAGGTAAGTTTTACTTCATATTGTACTTGCCTCCCTCGATCTGTTGCTGTGCAAGGGTGTGGCTGCAGCTGTTGCTAAGCTACAGAGACGCTTGGAACTTGTGGCCATTGTTCTGCACCTGTTGCTAAGCAACAGGGTTTGTTGCTTTATACGGAGCTCTCAGCTCTCCGTATCTTTTACTATAGCTTTCGGTTATCCGGAATTTTTAATGAACCGGCGCCACGTCGGTCCCGTCGGTGCTGGATAAAAAAGTTTCCTGTAGTGTTCACCTTCATCTCACTCTTGATCAATATCCATTGACATCCTCCAGCCCGACCCTCCCCCTTCCAGCACAAGCTGTTCCCAGCAGGAAGTGGGAAGTTGAAGAGCAGGTAACAGATTTTTTTTTGGTTGCTGAATTTGATGGGAGAAGGGTCATCTTTTAAATGGGTGACCATATACGTGAACGTACACAGTAGATAGATGCCCCCTCTCCCCTGCAACCTTTACTGTCTTGTCTCCATTTTAATCATATCAAGCTCGCCGCGGTAATTGCTCCTTTGAACCTTCCTTTCGAAGCTATGCCTGCGTCGACTGTGTCATTGCATCATTTGCTCCGTTAACTCATTTTTTGTCAGAATTTTGGGACTCCTGACCTCTTGCCTTCCTCTGAAAATCTTCCAGAACCCAAGCTCAGTGATCTATTTGACAAGCCCAAAAACTCTCCTCCCCACTTCAAAGTGCTGTAGAAGGTCTTCGACCCGAAACGTTAACTCTGTTTCTCTCTCCACGGATGTTGCCTGGCCTGCTGAGTTTTTCCAGCGTTTTCTGTTGTTATTCCTGTTGGGAGTACATCGGTGAGGGGAGGGTGAGGGAGGATGTCAATGGACATTGATCAAGATTTTCCTCCTTCCTAGTCCATGGACTCTTGAGGCCAACCTTACTCACTTACTAGGCAAGGAAGGACAGGTACCGAACCTTGGGCCTTCCTAATCTGTATAGTAGCTATTGAGGGCTATCCACCAGAGATGGTTTGTTTATCAGCACTTCCATATTGTTCCATCAATCTTTGGTGTTTTATTTCAGAAATCAAGCTACAATACACGATAAGACATGTCAGATGGCAACAGTGCCGTAATGATTCGATAGTATCACTGAATGCCTCATTGCTTCACTCTCCATACAAACGAAGGAAAGTGTCTTTGCCGTTACCATGGGGATGAGACTCACTCAAGCACAGTGTTCAGAGCCTAAGCAAACATTCACATCTGTTCTGCCCTGAAATATATACATATATATTTTTACATTAGATGGCGAAAGGGCCCAGAAAACACCATCACGGTTCATTATGATGCAGTGTACCTTTAAGAACAGGCTAATGGTCTCCATCAATAACAACCAGCTGGCGCTGCCTGAAAACTTTACTGCAAGTCCCCTTGCACGACCTAGAGCAGCAGTCAGCACTTTGCAGTGCACTAGGCGGCGGGGGAAGAGAACACTAATTAAAAACAGGGCCCTTTAAAACGGATTAAATTACATGTCTTTAGGTTACAGAGCTGCCAAACCGGTCCAAAACATTGTTCGTCTGTCAGAGCAGCCTTTTAGCGATTGACCCTTTCAGTTCACTTACCCCTGTCCTGCGGGTAACCCCGGCCGGTTTGAGGGAGGGGGGGCGTTTCACTACGTTTCACCGAACAGAAGGGGGGAAAAAAAGAAATAGCCAAACTGGAAAGCAAAGACCCTCGCGCAATAAGAAGAGATCACAACAGAGATACATGACCGCAGTGCAAATACTTCCTTTCGGACAGGAACCTTGCAGGCACCTGTTGTCCATCTCTATTTTTATTCCAGGAACTTCCATTAAAGTGCGTCGGGTGAAAATGATCCCCGGCCGGACTCTGTTGCGTCCCGTCGCATGCTATCTGCTGGTTTGGATGACACGCGATCAGATTACGTCTCCTGTAGCACTTCTCGACGCGCTGCGCCGGGGGGGGGGGGGGCATTTCAGCTTTATTGGTACCAACACCATCATAGAAACATAGAAGATAGGAGCAGGAGTAGGCCATTCGGCCCCTCGAGCCCGCTCTGCCATTTAATGAGATCATGGCTGATCATCCAAACTCAGTACCCTGTCCCTGCTTTCTCCCCATATCCCTTGATCCCTTTAGCCTTAAGAAATATATCTAACTCCTTCTTGAATATATTTAATGAATTGGCCTCAACTGCTTTCTGTGGTAGAGAATTCCACAGGTTCACCACTCTCTGGGTGAAGAAATTCCTCCTCATCTCTGTCCTAAATGGCTTACCCCTTATCCTTAGACTGTGACCCCTGGTTCTGGACTCCCTGGCCATCGGGAACATCCTTCCTGCATCTAGTCTGTCTAGTCCAGTTAGAATTTTATAAGTTTCAATGAGATCCCCTCTCATTCTTCTAAACTCCAGCGAATATAAGCCCAATCGACCCAATCTCTCCTCATACGTCATTCCTGCCATCCCAGGTATCAGTCTGGTGAATCTTCGCTGCACGCCCTCCATGGCAAGAACATCCTTCCTCAGATCAAGCAGGCAATCGGGCGGGCGCTGGACATGGGGGATCCTCCTGGTCTACACCAGGAGGCCGGAGCCTCTGCCACTGCTTCTCACCCCCCGCCCCCCCCAGCACAGCTCTGTGGATAAGGTCATCAACCTGAAACATTAACTCTGTTTCACTCTCCACGGATGCTGCCTAGCCTGCTGAGTATTTCCAGCATTTTCTGTTGTTATTTCAGGTTTCCAGCATCCGCAGTATTTTGCTATTATGTCTACGGATTGGCACACTGGCAGGTGGCATGGGTGAACCAGCTCTCCCAGTGGCTCAGTTGGTAACAGGGTTGCCAACTCCGGTTGGGCGTATTCCTGGCAGTTTTATCGCATGACCGCCTGCCTCCAACTGCTCCGCACAGTCAAATAACCCTTTTCCCCCCCCAACATTCTTCCTGCATCTAGTCTGTCTAGTCCTGTTAGAATTTTATAAGTTTCAATGAGATCCCCTCTCATTCTTCTAAACTCTAGCGAATATAAGCCTAATTGACCCAATCTCTCCTCATACGTCATTCCTGCCATCCTAGGTATCAGTCTGGTGAATCTTTGCTGCACTCCCTCCATGGCAAGAACATCCTCCCTCAGATAAGGCGACCAAAACTGCACACAATACTCAAGGTGTGGTCTCACCAAGGCCCTGTACAACTGCAGCAAGACATCCTTGCTCCTGTACTCGAATCTTCTCGCTATGAAGGCCAACATACCATTTGCCTTCTTAACCGCCTGCTGCACCTGCATGCTTACCTTCAGCGACTGGTGCACAGGGCCCCAAAAAACAGCAACGGCCAGCTAATCTGTTTTTAATTATGTTGGATGAGGGATAAATATTGGGCAGGTCACTGGGGAGAACTCCCCTGCTCTTCTTCAAAATAGTTCTGTGGGATCGTTTACGTCCGCCCGGGAGGGAACTCGGTTACGACATTGCATCCAAAAGAGGGCACCTCTGACAGTGCAGCAGTCTCTAAGTAGTGTACTGGGAACTTCAGCTTAGATTTTGCACTCGAGTCTCTGGAGTGGGACTTGAAGGCCACAACCTTCTGACTCAGAGGCGAGAGAGTGCGGCCCACTGAGCCACGGTTGACACACTAGCCGTGCCCTGACATACATTTAGATTGTGGTGAAGAGCTTGCATTCAGGAGCCCATCACACTTGTGTGCAGCCTACTTAGCAATTGCTTGCTCATGTCGTGGGCTGTACATTGACTGGCCTGTACACAGGCCAGCAGAGATCCTTATCGCTGCATTAACTGGTGTATATCATACCAGAATAGCTCAGGGCGCCCGTGCAAAAGGGACGTTATTAGATAAATTGTGCAAACTGATAGGTAAATGGGTATCATATCCTGTAATTATACAGGATTATCTTTCACACTACTCCATCTGCAGTCCTCAAAAAATGCTCCAGGCTAAGGCCCTAACCTCCAGTATAATTGTCAAAGAAAACCTCCCTGTAATTCATTTACATTTATGAATAAAATAAGATATTTCTTTCAGGAATGTGAAGAATAGCCTCCTGATAAAGGCCTCGCCTTTCCACTATTTCTGAGGGGTGATTTTTGAACGGTGCTGTTTCAATTCTAAGCCGTGGTTTGCAGCAACTCCCTCACCCATCTCCAGCCGCTTGCTGGTCTTTAGTTCACTGACGGATCTGCAGGTCATACTGGGAGCAGAGGGTGAACACAGAAACAAGAGAAAAACTCTGAAAAGCGTTGCTTCAGTCAGTGAGGCTAAGTACATTTTAAAATCTTTTTCTGGTATAAAAGCATTTATTTCTTTTAAATTAGGTCAGGCATTGTCCTTGCTGAAGGGGACAATGTTGGAATAAAGAAAGAAAGACTTGCATTTACATAGCGCCTTTCACAACCTAAGGATGTCCCAAAGCGCTTTACAGGCAATGAGGTACTTTTTGAAGTGAAATCACTGTTGTAATGTAGGAAACGCGGCAGCCAGATTGCACACAGCAAGCTCCCACACACAGCATTGTGGTAATGACTAGTTAATCTGATTCAGAGGCAAGAGTTCTACCACTGAGCCATGGCTGTCACTGAGAGACACATCACGCACCTCCTCACTGAAGGGACAATAGTGGGCAAGTGCGCATGTTTACCCCTACACTGAAACATACAAACATAGAAGATAGGAGCAGGAGTAGGCCATTCGGCCCCTCGAGCCTGCTCTGCCATTCAATGAGATCATGGCTGATCATCCAAATTCAGTACCCTGTCCCTGCCTTCTCCCCATACCCCTTGATCCCTTTAGCCTTAAGAAATATATCCAACTCCTTCTTGAATATATTTAATGAATTGGCCTCCACTGCCTTCTGTGGTAGAGAATTCCACAGGTTCACCACTCTCTGGGTGAAGAAATTCCTCCTCATCTCTGTCCTAAATGGCTTACCCCTTATCTTTAGGCTGTGACCCCTGGTTCTGGACTCCCCCGCCATCGGGAACATCCTTCCTGCATCCAGTCTGTCCAGTTCTGTTAGAATTTTATAAGTTTCAATGAGATCCCCTCTCATTCTTCTAAACTCCAGCGAATATAAGCCCAATCGACCCAATCTCTCCTCATACGTCATTCCTGCCAGCCCAAGTATCAGTCTGGTGAATCTTCGCTGCACTCCCTCCATGGCAAGAACATCCTTCCTCAGATAAGGCGACCAAAACTGCACACAATACTCAAGGCGTAATCTCACCAAGGCCCTGTACAACTGCAGCAAGACATCCTTGCTCCTGTACTCGAACCTTCTCGCTACGAAGGCCAACATACCATTTGCCTTCTTAACCGCCTGCTGCACCTGCATGTTTACCTTCAGCGACTGAAGTTCCTACTCACGTTGGTAACGAATGCTTTTTGATCCGGTGACTATTTCAGCACAGTTTCTCTCATGATGTAACCGGGCCAGGAGAGAACAGCTTAGGGCAGACTGGATATAACTGCTTCGTAAACTCGTTGAGGAAAGTGGAAGAAGGTGGTCATCACGCCCACCAACCCTCTCTCATCTGCCGCAAGAATTCTGTTGCCTCCTACCCTGGCAGAGATAGTCTAGTCTGGCCTTATTTGCTCATAATTTGCAATTGAAGCACAAGTGAATGAGGTAATATGTCAATAGCACCCGAGAAGAACATTCAACAATGTGTTTACAAATTTACAGAAAGCGATTAGAGAGAGCAATCTGCCAGGTCCTCCATATGTTAAGCTTCTTTTTCTGGTACTAAAACATGTCTATACGAGTGACATCTCTAATTGATTTATTGAAAAAACCAGGTGAAGGGTCAGGGCCTCAGCTTCTCTTCCTAGTCTTTCGGAATTTAAGAACCCAACATTGCCTCCCCTAAACACCGCTGCTTGGCCGACCTTGTCTGCTCGCATTACCTTTCAACCTTGGTTGTGTTTCAGACCCTGGTCCGCCATCATTTACAAGACAAGGGACCCCATGTTACAAGTCGGGTTGCCAACCCTCCAGCATTGCCCTGGATTCTCCAGGAATTCAAGATTAACCTCCTGGACACAGCTGCGAGCAAAAATCCGGGAAGAAAAATCATAGGGGGCAGTAAAAATTAACTGTATGTTTTATTTTCAGTATCTTTGTAAGACTTTTATTAATTATAAAAATATTGGAGATAGGGGGCGAGGGAAAGAAGGCTGTTTGACTGAGAGTCAAGATTCATCCAATCGGGTACCAGAAAGTCTGTTTGCTTTCCAATTGGCCGTGGGGAGGCGGGGCACCATGAGGATGGACCAATGGCGGGAGCGCGGGAAGAGGTCATGTGATGAAACCTCCTGGAATATGTCCTATCAGAGTTGGCAACCCTAGTTACAGGGTTGGTTAGACCTGCACTGATGAGCTGGCAGCAAACCAAGACGGGAGGAAGCATTTTTTTCAGGCGTGGATTGGATTAGGTTGACCTGCAAATGGATTAACCCATCAACGGAAAGTAAAGCTGAATTCAAAGAGCCCTGGTGTGGCATTTGCAGACGCAGTGTGGAATGAGAATGACGCATAAAGCTGGAGGACTTAGATACGGGGGGGGGGCAGTTCAATCATTGAAGGTGTTTCTGCATGGTAAGCCAGCAACACCCCCAGAGTATCACTTTGTTTAAAATGAGGATTAGACTCCGCTCTTTATACTCCCTAGCATTTCTCGGTGTCAGCTGTGGCTCCGTGGGTAGCCCTCTCGCCTTAGTCAGAAGGTCGAGGGTTCGAATCCCACTCCAGAGACTTGAGCACAAAATCTAGGCTGACGCCCTAGTGTGGTACTGAGGGGGCACTGCACCATCGGAGGTGCCGTCTTTCGGACGAGACGGTAAACCGAGGCCCCGTTTGCCCCCTCAGGCGGGCGTAAAAGATCCCATGACTCTATTTCAAAGCAGAGCAGGGGAGCTCTCCCCGGTGCCCCGGTCAATATTTATCCTTCAACCAACATCACGGTGATCTGGTCATTTATCACATTGCTGTTTGTGGGAGCTTGCTGTGGGCAAATTGGCTGCTGCGTTTCCTACATTACAACAGTGGCTACGTTTCAAAAAGGTACTTCATTGGCTGTGAAGTGCTCTGGGATATCCTGAGGTTGTGAAATTGTCCCACAATCACAGCTGGAGAAATCAGGGGCAGTAGACGCCAGTCAGTAGAACAGAAACAAAACTCAAAAGTGAGGAAAAAAATGATTTAGCTAACTGTAGGGGAGCTGTAGCTTCAAGCTTGACAGCGAATTTTCCATGGTGCTTTCTGCACAGTAGTTGCTCAATAATTTGCTATCCAGCCCCACACCAACGTGGTTGACTCTTAACTGCCTTCTAAAGTGACCGGGCAAGTCACTCAGTTGTATCAAAACTGCTTACCGCACAGACTGCAGCGGTTCAAGAAGGGCAGCCAGCAACGTCCATATCCCGAGAAGGAATCATTTATAAAAATAAGCCCTTTGCAAACCTTCGGCCCACAAAACTCAGACAGGATAAACCAACGAGTGAGGAATACAAGTGTAAACAGAGCTGGGGTTGTCTGGGATTCATGGGCCAGATTGCTCGTTCCACATGTGACCCATGCATGGGCAGGAATTTAACTCAGGAGTCGGGTTGGAGGCGGGACTACAACTTTCGGGGTTGTAGTCCCGCCTCCATCAAGATGCGGCCAATCCACGCGATTTTAACTTGATTGACCTTGTTGAGCCCGCCTAGCAGGCTCAGCAGGCCAATTAAGGGCCACCCGGCAACAGGTAACGTCACAGACTGAAATTTCATCTGTCAAGAGCTTTTGACAGATGAAATATCAGTGTTTCACAGCTGTTTGAAGCTGTCAAACACTGACAGTCTTACTTCTAACCTGAGTCCTTCTCCACAGACTCAGTTAGAAATCTCTCCTGCACAGAAAGCTGAAGGCTGTCACTTTTGACAGTTCACAGCCATTTTGCTTTCTGTGCCGGTGAGATGGGGGACTCCTGGAACCTAAAGGAAGGAAGGCTGAAAAGGTAAGAAAAGGTATGTAAAACTTATTTAATCACTTTAGACACACCAAACACACCTTTGCACTCATGCACACATCACTCACCTGAACACTGACAATCTCGACCCCTCCAAGTGCTTCAACCCGACGCCCCACCTCCTCTAACTTGGCGTGGTTTGGAGCCATCGGGAATCCCTCACTTCAACATTTAAAATAGGGATTAGGCTAAAAACTGCCTGTTACCTACCTGTTCACAGGCAGTTAATTGGCACTAATCCTGTCCCGCCTCGGGGAGGCGGGTCCCAGTGCGGGGTGGGTACCCACCTCCTTTGAAACTGGCATGGAGGCGGGTTTGGGTGCGGGAAGGGGTCGTGACCCGTGATTTCGGGATTTTAAACCCCCGCACGCCTCCAATCCCGACTCCACGGCCCAATGAAAATCCTGCCCATGGTCTATGCGAGTCTGTGCGGTGTGCACAATGCTCGGAGCTTAAACCCTGCTGCCCGTCAATCCTGACTTTGTGCGATGATGTGTAAAAAAGGGGGGCGATAGCGAATCGGCAGCCCGCTTTACATCTCTCCCCCGTTTTTACAAATCAGGAGAGGTGTAAAAAAGGGGCTGCCGATTCGTTGTCGCCCCCTTTCACACCGTCGCACCAAACCTACCCCAGCGCGCCCACCACACAGACCCACGTGTGCAATACTCTGCGTACAGACGATATACACAGTCAAATACCACACACACTCCACCGCAAGCCAAGCAACAGAGAGAGAGGAAAGGTTGAAAACAGCTCATTATGGCTCTGAATATTCATGGAATATAAATAGCTAAAAGAAAAAAACCAATTACGCAAACATTTGAAACTTCCAAACCCTGCCTATTTCAGCTAAAATTATTCTCTGGTACAACGGATCTTTCAGAACATGAATAACTGATACAAGACAGAATAGACGGTGATTCCTGAGGGACAGAGAAAGTGCACTGGTGAAGATGTCGACCGCACTATAACCGACAGATACACAAATCACTAAAAGTAGTGATGCAGGCCAAAAAAATAACAAAGCACAGAGGTTCATTTCTAGAGGGATAGAATTGAAAACAAAATGTTAAACTTGTTTCAAAACTTGGTTAGACGACAGTTGGAGCACTGTGAACAGTTCTGGTCTCCATATCATAAGAAGGATATAGAGGCATTGGAGTAGGTGCAAAAAAACATATTTACAAGGATGATGCCGGAACTATAGGGTTAGTGAGAGGATCAGCCGTTCTGCCGATCGATTCCGACAGGACATCATCAGCAAACCCAGGCAGCCACGCAGGGTGAATGGCAGTTCCTTAATTTCCTCAGGGGCATCCGAGTCACTGAGATCATGCGAGGCACAGCAGCAAAGCCTGCTTTGGATTAAGGTTCCAAGCACGGTGAAATGCTACTGAAAATAAATATCACAATAGAATGATACAGCACAGAAAGAGGCCGTTCGGCCCTTCATCCTGTGCCAGCTCGTTGAAAGAGCTCTCCAATTTAGTCCCACTGCCCCCCCCTGACTCCTTCCCCCATAGCCCTGCAAATGTATTCCCCTTCAAGTATTTCTCCAATTCCCTTTTGAAAGTTCCTATTGAATCTATTTCCACCGCCCTTTCAGGCAGCGCATTCCAGATCAATTGTGGAGGAAGATTTCCGAAATCTCCCGAGCAATATCGCAAGGCTATTCTCAGAATATATTTCCGATTTCACGGTCAACGTGACACCCACCCGTCAGTCTCTACCGGACTGAGCCAGTCCAGTGTCTCTGTCTGAGTCCATCAGTGACAGGAGTAAGACTGTCAAACATCACAGAGACGGAAAGGCAACCCAATTGTTGGCACTCGTAATCCACTGACTGCAGATCTTACTTTGAGACGCGTCATTCTCGTCTCTGCTCGGTCCCTCAGTCATTCTGCAAACTGGGTTAGTGGAGGAGATAACCCCCTCCCCCCCCCCATGTCTGGATTCTCGATTTAACAGTGTTGCTCACTGTCGCTGACAACTCCAAACACTACCTCACAAGTACGATAGCAAAATACTGCGGATGCTGGAAATCCGAAATAACAACAGAAAATGCTGGAAAAACTCAGCAGGCCAGGCAACATCCGTGGAGAGAGAAATAGAGTCAACGTTTCAGGTCGAAACCCTTCGTCAGGACTGAGAAAAAACACAGGAAATGAAACAGATTAAAAGGCCAGTTTGGGGGCTGGGAAATGGGGATGAAAGAACAAAAGAGAAGTGAAGAGACATTAAGAGGTATTCAAAACCAGACGAGATGGTGATAGGACTAGTGGAGACAAAAGACGGCTCTAGATTAGGTGTGAAATGCGCTGGCAGAATGGGAGACAGCTGCCATGTGGGAGAGAGAAAAGGGGGGAAGGGCACAAAACAAAGGTGTGGATAAAAAATATATAAAAATGTAATAGGGGCCGAGGTTATGATCAGAAATTGTTGAACTCGATAATGAGTCCGGAAGGCTGTAAAGTGCCTCACATGTGCCTATTTGTTCTCCTCTCCTCTCTTTCGACTGCCGGTGTGTGCTCCCTCACCGAGGTACAGCCCATTGGGCACTGACTGCCTGCAGGTACCTCACCCAAAAGTCTTGACAGGAGTGCCAGTAAGCTCTCCATCTGTGGAGTCCACCACAGTCAAGCCCAATGCCGTCCTGATCCTGATATCCACGCACGTGCGCTTGCAGTAGCGGGGTGGGGGGCGCTGTATAGCCATCGGAAACAGGGAAACCTGGCAGGTGCACCCTTGCCTCAGCCGGTTAACTATAGCAACACTCCTGATGGCTCAAGCGACATCAACTGGTACAGCAAAGATTGGGGATCGAATCTGGAAATGACCTTGGCTCGGAGAACTTGTTTAATTTGATTCTGTTTTTTTTTTTTAAAAAGGAGCAGTGCCTTTGTGACAAATCCTTTTTTAATCTGACATTGCCCTGGGTGTCGCACTAAGTGGTCGAACACTTAGATGTTGCAGCATTTTTTCATTTTAATTGTAGAGATACGGGAAGGATTGCTGTGCACTGGGATTCAAAGCATTGTCATACTCATATAAAGAGCGCATTACGAAAGGAAATAGCTATTACATTACAGCCATTAAAATACAATTCTGTTTGATAATGATTTTGTACCAAGACATGACTACTGTGAGAAGGCTCGAGGGTCCATTGTATCTAATGGCCTAGTAGATGTTAGAGATCTTTCAAATGGGGGGGGGGATGGAGGATGAAGTTAGGGTAAATTACATGGCATAATACAGGGAGGTTAACTTTCCTAATTTAACACTCCAGGGCAGAACTGAGGGAGTGCTGCACTGTTGGAGTTGCTGTCTTTCGGATGAGACGTTAAATCAGGGCCTCGTCTGCTCTCTCAGGTGGATGTAAAAGATCCCCCCGGTGTCCTGGCCAATATTTATCCCTCAATCAACATCATTAAAAACAGATTAGTTGGACGCTACCTCATTGCTGTTTGTGGGACTTTGCTGTGTGCAAATTGGCTGCTGCATTTCCTACATTACTGATCTTAAAATGCAGATTTTTTTGGAAAGGACGTGACACATCGAAGTGTTGCATTATTAATATCATTCTGTCAGAATCCCGAGAAATGGACATATCAATACTCGCACTCTCACCTCTGAGACAGAAGGTCGTGGGTTCAAGACCCATCCTAGAGATTTGAACCCATTAGCTAGGCTGGCACTGCAGTGCAGTACTGAGGGAGTGCTGCACTGTCGGAGGTGCTTTTTTTCAGGTGAGACATTAAAGCGAGGCCCTGTCTGCCCTCTCGGGTGGACATAAAAAATCCCACGGCATTATTTTGAAGAAGAGCAGGGGAGTTATCCCTGGTGTCCTGGCCAATATTTATCCCTCAACCAACATCACTAAAACAGACTATCTGATCATTATCTTTTTGTGGGAGCTTGCTGTGCGCAAATTGGCAGCCATATTTCCCACATTACAACAGTGACTCCACTTCAAAAAGTACTTCATTGGCTATCCTGAGGTCATGAATGGCACTGTATAAATCCAATTTTTTCTTCTATACATGTCATTGGACTTTACTGTTGCCGTGTGAATCATCAGTGTCAATGGCTGCGGAATTACTGTCACTGGCCACAGAGCATGAAGCTCACGGCTTCTAAATGATCTGATTGCCTGAAACAAACTCCTTCGGTTAGCACAGCCATGAAATAGTTCAGCTAATGGTGTCACAGCTCACAGCCTTTAACAAGCAGGATCAACATAAGCGGTTTGATTCTCACAGACACACAGGCATATGGAAATCTTGTAAATACTACAGGGGCTTGTGAGGCAGTGGAGCCATTCGTCTGCTGATATTAAGGCAATTCTTAAATGGATATCGGCTCTGTTATCATATTAACAGAGAGGATAGGAGCAGGAGTAGGCCATTCGGCCCCTCGAGCCTGCTCCGCCATTCAATGAGATCATGGCTGATCATCCAAATTCAGTACCCTGTCCCTGCCTTCTCCCCATATCCCTTGATCCCTTTAGCCTTAAGAAATATATCCAACTCCTTCTTGAATATATTTAATGAATTGGCCTCCACTGCCTTCTGTGGTAGAGAATTCCACAGGTTCACCACTCTCTGGGTGAAGAAATTCCTCCTCATCGCTGTCCTAAATGGCTTACCCCTTATCCTTAGACTGTGAACCCTGGTTCTGGACTCCCCGACCATCGGGAACATCCTTCCTGCATCTAGTCTGTCCAGTCCTGTCAGAATTTTATAAGTTTCAATGAATATTGCAAGGAGACAGGCTCAAAAGCGCACAACCAACCTGCAGGCCAGTAACTGGCAATATACAAATAAAGGCAAAGACTATTCTATCTGACCTGAGGACATCTCAATAAATTATCGCTCTTCATCGCAATCTTCCTCATCTCAGCTCTCTCTCTCCTATAGGTCCGACTATATTGATTGATCGGTTCTTACTCCTACACTTTCAATACACCATCCGACAAGCCTTTCCTCTGCCCTGGATCCTGTGCTGATGAAAGGGGGTGACTTGAGCAGTGACCTTCACTGGCTCATACAGCACAGAAGGAGGCCATTCAGCCCATAGAGGTATAAAAGAAAGAAAGACTTGCATTTATATAGCGCCTTTCACGATCACTGGATGTCTCAAAGCGCTTTACAGCCAATGAAGTACTTTTTGAAGTGTAGTCACTGTTGTAATGTGGCAGCCAATTTGTGCACAGCAAGCTCCCACTAGCAGCAAAGTGATAATGACCAGATAATCTGTTTTTCAGTGATGTTGATTGAGGGATAAATATTGCCAGGACACCCGGGATAACTCCCCTTCTATTCTTCAAAATAGTGCCGTGGGATCTTTTACATCCGCCTGAGAGAGCAGACGGGGCCTCAGTTAAACGTCTCATCCGAAAGTCGGCACCTCTGACAGTGCAGCACTCCCTCAGCACTGCAGGGGAGTTTCAGCCTAGATTCTTGCGCTCTGGAGCAGGACTATGAACCCACAACCTTCTATGCCGGATAGTAAACAGTACGGAAAAAAAAAATAGAAGATTATTTCAAACTAATCCAGAAGAGTAGGACAAGGGGACACAAGGTAAAACTAGTAAAAAGCCAATTTAGGTATGAAGTCAGGAAGTCATTCATCAGAGTGACTCCTTCAGCTGTGGCTCAGTGTAGCACTCGCTCACCTTTGAGTCAGAAGGTTGTGGGTTCAAGTCCCACTCCAGAGCCTGGAGCACAATATCTAGGCTGACACTCCCAGAGCAGTACTGAGGGAGTGCCGCACTGTCGAGACGTTAAACCGAGGCTCCTCTCAGGTGGAAGTGAAAGATCCGATGGCACTATTTTGAAGAAGAGCAGGGGAGTTATCCCCCCCAGGTGTCCTGGCCAATATCGGTCCCTCAACCAAAAAAACAGATTATCTAGTGATTATCACATTGCTGTTTGTGGGACCTCTGGAGCAGGACTTGAACCTACGACCTTCTGATTCAGAGGCGAGAGTGCTACCGCTAACAAGGTCGTGCTTGCCAGAACCAGTACTGCAGCTGGCGGTCTACAGAGAATTAGGCAACCGGTTTGAGCTCCTGTGACTCTGGTGCGTGCGTGAAGTGTGTTGACTGACGAGGAGAGGAGGCAGTTCAATAGAAATTAGCATAAGCGACGAGGGCTGATTATTGGCGACAGGGAGCTGAAAGGAGGGAGATGCTGACTGAAATTCCGTGCGTTAGTAAAAGCTTTCAAATGAACACAATGGGCCGGCGAGCTAACCGCTGGATTCCAACGCTGATTAGCTGGACCAAAGCTTCAAGCATTTGAAGGGAGGGGGCAGGAAATCGAAGCTGTCATTCTTTCAGCGAAGTGCTCATTTACTTAGTCTTCCCGGCTATCGGGTTACGGTCTGCGGCTGTGGGCCGCTTTATTCTTTTCTCTTGGTTTGTATATGGAAACAATGGAACAGGTAGTGTGGTTTTGCTACAAGCAAGAGAGTGTGTAGGTGATGGAGGAGGTTACCCTTTACAGAGGACTAGCCCGTGGAAAGAAGTGACAAGTAATGTCTTTCGGTCTTGTTAGCTGCTCAATCAGTCTTACGAACTCGTGTATTCTTGTTGTTGTGACCGTGTTCTGCTCGGCCCCAAACACTTGTCGCTCCCTTTGCAAATTACAAAGTATTACAAAGTGTTTAGTGTCAGGCCGTGGCTCAGTTGGTATCACTCTCGCCTCCGAGTCAGAAGGTTGTGGGTTCGAGTTCAACTGAGTTTTGTGCTCACTCCAGGGACTTGAGCACAACAATCCAGGCTGGCACTCCCAGTGCAGTGCTGAGGGAGCGCTGCGCTGTCGGAGGTGCCGTCTTTCGGATGAGACGTTAAACCGAGGCCCCTGTCTGCTCTCTCAGGTGGACGTAAAAGATCCCATGGCACTATTTCGACAGTGCGGCACTCCCTCCCTGGTGTCCTGAGGCCAATATTTATCCCTCAACCAACGTCACTAAAAACAGATTATCTGGTCATTTATCACATTGCTGTTTGTGGGATCTTGCTGTGTACAAATTGGCTGCCGTATTTCCGACATTACAACAGTGACTACACTTCAAAAGTACTTCATTGACTGTAAAGACCCGAGGTCGTGAAAGGCGCTATAGAAATGCAAGTCTTTTTTTTTTACAGCACGGAAACAGGCCATTTGGCCCAACTGGTCTGTGCCGGTGTTTATGCTGCACAGGAGCCTCCTCCCACCTCGCTTCATCTAACTCTATCAACATAGCTTTCGATTCCTTTTTCCCTAGCTTCCCCTTAACTGCAGCTATAGTATTCACCTCAACTGCTCCCTGTGGTAGCGAGTTCCGCATTCTTACTACTCTCTGGGTAAAGAAGTTTCTCCTGAATAGCATCTACACTGGGAGCTGAGGGACTGACCAACTTCTTCCTTCTGACAAGAGCATCTGGCCCCACTTCCAGATTGTTTGGTCTGTCCCCATCTGACACCCTGTGATGTTTGACCGTCGTGTTTGCCAGCCAGGACTGAGCAGCTCGAAGCATGTATCTTCCTCGGGGGCATAGTCTCAGGATAAGGGGTTGGCCATTTAAGACTGAGATGAGGAGGAATTTCTTTACTCAGAGGGTTGTGAATCTTTGGAATTCTCTACCCCAAAGGGCTGTGGATGTGGAATCGTTGAGTATATTCAAGGCTGAGATAGGTAGATTTTTGGACTCTAGCGAATCAAGGGATATGGCGATCAGGCGGGAAAGTGGAGTTGAGGTCAAGATCAGATCTGCCATGATCTTATTGAATGGCGGAGCAGGCTCGAGGGGCCGTGTGGCCTACTCCTGCTCCTAATTCTTATGCTCTTATCTGCACAGTCCAGCTAGATTGGTCAGATGCTGAAATCTTTTGCCGTCTCTCCGATGAGACGTTAAACTGAGGCCCCGTCTGCCCTCTCAGGTGGGCGTAAAAGACCCCACGGCTCTATTCAAAGAAAAAGCAGGGGAAATCTCCCTAGTGTCATCACCCTTTGCGCTCGCTGACTTATATTGGCTCCCGGTCCGGCAATGCCTTGATTTTAAAATTCTCATCCTTGTGTTCAAATCTCTCCCTATCTCTGTAACCTCCTCCAGCTGTACAACCCTCCGAGATCTCTGCAGTCCTCCAATTCTGGCCCCTTGCGCATCCCTGATTTCCTTCGCTCCACCATTGGCGGCCGTGCCTTCAGCTGCCTGGGCCCGTACATCTGGAATTCCCTCCCTAAACATCTCCGACTCTCTACCTCTCTACCTCTCTCTCTCTCTCTCTCTCTCTCTGCTTTAAGTCGCGTTTTTGCTGGTTTCCTCTGAATGGGGTGGAATGCCAGCAGAAGCGGGTTTCTACCCTGTTTTCAACCTTGACCCCGCCGGTACTTACGCCAGACCTCCGCCTGGGGCTGGGTCAGAATTGTGGCCGCAGTATGAGTTCTGGGCAAGTTGAAGTGCTGACCCAATGCCCGAACACACACGGTCCTAGAAGGGATTGCTGGCTGCCAATTAGGAACGTGAACCGCGACCAATTTCTCCCAGCCTAATAGCACTTGTGGCTCTAACTACTGCTCTGGCTACGATCAGCTCACTCAGCACAGACTGGAGACAAAATCCAGGGCCTTCCTGACCTGCACTTTAAGACAAATATCCTGTTATTAATTGCTGTGTTATTAACATTGATGCCCCCGTTACCGGAAGTCCCTCTCGGTTCTTCTGATTCTTGGAACGGCCTCAGTGTTTTGTGTTATAGTTAGAGGTATTTCACTGTTGATGACATTCTCTATATTTCGTTACCGGTGACCTGCAAAGGCTAGTCTGCTTCCTTTTGTGAAGCTGTGAGCACAGCAAATAGCCCGACTCGTATTAAAACCTCGAAATCAGTTTTTAAAACAAGTTACAAGCCTCCCTTTGCCAACATGTCTGTGAAATTGGCCATATGATTTATGACAACTTACATAGAATTACATCGGATATACAACACAGAAAGAGGCCATTCGGCCCAGCCAGTCCATGTCGGCGTTTATGCTCCACTCGAGCCTCTTCCCGTCTTCATCTAACTCTATCAGCATAACCCTCTGTTCCCTTCTCCCTCGTGTGCTTGTCAAGTCTCCCCTTAAATGCATCTTTACTATTCGCTTCAACCACTCCCTGTGGTAGCGAGTTCCACATTCTCACCACTCTCTCTCTGACTATTCGCTAATATATTTTTGGTTTCTAGATGTTCTTCTATTTCCTCCTTTAGTAGGGATTCCATTATTTTTCCTACCACCGATGTTAAGCTGACTGGTTTATAGTTCCCTGGACATGTTCTATTTCCCTTCTTAAATGCAGGTATTATGTTAGCTATCCACCAGTCCTCTGGCACTACACCTTGTTCTAATGAATTATTAAATATGTGTAGTAATGCTTCTGCTATCTCTTCCCTGGATTCTTTTAAAATGCATAGATGTAAATTCTTTACCCTAAGCTCATTTCCCATTGGCCCCTTGCAGCTACCGACAGAGCGAGCTTTCATTCGCTCAATGTGGGCTGAATTCAAACTCACTCCAAGGCCCAGAGCTGAAAGGGCATTGCACCCAGTTTGGGATCTAATTTCAATCAGGGGGTACAAGAAAGAGAGAGAGAGAGAGAGAAAGAGAGAGAGAAAGAGAGAAAGAGAAAGAGAGAAAGAGAAAGAGAGAAAGAAAGAGAGAGAGAAAGAGAGAGAGGAAGAGAGAAAGAGAGCGAGAAAGACAGAGAGAAAGAAAGAATTAAATAAATAAATAATCCAGAAAACGTGAGATCAAATCCCTCCATGGCAGTTTGAGAATTTGAATTCAGTTTAAAATATCTGGGAATAAAAAGCTGGTATTGGTAAAAGTGATCATGAATGTCCTTTAAGGAAGGAAGCTTGCTGTCCTTCCCCAGTCTGGACCTATATGTGACTCCAGTCCCACACCATGGTGGTTATCTCTTAATTGCCCTCTAAAGTGGCCTAGCACACCAAGTTAGTTGTACTGAAACCGCTCGCAGCGGTTCAAGAGGGTGGTGAACCTGTGGAATTCTCTGCCACAGAAGGCTGTGGAGGCCAAATCACTGAATATATTTAAGGAGATAGATAGATTTCTAGGCACAAAAGGCATCAAGGGGTATGGGGAGAGAGCAGGAATATGGTATTGAGATAGAGGATCGGCCATGATCATATTGAATGGCGGAGCAGGCTCGACGGGCCGAATGGCCTACTCCTCCTATTTTTCTATGTTTCTAAGAAGAAGGTCTCACCACCTTCTCAGGGGCAATCAGGGATGGGCGATAACTTGCGGGCCTTGCCAGCGACGCCAACATCCACAGAATGAATGGAAAAAAAAGCTAGTCCTGCAAAACACAGCAGATCAGGACGGGATTCTGAGCACACTGTTAAAGCCTGCCGGCCTGACCCAACATGCGCCAAACAGTGTTGCCTGCATCAACAACAGATGCACGATGCCAACCTCCAAAAAATCTCTACAGGATCGCACTCTAAGAAAAGGCTGTGACAACAACAAGAAAGCAGCAGCTGGAGGAACGGCAGGCACAACGCGTTTGAAATATCAAGTATCTATTGATTTTAATATATTTTTATTACAAAGCAGAGCAGACCTGTGCATTAACCCTGGTATTTCCGCTTGGGCCAGAGGTGGATATACAAAGGTCTCATTTGCTTTGGAAAACAGAAATTCAAATAATGTAATCTCTCACAGGGCAGCAAAATATGGGATTTCAATTGTTGGATAGCAAAGATTATTGGAAAATACTTTTCATAAATAAAATCTACTTTCAATTGGCAGCTGCTTCGATATTTATGGGACTGGTGAGTTGGCCCTTACCTGTTGTGATCTGGAATGCGCTGCCTGAAAGGGCGGTGGAAGCAGATTCAACAGTAACTTTCAAAAGGGGATTAGATAAATATTTGAAAAGGAAAAATTTGCCAGGCTGTGGGGAAAGAGCAGAAACATGAGACTTATTGGCGAGCACTTTCAAAGAGCCGGCACAGGCACGATGGGTCGAATGGCCTCCTTCTGTGCTGTAAGATTCTATGATTCTATCTATGATCTGATCCTGTCGTCACACATTTCTCAGAAGATGCCTGTTCCTTCTCCAATATTTCCCCTTCCTTCCTGTAGGTGCTTTTTTTAAATTCATTCATGGGACGTGGGAGTCGCTGGCAAGGCCAGCATTTATTGCCCATCCCGACTTGCCCTTGAGAAGGTGGTGGTGAGCCGCCTTCTTGAACCGTGTGGTGAAGGTACTCCCACAGTGCTGTTAGGGAGGATTTTGACCCAGCGATGACGAAGGATCGGCGATATTGTTCCAAGTCAGGATGGAGTGTGACTTGGAAGGTAACTTGGAGGTGGTGGTGTGCCTATGCACCTGCTGCCCTTGTCCGTCTAGGTGGTAGAGCGCGTGGGTGGGTTTGGGAGGTGCTGTCAAAGAAGCCTTGGCGAGTTGCTGACTCATGCTGGGGACTGGTCTTGCAGTTACTCGGTATGTATCTCAACCAGTTGTCTGGACTTGATAAGAGTTGTCAACCCTCCTGGGTTGTCCTGGAATCTTCAGGAATGAAAGATTGCTCTCCAGGACACTGCTGCAAACCACGCCCAGGAGAAAAATCATAGGGGCAAAACAAAAAGTGCTTTTTCATTTCCTTTGCACACTTTTGTTTATTAGTTATAAAAATATTGGAGATGGGAAAAAAAACGCTGTTTGAGTGATGGTCACGAATCAACCAATCAGGTAATGAAGAGTATGCTCGCTTTCCAATTGGCCGTGGGAAGGCGGGTGCCGCGAGGATGGACTGTCAGGTGACCAATAGGGGGGAGTGGGGCGGTTGGAGGTCATGTGATGAAACCTCCTGGAATACCTCCAACCAGAGGAGAGAGAAAGAAAGAACTTGCATTTATATAGCGCCTTTCATGACCTCAGGATGTCCCAAAGCGCTTCACAGCCAATGAAGTACTTTTGAAGTGTAGTCACTGTTGTAATGTTGGAAAATCAGAGGGGAGAAGGAAATCATGATCACACAATCATTTAATGCATCTCAACATTCCTAATTTGTGGGAAATGTCTAAAGAAAACAACAGCAGGCTTCCTTGAGTCAACATGGATCAACTCATGCATTTTGAACCAGCTTACTCCAGGTCAGAATGAGCAACTGGGTCTTTAAGGGAACACGATAAATTATGAGCTTTGCAGCCCAGGCTGTCCAGCGTATTCTCACATAGAACTACCAACTACCAGGGTTTGCAGGAATTTCATTGTAAGAGCTGAAAGGTGTCTCGATTTTAAAATTCTCATCCATGTTTTCAAATCTTTCCACGGCCTCACCTCTCTCAATCTCTGTAACCCCCTCCAGCCTTACAATCCTCCGAGATCTCTGTGCTCCTCCAATTCTGGCCTCTTGCGCATCCTTGATTTTCATCGCTCCACCATTGGCGGCCGTGCCTTCAGCTGCCTGGGCCCTAAGTCTGGAATTCCCTCCCTAAACCTCTCCGCCTCTCTACCCCTCTCCCCCCTTTAAGACGCTCCTTGAAACCTACCTCTTTGACCAAGCTTTTGGTCACCTGTCCTAAGGTGTCAAATTTTATTTGATAATCGCTCCTGTGAAGCGCCTTGGGACGTTTTGCTATGTTAAAAGCGCTATATAAATGCAAGTCGTCACTGTTGGAAGTTTACAAAATGGAAACGAAAGCTAACAGCTCAAATATAGACTATTGATATGTCAGGGATGCACAGAAATAGAACCAAACAGACCAGGGGGAAAAAATATTTGCCACTTCATTTCTCGACAAGCAGAAACTAGACAAGGTTACGAGAAGCCCGACAGAGCAGAGATGCTAATTAAAGACCGCCTCTGCAGCCTGATTGACAGTCAGAACGTGGAGGCTATCCAAAAAAACTATCAGCGAGGCGGAAGAACATGGCCATCTTATGGTTTTGTCTCTCTCTCCTTTTTCTCTCAATGCAATTTCCCACAAGGGTCTGTGGAAAAGCTGCTATTCAGGTTTATTGTGGTGTGGCTTCTGCAACCGTCTGGCATTAGGCAGTCCTCGGTGGATGGTAGATTGAGACCATTGCTACAGATTATTTGTTAATGTCTATTGCAGTGGAAAAACTCCTATTGAGCCACCAGACTGCAGTAGTTGCTGTTAATTATTTTACACAGCAGGTAGTGAGAGCTGACCTGATTTCATACCTTAAAATGGAAGCTTTCTTTGAAATGATCTTAAACAATGAAAATTTCACTCCAAGTACATCAGTTTTATTAAAGCTTCTACACTTAAGAAAGAGAAAACTTGCTTTTCTACCGCATCTTTCACGACCTCAGGATGCCCTCGCAGGTGGACGTAGAAGGTCCTACGGCACTATTTCAAAGAAGAGCAGCGGAATTCTCCCTGAGCAATATTTATCCTTTAACCCAACAACACTAAAACAGATTATCTGGTCATTCATCGCATTGCTATTTGCAATTTGCAATTTGGCTGCTGCATTTCCTACATTTCAATAGTGACTGCACTTCAAAAGTACCTCACTGGCTGTGGAGCGATTTGGGATGTCCTGAGGTTGTTCTTTTTCTTTCCTGCCTGTATTGTTGTCAGTCCTTGAACAGCATAGCTGAAGTGATTCGTCCAAAGTGAAAGGAGGCAATAAGTTTGAGATACTTGGCTGGATCAGTTCATGACCTAAATGCTCTGGTTTCCACATATAAGGGCTGAACTGCCCGTTGCTAAGACGTGAACGCTTAATAGGTTGATATTAAATTCTACTCTCTGCTTCATTAACAGAGGTGTTAACCCATTTCAAATAAACAGCTTAACACATCCATTAAAATAGCGGCGGGTTGACTCGAAAGCATCAAGTGTCCGTGGAGTAATTTCCAGGCCGTAGTCTTTAGCAAGGATGGAAGCATCTGGTTACGTTGCTTGGGGAAGAAGGCACGGCAGTGTGGTTTGTACATAGTCTGTGGAGTAAGCGGTGGGGCCGAATGACCTTTTATTATTTCTATGCTCGCTTATATTACAGAATAGCATATCTGACTAACTTGATTGAATTTTTTGAGAAGGTAACAAGGAGGGTCGATCAGGGTAGTACATTTGATGTAGCCTACATGGATTTTAGCAAGGCTTTTGATAAGGTCCCACATGGCAGGCTGGTCATGAAAGTAAAAGCCCGTGGGATCCAAGGCAAAGTGGCAAGTTGGATCCAAAATTGGCTCAGAGGCAGGAAACAAAGGGTAATGGTCGAAGGGTGTTTTTGTGACGGGAAGGCTGTTTCCAGTGGGGTTCCGCAGGGCTCAGTACTGGGTCTTTGCTTTTTGTGGTATATATCAATGATTTGGACTTGAATGTAGGAAGTATGATTAAGAAGTTTTCAGATGATACAAAAATTGGCCGTATGGTTGATAATGAAGAAGAAAGCTGCAGACTGCAGGAAAATATCAATGGACTGGTCAGGTGGGCAGAACAGTGGCAAATGGAATTCAATCTGGAGAAGTGTGAGGTAAAGCATTTGGAGAGGGCTAACAAGGCAAGGGATACACTATAAATAGTAGGACAAGTGCAGAGGATCAGAGGGACCTTGGAGTGCATGTCCACAGATCCCTGAAGGTAGCAGGACAGGTAGATAAGGTGGTTAAGAAGGCATACGGGATACTTGCCTTTATTAGCCGAGGCATAGAATATAAGAGCAGGGAGGTTATGCTTGAACTGTATAAAACACTAGTTAGGCCACAGCTAGAATACTGCGTGCAGTTCTGGTCACCACATTACAGGAAGGATGTGATTGCACTAGAGAGGGTGCAGAGGAGATTTACGAGGATGTTGCCTGGGCTGGGGAATTTTAGCTATGAGGAAAGATTGGATAGGCTGTGGTTGTTTTCTTTGGATCAGAGGAGGCGGAGGGGAGATTTAATTGAGGTGTATAAAATGATGAGGGGCCTCGATAGAGTGGATAGGAAGGACCTATTTCCCTTAGCAGAAGGGTCAATAACCAAGGGGTATAGATTTAAAGTAATTGATCGCAGGTTTAGAGGGGAGTGGAGGAGAAACTGTTTCAACCAGAGGGTGGAGGGGGTCTGGAACTCACTGCCTGAAAGGGTGGTAGAGGCAGAGACCCTCATCGCATTTAAAAAGTACTTGGCTATGCACTTGAAGTGCCGTAACCTACAAGGCTACGGACCAAGAGCTGGAAAGTGGGTTTCGGCTGGATAGCTTTTTGTCGGCCGGCACGGAAAGGATGGGCTGAATGGCCTCCTTCTGAGCTGTAAATTTCTATGATTCTATAAGTAGGTTTGCGATCTAATGAGTGGGGGGTGGTGGGGCAGTTGAAAATCCTTGAGATCTCCGTCTGTCTGGGGCCAGGCGTACCCAATAATGAACGAAAGAGTGGCATTTATACAGCACCGTTCACAACCTCAGGACGTCCCAAAGTGCTTTGCAATCAATGAAACACCTTTTGAAATGTGGTCACTGTTGTAATGCAGCAAAGGCGGCAGCCAATTTATGCACAGCAAGCCCCCACACACAGGGGTATAACCTCTTCACACAAAGGGTGGCGCCAATCTGGAACGCTCTCCCCCAAAAAGCTGTTGATGCTTGGGGGGGGTCAATTAAAAATTTCAACACTGAGATTGATAGATTTTTGTTAGGCAAGGGTATTAAAGGATACGGAACCAAGGTGGGTAGATGGAGTTAAGATGCAGATCAGCCATGGTCTAATTGAATGGAGAAATAGGCTCGAGGGGCTGAATGGCCTCCTCCTGTTCCTATGTGACAGTAACAATGGAAAATCTAGAGGTGGGGGGGAATAGGAGACCGAATCCTGAAAAATTGCTAAAGTATTAAACGTACGAAACTATGGAACTATTTTCATGTTGTACATTTCCTGTTGGGGCGCCATACAGCATCCCATAATGACCATTCCCATATGACCAACCTCAATTGCTTTGCTTAAATACCAACAGGGACTTTAACATCACTCATTCCATACATTTTATTTTTAGGATTTCCTTCATTTCTTAAATGCTCCAGTACCTTCTTCTGAAACATATAAGGAAATGATGACTTCAAACCAAATATGTTAATGAAGTATTTTGAGCTTAATGCAGATATGACAAAGAGCCTGATGTTCACAGGGCACCAATACAGTTTAACATTAGCTACAAATCATTAGGTGAGTAACGATTGTTTAAACAACCTTTTATACCCCATTTATAAAGGGCATTTACATTCAGAGATGGTATAAGCTAAGCGCTATTGATGTTTACCCAGACACTGGATAAACAGTTTCATTCAAGCTAAGCTGCTGCCTAAGGTGTTTAAGCTCAAGAAACAGGCAGTGTGGCCATTTTGTCAATTTGTTGATAGAAGTTTGTGTCTTGCTACGCTCAAACATTCTCGCAAGATTAAGAACTCCCTTTGGCCAATTTGATCTTGTCCTTCTAGAATACCAATTCTACCATCTGCCCAGTACAGCATTAGGCTATTGTCTTTTTTTAAATGACTCCAGGTCTCAACCACCCTTCTTGCCAACCCTTTCTAGCTGTTGATTGCTTTCTCTGTCAAAAAAATAC
The DNA here is from genome assembly GCF_052327205.1 of Somniosus microcephalus. NCBI lineage: Eukaryota > Metazoa > Chordata > Chondrichthyes > Squaliformes > Somniosidae > Somniosus > Somniosus microcephalus. The sequence continues at coordinate 16,771,613 of NC_140992.1, forward strand.
AATCAAAACCTGTGCCCTTCTGCCCTGGCGTGTTTTGAAAGTATTGCCCCATATGTTTACTTAATCTATCCTAGAATCATAAACTTCATTGCAGAGGAACCGGTCTTCTGACCAATCTCATTGTTTATCACGATAAGATCCGTTCTGGAACATCTCGAGGGTTGCCAACTCGGGTTGGACGCATTCCTGGAGGTGTCATCACATGACCTTCTGCCTCGAACCGCCCCGCACTCCTGCCATTGGTCGCCCGACACGCCCAAATTTGCGATACCCCGCCTTCCCACTGGAAATGCAAATAAACTCTTCATTACCTGCATGCCTGACAGCCAAGAACCATCCAAACATCCCGTGTCCAATATTTTTATAACTAATAAACTCCAGTGCAGTACTGAGGGAGTGCTGCACTGTCGGAGGTGCCATCTTTCGGATGAGACGTTAAACCGAGGCCCTATCTGCCCCCTCAGATGGATGTAAAAGATCCCATGACACTATTTCGAAGTAGAGCAGGAGAGTTCTCCCCGGTGTCCTGGTCACTATTTATTCCTCAACCAACATCACTAAAACAGATTATCTGGTCATTATCACATTGCTGTGTGTGGGAGCTTGCTGTGTCCAAATTGGCTGCCGCATTTCCTACGTTATAACAGTGACGACACTTCAAAAGTACTTCGTTGCCTGTAAAGCACTTTGGGATGTCCAGTGGTCATGAAAGGTGCTATAGAAATGTGTTCAAAGAAATTTTTTTAAAGAACACAATTTGTAACGCCCCTGTGATATTGCTCCCGGGTTTTACCCGCAGCCATGTCCAGGAGATTAATCTTTAAATCCTGGAGACTCCGGGGCAATCCTGGAGAGTTGGCATCCCTAGAAATCTCTATTCGACTCGGAAGAGCCCCAGCTTATCATGTCATTGCTCATAACTCATCCCAGTAACACTGCCGATCATCCTTTTCACTGGACCTCCTCTTCACGATAGCAGTCAATCCCTTGAGACACTCTACGATAGGGTGTTGCTGTTGAACAGTAATAAATGCCTGGCTCCCAGATATATTGCACCAAACTGTGCTTTAAAAAGTGGTATTAATTAAACAGGATGCAAACTTTAAGGATGTTCCCGATGGCCGGGGAGTCCAGAACCAGGGGTCACAGTTTAAGGATAAGGGGTAAACCATTTAGGACTGAGATGAGGAGGAATTTCTTCACCCAGAGATTGGTGAACCTGTGGAATTCTCTACCACAGAAGGCAGTGGAGGCCAATTCATTAAATATATTCAAGAAGGAGTTAGATATATTTCTTAAAGCTAAAGGGATCAAGGGATATGGGGAGAAAGCAGGGACCAGGTACTGAATTTGGATGATCAGCCATGATATCATTATATGGCGGTGCAGACTCGAGGGGCGGAATGGCCTACTCCTGCTCCTATCTTCTATGTTTCTATGTTTAAACTGTTTTTTGTTGAATCTGTACGTATGGTGCTTTTACCACACATCTCTGCACGACAAGATGTTTGAAACCCTATTTTTCTCCCTCAAAATTTCTACCCACCTCTCTTGACGGTTCTGAACTGTGCTAGGGTAAGGCCACAGGTCACAGGTCACAGCCATGCTTCAGTACCTCACCAAAGTGACCACTCTTCATCTTTTAGTTTAACCGGTTAGTGGTGCAAGGCTGTTGAAGTTTCAGCCGTGGTAGTACCCTTGCCTCTCCGCCGGATGGTTGTGGGTTCAAGTCCCACTCCAGAGACTTTGAGCACAAAAATCTCGGCTGACACACCCAGTGCAGTACTGAGGGAGTGCTACACTGTCAAAGGTGCTGTCTCTTGGATGCGATGTTAAATTGAGGCCCTATCTGCCCTCTCAGGTGGATGTAAAAGATGCTACGGCACTATTCTGATGAAGAGCAGGGAAGTTATCCCTGGTGTCCTGGCCAATATTTATCCCTCAACCAACATCACTTAAAAAAACAGATTATTTGGTTATTATCACATTGCTGTTTGTGGGAGCTTGCTGTGTGCAAATTGGCTGCTATGTTTCCTACATTACAACAGTGACTACACTTCATTGGCTGTAAGGTGCTTTGAGATGTCCGATGGTCGTGAAAGGTGCTATATAAATATATAAGTCTTACTTTTTTGAATGGCGTGGAGTCCAGTGCTGTGCTTATTCAACATCCACACACACACTGTGGGGTGAATTGTCACTTTTACCTCCCGGGCAGTTGTGGATAGGCCGCTCGTTTAACCCACTGCCCGATTTTCGATTCTGTTCACTTCGAATCTTTACCGCCCATATTCCGCTTGGTGGCAAAAGTGAAAATTCACTCCTGTGTGTCATTGCCACGAAGAAGAATGGACATTAACCCATTCACTGGGTGGAGCAGATCCTGTTGGTGTGTCTAGTACCTGTTCAAATCGCTCCATGGCCTTGTATCACTGCAACCTCCTTCAGCCCTACAGCCCTCTGAGAACTTTACGTTCCTCCTACTCTGGCCTCTTGAGCATCCCCCCTTCACCCCACCATTGGCGGCCGTGCCTTCAGCCATCTTGGCCCGCACCTCTGATCTTCCCTCCGCAAACCTCTCCACCTCTCTACCTCGATCTCCTCCTTTAAGATTCTGCTTAGAACCAGCCTCTTTGACCAAGCTTTTGGTCACCTGCCCTAATGACTCCTTCTTAGGCTCGGTGTCAGTTTATGTCTGATATAAACGGGTTGGTCAGATGGGCGGAAAAGTGGCAAATGGAATTTAACCCTGAAAAGTGCGAGGTGATGCATTTTGGACGGACAAATAAGGCAAGGGAATACACAATGAGTGGTAGGACCCTAGGAAGTACAGAGGGTCAGAGGGACCTTGGTGTACATGTACATAGATCCCTGAAGGCAGCGGAACAGGTAGATAAGGTGGTTAAAAAGGCATATGGGATACTTGCCTTCATTAGCCGAGGCATAGAATATAAGAGCAGGGAGGTTATGATGGAGCTGTACAAAACGCTGGTGAGGCCACAGCTGGAGTACTGTGTGCAGTTCTGGTCGCCTCACTATAGGAAGGATGTGATTGCTTTGGAGAGGGTGCAGAGAAGATTCACCAGGATGTTACCTGGGATGGAGCGCCTCAGCTATGAAGAAAGACTAAACAGGCTGGGGTTGTTTTCCTTGGAGCAAAGAAGGCTGAGGGGGGGGACCTGATTGAGGTGTACAAAATGATGAGGGGCATAGATAGGGTAGATAGAGAGGAACTTTTCCCCTTAGTAGGGGGGTCAATAACAAGGGGGCATAGATTCAAGGTAAGGGGCAGGAGGTTTAGAGGGGATTTGAGGAGGAACTTTTTCACCCAGAGGGTGGTTGGAATCTGGAACTCACTGCCTGAAAGGGTGGTAGAGGCAGGAACCCTCACAACATTCAAGAAACATTTGGATGAGCACTTGAAATGCCATTGAATACAAGGCTATGGGCCAAATGCTGGAAAATGGGATTAGACTGGACAGGGATTGATGGACGGCGCAGACACGATGGGCCGAAGGGCCTCTTTCTGTGCTGTAAAACTCTATGACTCTATGACTCTATTACTCCTGGGAAATGCCTCGAGACATTTTTACTACGTTAAAGGTGCTATATATATGCAAATTGCTGTTGTTGTAGGTTAAGTGAATGCTTTTAGGAGGCCATTTAATTGCAATCTGTTATTGGGCTAGTGCCAGTGAAGGAGTTAAAAGAGTTAATTATTCTTCTGTTCTTTTGGAAACATATTTGAGAGGGTCGGAGAAAATATACATGATGAGAAATATGGAATACAGGAAACTTTCTGGTATCCGGCACCGACAGGACCAAGCTGGTGCCATTAGATCAAAACTGCCGTAGAAACCAGCACTAATGTTAAAACATACAGAGCTCAGAGCGCCGTGTGAAGCAACAAACCCTGTTGCTTAGCAACAAACCCTGTTGCTTAGCAACAGCTTCAAAACAGTCGGCGCAGCTTGCAAGCGTCTAGCTGAAGCTGTTGCTTAGCTACAGAGACGCTTGCAGAGCCAGGACTGGAGAAAAGAAGCAACGAAAAGAAAAAAAATTATCTGAACCGACTCCTGAATTCTGCCAGTAGATAGAGCTTTCCGGACATTTAACCTCCGGATAAATGAAAGTTTCCTGTAATTAGTGCAGCAGTGTCGGGCTCCAGCACTCAAAGACAGATAAAGTCAGCAGTGTAACACATCGTACTGGAACAAGGCAGTCGTTAAAATACACAAGTTTTTTGGAATCACACAGGTCTTTTCATCTGACGAGAAGAGGCCTGCATGACCCGAGAACTTGTATATTTTAGTTCATGTGTTGGTCCAGCAAAAGGCAGTAAACCGCGCACTGTGTCACTGGGAGCAGGGAAATGGAATGAAGCAATTGGATATCTTTCCCACCCCAGGTCTTGCCTCTCCACACTCCTGTTTGTTTATTTTTAGTTTTAGCTTTAAAAAGGAATCAGTTTACAAGAAAGTTGGACACGACAGTGCTTTTAGATACACCGTGACATGTTAGTCAAGCATGACATTTGGGAGTTCTGATTTATTGCCTTTTAAAAGAAAGACTTGCACTTCTATGGTGTCTATTTCTAATAGCGCTTTACAGCCAATGAAGTGCTGTCACTGTTGTAATGTAGCAGCCAATTTCCAAGCAGCAAGCTCCCACAAACAGCAATGAGATAATGACCAGATCATCTGTTTTAGTGATGGTGGTTGAGGGATAAATATTAGCCAGGGCAAACTCCCCTGCCCTTCTTCGGAATATTGCCATGAGAACTTTTACATCCACCTGAGAGCGCTGACGGGGCCCGACGCGTTCGAAAGACGACACCTCCGACGGTGCAGCACTCCCTCAGTACTGCACTGGAGTGTCAGCAAGTTATTATCTAAATGGAGAGAAACTGCAAAGTGCTACAGTACAAAGGGATCTGGGGGTCCTGGTGCATGAAACACAAAAAGTTAGTATGCAGGTGCAGCAGGTGATCAGGAAGGCCAATGGAATCTTGGCTTTTATTGCAAGGGGGATGGAGTATAAAAACAGGGAAGTCTTGCTGCAGTTATACAGGGTATTGGTGAGGCCACATCTGGAATACTGCGTGCAGTTTTGGTTTCCATATTTAAGAAAAGATATACTTGCTCTCGAGGCGGTTCAGAGAAGGTTCACTCGGTTGATTCCGGAGATGAGGGGGTTGATGTATGAGGAAAGGTTGAGTAGGTTGGGCCTCTACTCATTGGAGTTAAGAAGAATGAGAGGCGATCTTATCGAAACATATAAGATTGTGAGGGGGCTTGATCGGGTGGATGCGGGGAGGATGTTTCCACTGATGGGTGAGACTAGAACTAGGGGGCATAATCTTAGAATAAGGGGCTGCCCTTTCAAAACTGAGATGAGGGGAAACTTCTTCACTCAGAGGGTAGTAAATCTATGGAATTTGCTACCCCAGAGAGCTGTGGAAGCTGCAACATTAAATAAATTTTAAACGGAGAAAGACAGTTTCCTAGCAGATAAGGGAATTAGGGGTTACGGGGAGCGGGCAGGGAAGTGGACGTGAGTCTAGGTTCAGATCAGCCATGATCCTTTTGAATGGCGGAGCAGGCCCGAGGGGCCGTATGGCCTACTTCTGCTCCTAGTTCTTATGTTCTTATATTTTTGTGCTCAAGTCTCTTGGATTGGGACTTGAACCCACAACCTTCTGACTCAGAGGTGAGGGTGCTGCCCACTGAGCCACAGCTGCCACACGTATGGGTCTTGTAACTGAGAGACAGGCATCTGAATCTCTGACTAACTGCCTTCTTGTATCCATGTGTATGTGCATATGTGTGTGTTTGTGTGTGTATGCATGTATACGTATGTGTATGTACGAATGTGTGTGTGTATGTGCTTATACGTGTGTGCGTGTCTGTGTGTGTACGTGTATGCATGTGCATGTGTGCATATACATGCATGTGCGTGCATGTTTATGCGTGTGCGCGTGTACATGCATGTGTATATGAACGTGTGTGTGTGTGTGGGGACAGGGGCAGCATTTACTTTACTGATTTATTCAGCAAAAGCGTTCTTCGTCTCAATCACTGACTTCAGGCTTTAGGTTACTTTATGTAAATAATCTTGTTAGGAGTGGTCTGCCTGCACCTGCAAAGACTGCCTCACACACTGGCTGCACAATTCTCTCTTTATACCCGCACGCTTCAAGCACACACAGAGAGCTGGCCGGGCATAAACTGGTCCTATTCCACATCGTGATCCCCACACTAAACATTTAAACCTAGAAATGACTGTCGCCGAGCAAATATTCAACTCATTCATAGAACAGTCTGATGAGTTAACACCTCCATTGAAATAGCAGACAGAGGAATGTCGTACCGAAGTACGAGATTCACCAGCAACCACCACCAAGTTACCTCTGAGGCTTTAATATTTTGTGCACATAAGTATCAACCCAATCCTAAATGAAAGACTTACATTTATATAGCGCCTTTCACAACCTCAGGGCGTCCCAAAGCACTTCACAGCCAAGTAAGTACTTTTGAAGTGTCGTCACTGTTGTAATGTAGGAAACGTGGCAGCCAATTTGCACACAGCAAGCTCCCACAAACAGCAATGTGATAATGACCGGATAATCTGTTATAGTGATGTTGGTTGGGGGATTAAAAACTGGCTAGGAGAACTCCCCTGCTCTTCTTCAAAATAGTGGCTCGGGATCTATTACGTTCACCTGAGAGAGCAGACAGGGCCTGGGTTTAATGTCTCATCTGAAAGACAGCACTCCGTCAGTGCAGCACTCCCATAATATTACACCGGAGTGTCAGCCTGGATTTTGCACTCATGTCTCCGGAGTGGGACTTGAGTCCACAACGTTCTGACTGAGAGGCGAGAGAGTGCTACCAACTGAGTCATGGCTGAGCCATTATTCTTTCCATCTGTCCCGTTCTAATTTTCTCCTCTCCTCTCCCAAAAGGCAACGCTAGGATGCGGTTTCATTGGTGCGAGTCATCCTATAGAATCTCACCTTGACCGTTGGCAGGTTAGTTGACCACGAGCGCATCGGAACCAAATGCAACCCCGACGGGTCTTCAACCATCTACAGCTGTGCACTTTCCACCAGGGCCGGCTAGATAGCGATCAGGGGTTGGAACCCTGGCTGATTTTTTTCCATTTCACCATCTGGGGGGCGGGACGGGGAGGGATGATGGGGCGGGGTGGTCTGGTGCCAACTGCCCGACCCTTTACTGCCAGCTCACCTGAGACAGACTAACACGGCACGACGTGCCGATCAATCCTGCCGCCTTCCTCCGCTGTGCCGCCCAGTTCTGCCCGAGTCAGTGCATGAACCAGCTGAGCCATTGAGGGAATAGACAGAGCATTATCTTGCTACAGGCTGACGGCTCTGTAAAAGTGGAACAGTGCAGCTTTTGTGTTCTATTGGCGCAATTCCAAGGAGTCACTTGTTTTTTTTATTGGAAGTGTTGCTCTTCAACATGCATGATACATGCCAGCTTGGTTCGGTTGGTAGCACTCTTGCCACTGAGTCAGAAGATTGTGGGTACAAGTCCCACTGTGGGAGCACCTTCACCTCACGGGCTGCAGCAGTTCAAGAAGAAGGCCCACCACCACCTTCTCAAGGGAAGCTCGGGACGGGCAATAAATGCCAGCCTTGCCTGCGACGCCCACATCCCGAAAATGAATAAATACAGTTTTTAAAAAAAACAGTCACTGTAATTTCTTGGCGTGAAGCGCTGAGAGATGTTTCTGAGGGAGCTGATCAGGTACTAACTAAAGGCAAGTCTTTCATTCCTTTGCTATTGCTACATCAGCAAATCTAAAAAAAAAATAGCTGTAAGTAGTTCAGGCCTACACTCTCCCTGGGCAATTATTGTTTGGGCTGGACATCATAGAAATACATATGAAGTATTTAATTCATTTATCCCACACATACAAGCCCCATACAGTGCGGGCGTTGAACAAAGAGCCTCTGTGCCAGGGTGGGCCAGCTGCCGGTAATACAGTGGACTAGCTTCATCAACCAGACCCGTCTGCAGTCTACAGCCTCCAATGAATGGATTGTAACAGCTCCACGGTAAATTGGTCCTATGACAGACCAACGCGGGGCAGACACAGACACGCTCCGTGTCTTTGGGAGCGGTGGAGTGATCGCGAGCAAACAGGCCGAGACGTCAATTTGAAAAGAGGTGAAGTCATAGAAGAGGTCAACTGGGAGAGTTGGCCACAATCCCGGCTCTGTGCAGGGAGCCGAGGCCCTGTTAAATATTGCTGCATGAACGCCATTCATTTTAATTCCTTAGGGTGCAGTTTTTGCTGCAGTGACTGATCTCAGCTCGGTAACTATTACATTCAGCAGGACCCTTGCGTACCTCGCCTGCTTTGTGGGATGTTTTTATTAAGCAGTAGAGGCAATACATAAATGCAAGTTGTCAGCGTTGTTGAATGACTCAGGAACTCCTGGGCAACTCCTCTAGGCCAACAGGGAGCGAATTTCCAAGTGGTTAATAATGGCCGGTGATGACTGACTGCAAAGTAGTTGAAAGACTGTATGGATTATTACATCTGCTGACACATCACATGGTCCCTGTCTGTCCTTTCATCAGCAGACACAGCACTCGACAGTCGGCTCAGCTAGCTGAGTGAACACCATTTATCTTGACGTGATCTGCATGATTATTTATCAAATGTCCGCTCACGGTGTCTTCTCAGGTGCCATCACCCAACTCACCTTGCCCCAAACAGCGCCACTTCAGGAGAACGTCAGCCTTTGCTGAATCAAAGCATACACACAATCCTGAAAGGTTATCATTTATAGGAACTAACAAAAGGACGAAGACAGAAAGACTTGCAATAGCCGTGGCTGGGAGGGTTAAATAACTTGGATAACAAGTTGCATAAACTTGGCTTGTATTCTCTTGAGCACAGAAAATTGAGGGGTGATCTGATAGAGATGTTTAAAATGATAAAGGGATTCGCTAGGGTAGATACGAATAACTATTTCCTCTGATAGGAAAATCAAGCACAAGGAGGCACATTCTTAACATTAGAGCCAGGCCATTCAGGAGTGAAATCAGGGAGCACTGTCTTCACACAAAGGGCAGTAGAAATCTGGAATAGAAACATAGAAGATAGGAGCAGGAGTAGGCCATTCGGCCCCTCGAGCCTGCTCCGCCATTTAATGAGATCATGGCTGATCATCCAAATTCAGTACCCTGTCCCTGCTTTCTCCCCATATCCCTTGATCCCTTTAGCCTTAAGAAATATATCTAACTCCTTCTTGAATATATTTAATGAATTGGCCTCCACCGCCCTCTGTGGTAGAGAATTCCACAGGTTCACCACTCTCTGGGTGAAGAAATTTCTCCTCATCTCTGTCCTAAATGGCTTACCCCTTATCCTTAGACTGTGACCCCTGGTTCTGGACTCCCCCGCCATCGGGAACATCCTTCCTGCATCTGGTCTGTCCAGTCCTGTTAGTATTTTATAAGTTTCAATGAGCCCCCCTCTCATTCTTCTAAACTCCAGCGAGTATAAGCCTAATCGACCCAATCTCTCCTCATACGTCATTCCTGCCATCCCAGGTATCGGTCTGGTCTCCCCTCAAAAGTCTGTGGATGATGGGGGACAATTGGAGCTTTCACGACTGAGACCGATAGATTTTTATTGGATAAGGGTATCAAGGGATAAGCAGCTAAGATGGGTAAATGGAGTAGAGGTACAGATCAGCCGTGATACATTTCAATGACGGAGCAGGCTCGTGGGGCTGATTGGCCTACTCCTGTTCCCACATTCCTATTTATATAGCATCATATTTATCAGATTCATCCCCAAGTGCTTCACATATAATGAATTATTTGAAGGGCAATGACTCTTGTTCTATAGTTGAACGTGATAGCGTTTTGTCCGCAGCGACGACACAAATGACCAGCTGATTTATATTTGGTGGTGTTCGCTGAGAGAGCAATGTTGGCCAGGACAGGGGGAGGACTCCCTTCTTCTTTAAAGAGTGCCATGGAATCGTTAACATTCATCTGAATAGGCCACCTGAAGGGAATTTTGCTCTTCTTTGAATAGTAGATTGTTGGATGGTAATTTTAACCTAACCCACGGACGGACAGACGGATGGAAGGAAGGAAGGAAAGAAGGAAGGAAGAAAAGAAAAGAACTTGCCTTTCGCAACCTCAGGACATGCCAAAGAGCCTCACAGCCAATTAAGTACTTTTGAAGTGTGCTCACTGTTGTAATGGAGGAAACGTGGCGGCCTATTTCTGCACAGCAAGATCCCAAACCGGTAATCGGATAAATGACGAGATAATCTGTTTTAGTGTGTCCTAAATGGTTGGGAAAGAAAAATTCAAAAGTCTATGGCCTGGAAATTCGTCGCCGGGCAGTGGCGTAAAAACAGGTGGTATCGGATCGACTGCCCGTTAGACGCAGCGTCTGACTGCAATGGAACGGAATATCAGGCGCTGCGTGGAACGGGCGGCTGATCCGATCCCGCCCGTTTCTCGCCACCACCGTCGACCAATTTCTAGGCCTATGAGAAAAGGGCAGGAAAGTAGGGCTAATTTGGTAACGTTTCGGGAGAGTTGCCACGATGAGCCGCATAGCCTCCTTCTGTGTGATAAAATTCTATGATTCTATAATATCGAAATAGAAGATAGGAGCAGGAGTAGGCCATTCGGCCCCTCGAGCCCGCTCCGCCATTTAATGAGATCATGGCTGATCATCCAAATTCAGTACCCTGTCCCTGCCTTCTCCCCATATCCCTTGATCCCTTTAGCCTTAAGAAATATATCTAACTCCTTCTTGAATATATTTAATGAATTGGCCTCAACTGCCTTCTGTGGTAGAGAATTCCACAGGTTCACCACTCTCTGGGTGAAGAAATTCCTCCTCATCTCTGTCCTAAATGGCTTACCCCTTATCCTTAGACTGTGACCCCTGGTTCTGGACTCCCCCGCCATCGGGAACATCCTTCCTGCATCTAGTCTGTCCAGTCCTGTCAGAATTTTATAAGTTTCAATGAGATCCCCTCTCATTCATCTAAACTCCAGCGAATATAAGCCCAATCGACCCAATCTCTCCTCATACGTCATTCCTGCCATCCCAGGTATCAGTCTGGTGAATCTTCGCTGCACTCCCTCCATGGCAAGAACGTCCTTCCTCAGATAAGGAGACCAAAACTGCACACAATACTCAAGGTGTGATGTACTAGAGAAACAAATAACAGTTTAAAATATGTTTATAATGGGCCAGTAAATAGAATTATACTTCTTCACATCACACTATGAAAAAACCCAGCAGACAATTTGAAAACCATTGCAAAATGGATCCAATGTATTGAATCCAAAAGGTTTATGGGTCAGCGAGCCCTGGGGTGATGGGTGAACAGGACTTGGTGCGGGTCAGGGCGAGGGCAGCAGAGTTCTGGAGGAGCTCAAGTTTACGGAGGGCGCAATGTGGGAGGCCGTCTAGGGGAGCCTTGGAAGAGTCGAGTCTGGAGGTATCAAAAGGCACAGAAGAGGTTTCAGCAGCAGACGAGCTGAGGCAGGGACGGAGACGGGCGACGTTACGGAGGTGGAAGTAAACAGCACCGTTGCCCCTTTATGCTCTGCTGAGTTGTAGAAACGTCATCAGTTAAAATCCAACAGCATTTGAAACTCTCCATTTTGTTGCTGTGATCTTTCCTTTTTTTTCCTCTTTTTAGTCGCATCGTGCAGAACAAAAGACAGGAAATCAATAGTAATTTAATAAAGCAAACAAGGAAGCTGGATTGAAAGTTAGGCATAAAGGTGCCGCTTCAAACACTACAAAGGACCCACAGGAGTTAACAGAATCCACCAAATATGCGCGGCTGTGTGTACATTCGAACAAGATCGCTCACAACAGAAACAAAGATACCAAGGGTTGGACTGAAGGGAGCACCTGTACAATTAGTGCCAGGTTTCCACGCCCGAGTGTCACACTGGAGCAAATCAATATTTCACAGTAACAAAGCCTTCAGACAGGTCTGCCCTACCAAATAATTAAGGCATGTGTAACAAATGCCAAAAAGGTACAAATAACTATCCCCTCAGTCTTATTGATCTCACACACAGCGATTCCAGTATTAGATGGTGAGCGTTGAGGCGCACCGATTAAGGGTTCTATAAAAAACAAATGCGTGCGCCCACTGTTTCATTTGAACCTGTTGTAAACTGTTACTACATAGAATTACATCGAATATACAGCACAGCAACAGGCCATTTGGCCCAGCTGGTCCATGGCGCTGTGCAGCTTGCAGGGGACATTGGAGCGCGCCCATTCAAAGTTGCGCGCATGCGCGGGTTTGTTACATTGAAAAGCCGGTGAGCGGCCTGCGCGGGACCTCCAGACCGCTGCGCGGCCGCGCATCTTAACGGGAACCTTGGTGCCTACGACAATAGCTAATGTACCGGCACCAATAACTCACGTACCAGTACCTCGTGTTCAGAGTCCAAATAGCAATCTTCTAATTGCCACCGATACAGGACCTTAACCCCTATATAGTTCATACCTTGCACGATTCACATGCAGCAAAGTGTGCAAGGTGTGAAATGCAACCTGTAACGCCAGTCATCTCAGCTCACTCGTTAGGTAAGTCTGTGCAAGTTGTAAAATGCATGGCGATAAATCATGGGGATTCGAAAATTGGTGCTAATTCTGATTCAGACATTGGCATGCCAGATATTGGTTACCTACGACTTAACACTTGGCTGACACTTAACACCGAGCTGTCTCAACTAGCTGGGTGGAAGATCAGGTCTGTCAGCTACATATTAAGCTACAGTTATTTCTGGGGACTTAAGGACTAAGGGGGAAAAACTGGGTAGCGCCCATTTTGGGGCGCTAATATCGGCTGGGCGCAAAGTTTAGCGCCCGGTGCTAATTATTGCCTCCGACTGCAAAATTCACCTCTATTGCTCTTGGAGGTGATTTGAGCGCTAAATCAGGCGCTACACACCTCTCTTAAGGCGCTAACGTCGGGGAGCGAGGCACATCCTGCGGCTGTGAAAGACGCTATATAAATGCAAGATCTTTCCTTTCCTTTTAGAGGGGAAGGGGGTGGCGTCCTGATGTAATAAAACTCACTACGCACTTGGTTTGAGTATAAAGCAAGGCTTTAATCAACTTGTTTCAGAACATGGAGGTCTAGTTGTACTTCACTAGTTCCTTGTCTTACAAAATGTCCCTGGAAAGCTGGGCCCACGCCCGAGTATTTATACTCCTTGGACGGCGCCACCAGCTGGCCGTCCAGCGTTATTTCATGAGTAGTTTCTTGATGATGATGAGATTTATAACACCTCCCTTTCTTGTTGTCTTGGAGTCTTTTAAATCCTTATCTAAAGCTAGATGTAAATTATAATATTGTGCGCGTATTGCCTGTCATAACAGGTGGACGGGAAAGATCATTAAATGGAGTCTAATCTTGGGGTTCCATGGGATGTTGAAACTCAAGGTTCCTTGCAACTGATCCTGATGTGAAGGCTCTCTTCTGTCGACGTGTAGAACACACTGCCATCTAGTGCAGCACGTGTCAGCTCGGCAGAACCGCTCAAAAAGGGATTGAATCAATGGCTGTTTTAGCAAGGAGTGGAGGAAGATGCGGCTTTGAGGGAGGGAAAGAGTGAATCGGCCCCTGAAACGGAGTCTGGTTGACTTTGCAATAGAAAGACTTGCATTTATATAGCACCTTTCACAACCTCATGGCATCCCTGATCGCTTTACAATACTTTTTTGAAGTGTAGTCACTGTTGTAATGTGGGAAACGTGGCAGCCAATTTCGCACAACAAGCTCCCACAAACAGCAATGTGACAAGGACCAGGTTATCTGTTTTTTTTTTAGAAATGTTGGTTGAAGGATAAATATTGTTCAGGACACCAGGGAGAACTCCCCCTGCTCTTCTTCAAAATAGTGCCATGAGATCTTTTACATCCACCTTAGAGAGCAGGCAGGGCCTCGGTTTAACATCTTATCTGAAAGACAACAGCTCCAACTGTGCAGCACTCTCTCACTCTTAAGTGTCAGGCTGGATTATGGGCTCAAGTCTCTGGAGTGGGACTCGAACCTACAACCTTCTGACTCAAAGGGCCACAGCTAACACAATCAGGGGTGGGCTGAGTGGTATATTCCTGTGTAAACTAAATCCTCTGACTTCATTGAGTATAAGAGTAAAGACATCTCACTGCAATTATACAGGGCCCTGGTGAGACCACACTTGGAGTATTGTGTACAGTTTTGGTTTCCTTGCCTAAGGAAGGATATAATTGCCACAGAGGGAGTGCAACGAAGGTTCACCAGACTGGTTCCTAGGATGGGGGGGGGGTTGTCCTATGAGGAGAGATTGAGTAGACTAGGCCTAGAGTTTAAAAGAATGAGAGGTGATCTCATTGAAACATACAAAATTCTTACAGGGCTTGACAGGGTCAATGCAGGGAGGATGTTTCCCCTGGCTGGGGAGTCTAGAACCAGGGGTCACAGTCTCCGACTAAGGGGTCGGCCATTTAGGACTGAGATGAGGAGAAATTTCTTCACTCAGAGGGTGGTGAATCTTTGGAATTCTCTACCCCAGAGGGCTGTGGAGGCTCAGTCGTTGAGTATATTCAAGACAGAGATCGATAGATTTTTGAATATTAAGGGAATCAAGGGATATGGGGATAGTGCAGGAAAGTGGAGATGAGGTAGAAGATCAGCCATGATCTTACTAAATGGCGGAGCAGACTCGAGGGGCCGAATGGCCGACTCCTGCTCCTAATTCTTATGTTCTTATTGCAGCCTTATAATCACTCACAATTATCCACAATTTTACATTAAGCCCTAGGAAGAATAATAAAAGCACTGCACATTTTAAAATTTTCCCAAATAGGACTGCCTCAAACACCTTAGAGGATTGTAGTATTGAGATTACATATCTTTGGTAAAGAAAGTAAATGCATTGGAATTAAAATCGATTTCAATGGGTTTTCTTTTCCCGTGCAAGCACTGCCAGCTCTCCAGTTAAAGAACTCAGCCCATCCTTACCCACGGGGCAGCTGTTTATTGGGGGCAAAAGACAATATGTGAAGGACAGATGGACACCAGCAGTGGTATTTGCGATTTTTTTAAAAAGCTGCTTCAAAAAGCACAATCGCAATTTTTTGTTTGCCTGAGCGGGCACTCACTGGCGGGCGGGCGGAGCAGCACCAGCTGGCTGGAAACTGCAATCCCATCAGTCAGCACGCAGACTCGAATTCCTGGTATCTCCATTTCTATCACCGGCAGGGAAAGGCCACTTTAGAGAAACATTATCGACATCCAGCCCCCAATGAGCAGAGAGGCATAGAAAATGGGGCAACAGGCTTTGGGAGGCCACCTGACCTTTTATTGTCCTTAACTGTTCCTAATGAGTGATGTGTTGGCTCATTATGTTGGTCACATCGCCCGTCTCCGCCCCTGCCTCAGCTCATCCGCTGCCGAAACCCTTGTTCGTGCCTTTGTTACCTCTAGGCATAACTATTCCAACGCTCCCCTGGCCACCCTCCCATCTTTCATCTTCCATAAACTTCAGCTCATCCAAAACTCTGCTGTCCGCATCCTAACTCGCACCAAGTCCCGTTCACCCATCACCCCTTGGCTCGCTGACCTACATTGGCTCCCGGTCTGGCAACGCCTCGATTTTAAAACTGTCATCCTTGTTTTTAAATCCCTCCATGGCCTCACCCCTCCCTCCCTAGCTCTGTAACCTTCTCCAGCCCCACAACCCTCCGAGGTCTCTGCGCTCCTCCGAATCTGGTCGCTTGAGCATCCCCCGATTTTAATCGCTCCACCATTGGCGGCCGTGCCTTCAGCTGCCTGGGCCCTAGGCTCTGGAATTCCCTCCCTAAACCTCTCCGCCTCTCTCTCCTGCTTTAAGACGCTCCTTAAAACCTACCTCTTTGACCAATCTTTTGGTCCCCTGTTCCAGAACTTTCTTAAGTGGCTCAGTGACAAATGTTGTTTGATAATTGCTCTTGTGAAGCGCCTTGAGACGTTTTTGCTGTGTTAAAATTGCTATATAAATCGTTTGCCAGGGTTTGTCCCATCTCCTTCTCATACACGGTTTCGTGTCTGGCGCACAATTCTGATGCTTCCCTCCTCACCTTTAAGATGCTCCTTCTAACCCACCTCTTTCTCTAAGCTTTTGGTCAACTCCCCATAATCTCTAATCTCTTTGACTCACTGTCAGATTGTGCCTCACACCGCCGCGAAGCGCCTTTGCGACCTTTCTCTACCTTAAATGCGCTATATAAATGCGCAGCTGTTGGTTGTTTAGCTGCTAAAATGGACCTGTGTTTAACCTGGCCTGTCCCTTTAAGGTCACTGCCTGTGGGGAAATGGTCCAAATAGGTACATCCTGAGATCAATTAAAGGGGAATTATTAAGAGGAGCAACTTCTTTAAAGTCCCTCAGCTCTTGCCCTTGGGGAGAAACAAACTCAGGAAAACAAGCAGCAAATGAATGGCTTTCACTCCCTCGCTTTATCTGAGGGTGAAATTTGATGTGTAACAGATCAGTGCGAGATGTTAGTACTGGGAGGTCACTCAGTTCAAAGGAGATCCCAGAACCTCTTTTTCATGTCAGCAAGCCGAATTGGAAGGAATTTCTCACTCAGCCTCTTTGTGTTTCACAGGACAGGATGGTTCTTGCATTTCCATGGCGTGGGGTGTGAAGAGAGGTTTGCAGTCTGTGGAGGTGAGTGTCTCACCTCCTGACTCCCCAAAGCCTTTCCACCATCTACAAGGCACAAGTAAGGAGTGTGATGGAATACTCTCCACTTGCCTGGATGAGTGCAGCTCCAACAACACTCAAGAAGCTCGACACCATCCAGGACAAAGCAGCCCGCTTGATTGGCACCCCATCCACCACCTTAAACATTCACTCCCTCCACCACCGGTGCACTGTGGCTGCAGTGTGTACCAACTACAAGATGCACTGCAGCAACTCACCAAGGCTTCTTCGCCAGCACCTCCCAAACCCACGACCTCTTCCACCTAGAAGGACAAGGGCAGCAGGCGCGTGGGAACACCACCGCCTCCAAGTTCCCCTCCAAGTCACACACCACCCTGACTTGGAAATATATCGCCGATCCTTCATTGTCGCTGGGTCAAAATCCTGGAACTCCCTCCCTAACATCACTGTGGGAGTACTTTCACCACACGGACTGCAGCGGTTCAAGAAGGCGGCTCACCACCACCTTCTCAAGGTCAATTAGGGATGGGCAATAAATGCCGGCCTTGTCAGCGACGTCCATGAATGAATTAAAAAAAGTCAGTGGCGGACAGCCATCTAGGGTTGAGTAGCGGACTAGATGGGCTGAAAGGCCTTTTCCCAAAATGTCATAAAATTTTGTTTGATTGCGTTCCTGTGAAGCGCCCTGGGACGTTTTTGTTGTTGGTTTTACAGCCATAGCAAAATAATTAATTGGAGAAAAAGTGTTGGCAATGGTGCCCCCTAAAGCCCAGTTAATGTGTGTACTGCCCAAGGGAGGACTGATCCAGACAGACCAGGAAGATCCCAATTTTGATCCCTGGCCTATTCTAAGTTATCTGATTTCAGCTGGGACAGGAGAATGGGCTCAGCAATTGGCTTCTATTCTCGACTGCTAACTGTCTTCTTAAACCCCTCTCCCCTGTCCCTTCCACCCTCACCTCCAACAACAAGTACGAGGAGCTCATGGACTTCTTTGTCTCTAAAATTGAGACCATCCGATCTGCTGCCTCTGCCACTTCCCTTCCTTCCCCTAGCCCACAGGGCCAAACTTCCCCTAAAGTTCCCCCTGCCCTAGCCCTGAATTTGCATCTTTCTCCGGTTTCTCTTTGATCTCCCCTCATGACCTCTCCGCACTCATCCTGTCCATGAGACCCACCTCCTGCTCCCTCGACCCTATTTCCACCAAACTGCTGACCACCCAACTTCCTTACTGATGATACAAAGATAGGTGGGAAAGCAAGTTGTGAGGAGGAATCAAAGAGTCTGCAGAGGGATATAGACAGGTTAAGTGAGTGGGCAAAAATTTGGCAGATGGAGTATAATGTGGGAAAATGTGAGGTTATCCACTTTGGTAGGAAGAATAAAAAAGCAAAATATTATTTAAATGGAGAGAGACTACAGAATACTGCGGTACAGAGGGATCTGTGGGTCCTCGTACATGAAACACAAAAAGTTAGCAGGCAGGTACAGCAAGTAATTAGAGAGGCAAATGGAATGTTGGCCTTTATTGCAAGGGGGATGGAGTATAAAAGTAGGGAAGTCTTGCTACAACTGTACAGGGCGTTGGTGAGACCGCACCTGGAGTACTGCGTGCAGTTCTGGTCTCCTTATTTAAGGAAGGATATACTTGCATTGGAGGCAGTTCAGAGAAGGTTCACTAGGTTGATTCCTGAGTTAAAGGGGTTGTCTCATGAGGAAAGGTTGAGCAGGTTGGGCCTATACTCATTGGAAATTTAGAAGAATTAGAGGTGATCTTATTGAAACATATAAGATTCTGAGGGGGCTTGACAGGGTAGATGCTGAGAGGATGTTTCCCCTCGTGGAATAATCTAGAACTTGGGGCATAGTTTCAGAATAAGGGGTCGCCCATTTAAAACGGAGATGAGGAACAATTTCTCAGAGGGTCGTGAATCTTTGGAATTCTCTACCCCAGAGAGCTGTGGAGGCGGAGTCAGTGAATATATTCAAGGTGGAGATTGACAGGTTTTTGAAAAATAGGGGAGTCAAGGGTTATGGGGAGAGGGCGGGAAAGTGGAGTTGAGGCCAAGATCAGATCAGCCATGATCTTATTGAATGGCGAAGCAGGCGCGAGGGGCCGAATGGCCGACTCCTGCTCCTATTTCTTAGGTTCTTCTTATGTTCTTATCTGGCTTCCATGTTAGCTGACATTGCCAACGGTTCTCTCTACTCAGGTACTGTCTCCCTCTCCTTCAAATCTGCCATCATCACCCCTCTCCTCAAAAAGCAACCATTGACCCCTCCGTCCTTGCAAAGTACCGCCCCATCTCCAACCTCCCTTGCCTCTCCAAAGTCCTTGAACGTGTTGTCGCCTCCCAATCTCTAAATTGTCAGACTGCTTGTCCGACATCCAGGACTGGATGAGCAGAAATTTTCTCCAATTAAATATTAGCAAGACCGAAGCCATTGTTTTTGGTCCTCGCCCACAAACTTCGTTCCCTAGCCACTGACTCCATCCCTCTCCCTAGTATCTGCCCCACAACCCCTCCGAGATATCTGCGCTCCTCTAATTCTGCCCTCTTGAGCATCGCTGATTATAATCGCTCCTCCATTGGTGGCCGTGCCTTCTGTTGCCTGGGCCCTAAGCTCTGGAATTCCCTCCCTAAACCTCTCCGCCTCTCTACCTCTCTTTCCTCCTTTAAGATGCTCCTATAAAACCTTCCTCTCTGACCAAGCTTTTGGTCACCTGCCCTAATTTCTCCTTATGTGGCTCGGTGTTAAATTTTTATTTTATAACACTCCTGTGCAGCGCCTTGGGACCTTTTCCTATGTTAAAGGCGCTATATAAATACAAGTTGTTGTTGTTGCTGGTGCTCCAGTGTTAGGGGACGGTGGGGAATGGGGGAGCGGGAGAAATCAGCTAGGGTTGCCACTTCTGTTTGCTCTCCCGCTGAAAAGTGCGTAGGTGTGGATGTCAGGCGAGGCCAAGTTCAGGTTTGGTTTGTGATGCACCTCTTTCAGCTGGCCACTTGGGGGAGATGCTGGAGGGAGGCCTGTGGAACGGTGCCTCAGCATCAGTCAGTGGGGCTGGTGAGCCCACAGCCAATGGAAGTGAAAGTTGGCATGACATTCTTGAACTGTTGCCCTGATAAGAGCCGATTATCTCTAATCCAGCTAAGAGCAGATCCAGCAAAAGGTATCAGAGTCTTATAAATGCGGGTTAACAAACAACAAATCACAAAAAGAGGTAGAAATATCCTAAAAGTTACCTTTAAGAGAAGCTGACTGAGTACATGAGGAAAACATCACAAAGCCATTCTCTCATTCGACTGTCTTCATTCCAGTTTACTGAGTGCTTTTCATTGCAAATTCTTCTTAAGGAAATATCTTTGCCTGGATCGCATACTTTACCATATTTGCAGCTCAGCAGCAGCGTCTGCTGTGAATCATTTCCAGAGGGGTTGCCATGTTGGGTATTTGGTGACTTTCCATCAGCGAGAAGACGTACGAGTTCAAGTTAGGACACCGCACCCGTTCATAATTTTTAAGAAATGCCAATTTTAGAGCATCTCGATTTCTGCTTTGCGTGTTTTAGCAGGACCAACAATTTTAAATGTAATGTGATTTTTTTTTTTTTAAATATGCTTTTTGCACCATCGAAGGCTCTTGGGATGACGGCACCTGAAGGGGACGCATGTCTCTTCCATGAGTAAGCTATTGTTTTACATAAATCGCAAGTTGTTGTTGTACGCCACAGGCTGTCACAGAAACCCCACAGTGCAGATAGAGGCCATTTCGGCCCATCGAGCCTGCACCGACACATATCCCACCCGATCCCCGTAACCCCTACACCGACACATATCCCACCCGATCCCCGCAACCCCTGCACCGACACATATCCCACCCGATCCCCGCAACCCCTACACCAACACCAACACATATCCCACCCTATCCCCGTAACCCCACTAACACTAAGGGTCAATTTATCATAGCCAATCAACCTAACCCGCACATCTTTGGACTGTGGGAGGAAACCGGAGCACCCGGAGGAAACCCACGCAAACACGGGGAGAATGTGCAAACTCCACACAGACAGTCGCCCGAGGTCGGATTCGAACCCGGGTCCCTGGCGCTGTGAGGCAACAGTGCTAACCACTATGCCACCGTGCTCCCCTAAAAGAGAAAAAGCTTGGAGCTGGCTGGATTGGCGATGGGGCATTAGAACTGGCCTCATTAATCCTCCTTCATGAAGACGACGCCTCCTAAAGAGACAAAACTCATAACCTTTCTCTTTTTTTTTATACGCAGACAGTAGATTGAATATTTGTGGTCAATGTTTGAAATGGCAAGGCAAGCATTTTATTATCTGTGGAATGGAGTGAAGCTGCATAAGATTTTTTTTGAAGTGTTTATCTCGCACTAACACAGGATGTCTTTAAGTCAGCCCAGTCAAGAACGCTGTAGCCAGATCCAATCTTGCACAAGTCAAGGGTCACGCAACCAAGCTATGTGACCGATCCACATCATTCTGGCCGACCACAAACAGGAACATTTCCCCATCCTTCCCAACTCCCCCCCGCTCCCCACACTCTTTGTTTTATTGGTGGAATGGTCGGAAAACCAATGTACATTGCCACAGCGCTGCGGCACGGAGAGTTCACACGTCACCCTGCTGAGCTCCTTATCTGGGCCGGGTGTCTGTGGGCGGCTGTCAACCAGAGGCAGGGCGCTTCTAAACAAGGGTGGGGCATATTGAGGGGCGAGCCATCTCCGAGCCCAATGTCCCATCGGTTGGTTCAACAACAACTTGTGGGGAAAGTAGGCGCATCCTGAGGCCAATTCAAGGGAAGCAGCTTCTTTTAAGTCCCCTCGCTCTTGCCCTTGGGGTGAAGCCAGGTTATCAAGCTCGGAAAAACTAGCAGGAAATGAATGGCTTCCTTTCTCTTATTTTATTTGAGGTGGGAAATTTGAAGTGTGGCAGATGTATTTCAAAATTATCCAACACTTTCTCTGCTTTTGTTTTATATAACTTAGATTTATTGCCCATTGCAGTGTGAGATATTAATACTGGGAAGTCACTCAGTTAATAGCAGATCCCAGACTCCCTTTTTCATGTGAGCAAGCCAAATTGGAGGGACTTTTTCACTCTCCGATTCTTATTGTTATAGAGTCATAACGGCACAGAAGGAGGCCATTTGGCCCATCGAGTCCGTGCCGGCTCTCTGTAGAGCAATCCAGTCAGTCCCATTCCCCCGCTCTATCCCCGTAGCCCTGCAAGTTTATTTCCCTCAAGTGCCTATCCAGTCTCCCCTTGAAAACATTGAGTGTCTCCGCTTCCAACACTTCCGTCGGCAGCGAGTTCCAGGTCCTCACCACTCGCTGCGTAAAAAAGTTTTTCCTCACATCCCCCCCCCTGTATCTCTTGTCCAAAACCTTAAATCTGTGTCCCCTAGTCCTTGTACCATCAACTAGTGGGAACAGCTTTTCCCCATCTAACCTATCCAAACCCATCATAATCTTGTACACCTCTTATCAAATCACCCCGCAACCTCCTTTGCTCTAATGAAAACAAATCCAGCTTCTCCAACCTGTCCTTGTAGCTAAGATGCCCCATCCCCGGAACCATTCTGGTAAATCTCCTCAGCACCCTCTCAAGGGCCTTCACATCCTTCCAAAAGTGTGGTGACCAGAACTGGACGCAATACTCCAGTTGTGGCCTAACCAGCGCTTTATAAAGGTTCAGCATAACTTCTCTACTTTTGTACTCAATACCTCTGATGTAAGAAAACTCACTACGCACTTGGTTCGAGTATAAAGTAAGGCTTTAATCAACTTGTTTCAAAACATGGAGGTCTAGTTATCTTTCACTAGTTCCTGTTTACAAAATGTCCTGGGAAAGCTGGGCCCACGCCCGAGTATTTATACTCCTTGGACGGCGCCACCAGCTGGCTGTCCAGTGTTATTTCATGAGTCTTTCTTCATGGATCATAAGATTCATAAAAACCCCTATTTATGAAGCCCAAGTTCCCATATGCTTTGCTAACCACTCTCTCAATATGTCCTGCCACCTTCAGAGACCTATGCACATTAACTCCCAGGTCCCTCTGTCCCCGCACACTCTTTAAAACTGTGCCATTAAGTATATATTGCCTCTCCCTGTTCCGTCTGCCAAAATGCATCACCTCACACCCCTCTGTATTAAATTCAATCTGCCACTTGTCTGCCCATTCCGCTCACCTTTCTATGTCCTGTTGCAGTCGATTGGTATCATCATCACTGTTTGTCACACCCCCAAGTTTGGTGTCATCGGCAAATTTAGAGGGGGAGGGGTGAAGGTGGGTTGGCAGTCTGTGGAGAACGAGCAGTAGTGGACGAGATGGGCCGAAAGACCTTTTCCCAAAATGTTGTGTATGTGTGTGAGAGAGAAAGAGAGAGAACTAGAAAAAAGCGAGCCGTCACTGAGCCAATGTCCCAGTGGTTAGTTCAACAACAACTTGCATTTATGTAGCACCTTTAAAGTAGTAAAATGTCTCAAGGCGCTTCACAGAAACGTTACCAGACAAAAATAAATTGGCACCAAGCCAAGGAGTGGAGACAATAGAGCAGGAGATCGAAAGCTTAGTCAAAGAGGTAGGTTTTAAGGAGCGACTTAAAGGAGGAGAGAGAGAGAGAGGCGGAGAGGTTTCGGGAGGGAATTTCCAGAGCTTCGGGCCGAGGCTGCTGAAGGCACGGCCGCCAATGATTGAGCGAAGGAAGTGGGGGATGCACAGGAGGCCAGAAATGGAGGAACGCAGATATCTCATAGAAACATAGAAGATAGGAGCAGGAGTAGGCCATTCAGCCCCTCGAGCCTGCTCCGCCATTCAATGAGATCATGGCGGATCATCCAAATTCAGTACCCTGTCCCTGCCTTCTCCCCATATCCCTTGATCCCTTTAGCCTTAAGAAATATATCTAACTCCTTCTTGAATATATTTAATGAATTGGCCTCAACTGCCTTCTGTGGTAGAGAGGGAGAGTTTTAGGGCTGGAGGAGGTTACAGAGATTTCTTAACCTCCCTTTTGACCGCAGTTGGTGCAACCTTGGGAGGACCAGAGACTGGGGAGTAAAAAAAGCAGCAGCTTACTCTGGCAGAAATGTGTGGAATAAATCAATAGCTCAACGGCCAATGCTACAGTTTCCTCATTTTGCAAATACCTTCATTTTTTGGCAATGCCTGTGCATTTTGCTACTTTGTTCTAGTTGGCCTTTTAAGTTATTCTGTTTTCCCAGCAGTTTTCATCCCCCCCCAACCCCGCCCAACCTCCTTAAGACACTGACTTATGTTGGGATAAAGGTTTCATGGTCACTGGATAGCAATTAGGAGTAAGAATCCTGACTGAAGTCATGGAGAATAGCTATCACCCATAGAGCCATAAGCCAGCAGGAGTTAGCTTCTGAAAGAGAGGAGCAGAGAGGAAAAAAGCAAATAAAGATTGTTTCAATAAATGTTCAACCTGTAAAGGATGTCAAATCGCTAGTGGCAATGTCAGCAGACAGACACAGGAACAGCCACTCGAGCCTGTTCCGTCATTCATTTGGATCATGGCTGATCTGTATCTTAACTCCATCTACCCGCCTTGGTTCTGTAACCCTTAATACCCTTACCTCACAAAAGTCTATCAATCTCAGTTTTTAAATTTTCTATTGACCCTCAGCTTTTTGGGGGAGAGAGTTCCAGATTTCCACTACCCTTTGTGTGAAGAAGTGTTTTCTGACATCACCTCTGAATGGCCTGGCTCTAATTTTAAGGTTACGCCCCCACCCCCCCACTCCCCCCCCCCCCATTCCCCGCCCCCTGTTCTGGACACCACTCCACTGGAGGAAAGAGTTTCTTTCTATCTGCCTTATCAATTTCTCTTAACACGCCTCACTTAGATCACCCCTTAATCTTCTATACTCCTCATGTAGCACCTCAACTGCAAGTCCGCAATGGGGCAGGGGCCAGGTCTGATGGGGTGCAAGAGCTCGTCAAGTGGCAATGGTCACACTTGAGAAAAACGTGAATTTGGATTGCATACTCAATCCGATGATCCTCTGTCCACCATTTCAACAGAGCTGTTAGCTCAACACATGAGTGTTCAGAAGTCTTGAGTTCGGGCAGAAAGAAAAACAATCCCACAGCTTAGTGGAGATTCCTGAAGAAGGGAGTTGAGTAGGAGGTCAGGTCAGCTATGATAGCCTCGTGGTTATGTTACTGGATTCAGCAACCAGACATTGTGGGCTAGAAATTCAGTAAGGCCCCGCCAGCTTTGCGGCCAGTTACCGCCCAAAGAGGGCTTCTGCGCCAATAGAGGAGTTTGCGCTGATATCCAGCGCAGCGGTAATGGCGGCGGTAGCCGGTAGCGCTGCGCCGGCACCGATGACGTCATCGGTGTGCGCAGTGCCCCGATACCGGCCCGACCCCCATATTTCGTTGCGGCCGCCTCTTCCGCAGCGGCCGCAAACAACGTTCTGCAACCGTGGCCGTCCTGCAGCCTTAGTGGCGCTAGTTAAGGCGGCGGTGCGGCCGGCCGCTTTTTCGGCGGCCGCCTGCCTGCACCTCCTTCCCCGGCCTCCTCCACCCGCCCCCCCCCGCGGCATTGCCGGCTGCTTTCCGCGAGCCCGGCACTTCTCCGTGTTGCCGGGCTCATTTGCCGGCACTATCAAGCGGCGATCTCCCCATTGCAGGCACCTCCCCCTTAAGAGAAGGAGGAGGCCTGCAGTACCGCAGCCTGCCGCTCCGCAGCGGGTGGCGCAGCGGCACCTACAGCGCTGAAATTCAGTTTCAGCACCCCAAGCGGGGGCGGGCACACCCTGGAATAGCGCCCGGTTCCGACTTGGGGCGCAAAAACTGAATTTCTGATGGTCGCAACTGGCTCCGCGCGCAGCGCTAACTTTTGGGCGCAAGCGAGCTGGCGGGGCCTTACTGAATTTCTAGGCCTGTGAGTTCTAAAACCAGCAAGTTATAAAATTGAATTCAATAAATTTGGTGATTTGGAGCAAGCTCCAGGGGGAGCAGGGGGTGGAAATAATCATGAAAACCAGATTGTTGTAGAAACCCAACTGTTTCACAAATGCCCATGAGGGAAGGCAGTTGTCATCCTTGCTAGGCCTACATGTGACTCCAATTCCACACACTATGATTAATTCTTAATACGCCTCAGGACAATTAGGCAAACACTGCCTTGCTAGTATTATCCACATCTTATAAACACATTAAAAAAAACACTGACACAATTATAAAGGGACTGGACTGATCTCCCATGAGCAAGGGCACTGAGGCTTATTGAGATTTTATGAGCGCTGTTTGTCTTTTTCAGGGGACACTAATAAGAAATAGAAGCAGGAGTGGGCCATTTGGTCCCTCGAGCCTGCTCCGCCATTCAATAAGACCATGGCTGATATGATTTTAGCCTCAACTTCACTTTTCCGCCCGCTCCCCATAACCCTTGACTCCCCTGTAGCTCAAATATCTGTCTATCTCCGCATTGAATATATTCAATGACTCCGCCTCCACAGCTCTCTGGGGTAGAGAATTCCAAAGATTCACGACCCTCTGAGAGAAGAAATTCCTCCTCATCTCCGTTTCAAATGGGCGACCCCTTATTCTGAAACTATGCCCCCTAGTTCTGGATTCCCCCACGAGGGGAAACATCCTCTCAGCATCTACCCTGTCAAGCCCCCTCAGAATCTTATATGTTTCAATAAGATCACCTCTCATTCTTCTAAACTCCAATGAGTATAGGCCCAACCTGTTCAACCTTTCTTCATAAGACAACTCCTTCATCTGAGGAATCAACCTCGTGAATCTTCTCTGAACTGTCTCCAATGCAAGTATATCCCTCCTTAAATAAGGAGACCAAAACTGCACGTAGTACTCCAGGTGTGGTCTCACCAGTGCCCTGTACAGTTGTAAGCGCTCTGTACAGTTGTGATAAAAGTGTTCGCACAAAATTCCTTCCTCCACTATTTAAATAAATTGGGTAACATCACTGGCAAAATGCCATTTAAACATGATAAGATGCTAGCATTCCTCCGTGTTCCTTCAATATCTTGGCGTTCCTTTACATAGAAACAGAGAAACATAGAAGATAGGAGCAGGAGTAGGCCATTCGGCCGTCCGAGCCTGCTCCGCCATTCAATGAGATCATGGCTGATCATTGAAATTCAGTACCCTGTCCCTGCCTTCTTCCCATATCCCTTGATCCCTGTAGCCTTAAGAAATATATCCAACTCTTTCTTGAATATATTTAATGAACTGGCCTCCGCCGCCCTCTGTGGCAGAGAATTCCACAGGTTCACCACTCTCTGGGTGAAGAAATTCCTCCTCATTTCAGTCCTAAATGTCCTACCCCTTATCCTTAGACTATGACCCCTGGTTCTGGACTCCCCGACCATTGGGAACATCCTTCCAGCATCTAGTCTGTCCAGGCCTGACAGAATTTTATAGGTTTCGATGAGATCCCCTCTCAATCTTCTAAACTCCAGTGAGTATAAGCCCAATCGACACAATCTCTCCTCATACGTCATTCCTGCCATCCCAGGTATCAGCCTGGTGAATCTTCGCTGCACTCCTTCCATGGCAAGAACGTCCTTCCTCAGATAAGGCGACCAAAACTGCACACAATACTCAAGGTGCGGTCTCACCAAGGCCCTGTACAACTGTAGCAAGACATCCTTGTTCCTGTACTCGAACCCTCTTGCTACGAAGGCCAACATACCATTTGCCTTCTTAACCGCCTGCTGCACCTGCATGCTTACCTTCAGCGACTGGTGCACAAGAACACCCAGGTCTTTTTGCACTTCCCCTTTTCCCAATCTATTGCCATTCAAATAATAATCTGCCTTCCTGTTTTTGCCACCAAAGTGGCTAACTTCACATTTATCCACATTATAGTGCATTTGCCATGTTTCTGCCCAATCACCGAACCTGTCCAAATCGCACTGGAGTTTCATGCTGGAGCAACTAGTCCATGATGGAATATTCAGGGATGCTATATGGAGTGGGCTTGATGGGCCAAATTGTCTTTTCTCACCCAGAATTCCTTATGCTCCAATGTGTTTAGTCTGTCCATAAACACATTTGCCTCGGATTAAAAGCTTAGATCCCAACAGCAAAAGGGAATATTTCAACAGTTTTCACCCCAAACTCTGCTGCCCTTATCCTAACTCGCACTAAGACCTGTTCACCCATCACCCCTCTGCTCCCTGACCTACACTGGCTCCCGGTCCGGCAACGCTTCAATTTGAAAATTCTCATCCTTTGTTTTCAAATCATTCCATGGCCTCGCCCCTCCCTATCTCTGTAAACTCCGACAGCCCTATAACCCTCCGTGATCTCTGCGCTCCTCCAATTCCAGCCTCTTGCGCATCCCCGATTTTCATCGCTCCAACATTGGCGGCCGTGTCTTCAGCTGGCTAGGCCCTAAGCTCTGGAAATCCCACCCCCTCAAAACCTCTCCGCCTCTCTCCTCCTATAAGATGCTCCTTAAAGCCTACCTCTTTGACCAAGTTTTTGTTCCCCTGTCCTAATATCTCCTTATCTAGTTCGTTGTCAGATTCTGTCTAATAACACGCCTGTGAAGCGCCTTGGGCCGTTTTACTACTTTGAAGGCGCTGTATAGATGCAATTCGTTGTGAAGAAGTAAGATTTGAAAAAAAAAACAGCTGAAAATTTCACTCCAGCAGATCATAACAAGGTTGGAAATGAAGGAATTGGCTTCGGAACTATTACTTTATTCGCAGAAGTTGACAGCGAATGCCAAGAATTTGTTTAACTGCCTCTGTTCGGCTGCTCATTTCCTACGATCATCCAGTCGTAACTTCCTGGCCTTGCCTGCCAGGCGAAAGGCCTGTGCTTTCTGCCCAGCCTCTGTAGGCCATTTGTTAAACAAATCTGTTTCTGATTACGCCAAATGGAATGTTAAAAAAACCTACAGCAGGCCAGTGGAAAAAAAAAGACAAGCGTTCATTTTAAAACATCAATTGAATGACTGCTCACCTCAAAACCTTGCAAATTATAGTTGGGGCATGAGGCAGCAGGCAAGTTGTCCTTTGACTTGATGATAATTTTTTAAAATGCTGTATATTTAACTGTAACAATTGATAAAAGAGAAATGAAGACAAAAAGAAGCTTGGCTGGACTGTTAGACCTCAAGGTGACAGTAGGCTAACTTTGTAAAATGTAACTTTGAAAGGGAGTGGTGCATTGTATTCAAAACGTATTCTAATCAACAGTCCCTTTAAGCTGCATGGCCGCGAAGCGATCTTGAGGCCCCACTCAGCCGGTGAACCGGCTTTTAAGCAGAAAAACCGCACATGCGCAGAATTTTGAATGGCGCACGCTCGCAGCCCGTTAAAGGAGCCGCGCGGGCCAAAATAAAAATTAGAGGGAACGTTGATTGATTCTAATACATCACAAGTATCAAGGCAACTCTCGGCCTACACAGAAGGCTCACAGCAAGTGATGGAGTACAGCCATGGGTCATTTTTACCGTGGCACCAGCCAAAAAGCGGTGAAATTATGTTTTTCCTGACATGATGGCATTTTCTGTGTCTCGTGTTTAGCAAACGAGTGGACTAAAATGATTTGGCAGCCATGGCAACAGCTTTCCTTCAAATCAAAACCAGTAACACTGCAGTGGCGTTAAGGTGTTAAACCGAGGCCTTATCTTGCCTTTTCATGGGGTTCAGGTGGATGTTAGAAATCTTATGGCACTACTCAAAGAAGAGAAGGAATGTCTTCTCTTGTCTTGACCAGGGTTGATCAATCTGAGTAGAGACACTAAGGTCAGAATTTCTGTTGGCTCATTTCAATTTAGTCGGCATTCATGGATCGGGTGGGATATGTGTCGGGGCAGGCTCGATGAGCCGAAATGGCCTCTATCTGCACTGTGGGGTTTCTGTGATTCTGTGATTCTGTGATTGTGAGGGTAAGCCAGCACTTAAAGAGTTAATTTTAAGTGCCCCGATGGTTCAGGTGCACTGTCCATTGTGTGGAACTGAGTTGTACTGAGTCAGATAGCTGTGGAAATGAGTCCCACTCCAAGACTTGAACACATAGTCTAGGCTGACAGTCCAATGCAGCGTTGAGGGAGTGCTGCACTGTCGGAGTAGCCATCTCTCTTATAAGGTGTTAAACCGAGGCCTTATCTTGCCTTTTCATGGGGTTCAGGTGGATGTTAAAGATCTTATGGCACTACTCAAAGAAGAGAAGGGGTTTCTTCTCGTGTCTTGACCAACATTCCTCCCTCAACCAACACTACCAAAAACACGTATTAGTGAAATCTTGCTGTATGATAATAGGCTGGCCAGTTTGCCTACATAAGAAAGAAAGACTTGCATTTATATAGCACCTTTCATGACCTCAAGTCGTCCCAAAGAGTTTTACAACCAATTAAGTACTTTTGAGGTGTAGTCACTGTTGCAATGTAGGAAACGCGGTGGCCAGTTTGTGCACAGCAAGCTCCCACAAACAGCAATGTGTTAATGACCAGATCATCTGTTTTAGTGATGTAGGTCGAGGAATAAAAATTGGCCAGGACACCGGGGAGAACTCCCCTGCTCTTCTTCAAAATAGCACAATGGGAACCTTTACATTTATTTGAGAGGGCAGACAGGGCCTCAGATTAATGTCTCATCTGAAAGATAGCACCTCTGACAGCGCAGCACTCCCTTAGTACTACAGTGGGAGTGTCAGCTTAGATTTTATGCTCAAGTTCCTGGAGTGGGGGCTTGAACTCATCAACCTTCTGCTGCGGAGACAAGAGTGCCTCCCACTGAACTACAGCTAATATTGTAAAACACCTCATAACGATAGTCACTCCATTTCAAATAAGACAGTGTGCAAGAAGCGTTTGAAGGCATTAGGAGAGAGAAGTGTTCAATAAATACAAGTTCTTTTTTATTGCTGTACCTGGATCCACAGTCCAGCGAGAATTCAGTCTCATCGGGAGAGAAACATTTAAAAATAAAAAAATCGGGGCTTCACATTAACACTTGCTTTATCTACAAAGCCGGGGGGGGGGGGGGGGCAGGTGGAAATCATCGAATCCCAGGATCATACAGCACAGGCGGAGGCCGCTCAGCCCAGCCTGCCAGTGCCGGCTCATTGAACGAGCTCTCCAATTAGTCCGGCTCTCCTTCCCCTTTCCCCATAGCCCTGCATTTTCTCCCCTTCAAAGTATTGATCCAATTCCCTTTTGAAAGTTACTGTTGAATCTGCTTCCACCGCCCTTTCGGGCAGTGCATTCCAGGTCACAACAAGTCGCTGTGTAAAAAAAAAATTCTCCTCACCTCCCCTCTGGCTCTTTTGCCCTATGTTGGGTCAACGCTGTGGGGTTTATTAAGAGAAAAAAAATTAGCACCCAAAAACAGCCGACTAAACTTGCTGAAAAGAAGGGAACCAAAACCAAGTCCTCTGCACCGTCAATATCGATATTTTAAAGAGAGATTTGTTTTTCAATGATTTACTGTACACAGAAAATGTTGTCAGGGAGGTATAGAAAAAAGAACTTGTATTTATTTAACACGTCTCCCTCATAATGCCCCCTAAATGATTCACGCACAGTGAGCACTTTGAAATGGTCTGACAGATCTATCCTCCCCTCACCTAACCCCTCCCAACACAGAGTGAGTCACTGGAAATACCAAAGACAGTCTGAGGTTCAGTAAGTGCAAGTATGTGGCAATGGAATTTACAGACACAACATCGGAAGCCCTTGAATTCTGAGCAAGCTCTGACCACGTGTCTGCTCATGCATTAGGTGGGATAAGAGGCTCCAGAAGGTGGCATATGTTATCCCTATTTCATCGGCACAGCTATGGTTCGGTATGGAACCATTTTTTGCTCTTACTCAGCTCCGTCCGACAACGTTCTTCCTCCTCACCCTGTCCTCGCTGAAATCGAGACTCACTTCATTGTTTGCTGGTCTTTCTCAGCACCTTAAAGCTGGGGAATCTCTTTCTTTCCTCAGTTTTCCCCTCTTCTTACAATCCACCGCCATTTTTAAAACCTAATCGCCAGCTCCTGATTCGTCTCCCCTTTGCTACTCTTTTGAAACTTGGCCCCTAGAGTTGCCTACCCTCCAGTGTTGCCCTGGCATTTCCAGGAATTAAAGATTAATCTCCAGTACACTGCTGGGAACTCTCATGTATTGCAGGAAACTTTCGATTTACCGGCACCTAAATAACCGGAAATCTCGGTTAACCGGCAAAATTCAGCAGTAGGTTTTACTTCATATTATATTTGCCTTCTTCCATCTGTTGCTGTGCAAGGGTGTGGCTGCAGCTATTGCTAAGCTACAGAGACGTTTGACACTTGTGGCCATTGTTCTACAGTTGTTGCTAAGCAACAGGGTTTGTTGCTTTATACGGAGCTGTCCGCTCTCCCTATCTTTTACTATAGCGTTCGGTTATCCGGAATTTTTGATGAACCGGCACCGCGTCGGTCCCGTCCGTGCTGGATAAAAAAAGTTTCCTGTGGTTATAAACCTATTGGAGTTTGGGGGTGGGGTGGGAAGGCCATTAGATTGACAGTCAGGCATTGTCCAATCAGGTAATGAAGAGACCGTTCTCTTTCCAATCGGCACGGGAAGGCGGTCCTCTGCGAGTACAGATGTGTCGGGCTCCCAATGGCAGGAGTGTGGGGGCGGGGCGGGGCAGTTGGAAGCAGGAGACCCTGTGATAAAACCACCAGGAATACATCCGACCAAAGTTGACAACCCAGCCTGCACTATGGGCTTTGGCCCATCACCTAGGCTTCTCAATTACAAAAAAAAAATGCAGCCAAGGCAACATCTCATAAACCCTGAGCTTGTTGGTTGCTGAGAAAGGAGATAGGCTTGCAGGGGTGTCAACAGGCAAGGCAACGGGTTCCTAATAGCATGAATAGCCGAGCTCCTTTAGAACTTGAGCCAAGTTCCTTCGGCTCATGCCGACTGTCCTGTACAGGGATCAGACATCAGGCTTAGTCCAAACACAGCCTTGCTCACAACACTCCAATCATTTGTACGATGATATGATCACCAGTATTTGGTTTCCCCCGAAAGAACATTCCATACCCAGGCAAGGCAAGAGCAGCACTTTCCGATCCAAGAAATCCTAGCCTCATCCCGTTGGAAGCATATACGGCTCAGCGTACTGTGTGTACAGATCACAATCATAAAATGGATACAGATGGGAAAGGCCACTCGACCCATCCTAATTTACCTGTTCAGCAAAACTGATAGAGCCCCCATCACAGCATGCAACTGTTTCTTGAAGATTCCAGGTTTTTTTGTCTCCATTATCCAACCCAATAGTTATTCTTTAGTATGAAAAATTTCTGGATATCAGTCCTAAATTGGCACCTCCAGGCCAACACCCCTGTACAGTGCCGAGGTAGTGTTGCGTTGTCGGGAGGTGCCATCCTTTGGATGCGATGTTAAACCGAGGCCTTGCCTGCCCTTTTTGCACATGGTTCAGATGGATGTTCAAGATCCAAAGGAACTATTCGAAGAAGAGAAGAGAGTTTCAACTTGTCTTGGTCCTACCACCAAAGGTTTACCTTGAAGTAGTGCACTGGATTTATACTTTCTCGTATAGCTCTATGAGGTGCTCCCTAAGTCGTCTCTCTTCATGGTCAAATCGCCCAAGTTTCTCTAATCTTTTCTCACAACTCATGGGATTACACGGGATATACGGCACAGAAACAGGCCATTCAGCCCAACCAGTCCATACCGGCATTTATGCTCCACTCGAGCCTCCTCCCGTCTTTCCTCCTCTAACTCTATCAGCATAACCCTCTATTCCCTTCACCCTCATATGATTGTCCAGCCTCCCCTTAAATCCATCTATACTATTCGCTTCAACCACTCCCTGTGGTAGTGAGTTCCATATTCTCACCACTCTCTGGGTAAAGAAGTTTCTTCTGAATTCCCTATTGGATTTCTTGGTGACTGTCTTATATTGATGGCCTCTAGTCTTGCTCTAACCCACAAGTAGAAAAACTCTCTCTGCGTCTAGTCTATCAAAACGTTTCATAATTTTAAAGACCTCTATTAGGTCACCCCTCAGCCTTCTCTTTTCAAGAGAAAAGAGACCCAGCCTGTTCATCCTTTCCTGATAGGTATACACTCGCATTTCTGGTATCATCCTTGTAAATCTTTTTTGCACCCTCTCCAGTGCCTCGATATCCTTTTAGTAATATGGCGAGCAGAAATGCACGCAGTACTCCAAGTGTGGTCCAACCAAGGTTCGATACAAGTTTAGCATAAATTCTCTACTTTTCAATTCTATCCCTCGAGAAATAAACCCTAGTGCTTGGTTTGTCATCCTCTCTATCAAGCCTGTTCCGCCATCATGGCAGCTTCTTTATCTTTTTTTTGGTTCCCATTCCCTGGATTTTCTCCATTGTCCAATATAGGGACTGTTCACTTTCCAATTTTTTAAAAATTCGTTCATGGGATGTGGGCATCGCTGGCAAGGCCAGCATTTATGCCCATCCCTAGTTGCCCTTGAGAAGGTGGTGGTGAGAGTCCTCCTTGAATCGCTGCAGTCCATGTGGTGAAGGTGCTCCCACAGTGCTGTTAGGGAGGGAGTTCCAGGATTTTGACCCAGCGACGATGAAGGAACAGAGATATATTTCCAAGTCAGGATGGTGTGTGACTTGGAGGAGAACTTGGAGGTGGTGGTTTTCCCATGCGCCTGCTGCCCTTGTCCTTCTAGGTGGTAAAGGTTGCTGGTTTGGGAGGTGCTGCCGAAGAAGCCTTGGCGAGTTGCTGCAGTGCATCTTGTAGATGGTACACACTGCAGCCACGGTACGCCAGTGGTGGAGGGAGTGAATGTTTAAGGTGGTGGATGGGGCGCCAATCAAGCGGGCTGCTTTGTCTTGGATGGTGTCAAGCTTCTTGAGTGTTGTTGGAGCTGCACTCATCCAGGCAAGTGGAGATTATTCCATCACACTCCTGACTTGTGCCTTGTAGATGGTGGAAAGGCTTTGGGGAGTCAGGAGGTGAGACACTCGCCGCAGAATTACCAGCCTCTGACCTGCTGTTGTTGCCACAGTATTTATGTGGCTGGTCCAGTTAAGTTTCTGGTCAATGGTGACCCCCAGGATATTGATGGTGGGGGATTCGGCGATGGTAATGCCATTGAATGTCAAGGGGCGGTGGTTAGAAGCTCACTTTTTGGAGATAGTCATTGTCTGGCACTTCTGTGGTGCAAATGTTACCTGCCACTTATCAGCCCAAGCCTGAATGTCATCCAGGTCTTGCTGCATGTGGGCATGGACTGCTTCATTGTCTGAGGAGTTGTGAATGGCACTGAACACTGTGCAGTCATCAGCTAACATCCCCACTTCTGACCTTATGATGGAGGGAAGGTCATTGATGAAGCAGCTGAAGATGGTTGGACCTAGGACACAGCCCTGAGGTACAACTGCATCGATGACCTGGGGCTGTGATAATTGACCGCCAACCACCACAACCTTCTTCCGTTGTGCTAGGTATGACTGCAGCCAGTGGCGAGTTTTCCCCCTGATTACCATTGACTTCAGTATTACTAGGGCTCCTTGATGCCACACTCGGTCAAATGCTACCTTGATGTCAAGGGCAGTCACTCTCACCTCACCTCTGGAATTCAGCTCATTTGTCCATGTTTGGACCAAGGCGAGAATGAGGTCTGGAGCTGAGCGGTCCTGTCAGAACCCAAACTGGGCATCAGTGAGTAGGTTATTGGTGAGTAAGTGCAGCTTGATAGCACTGTCGATGACACCGTCCATCACTTTGCTGATGATTGAGAGTAGACTGATGGGGCGGTAATTGGCTGGATTGGATTTGTCCTGCTTTTTGTGGACAAGACATACCTGGGCAGTTTTCCACATTGTCGGATCGATACCAGTGTTGTAGCTGTACTGGAACAGCTTGGCTAGAGGCGCAGCTAGTTCTGGAGCACAAGACTTCAGCACGATAGCCGGGATGTTGTTGGGGCCCACAGCCTTTGCTGTATCCAGTGCGTTCAGTTGTTTCTTGATATCACGTGGAGTGAATCAAATTGGCTGAAGACTGGCTTCTGTGGTGGTGGGGACCTCAGGAGGAGGCCGGTATGGATCATCCACTCGGCACTTCTGCCTGAAGATCGTTACAAACGCTTCAGCCTTGTCTTTTGCACTCACGTGCTGGGCTCCACCATCATTGAGGATGGGGATATTCATGGAGCCTCCTCCTCCCGTTAGTTATTTAATGGTCCACCACCATTCACGACTGGATGTGACAGGACTGCATAGCTTTGATCTGATCTGTTGATTGTGGGATCGCTTAGCCCTGTCGAAAGCATGCTGCTTCTGCTTTTTAGCATGCATGTAGTCCTGTGTTGCAGCTTCCCCAGGTTGGCACCACATTTTTAGGTACGCTTGGTGCTGCTCCTGGCATGCTCTTCTACACTTCTTATTGAACCAGGGTTGGTCCCCTGGCTTGATGGTAATGGTAGAGTGAGGGATATGCCAGGCCATGAGGTTACAGATTGTGGTGGAATACAATTCTGCTGCTGCTGATGGCCCACAGTGCCTCATGGATGCTCAGTTTTGACCTGCTACATCTGTTCTGAATCTATCCCATTTAGCACGGTGGTAGTGCCACACAACACGATGGAGGGTGTTCTCAGTGTGAAGATGGGACTTCGTCTCCACAATGACTGTGCGGTGGTCACTGCTACCAATGCTGTCATGGACAGATGCATCTGCGACAGGTAGATTGGTGAGGACGAGGTCAAGTAGGTTTTTCTCTCGTGTTGGTTCTCGCACCGCCTGTCGCAGGACCAGACTGGCAGCTATGTCCTTCAGGACTTGGCCAGCTCGGTCAGTAGTGGTGCTACCGAGGGACTCTTGGTGATGGACATTGAAGTCCCCCACCCAGACTACATTCTGTGCCCTTGCTATTCTCAGTGCTTCTTCCAAGTGGTGTTCAACATGGAGGAGTACGGATTCAGCAGCTGAGGGAGGGCGGTAAGTGGTAATCAGCAGGAGGTTTCCTTGCCCATAGCTTGACCTGAAGCCATGAGGCTTCATGGGGTCCGGAGTCAATGTTAAGGACTCCCAGGGCCACTCCTTCCCAACTGTATACCACTGTGCCGCCACCCCTGGTGGGTCTGTCCTGCCGGTGGGACAGGACATATCCAGGGATGGAGATGGAGGAGTTGGGGACATTGGCTGAAAGCTATGATTCTGTGAGTATGACTATGTCAGGCTGTTGCTTGACTAGTCTGTGGGACAGCTCTCCCAATTTTGGCACAAGTCCCTAGATGTTGGTGAGGAGGACTTTGCAGGGTCGACTGGGCTGGGTGTGCCGTTGTCATGTCCGTAGCCGGTGCCGAGGTCGATGCCGGGTGGTCCGTCCGGATTTATTTTTATTGTTTTTCGTAGCACTTTTTTTACAACTGAGCGGCTTTCTAGGTCATTTCAGAGGGCAGTTAAGAGTCAACCACATTGCTGTGGGTCTGGGGTCACATATAGGCCAGACCGGGTAAGGGCGACAGATTTCCTTCCTTAAAGGACATTAGTGAACCAGATGAGTTTTTAGGACAATCCGGTAGTTTCATGGTCACCATTACTGACACTAGCTTTTTATTCCAGATTTATTTAATTAACTGAATTTAAATTCCCCAGTTGCCGTGGTGGGATTTGAACTCATGTCTCTGGATCATTAATCCAGGCCCCTGGATTACTAATAAAAACAGACAATGCTGGAAATACTCAGCAGGTCAGGCAGCCTCTGTAGAGAGAGAAACAGAGTTAACGTTTCAGGTCGATGACCCTTCTGTTTCTCTCTCCACAGATGCTGCCTGACCTGCTGAGTATTTCCAGCACTTTCTGTTCTTATTTCGGGTTTCCAGCATCCGCAGTATTTTGCCTCTGGATTATGAGTCGAGTAACATAACCAATATGCTACCGTTCCCATCGACGTGGGAAGGCGGGCCACTACGAGGAGGGACGTGTCGGGCGACCAATGGCGGGAGTGTGGGGGGCGGGGCGGTTGGAGGCGGGAGGTCATGTGATGAAACCTCCAGGAATACATCCAATCAGAGTTGGCGACCCTGCCCGCACTATGGACTTCGGCCCATCACCTCGGCTTCTCAATTACAAAAATGAAATGTAACCAAGGCAACACCTCACAAACCCTGAGCTGGTTGGTCGCTGAGAAAGGACTTGTAGGGGTGTCATATTCCTACACTTATGTGATAAATCCATGTAGTGAAACAAGGAACACGAAGA
Source organism: Somniosus microcephalus (assembly GCF_052327205.1). NCBI lineage: Eukaryota > Metazoa > Chordata > Chondrichthyes > Squaliformes > Somniosidae > Somniosus > Somniosus microcephalus. Next base: position 16,809,599 of record NC_140992.1, read on the forward strand.
GGCGAGATATTAGAATTAGTCCGTGTACTTTATTAAACAACTGCGTAACATACAGGCCTGCATCCTCCCATTCCACCTCCGCAGACCTTAACTAGCAGCAGCACTAGCTACAGCACCACCTGGTGGATAACCTTAATCATAACATCCCAGATTACTATAACTTACTTACCATGTGAGTATCTACCTCCCTTTCAAAACACTTCCATTGACTTTGCAACTATGAACTCCTGGGGTAGTGCATCCCTCGTTCTCACCACTCAATTGCATGCAGAAGCTCTTTGGGAGTCAACTTTAGCCACTTTAGCTCCAACCGTCTCATAGAATCATAGAATAGAATCATGGAATAGTGCAGCACAGAAGGAGGCCTTTCGGCCCATCGAGTCTGCGCCGGCTCTTTCGAAGAGCAATCCAGTTAGTCCCATTCACCGGCTCTTTCCCCATATCCTTGCAATTGTTTTGTCCTTCAAGTATTTCTCCAATTCCCTTTTGAAGGCTACTATTGAATCTGTATCCACCGCCCTATCGGGCAGTGCATTCCAAATCCTAACCACTCGTTGCGTAAACAAGATTTTCCCTCACGTCGCCTCTGGTTCTTTTGCCAATTACTTTCAATCTGTGCCCTCTCCTTATCGACCCTAGGGATCAGACTCTCGGTTGACTTACTTTAAAAATATTATCGCAACAAGTAATGTCGGGAAAAGCTGTGTGCCATATATCAACAGGACACCCTACGTGGACATGTTAATGAGGAATTAGAACTACCGAGGAATTGGTTTTTATTCGGGGAGAGGGAAGAGAGCGGTTTCACCTCTGTCACAATAACTTCACGCATAACAATAATGCTTTTGTATCTTGAATTTGTAAGCACATGAAAAATAGTTGACAGCAAAGAGGTTGCAGCCAGGTCATGTGACCGTAAGCCTTCAGTGTAGGCCTCAGAAACGGCCAAGCCTTGCCATTTCTTAGCACATACTGTGAATACAGTGCAGGTTTGGTTCAATCCCTTTTGACTCCTGTGCTGCCTGAACGGGACAAGAGTATATTTTATTTCTGTCCTTTCGGCCCGGGTAAAAGACTGGACCGTTAGCCAAGCTCTGGCTGAACAGCTGAAAGGGGGTCCTGCCATTTTGTTGTAGGACCCCCTCACAAAAGTATTTGGTTCGCTACTCTGGAAGGTCTAAAAATAGACAGCAAATTACACAGGCTATATTCATTGCCGTGCTTCAGCTCCAAGACACATTGACTGCTACCATTCTCCTCAGTAGACAGCTCTGGCTGGCATCGTCTGCACGCACAAACCCCTGGAAAGTGAGGCGCTGTTCCTCGGGAATTGGACGCAACGCGTAGATGTTGCAGTAAAATCACTGCCCACAGGCTAGAGACTTATTCACACAAACTAGCACCGTCCACAATTTTTTCTTTAAAACAGGGGCATGATACCCTTCGATTAATGCACACACTAAAGTAGACATCTTTGCATCCGGTTAACTTATAAGCTGCTGTTTCCCCCCACCCCCCCACCCACCTGCAATCATTGTATGACATCAGTGTGGAAACCTTACTCCGTAAAGCATAACATAAACAGTGGCTCATGTGCAACAGAATCAACATTTCGTTACAAAGCTGATTACTTTTTTTTTAACCGTTTAGCACACTCGGAGGGTGCTGCAGTTCGCCATCATCGCAAGCATGGGATATAAAGCATTGCACACATACAGTAGTTCAGTCCATCAACAGTAAAGTACACACACACGCGCGCACACACACAGTGCGCACACACGCGCGCACAAATCAATGAGGCATTCATGATCATTTCTGTACTTACTTTCAGTGAATCAAAGCAGGCGATTACACGTCCATTTTCAACTTGGCAACTTTTGGAAGGATGTGCAAATTTACATTCCGTGTCTGGTCGTGAGCAAGTCCCTCTTTGAAATTCTCTGCACACCTCCAGTGTCAGCCATTTTGTGTCCCGTATCTGTGCCACGCTAACAGCCATGTTTGTGAGTTAACAGGCAGGTGAGATATCCCGGAACAGTGCGGAGATAAAACAGGCAGACTGCGGTGCGGCGAAGAGCCGGTTAAAAAAAAACTCGACGTTTTCTGGGGGAAAGTAAAGAATTCTCTTTGTATTTTCTTGTTTCGAGCGCAAGGAAGGCCTTTTCGATAGAAAGATCACCACGAGGAAGTTTCCTTTGAGAGCAAACTCCTGGCATTAGATTGGCAAGGTTTTTTTATAATTCCCCAAAAAAAATAAAAGGCTTTCTTCTTTTTAGTATTGTGTAAAAGCAACAGTGCTATCACCGGCGAGGAGCGGTACGTCAGAACCAGGACAAGCTTTGTACTCTCAGTAACCCATTCCGCGTTGCCAATTTGAAGGCCGTTTCGAAGCCTGAAAATGGGACAATTCGCTGGCAGTGAATATCCCAGTTGCTTCCAGTATAGTTATTCGAAGGGCAATATCCAGCCAGCTGATTTGACAAACGCTTTCTGTGCTGTGCAATCAATATCGATCAAGTCTCCCCAGCTGATTGCAGCAATTTAAAGTGATCAGCTTTTCTTTTTTTGTTTGTTTAAAATTCCCTCGGTTGTTTCAGGCAGAAGGTAATCTTTTCAGCAGAGTTGGTTTATTTGTGTGTAAAGTTATAATTCTTTGCTCGTTACAGTAAAATAGCAAGAGAGCAACGGCAGGCTGATACACTGCGAAAAGTTTTTTTTTTCTTCCTGTCTCTCTCTTTCTCTTTCCCTCTCTCTCTCCCTCTCTCTCTCTCTCTCTCTCTCTCTCTTTCAGATCTAGGTGGGAATGAAGGGGAGGAGGGCGGGAGGGGGGAAAAGGAGGAGAAGGAGGAGGAGGAGGAGGGTGGGGCGGGCGATTGTACTAAAGCCGGAGGGATTGGATGTGCAGTTGTTGCAGTCTAGCTGGTAGCAAGCAAGGCAAAAAAAGCAGAGACTGCTCTAGAAGCTGTTCCAAGCAACAGAGACTCCAGGAAAGGCACTTCTCAGTACCAACCTGTAGGAGAAACAGATACATCAACATTTTACCAACCAGTATTTAACTCCTATCCCATAAAAAGAAACAAACAAAGAAATAAATAAAACCCCGAAATGAACAGGAAATTAAAAAAGAGAAAAAATATACACCTTCCTGCATCAAGCTGGAAGTGACATGCAAAGGCAACGGTCTACCTGCGTATGTAGTGAAATCGAAAAAAAAATACTTACAGTGCAGCATAATGCAGCCAGCCATTGTACATTATTAAAAAAAAGGCCGTTTGTCCCCTTGTGAAGCAATGCATGATAGGGAGACAACCAATCAGGGAGAGTGTTGCAGCAATATTCTGGGCAGGAAGCCAATAGTGGAGGCTTTCTCATGAAAGGCCGCGCCTGTCAGACATTCATTGCTATGCTACAAGCAAAGAAAACGCTCATCAGATGCGACTAATTCTGCTGCGTGAAGTCAAACCAGGTGCTTTTTTTTTGCGTCTTTTATATTTACCCAACATGCAGTTAGTGGATTAATCCAGGCTAGCTTTACACCAGCTTCCAGCAAGAGCCAAAGCACCTGCAGAATCTCACACACTCACACACGCACACACTCGTGCACTCACTCACACACGCACTCATGCACACACACACACACACTCGTGCACTCTCTCTCACACACTCATGCACACACACGCACACACGCACTCGTGCACACACACACACTCATGCACTCTCACACACTCGTGCACACACACACGCACACACTCATGCACTCACTCACACGCACACACTCATGCACTCACACACGCACTTGTGCACTCACTCACACACTCATGCACACACACGCACACACTCGTGCACACACTCACACACTCGTATGCACACACTCGTGCACACACTCACATGCACAAACTCGTGCACACACTCACACACACTCATGCACACACTCACACATGCACACACTCGTACACACACTCACACACACACTCGTGCACACACTCACACACACACACACTTGTGCACATGCACAACCTCGCACATTCACACACTCGCACGCACACACACGTGCACCCATACACTCGCACATGCTTGCACGCTCGCACAAACACACGCGTGCATGCACGCACTCGCACATGCTTGCACACTCTCACACACACATACACACACATTCTCCAACACTCACACACTCGCACATGCTCGCACACTCATACACTCCCACACACACAGGTGCACACACACACATTTGCACAGACATGCACACACTCGCTCGCACACGCACTCATGCGCGCACAAGCAAACACGCAAGAGTCAAGCCTAATCCTGCAGACTCTGGAGTTAACTTGGCAACGCCTGAGGCACAGGCTCAGTACAGTGTTTTGCTGTCAGGAACGAACAGGAGAGAGAGAGAAGAAGGGGGTTGCTGTGAATGGTACGTTCTCTTCTCCCTTCCCCCACCCGCAGCCCACCCGCCCCCCCCACGCCCGAAACCAAATGAGGTCCTAACTCCCATCACAGGCCTGCGGTGGTGTATCATGTTATAAAACTGTTCCATTCAGCCAGCGGCCACTTTCTCAATATATCACAGCCAAGTCAGATATTAACAAAAGCTGCCTTTATGGTGACCTGTTTTTTTCCACCATCGAGATCCGTGTTAAACGGGGAACAGAGGAGTCACAGTGCTGTCTGAATGCCCGGCAAAATCCGAGCCCTGCCAAGGTAAAATGCGATTCCATTACACCAACATTAAATATTAAGCAAGGCAATTTGATTTTTTAGCAAAGGCTGTGTGCTTTCGAGCTCCCGCTGGACCCACCCCATACTCCGCTCACCACCCCCCGCCCCCGCTCCGACTGTGTAGGCGGTGGCATCAGTTGAAGCTGGGATTAGATCCATCCACACAACATTAACTCTGCACCCATTGAGTAGCCATGAATCTATGCCGTGAACTTTTCCTCCTTTTCCCATTCCCCTTCATTTATCCCACGTCAACGGTTGCCCACCGAGGGAGTCAGGATTCCCTTCAGCCGCAACAAGGCGCAATTCTCCCCCACCCCCGATACCGTGCCATCTTCACCAGAGGAATTTTGCTCTTCCTTACCCCCCACCCCACTCCCCCCAATTCCATCCGCTCCTGTCCTCCAGGTGCAGGACAATGCCGGCGATGGGTCATATCAGCGCCCGGCAGCCACCTGTTGCCTAGCTACAAGAGGCTCATTCGTGCAAGTTTAGCCAGCGGAGGTCGATGGGGAATTTGACCCCGGGGGGGGGTGTCACGCCCGAGCCCAAACTTGTCCCCATCCGATGCCCACACGGGCACGCACTTACCAGCAAGGGTGGCTGGGTGGGGCGGGGGAGTTGCTAGACAGCAGTCAGGAGTGGGAACCCTGGCTGATTCGCCCCCCTTCCCTAGCGCAGAGCACTGAGGTCAACTGTAACCAACATGCCACAACGGAGAGGCGCTAACTCAGCACAAACAAATGTTTTGGACCCTCAGCCCTCCCTAGACTGTATAGCTCAGTATTGTAGCGGGGCAGTGCAGTTCACGGGCTAAACATTATAAACATGGGGCACTGAACGTACAGCCAGACTCCAATTACACCCCCAACATTTCCCTGCAGAGAATTGAATTAAATGGCTACATCTTGATTGATGAGCGACACGAACGCTTTCATGCGCCGAGGTATAGATTGCAATCATTACAAGTTGGCATTTATCTAGGGACCTGCAAAGTTACGTTGCAAGGGTATCACAGCAATTTGAATAGAGCAGAGTTCAAAATTATTCTGGATTTTTTAAATTGCGGCTGGTTTGCTACAATAAGCACCATCATATCTTTTAATTTCCCATCGTTGGCGAGATTGCTGAGCTTCAGCAATGATTACCTGCAATTTCCCAGCTACAATCGATAGCCAGTGCTGTTTACTGGGGCTAAGGGAGGTGGGGAGTCGAACATATAAACACACGACAAAGGGCAGCAAAAGAACAATTCGTGCATTCAGTGTCCCTCCAGATATAGTGCGGCCCCATCACTTCCTCTTCCCCCAGCCCCTGGCGCTGGTTAAACCCATTGCTGCAAAGGCACGAGGGAAATCAGCGGCACATGGGGTAAATCTATTCAGGCTCTTAGGCCTCTCTCCCAAGACTGGGCCTAAACTGCAAAAAAAGGCCCTCCTTTGCAGCCCCAGTTGTATCTGGGTCTGTAAATCTGCCGCGGCCGATAGAAAGCAGACTTATAGACTGGGAGCCCAATTAAAAAAAGACCAATATAAACAGACCATGACAGACAGACACAAACACACACACACATCAGACAGATACGCAAAGAACCATTTGAAAGGCAGTTCGACCGAATAATACAATTCGTGTCATTTGACAGACAATAAGGCCACTTTAAACTACAAATGAAACATGGCAAATGTTGAATTTCAGGGGTAATTTTTAAATCTCACCCGCCCGGCAGACAACCAACGGGATCGGGTGCAACGCTGGTCTTACAGCCCGCCTGATCTTACTCTCCATTTGACACTCCAGCGCAGTATTGAGGGAGCGCTGCACTGTCGGAGGTGCCGTCTTTCGGATGAGAGCTATGGCACTATTTTGCAGAAGAACAGGGAAATCCTGGGGCCAATATTTATCCCTCAATCAACATCATTAAAAAAAAACAGATTATCTGGTCATTATCACATTGCTGTTTGTGGGAGCTTGCTGTACGCAAATTGGCTGTCGCGTTTCCCACATTACAACAGTGACTACACAATCAAAATTAGGTCAAAAAGTACTTAATTGGCTGTAAATCGCTTTGGAAATGTCCTGTGGTCATAAAAGGCACCATATCAAAGCAAATCTTTCTTTTCTTTTGAAGGCAATGGAGAATAATACTGGGCGGGGGTGTAAAATAAGGTTCCACCCGATTGGACGGGATTCCCGCCCAGTGAGTTAATTTAAAATTGCCCTCGTTATGTTTTGGCCTACTCTGAAGATGGCTGGTGAGGGGGCATGGACGGGAGACTTGTCCTCTGCTGCTCTCTCTCCGGCCCCACCAGGCCCCTTGGTAGAGCAGAGACTGAGCTGGGGCTCACCAAGGCAAATAAATAAAGGCAGGCTGGAGTTTGAAATTAAATTTTCTGTCACTTCATTTCTTGCGCCTGCTTTCTCCAGTCAGATTTAACCCTGCATTTCATACAGCTTGAAAAGAGACTTATTTTTAAATATTATTCCCATTCGTGATGAGTAATGTGGTACTTAGCCCACCTGCCGCCCCCCAGCCCCCGCCCCCCCCACCCCCACCCACAGCTTTCCTCCCATCCTCTCCTGAAAAGATTTGAGTCGTGCTGGAATGCGGTTTCACAAGCGTTGGTGGCCCCACCCCTGCTACCCCACCCAGGTGGTCATTCCTCACGTGGCAAGTAAGCTTCAACAGGCTGTTCTGTCATGGGGGCAATATACAAGCATGGATTGAGAATTGGTTAACAGACAGAAAGCAAAGAGTAGGGATAAACGGGTCTTTTTCAGGATGGCAGGCTGTGACTAGTAGGCCCCAGCTATTCACAATCTATATCAATGATTTGGATGAGGGGACTAAATGTAACATTTCCAAATTTGCTGATGATACAAAGCTAGGTGGCAGTGTCAGTTGCAAAGAGGATGTGAAGAGGCTTCAAGGGGATCGCGACAGGCTCAGTGAGTGGGCGAGAACATGGCAGATGGAATATAATGTGGATAAATGTGAAGTTATCCACTTTGGTAGAAAAAACAGAAAGGCAGAGTATTTCCTAAATGGTAAAAGATTGGGGAATGCAGATGCTCAAAGGGACCTGGGTGTCCTTGTACATGAATCACTGAAAGTGAATGTGCAGGTGCAGCAAGCCATTAGGAAGGCAAATGGTATGCTGGCCTTCATTACAAGAGGATTTGAGTACAGGAGTAAAGAAGTCTTACTCCAATTATATAGGGCCTTGGTGAGAGCACACCTGGAGTACTGTGTACAATTTTGGTCTCCTTACCTAAGGAAGGATATACTTGCCATAGAGGGAGTGCAACGAAGGTTCACGAGATTGATTCCTGAGATGGCGGGACTGTCGTATGAGAAGAGATTGAGTAAACTAGGCCTGTATTCTCTTGAATTCAGAAGAATGAAAGGGGATCTCATTGAAGCATACAAAATTATTACAGGGCTTGATAGGGTGGATGCTGGGAGAATGTTTCCCTTGGCTGGGGAGTCTAGAACCAGGGGTCACAGCCTCAGGATAAAGGGTAGGCCATTCAGGACTGAGATGAGAAGAAATTTCTTCACACAGAGGGTGGTGAATCTTTGCAATTCTCTACCCCAGAGGGCTGTGGAGGCTCAGTCATTGGATATATTCAAAACAGAAGTCGATAGATTTCTGACTAGTAAGGGCATCAAGGGATATGGCAATAGGGCCGGTGAATGGAATTCAGGCAGAAGATCAGCCATGATCTCATTGAATGGTGGAGCAGGCTCGAAGGGCCGAATGGCCTACTCCTGCTCCTATTTCTTATGTTCTTATTGTCAAGATCGATACTGTCCGCACCCACAGACCAACGCTTGCTCACTTTCCATTTCCAGAGTTACATCAAGTCTACAGCACAGAAACAGGCCATTCGGCCCAACTGGTCCGTGCCGGTGTTTGTGCTCCACACGAGCCTCCTCCCACCCCTCTTCATCTAACCCCATCAGCATATCCTTCTATTCCTTTCTCCCTCAAGCTTCTCCTTAAATACATCTGTGCTATTCACCTCAACCACTCCCTGTGGTAGCGAGTTCCACATTCTCACCACTCTCTGGGTAAAGAAGTTTCTCCTGAATTCTCTATTGGATTTATTAGTGACAAACTTATATTTATGACCTCTAGTTGTGAACTCCCCCACAAGTGGAAACTTAACGCTGTGGTGTAACATATCATGACCGCCTTACGAGTCTGCAACAACAACAACAATTTATATGTTTATATAGCGCCTTTAACGTAATAAAACGTCCCAAGGTATTTCGCAGGAGTGTTATAAAAGAAAAAAAATCTGGGCCGGATTCCTTTGTCCGGTGCGTTAGCGGAGACGTCAGCCATTTGAAGCTAACGGAACGTTGGCCTTTATCTCCAGAGGGGCTGGAACACAAAGGGGAGGAAGTGATGCTTCAGTTGTACTGAGCCTCAGTCAGACTCCACCTGGAGTGACTGCGCTCAGTTCTGGGCACCGCGCCTCACGAAGGACATATTGGTCTTGGAGTGGGTGCAGCGCAGATTCACCAGACTGATACCAGGGCTTAGAGGGTTAAGTTATGAGGACAGGTTGCATAAACTTGGCTTGTATTCCTTTGAATACGGAAGATTAAGGGTAATTTGATTGAGGTGTTTAACATGTTAAAAGGATTCGGTAGGGTGGATATGAAGAAGATATTTCCTCTGATGGGGGAATCAAGAACAAGGGGGAACGATCTTAAATTTAGAGAAATTTGGAACTCTCTTCTCCAAATGTCTATGGATGCTTGGACAATTGGAGCTTTCAAGACTGAAACTGATAGAGACTTGTTAGGTAAGGGAGTCAAGGGATACGGAGCAACGACGGGTAAATGGGGTTGATGTACAGATCAGCCATGATCTAATTGAATGGCGGAGCAGGCTCGAAGGGGCTGAATGGCCTCCTCCTGTTCCCAAATGGGTTTCGTACCTCCACTGAAATGGCTGGCGAAGGAACTTCAGAGGAATGTGTTAAATGTTCATCCGCCACCAGTCCAGGCTGCAATTTCAAGGCCTGTAGCCCAGTTGAATCTGCATCACTCTAAATATCACAGCCCTCCGTACACATGCCTTGCCCACACAATCACTGCCCTGGAGTAAGGTAGCAACATATATGCGGTATTGCCATAGGATTGAACCAGCTGGACCAATTGCACATTAAGGCATTTTGTGGCTTCATTTAAAACACGTTGAATAAAACGAAGAAAGAAAATAAAAATAAATAGTCGCTGACGTAAGAAAACTACTAGGCACTTGGTCTGAGTATTAAACAAGGCTTTAATCAACTGTTTTTCAACATGGAGATCTAGCTGTGTCCTTCACTAGTTCCTGTTAACGAATGTCCTGAGCAAGCTGGGCCCATGCCCGAGTATTTATACTCTTCCTGGACAGCGCCACCAGCAGGCCGCCCAGTATTACTTCATAAGTCATTTCCACATAAATGACAAGATTCATGTCAGTCGCGATCTGTTTGTCACTGAGCCAACCAATTTCCTTATTGCTACCTCCTTTACGTCACACAGTCTGATCATGCCCCAGCACTGATTTTGTAAAATGTTCTTCATCTCTGATCAATGTCATTTCAGCTCTGGTTTTAAGAATAGGGCAACTGTTCTTTTACTGAGACCATAGCATCTTTAATAAAAAAAAAAGTAACGGATGGTTAAGAGTCATTTAATTTTAGGCTTCAGATGATATTCATAAACCACTCAAGTCTCATGGTTTATGGTGTCATCTTGACCCTTTGGTTGAATTCAAGCTTATTTTCTCACTCTCAACCATCCAGAATTATCTTATTTTCGGAGTCTGGATAAATAATTGGAAACTCAATGGGGGAAAAATTGGGTATCGCCCATTTTGGGGCGCGAATATCGGCCGGGCGCAAAGTTTAGTGCCCGGCGCTAATTATCGCCTCCGACTGCAAAATTCGCCTCTATCGCCCCTGGAGGTGGTTTGAGCGCTAAATCAGGCGCTACACACCTCTCTTAAGGCGCTAACGTCAGGGAGCGAGGTGCTACCTCAGAGCGCTACCGAAGCTCAGGCGATGCCAATTACCATGGAAGCCAGACAGACTGGCACCATCCAGTTCTTAAAGGGGAGGGGCCATCTTGCTGGCCAGCCACACCCTGCTCATTGCAGCCTTGAATCTCAGCCTGGAGAGACCTCAAAAGCGATTGTGTTGGAAGCACTAATGGATAGGCCCGGGGAAAGAGCTCGGCGCTTAGGAACCTAAAAGTGGTGCTGAGTGCCAAAACTCCTTTGGATAGCCTTTAAATAGCGCTCCCTCAGCCCCTTCCCGACTTGAAAATGTTCCCCTCTACCTGTCGTTCCTAGCGGCAGTCACTAAGGCAGGGGCCGCGACTCAATATCAGGTCTGGGGCGCTACCGGGGCGATGCATGCTTGACTGACGTCACAATCTATGGGCGCAGGAGATCATGGCGGTAGTGTTTAGTGCTGCAAACTGCTGTAAAAGTCTGTTCAATTTCGTGAGTGGCGCTAAAATCGCCGCGCTCGGGCGCTAAGTTCCTAGCGCCCCGTTAGCACCCCCCCAGAGGCGCTAACGGGAGGCGCTAACCAACCGAATTTTTCCCTCTATATGTCCTAACCAATATTTGTCCCTCAATCAATATCTAAAACAGATTAACTGGTCATTATCCCATTGCGGTCGGTGGGAGCTTGCTGTGCGCAAATTGACTGCTGCGTTTTCTACATTACAACAGTGACTACACTCCAAAAAGTATTTCATTGGCTGAAAAGTGCTTTCGGACATCCAGTGGTCAGGAAAGGTGCTATGTAAATGCAAGTCTTTCTTTTCTTTCTCTAGGAAGGCAATTGCCTTGATCCAGGTGCCAAACTCATGACCTCTTCCACCTAGAAGGACAAGGGTAGCAGGCACATGGGAACACCACCACCTGTAAGTTCCCCTCCAAGTCACACACCATCCTGACTTGGAAGTATATCGCCGATCCTTCATCATCGCTGGGTCAAAATCCTGGAACTCCCTCCCTAACAGCACTGTGGGAGTACCTTCACCACACGGACTGCAGTGGTTCAAGAAGGCAGCTCACCACCACCTTCTCAAGGGCAATTAGGGTTGGGAAAGAAATGCTAGCCTTGCCAGCGACGCCTACATCCCATGAATGAATATTAAGAAAGACAATGGCTCTGAATTTGCGGTCAGCGGCAAAGCAAAGTCATTCGCCACTGGCCCCGAAGAAAGCTGCCCACCGAGATCTCGCGATCTCTGTGGCGAGAAGTTTGCCTTTTTCAACGTTCAAGTGATTTCAATGCAGCATAGAGTGGGAATTCGCTAGTGCGGTCTGCTGTGATGTCAACAAGCTGTCTAAGCAACCAATCACATTGCAGAATTCTCACAGACATCAGAACCAGGAAATGAGAAGCTGCTTTTATCCTGACTTTTTTTAAATGTTACAGAGAGCAAAACAAAGACTGGGACTCTCACATGGGGATAAGGTAGAACCTGAAATATGAACAAACATTAAAAAATATATATTTTTTTAAAGTTTCTTAATAATTTTACTTTTTATTATAATGAAGAAATTTGGCACTCCAGAAAATGAAAATTCGTTTTTCAGGGCCATAACGTTTCTTTAGCAGTAAATACACTGTTAAAACCCCAGTTATACCTAATGCAACAAGGCTTAACATTTAATGGGATATTTAACAGCGATATTACTGCGGAAAAGCCCAAGTTCTCATCAGTTTCACTGATTTCACTGATTGCCGGCTATGGGGGCGGGGGCGGGCGCAGCGCAGTGTCGGAGCGGTGAATGACTGACCGCAGCTTTGGGATTTAGATGCGCGTGCGCTAACATCCTGAAGTGGCGGTCAGTTTCGAAGGGGTAATAACGCCAGACGCTGTTAGTTCGCCGTTATTACCCACCGCAAATTCCGGCCCATTATGAGGGGCATGGTTATAGCCAAGCCAAGGTTTTCCTGTACAGCTTAATGTAAAAAACGATTGATGACTAGGTTGGTTCGTGCCTTCTGCCTCGTGTTAAAACTTAGCAATGAAGACCAGATCGGTCTCGTCTGTGCTGAGTTAGTCGTCCTCAGCCTGAGTTGCTGCAATGAGCTTTCCTGCCCGCGTGGTAGGAAGGGACAGAAATATCCTCAGTGTTCCTACTCCTGTTCACTATAGGATTATTTCGCATAGAATCTTACACCACAAAAGGAGGCCATCCAGCCCATCGTGTATGTGGCAGCTGTTGGCTTGGGCACTGCTAGAAACTGGGCATTCGGCACACGAGCAATTTGAGACACGAAATGTGGAGAGTGTAGCATTGCTTGGGAGGGAAAGGGTGACCTGGGTCCTAAGGTTCCCAAAGCTCTCCCATCACTAGGGTTCTCCTAGCTGTCTCTGCTGTAGATTCATTGACAGAGATTGATTGCTATGATTAGACAACTCCATTATTGTTGTATCATGAAGATGGTGGAAGGCAAACCAGATGGGGACTTTTCTTGTCTACGAAAGAAAGACTTGCATTTATATGGCACCTTTCACAACCTCAGGACGTCCCAAAGTGCTTTACAGCCAATGAAGTGTTTTTTTGTGAAGTGTAGTCACTGTTGTAATGTCGGAAATGCAGCAGCCAGTTTGCGCACAGCAAGCGCCGTTAAACAGTAATGTGATAATGGCAAGATAATCTGTTTTTTCAGTGATGCAGCAACTCTTATAGCAATTCCTATGTTCTGAAGTGTGAGGACAACCAGCTCGGTGCAGTGCCCGGGTGGCCACATTGTCAGCTGACATTCACTCTTCAGATTCGCACCTGAAGAATGAATCCTTGGACTAGATACCCAAAGATGACCAACATCTATGGAACCTTGTTCCAGCATAGGTTAGCTTTCAGAGAGGAGGGGAGAAAGCTGGAGAGGAATAAAAATATTGTGTTGTTGTCCCCCTGTCCTTACTCCACTGATCAGACTATATGGTGCCACACCTAATGGGTATGAAGGTGGCACCCTTGGCTCAGTGGGTGGCACTCTCGCCTCTGAGTCAGAAAGTCGTGGGTTCAAGTTCCACTCCAGAGACTTGGGCACATAATCCAGCCTGACACTCCAGGGCAGTGCTGAGGGAGTGCTGCACTGTCGGGGGTGCCGTCTTTGAGATGAGATGCTAAACCGAGGTCCCGTCTGCCTTCTCAGGTGAACGTAAAAGATCCCATGGCACTATTTCGAGGAAGAGCAGGGGACTTTTCTCAGTGTCCTGGCCAATATTTATCCCTCAACCAACATCAATAAACAACAGATTGTCTTGTCATTTATCACAGTGCTATTTGTGGGACCTTGCTGTGCTCAAATTACTGCTGCCTTTACGAAATTACAACAGTGACTACACTTCAAAAATACTTCATTGGCTGCGAAAGGCGCTATATAAATGCAAGTTATTTCTTTCTAATAGTTTGTGTCCTTTACTTCTATCATCACTGAAACACACAACTAGCTCATATGATTTCCCAGTGAATAACAGCACAATTCAACACATCGCTATATTGTTCTTCATACAGCACCAATGCTATTTACTGGAACAACCATGGCCACCACATAAACTGTTACATCTGCTGTCCTTGAAGAATTGGCCATTCTCAACTCGTGACCACAGGCAGAAAACGATTGTTGAATTCTGCAAACTTGTTCAGCAATCAATCTGTTGGAAAACAAAATTCTATGCTCGTCCCAGAAAAATGGCCTCTATTCAAGTAGAGGCTGAGAGGCTCGTGGATAGCACATTTAGCGAGTTGTTCACGCCTCAGGGTAGGGCAGCACAGGGGGTGACCATCAGGCGGAGCAACAAAGGCAGGCAGGTAATGCAGGGAACCCCTGCGGACATCCCCCTTTCAAACAAGTATACCGCTTTGGATACTGTTGAGGGGGATGACTCACCAGGGGAAGGCAGCAGCAGCCAACTTCCTGGCACTGGGGGTGCTCCTGCTGCCCAGGAAGGGGGGAAAAAGAGTGGGAGAGCAATAGTGGTAGGGGATTCTATAGTAAGGGGAACAGATAGGCGTTTCTGTGGCCGTAGACGTGAATCCAGGATGGTTTGTTGCCTCCCTGGTGCCAGGGTCAAGGATGTCACTGAGCGGCTGCAGGGCATTCTGGAGGGGGAGGGTGAACAGCCAGTGGTCGTGGTCCACATTGGTACCAACGACATAGGTAAAAAGAGGGATGAGGTCCTGCATCAAGAATTTAGGGAGCTAGGTAACAGATTAAAGAGCAGGACCTCAAAGGTTGTAATCTCTGGATTACTCCCAGTGCCACGTTCTAGTAAGTATAGGAATGGGAGGATAGAGCAGATGAATGCGTGGCTAAAGAGTTGGTGTAGGGGGGAGGGTTTTACTTTCCTGGATCACTGGGCCTGCTTCTGGGAAAGGTGGGACTTGTACAAGTCGGACGGGTTGCACCTGAACCAGAGCGGGACAAATATCCTTGCGGGGAGGTTTGCTAGCACTGTTGGGGGGGGTTTAAACTAACTTGGCAGGGGGATGGGATACAGAGGGGAGCTGAAATAGGGGGGGATGTGCTGCCAATTATAGAGAAAAAAACAAGTCAGCTTGGTAGACAGGGCAAATATATAAGGGCAAGGCTGGATGGCATCTATTTTAATGCAAGGAGTCTTGCAAATAAGGTGGATGAACTGAAGGTTGATAAACACATGGGAGTATGATATTGTTGCTATCACGGAGACATGGTTGAGGGAAGGGCAAGATTGGCAGCTCGATATTCCGGGGTACAGAATCTTCAGGCGAGACAGAGGGGGAGGTATAAGAGGAGGGGGTGTCGCAATATTAATTAAGGAGTCAATTACTGCAGTAAGGAGGGATGATATATTAGCAGGGTCCTCTAATGAGGCCATATGGGTGGAGCTTAAAAACAAAAAGGGGGCAAGCACTTTGCTGGGAGTGTACTATAGGCCTCCAAACAGTCAGGGGGAGATAGAGGAACAGATATGTAGGCAAATCTCAGAGAAATGTGCAAATAATAGGGTAATAATAATGGGGGATTTCAACTTCCCCAATATTAACTGGGATAGTCAGAGTGTGAAAGGCTCAGAGGGTGTAGAATTCTTAAAGTGCATCCAGGAGAGCTTTTTGAGCCAGCATGTAGAAAGTCCTACAAGAGAGGGGGCGGTACTGGACCTAATTCTAGGGAATGTGGCTGGCCAAGTGGAAAAAGTGCTAGTAGGTGAGCACTTTGGTGATAGTGACCATAATATGGTAAGATTTAAGGTGGTCATGGAAAAGGACAGGGATGGGCCGGAAATAAAGGTTCTAAATTGGGGGAAGGCCGATTTTAATAGGATAAGGCAGGATCTGGCCAAAATGGACTGGGATCAGCTACTTGTAGGAAAATCCGCATCGGAGCAATGGGAGGCTTTCAGAAGGGAGATTGAGATCATACAATGGCAACATGTTCCCGTAAAGGTCAAGGGTGGTTCCAAAAACCACAGGGAACCTTGGATGTCAGGGGATATACGAGAATGGATTAGGAAAAAAAGGAGGGCTTTTGGTAGATACAAAAGGCTAAAGACGGAGGAAGCCCTAGAGGAGTACAAAAAGTGCAGGGGGATACTTAAAAAAGAAATTAGGAGATCAAGGAGGGGCCATGAAATAACACTGGCGAGCAAAATAAAGGAAAATCCGAAGATGTTTTATAAGTATATTAAGGGTAAGAGGATAACTAGGGAAAAAATAGGGCCCATTAGGGACAAAAGTGGCAATCTGTGTGTGGAGCCGGAAGATGTAGGAGGGGTTCTAAATGAATTTTTTGCATCTGTTTTCACTATGGAGAAGGACGATGTAGACATAGAAATAGGGCGGGGGGACTGTGATATGCTCGAACATATTAACATCGAGAGGGAGGAGGTATTGGCGGTTTTAGCTGGCCTAAAAATGGA
This sequence comes from Somniosus microcephalus, assembly GCF_052327205.1. Lineage (NCBI taxonomy): Eukaryota > Metazoa > Chordata > Chondrichthyes > Squaliformes > Somniosidae > Somniosus > Somniosus microcephalus. The sequence continues at coordinate 16,826,256 of NC_140992.1, forward strand.
TAAATCCCCAGGTCCGGATGAAATGTATCCCAGGCTGCTGTGTGAGGCAAAGGAGGAGATTGCGGGGGCTCTAACACATATATTCAGGACCTCTCTGGCCACAGGGGATGTGCCAGAGGACTGGAGAACCGCTAATGTAGTACCATTATTCAAGAAGGGTAGTAGGGAAAAACCGGGGAACTACAGGCCAGTGAGCCTAACATCAGTGGTAGGAAAATTATTGGAAAAAATCCTGAGGGACAAAATTTGTCTCCACTTGGAGAGGCAAGGATTAATCAGGGATAGTCAACATGGCTTTGTCAAGGGAAGATCATGTCTGACTAATTTGATTGAATTTTTTGAGGGGGTGACTAGGTGTGTGGATGAGGGTAACGCAGTGGATGTGGTATACATGGATTTCAGTAAGGCCTTCGATAAAGTCCCGCACAGGAGACTGGTCAAGAAGGTAAGAGCCCATGGAATCCAGGGTGCCTTGGCACATTGGATACAAAACTGGCTTAGTGGCAGAAGGCAGAGGGTGATGGTCGAAGGTTGTTTTTGTGACTGGAAGCCTGTGGCCAGTGGGGTACCACAGGGATCGGTGCTGGGTCCCTTGCTGTTTGTGGTCTACATTAATGACTTGGATATGAATGTAAAGGGTATGATAAGTAAGTTCGCGGATGATACAAAAATTGGTAGGGTGGTAAATAGCGAGGAGGGTAGCCTCAGTCTGCAGGACGATATAGATGGGTTGGTCAGATGGGCGGAACAGTGGCAAATGGAATTTAACCCGGAAAAGTGCGAGGTGATGCACTTTGGGGGGACTAACAAGGCAAAGGAATACACAATGAATGGAAAGACCCTAGGCAAGACGGAGGGTCAGAGGGATCTGGGTGTGCAAGTACACAGATCCCTGAAGGCGGCGGAACAGGTGGATAAGGTGGTAAAAAAGGCATATGGGATACTTGCCTTCATTAGCCGAGGCATTGAATATAAGAGCAAGGAGGTTATGATGGAGCTGTATAAAACACTGGTTAGGCCACAGCTGGAATACTGTGTGCAGTTCTGGTCGCCACACTACAGGAAGGATGTGATCGCGTTAGAGAGGGTGCAGAGGAGGTTCACCAGGATGTTACCAGGGCTGGAGCGCTTCAGCTATGAAGAGAGACTGGGCAGATTGGGTTTGTTTTCCTTGGAGCAGAGGAGGCTGAGGGGGGACATGATTGAGGTGTACAAAATTATGAGGGGCATAGATAGGATGGATGCTGAGGAGCTTTTTCCCTTAGTAGAGGGGTCAATAACTAGGGGGCATAGATTCAAGGTAAAGGGCGGGAGGTTTAGAGGGGATTTGAGAAAGAACTTTTTCACCCAGAGGGTGGTTGGAGTCTGGAACTCACTGCCTGAAAGGGTTGTGGAGGCAGAAACCCTCACAACATTTAAGAAGCATTTGGATGTGCACTTGAAATGCCATAGCATACAAGGCTACGGGCCAAAGGCTGGAATATGGGATTAGATTAGGCAGGGCTTGATGGCCGGCGCGGACACGATGGGCCGAAGGGCCTCTATCCGTGCTGTATTACTCTATGACTCTATGACTCTAGTACTCAAAACCTATAACCTTGAATAGACTGGACTATCAAGCAGCGTTAGTCAAAGAAAGAATCATCTGCAGTTGGTGAGATGAATAGCTCGTAAGAATCATGCTTCATTCAACACCTCAATTTTAAAATTCTCATCCTTCTGTTTAAATCTCTCCGTGGCCTCGCCCCTCCCTATCTCTGTAACCTGCTCCAGCCCAAAAACCCTCGGAGATCTCTGCGCTCCTCCGATGCTGGCCTCATGCATTCTCCACTTCCTTCCACCATTGGCGGCCGTGCCTTCAGCTGTCTAGGCCCTAAGCTCTGGAATTGCCACCCTAAACCTCTCCGCCTCGTTACCTCTCTATCTTCCTTAAGACCTGTCTCTTTGAACAAGCTTTTAGTCACCTGACCTAATATCTCCTTCTTTGGCTTGGTGTCCATTGTGGCCTGATAACGCTTCTGTGAAGCGCCTTGGGGCATTTTCCTGCATTAAAGGCACTATATAAATGCAAGTTATTGTTGTTGTTCATTCTACATCCTGTGCAAGTGATGCAAAACCCTACAGTACCCTGTACTCTACACTAGTGAAAATCCACACACACTCACTCGCTAGTGTACCCTATAATGTACTGTATATTATATTGAACCAACATAAGTTCATCTTCTAATATATCTAAACTGAACCAACGTGAGCATTCCCTGTAGTGTATCTGGCAGTATATTGTGCAGCAAAGCAACACAATACAACTACCACATATAGTGTATCCTATCTTAGGAACATAGGAACAGGAGAAGGCTATTTAGCCCCTCGAGACTGCTCCTCCATTCAATAAGATCATGGCTGATCTGCGACCTAACTCCTTATCCCTGCCTTTGGCTCGTATCTCTTAAGCCTTTCATTAACAAAAATTTATCAATTTAACAAAGATTTATCAATCTTGACAGTGAACCTCCACAAGCCATCTGTGCAACATCCCCTGCATGCTGCAGTGCCTTAACCAAATAAGAAATCCTTCTAACATTCCCTGTAGTATAGATACATTGCATACAAGCTGGGGCCGTTCCTTCATCGTCGCTGGGTCAAAATCCTGGAACTCCCTCCCTAACAGCACTGTGGGAGTACCTTCAGTGGTTCAAGAAGGTGGCTCATCGCCATCTTCTCAAGGGCAATTAGGATGGGCAATAAATGCTGGCCTTGCCAGCAACGCCCACAACCCGTGAAAGAATTTAAGAAAAGCTCATCCTGTTGTGAACTCTATACTGTACAGTGCATTCAATCATCAGAAGACCTGCTAGCTGTGTACTTTGTACTTTATAGTACAGTTAACCTTACGAGTCTTTAAGAAATAAGCTGACAGCTTCATGCAAAATTCCATTCCAAAAGAAGGTGATTCTTTCATGCACGTAAATTTGTTCATAGCGACGATTCTGATACATGAGCTGTTGTGATTCTATTAAAGGGTAGCAAGATGAGGGACTTGGAGGGAGAGAGACCCCACTGATTTTGGTGATCACTTAATGACATGGCTAAGCTAGGTGTGCAATAACCTGCAGTTGTAATATTGTGCTCCAGGGGCTGAATAGCCAACTCCTGTTCCTATGTTCTTTCCTATGTCAACTGTAGCTCAGTTGGTAGTACCCTCGACTCTGAGTCAGAAGGTTGTGGGTTCCCACACAGAGACTTGAGCACAGAAGTCTAGGCTGACACTTTAGTGCAGTACTGAGGGAGTGCTGGATTGTCAGAGGTGCCGTCTTTTGGATGAGATGTTAAACTGAGGCCCCAACTGCTCTCTCAGGTGGACGTAAAAAAATCCCATGGCACTATTTCGAAGATGAGCAGGGGTGTTCTCCCCGGTGTCCTGGCCAATATTTATCCCTCAATCAACATCACTAAAACAAATTAACTGGTCATTATCATATTGCTGTTTCTGGGAACTTGCTGCGTGCAAATTGGCTGCCACGTTTCCTACATTACAACAGTGACTACACTCCAAAAAAGTACTTCATTGGCTGTGAAGCACTTTGGGACGTCCTGAGGTCATGAAAGGCACTATAGAAATGCAAGTCTTTCTTTCTTTCTAATCCCCAAAGGCCAACAAGCACAACTCCAGGACGTTGAGCCAGCTCACATTTCCACTTAATTTGCTTTCATCCACCCAAAATGCTTCCTGGCTACCAAAGGTGTCAGCTTGTCTCTAGTTGGCAGCGCTCTCTGAGTCAGAGGGTTCAAGGTTCAATACTCATGCCAATACCTGAGCACGTAACATTGGCTGACACTCCAGTACGGCGCTGAGGGAGTGCAGCATTATCAGAGGGGCTCTGGCTTTCAGATGAAACATTAGTCCAAGGCACTGTATTAAAAAAAAAACCGAGTACTACCAGTGTCTTGCTCAACACTCCTCCCTTAATCAACACCATCAATGACAGATTAACTAACCAATCATCTGAATTGCTGTTTGTAGGGCCGTGCCATACACAAACTGAGAATGTGCCTCCACATCATAGGATCAGAACTAGGCCATTCAGCCCCTTGAGCCTGTTCCGCCATTCAATTAGATTACGGCTAATCTGTATCTTAATTCTGTCCACCTGCCTTTGGTACCATAACCCTTAATACCCTTGCCTAAAAAGTATCAATAGTGACTGAGCTTCAAAGGTAATTTATTTGGTTCCGAGGCTCTTTGCGACGACCAGAGGGTAACGAGTTGTATTTACAGAATGCCCTTAATATAGAAAAATATCCTAAAGTGCTTCACAGAAGTGACAAAGAGCAGGAGGTGACAATTCCATAATCTTAAGCAAAAAGTTAAGATTTCTAAGATAATTGGCAAAACAGCTAGGGGGAGATGAGGGGAATTTTTTTCTTTTACACAACGAGTTATGATGATCTGGAACGCGCTGCCTGAAAGGGCGGTGGAAGCAGATTCAGTAGTAACTTTCAGAAGGGAATTGGATAAATACTTGAAAAGGAAAAATTTGCGGGGCTGTGGGGACTAATTGGACAGTTCCTTCAAAGAGCCAGCAGAGGCACAATGGGCCGAAAGGCCTCCTTCTGTGCTGTAAGAGTCTATGGTTCTATGAAGTCAGCATCCGTGTGAGGCGACAACTGAGCAGATTATTGGGGCTGTTACACAATTTATTAGTCAGGTGTCAGCCCCGCTCAGCTGTTCAAGCAGTGCTGTACTTTAAAAAGCTGGGTTTCTGCCACAAGTGTCATCGTGGGATCGTACACAGTAATCATTCAATGACCTGACCGATTCGATCACAAGAAATTCGGATTCCTTTCTTGCCCCACATTTTGTCATTTACAAAATTGCCATTGGTGGAAAGGCTAGGAACATAGGAACAGGAGTGGGCCATTCAGCCCCTCGAGCCTGTCCCACCCTTCAATTAGATTGTGGCTGATCTGTATCTTAGCTCCATAGAATCATAGACATTTACGGCACAGAAGGAGGACATTCGGCCCATCGTGTCCGTGCCGGCCAAAAAAGTGCTATCCAGCCTAATCCCACTTTCCAGCTCTTGGTCTGTAGCCCTGTAAGTTACGGCACTTCAAGTGCATATCCAAGTACTTTTTAAATGTGATGAGGGTTTCTGCCTCTACCACCCTTTCAGGCAGTGAGTTCCAGACCCCCACCACCCTCTGGGTGAAAACATTTCTCCTCAACTCCCCTCTAAACCTCCGACCAATTACTTTAATCTATGCCCCCTGGTTACTGACCTCTCTGCTAAGGGAAATAGGTCCTTCCTATCCACTCTATCTAGGCCCTCATAATTTTATACATCAATTAAATCTCCCCTCAGCCTCCTCTGTTCCAAAGAAAACAACCCCAGCCCATCCAGTCTTTCCTCATCGCTAAAATTCTCCAGTCCTGGTTATATAGCCCTTAATACCTTTGCCTTACAAAAATCTATCGCAGTAGGTTTTTTGCACAAAGCATCTGTCCCAGTTGGTTAGCTCAGCACAGACCAGGGATTAACCCTGGGTATGTCCTAGGCTGGTGCCACAATCTCTGGGAGAGATGGATTTGAGCGAAAAACTACCGTGATGTCAAATTTACACTTGAGTGTCATGCCGGCAACATCGAATCTTTAGGTCGCGTCAAGAGAAAACATTTGAAGCCCTTGAGTCAAACACTGTGCACAACATTTTGGAGGTTATGCCTACACCATTTATTTTTGGCACCAATTTGTATTTGCAATCAGAGCACACAAACAGAAACTGGATTACAACGCTTAATGGATGGGTTTCCTTGATCTAATATTAAAGACATGCAACTAGCTTTCTGCAGTAAAAGTGTTGCAAGCAAGAATCCGATGCAGCTTGCACGTTGCTGGCATGGTTAGTTGCTGACAGGATGTGTGCAGGTAGGAGGCGGGTAGAATATACAGATTTGCGAGTCATGTTGCAGTATCATCCTGGCCTATGCTTTCCTGTACCACTGGCCCTTCCTGTCAGGTAAGGAGGCGGTGCCGTCTTTCAGATGAGACGTGTAACCGAGGCCCCGTCTGCACTCTCAGGTGGACGTAAAACGACCCCGCGGCCACTATTTTAAAGAAGAGCAGGGAGGTTCTCCCCAGTGTCCTGGCCAATATTTATCCCTCAACCAACTTCACAATTCTGGTCGTAAATCTGTGGAATTCTTTGCCCCAGAGAGCTGTGGAGGCATGGTCATTGAATATATCTGAGGTGGAGATAGACAGATTTTTGAATGGTAAGGGAGTGAAGGGTTATACTGTGGAGGAGGAATTCCTGGAATATTTACAGGATGGTTTCCTGGACCAATATGTCGAGGAACCAACCAGAGATCAGGCCATCTTAGACTGGGTATTATGTAATGAGAAAGGATTAATTAGCAATCTTGTTGTACGAGGCCCCTTGGGTCGGAGTGATCATAATATGATCGAATTCTTCATTAAGATGGAGAATGAAGTAGTTGACTCAGAGACTAGGGTCCTCAATTTAAATAAAGGAAACTACGATGGTCTGAGGAGCGAGTTGGGTAGGATTGATTGGGGAATGGCACTCAAAGGGTTGACGGTGGATAGGCAATGGCAAACATTCAGAGACCGAATGGATGAACTACAGAATTTGTTCATCAGAGTTTGGCATAAAAATAAAACAAAAAAGATGACTCAACCGTGGCTAACAAGGGAAATTAGGGATAGCATAAGATCCAAGGAGAGGACATATAAGTTGGCCAGAAAAAGCAATAATCCTGAGGATTGGGAGCAGTTTCGGATTCAACAAAGGAGGACAAAGGGATTAATTAGGAAAGGGAAAATAGAATATGAGAGTAAGCTTGCTGGGAACATAAAAACTGACTGTAAAAGCTTTTATAGATATGTGAAGAGAAAAAGATTGGTGAAGTCAAGCGTAGGTCCCTTGCAGTCAGAATCAGGGGAATTTATAATGGGGAACAAAGAAATGGCAGACCAACTAAATACATATTTTGGTTCTGTCTTCACAAAGGAGGACACAAATAACCTTCCAGAGATGCCAGGGAACATAGGGTCTGATGAAAGGGTGGAACTGAAAGAAATCAGTACTTGTAGGGAAATGGTGTTTGGAAAATTGATGGGACTGAAGGCCGATAAATCCCCAGGGCCTGATAATCTACATCCCAGGATACTTAAGGAAGTGGCCCTAGAAATAGTAGATGCATTACTGGTCATCTTCCAGAACTCGATAGACTCTGGAACCGTACCCATGGATTGGAGGGTAGCTAATGTTACCCCACTATTCAAAAAAGGTGGTAGAGAAAAAGCGGGGAATTATAAACTGGTAAGCCTGACATCGGGGAAAATGCTAGAGTCCATTATAAAAGATGTAATAGCAGAGCACTTGGAAAGCAGTGACAGGATCGGACAAAGTCAACATGGATTTACAAAAGGTAAATCATGCTTGACTAATCTACTGGAATTTTTTGAGGATGTAACTGGTAAAATAGATAAGGCAGAACCAGTGGATGTGGTGTATTTGGACTTTCAGAAGGCTTTCGATAAGGTCCCGCATAAGAGATTAGCGTGCAAAATTAAGGCACATGGGATTGGGGGCAAGGTATTGACTTGGATAGAGAACTGGTTGGCGGACAGAAAGCAAAGTGTTGGAATAAACGGGTCGTTTTCCGAGTGGCAGGCAGTGACTAGTGGGATACCGCAAGGAACGGTCCTAGGACCCCAGCTGTTCACAATATATATTAATGATCTGGACGAGGGAATTGGATGTAATATCTCCAAATTTGCAGACGACACAAAGCTGGGTGGGAGGGTAAGCTGTGAGGAGGATGTCATGAAACTCCAGTACGATTTGGACAGGTTGGGTGATTGGGCAGAAACATGGCAAATGCACTATAATGTGGATAAATGTGAGGTTATCCACTTTGGTGGCAAAAACAGGAAGGCAGATTATTATTTGAATGGCAATAGATTGGGAGAAGGGGAAGTGCAATGAGACCTGGGTGTTCTTGTGCACCAGTCGCTGAAGGTAAGCATGCAGGTGCAGCAGGCGGTTAAGAAGGCAAATGGTATGTTGGCCTTCGTAGCAAGAGGGTTCGAGTACAGGAACAAGGATGTCTTGCTACAGTTGTACAGGGCCTTGGTGAGACCGCACCTTGAGTATTGTGTGCAGTTTTAGTCGCCTTATCTGAGGAAGGACGTTCTTGCCATGGAAGGAGTTCAGCGAAGATTCACCAGGCTGATACGTGGGATGGCAGGAATGACGTATGAGGAGAGATTGTGTCGATTGGGCTTATACTCACTGGAGTTTAGAAGATTGAGAGGGGATCTTATCGAAACCTATAAAATTCTGTCAGGCCTGGACAGACTAGATGCAGGAAGGATGTTTCTGATGGCCGGGGAGTCCAGAACCAGGGGTCATAGTCTAAGGATAAGGGGTAAGCCATTTAGGACTGAAATGAGGAGGAATTTCTTCACCCAGAGAGTGGTGAACCTGTGGAATTCTCTGCCACAGAGGGCGGTGGAGGCCAGTTCATCTATATATATAAAAGGATATGTCTCTCTGTCTGTCTCTCTGTCCGGCTATACAATCAAAAGTTATAGAGCATACCTACACATATGTTGTATCAAAAGAAAGCTCATCATTAGGGGACTCTTGTAGGCATATTTACTTTTTGGTCGGACAAAAATTGTTCGCACATTATACAAAAAACCTTCAAAATTCCATTCATTATCCACTCATTAGCATTGACTGACGTCAAGGTTGACCAATCCTGTGCCGTGATGATTGACCAATCCTATAGTTCAGTCACCTGATGGTTGACCAATCGGTGTGTGTGTGGGCGGGACTAACCATTCTCAGCTCAGGGATCTGGCAGCCATTGCCTCAAGCTGAAAACCCCATTGCCTCAGCCTAAAAATATGCTCATCGAGGTTAGTATCTTATTTTTTTTTTAAAGATTTCCCAAAAATATTTTATAAGTACTTTAACTTTCATCTTTGAAGGTATTAAAAGCTAGAAATGTTTAGGTTAAAAAACAGTGCAAAACGGGCCTAGGCTTCTCCAACTGCCGACAGCCCAAATCCAGTCCCAGGCTTCCGGCCCACACATCCACCAGGCCCAAAAAAGCCCTAGAAACTGCCGACAACCCAAATCCAGTCCCAGGCTCCTGGCCCACACATCGACCAGGCCCAAAAAAGCCCTCGCAACGAGGGGCTCCCCTGCTAGTTAAATATATTCAAGAAGGAGTTGGATATATTTCTTAAGGCTAAAGGGATCAAGGGATATGGGGAGAAAGTAGGGACAGGGTACTGAATTTGGATGATCAGCCATGATCTCATTGAATAGCGGAGCAGGCTCGAAGGGCCGAATGGCCTACTCCTGCTCCTATCTTCTATGTTTCTATGTTATGGGGAGCGGGCAGGGAAATGGAGCTGAGCCCAAGGTCAGTTCAGCCATGATCTCATTAAATGGCGGAGAAGGCTCCAGGGGCCGAATGGCCGACTCCTGCTCCTATTTCTCATGTTCCTATGTTCACACAAACAGATTATCTGGTTATCATCTCATTGCTGTTTGTGGGAGCTTGCTGTGTGCAAAATTGGCCGCTGCATTTCCTACATTACAACAGTGACTACAATTCAAAAGTATTTAATTGACCATAAAGCGCTTTGGGACATCTTGAGGTTATGAAAGGCGCTATAGAAATGCAAGTCTTTCTTTTTTTTCTCTTTTTGTTAACCGGGTCTCTCTGGGGTCAAATTAGCTTCAAGGTGATGGGTGATTGGAACTGAGTCAATCCCCCGCGGCACGCTCCATAACCTGATACCTAAAGCAGGCAGGTCTGCAGTACGGTAGTGTAGTGGTTATGTTATGGAGCTCGTGATTCAGTTAAAACTGAGAGTTCAAATCCTATCACTGGCGGTTTGAGAATTTAAATTCCCTTTTTAAAAAATTCTGGAATTAACTGCTTCGCTCGTGTCCTTTCAGGAAGGAAACCTGCCGTTCCCTGATCCGGCCTGGCCTATATGTGACTCCAGTCCCACACCATCATGGTTGACTCTTAAACACCCTCTGACGTGGTCTAACAAGGCACTCAATTGCATCGAACCACTACCAGTGGTTCAAGGAGTAGACCCACCACCAGGTTCTCAGGGCAACCAAGGATGAGCAATAAACGCTGGCCTTGCCAGTGACGCCGGCATCCTGGGAATTAATTTTTTTAAAGTACCGGGTGCTGTGATTGATGATTGATCAGCCAGCTTAGCTCATCAATGGGAGCTGGAGGGAAGGACCTCAATAAGAGAACATGGATCAATTCGTTCAATCAAGTCACCACCTTCCACAGACAACGTATAATCTACACTACCGTGGTCTTTACTCGACCCAGTGAATCTGAGGGGAAAGGCTGTATAAGTAATCTGGGTCACCCAAAGATAATCAAGTCAAACTCCAGCAAGCTCATCCATCCCCACATCTTCACTATTCAATCCTAGGGTTGCCAACTCTGGTTGGATGTATTCCTGGAGATTTCATCACGTGACCGCCTGCCTCGATTGGCCCCGCCCCCGGACTCCCACCATTGGTCGCCCAATAGGTCCATTCTCTCAGCGCACCACCGCCCCACACCAATTGGAAAGTGATAGAACTCTTCCTTACCCAATTGGATGACTATCAGTTAAAAAGCCTTTATTCCCATCTCCCATGATATTTTTTACCACGAATAAAGTGTTCAAACAAAATTATAAAAAACACACCTTTTTTTTTTATATACCCCTCGCATTTTTCTCCCGGGTTTTTTGCTCGCCGCGATGTCCTGGAGATTAGTCTTCAGTTCTTGGAGATGCCAGGGCAAATCTGGAGGGTTGGCAACCCGACTCAACTCTGGCCTACTGCTTTACATTGACGTCTAGGCCTTGGCATTCTGACTCAGCATATTTACATTAACATATGCTAGATAAATACATTAATACATTTCATTAGTATGAAAACTAAGGGGTAACAATGTGAGATTCTGCCCAGTTAGCTTTGAGTCCAGCTTGGGTAACTGAGGTTATAACTTCTAGTATCCTCTGACTGGGACTTTTCTCATGCTTATTGTATTATTTACATGCAAGATTTATATACATTCAGGGTGATGGAGACAGGATTGAATACCTCATAACTAAATTATATCTCACTGATCAATAATCTTTTCAACTGATTTTAGCCACAAGTCTTGCTGATGCTTTGCTCCCATTCTTGTCTCCAATTTAGCATTTTCATCCTCGTGTTTTAAATCATTTCGTGGCCTCGCCCCTCCTTACCTCTGTAACCTCTTCCATGTTTGCAACCCAACCCAGGACTCTCTGTTCCCCTGACTCTGGCCTTTTGTGCATCCACCCCTCCCTTCGCCCACAATAGGTGCCCTTGCATTCAGCCATCTAAGCCTCAAACTCCAGAAGTCACTCCTAAACCCCTCTGGCTCTC